>NC_090437.1:423356791-424606791 GCF_031143425.1 Pleurodeles waltl
TCAGACACACAATTGTTCAAAATATGCTCTCTCAGGATTAGATTATACAGGCTTTCATAGTCACTCACCTTACTGCCATGTAACACACCCCTCATAGGCCTTCACTGAACAGTCTACAAAGTCTGTCCAGTCTTGAGAGGACTCCTTTCTGGTGTCTCTGAACATAATCCTGTATTGTTCTGTGGTTAAGCCAAATGAATTCAAGAGTGCATACTTCAAAACGTTGTTGTTATTAGCATCACTTTCTCTGACAGTAAGGAGCCTATCCCTACCCTTACCAGTGAAAGATAGCCACAAAATAGCAGCCCACTGCCTTTGAGGGACCAACTGTACCATACACGGCCTCTCAAGTGCAGCAAACCACTTGTTAATGTCATCCCCCTGCTCGTAAGGGGGGACTATCTTATGCAGGTTTCTGGAGTCTTGCTCTCTAACAGGATTGCTATCAAAAACACTGCTGCTGCCACCATGGGGAACTAACCACAATCTCTACCTTTCCCTCTCTACATCCAGAGATTCCCTGTCTAAGGCCAGCTGTTTGCTGTTTAAGCTTCAGCCTGGCCTCTTCTAACCTCAGCTTTCTGAGTTCCCTTTCCATTAAGTTATCCTCAGGGTGGGAGGCTTGGAAATTGTGAGACACAGAGGAAATATGGGAATTGTCAGGGAGAGACCTGTCCCTAACTGGCTGGACCCTAGTAACCTGGCCCTTAGGAGTAAAAGGTGCCCTACTAATGTGTGACCCCCTCCCACTACCAGTGTCACTAGGTGGCCTGCTAGCTGGCAGGTCTTTGGAAGAACCCTCCCCAGCATCCTCAGTGTACTCTTCTGAGTCTTGCTGGGTAACCCCTCTTCTACCTCCTGTTCCTGGGAAGGGTCAGACTGGTTCTGGTAATTTTCAAGGAGAAGGCTAAAGAGATAGTCTTTGGTAGGACTGTGCCGATGCCTAAACCTCTTTCTATGCAGAGACCCCTCACACTTTTAAAGTTTAAACTCTCATATGTGACTGAGCAACTGTGGGAGTAAGCTCTACTGCAAACATGATAGAAAAGGTTTAGGACAGAGTGAAAACGTTTTGGGAACTTTTGAAAGAACAGAGGAAAAAACTTCTTCAAACTTTTTGAAAACTTTTAAAAGTTTTCAGAACTTTTCAGAAACTTTGTTAAAAGTTTTAGAGAAGGAAAGTTAAACTGTTTTAGTTCAATGTGTATATCTTGAAGTATTTGGTATATGTTTTTCTCATGAAAAGCGCCAATGACAAAGTGGTAAAGCAGTTACAAGTACTTATCCCACCGCTGCACCACCAATGTAGGAGGCTGGCCTGGCTTATAGTGGGCAGCTTGTGGTACTTACACCTTGTGCCAGGTCCAGTTATCCCTTATTAGAAGATTAGAGATGTTCTAGCAGCTTAGGCTGATAGACGTAGCTATAGCAGAGCAGCTTAGGCTGAACAAGGAGACATGCAAAGCTCCTACTTTACCACTTCTATCACTTAGCACTATCAGAAGAAAACAATACTCAGAGTTACTAAAAATAAAGGTACTTTATTTTAGTGACAATGGGGGTCATTACAACCCTGGCGGTTGGTGTTAAAGCGGCAGTAAAACCGCCAACAGGCCGGGGGTAAAAAAAATGGAATTTTGACCGTGGCGGAAACCGCCAACATAGACAGCCACTTTAACACTCCGACCGCCACGGCGGTACAAACAAACACTGCAGCGGTAACCGCCAACAGACTGGCGGAGAACAATGTACCGCCCACACTATTACAAACCACCAATCCGCCACCTTTTCCGGGGTGGATTCACCGCGAACAAAAACACAGCGGAAACAGGAGTTCGAAGGGAAAACGCTCACCTCTACACACCCCACGAGGAACCAGGATGCCATGGAACCAGAGCTCCTGATTCTGCCAGCCTTTATCTTCCTGCTCCTCTACCAGGAGCACGAACGCCGGCGGCGAAGACAACGGTGAGTACTGCACCTACGACACAGGAGAGGGGGGAGGGAAAAAACAGTGACACATACATGCAACAAACAACACCCCCACACCCACCCTCACCCACTGCAACACACACGCTAATACATATTGACACATAACAGTTACACCCCCCAACCCCCTGTGGAAAAATGCAAGGACAAAAGGACATGAGTCGAATTATTGTGATATTTTCATTTACCTACATCAAAAATATTTACAAATATATACATTTATACTATATACAATTATATACACCAAGAACACAAGTCCAAACGATTCCACCATCATAGTCCGTGGATCACTGGGCCCAAAAGGCATGGGCAAGGCCCACACTCAATATCCGAACAAGATGGAGAGAACACTGCAAGGGCATCAGTTGGAAATAAAACAGGCACCTCAGGGTGATGGGAAGGGGGGGCACCTCAGCCGGTTGAGTGCACTACGCTAGACCCACAAGGGGGCTCCATGCCCACAGTTCAATCCTGGGGAGTGCAACGCCACAGTCTCACAAGTCTCTACAGTGGGTGGTTTGCCCACTGATCAATCCTGGGGAGTGCAAAGCCACAGTCTCACAAGTCTCTACAGTGGGTGGGTTGCCCACTGTTCAATACTGGGGAGTGCAAAGCCACAGTCTCTCAATTGGATAACATTCTCCACTGGTTCTGGAGGGGGCTTTGTGCCCAGAGTGCTTCATCCTGCCAAGGACAGAGGTAGTGGATGTAAATCTCCACTGGTTCTGGAGGGGGCTTTGTGACCAGAGTGCTTCATCCTGCCAAGGACAGAGGTAGTGGATGCTCTTCTCCACTGGTTCTGGAGGGGGCTTTGTGCCCAGAGTGCTTCATCCTGCCAAGGACAGAGGTAGTGGATGTGAATCTCCACTGGTTCTGGAGGGGGTTTTGTGCCCAGAGTGCTTCATCCTGCCAAGGACAGAGGTAGTGGATGTGAATCTCCACTGGTTCTGGAGGGGGCTTTGTGCCCAGAATGCTTCATCCTGCTCGTGGCGGTCTCAGTAGCGTCAGAGCTTTTGGCCCTCATTGGCCTGCGGTGCTGGTGGCGGCGGAGTCCTGTTCAGCGGTGCTTGTGGTGGTCTTGTCCTGTTCAGCAGTGCTGGTGGTGTCCTTGGCAGCAGTGCTTGTGGCAGTATTGACCTGTTCAGCTGTGCTGGTGGTGGCGGTGTGCTTGGCAGCGGTGCTTGTGGCGGCAGAGCCCTTGGCAGCGGTTCAGCTGGTGGCGGTCTTGTCCTGGCCTACGGGGCTGCTGGCGGTCACCTCCTGGGCAGTGGGGCTGCTGCTGGCGGTCTTCTCCTGGGCAGTGTGGCTGCTGGCGGTCGCCTCCTGGGCAGCGGGGCTGCTGCTGGCGGTCCTGTCTGTGGCAGTGGGGCTGCTGGCGGTCGCCTCCTGGGCACTGGGGCTGCTGCTGGCGGTCTTCTCCTGGGCAGTGTGGCTGCTGGCTGTCGCCTCCTGGGCAGCAGGGCTGCTGCTGGTGGTCCTGTCTGTGGCAGCGGGGCTGCTGGCGGTCTTGTCCGCCCTGCTGATCTTCCCAGACTTGCCGGTTTTACTGTGCCCATTCCCCACCTTGGATGGTGTCGCAGCTGTCTCCACACTCCCAACTGGACCCCGGGGAGCGGTTTTGGTGGCTGATTTCTTTCCCCTCTCCCGCTGGGCACTGGCCAACTTTTGATGCTTGACAGGTCGGGGACTGTCCATGCTGTGGCTCCTTGCCACACTGTCTGCCCTGCTGCCTGGTGCACTCCATAATCCGGAGACTACTGGCACCACTTGTCCCGCCAATGTTGTGGCTGAGGTGCTAGTTTGGGACCTGGAGAGTCGGGCCCTAGGAGACTGAAGGGGTGGGGGATGTGAGGGAAAGAGGTCAAGGTTGGACAGGAAAAGTTTTTGGGACACACTGGGACGGGTAGATGGAGGGGGTTTGGGAGTGGACGAAGAGGTAGTGGTTGTAGGAGGTGTACGTTTGCTGACTTTGGGTGAAGGTGCATGGGCTGGAGGCTGTCGTGAGGTGGATGGCTGTTGGGTGGGTGTGTGGCTGCGTTTGTGTACCTTGGGAGGTGGCCTCACAGACACACTGGGAGAGGACACAGGGGATGTGTGAATGGTAGTGGGGGTGGTGACTGCATGTGAGCAGGGTGTGGTGGTGTGTGTGCTGGTGATGAATGTAGTGGCTGAGGATGTAGTGCATGCAGGTGTGAGTGGAGACGAGACAGGGAGGGAGAAGGGAGACGAGGAGGAGGGGGACACAGTGGAGGCAGTGGATGTTGGTGTGTCTGCATGTGTGTGATGCTTGCGTGAGTGCTTGTGGGATGTGTGGTGCTTATGTTTGCCAGAGCTTCCCTTGTGTGTTGAGGTGTGTGCATGCTGGTCTGATGGTGTGCTTGGGATAGGCTGAGGTACAGGGGTGTGGGTCTGGGTGGAGGAAGTTGGAGTGGGAGGATAGAGACAGGGACAATGGCTGGCATCAGTGCTGAGGCAAGAGTCTGAAAAGCTCGCTGAAGGGCTGCCTGACCAGAGTGAATGGCTTCCAGGAATGCATTGGTTTGTTGCAACTGCCTCTCTACACCCTGGATGGCATTCAAAATGGTAGACTGCCCAACAGTGAGGGACCTAAGGAGGTCAATGGCCTCCTCACTGCGGGCAGCAGGGGTGACTAGGGAAGGGCCTGAGGTGATGCCCACCCTCCTGGGTGAGCTGGCACGGGGCAAAAGCTGAGGGGCTGCTGGGAGGGCTGTGCTGGTAGGGGGGGTGGCAGTTGTACCTATAGATGCGGAGGGCACAGATGGTGCCGCCACCGCAAGGGAGCTCCCATCAGAGGAGGAGTCTGCCTCGCTGGTGTCAGCTCCTGTCCCCGCCCTGGAGCTCCCCTCGCCCTCCGTCCCACTGGTGAATTCAGAGTCCGTAGTCTCGCCCTCCAGGGCCATGTGGGATGCAGCTCCCTCCTACTCTGGTGGCACTGCTCCTCTGCCTAATGATGCTAATGCACACAAGAACAGGGAGACCACAAAAAGTGGGGGGGAGACAGAAGAAAGATGTGTTCAGTGCATGCAATACCGCTACAGTTGGCGGACATGACAGACACAGAAGCCCCCTGCACTACGCCGCGCACTTGGGGTCCACTATTCAATCCCTGGGACATGGCTTACAAGGCTATGGCCGATATCTGCACACATGGATGTCACTGGAGCCTGACTAGGTGTAGTTGGCACTGTACACAGGTGGGGTGGGGTGCCACAGGGCCTGCCTGAAGAAGGGAACTTGACTACCAAACTCGCCCTGTCCTAAGGGAACCCACAGCCCACCTCCCCCACCCAGACACCTACAATGCACGCTGAATCAGCAGAATGAGAGTGTACTCACCCCCTTGCGGCTGCTGTGATGCCCTCAAGCGCCCATCCCACTCCAGGTATGCCACTGCCAGGATCCGGAACAGGGGGGTCATGGTGCAACGGGCACCCCTCCCACATTGGGAGGCCATCCCCAGCTGGGCCTCCGCCGTCTTCTTGCTCCAGCGGTGAATGTCCTCCCATCTTTTACGGCAGTGGGTGCTCCGTCTGTGGTAGACCCCCAGGGTCCGGACTTCCTTGGCGATGGCCCGCCAGATGTCCTTCTTCTGGTGGGCTCTGACCTACAGGAATTGTACAGGGGAAAAAGAGTAGTAATTACCAACTGCACCGTCACAGTCATTGGCCTGCATCCCTACCCTTGCCATGACGTACATGTACTCCCCGTCGTTTCATGCACGCATCATTCTCACCCCCCCTATCTTTCATCCACCCCACTCCACACAGGCATTGCCCATACAGCATGCTCATAGTGTACTTTCCTGTTTGTCTGGAGGACCGTAGAGTAGCGTGTACTGGGGGAGGACCCCAGCCACGAGTTTCTCCAACTCCTCCGTGCTGAAGGCAGGGGCCCTTTCCCCAGACACACGAGCCATTGTCTCTTCCACACTGAGGTCACAGCAGCACTTGCAGTGTAGGTCCTCTCCTGTCAAAGATCAGGTATTGAGTGATTGAACAGAGAGAAAATGGCGGTCACGTCTGTGGCGGTGCATACCGTCACCACCGGCGAACATCATCATTGGCTCCTGGGACCCATAGGGTCCAATGTTAACCAATGCAGAATTGCGCAGCGGTCTTCGACCACCTACTGCGACTTCGTACAACGCTAGCCCAGTTACCTCATATCCCCTTGTCCCACCTTACAGGTCAGGCAGCCGCCATTTCAGGGTCCCACATGGCTTTATTTCTGACTGCGTCACACGTACCTAGGCCTTGCCGCAACACTATTACAAGCAAAATTTGATTTCTGAATATTTTCAGAGCAAGCTGTGTTTACGTACCTCAGAGTTGGTTGACTCTCTGCCCGCTGTTCTCCTCCATAGGCACCGTCCGCTGGGGCATGTGAGGAGATGGCGGCATCCTCCGGTGTACAGACCGCTGGTGGACCTGTCGACATTGGAAGAAAGACATGTGATCATCACCTACAGGCTTGATCGTGCCACAATCCAGGAACTGTGTTCCCAGTTGGAGCCAGACCTGATGTCAGCTATCCGCCATCCCACATGAATCCCCCCTCAAGTGCAGGTGCTGTCAGTACTCCATTTCCTAGCAAGTGGGTCTTTTCAAACAACAGTGGCCATAGCATCAGAGATGTCCCAGCCTATGTTTTCCAACGTGTTGTCCAGAGTGTTGTCTGCCCTGCTGAAACACATGCGGAGCTACATCGTTTTCCCTCAGGTGGAGGATTTGCCTACAGTGAAAGGTGATTTCTATGCCCTGGGACATATCCCCAACATCATAGGTGCCATTGATGGGACACATGTGGCCTTGGTCCCCCCGCATGAGTGAACAGATGTACAGAAACCGGAAGAGTTACCATTCCATGAATGAGCAGATGGTGTGTTTGGCAGACCAGTTCATCTCCCATGTTAATGCAAAGTTTCCTGGCTCAGTGCATGACGCTTACATCCTGTGGAATAGCAACATCCCTTATGTGATGCGGCAACTACAGAGGCACTGGGTGTGGCTATTAGGTGAGCACATGGACCCAAATCAGTGGGAATGGTTGTCTGGGTCTGTGGATGTCCCTATGAGTTAATGTGTGTCTAACAGTTGTCCCTCGACATTTGCAGGTGACTCTGGTTACCCCAACCTATCATGGCTACTGACCCCAGTGAGGAATCCCAGGACAAGGGCAGAGGAACGCTACAATGAGGCCCATGGGCGAACTAGGAGGATTATAGAGCGGACCTTCGGCCTCCTGAAGGCCAAGTTCCAGTGCCTCCATATGACAGGTGGTTCCCTATACTACTCACCAAAGAAGGTATGCCAGATCATCGTGGCCTGCTGTATGCTTCACAACTTGGCTTTGCGACGACAGGTGCCTTTTCTGCAGGAGGATGGTCCAGATGGAGGTGTTGTGGCAGCTGTGGAGCCTGTGGACACTGAAGACGAGGAAGCAGAAGAAGAGGACATCGACAACAGGAACACAGTGATCCTGCAATACTTCCAGTGAGATACAGGTAAGAAGACAAACCTGCCTGCTACATCTAATTTAAAGCTACTGCCTCTCTACTGTCTGTCATTTTCACCCAGTGTATGGTCACTGGGTTGTCACTTTCCCTTACGATTTCACAGATGTGGGTCCCACTGTGCGACATCTGCTTTGTTTCCTCATGGACTAGAGCTGTGTGACATGGGTATGTTGACATTACATTTGAAATAGCATTTTGGCACTGTAATTGCTAATACTATTTCGAAATCACAGACAAACTCCAGATTGTTTTGTGCTGTAAGGGTGTTTATTTAAGTGCTCAATATTGGAGGGGGTTGTAAAATGGTGAGGGGTGATGGTGGAGGAGTGTCCATGGCAGAGTCCAGTCTATTAGTCTCACAGGTGCACTGTCCATAGGGGCATAGGAAGTGGTGCTGGGGCAGTTTAAGTATGGACAGGGTGAAAAGGTGGGACAAATGGATGACAATCAGGGTGGTCTTGTTTCTTGCCGGGGGTCTTGGCATCGTTCTCTGTCTTTGTCCTGGATCTCAGGGACCGTTTGTGGGGTGGTTCTCCCTCTGCAGGGGGTGGGGTGCTGGTGTGGTGGTCCTGTGGTGGTGCCTCCTGTCTACTAGCGCCGGCGGAGGTGGTGGGCAGTTCATGGTCCAGGCTAGTGTCAGGGGCCCCTTGTAGTGCCACAGTGTCCCTCCTGGTGTTGATGAGTTCCTTCAGCACCCCTACAATGGTGCCCAGGGTGGAACTGATGGATTTGAGTTCCTCCCTGAAGCCCAAATGCTGGGTCTCCTGAAACTTGGCCAGTACAGTTGCCATCGTCTCCTGGGAATGGTGGTAGGCTCCCATGATGTTGGAGAGGGCCTCATGGAGAGTGGGTTCCCTGGGCCTGTCCTCCCCCTGTCGCACAGCAGCCCTCCCAGTTCCCCTGTGTTCCTGTGCCTCTGTCCCCTGAACCGTATGCCCACTGCCACTGCCCCCAGGTCCCTGTTGTTGTTGGGGTGGTGGGTTATCCTGGGTTCCCTGTAGTGGTGGACACACTGCTGATTGACGTGTCCTGGGGACAGAGGTATGGGCCCGCTGGGTGGGTGCTGTGCTGGTGTTTCCAGAGGGGGGAAGCCCTGTAGTGGCTTGTGCCAGTTTGAGGGGAACCGACTGTCCCGAGGTCCCAGATGGGCCGGCCTGGTCGTCTAGATCCAGTTGGACAGAGCTGCTGTCATCACTGTGGGCCTCTTTTGTGGGAGGGGTGGACATGTCGGACCCTCCTGTCCGGTGACGTTGCGTAGGGGTCCTGCAGGGGGTTAAAGGCATGATTATTGCATCTGTGTGTGCCAGGGTGTGCAATGGGTGGGTGACCATGTACCACAGTGCTTGCATTCTTGTGTGGGACCTTGTGTGATGATGGTTTAGGGGGGTGTATTGGTATGTGCAGTGGCCATGCTTTTGTGATGGGTGTCCATGCTTTGGTGTTGCATGCAGGGCTTGGGTTTGGGATGGGTGGGTTGTGATATTGGGACATGTGTGAGGAGTAGGAGTGATGCGGGTGAGGGCAAGGGTGGGGGTATGTGATGGCATGCAGGTAGGGTGGGGGATATAGTAGTAAAGATTTGACTTACCAGAGTCCATTCCTCCAGCTACTCCTGCGAGGCCCTCAGGATGCAGAATAGCCAAGACTTGCTCCTCCCATGTTGTTAATTGTGGGGGAGGAGGTGGGGTACGCCACCAGTCCTCTGAACTTGCATGTGGTGTCTTGAGACCACAGAATGCATCTTCCCCCGTAGGTCGTTCCACCTCTTCCTGATGTCATCCCTAGTTCTTGGGTGCTGTCCCGCTGCGTTGACCCTGTCCACGATTCTTCGCCATAGCTCCATCTTCCTAGCTATGGAGGTGTGCTGATCCGAATAGCTGTGGCTCTACCCGGATGATTTCCTCCACCATGACCCTGAGCTCCTCCTCAGAGAACCTGGGGTGTCTTTGCGGTGCCATGGGCGGTGTGGGTGATGTGTGAGGGGGTGTGTGTTGTGATGTGTGGGGTGATATTTAGTGGTGTGTTGTGTGAGGTGCGTGGATGTAATGTGGGTGATGGTGTTGAGTGCCTGTGGATGCTCGTTTGTAGATGGTGGTGTCTCTCTCTGGCCTTCTGTCGCAATTGTTGTCATAGGGGTTTGTGGGTAATGTGGGTGTGTGTTTTATATTGTATTGGGTGTGTGGGAGTGGTGTGTGTATGTGTATCAGGTGTGTGTATTTGGAATTGTCCAATGTGGATGTGTTTTGTAAATGTGTGTGTATTTTGAGCGCAGTGGTGTGTACCACCAATGGAATACCGCGGTTGAAAGACCGCTGCGTGGATTCGTGGGTCGTGATAATGTGGGCGTATTCCTGTTGGCATGACGGTGGAGGATTTCTCATCACCAGTTTATCACTGACCTTTGGTGTGGCGGACTTGTGTGGGTGTCTAGATTTTGGCAGATTCCGGCCTTTGGGTCATAATGGCCGTGGCGGAATTCCGCAGCCGCGGCTGTGTGTTGGCGGTCTTCTGCACGGCGGTAAGCGGCTTTTACCGCCAATGTTGTAATGACCACCAATATGCCAAAAGTATCTCAGAGGATATACTCCCTTAGGAGGTAAGTAATATACACAAAATAAACACACACAAACCAAATCAGGTAAGTAAACAGTTAGAAAAGTAGTGCAAACACTGTAGAACACAATAGAATGCAATAGGTAACAATAGGCCTGGGGCAACACAAACCATATACTCCAAAAGTGGAATGTGAACCACGAATGGACCCCAGGCCTAGTGTAGTGTGTAGAGGGTCACTGGAAGTGTAAGAAAACACTAAGGGAAGGTTCTAGGAACTTCTCCGTTAGTCACAAGATGTCCCACGACGTGCTGGAGGATGCAGAGCTGTTTCCACGCAGAAAGATCGCAAACAATCCTTGCTAGCTGCAAGAGTTACATTTGAGGATTTTGGGTGCTGCCAGGGCCCAGGAAGGACCAGGAGGTCGCCCCTTGGAGGAGGAGACAGAGGGGGTGCTCAGCAACAATGAGAGCCCATGCAGAAGCAGGCAGCACCCGCAGAAGCACCTGAAAAGGCATTCAGAAGAGCTGAGTACGGCAGTCGTCTCAGCACAACAAAAGAGGGTCCCACGAAGTCAGAGGTCAACTCAGCGAGTTGGGCAATGCAGGACAGAGTGCTGGGGATGTGGGCTGTGGTGTGCATGAAGGAAGTATTGCAAAAGTGCACAGAATCCCTACCGGCTGCGGATCATGCAGTTGTAGGAGGCTGGCCTGGCTTATAGTTGGTACCTTGTGGTACTTACACCCTGTGCCAGGTGCAGTTATCCCTTATGAGTAGAATAGAGGTGTTTCTTGCAGCTTAGGCTGATAGAAGGTAGCTATGGCAAAGCAGCTTAGGCTGAACTAGGAGACATGCAAAGCTCCTACCATACCACTTATATAAAATAGCACAAGATCATAAGAAAACACAATACTCAGAGTTACTGAAAATAAAGGTACTTTATTTTAGTGACAATATGCCAAAAATATCTCACAGAATACCCTCACCTAGTAGGTAAGTAATATACACAAGTTATATGTACACAAACCCAAAAAAGGTAAGTAACAGTAAGAAAAGTAGTGCAAACAATGTAGAATCACAATAGGATGCAATAGGCAAAGATAGGTCTAGGGGCAACACAAACCATATACTCCAAAAGTGGAATTCGAATCACAAATGGACCCCAGACCTATGGGGGATTGTAGAGGGTCACTGGGACTGTGAGTAAACAGTAAGGGTGTCCAAAATATCCCACCCCAAGACCCTAGAAAGTAGGAGTAAAGTTACCCTACTACACCAGAAAGACACGATAGTCGTGATATGGGGATTCTGCAAGAACCACAAGCCCCAGAAAAACACTGAAGACAGATTCCTGGACCTGAGGACCTGAAAAGGAAGGGGACCAAGTCCAAGAGTCGCGATAGTGTCCGGGGGGGCAGGAGCCCAGAAAACCACTGCAGGACAGAGTGCTCGGGACCCAGGCTAGGCTGTGCACAAAGGAATCCTTGGAGAAGTGCACAGAAGCCGGAGCAGTTGCAAATCACGCAGTACACAGGTTTGCTTTCTGGCGTGGGGAGGCAAGGACTTACCTCTGTAGGAGGCTGGCCTGGCTTGTAGTGGGTACCAGAGGTATTTACATCTTGTGCCAGGTCCAGTTATCCCTTATTAGTGTAGAAGAGGTGTTTCTAGCAGCTAAGGCTGATAGAAGGTAGCTATGGCAAAGCAGCTTAGGCTGAACTAGGAGACATGTAAAGCTCCTACTATACCACTGGTGTCATATGCACAATATCACAAGAAAACACAATACACAGAAGTACTAAAAATAAAGGTACTTTATTTTTATGACAATATTCCAAAAGTATCTCAGTGAGTACCCTCGGTATGAGGATAAGTTATATACACAAGATATATGTACACAACCCAAATTTATGCAGGTAATAGCAAGAAAAGTAATGCAAGCAGTGTAAAATGACAGTGGATTGCAACAGGAGCACATAGGTATAGGGGCAACACAAACCACATACTTCAAAAGTGGAATGCGAACCACGAATGGACCCCAAACCTATGTGAGCTTGTAGAGGGTCACTGGGACTGTAAGAAAACAGTGAGGGTTAGAAAAATAGCCCACCCCAAGACCCTGAAAGGTAGGTGTAAAGTGCACCTATTACCCCCAGAGAGCACAGAAGTCGTGATAGGGGGATTCTGCAGGAAGAACAAACACCAGCAATGCAACAACAGTGGATTTCTGGACCTGAGTACCTCTAAGACAAGGGGACCAAGTCCAATAGTCGCGACAGTGTCGAGAGTGGGCAGGAGCCCAGGAAATGCCAGCTGAGGGTGCAAGGAAGTTGCTGCCTGTTGGAAGAAGCTTGGAGTTCTGCAAGAAAGAAGAGGACTAGGAACTTCTCCTTTGGAGGATGGATGTCCCACGTCACGATGAAGCTTGCAGAGGTATTCCCACGCAGAAAGACCGCAAACAAGGGTTGCTAGCTGCAAGGGTCGCGATAGAGGTTTTTGGGTGCTGCTGTGGCCCAGGAGGGACCAGGATGTCGCCACTTGCAGGAGGAGACAGAGGGGGCGCCCAGCAAGTCAGGGAGCCCTCACAGAAGCAGGCAGCACCCGCAGAAGTACCTGAACTGGCACTTGGAAGGAAAGTGAACCGAAGTCCACCCAAAGTCACAAAAGGGAGTCCCACGACGCCGGAGGACAACTCAGAAGGTTGTGCACTGCAGGAAGGAGTGTCAGGGACCCAGGCTTGGCTGTGCATGAAGGAAATCCTGGAAGAGTGCACAGGAGCCGAAGCAGCTGCAAATCACGCGGTACCCAGCAATGCAGTCTAGCGT
The DNA here is from genome assembly GCF_031143425.1 of Pleurodeles waltl. Taxonomy (NCBI): domain Eukaryota; kingdom Metazoa; phylum Chordata; class Amphibia; order Caudata; family Salamandridae; genus Pleurodeles; species Pleurodeles waltl. The sequence continues at coordinate 423,369,693 of NC_090437.1, forward strand.
GGAGAGGCAAGGACTTACCTCCACCAAACTTGCACTGAAGAGTCACTGGACTGTGGGAGTCACTTGGACAGAGTTGCTGAGTTCCAGGGACCACGCTCGTTGTGCTAAGAGGGGACCCAGAGGACCAGTGATGCAGTCTTTTGGTGCCTGTGGTTGCAGGGGGAAGATTCCGTCGACCCACAGGAGATTTCTTCAGAGCTCCTGGTGCAGAGAGGAGGCAGGCTACCCCCAGAGCATGCACCACCTGGAAACAGTCGAGAAAGCCGGCAGGATGAGGATATACAAGGTTGCTAGTAGTCGTCTTTCTACTTTGTTGCGGTTTTGCAGGCGTCCTGAGCAGTCAGCAGTCGATCCTTTGGCAGAAGGTGAAGAGGGAGATGCAGAGGAACTCCGGTGAGCTCTTGCATTCATTATCTGGTGAGATCCCCAAAGCAGAGACCCTAAATAGCCAGAAAAGGAGGTTTGGCTACCTAGGAAGGAGGATTGGCTACCAAGAGAGGTAAGAGCCTATCAGAAGGAGCCTCTGACGTCACCTGCTGGCACTGACCACTCAGGACCGTCCAGTGTGCCACAAACACCTCTGTTTCCAAGATGGCAGAGGTCTGGAACACACTGGAGGAGCTCTGGGCACCTCCCCTGGGAGGTGCAGGTCAGGGGAGTGGTCACTCCCCTTTCCTTTGTCCAGTTTCGCGCCAGAGCAGGGCTGGGGGATCCCTGAACCGGTGTAGACTGGCTTATGCAGAGATGGGCACCATCTGTGCCCATCAAAGCATTTCCAGAGGCTGGGGGAGGCTACTCCTCCCCAGCCCTCACACCTATTTCCAAAGGGAGAGGGTGTTACACCCTCTCTCAGAGGAAGTCCTTTGTTCTGACTTCCTGGCCCAGGGCTGCCTGGACCCCAGGAGGGCAGAAACCTGTCTGAGGGGTTGGCAGCAGCAGCAGCGGCAGTGGAGACCCCGGAAAGGCAGTTTGGCAGTGCCCGGATACTATGCTAGAGACCCGGGGGATCATGGAATAGTCCCCCCAATGCCAGAATGGCATTGGGGTGACAATTCCATGATCTTAGACATGTTACATGGCCATGTTCGGAGTTACCATTGTGACGCTGTACATAGGTAGTGACCTATGTACAGTGCACGTGTGTAATGGTGTCCCCGCACTCACAAAGTCCGGGGAATTTGCCCTGAACGATGTGGGGGCACCTTGGCTAGCGCCAGGGTGCCCACACACTAAGTAACTTTGCATCCAACCTTCACCAGGTGAAGGTTAGACATATAGGTGACTTATAAGTTACTTAAGTGCAGTGGTAATGGCTGTGAAATAACGTGGACGTTATTTCACGCAGGCTGCAGTGGCAGGCCTGTGTAAGAATTGTCAGAGCTCCCTATGGGTGGCAAATGAAATGCTGCAGCCCATAGGGATCTCCTGGAACCCCAATACCCTGGGTACCTCAGTACCATTTACTACGGAATTATATGGGTGTACCAGTATGCCAATGTGAATTGGTAAATTTAGTCACTAGCCTGTTAGTGACAAATTTGGAAAGCAGAGAGAGCATAACCACTGAGGTTCTGGTTAGCAGAGCCTCAGTGAGACAGTTAGGCATCACACAGGGAACACATACAGGGCACATACTTATGAGCACTGGGGCCCTGCCTAGCAGGGTCCCAGTGACACATAGACTAAAACAACATATATACAGTGAAATATGGGGGTAACATGCCAGGCAAGATGGTACTTTCCTACAACCTCCACCAAATTGGGTCAGAAAGGCCACTGGACTGTGGGAGACACTTGGACCCAGCTCCTGTGTTCCAGGGACCACGCTCGTCAGGATGAGAGGGGACCCAGAGGACAGGTGATGCAGTCTTTTGGTGCCTGCATTAGCAGGGGGAAGATTCCGTCGACCCACAGGAGATTTCTTCTTGGCTTCCAGTGCAGGGTGAAGGCAGACAGCCCTCAGAGCATGGACCACCATGAAACAGTTGAGAAAGCCGGCAGGATGAGGCGCTACAATGTTGCTGGTAGTCGTCTTGCTACTTTGTTGCGGTTTTGCAGGCGTCCTGGAGCAGTCAGCGGTCAATCCTTGGCAGAAGTTGTAGAGGGAAGTGCAGAGGAACTCTGGTGAGCTCTTGCATTCGTTATCTGGTGAGATGCCCACAGGAGAGACCCTAAATAGCCCACAGAGGAGGATTGGCTACAGAGAAAGGTAAGCACCTATCAGGAGGGGTCTCTGACGTCACCTGTTGGCACTGGCCACTCAGAGATGTCCATTGTGCCCTCACACCTCTGCATCCAAGATGGCAGAGGTCTGGGACACACTGGAGGAGCTCTGTCACCTCCCCTGAGAGGTGCTGGTCAGGGGAGTGGTCACTCCCCCTTCCTTTGTCCCGTTTTGGGCCATAGCAGGGCTGGGGGATCTCTGAACCGGTGTAGACTGGCTTATGCAGAGAGGGCACCATCTGTGCCCATCAAAGAATTTCCAGAGGCTATGGGAGGCTACTCCTCCCCAGCCCTTCACACCTATTTCCAAAGGGAGAGGGTGTAACACCCTCTCTCAGAGGAAATCCTTTGTTCTGCCTTCCTGGGACCAGGCTGCCCAGGCCCCAGTGGGGCATAAACCTGTCTGAGGGGTTGGCAGCAGCTGCAGTGGAAACCCCAGAAAGGCAGTTTGGCAGTACCCGGGTTCTGTGCTAGAGACCCGGGGGATCATGGAATTGTCCCCCCAATACCAGAATGGTACTGGGGTGACAATTCCATGATCTTAGACATGTTACATGGCCATGTTCGGAGTTACCATTGTGACGCTACACATAGATAGTGACCTATGTGTAGTGCACGCGTGTAATGGTGTCCCCGCACTCACAAAGTCCGGGGAATTTGCCCTTAACAATGAGGGGGCACCCTGGCTAGTGCCAGGGTGCCCACACACTAAGTAACTTGGCACCTAACCTTCACCAAGTTAGGGTTGGACATATAGGTGACTTATAGGTTACTTATGTGCAGTGAAAAATGGCTGTGAAATAACGTGGACGTTATTTCACTCAGGCTGCAGGGGCAGTGCTGTGTAAGAATTGTCTGAGCTCCCTATGGGTGGCAAAAGAAATGCTGCAGCCCATAGGAATCTCCTGGAACCCCAATACCCTGGGTGCCTAGGTACCATATACAAGGGAATTATAAGGGTGTTCCAGTGTGCCAATGAGAATTGGTAAAATTAGTCACTAACCTGCAGTGACAATCTTAAAGCAGAGAGAGAGCATAAACACTGAGGTTCTGGTTAGAAGAGCCTCAGTGATACAGTTAGGCATCAAACAGGGAACACATATAGGCCACAAATGTATGAACACTGGGGTCCTGGCTAACAGGATCCCAGAGACACATATGAAACACACTGACAACATAGGGTTTTCACTATGAGCACTGGGCCCTGGCTAGCAGGATCCCAGTGAGACAGCAAAAACACCCTGACATATACTCACAAACAGTCCAAAAGTTGGGGTAACAAGGCTAGAAAGAGGCTACCTTCCCACAGCAGTAAACAGGATTACTGTCTGGTGTGGGAAGTCAAGGACCTACCTCCACCAAATTTGGACAGAAGGACCACTGGACTGTCAGGGTCACTTGTATCCAGCTCCTGTGTTCCAGGGACCACGCTCGTCAAGATGAGAGGGGACCCAGAGGACCGGTGATGCAGAAGTTCGGTGCCTGCATTAGCAGGGGGAAGATTCCGTCGACCCACAGGAGATTTCTTCTTGGCTTCCAGTGCAGGGTGAAGGCAGACAGTCCTGAGAGCATGCACCATCAGGAAACACTTGAGAAAGCCGGCAGGATTAGGCGCTACAATGTTGCTGGTAGTCTTCTTGCTACTTTGTTGTGGTTTTGCAGGCGTCCTGGCGCAGTCAGCAGTCGATCCTTGGCAGAAGTCGAAGAGAGAAGTGCAGAGGAATTCTGGTGAGCTCTTGCATTCGTTATCTGAAGAGAAGCCCACAGGAGAGACCCTAAACAGCCCTCAGAGGATGATCGGCTACCTAAACAGGTAAGAGCCTATCAGGAGGGATCTCTGACGTCACCTGCTAGCACTGGCCACTCAGAGGTCTCCATTGTGCTCTCACACTTCTGCATTAAAGATGGCAGAGGTCCGGGACATACTGGAGGAGCTCTGGGTACCACCACTGCGGTGGTGATAGACAGGGGAGTGGTCACTCCCCTTTCCTTTGTCCAGTTTCGCACCAGAGCAGGGGCTGGGGGGTCCCTGAACCGGTGTAGACTGTCTTATGCAAGGAGGGCACCATCTTTGCCCTTCAAAGCATTTCCAGAGGCTGGGGGCGGCTACTCCTCTCCGGCCCTTAACACCTATTTCCAAAGGGAGAGGGTGTAACACCCTCTCTCAAAGGAAATCTTTTGTTCTGCCTTCTTGGGACTGGGCTGCCCAGACCCCAGGAGGGCAAAAACCTGTCTGACGGTTGGCAGCAGCGGTTGCTGCAGAGAAAGCCCCAGAGAGCTAGTTCCCGGGGTCCATGCTGGAGCCCCGGGGGATCATGGAATTGTCACCCCAATACCAGAATGGTATTGGGGTGACAATTCCATGATCCTAGACATGTTGCATGGCCATGTTCGGAGTTACCATTGTGAAGTTACACATAGGTAGTGACCTATATGTAGAGCACATGTGAAATGGTGTCCCCGCACTCACAAAGTCCGTGGAATTTGCCCTGGACAACGTGAGGGCACCTTGGCTAGTGCCAGGGTGCCCACACACTAAGTAACTTGGCACCTAACCTTCACCAAGTGAGGGTTAGACATATAGGTGACTTATAAGTTACTTATGTGCAGTGAAAAATGGCTGTGAAATAACGTGGACGTTATTTCACTCAGGCTGCAGTGGCAGTCCTGTGTAAGAATTGTCTGAGTTCCCTATGGGTGGCAAAAGAAATGCTGCAGCCCATAGGGGTCTCCTGGAACCCCAATACCCTGTGTACCTAGGTACCATAGACAAGGGAATTATATGGGTGTTCCAGTGTGCCCGTGAGAATTCGTAAAATTAGTCACTAGCCTGCAGTGACAATTTTAGAAAGCAGAGAGAGCATAAACACTGAGGTTCTGGTTAGCAGAGCCTCAGTGATACAGTTAGGCACCACACAGGGAACACATACAGGGCATACATTATGAGCACTGGGGTCCTGCCTGGCAGGATCCCAGTGACACATGGGCAAAAACAAACATACACACAGTGAAAATGGGGGTAACATGCCAGGCAAGATGGTACTTTCCTACAATTGGTCACTAGCCTGCAGTGACAATTTTAAAAGCAGAGAGAGCATAAACACTGAGGTTCTGGTTAGCAGAGCCTCAGTGATACAGTTAGGCACCACACAGGGAACACAAACAGGGTAAACTTTATAAGCACTGGGGTCCTGGCTGGCAGGATCCCAGTGACACAGGCAAAAACAAACATACATACAAATAAAAATGGGGTAACATGCCAGGCAAGATGGTACTTTCCTACACAACCCCCCCCCCCCAACGAGGGACAATAAGGCTAACCTTGCCCGGGTGAGTCTTCATTGTCTAAGTGGAAGTATCTGGAGAGTCCATCTGCATTGGAGTGGGTACTCCCAGGTCTATGTTCTACTGTATAGTCCATTCCCTGTAGGGATATGGACCACCTCAACAATTTAGGGTTTTCACCTTTCATTTGTTTTAGCCAAAGAAGAGGTTTGTGGTCTGTCTGAACAATAAAGTGAGTACTAAACAGGTATGGTCTCAACTTTTTCAGTGCCCAGAACACAGCAAAGCCCTCACTCTCTATGGCTGACCAACACTTTTTTCTAGGGGTCAACCTTCTGCTGATAAAAGCTACTAGTTGATCCTGGCCCTCTGTATTGAGTTGTCAGAAAGCTGTCCCATCCCTTACCTCTGAAGCATCAGTCTGAACTGTGAATTTCTTGGAGTAGTTTGGGCTTCTTAAGACAGCTGTATTGCACATGGCCTGCTTAAGCTCCTCAAGAGCTTTCTGACAGCTATCTGTCCATAATACCTTATTAGGCATCTTCTTTGAGGTGAGGTCATTAAGAGGGGCACTAATGGAGCCATAGGGGGTCATTCCGACCCTGGCGGTCCATGACCGCCAGGGCCGGGGACCGTGGAAGCACCGCCAACAGGCTGGGGGTGCTTCCTGGCCAATTCTGACCGCGGCGGTAAAGCCGCGGTCAGAAAAGGGGAACCGGCGGTTTCCCGCCGGTTTTCCCCTGGCCAAAGGAATCCTCCATGGCGGCGTTGCAAGCACCGCCGCCATGGGGATTCCGACCCCCTTCGCGCCAGCCTGTTCCTGGCGGTTTACACCGCCAGGAAGAGGCTGGCGGGAACAGGTGTCGTGGGGCCCCTGGGGGCCCCTGCACTGCCCATGCCACTGGCATGGGCAGTGCAGGGGCCCCCTAACAGGGCCCCATAAAGATTTTCAGTGTCTGCTTGGCAGACACTAAAAATCGCGACGGGTGCCACTGCACCCGTCGCACCGCAGCAAATCCGCCTGCTCCATTCGGAGCCGGCTTCATCTTTGCTGGGGCTTTCCCGCTGGGCTGGCGGGCGATCTTTTGCAGATCGCCCGCAGGCCCAGCGGAAAGTCGGAATGTCCCCCGCGGTCATCTGACCGCGGGGCGGTGTTTGGGCGGAATGACCCCCATAGTTCTTAATGAACCTCTTGTAATACTCTGTGAGACCAAGAAAGGCTCTGATCTGGGTATGTGTAGGGGGAGCCCAGTCTAAAATAGTCTGGATCTTCCCCTGCAGTGGTTCACTCTGTTTCCACCTACCAGGTGTCCCAGATAAACCACCTTCCCCTGCCCTATCTGGCACTTTGAGGCCTTGATAGGGATGCCTGCCTTTTGCAGAGCCTCCAAAACTTTCCAAAGGTAGACCAGGTGGTCATCCCAGATGGAGCTAAAGACAGCTATATCATCAAGAAATGCTGCGCTGAAAGCTTCCAGACCTTGGAGGACTGTGTTCACCAACCTCTGAAAAGTGACAAGTGCATTCTTTAAACCAAAGGGCATCACTGTAAACTGATAATACCCTTCAACGGTTGAGAAAGCTGCCTTTGGTTTAGCATCTTCTGATAGTTTGATCTGCCAATACCCTGCAGTCAATTAAAAAATGCTTAGATACTTAGCAGATGCCAGTGTATATATCAGCTCATCTGCCCTGGACATAGGGTAAGCATTACTCTTTGTGACTGTGTTGAGCTCTCTGTAATCTACACAGAACCTCAGCTCCTTTTTCCGATTCTGAGAGTAAGGTTTGGGTGTAAGCACCACTGGGCTAGCGCAAGGGCTATCAGAGTGCTCAATTACTCCTAGGTCAAGCATTTTCTGAACCTCTGCTTTAATGCTATCACTGACATGGTCAGGCTGCCCATAACTCTTACCCTTGACAGGTAAACTGTCCCCTGTATCAATGGTGTTTTCACATCATGTAGTATGAGCAGGTGTTAGAGAAAAGAGTTCAGACAACTGACCTAAGATGTTCCTGTATTCTTCCTTTGGAGACTCATTACGGCAGTCTGAAACGACTACTCCATCCACTGAGCCATCTACTGCAGTATTGGAGAAGAGATCAGGGAGAGGGTCACTCACTTCTTCCTGTCCCTCATAAGAGGCCATGAGCAGGGTTAAGTCAGTCCTGTCATGGTAGGGCTTCAGGTGGTTCACATGAAGTACTCTAAGAGGACTTCTATGACTGCCTAGGTCAACTAAATAAGTGACCTCATCCTTCTTCACCACTATGATGTGTGGTCCAATCCATTTATCTTGTAGTGCTCAGGGTTCCACAGGCTCCAGGACCCACACCACCCCCAAAGTCAACCCAATCCTGTGAGGTCTGGTCTCCCTTCTTAGTGGCCTTTTTCATGTACTCTGCCATTCTAGATCTTAGACCAGACACATAATCCACTATATCTTATTTAGGGGGATTCAAGGGTTGCTCCCACCCCTCTTTCACAAGAGCTAATGGAACTCTCACAGGGTGACCAAAGAGGAGTTCAAAGGGGCTGTAGCCCACTTCTTCCTAGGGTACCTCCCTGTAGGCAGAAAGGAGGCATGGGAATAGGACATCCCATCTCCTTCTGAGTTTTTCAGAGAGTCCAATAATCATGTTTTGTTAAAACACTCAACCAACCCATTTGTCTGGGGATGGTAAGGTGTGGTGAACTTGCAAGTTACCCCTCACTCTTTCCACATTGCTTTTAGGTATAAACACATGACGTTACTACCTCTGTCTGACACAAACTCTTTTGGGAAACCCACCCTGGAAAAGATTCCCAGGAGGGCTTTGGCCACTGCAGGAGCTGTAGTGGTCCTATGAAGTACAGCTTCTAGATTTCTAGTGCCATAGTCCACCACCACCAGTATGAATCTGTTACCGGAAGCTGTGGGAGGGTCAACCCCTACCCTTTCAAAGGGCACTCCAACCACTGGCAGTGGGATCAAGGGAGCCTTTGGAGTGCTACTTGTCTTGCCACTGGCTTGACAAGTGACACCGGAGCGACAAAACTCCTTTGTGTCCTTAGATATGTGAGGCCAGTGAAAGTGAGGGACCAGTCTGTCCAAGGTCATACTTTGCCCCAGATGTCCAGCAATGGGAATATCATGTGCCAAATGCAACAAACACTCTCTGTATTGCAGTGCAGAGGGATGACCAATCTTCTGGGCCACAAGGTTTGGATTCCCTTGCTTCTGAATACAGGAGGTTGTTTTTCAGTACACCCTGTGGGTGCCACTGTTATCCCCTGCCTCTTCTTTGACAGCTTGCTGTCTTAAACCCTCAAGTGTGGGACAGGTTTGCTGCGCCAAACTTAACTCCTCCCTTGTAGGCCCCCTGCACCTAAAAGCTCAGTTGTGTCAGCTTGCAGCACCTCAGGTGTAGATTCTGTCCAGGGAGTTGACTCCTCCTCCTCAAAGGGGGAATCATCAGAGGAGATAGGGATAGTGGATCATTTTTGATCCTTTCTACCCCTACTTTTGGGAAGCTCTTGGTCCATTGTTCCAGGATCCAAGTTTCCCTGTCCTCTTTGCTTCTTGGCATGAGCCCTTGTTAAAGCAAAGATATGCCAAGGAATGCCCAGCATGGCAGCATGGGCCTCTAACTCAACTTCAGCCCAAGCTGAAGTCTCCAAGTCGTTCTCTAATAGTCATTCTGCAGGTAGGTCTGTGGATACCATGACTTTTTTAGCACCAGTAATCCTCCCCACCAATGCCCCCCTCCCACTTGAGATCAACAACAGCCATGAGCGGCTTACAGTGTCGTTATGGGCATCTGATACTTGGTACTGATGACCAAGTAGGTGTTGCTGAGGGGCCACCAGCTTTTCAGTCAACATTGTGACACTGGAACCTGTGTCCCTGAAGGCCTCAACCTGAACACCATTTATTAGGGGCTGTTGCTTTTACTTATGCATATTAAGGGGACACGCAACAAGGGTGGCAAGGTCAATGCTACCATCAGAGACTAAAACCACCTCAGTGGTTTCCCTAGCTAAACCAACCCCAACTACACTTCCCAGAGTGAGCCCTGCAACACCCTTGCCTTGACTATTGGTAGTGTTATTTTTCCCACCACCACTGCTATTGCTGGGGGCACTAGTTGAAGCAGTGGGGGTTGTGGTGGTTGGAAGCTTGGTGCTTATCTTAGGGCAAGCATTATCTCCTGCCCTTTGGCCTTTATTCCTACAGATATAGAACTAACACTTTTTATTCAGATGGTTTGAAGAGGATTTAGACCCACCCTCAGAAGAGTTTTGTGGGCCTGATGAAGACTCTTTGTCCCAACCCTTGTCATGGGACTTACCATCCTTCTTCTAGTCCTTGTCACCCCTGTATGAGATTTTCTGCTCACTCTTGTTCTGACCCATGTGTCTGCCTTCTTTCCCAATTCTTGGGGAGAGGTCGGATCTGAGTCTACCAAGTAAAAAGTCAGACACACAGTGATTCAAAATATGCTCTCTCAACAGAAGATTATATAAACCCTCACATTCAGACACTGTGCGGCCATGTGACCAGCCTTCTAAAGCTTTAACAGAACAGTCCACAAAGTCAACCCAATCCTGTGAGGCCTCTTTTCTGGTCTCCCTGATCTCAATTCTATACTGTTCAGTGGTCAGATCAAAACCATCTAAGAGTGCAGTCTTAAGAACACTGTAGTTATTTAGGCTTCTTCTCTGACAGTGAGAAGCCTATCCCTCCCCTTGTCAGAAAAGGACAACCACAGAATAGCAGCCCACTGCCTTTGAGGGACCCTCTGAACTTTGCAGGCCCCTCAATTGCAGCACACCACTTATAGGTGTCATCCCCCACCTTGTATGGGGGAACACATTTTGTGCAAGTTTCTGGAATCAATGGAGTGCTCTCTGACTATACAATCTTTAAAACTGCTTCTGCTGCCACCATGGGGAACTAACACCAACCCCTCCATTTCAACTGCCAAAGTCTCCCTATCTAGGGCAAGCTGTTGGTGCTGCAGCCTCAGCCTGGCCTCCTCCAGTCTCAGTTTCCTGAGCTCCCTATCTATGGAGTCATCTCCTGGAGTTGTGCAATTGGATCCTTCAGACACTGAGGTGATATGGGAATGGGCAGAGGTAGATCTTTCCCTAACTTTTGTGACCCTAGCGACCTGACTCTGCGTGTGAAGGAAGCACTACCAGAGTGCCTGCCCCTCCAACTACCAGCTATAGTAGTTGGTCTGCTAGGTACTAAATCATTGGAAGAGCCCTCCCCTGAACCTGAAGGTTGATTCTTGGATTCTATGGGATCAGAATCTCCCTCCACCTCCTCCTCCTCCTGGTTACCAGCATGCTCCTGGTCATCCTCGAGAAGGAGGCTCAACAGGAAATTCTTGTTGGGGTACTTCCCCATATTTAGTTTTCCCTTTGTGCAAAGCCCCTTCAATTCCTTAAAGGTCATGCCCTCATAGGGAGTACTCCTGACCTCAGAGCTAAGCCTAGCAGTAAACATGATGTGTGTGTGTTAGGATGGTGTAGGGAAAACCTAACCTTCCTAACCTCTAGTCTCTAAGAAAGGAAAGTAAGAGACTAGAACCCTGTACTAGGTATATATGTATAGCTCTAGGTATAGAGCAGTCTTTCCTGTGGAAAGCACCAGGTGACAGAGTGATAAGGCAATTGCAAGTACTTTTCCCACTGCTGCACCACCAATGTAGCAGGCTGGCCTGGTTTGTAGTGGGTACCTATGGTACTTACATCTTATACCAGGTCCAGTTACCCCTTATTAGTGAAATGTGGGCAGTGTCTAGAAGCCAGGCTTTCTAGGGGTAGCTGTAGCTGAGCAGCCATGGCTTATCTTGGAGATATACAAAGCTCATGCAATACCACTGTAGTCACACAGTACTCACACACATGAAATAAAATACTCAGGCCCTCATTTGGACCCTGGCGGTATATACCGCCTACCGCCGTGGTGACGGCTGCCAAAAGGCCGTCGCCCTGGCTACCAGCCGTCTCCGTATTATGACCACAGCCTGATTTCTGCCAGAAGGATGGCGGAAATCTGGCTGTGGCCATGGCGGCGGATGGCAGTAAGGTGGCGCTGCTACCAGCAGCAGCGCCACACCAGTAGACCGACGCCGACCGTATTATGGGAATTAATACGGCCTGGTGGTGTTCTGCTGGTCGATGCTGCTGCTAGCAGCAGCGCCCCGTCCCGTCTCCTGCCGGAGGACCCCCTGGACACAGGTAAGTTGGTGCTCCGACAGGGGAGAGGGCGCGGGGGGTGTTTTGTGTGTGTGTGTGGGGGGGGGGTGAGTGTATGTCTGTGCGTGCGTGTATTCGGGTGTGTGTTGTGTGTTGTATGTGTGTGCATGTTTGGGGGTGTGAGTGCGTGTATGTTGAGTTGTGTAGATGCGTGTCTGCGTGTATGTATATAAGTGTGTGCGGATGTGTGTGAATGGATGTATGCATGTGTGGATGAATGTCGGAATGGGTGTGTGTATGCGTGCTTGCGTGTGTGAAGGGAGGGGCGTGTATGAAGGGGGGTCTAGAGAGGAAGGGGGGTGGGGGAACCAGTGGAGGGGGTGAGGGTGGGGGGGCCCCCCCAATCAGTGACAGGGAAGGGATTCCTTCACTGATAGTGCTTATCACCATGGTTTTCTTGGCACTACGAAAACCATGGTGGTAGGCGGGGTCATCATCCCGCAGGCCAGCAAGTGACGGCCGCCGGGTTGGAGATTGATGTCTCTATCCCGGCGGCCGTTGTCGCAGTGGCGGTCCGTGTGGTACACTGGCGGTTTGGCTGAGCAATAAAGTGAGTACCAAACAGGTATGGTCTCAACTTTTTCAGTGCCCAGACCACAGCAAATGCCTCCCTCTCCATGGCAGACCAATGCTTTTCTTTAGGGGTCAACCTCCTGCTGATAAAAGAAACAGGTTGATCCTGGCCCTCAGTGTTAAGCTGTGATAGAACTGCCCCTACCCCTAATTCAGAAGCGTCAGTCTGGACTACGAATTTCTTGGAGTAACAAGGGCTTTTTAGGGCAGGTGCAGAGCACATGGCCTATTTTAGCTCATCAAAAGCCTTGTGACAGCAAAGTGTCCACAATACCTTTTTAGGCATCTTCTTACTAGTGAGGTCATTAAGAGGAGCTGCAATGGAGCCATAATTCTTGATTAACCTCCTATAGTACCCTGTGAGGCCTAGGAAGGCTCTCACCTGGGTTTGAGTTGTAGGGGGAATCCATTCCACAATGGTCTGAATCTTTCCCTGCAGTGGTGCAACCTGTTCCCCACCTACCAGGAGGCCCAGATAAACCACTTTCCCCTGCCCTATTTGGCACTTGAAGCCTTGATAGTGAGGCCTGCCTTTTGCAGGGCCTCTAAAACGTTCCATAGGTGTACCAGGTGGTCATCCCAGGTGGAGCTAAAGACAGCTATATCATCTAGATATGATGCACTAATAGCTTCCAAACCTTGCAGGACTGTGTTCACCAACCTCTGAAAAGTGACAGGTGCGTTTTTCAACCCAAAGGGCATAACAGTGAACTGATAGTGCCCTTCAATGGTGGAAAATGCAGTTTTAGGTTTAGCATCTTCTGACAACTTAATCTGCCAATACCCTGCAGTTAAGTCAAAATTGCTTTGATACTTGGCAGAAGCCAGTGTATCTATTAGCTCATCTGCCCTGGGTATAGGGTGAGCATCAGTTTTGGTTACTTGATTGAGACCTCTGTAGTCAACACAAAACCTAATTTCTCTTTTACCATCTTTACTGTGAGGATTAGGGACAAGCACCACTGGGCTAGCCCATGGGCTTTCTGAAGGCTCAATCACTCCTCAGTCCAGCATTTTCTATACCTCTTGTTTTATGAAATCTCTGACATGGTCAGGCTGCCTCTAAATCGTACTTTTGACAGGTAAACTGTCTCCAGTGTTGATTGTGTGCTCACACCAGGTAGTTGTACCTGGTATCAGTGAGAAGAGGTCAGAGAATTGGCCTAGGAGATTTATACAGTTGTCCTTCTGCTCATCAGTAAGGCAATCTGCAAGCACCACTCCCTCCACTCAGCCATCAGCGGTGGAGAAGAGGTCAGGAAGAGGGTCACTTTCTTCTTCCTGCCCCTCATCAGTGGCCATGAGCAGGGTTAAGTCAGCCATGTCATAGTGAGGTTTCAGGCAATTAACATTGAGCACCCTAAGGGGACTCCTGGCAGTGCTGAGGTCTACCAAGTAGGTAACCTCACCTTTCTCTTCAACAATGAGATGGGGTCCACTCCATTTGTCCTGGAGTGCTCTTGGGGCCACAGGCTCCAATACCAACACCTTCTGTCCTGGGTGGTACTGGGTCGGGACAGCCTTCTGGTCATGCCACTGCTTTTGGAGCTCTTGGCTGGCCTGAAGGTTTTTACTGGCCTTTTTTATGTACTCAGCCATTCTGGATCTTAGGCAAAGTACATAAACCACAATTTCTTGCTTGGGAGCTTTTAAAGGTTGTTCCCAACCCTCCATCACAAGTGCAAGGGGACCTCTTACAGGGTGCCCAAAGCCCCCTCCTTTTTGGGGTACCTCCCTATAAGCAAAAAGGAGGCATGGCAACAGGACATCCCATCTCCTTCTGATTTTTTCAGGGAGTCCCATAATCATACCTTTAGGAGTTGTATTAAACCTCTAAACCAGACCATTTGTTTGTGGATGATAAGGAGTAGTTAACTTATAAGTTACACCACACTCCTTCCACATAGCTTTGAGGTATGCAGACATGCCGTTCCTACCTCTGTCTGACACCACATCCTTAGGGAAGCCTACTCTGTAAAAAATTCCCAGGAGTGCCTTTGCCACTGCAGGAGCTGTAGTGGTCCGCAATGGAATTGCTTCAGGATACCTAGGGCCATATTTATACTTTTTGACGCACAACTGCGCCAACGCAGTTGTGCGTCAAAAATTTTAACGCCATTCCAAAGCGCCATGCGGGCGCCTTATTTATTGAATGACGTTAGCCGGCGCAGCTGACTGGTGTGCGTCAAAAAAAATGACCCACACCAGGCAGCGCCGGCGTAGGGGACAATGGAGCTTGGGCGTCAAAAAATGGGGCAAGTCAGGTCTGAGGCAAAATATTGGCCTCAACCCGATTTGCGCCATTTTTTTTGACTCCCAACCCCCATTGAAATGATTCCTGTCTTAGCACAGACAGGAGTCATGCCCCCTTGCCCAATGGCCATGCCCAGGGGACCTATGTCCCCTGGGCATGGTCATTGGGCATAGTGGCATGTAGGGGGGCACAAATCAGGCCCCCCTATGCCACAAAAAAATAAATAAATAATACTTACCTGAACTTACCTTAAGTTCCCTGGGATGGGTCCCTCCATCCTTGGGCGTCCTCCTGGGGTGGGCAAGGGTGGCAGGGGGTGTCCCTGGGGGCATGGGAGGGCACCTCTGGGCTCCTTCCGAGCCCACAGGTCCCTTAACGCCTGCCCTGACCAGGCGTTAAAAAATTACGCAAAAACGCCTGGACATCATTTTTTCAGGGCCGCCCACTCCCGTGCGTCATTTTTGCACGGGAGTTTAAATAAGGCGCACATGCCTTAGAGTCATTTTTTAGAAGGGAACGCCTACCTTGCATATCATTAACGCAAGGTAGGTGTCCATGCTAAAAAATTACGCAAACTCCAAGATCTTTGGCGCTAGACGGGTCTAACGCCAAAGTATAAATATGGAGTTAGCTTTGCGTCGGATTTGCATAAAAAAAAACGACACAAATCCGGCGCAAACAGAGTATAAATATGCCCCCTAGTGGCATGGTCCACTACCACAAGGATAAACCTATTGCTTGAAGCTGTTGGAGGGTCAAGGGAGCCAACTATGTCAACCCGTACCCTTTCAAAGGGCACCCCAAGCACTGGGAGTGGAATTAAGGGGGACTTAGGTATGCCACCAGTCTTGCCACTGGCTTGGCAGGTCACACAGGCGCGACAAAACTCCTTAGGGGCATATTTATACTCTGTTTGCGCCGGATTTGCGTCGTTTTTTTTTACGCAAATCCGAAGCAAAGCTAACTCCATATTTATACTTTGACGTTAGACCCGTCTAGCGCCAAAGATCTTGGAGTGTGCGTCATATATTAGCGTGGACACCTAACTTGCGTTAATGATATGCAAGGTAGGCGTTCCCTTCTAAAAAATGACTCTAAGGCATGTGCGCCTTATTTAAACTCCCGTGCAAAAATGACGCACAGGAGTGGGCGGGCCTGAAAAAATTACGTCCAGCTGTTTTTGCGTCATTTTTTAACGCCTGGTCAGGGCAGGCGTTAAGGGACCTGCGGGCTCGGAAGGAGCCCAGAGGTGCCCTCCCATGCCCCCAGGGACACCCCCTGCCACCTTTGCCCACCCCAGGAGGACGCCCAAGGATGGAGGGACCCATCCCAGGGAACTTAAGGTAAGTTCAGGTAAGTATTTTATTTTTTTTTTCGTGGCATAGGGGGCCTGATTTGTGTCCCCCTACATGCCACTATGCCCAATGGCCATGCCCAGGGGACATATGTCCCCTGGGCATGGCCATTGGGCAAGGGGGCATGACTCCTGTCTGTGCTAAGACAGGAGTCATTTCAATGGGGGTTGGGAGTAAAAAAAAATGGCGCAAATCGGGTTGAGGCCAAAATTTTGCCTCAGACCTGACTTGCCCCATTTTTTGACGCCCAAGCTCCATTGTCCCCTACGCCGGCGCTGCCTGGTGTGGGTAATTTTTTTTGACGCACACCAGTCAGCTGCGCCGGCTAACGTCATTCAATAAATAAGGCGCCCGCATGGCGCTTTGGAATGGCGTTAGCCGGCGTTAAAACTTTTGACGCACAACTGCGTTGGCGCAGTTGTGCATCAAAAAGTATAAATATGGCCCTTAGTGTCCTCTGACATATGAGGCCAGTGAAATAATGGAAAAAACCTGTCTCAAGTTTGACTCTGGGCCAAATGCCCAGCCAAAAGAATGTCATGTGCCAAGGTCAGAAGAAATTCCATATACTGCAAAGCTACAACCAATCTCCTGGCAGCTCCAGGTTTAGGGTCCCTCGACTCAGTATAAAGGAGGTTATCTTCTAAATAGATCTTATGGCTATCAGTAACATCCCCATTCTGCTGTTTGACAGCTTGCTGTCTTAAACCCTCTAGTGTGGGACAGGTCTGCTGTGCCACACTCAGCTCTTCCTTAGCAGGCCCCCCTACACCCAAAAGCTCAGCACTGTCTGCTGCCAGCTCATCTGGTGTAGGTTCTGCACAGGGAGAGGATTCCTCTTCCTCGAAAGGGGAATCTTCTGGTGAGGGAGGGATAGTGGGGAAGGACTTACCCTTTCTACCCCTAGCTTTTGGGAGCACTTGGTCCATTGTTCCAGGATCCAAGCTTTCCTGTCCTCTTTGTTTTGGGGCCTGAGCCCTTGTGAGAGCAAAGATATGCACTGGAATGCCCAGCATTGCTGCATGAGCCTCCAAGTCCACTTCAGCCCAAGCTGATGTCTCCAGATCATTGCCTAGTAAGCAGTCTACAGGTAAATCAATGGCTATCACAGCTTTCTTTGGACCAGTAAACCCACCCCAGTTGAGATTCACAAGAGCCATGGGGTGGCTAAGAGTGTTGTTATGAGCATCAGTCACTTGGTACTGCTGACCAAATAGGTGTTGATCAGGGTGAACCAGTTTTTTAATCACCATAGTGACACTGGCTCCTGTATCCCTGTAGGCCTCAACCTCAAAACCATTTATTAGGGGAAGTTGCTTGTATTTACACATATTAAGGGAAAAAGCAACCAAGGTGGTAAAGTCAATACCACCATCAGAGACTAAAACAGCCTCTGTGGTCTCCCTAACAAGACCAACCCCAACTACACTACCAGTGATGACCCCAGCTACACCCTTTGATTAGCTACTTGTAGTAGACTTCCCACCACCACTGCTATTACTAGGGGCAGTAGAGGTTGCATTTGGGGGTGTGGCAGTGGGAGCCTTTGTGTTTTTCTTTGGACAAGTGGAGTCACTTGCCCAATGGCTTTTACTCTTCCATAAATAAAACCATGGCTTCTTTTGATTGTTGGAAGAGGATTTGGACCCACCACCCCAGAGGATTGTTATTGGCCTTATGAAGCCACAGAATGTTTTTTATCTTTGTCCCCACCCTTGTCAGAAGACTTACCATCCTTCTTCTTGCCATCCTTGTCACCACCTGTTTGAACTTTTCTGTTCACTCTTGTTCTGACCCATTTGTCTGTCTTCTTTCCCAATTCTTGGGGAGAAGTCAGATCTGAGTCTACCAAGTACTGATGCAACAAGCCAGACACACAGTTATTCAAAATATGCTCTCTCAGGATTAGATTATACAGGCTTTCATAGTCAGTCACCTTACTGCCATGTAACCATCCCTCCAAGGCCTTCACTCACCAGTCTACAAACTCTGTCCAGTCTTGAGAGGTCTCTTTTCTTGTAACTCTGAACTTTATCCTGTATTGTTCAGTGGTTAAGCCAAATCCATCTAAGAGTGCATCCTTCAAAACTTTGTAGTTGTTGGCATAACTTTCTCTGACAGTAAGGAGCCTATCCCTACCCGTACCAGTGAAAGAGAGCCACCAGACAGCAGCCTACTGCCTTTGAGGGACCAACTGTACTATACAGGCCCTCTCAAGTGCAGCAAACCACGTGTTAAGATCATCCCCCTCCTTGTAAGGGAGGACTATCTTATGCAGGTTCCTAGAATTTTGTTCTCTTACAGGATTACTATCAAGGACACTGCTGCGGCCACCATGGGGAACTAACCCAAACATCTGCCTTTCCCTTTCTACATCTAGGGATTCCCTGTCTAAGGCCAACTGCTGCTGTCTCAGCTTCAGTCTGGCCTCTTCCAACCTCAGCTTTCTGAGATCCCTGTCTGGGGTGTCATTCTCAGGGTGGGAGGCTTGGGAATTCTGAGACACAGAGGAAATGTGGGAATTGGCAAAAGTGGACCTATCTCTAACTGGCTGGACTCTAGTTACCTGGCCCTTTGGAGTGAAAGGAACCCTACTGATATGTGACCCCCTCCCACTACCATCTTCACTAGCTGGCCTGTTAGCTGACAGGTCTTTAGATGAACCCTCCCCAGAGTCCTCAGGGCCCTCCCCCGATTCTTGCTGGGTACCCCCCTCCACTACCTCCTGATCATGGGATGGGCCAGACTGGTTCTGGTCACTTTCTAGGAGAAGGCTAAGGAGAATATCTTTGGTAGGGTTCTTACCAATGCCGAACCCTCTTTCTATGCAGAGACCCCTCAAACATTTAAAGTTTAAACTACCATAGGTTGCCTGGACAACTGTAGGAGTAAGCTCTACTGTAGACATGGTTGTTAAGAAAGGTTCTAGGACAGAGAGAAAACATTTTTAGAAACTTTTAGAGAAAAGAGCAAAACTTTTCAAACTTTTCAAAACTTTTCAAAACTTTTTTAGAACGTTTTTAGAAAGAGAGTTAAACTGTTTAGGTTAATTGCGTATATTTTTAAGTATTTGGAATATGTTTTTCTTATGAAAAGCACCAATGACAAAGTGGTAAAGCAGTTGCAAGTACCTATCCCACCGCTGCACCACCAATGTAGGAGGCTGGCCTGGCTTATAGTGAGTACCTGATGGTACTTACATCTTGTACCAGGTCCTGTTTTCCCTTATTAGTAGATTAGTAGTGTTCCAGCAGCTTAGGCTGTTAGAGGTAGCTATAGCAGAGCAGCTTAGGCTGAACTAGGAGACATGAAAAGCTCCTACTGTACCACTTATGTCATACAGCACTATAATGTATAAAGGTACTTTCTTTTAGTGGCAACGTGCCAAAATATCTCAGATGATATACTCCCTTAGGAGGTAAGTAAAACACACAAGGAATACACACAAACCAAAATCAGGTAAGTAAACAGTTAGAAAAGTAGTGCAAACACTGTAGAATACAATAGGATGCAATAGACCTAGGGGCAACACAAACCATATACTAAGAAAGTGGAATGCAAACCACTTAGGGAACCCAGGCCTAGTGTAGTGTGTAGAGGGTTGCTGGGAGTGTAAGAAAACACCAAGGGTGTCCAAGATACTCCACCCCAAGACCCTGAAAAGTAGAAGTAAAGTTACCATACTTCCCCAGAAATACACTAAAGACTTGATAGGAGATTCTGAAAAGACCACAAGTGACTGCAAAGCACTGAAGACAGATTTCTGGACCAGAGGACCTGTAAAGGAAGGGGACCAAGTCCAAGAGTCACAAAAGTGTCCGGGGGAGCAGGAGCCCACTAAACCCCGGATGAAGGTGAAAAGTGGCTGCCTCTGGTTGGAAGAAGCTGAAGATTCTGCAACAACGGAAGATGCCAGGAACTTCTCCTTTGCACAGAAGATGTCCCACGGAATGCTGGAGGACGCATATTTGTTTCCTTGCAGAAAGACCACAAACAAGCCTTGCTAGCTGCAAAGGTCAAGGATGAAGAAAATGGGTACTGCCCGGGCCCAGGAAGGACCAGGAGGTCGCCCCTTGGAAGAGGAGACTGAGGGTCTGCTCAGCAACACAGAGAGCCCATGCAAAAGCAGGCAGCACCCACAGAAGTACTGGAACACGGGTTGAAGAAAACTGAGCATGGCGGTCGACTCAACACTACAAAAGAGGGTCCCACGAAGCCGGTGGTCAACTCAGCGAGTTGAGCAATGCAGGACGGAGTGCTGGGGACCTGGGCTGTCCTGTACATGAAGGAATCCTTGCAAAAGTGCACAGAAGCACTAGCAGCTGCAGTTCACACAGTACACAGGATTACTGTCTGGCGTGGGGAGGCAAGGACTTTCCTCCACCAAATTTGGCCAGATGGACCACTGGACTGTCGCGGTCACTTGAATCTAGCTCCTGTGTTCCAAGGACCACTCTCGTCATGATGAGAGGGGACCCAAAGGACCGGTCAAATAGAAGTTTGGTGCCTGCGTTAGCAGGGGGAAGATTCCATCGACCCACAGGAGATTTCTTCTTGGCTTCTAGTGCAGTGTGAAAGCAGTCAGCCCCCAAAGCATGCATCACCAGGAAATGGTCGAGTAAACTGGCAGGATTAGGCGCTACAATGTCACTGGTAGTCTTCTTGCTACTTTTTTGCAGTTTTGCAGGCGTCCTGGAGCAGTCAGCAGTCGATCCTTGGCAGAAGTCAAAGAAGGAGATGCAGATGAACTCTAGGGAGCTCTTGCATTCGTTATCTGAAGAATACCCCAGAGGAGAGACCCTAAATAGCCAGAAAAGGAGGTTTGGCTACCAAGAAAGGAGGTTAGGCTACCAAGACAGGTAAGAACCTATCAGAGGGTGTCTCTGACGTCACCTTCAGGCACTGGCCACTCAGAGCAGTCCCGTGGCTCGACGGAATCTTCCCCCCTGCTAACGCAGGCACCAAAAGACTGCATGAATGGTCCTCTGGGTCCCCTCTCATCCTGACGAGCGTGGTTCCTGGAACACAGGAGCTGGATCCAAGTGACTCCGACAGTCCAGTGGTCCATCTGTCCAAATTTGGTGGAGGTAAGTCCTTGCCTCCCCACACCAGACAGCAAACCTGTGTACTTTGTGAGTTGCAGCTGCTCCGGCTTATGTGCTTTTCTCCAAGGATTCCTTCGTGCACAGCCTAGCCTGGGTCCCCAGCACTCTGTCCTGCAGTGCTCAACCCTCTGAGTTGGACTCCGATGTCGTGGGACCCTCCTTTTGTGACTCTGAGTTCACAGAACTTCCAAGTGCCTGCCCTGGTACTTCTGTGAGTGCTGCCTGCTTCTGCTGGGGCTCTCTGAGTTGCTGGGCACCCCCTCTTTCTCCTCCTCCAAGGGGCGACATCCTGGTCCTTCCTGGTCCCCAGCAGCATCCAAAAACCTCTACCGCAACCCTTGCAGCTAGCAAGGTTTGTTTGCCGTATTTCTGTGTGGAAACACTTCTGCAACATCCAGCACGCCGTGGGACATCTTCCATCCAAAGGAGAAGTTCCTAGCCCTTTTCATTGTTGCAGAATCTTTGGCTTCTTCCACCCAGAAGCAGCCCTTTTGCACCTTCATCTGGCATTTTCTGGGCTCCTGCCCCCCTGGACACTATCGCGACTCTTGGTCTTGATCCCGTTGCCTTTCAGGTCCTCATGTCCAGGAATCCGTCTTCAGTGTTTTGCTGGTGCTTGTGGTTCTTGCAGAATCCTCCTATCATGACTATTGTGTCTTTCTGGGGTATTAGGGTAACTTTACTCCTACTTTTCAGGGTCTTGGGGTGGGGTATCTTGGACACCCTGACTGTTTTCTTACAGTCCCAGCGACCCTCTACAAGCTCCCATAGGTCTGGGGTCCATTCGTGATTCGCATTCCACTTTTGGAGTATATGGTTGGTGTTGCCCCTAGACCTATGTTCACCTTTTGCATCCTATTGTGATTCTACATTGTTTGCACTACTTTTCTGACTGTTACTTACCTGTTTTGGGTTTGTGTACAAATAACTTGTGTATATTACTTACTTCCTAAGTGAGGGTATTCTCCGAGATACTTTTGGCATATTGTCATAAAAATAAATTACCTTTATTTTTAGTAACTCTGAGTATTGTGTTTTCTTCTGATATTGTGCTATATGATATAAGTAGCATAGTAGGAGCTTTGCATGTCTCCTAGTTCAGCCTAAGCTGCTTTGCCATAGCTACCTTCTATCAGCCTAAGCTGCTAGAAACACCTTTATTCTACTAATAAGGGATAACTGGACCTGGCACAGGGTGTAAGTACCACAAGGTACCCACTATAGGCCAGGCCAGCCTCCTTCAAGAAGCCCACATGAGAGACCCTAAATAGCCCTCAGAGGAGGATTGGCTAACTAGTCAGGTAAGCACCTAACAGGAGGGGTCTCTGACATCAACTGCTGGCACTGGCCACTCAGAGGCCTCCATTGTGTCCTCACACCTCCGCATTCAAGAAGGCAGAGGTCTGGGACACACTGGAGGAGATCTGGACACCACCCCTGGGGTGGTGATGGACAGGGGAGTGGTCACTCCCCTTTCCTTTGTCCAGTTTTGTGCCAGAGCAGGGGCTGGGGGATCCCTGAACCAGTGTAGACTGGTTTATGTGCCCTTCAAAGCATTTCCAGAGGCCAGAAGAGGCTACTCCTCTCAGGCCCTTAACACCTATTTCCAAAGGGAGAGGGTGTAACACCCTCTCTCAGAGGAAATCTTTGTTCTGCCTTCCTGGGACTGGGCTGCCCATGCCCCATGGGGGAAGAATCCTGTCTGAGGGTTGGCAGCAGCGGTAGCTGTAGAGAAAACCCCGGAAAGTTAGTTTGGCAGTACCTGGGCTCTATGGTGGACCACCAACCTCTGAAAAGTGACAGGTGCGTTTTTCAACCCAAAGGGCATAACAGTGAACTGATAGTGCCCTTCAATGGTGGAAAATGCAGTTTTAGGTTTAGCATCTTCTGACAACTTAATCTACCAATACCCTGCAGTTAAGTCAAAATTGCTTTGATACTTGGCAGAAGCCAGTGTATCTATTAGCTCATCTGCCCTGGGTATAGGGTGAGCATCAGTTTTGGTTACTTGATTGAGACCTCTGTAGCCAACACAAAACCTAATTTCTCTTTTACCATCTTTACTGTGAGGTTTAGGGACAAGCACCACTGGGCTAGCCCATGGGCTTTCTGAAGGCTCAATCACTCCTCAGTCCAGCATTTTCTATACCTCTTGTTTTATGAAATCTCTGACATGGTCAGGCTGCCTACAAATCTTACTTTTGACAGGTTAACTGTCTCCAGTGTTGATTGTGTGCTCACACCAGGTAGTTGTACCTGGTATCAGTGAGAAGAGGTCAGAGAATTGGCCTAGGAGATTTATACAGTTGTCCTTCTGCTCATCAGTAAGGCAATCTGCAAGCACCACTCCCTCCACTCAGTCATCAGCTTCAGTGGTGGAGAAGAGGTCAGGGAGAGGGTCACTTTCTTCTTCCTCCCCCTCATCAGTGGCCATGAGCAGGGTTAAGTCAGCCATGTCATAGTGAGGTTTCAGGCAATTGACATTGAGCACCCTAAAGGGACTCCTGGCAGTGCCCAGGTCTACCAAGAAGGTGACCTCACCTTTCTCTTCAACAATGAGATGGGGTCCACTCCATTTGTCCTGGAGTGCTCTTGGGGCCACAGGCTCCAATACCCACACCTTCTGCCTGGGTGGTACTGGGTCGGGACAGCCTTCTGGTCATGCCATTGCTTTTGGAGCTCTTGGCTGGCCTGAAGGTTTTTACTGGCCTTTTTTATGTACTCAGCCATTCTGGATCTTAGGCAAAGTACATAAACCACAATTTCTTGCTTGGGAGCTTTTACAGGTTGTTCCCAAGCCTCCTTCATAAGTGCAAGGGGACCTCTTACAGGGTGCCCAAAGAGAAGTTCAAAGGGGCTAAAGCCCCCTCCTTTTTGGGGTACCTCCCTATAAGCAAAAAGGAGGCATAGCAACAGGACATCCCATCTCCTTCTGAGTTTTTCAGGGAGTCCCATAATCACACCTTTAGGAGTTGTATTAAACCTCTAAACCAGACCATTTGTTTGTGGATGATAAGTAGTTAACTTATAAGTTACACCACACTCCTTCCACATAGCTTTGAGGTATGCAGACATGCCGTTCCTACCGCTGTCTGACACCACATCCTTAGGGAAGCCTACTCTGTAAAAAATTCCCAGGAGTGCCTTTGCCACTGCAGGAGCTGTAGTGGTCCGTAATGGAATTGCTTCAGGATACCTAGTGGCAGGGTCCACTACCACAAGGATAAACCTATTGCTTGAAGCTGTTGGAGGGTCAAGGGGGCCAACTATGTCAACCCGTACCCTTTCAAAGGGCCTCCCAAGCGCTGGGAGTGGAATTAAGGGGGCCTTATGTATGCCACCAGTCTTGCCACTGGCTTGGCAGGTCACACAGGAGCGACAAAACATCTTAGTGTCCTCTGACATATGAGGCCAGTGAAATAATGGAAAAAACCTGTCTCAAGTTTGACTCTGGGCCAAATGCCCAGCCAAAAGAATGGCATGTGCCAAGGTCAGAAGAAACTCCCTATACTGCAAAGCTACAACCAATCTCCTGGCAGCTCCAGGTTAAGGGTCCCTTGACTCAGTATAAAGGAGGTTATCTTCTAAATAGATCTTATGGCTATCAGTAACATCCCCATTCTGCTGTTTGACAGCTTGCTGTCTTAAACCCTCTAGTGTGGGACAGGTCTGCTGTGCCACACTCAGCTCTTCCCTAGCAGGCCCCCCTACACCCAAAAGCTCAGCACTGTCTGCTGCCAGCTCATCTGGTGTAGGTTCTGCACAGGGAGAGGCTTCCTCTTCCTCAAAAGGGGAATCTTCTGGTGAGGGAGGGATAGTGGGGAAGGATTTACCCTTTCTACCCCTAGCTTTTGGGAGCACTTGGTCCATTGTTCCAGGATCCAAGCTTTCCTGTCCTCTTTGTTTTGGGGCCTGAGCCCTTGTGAGAGCAAAGCTATGCCCTGGAATGCCCAGCATTGCTGCATGAGCCTCCAAGTCCTCTTCAGCCCAAGCTGATGTCTCCAGATTATTGCCTAGTAAGCAGTCTACAGGTAAATCAATGGCTACCACAGCTTTCTTTGGACCAGTAAACCCACCCCAGTTGAGATTCACAAGAGCCATGGGGTGGCTAAGAGTGTTGTTATGAGCATCAGTCACTTGGTACTGCTGACCAAATAGGTGTTGATCAGGGTGAACCAGTTTCTTAATCACCATAGTGACACTGGCTCCTGTATCACTGTAGGCCTCAACCTCAAAACCATTTATTAGGGGAAGTTGCTTGTACTTACCCATATTAAGGGAAAAACCAACCAAGGTGGCAAAGTCAATACCACCATCAGAGACTAAAACAGCCTCTGTGGTCTCCCTAACAAGACCAACCCCAACTACACTACCAATGGTGACCCCCAGCTACACCCTTTGATTAGCTACTTGTAGTAGACTTCCCACCACCACTGCTATTACTAGGGGCAGTAGAGGTTGCATTTGATGGTGTGGCAGTGGAAGCCTTGGTGTTTTTCTTTGTACAAGTGGAGTCACTTGCCCAATGGCCTTTACTCTTCCATAAATAAAACCATGGCTTCTTTTGATTGTTGGAAGAGGATTTGGACCCACCCCCCCCAGAGGATTGTTATGGGCCTTATGAAGCCACAGAATGTTTTTTATCTTTGTCCCCACCCTTGTCAGAAGACTTACCATCCTTCTTCTTGCCATCCTTGTCACCACCTGTTTGAACTTTTCTGTTCACTCTTGTTCTGACCCATTTGTCTGTCTTCTTTCCCAATTCTTGGGTAGCAGTCAGATCTGAGTCTACCAAGTACTGATGCAACAAGCCAGACACACAGTTATTCAAAATATGCTCTCTCAGGATTAGATTACACAGGCTTTCATAGTCAGTCACCTTACTGCCATGTAACCATCCCTCCAAGGCCTTCACTCACTAGTCTACAAACTCTGTCCAGTCTTGAGAGGTCTCTTTTCTTGTATCTCTGAACTTTATCCTGTATTGTTCAGTGGTTAAGCCAAATCCATCTAAGAGTGCATCCTTCAAAACTTTGTAGTTGTTGGCATCACTTTCTCTGACAGTAAGGAGCCTATCCCTACCTGTACCAGTGAAAGAGAGCCACCAGACAGCAGCCTACTGCCTTTGAGGGAACAACTGTACCATACAGGCCCTCTGAAGTGCAGCAAACCACGTGTTAAGATCATCCCCCTCCTTGTAAGGGAGGACTATCTTATGCAGGTTCCTAGAATCTTGTTCTCTTACAGGATTACTATCAAGGACACTGCTGCGGCCACCATGGGGAACTAACCCAAACATCTGCCTTTCTCTTTCTACATCTAGGGATTCCCTGTCTAAGGCCAACTGCTGCTGTCTCAGCTTCAGTCTGGCCTCTTCCAACCTCAGCTTTCTGAGATCCCTGTCTGGGGTATCATTCTCAGGGTGGGAGGCTTGGGAATTCTGAGACACAGAGGAAATGTGGGAATTGGCAGAAGTGGACCTGTCTCTAACTGGCTGGACTCTAGTTACCTGGCCTTTTGGAGTGAAAGGTACCCTACTGATATGTGACCCACTACCATCTTCACTAGCTGGCCTGTTAGCTGACAGGTCTTTAGATGAACCCTCCCCAGAGTCCTCAGGGCCCTCCCCCGATTCTTGCTGGGTACCCCCCTCCATTACCTCCTGATCATGGGATGGGCCAGACTGGTTCTGGTCACTTTCTAGGAGAAGGCTAAGGAGAATATATTTGGTAGGGTTCTTACCAATGCTGAAACCTCTTTCCATGCAGAGACCCCTCAAACATTTAAAGTTTAAACTACCATAGGTTGCCTGGACAACTGTAGGAGTAAGCTCTACTGTAGACATGGTTGTTAAGAAAGGTTGTAGGACAGAGAGAAAACATTTTTAGAAACTTTTAGAGAAAAGAGCAAAACTTTTCAAACTTTTCAAAACTTTTCAAAACTTTTTAGAACGTTTTTAGAAAGAGAGTTAAACTGTTTAGGTTAATTGTGTATATTTGTTAAGTATTCAGAATATGTTTTTCTTATGAAAAGCACCAATGACAAAGTGGTTAGGCAGTTGCAAGTACCTATCCCACCGCTGCACCACCAATGTAGGAGGCTGGCCTGGCTTATAGTGGGTACCTGATGGTACTTACATCTTGTACCAGGTCCAGTTTTCCCTTATTAGTAGATTAGTAGTGTTCCAGCAGCTTAGGCTGTTAGAGGTAGCTATAGCAGAGCAGCTTAGGCTGAACTAGGAGACATGAAAAGCTCCTACTGTACCACTTATGTCATATAGCACTATAATGTATAAAGGTACTTTCTTTTAGTGACAACGTGCCAAAATATCTCAGAGGATATACTTCCTTAGAAGGTAAGTAAAACACACAAGGAATACACACAAAACAAAATCAGGTAAGTAAACAGTTAGAAAAGTAGTGCAAACACTGTAGAATACAATAGGATGCAATAGACCTAGGGGCAACACAAACCATATACTAAGAAAGTGGAATGCGAACCACTTAGGGACCCCAGGCCTAGTGTAGTGTGTAGAGGGTTGCTGGGAGTTTAAGAAAACACTAAGGGTGTCCAAGATACTCCACCCCAAGACCCTGAAAAGTAGAAGTAAAGTTATCATACTTCCCCAGAAACACACTAAAGACTTGATAGGAGATTCTGCAAAGACCACAACTGACTGCAAAGCACTGAAGACAGATTTCTGGACCTGAGGACCTGTAAAGGAAGGGGACCAAGTCCAAGAGTCACAAAAGTGTCCGGGGGAGCAGGAGCCCACTAAACCCTGGATGAAGGTGCAAAGTGGCTGCCTCTGGTTGGAAGAAGCTGAAGATTCTGCAACAACGGAAGATGCCAGGTTCTCCTTTGCACAGAAGATGTCCCACGGAATGCTGGAGGATGCATATTTGTTTCCTTGCAGAAAGACCACAAACAAGCCTTGCTAGCTGCAAAGGTCAAGGATGAAGAAAATGGGTACTGCCCGGGCCCAGGAAGGACCAGGAGGTCGCCCCTTGGAAGAGGAGACTAAGGGTCCGCTCAGCAACACAGAGAGCCCATGCAAAAGCAGGCAGCACCCACAGAAGTACTGGAACACGGGTTGAAGAAAACTGAGCATGGCGGTCGACTCAACACTACAAAAGAGGGTCCCACGAAGCCGGTGGTCAACTCAGCGAGTTGAGCAATGCAGGACGGAGTGCTGGGGACCTGGGCTGTCCTGTACATGAAGGAATCCTTGCAAAAGTGCACAGAAGCACTTGCAGCTGCAGTTCACACAGTACACAGGATTACTGTCTGGCGTGGGGAGGCAAGGACTTTCCTCCACCAAATTTGGACAGATGGACCACTGGACTGTCGTGGTCACTTGAATCTAGCTCCTGTGTTCCAAGGACCACTCTCGTCATGATGAGAGGGGACCCAAAGGACCGGTGAAGCAGAAGTTTGGTGCCTGCGTTAGCAGAGGGAAGATTCCGTCGACCCACAGGAGATTTCTTCTTGGCTTCTAGTGCAGTGTGAAAGCAGTCAGCCCCCAGAGCATGCACCACCAGGAAATGGTTGAGTAAACCCGCAGGATTAGGCACTACAATGTCACTGGTAGTCTTCTTGCTACTTTGTTGCAGTTTTGCAAGCGTCCTGGAGCAGTCAGCAGTCGATCCTTGGAAGAAGTCAAAGAAGGAGATGCAGATGAACTCTGGGGAGCTCTTGCATTTGTTATCTGAAGAATACCCCAGAGGAGAGACCCTAAATAGCCAGAAAAGGAGGTTTGGCTACCAAGAAAGGAGGTTTGGCTACCAAGACAGGTAAGAACCTATCAGAGGGTGTCTCTGACGTCACCTGCAGGCACTGGCCACTCAGAGCAGTCCCGTGGCTCGACTGAATCTTCCCCCCTGCTAACGCAGGCACCAAAAGACTGTATGAATGGTCCTCTGGGTCCCCTCTTATCCTGACGAGCGTCGTCCCTGGAACACAGGAGCTGGATCCAAGTGACTCCGACAGTCCAGTGGTCCATCTGTCCAAATTTGGTGGAGGTAAGTCCTTGCCTCCCCACGCCAGACAGCAAACCTGTGTACTTTGTGAGTTGCAGCTGCTCCGGCTTATGTGCTTTTCTCCTAGGATTCCTTCGTGCACAGCCTAGCCTGGGTCCCCAGCACTCTGTCCTGCAGTGCTCAACCCTCTGAGTTGGACTCCGATGTCGTGGGACCCTCCTTTTGTGACTCTGAGTTCACAGAACTTCCAAGTGTCTGCCCTGGTACTTCTGTGAGTGCTGCCTGCTTCTGCTGGGGCTCTCTGAGTTGCTGAGTGCCCCCTCTGTCTCCTCCTCCAAGGGGCGACATCCTGGTCCTTCCTGGTCCCCAGCAGCACCCAAAAACCTCTACCGCGACCCTTGCAGCTAGCAAGGTTTGTTTGCAGTATTTCTGTGTGGAAACACTTCTGCAACATCCAGCACGCCGTGGGGCATCTTCCATCCAAAGGAGAAGTTCCTAGCCCTTTTCATTGTTGCAGAATCTTTGGCTTCTTCCACCCGGAAGCAGCCCTTTTGCACCTTCATGTGGCATTTTCTGGGCTCCTGCCCTCCCTGAACACTATCGCGACTCTTGGACTTGATCCCCTTGCCTTTCAGGTCCTCACATCCAGGAAGCCATCTTCAGTGTTTTGCTGGTGCTTGTGGTTCTTGCAGAATCCCCCTATCATGACTATTGTGTCTTTCTGGGGTAGTAGGGTAACTTTACTCCTACTTTTCAGGGTCTTGGGGTGGGGTATCTTGGACACCCTGACTGTTTTCTTACAGTCCCAGCGACCCTCTACAAGCTCCCATAGGTCTGGGGTTCATTCGTGATTCGCATTCCACTTTTGGAGTATATGGTTTGTGTTGCCCCTAGACCTATGTTCACCTATTGCATCCTATTGTGATTCTACATTGTTTGCACTACTTTTCTTACTGTTACTTACCTGTTTTGGGTTTGTGTACAAATAACTTGTGTATATTACTTACCACCTAAGTGAGGGTATTCTCTGAGATACTTTTGGCATATTGTCATAAAAATAAAGTACCTTTATTTTTAGTAACTCTGAGTATTGTGTTTTCTTCTGATATTGTGCTATATGATATAAGTGGCATAGTAGGAGCTTTGCATGTCTCCTATTTCAGCCTAAGCTGCTTTGCCATAGCTACCTTCTATCAGCCTAAGCTGCTAGAAACACCTCTATTCTACTAATAAGGGATAACTGGACCTGGCACAGGGTGTAAGTACCACAAGGTAGACCCTAAATAGCCCTCAGAGGAGGATTGGCTAACTAGTCAGGTAAGCACCTAACAGGAGGGGTCTCTGACATCACATGCTGGCAGTGGCCACTCAGAGGCCTCCATTGTGTCCTCACACCTCAGCATTCAAGAAGGCAGAGGTCTGGGACACACTGGAGGAGATCTGGACAACACCCCTGGGGTGGTGATGGACAGGGGAGTGGCCACTCCCCTTTCCTTTGTCCAAAGCATTTCCAGAGGCCAGAAGAGGCTACTCCTCTCAGGCCCTTAACACCTATTTCCAAAGGGAGAGGGTGTAACACCCTCTCTCAGAGGAAATCCTTTGTTCTGCCTTCCTGGGACTGGGCTGCCCATGCCTCATGGGGGAAGAATCCTGTCTGAGGGTTGGCAGCAGCGGTAGCTGTAGAGAAAACCCCGGAAAGTTAGTTTGGCAGTACCCGGGCTCTATGGTGGAGACCCGGGGATGCATGGAATTGTCCCCCCAATACCAGAATGGTATTGGGGTGAAAATTCCATGATCCTAGACATGTTACATGGCCATGTTCAGAGTTACCATGGTGACGCTACATATAGGTATTGACCTATATGTAGTGCACATGTGTAATGGTGTCCCCGCACTCACAAAGTCCGGGGAAATTGCCCTGAACTATGTGGGGGCAGCTTGGCTAGTGCCAGGGTGCCCTCACACTAAGTGACTTTGCACCTAACCATCACTAAGTGAGGGTTAGACATATAGGTGACTTATAAGTTACTTAAGTGCAGTGTAAAATGGCTGTGAATTAATGTGGATGTTATTTCACTCAGGCTGCAGTGGCAGTCCTGTGTAAGAATTGTCTGAGCTCCCTATGGGTGGCAAAAGAAATGCTGCAGCAATACGGATCCACTGGAACCCCAATACCCTGAGTACCTAGGTACCATATACTAGGGAATTATAAGGGTGTTCCAGTGTGCCAATCAGAATTGGTAAACATTTTCACTAGCCTGCAATGACAATTTTAAAGGCAGAGAAAGCATAAGCACTGAGGTTCTGATTACAGAGCCTCAGTGACACAGTTAGGCACTACACAGGGAACACACATTCAGGCCACAACTATGAGCACTGGGGTCCTGGCTAGCAGAATCCCAGTGAGACAGGCAAAAACACACTGACACACAAGTAAAAATCGGGGTAACATGCAAGGCAAGATGGTACTTTCCTCCAGCTTGCTATAGGGTAGACTTATCAGTGACCTGGTGCTGTTCAAATGGCAGTAAAAGGGTGCATGCAACTTTTCACACAGTCTGCAATGGCAGTCCTGTAGAGGCTTTTGCATGGGTTCCCTATGGGTGGCAAAAGATATGCTGCAGCCCTTAGGGCTCCCTAGGAACCCCCATGCGCTGGGTACCTAGGTACCATATACTAGGGACTTATAAGGGTGACCAGTGTGCCAATATTGGGTGCTATACTGGGTTACCAGTATGCAACAACAAAATTTAGAGGAGAGAGAGCATAATCACTGGGGTCCTGGTTAGCAGAATCTCAGTGAACACAGTCAAGCACACTGACATCAGGCAGAAAATGGGGATAACCACAGCAAAAAGATGGTACTTTCCTACAGTGGCTGAGATGTCAAAGAGAGACCTTCAAAGGGCACAGAGTCTGGAGCCTTTCTACCTAGCTTCAGACTCACTAGGGGCGGTTATGCAGCCCTTTTGTGAATCAGGACGTAGCCCATTTATGTGTAATTGTCAGCTCATCCTTCCCATACTTCCTATCAGGATATGGGTGGACCATCAGGCACATCTAAGCTCTCTTTGAATGTGGCTGTCTGGGGGAAGTGAACACAGCCCAGCTGTCACCCACTCTGATGTGTATTCAGAGACCGGCAGAAGGCAATAGATGATTTAAAGTAAGAAAACACCACCTTTATAAAAGTGGAATTATCATAATTACAATTTAAAATCCGACTTCACCATAGGTTGTGATTTTAAATTGTGATTCTAGAGAGACCAAACTTGGTGGCCCCATCTCTTCCCAATTGGAAATTACACATACAAAATGTGATAAGGCAATCACAATATTAACCTATGGGAGAGACAGGCCTTGCAGTAGCAAAAACAAATTTAAGAGTTTTTCACTACCTGGACATGTAAAACAGTACATGTCCAACTTTTTAACACACTGCACCCTGCCCTTGGAACTGTCCAGGGTCTACCTTAGGGGTGACATGTGTAATAAAAAGGAAGGTTTGGGCATGTCAAGAGGGCTAATTTCCCAGGTTGACATAGCAGTTTAAAACTGAACACACCGACTCTGCAATGGCAGGCCTGAGCCATGTTTGAAGCGCTACTGCAGTGGATGGCACAATCAGTGCTGCAACCCATTGGCTTCATTTAATATACAGGGCCTGGGCACAGGGAGCACACTTTGCTAGAGACTTCAAGTAAATTAAAGTTGCCAATTGTGGATAAGCCAATGTTTTAGGGAAAGACCACATGCATTTTAGCACTGGACTCTGAGGACCCCAAAGTGACATTTCTCTGGCGAGTGGTAAGAGTCCAGCAGGGAATGGATGATGAAGTTAGGTTGTGAATGGAGTCTATAGTGGGCACTATTGAAGGTGTCTGTGGGTGTCTTAGCCCCAGTTAAATGTTGTTAAAGGCTATTTTAAACACCTACTCTTGGCTCCATGGGATTGATGTCTTCTTAGCTAACATCGCTGGTGGCATTATGCAGAGGAACCAACAACACCAGCCTTCAACATTGGACACCAGTGATGTTGTTAGCCAGCTGGAAGCCATCAATTCACCCATCCAGTCCTTTGAAAGAAGACTAGACTCTTTAGGCAATTATTTGGAGGCCAAGATGGATTCCTTCATGGCATCAAGAAGTGGTCTCAATAGCAATGTTGTATCTGTGTTGTACAAGCAGAAAGTCCTTGCCATGGATTCCCATTATTGATATTCATAAAGGTAATTGAAACATTAGAATTACATCTACTAGCCCTGATGTTTATGTTTCAGAGGCAAGTATCATCACTCATCTGCTTCTCATTCCAACACCAGTACCTCCAATGGAAGCAGAGCACTCATCAGAGAAGGAGGATGTACAGTTCCCCAGTTTCCAAACCAGAACTTTCTCATGAGCATGTGTGTATTCCCCCTGGCCAGTTTTACAATCTGTCCTATGTAGGACCTCGTGCCACCTTTTTTGCAACCTACTACAATACTCCATGTACTAGAACTAGAAGGCCTGCCAGAGAGTTGACTTACCTATATTGCATGCAGTGTATACAAGGCTGTGTACCATGTTGAGTTTGCATTTTAGGATCCCATCAAAACACTCAGCCTGCAATGGCATTGCTGGGTGCTTCTGGATGCATGGCCCTAGAGGGTGGCACAATCTGTACTGCTGCCCTCAGGGGCTTGCCCTTAGTACCCCAAACCTTGGGTACATAAGTACCATTTACAAGGGGCTTACATTGGCAGCTAATAATGTTGCTAATTGTATCAATACCTTTGCATTTTTAGGGAATATATAATGGCACTGGGGACCTAGTTAGGAGGATCCCAGTGCATTCCAGCGCAAGTTGCATCTAGAAACAAGGCAAAAAAGTTGGGGGAGGGGTACTGCAACAGGTAACCAGTTTCCCACACAGATCTAGCTATAGGGGCAGATTTACTAATATTTGAAATTGAGGTAAAACAACACAGAAATGTACCTTCTTTTATGCTGGAAATTGCCCAAAAGTAACACAAATTAGGGAAAGCATTGCTTTGCATTACTTAGTGTAAAGGGGGCTCTCTCCCTGTAATGCAACACAGAGCCGTAGTTTTGCCTGCAGTGCTGTGTTGAGTAACAGTTTGATACATCTGGCACCTGGTGCAACTCTGCCTTGCCATGTGTGTCATAAGGCATCCACACATCATACCATGGCCCTCATTACGACCTCATTACAAACCTGGCGGTCCAAAGAGCGCCAGGGCCACGGTGGCGGTCTCACTGTGAGAGAATGGCACCTTGCTGCAGTACCCCATCCAACTTCTGGCCTGGTTTCTGAATGCAACTTGGACTGGAGTGAACTGAGATCCTGCTAACCAGGTTCCCAGTGCCAGTGTTCTTTCCCTAAAACATTGCAAAAGTAATTGGATATGCCTTTAGCTACCACTATAAGTCCCTAGTAAAAGGTACTTAGGTACCCAGGGCATGGGGTACTGTGGGTAAGCCCCTGGAGCAGCAGCAGCACTGATTGTGCAACCCTCAAGGCCATGCACCCAGATGCACCTGGCACAGCCATAGCAGGTTGAGTGTCCTGGTGAAAACCTAAAATACAAACTCAACACAGCACACTCCCTGTGTACCCTGTTCACCCTTCACTGCATATGTTATGGGTAAGTCACCCCACTAGCAGGCCTTCCAGCCCTAAGGCAGGGTGCACCATACTATATGTGAGGGTATAATTGCATGAGCAATATGCCCCACTGTGTCCTTGCAAACCTGGGACATAGTGAGTGAACAGAGCAGCCATTTTAATTTATGTGCTGGACACTGGTCAATACGAGTTTCCAAGCTACATGATGGCTATTCTGAACTGGTATCAAACAACTCAGAATGATAAATCCAAACAAGTACCAGTACTGAATTTATTATAAAATGTACCCAGGGTTCCCCCTGAAAAAATCTAACTATCCTGACATGGTTGCTGACTTATTCCAGCAAGCCTGCCACATCCAGACATCCAATGTACAAACCTTTGGGGAGAGCCCTGTCTCTCTGGTTTGCAAAACAATGCACTTCCTGGGTGGAGGAGCTAACACCCCCTCCATCAGGAATGTGCACTGCCCTGGCAGTGAGCTTCAAAGGGCTACCGCCCTTGAAACTCGATCCCAAGGCCTGCTGCTAGCAGCAGATGGCCTCCCCCTTTGCAAACTCCCACTTTTGGAGAGACCAAAAGCGGGAAACCACACAAAGGGTGGGAGGAGGGATCTCACTGAGCATACACCACCCCTAGGGACTTGCAGTTGAAGTGAACCCTCCATTTTATTTTCCTCCATGTTGGATGGCAGGAAAATATCCAATCAGGTGAAGGGAAGTGATCCTTCCCACAGGAAGTGGTCACTGTAGTGTGTGTAGCCACCCAAGGATAAGTGTCCCATTGGACCCCCAAAATACCCACTAAATTCAGTATTAGTGGGCTCCCCTAGACCAAGAATTCTTATTTGAAAATACAAAGAAGACCAGCACCAAAGAAGATCCAAAGCAAGAGAACTGTGGACGTGCAAATGGCACCAAACCCTGCCTGCTGCACCCAGGACCCGAAAATTGCCACTGCGGAGGTGCTGGACACTGGACCAACCCCAAGAAACCCAGGCAACCTCCAGGCTTAAAGAATCATCCCAGATCTCCAATCTGAGTGGAGGCACCACTCATAAACCAAGCAAGAACCAACAAACTGGTAAGAGTTACTTCACTGATTAGCCAATTTCTCTGCAACCAGTAGTTGCAGCCAGACCTGACAACATACTGATGACTGCCCAGATGTAACCTACAAGTGTGACAAGGTTTGTGGTACTGTGCCCTCCAGTGGCTCAGTTACGCTAATACTCTGGGTACTACTCAGCTGACATCAGAAAGCCAGAAAACCAGCTCCCTCAGAGCTGAAAAAGGACCAGGAGGAAGCCCCAGTCAAGGGACTTCAGGAACACCCTGGAGCTTTGACCAGAGTGCCCCCTTGTCCTGTAAGCAGCCCTTAAAAAGACTCACCTACAGCTCCAAATGACTCCGTTGTGCACAGCTCCTGGATCGCCAACTTACCCTGCATCCAGCCGCCCTGTGCCCTGCAATGAGGAACCAGCTGTGCTCCATGGGTCCCTAACCCATTGCAACTGCAACAGCCCAAGGGGACCCCCAGGCACCATCTTTAAATCTGCAAACCAGCTCCTTTTCCAAGTGGCCCCTCCAGGTGGCCCTGTGCCAAGAGACTTTTCAATGCTGCTCCTGCTGGAACCGGGAGCCGCCTGAGGCTCTCCAGCTGGCACGAGGTGCCCACCGACTGCTGCGACCATCCTGCAAAAGAATGACTGGTAACTCAACTGTACGATTTTTAATGCATTTTTAAAAGTGACTGCCTATTGATTTCAATGGTGTGTAATTATGCACAGAAGGACCAACTTTATCAAAACTTTGAAAAGACATAACTCGAAAAATACTTATCGTACTCTAAAGATCTTGGTCTTAAAAGTTATATAAGTCTGAAGTATTTTTATAAAATCTGGTCGCAAGCAATTCATCGAGTGTGTGTGGTGTATGATTGGATTTGTGAGTACAGCAAATACTTAGCAGATCTCATGGATTAGCCTAACTGCTCGACCAGCTACCATAAAAATTGGAGCATTTAGGTGGTGTAATTTTACCTCTGGAAACCAACGTGCAGTTGCCTGGACCCCCTGCATAGTGTTCCTAGTTTTGCACACTACATAGAGGGCAAGCCTACGACACTCACCGCCGCCAGGCCGGAGGTAAAGACTGCCACATTTTGAGTGTGGCGGTTTGGCTTCTGCCAAACTGCCACATCCCTGCTGGTACCGCCAGGGCGGTTGGACAGCGGGGCCAGATATCAGCATCTCCGACCCAGTCGTCCACTAAAGACAGCTGACGGTATCACAAGTCTCCTTCCACTGCAGTTTCCACGTCAGTAGCACATACATACACACATTCACTCACACGTATAGATACATGCATTCACTTACACACATACATACATGCATTCACACAAATATTCCACCACGCACTCACTTCAACAATCATACACACATTCACACACTCATTCAAACATGCATTCAAACACCCATACACGCACGCACATACACAGGCATCCACACTTACATTCACACACGCAGACAACACCCTCAGACACACGCACACACAACACCCCCCACCCTCCCACCCCCCTCCCCTGTCATACGATTGACTTACCTGGTCCGGCGAGGAGGTCGTCTGCCAGGGAACAGGTGCTTCCACCGCCGGCAGCGTCCCACCATCAGGAAACCGCCAAGCCGCATTACAGGTCATAATACGCCTGGCGGAGTCCTTTTGGTGGGGTGGGGCCAGTGATGGAACCTTCTGTGCGCCTCCAGCCACCATCACGACTACTGGAGGATTTCTGCCCAAATTGTGGTGGAAATCATTCAGTACTCGTAATATGGTGGTCGGAAGACCGTCAGCACTTCTGGACCTGTGGTGCCAGTGGCTTCGGCGGTCTTCGGAAAAGAACGCCAAAGTCATAATGAGGGCCAATGTGTTGAAAATAAAATGTAGTTAAACTAAATCATTTACATGACTTCAAGCTGAAGGGAAATGGATACATACCTAGAGTGCCTGCAACCTCCAACCCCAGTAGATCTAGCACATTGGCTTTGTGTGCAACAACGTTGTTCCATTGATGTTTCAGTTGAGTGAATGACAGCTCTTCCTGTAACATTTTTAAAATGTGCATCCACAAAAGCTCCCTTTGGCCTCTTCTCCTTTGTTGGGTAGCCCTTGCTGACCCTCTCTCCAACAGCAAGCATCTGTGGGAGATAGTGCACTATGAGCACTATCAGTGCACCTACCTCCACCTCACTGAAATTTCTGCCTCTCCACTTCCCAGACATGGTGAGAATGGCACACACCCTATCCCAAATAATCCCTACTAATGACAAGAAACCCCGTAAAACCCTTACTATACTGAACAAATGTATACCCAAAAATAGACAGACAACCAGCTATACAAAAAGTAGAAACCACAAAACTTAGGCACAAAAACACATCAAAAACTACTTGACAAGGCTCAGTAGGACACAAACTCATCACAAAACACTGTACAATCTTGCAAACACTCTCCAATCCTCACACAACACCAGCACCAACCAACAGCTACAAACAGAGAGGGAAAGTAACATTTAAACTTCCTGGTATGTAGCCACACCCTCTGCATCATTTCTTGTATGTGACAGGCAGGTTTTTGTATGTTGCGTCAATGTATCCAATGCATTGATACACAAATAGACATTGAATTATGTACTATTCTCTCTCTAACTATGCAAGGGCCCGTGCAAAACCTATGTACCTACTTAGTGGGCTATATAGCGTGACTCAAATAGCCACACCATTGCACATACATATGTCTAAAACATTTATATGATTTATCCTTTGTTCTTAGATTAAAAATAATGACTGGCCACATTATTTGTCAGTTGATGTCTATGACATTGGAGACATGGTGATTCTGTCCTCTCACACAGTGTGACATGAAACAATACTTCTCACCATGGGCATTTTTCAACTTTCACTGCCTACATCATTGGCTCTATGATTCAGTGAAATACTACCACTATATATACAACACATGATCCAAACACAAACATAGAGATGGCTATTGTGTCATTCTTTACAATTTAGTTGGTATATTGAATAATCTGTTTTCCTTACCAATGAGTGGGCCATACCCATATTTTATGTCATGTTAGAAGGTTTACAAAGCGCATAGTTGCCCCAACAAAGAGGCTTTCCAGCACTGGCCTATACTACACACACTGCCGAAACAGCACCCCAGAGGATGGGGCTAGATAAAGAACACCCATGTCTTTAGAGACTTCCTGAAGGGAAAATGATTATGAGTATTTCCCACAGAAAGAGGAAGTGCATTCCAGAGTGAGGGAGCCAGAGCACAGAAGGACTGAGACCTCCCTCACCATTCTGGCTCTCCTCACTCACAGGGTTGCAACTGAGCTAAGGTTAGCAAAGTGCAGGGGTGGGAAGGACAATACAATGAAATCAGGGGACTCAAAATGGGGGCCACCTGAGAGTAGAAAATCTTGAGAGCAATGCAAAGAGTTTTAAAGAGGACCCGCTTCTCTACAGGAAGCCAATGAAGTCTACGCAGAAGACGGGAGGCAGAGCATGATTTCAGAAGAGAGAAAAGCAGCCTAGCCTCAGCATTTTGAGCAAGCAGCAGTTCCTTTATGACAGTCTTATTGGCACCCAGGTAAATAATATTGCAGTAATGCAAGCGGGACAATGTGACCATCTGGATGTTAGTTTTGTGTGTGTGCATGTTTTTAAAAATAAATAAATTGGGTAAAGGCATCTCATGAGACCAAAACATGGGCCAGCCACTGATTTGGCTTGTGCCTCGAAAGCCAGGGTAAACTCCAAGGTTTTTGACGCAATACGTAGGTTTGGGGGAGGCCCCAGGGAAGAGGGCCACCAGTGTTCATCCCATGAGACAGTTTGTTTACCTAGGAGAAGAATTTTGATCTTATTAGCATTAAGGCGTAAACAGTTGTTTGTCATCCATTCTGCCACCCCAAGTATACCTTTTAGAAACTCAGGGCCTGACTGCAACCTTGGTGAAGGTGATTACTCCGTCCCAAATGTGACTGATATTCAGTCCGCTGTATTACAAGTTCCATTATATCCTATGTGAATGGTAACACAGCAGATGGGCTATCCGTCACATTTGGGACAGAGGAATCTCCTCTGCCAAACTCGTATTGAGGCCCTTAGTCCTGTCTTGTGATGGATTGTCTGCTATAGAAAGTACAAGCAGTGTATCATCTGCTTACCATATCAGCGTAAGCCCTACAGATTTTACCACCTAAGCTAAAGGCTGACTATATATGTATATTAAACAATGTGGGACTTCAAGACGAGCCCTGAGATACATCATAGTCGTACTGGAGAGCATGAGTTTGAGAGATGTATGGAGGGGAGATGACCTGAAAGGAGCTCTCAGAAAGAAAGGAGGCAAGCCCAGAGAGTGTAGCACCTTCCATGCCAATATTCTGCAGGCAAGTAAGTAAGATTTGATGCAACACCGTATCAAATGCTGCACTTAGGTCAAGTAGTATGAAGGCTGATGATCTGCCTTCATCCAGAGTGCTAGGGAGGTGCTCAGAAACCACCGGGAGTGCAGAATCCGTGCTATGCACTGGTCAGAAGCCATTTTGAGAGGTGTCCAAGATGTAGTTATCCTCTAGGAAGCTGGTTAGGATGCCATTGACATATCACTCGCTTATCTTTGCATGAAAGGAGAGGAGGGAAATAGGGCAGATATTTTCAGGCTTGGAAGCATCTAGAGATGGTTTCCTACGTAGTGGGATTACTTTAGCATGCTTCCAATGAAAAGATACAGAGGCAGTGGATAAGGAAAGATTGACCAATTCTGAACTGGGAAGAAAAAGCTGGTTTCATGAAAATGTTAGGTTTGAGATGGTTGTCAGTAGACCCAAATTTCACTGGGCGACATAGAGTGCAAAAAGTAGGCAGGCCTAGCAGAAGACACAAGCTGAGTAGGGCTGTCAAAGCCATGTCCAGTAAGGCATGACAACCTCCATCCTAGCAACAGAGCTGCTGGGGAGAAGTGCGAGTAAATGTCCTGAAACGTATTCGAGAAATAGTCAGCTAGTTCATCACAATGAATGCTAGCGGATAGAATCTGGTCTGCCTGGGGGGCAGGTTTCGTAAGGCTGTTCACCAAGCTGAAAATTTAGATAGGTTCTTCTTGCTATTTATTTTGCTAGTGTTGTATTCTGACCTACATTTCATGGTTAATTTATGATAAGATTTAATAGCTAACCTATATACAACTTTTAAAGTGGAGTCATATGATCTCTTCCAGGAGTGTTCTAAAGCCATGCAGTGTTTTTTCCACAATAAAGATCTCAGTAAAGCAAGGGGCAGTGAGTCTTTTTTTGTGGAGACCTGTCTAAATGGAATAAAAGAATGTCTAAGGCGAATGTGAGCCAACCATCGAAAGTGGAGTTAGCATTCTTAACATTGGGGGGGCTGCCGAGGGCAGGTAGCGTTGATGAACTGGCCAAAATTTTGAAGATCAAGCTTCTGCCACGGGCGCTTAAAAAGTATTCTGAGGGCGATATAGTCTCCTTGCAGGGGGGAGTAAAGTCAAAGAAATCATAAAGTGGTCGGTCCACACCACAGGTAAGGGGCCTGCAACTTATAGGATGTTAAAGTTAGAAAACACCTGATCAAGAAGATGACAGCGGAATGTGTGGAGCCTCCAACAAGGTGAACTAGCTGCATAGCACCAAGGTCATCAATGAACTTGGCAATATCGCTGTCTTGGGTGGTTCTCGAGATTGAGATTGAGGTCCCCAAGGATATTTAAATTTGCCAGTTTGACAACCAGAGAAGTAATAAAGTTTATTAAGGCATCCTTGAAAGCTTTAGAGGGGCCTGGCGGAGGGGGTGGGGGGAGATAGATTTACAAGCCGGAGAAAATAACAAATTTGGTCAGGAAGACAGTGAAGAGAGTGCTTACACAATCAACAGTGTTACACTGTGACAGCTTATAGATGAACACATCTTTGTTGATCACAGCAATTTTGTTACCTCTGCCACTCGTTCTATTAAAGTTTTTTAAGTGGTAACCAGAGGGAAGCGCCAAAATAGGTTCTGCAACAGAGAACTGGCCCAGCCAGATCCCTGTGAGAAACAGAAGAACTGGGGCCTTATTGTGAATTAAATCAAACATATTGGCATGGTGTTTCTCCAGAGACAGGCGTATAATCTGTAGATTTGGGGTGTGGGGAAGATGGTTGGCAAGCTTGGAAACATACCTTGGTAATAAGCCCAAGTGTGCAGGTTTTAGAACCACTGGGCCTGCAATTGAACAAAGGCTCCGGTAAGGCCTACTTATAAGAGCAGCAGGGTTGCGGAGAGACTTTGAACGTATGTAGTTCAAAGGAGGAATAGACTCATCTGCATGAGCCAGAAGGGGCAGACTAACTGGCCACTGTTGCTGTCCAGGCGTGGACAGATGCAGACGGGCTTGCCATTGGCACACCTTTGGTACACCAGCGGTCATTAAGTAGCTGCGAAGCTCTAACAGGCTCCTTCCGGCTAAACTTCAGATTTGGTCCCCAGAGCCAATCAGTGGCTCAAATAATTAAGGGCCATATGTACGAAAGCTTTTTCCCATAGACACAGAATGGGTAAAATCCTTTCGTACATCTGGCCCTAAAAGTGCTAAAACAATTAAAAGATTCACAAGTATGGCTGAAAATTAAAGTGCAGTGTGGCAAACTGAAGTGCAGTCAATCAGCAGCAGACGTTAATAAGGCCAGTGCATCCATGCAGTAGCCTTCATTAAGTAGCCGGGGAGCTCTAAGAGGCTCCTTCTGGCTCAACTTCCGATTGGTTCCCCCCGAGCCAATTGGTGTACAGCAAATAACCACCAGGAAGAGGCCGTGGGCAGCGTGAGTACAGTTGGCCTCACAAATATTTAAAATTGTTAAAAAAAGATTAAAAGATTCACAAGTATGGGACAAAATCAAGTGCAGTGTGGCAAACTGAAGTTCAGTCAATTGACAGCGGGCATTAATAAGGGCAGCGCATCTGCACCGCTGCCTTCATTAAGTAGCCGGGGAGTGCTAACAGGCTCCTTCGCAACTTTCGATTGGTTCCCCCGAGCAAATCCCTGTGCTTCAAATAAGCACCAGGAAGAGGCCTCGGGCAGTTTGAGCACAGACGCTCTCACAAATATTTAAAATTGTTAAAAAAAGATTAAAAGATTCACAAACATGGCAGCAAATTAAAGTGCAATGCGGTGAACTGAAGTGCAGTCAAGTGGCAGTGGGTGTTAATAAGGCTCTTATTATCTTACATTCTCAAACCGCTCATTGATGGTACTGTGGCCAAATATGTATTCATCATGGGCACTTCCAGGATACTTGGCAAAGACATTGAGGATCAGTCCATTATGATCCACTATTGCCTGGACATTGATTGAGTAATTGTTTTTGTGGTATCTGTAAAGCCACGGAAGGTGGAATAAATTGCACCCCTTGCTTGGTATCTATTTGTTGTTGGCTTGTTGTTTTGGAAGAGAAGATACTGGGGTGTAAGTTTTATGATGGCACCCTACACAGATGGAAAAATACTGAAAATGCTACCTGAGAAATACCAGCCAATCTTACTTTGAAAAGATCCTGAGGCCAACATGTGTAGCACAAACATCGATTTCACATGTGGTGGGATGGAATTGGTCCTTGAAGTTGCTGGCTGAAAACCTGACGATATCTTCCCCAACAGTTCCTTGATAGACTGCCTCTTCAGTTTGAATAAGTGGATGACCTCCTCACCCTGAGGTAAGTGGGGGATATGCACTGATGGAAAACAAGTTCCTTCTTCCTTTGCTGCCTAGGTTGTTGTTTCCTATCTACTCCAAATTGCAATACAATGACCTCAATGGCCTAGTTGAGCTTTACAAAGTGTACTGTGATGGTGAGATTTTTATATTACAGCTGCTGTGTCAATT
This sequence comes from Pleurodeles waltl, assembly GCF_031143425.1. Lineage (NCBI taxonomy): Eukaryota > Metazoa > Chordata > Amphibia > Caudata > Salamandridae > Pleurodeles > Pleurodeles waltl. Next base: position 423,413,292 of record NC_090437.1, read on the forward strand.
CCTAAGCCTGTGTTAGTGATGTGCAGTAATCTGATGCATTTCTATTGTTGTGTTACACCACCACAATGTGTGATGCAGTGATATGATGATAAATACCACTGTATTACTTTTGCACGGAAATTTACGCAGGAATGCCTACTTTGCATAAATGTATTCCTGCATGATGCAGGCAAATTTAGCATAAGAGTTGCACCAAGCATTTACCTGAAAACTATGCTTTTGGGCTTTTTCTTCACTTGATATATTTGACTTACTTCTTGTGTCACCCTAGCATCACACTACATGACGCAAGAGCAATGCAAGCCCTTAATAAATATGCACTTAGGTGTATATGAGAGTTGGTTTATGATTGGTTCTTTATCTCGCTATATTGGTGCAGGAAAGTGTACTTTTGATTCTGGCCCTTTGAAAACTGCTCTGCTGAGTATGGGATTCGTTTTTTAGTTTGGAATTTATACTTCCTCATGTCTCTTATGTGTGATTCTGTTTTGGGTACAATCTGCTTCTTAGTTTCACACTTCAGATCCAAGAGAATTTAAATCACAAATCGGTGTGTAGATTGAATTAATCAAGAGTTTGTGATTAGAGCCTGTATTTACCAAAGGTGCTCATATCTTAAGTATCAATAATAATATTATTAGTCACCAGTCCATTCATTAATCTGTGGCACATAAAAAAATGCATATTATTCTCAGAATCTGTATACTGAAATCACCTGTGGTTAAACTAAAGTCTGTCTCTTAAATAGCAGAAAAGATGAGACAACTAACTGGTAAGGCTCTTCATATAAGAGAATCTTGATAATGTTAAAGAAAGTAACACCTACTGAAGCGCTAGGAAACCTCGGAAAGAATCTGGGTGTATTTGCATGCTTGACATTCCATTCCCCTTCCCCACAACATGGGCATTAACAGTTACTGTTCCATAATAGTGGCTGATTCGCATATTAGTGGCTGATTCACAAGTGGGACGGGGACAACAGCATTAGCACAAGACCATTTACTTTAAGAATAAGAATCACATTTCTAATTTTATTCATGGATCTTTCAGATTTCTATAAAATTTTATGATTTCTCTGAGTTGGAAATATTTCATATAGATGCCTAACCATAGCTGCAGTGTATAACAAAAACGATTTCTGATTCCTGGCTAGCCATCTGACATAAACATGATTTAACATGCCTAGGACCTTGTCCTGCCAGTGAAGCTTAGTTGCCCCTTTAGTGCTTTGCATCTACGCCTGGAGACTATGGATGTTCTTTTGATTAGAGAAAGGTGTGGATGCCTGAAAGAAAACCAGTGATATCACTACAACCATGCATTTCTTCTCTTTCTTCTGTGAAATTCTTCTGAGTCTAGGAAGCACAGAATGCCCCTGGACAAAGAGGGCAGGAACTGCCTCTGTGAAATCTCAAGGGTTTGTTCAAAATAGTGAAAATTCCTGTGAACAGTAACTATAGTTCTAAGTAACCTGTCTGCAACTTGAACCAATGAACTGGACTCTAAAGAATCAGTTCTGCATATTGAATACTTTTGCAGCAAGGTCCATGGTTAATGGACTTTTGGAAATGTATGAAGTAGGCAGTTTTCATGTGTAAATGACCAGAACATTGAGCCACGCCTACCGAAAAAGGAGTCATCCTGGCTGCCTCATCTCAAAGCATTGTCCTACTTTGAATTTATTGGCTTTAATATCTAGGTAATAGCAGGACTGCTAAACAGATGTTTCCAACTTCTTGGAACCCTTGTTGGCTGCAGTCTCCAGCCTTGCCTCACTGAAAATACTTCAAAACATCTAAAGGTAACATTTTAACTGGAACAGTCCAACAAACTTTACCCAGGAAAGTCCATTAAACGTCTGCCTCTAAGCATTCCTAGTTCTTGGCCTACTAAACTCCATAGAGAACAATAGAGTTTTACTTTCCTTTTGTTTTATCCACTTTTTTCTTTTGGTTTTTCTTCTAACTCTTGATCCCTACTTCCAATTATCTTAATGTTTGTGGCTGCAGGAAATTACTCTTTTGCATGAACAACCCCCCCTTTGTTTCTAGACTGATGCTGCTTGTTTTGATGACTGTACATTTGGGACTCTGCTAAACAGGTCCTAGTGCACATGGTCTGACCCATAAAAAAATATTGAAATGGGTTATCCCACTAACTAGCATGCTGCTGCAAAGGTGGGTTGGGTGTTAACCCTAGAAACCTTTACCCTATTGGTTATGAAGGAGACGGTAGTCAACCCCACCCACACACTAGTGCCAGGAACAGATGCAGCACATCTGAGCACCCTCTTCAGAGCACTACTCTCCCTGTGGGGGACAGAAGAAAGACAGTACATGTTGTTAAAACTTGTATGGAGTTCTGAAAGGCAGGACCTGCTCTCAGAACTAAAAAGTGGACTTCAAGGGTCAGTTGTCTGATCTCCTGTTAAGCTACAGGGACACAGCAATCTGCAAGAAGCCCTTGTCCTAAAAAGCCCAGCTGACCATTTTCAACTGGGCAAACCCCGAACCCTTCTATGTCCTCAGCTGGAATGAGTCATTAACCCCAAAGGCTGTTCCAGATGACGTGGAACCCTTGGCTCTGTCAAACTATTTTCCTCTCAACATCCTGAGGAACCTGTGATTTGGAAACATTTTGGTTCCAAAGATATCTTGGTGCCAGGAGAAACTTACATTATCAATCAAATGAATGTTTGATAACTCTGGGCCAAAGATTCAGGTTGCTCCCTGTTAGACCTGACAGCCTTAGGGTGGGCATCCCCCAACTTTTTGCCTGCCTCCGTCCACTTTTCTGACACTGTTTTTTCCGGTGGTTTTAGGACTCTGCGCACTTTACCACTGCTAACCAGTGCTAAAGTGCATATGCTCTCTAGTAACATTGGTTCATATCCAATTGGCATATTTGATTTACTTGTAAGTCCCTAGTAAAGTGCACTACATGTGCCCAGGGCCTGTAAATTGAATGCTACTAGTGGGCCTGCAGCACTGATTGTACCACCCACCTAAATAGCCCTTTAATTAGACAAAAAGAAAAAAGGGAGCACACTGCCTCACACTCCAGCAAAAAGTTAGCCCCAATGCATCATGGTAAATGCAGTTACTTCGTTTTGTGTTGAAAAAGTGATCAAAAGTCTTTCACCTAAGTAGGTGCAGCAAGTGCTGTGTATCTCTGGACACGTGTTTCTAGGTTTAGCCCGTCATCAGCAGAGAGCAGCCAAGTCTGTGGGGTTGCTTGAAATGCCGCCAAAAGTCTTCTCAGGTTTATGTACCACTCACTGGCGCACAGGTGCCTCACCAGAGCTCGTCAGCTCGTTAGCTCAAGGGAGCAGTCATTGGACAAAAAGAAAAAAGGGAGCACACTGCCTCACACTCCAGCAAAAAGTTAGCCCCAATGCATCATGGTAAATGCAGTTACTTCGTTTTGTGTTGAAAAAGTGATCAAAAGTCTTTCACCTAAGTAGGTGCAGCAAGTGCTGTGTATCTCTGGACACGTGTTTCTAGGTTTAGCCCGTCATCAGCAGAGAGCAGCCAAGTCTGTGGGGTTGCTTGAAATGCCGCCAAAAGTCTTCTCAGGTTTATGTACCACTCACTGGCGCACAGGTGCCTCACCAGAGCTCGTCAGCTCGTTAGCTCAAGGGAGCAGTCATTGGACAAAAAGAAAAAAGGGAGCACACTGCCTCACACTCCAGCAAAAAGTTAGCCCCAATGCATCATGGTAAATGCAGTTACTTCGTTTTGTGTTGAAAAAGTGATCAAAAGTCTTTCACCTAAGTAGGTGCAGCAAGTGCTGTGTATCTCTGGACACGTGTTTCTAGGTTTAGCCCGTCATCAGCAGAGAGCAGCCAAGTCTGTGGGGTTGCTTGAAATGCCGCCAAAAGTCTTCTCAGGTTTATGTACCACTCACTGGCGCACAGGTGCCTCACCAGAGCTCGTCAGCTCGTTAGCTCAAGGGAGCAGTCATTGGACAAAAAGAAAAAAGGGAGCACACTGCCTCACACTCCAGCAAAAAGTTAGCCCCAATGCATCATGGTAAATGCAGTTACTTCGTTTTGTGTTGAAAAAGTGATCAAAAGTCTTTCACCTAAGTAGGTGCAGCAAGTGCTGTGTATCTCTGGACACGTGTTTCTAGGTTTAGCCCGTCATCAGCAGAGAGCAGCCAAGTCTGTGGGGTTGCTTGAAATGCCGCCAAAAGTCTTCTCAGGTTTATGTACCACTCACTGGCGCACAGGTGCCTCACCAGAGCTCGTCAGCTCGTTAGCTCAAGGGAGCAGTCATTGGACAAAAAGAAAAAAGGGAGCACACTGCCTCACACTCCAGCAAAAAGTTAGCCCCAATGCATCATGGTAAATGCAGTTACTTCGTTTTGTGTTGAAAAAGTGATCAAAAGTCTTTCACCTAAGTAGGTGCAGCAAGTGCTGTGTATCTCTGGACACGTGTTTCTAGGTTTAGCCCGTCATCAGCAGAGAGCAGCCAAGTCTGTGGGGTTGCTTGAAATGCCGCCAAAAGTCTTCTCAGGTTTATGTACCACTCACTGGCGCACAGGTGCCTCACCAGAGCTCGTCAGCTCGTTAGCTCAAGGGAGCAGTCATTGGACAAAAAGAAAAAAGGGAGCACACTGCCTCACACTCCAGCAAAAAGTTAGCCCCAATGCATCATGGTAAATGCAGTTACTTCGTTTTGTGTTGAAAAAGTGATCAAAAGTCTTTCACCTAAGTAGGTGCAGCAAGTGCTGTGTATCTCTGGACACGTGTTTCTAGGTTTAGCCCGTCATCAGCAGAGAGCAGCCAAGTCTGTGGGGTTGCTTGAAATGCCGCCAAAAGTCTTCTCAGGTTTATGTACCACTCACTGGCGCACAGGTGCCTCACCAGAGCTCGTCAGCTCGTTAGCTCAAGGGAGCAGTCATTGGACAAAAAGAAAAAAGGGAGCACACTGCCTCACACTCCAGCAAAAAGTTAGCCCCAATGCATCATGGTAAATGCAGTTACTTCGTTTTGTGTTGAAAAAGTGATCAAAAGTCTTTCACCTAAGTAGGTGCAGCAAGTGCTGTGTATCTCTGGACACGTGTTTCTAGGTTTAGCCCGTCATCAGCAGAGAGCAGCCAAGTCTGTGGGGTTGCTTGAAATGCCGCCAAAAGTCTTCTCAGGTTTATGTACCACTCACTGGCGCACAGGTGCCTCACCAGAGCTCGTCAGCTCGTTAGCTCAAGGGAGCAGTCATTGGACAAAAAGAAAAAAGGGAGCACACTGCCTCACACTCCAGCAAAAAGTTAGCCCCAATGCATCATGGTAAATGCAGTTACTTCGTTTTGTGTTGAAAAAGTGATCAAAAGTCTTTCACCTAAGTAGGTGCAGCAAGTGCTGTGTATCTCTGGACACGTGTTTCTAGGTTTAGCCCGTCATCAGCAGAGAGCAGCCAAGTCTGTGGGGTTGCTTGAAATGCCGCCAAAAGTCTTCTCAGGTTTATGTACCACTCACTGGCGCACAGGTGCCTCACCAGAGCTCGTCAGCTCGTTAGCTCAAGGGAGCAGTCATTGGACAAAAAGAAAAAAGGGAGCACACTGCCTCACACTCCAGCAAAAAGTTAGCCCCAATGCATCATGGTAAATGCAGTTACTTCGTTTTGTGTTGAAAAAGTGATCAAAAGTCTTTCACCTAAGTAGGTGCAGCAAGTGCTGTGTATCTCTGGACACGTGTTTCTAGGTTTAGCCCGTCATCAGCAGAGAGCAGCCAAGTCTGTGGGGTTGCTTGAAATGCCGCCAAAAGTCTTCTCAGGTTTATGTACCACTCACTGGCGCACAGGTGCCTCACCAGAGCTCGTCAGCTCGTTAGCTCAAGGGAGCAGTCATTGGACAAAAAGAAAAAAGGGAGCACACTGCCTCACACTCCAGCAAAAAGTTAGCCCCAATGCATCATGGTAAATGCAGTTACTTCGTTTTGTGTTGAAAAAGTGATCAAAAGTCTTTCACCTAAGTAGGTGCAGCAAGTGCTGTGTATCTCTGGACACGTGTTTCTAGGTTTAGCCCGTCATCAGCAGAGAGCAGCCAAGTCTGTGGGGTTGCTTGAAATGCCGCCAAAAGTCTTCTCAGGTTTATGTACCACTCACTGGCGCACAGGTGCCTCACCAGAGCTCGTCAGCTCGTTAGCTCAAGGGAGCAGTCATTGGACAAAAAGAAAAAAGGGAGCACACTGCCTCACACTCCAGCAAAAAGTTAGCCCCAATGCATCATGGTAAATGCAGTTACTTCGTTTTGTGTTGAAAAAGTGATCAAAAGTCTTTCACCTAAGTAGGTGCAGCAAGTGCTGTGTATCTCTGGACACGTGTTTCTAGGTTTAGCCCGTCATCAGCAGAGAGCAGCCAAGTCTGTGGGGTTGCTTGAAATGCCGCCAAAAGTCTTCTCAGGTTTATGTACCACTCACTGGCGCACAGGTGCCTCACCAGAGCTCGTCAGCTCGTTAGCTCAAGGGAGCAGTCATTGGACAAAAAGAAAAAAGGGAGCACACTGCCTCACACTCCAGCAAAAAGTTAGCCCCAATGCATCATGGTAAATGCAGTTACTTCGTTTTGTGTTGGACTTTGTTGCTGGAGTGTAGGCAGTGTGCTCCCTTTCTTTGTAAAAAAGCTCTTTAATTATGTTTCAGGTCTGCCACTGCAAGGCCTATGTGTGCAGTTTTACTGCCACTATGACTTGGCATTTAAAAGTACTTGCCAAGCCTTAAACTCCCCTTTTTCTACATATAAGCCACCCTAAGGTAGGCCCTAAGTAACCCCTAGAGCAGGGTGCTATGTAGGTAAAAGGCAGGACATATACATGTATGTTTTATATGTGTTGGTGGGGGAAAACTCCAAAATTCGTTTTCCACTATAGTGAGGCCTGCTCTTTTCATAGGCTAGCATTAGGGCTACCCTCATATACTGTTTGAGTGGTAGATTCTGATCAGAAAGGGGTAACCAGGTTATATGTTGTATGGCCAGAGTGGTAATAGAAAAACCTGCTTATTAGTGAGGTTGGATTTTATATTACTATTTTAGAAATGCCAATTTTAGAAAGTGAGCCTTTTTCTGCCCTTAAAATCCACCTGTGCCTTACAGCCTGTCTCCAATCAATGTCTGGGCTGGGCTAGTTGACAGCTTCCTTGTGCATTTAGCCCAGGCAACCACAAACACAGGATATTCAGTCACACCTGCACTCATCTGCATACTGAATGCGTCTTCCTGGGCTGGAAGGGGGTTGGGCCTGACACTTAAATTTCAAAGGCTAGTGGCCTGCCCTCACACAATGGATTGCCAAACCCCCTACTAGGACCCTGGCAGACAGACCTGTACTGAAAGGGGAACTTGTGCACTTCAAATCACTCTTTGAAGTCTCCCCCACTTCAAAGGCATTTTTGGGTATATAAACTGAGTAATTGACTCAACCAAATCAGACACGTCTGGACCTGAACATGCAACCTGTCAAGAGGAACTGCCTGGCTGCCCAAAAGACTCATCTGGACTGCTTTGCTGAGAAAGACTGCTGCCCTGCTAATGTTCTGCTGTTCTGCTGCCCTCTGATTTTGCTGAGAAGTGCTCTCAAAGGCCTTGGATTGAGCTTACCTCCTGTTTTCTGATGTCTCAGGGCCAAAAAGACTTCATCTCTTCAGGAACTCCTTGTGTGCCAAAAATCAACGCACAGCCTGCCGGAAATGATGCACAGCCATTTTGTGACTGAGAAATCGCAGCACAACTGAGCTGGAACGACGCAGCCTGATTTCCCGAGTGAAGATTCGACGCAGCACCTGCCTTGAGACTGGAAATTAGACGCACAGCCCGATCGGATTGACGCACAGCCGAACTGGAATGATGCAGCCAATTCCCCGAGTGGAAAATCGGCACCTCGGCAGCCATGCAACAGAAACTTCGATGCATCGCCACACTGGATCGATGCAACGCCTGTGACTTCTTCCCGCACACACAGGATTTCCCTGCATCATCCCTGGGTGTCAAAAAGATCCCTGCATCTCAGTGAGGAACAAAGACCGCACGCCGGAAAACAACGCAAAGCCCCTTGCAGCGTGGAAAGAAAAGACTCATCATCTGTGCTGCATCGGAAAATCCAACGCACACCCTATTTTTCCATGCATCTCCTCCTCTGTGGTCTCTGTGAGTGTTAATTTTGACGCAAACCAGGTACTTTGTGTAAACAAGAGACAACTGTTGATTTCTAAGATTCACGGCTCTTTTTAAATCTGCAAAAGTGATATCTCAACCTCTGCTTATTGGATCTTTATCATTTTGACCTTAATTTAACCAGATAAAAATAACATATTTTTCTAAACCTATGTGGTGTATTTTTGTGGTTTTTCACTGTATTACTGTATGATTTATTGCACAAATACTTTACACATTGCCTTCTAAGTTAAGCCTGACTGCTCAGTGCTAAGCTACCAGAGAGTGGGAACAGGATTATTTGGATTGTATGTGACTTACCCTGACTAGGATTGTGGTCCCTATTTGGAAAAGGGTGTACACCTCTGTCATCTAGAGTCCATTTCTAACACTCCGGCTTGGAGCTTTTTTCACAGCAGCAGCAAATCTTTTTCAGCAGAATGCTGCTGAGAGGGTATCTGGCCTTGTGGAGCCCTTTTCATCTACAACTTGCAGCCTTGTCCCTCTGGAGGAATTTGAGTTCCAAAAAAAAACAGCAAATGTAGAAATCTTCTGACTGACAATAGACCTTCCTTCAGCGCCAGTTTTCAAATTCTGCCACTCCAAGGTTTCACAATATTTCTCTGAGTTAGCGTTTTATTTTCAGGCAGCATAGCTCAGAAACACACTGTTTCCAAGTTGTACTATTCTAAAATAAACCACTAACAGCGAAATGTCAGCTTGAATCAATTCAGTTTATGCCCTCCAGGCACTTAAAACAGATGCTTGTCTATGTGTTTTGCTAGCAAAACCCATCAAGGTGCAATCCAGCTCTGACTCTTCCTTAAATCCCTTTACCACTCACTGAAATTATTTTGAGAGCATTTCATTTTGTAAAAAGAATGTAAAAATATATGCTCATTGTAAAGATGAAATGTTAAGACATTGAAGAACAAGTAAGTTCGGAAATACCACAGTCAGTGCCTTATCCATACCTGACAATGCAGGAGGACAGAGCATAATCTACAAATTTTTAAGAGAAAAAGCAGGCAAACCGGTGTAAAGATGCCCTTGAGAAAGACTCATACAATATCCTCACCCTCTTCAAAGGCGTGTTGAAATAATGATGAAAGCTAAACTTTGCACCTTTGCTTGCCCTTCAGTATTCTCTGTTTGTAATGCGGTAAACATTTCTCAACTTCAAGTTTGAATGCATATTTGTTTTTCTGAAATATGTAAAATTAGTGATGCTAAATCTTTCTCTTTGAGTTTTTGTGAGATATGATAAAACCTCAGATGGTGCTGTTTTATAGCAGAGCTTTCACTGGTACCGGGTGTCAGCTGCCCTTGACTGGGAGCTGTTCTTTCAGAAGTCTTTCTTCCACACTATATCAATCATTGCACTTTTTCAGATAATTAGCCCCTCGAGTGTTTTGAAAGATATAGTGTTAAGTCAAATAGTAGGCTTCCTAGAATCCCACAGGGCTTCTTGCTATGGGCCATGCTGCTCTGTGGATTATCACGTACCAGCTACATAACGCATGGCCCTGGGCATGGCACCCAGGGGACCTGCGTGTTTCTGGTTTAACCACGGTGTCTCAGTTTAGATTCATCTTCTTCTATAGCTCACTGTCCTCTTTATAGATTTTTCTTCTGCTTCAAAAGCTTCATCATCAACTGTCAGTTTGTCAAACCACTAAACTTTGATGCATCTCATATTGTTTCATGAAAAAGTTATGTAAAAGTAGAATGCAGTAAAAAATGTAATTATTACAGATAAGGGATTTCGATTAAACTCTTTTAATTTGTGCTTCCGAACTAAACCTGTGCCTTGTTTTTTTTCTAAAAAATGTCAACACTGGATCTGGGGAACTAAGGGGCAAATTTGGTTGCAAAATACTGGTCACAATTTTCGATCAGATTTGTGTAGCTAGTGCTGCATTTTGCAAACTCACCTATGTAGTAATAGGGTGGCTCATAAAGCACCAAACGTGAACTATTTGACCTACCTCTTGAATATTAGTGAGGTAGGTAACAAATTGCAACCCATTATAATTCACTACTATCACAGAAGTGGTGGCCTACTGGGGTCAGCATACCATCATGGCTGTGACTACTTTTACATAAAGCAACCTTTTTTTTGCTAGTGTGTCCTCTTTCCCTCAAGGGAAAACAGGATGCCATCAAAAATTAAAAAGTTGCAAACATTTTTTTTAAGAACAGGCATTCTTAAGAAACATTTGTTAACATTCACAAAGGGGAAGGGGCCCCTTGGTTTAACACTACCTTTGAGTAGTCAGTAAATCATTAATACTTTGCAACTGAATTTTGGTTGCAAAATATTAATTCACCCCATTCCAAATTGGTATTTGAATGGTATTCCCCAAACAGGCATTACCCAAAAAATGATTTAGTATGTAAGTGCAAACCTAAATTGTAATTTAATAAAGTGTTACTGAATCACAATTTATGTTCAAAAGGGTGTTTTTGTGGTCGTAAAGGTTCCAATATTGTGATTTGGACCTTTTGCGGTCACAAACAGCCTTAATACATGTAGCCCAAGATTTGAATGGCAGCCTCAGCTCTATATACTGGGCAAATCGCTTTAACTCCCCATGCCCCACAAAATTTGTAAATACTGGTTCTCACATAAATTCACATTATATAAAAAAGCAACAAATGTGAACGAATAGAAGTTTGGGTCCTGCCTTTAAGAGGCTGGAATTTAATGCCTGTTTATCAGCAAGACCCGGGCCTGACCTAGTGACATGGAAGAGAGAAGAATAAATTGTTGTCTTCCCACATAGTATGCCTGCTGAAATATACTCAAGAGTATGCTCATGTTCATTTGGCTTAATAATACTCATTGTGTTGATCTATTACAAAAGAATGCACACATTTACCTTACATATACTTGAATAAATAATACATTTTGTTTGTACTATTTCCAAACATGAGTTTATCCCTAGTAGTCTTGGCCCCTTGATATACCTAAAAAAAAAAATGTTGTCCAGAGATTTAAATTTTTGATTTGTGTTTTTGTATCATTATAGAAGTAATGTAGCTTAGGTAGATATTGCTAATCCGCGCTGATTTTTTCTGGACGACATTTTTAAAAATGGCAGATGTGTTGCAGTGCTGATGTAATATTTCAGGAACTATGAGACCTATATAATTCATTTTGGTGTCAAAACATAGGTTAAGGTGGGTCAAGCAATCTTACAGAGAGAGAAAATAACTCCTCAGAGCAACCCTTCTGCCATTTTCCAAAATGGCAGCTCTGTAATGATGTATTTTAGCCATCATCTTGGTAATTTATTTTAATATTATTTTTGTTTTGGGTTTTCTGTTGATAAAATTCATTACATGAGCGAAGCAGGTGGTAACCGAGGATCTTTACCTCCTGACAGAGTGCTGCTAACTACAAAATCTGAGACGCCTTCAACAAAGAAAAATATGTCACAAGCCAAACTAATCTGAAAGAAAAGCTACCATCAACTGCAGCTGGACAGGAGAGAGTTTGAGATGCTGCAGAAATACAGCAAGACAAAGTTCCCAAAAGATTGAAACTGATGGGTGAAACAGATCAAATATTTTATCACTGTAACAACAAATGCTACGAGTTATGTACAATGAAAAAAAACCTGGAAAAAAATTGTCAAAAAATAGCAGAAACCAGTGAATCACAACAAGATTCTGAGTCATCTGAGACAGTGACGACAACCAAACCCAATGCCCATCCATTTTGAAGATAGATGACTACCCCAATGTCCACCTCCAACAACTGATCAGAACTCAGAGAATCTTTAATGTGTTATCTGTGATTTAGCCAGAGCAAGGGCTAAAGTGACTGACGAAAGAACAAAGTACAGAGTATATGAGTCTATAAGGGTAAATATGTTTTTATCTGCAGCTAGTTTCTTCCAAGATGAGGTTTTCAGCAGGGTAGCTGATCTAAATAGCTAGGTGATTGTATTTGCAGTGGATTTGTATTCCCACCCAAACTGCATGTGTGCATACTTTTGAAAATAGGAATACACAATGAGCTCCCACCAGCAACTTAACCGCCAGCCTTTAGTTAAACTTGCACTCTTTGAAAAAGCTAGTGAAGTTTTAAAGCCACTCGAGTGCTGGCTATGGGTTCACACACAGTCAGATCAGCGAAATAATGGTCAACATTGATAAAACTGGAATGAAATTAAGATTTTTCTGGTGAGAATGTACAATGACAGAATTAGTTTTTTTTCAGTCTAACAAAAAGAATGAGCCACTTATAGTGTGCTCAGCTGATTTGACTCCTGAAGTTCTTGCTACAAAAATAAGATCACAGGATGGTGTCAAATCAGCAGGACCCATTTTAAGAAACGTCCTGAAAGATTTAGATTTTGGACTTAATGACAAATTATGTGATGCCGAAGAGCTCCACAAATCATGGAAGTCAACAAGAAGGCCTGATGTTGTCTTAACATTTTTTACATCATTGTTTAATATCAGCAAAGCAACACGGTTAAATTCTAATGTTTTAAGTTCAGAACAGAAGGCGACAACATTGATGATGGCTTTGAAGATATAAGAGAAGTTGAAGACAATCCAATGAACCAACAGGCTTACACTGCAAACGTACTGTCTTTTCCAAATCATGTTTTATGAATTACATCACGGCAAAATGAAAACTCTGCTACACATGATGACTGCCTGCGCAATCTATGACAAGTGCAAAAGTAGGGAACTGCTCACTGCAATGTATAGGATTTGTGTATCAATAAGTTATAATGAAATAGTACAGAGCAGGAACTTGTTAGCAGCTCCTGCTGTAAGATCTTGTGAATCCAACAGCATACCACTTCCAAATCAATTTACCAGGAAAGGATTTATAATTGCTGCTCTTGATAATTTAGATTTTGAAGACAGCTCTTCTTTGTCTGAAACATCCAGCACACATGATACTGCCATAGTGCTTTTTCAAGACTGTATCAATGAAGTAGCTGATGGAAATCAAGCTGTGTCAGCTGTAGGCATAAAAAAACGCAGCTGCAAACTTATAACCCATCAGCCTTGCCAACGTGTGAAAAATCACTACAAGCCATCAACACGTCCCACTCTACCAGAAAGTTTAAAAGCTGCTGATGACATGGATCATCTTCTACCTGATCCTGCAGTCCCCAAAGCTGATTTATCTGAATTCATCATATTGCAAATTCAGTGCAGACTGAAGGATAAAGAAAAGACAGTTCCTCTGTGGGTTGGAATTCATGCTTTGATCTCCCAGAATACCGTCTCATGTAAGAAGGTTGGGTTTTTTACCAGTAATACCATCTCCAGTCACAAACTACGCAAGAGTAAACAGAGCTCTAAATTTTTTCCATAAATGTGCATGATCAGCTTGAAGACCAACCTATCCTGCCAATTTTCTGTGATGAAGGTTGTTAGAAATGGGGCTTCTGGTGGGCTAGGGTATGCCTCTAAGCCAGGCAGAACCCAACACTATAGTCAGGGTAAGGGAGCTACACACCTAATATAACCCCTCCGCTCCCCTTGGTAGCTTTGACCAGAGCAGTCAGGCTATCCCAGAGGCAATGTTGAAAGCATTTTCACAACACACACACCAGTGACACAATAAGTACACTGCAAAAGAGACTTCACACCATGTTATATAAAAATAAACTGTATTGCAGGTAAACTGTAGACCAAAACACATAAATCAGTATTACTTTGCCAAACAGGCAATTGTCAAACCATCATAGTGCAACTAAAAAGAAGTATTCTCACATTGCACGTCAGGACAAAAAAATCATAGAGGAAATGTTACTGTGCATATTCTATGGTCCCTGAAGCAGTATCTGTACATACATCAATCTCAGATTATGAAAAATGCAGCACGTAATGTAACAGGCATGGGAATCACCTAACATCACCCACAGCTGAAATCCACACATAGCTATTGAGCACCTGGGCTTGTATTACGTGTCCAGTAGTACGCTGCCCCCAATGCCTTGGTTACTGGGCCATCTGCTCACTTACACCAATGATTATGGAAAAAAGGGGCTTAGCAGGCACGGGACCGCCATCGAGGTCCTCCCCCCATCCTGCAAGCCACTGGTGAGTGCCCCCAAATGTTATGCTCTTTAGATGAGGGGGAAGACACCCACACCTCTAATGTCAGTGGGGAGATATCTCCCCATCTCCGCACATGGAAACAACAAAAAGGCCTCTGGGGCCACTGCAGGCTCCACACTCATCACCCCGGGAGGAAGACCTCTCCTTACACCAGCTGGCTGCTGAGGCCCTTCCTGGCCTGGGGAGGTAAGATTCTGACAGGGAGAGTTTTCCTTATTTCTTTAAGTCGTTTACTAGTATCTACCCTGAGGCAGTAAAATATGCAGCCCTGCCATTTCTAATCCTTCATCAACCGTCGACCCTCTGAATCCCCTGCCTCAGAGATTCCATTAGATTACATCAGTCAACTAAAGTAACATACAATTGCAGATGGAAAACTACAAAACATCTCCCTCCTTTAGATTGGCAATATAACACAATATATCTATATCTATCTATAAATTATTATTATATGCCAACACGAATTGCTGCACTCCCAGAGGTAAAGATGAGCAGATTTCATTTATTCACAGAGCAGCACTTCAAACACCACAACACGTTCCAACGTTTTGGCGGTCATTATGAACATGACGGTGTGGCCCGCCATGCCGGCGGTGGCGGGTAAAACCACCAGCTGGCATGGCGGGCCTCACCGCCATATAATGTACCCCATGAGGGCCACCATCGGCAGCCCTCACTCACCGCCAGGCTACCTCCATCAGGCAGCCTGGCGGCAGTCGGAAACATTATCCGACAGGGCAGCGGTGCTGCCCCTTGGATAATGTTTCCTCAGGCACCAGCCTTTCCCTGGAGGATTTCCCCGCATTGGCGGCCCACAGGAATGTTCCTAATACGGCCGGCGGGGATCCGGGGACCCTGGCGGTCAGTGTTTTGACCGCCAGCATGAACACCGCGGTTTTTACCGCCGTGTTCATAATGAGGGCCTTTGTCTTTCTCAGGTGCTTTTATTTTGTAGGCACACATGGTTCTCATTTACCTGCCTTATATAGACCCAGGAGCAATCTGGGAGTTATAGTTCAGGTTAACTTTCCTTTCAATATTCAAAAAGGAGACATTCCAGTAACAGCATAAGGTGCTTTACTATGAGCCCACAACTTCTCCCTAAGAACAACCTTTAAAGGGAGCTTATTCTTAAGAGCAATTTGTACACTTGCTCTCACCAATTGGTTCATTTCTTCAACTAGACCATTCTCTTTAGGAGCAGAGAGGGCAGTAAGGAAATGAGAAATTGCCAAACTTTTAAGAAAGCTTTTCATCTCTTGTGATGTGTACTGTATGCCATTATCTGTGATTATCACTTTAGAAATTCCCTCACAGAGAAAACATCAGTCAGAAATTCCACAACAGTTCTTGTGGTGATTGAATGCATACAACTAGCAGTGAGCCACTTGGAGGTGTAATCAACTAAAACAATGACAAATCTCTCACTGGGTGCCAAGACTTCAAATGGTTCCATCAGATCTAGTCCTAACTTAACCCATGGCTCATCTGGAACAGAAATAGGAGACAGAGGGGCAGTTCTCACTATTCTAGACTTGTAATTACTTGTACATTGTATACAATCTTTAACCACCTCTTCTACCTGTTTATCAAGACCTGGCCACCAGTAGCACTCCCTAATGTTGGTCTTGGTAAGAGTCCTACCTAAATGTCCCTCATGAACTAGATTAATTAAATTCCCCCCTCCCCACCGGGTGGGACCAATCTGTAATTTCTGTATAAATTACCTTCTATCAGCTCATCCATAACACTCCAAAATGCTTCAGTTTCATCTGGACAGCTGTTCAAATTGAGTCACCTTCTACCACATAATCAGAGACTAACTTGCGAACAGCATCCTTCTCTGCCTCCAAACACCATTCCTCTCTGTCAATGGCCGATTCCTTAACTTACAATAAAGGAACCTAATCATCTGAATCATCATCCCTAACAGGTAACCTGGAAAGGAAACCTTGGCAAATACTCCACTTGGAATTAGAATCCCATAAGGCTTTCTACCCAGTGCTTGATGCAGGGAGTTGTGTTCTCGACACCTCCACAAGCAAACATCGGTACAAGAGGTCTTTGATCACTCCTGAGCACAAATGATAGACCCCATAGGTAATATTTAAAATGGTTCATGGCCCAAGTGCAGGTTAGTGCCTCATACTCTACCACAGAATACCACTCTTCTGCTCCCTTAAGAGAACTTGAGGCAAAAGCCACCGCCTTTTCTTCTCCTTCTACTACTTGTGAAAGAACAGCTCCAAGACCCCTTAAACTGGCATCAGTAGACAATAGTGTTTTCTGTCTCACATCAAAATGACCTAAAGTAGGCCTTTTCTCAATCTCATTCTTTACTAAGTTGAACGCTTTCTCGCACTGTAGAGGCCATTCCAAATGTATACCTTTTTTCAGTATTACTCTCAAAGTTTGTACCGCACTTGCGAAATTCCTAATGAATTTCAAGTAGTACTTAGCAAGGCCAAAGGAATGATCTTATCTGATCCTTATCAGTAGGTGTCGTCAAAGCCATGATTGATTTAACCAATTCTAACTTGGGTCTTATACCATCTTCAGAAATGGTGTGACCTAGATGTGAAACTGTGCCCACTCTATTTGCATTTCTCCCCTTATTAAAGTCAGACCATTGTCTTTTAGCGTTGTGTGTACTGCTCTCCATACCACATCATGCTTGTTCATATTCTCTCCATAGGCAAGTATGTCACATTGAAGGAATAATACAGAGTCAACACCTTTGAGCACCTCCTTCATAACTCTTTGGAAACACGCAGCAGAAGCTAATCCAAGTGGCATCCTAATAAATCTGAATGCTCCCAAAGAAGTGACAAAGTAGGTAAGGTGTCTTGAATAATCATGGAGCAGAATTTGATGATAAGCTGCTGATAAATCCTTCACACTGAATATTTTGGCTCCAGTTAGCATGGTTAGAGTTTCACTGATATTTGGTAGAGGTTGATGATCCACCCATATGCACTGGTTGAGACTTCTTGGATCTACACACGTTCTAATCTTTGATCCTTTGGGAGCAAGTACTACCCTTGTGTAAGTTCTCATTTTGCTAATGAGGCTACTGGAATTGGGAGGCAGGATCAGATGGATTCTGGGTACTAAGTATGATTCCACGCCACATGATACCTCCCGGCATAATCTGGGTTTTCTGGCTAACCAGCAGCGCCTCATCTCTCGCCAAGATGATTGTGGCAACCGGGCGCATGACAAGATAAGACTCGTTAGGGGAATCGTGATCAATCAGATCTCGTCCCTTTCTCTCAGTTACCAAAGTCTCAAATAGGCAAAGACAACAGAGGCAGAATATCGTTCAATAAGGATTTGTTGAAGAAACTGCATCTTAGATAAAAAAGCATGTATTGCAAAAACCAGGATGATAAAACACAATAAAAACAAGCAGGTGACTAAAAGAGTAAAACATAAAAACAGTCCTACCATATTGTCACTAGGAGTGAACTATAGTTTTCCTACCTACACTATGTTTGAGCACAGCGTAATAAGCCTGATCTGCCCTTCAGGTTCCCCCTGGCAGTACATCATCCCTCATCCCTGGAGAAAGAAGCCTGTAGTCTAGAGAGACACCGTCCCCATGTGGATCAGGGGTTCGGCTGTCTAAGAAAGTAGTTGTAGCAAAGCAGTCTGCGATCAGCATACAGTTGTGATCATCTAGCTGGAATCTCCCTCCAATTTGTTTGGGACAAAGGGTTGTTTTAATAATAAACTTCTGATATTCTAAGAAATGGTCCCACGTATGAGTGTGTGTTTTTCTGTGAATGTTGAAGACACAGTGTTAGAAATGGGGTTTTTGGTTGACAGTCAGGTTACCCCCTGTTCAAGCAAGGACCCTCACTCTAGTCAGGGTAAAAGAGAATCACCCTCAGCTAACCCCTGGTTACCCCCTTGGTAGCTTGGCAGACCAGTAGGCTTAACTTCAGAGTGCTAGGTGTAAAGTATTTGTACCAACACACACAGTAACTTAATGAAAACACTATAAAATGACACAACACCAGTTTAGAAAAATAGGAAATATTTATCTAAACAAAACAAGACCAAAATGACAAAAATCCACCATACACAAGTCAAGTTATCAATAAAAATGCAAAAAGAGTCTTTAAGTAGTTTTAAACACACACTAGCGCTGCTAGCGTGAAATTGTACCTGGTGCGCGTCAAAAATAACCCTGCATTGGTGGGTGATAGTCAAAAATAACCCTGCACGGGCGGGTGTGAATCAGAAATCCAGCCGCACGATGATCCGAAAACCCCGCAGCGCAGGTTGTGATCTCCCAGCCTCCGTCAGCGATGCTGCGCGTCGTTTCTCCTGCTCCGTGTGTCGATTCTTCAGTCGCGTTTCCTGCGAGCGTCGTTTCTCAGCTGCGGATCGGAGTCACGTCAATCTTTTCCCCGCACTGCACTCTGTGCGTGGATTTCTTTGTCTTTAGGCTGCCAGCTTCTCCTTTCAGGGTCCCAGGAACTGGATGGGCACCACAGGGCAGAGTAGGAGTCTCTCCAGGGACTCCAGGTGCTGGCAGAGAGAAGTCTTTGCTGTCCCTGAGACTTCAAACAACGGGAGGCAAGCTGTAGATCAAGCCCTTGGAGATTTCTTCTCAAGATGGAAGGCACACAAAGTCCAGTCTTTGCCCTATTACTCTGGCAGAAGCAGCAACTGCAGGATAGCTCCACAAAGCACAGTCAGAGGCAGAGCAGCTCTTCTTCCTCAGCTATTCAGCTCTTCTCCAGGCAGAGGTTCCTCTTGGTTCCAGAAGTGTTCTCTAAAGTCTGTGGTTTTGGGTGCCCTTCTTATACCCAATTTCTCCTTTGAAGTAGGCCTACTTCAAAGTAAAGTCTCTTTTGAATGTGAAATCCTGCCTTTCCCAGGCCAGGCCCCAGACACTCACCAGGGGGTTGGAGACTGCATTGTGTGAGGGCAGGCACAGCCCTTTCAGTTTTGAGTGACCACTCCTCCCCTCCCTCCTAGCACAGATGGCTCATCAGGAAATGCAGACTACACTCCTGCTCCCTTTGTGTCACTGTCTAGTGTGAGGTGCAACCAGCCCAACTGTCAAACTGACCCAGACAGGGAATCCACAAACAGGCAGAGTCACAGAAATGGTATAAGCGAGAAAATGCTCACTTTATAAAAGTGGCATTTTCAAACACACAATCTTAAAATCAACTTTACTAAAAGATGTATTTTTAAATTGTGAGCTCAGAGACCCCAAACTCCACATGTCCATCCGCTCCCAAAGGGAATCTACACTTTAATCAGATTTAAAGGTAGCCCCCATGTTAACCTATGAGAGGGACAGGCCTTGCAACAGTGAAAAACGAATTTAGCAATATTTCACTGTCAGGACATATAAAACACATTACTATATGTCCTACCTCAACCATACACTGCACCCTGCCCTTGGGCCTACCTAGGGCCTACCTTAGGGGTGTCTGACATGTAGGAAAAGGGAAGGTTTAGGCCTGGCAAGTGGGTACACTTGCCAAGTCGAATTTACTGTTAAAACTGCACACACAGACACTGCAATGGCAGGTCTGAGACATGATTACAGAGCTGCTTATGTGGTGGCACAGCCAGTGCTGCAGGCCCACTAGTAGCATTTGATTTATAGGCCCTGGGCACCTCTAGTGCACTGTACTAGGGACTTAGTAATAAATCAAATATGCCAATCATGGATAAGCCAATTACATACAATTTACACACAGAGCATATGCACTTTTGCACTGGTTAGCAGTGGTAAAGTGCTCAGAGTTCAAAAGCCAACAGGAACAGGTCAGAAAAAGTAGGAGGCAAAAAGGCTGGGGATGACCCTGCAATAAGGGCCATTTCCAACACACAGCATACCACGTTTGTCTGCAACCCTATCTGACTGTAGCCTTGGAGAAAGCACAAAGTGAAATAAATGTTCTACTAGGAACGTGATGCTTTCCTAGGCGAAAGGACAATGCGATAGAGAAAATAAAACAGCACCGCAAAAGGGGCTATTGCTAGAAGAATAAAGCAATGCTGAATAAAATGTAACTGGGTTATAGTGAAGCAGCAGGACTAGTTGACTAAAACAAAATATCTAAACATGGCTAAAAGAGCTATACAACACTATAGGAGCCAACCATTCTGAGGCCTCAACTTCTTCAATTACTCCTGTAGGAGACAGGCCTGGTTTGTCGTGGGTACCGTGGATACTTACACCTTACACCAGGTGAAGTTATCCCT
Organism: Pleurodeles waltl; assembly: GCF_031143425.1. Taxonomy (NCBI): domain Eukaryota; kingdom Metazoa; phylum Chordata; class Amphibia; order Caudata; family Salamandridae; genus Pleurodeles; species Pleurodeles waltl. Next base: position 423,433,769 of record NC_090437.1, read on the forward strand.
TATTAGTGAAATGTAGTAGTGTTCTAACAGCTTAGGCTGATAGAGGTAGCTATAGCAGAGCAGCTTAGGCTGAACTAGGAGACATGCAGAGCTCCTGTAATACCACTTGTAGTTACACAGTACTTATACACAATTAAAGACAATACTCATTGTTACCAAAAATAAAGGTAGTTTATTTGGGTGACACAAGGCCAGAAATATCTTATACGCAATACTCGTTCTGGATGTAAGTATTATAAACAATATATACACTAGACACCAAAAGAAGGTAAGTAATTAGACATAGGGTGTGCAAACAATAGGAAATGCTATAGAATGCAATGGGAGAAAATATGTCTAGGGGCAACACAAACCATATACTAAGAAAGTGGAATACGAATCATGAATTCCCCCCTAGACAAGTGCAGTGTGTGCAGAATCGCTGGGAAAGTAAGAATACAGTAAAGGTAAGTAAATTACCCCAAACCAGAGCCCAGAAAAACAGGAGTAAAGTACTGCAAGTTTCCTTAGGACACACTACAAGTCATGATTAGAGTTATAGCAAGAACCAAGCAAGACTGCAAACAACAAATGGTGGATTCCTGGACCTGAAGACCTGTAAAGGAAGGAGACCAGTCCAGAAGTCGAAAGAAGTTCCAGGAAGGACAGGAGCCCCTGCCAACCCAGAAGAGAGTGCAAAAGAAGAGTCCCTGGTTAGACGAAGACTTCAGAAATGCACCCTAAGAAGATGTCAGTGGGTTCCTGCATGATGCACTGGATGTCCCATAGAGAGAAGTTGGATGCAGGTGAGTTTTGGCGCTGGATTCCTCCAACAAGCATTGGTTCCGGCAAAGTCGCGGTTTGCATCAAGTTGGTGCTATCTGGACCCAGGAGGGACCTGGGGGCCTCAACTCTGTGTGAGGAGGAAAAGATCTTAGACATGTTACATGCCCATATTCGAAGTTACCATTGTGAAGCTACACATAGGTATTGACCTATGTGTAGTGCACGCGTGTAATGGCATCCCCGCACTCACAAAGTCTGGGAAAATGGCCCTGAACTATGTGGGGGCACCTTTGCTAGTGCAAGGGGGCCCTCACACTCAGTAACTTTGCACCTAACCTTCAGCAAGTGAAGGTTAGACATATAGGTGACTTATAAGTTACTTAAGTGCAGTGAAAATGGTTGTGAAATAGTGTGTGCAGTATTTCATGCAGGCTACAGTGGCAGTCCTGTGTAAGGGTTTGTCTGAGCTCCGTATGGGCGGCAAAAGAAATGCTGCGACCCATATGGATCTCCTGGAACCACAAATGCCCATATACTAGGGACTTATAAGGGGGTTCCAGTGTGCCAATTGAAATTGGTAAATGAAGTCACTGACCTACAGTGACAAATTTTGAAAGCAGAGAGAGCATGTGTAGGAGGCTGGCCTGGCTTATAGTGGGTACCTGATGGTACTTACACTTTGTGCCAGGTCCAGTTATCCCTTATTAGTAGATTAGTAGTGTTCTAGCAGCTTAGGCTGATAGAGGTAGCTATCGCAGAGCAGCTTAGGCTGAACTAGAAGACATGCAAAGCTCCTACTATACCACTTATATCATATAGCAATTTATCATAAGAATCACAATACTCAGAGTTACTAAAAATAAAGGTACTTTATTTTAGTGACAATGTGTCAGAAATATCTCAGAGGGTATACTCCCTTAGGAGGTAAGTAAAATAGACAAAATATACACACAAACCAAAATCAGGTAAGTAAAACAGTTAGAAAAGTAGTGCAAACACTGTGGAACACAATAGAATGCAATAGGCCTAGGGGCAACACAAACCATATACTCCAAAAGTGGAATGCGAACCACGAATGGAACCCAGGCCTAGTGTAGTGTGTAGATGGTCGCTGGGAGTGTAAGAAAACACTAAGGGTGTCCAAGATACCTGTAGGAGGCTGGCCTGGCTTATAGTGGGTACCTAATGGTACTTACACCTTGTGACAGGTCCAGATATCCCTTATTAGTAGATTAGTAGTGTTCTAGCAGCTTTGGCTGATCGAGGTAGCTGTAGCAGAGCAGCTTAGGCTGAACTAGGAGACATGCAAAGCTCCTTCTATACCACTTATATCATATAGCACTATATCATAAGAAACACAATATCCAGATTTACAAAAAATAAAGATACTTTATTTTAGTGACAATATGCCAAAAGTATCTCAGAGGATATACTCCCTTAAAAGGTAAGTAAAATACACAAAATATACACACAAACCAAAATCAGGTAAGTAAAACACTTAGAAAAGTAGTGCAAACACTGTGGAATACAATAGAATGCAATAGGAGACAATAGGCCTGGGGCAACACAAACCACATACTCCAAAAGTGGAATGCAAACCACGAATGGACCCCAGGACTAGTATAGAGTGTAGAGGGTCGCTGGGAGTGTAAGAAAACACTAAGGGTGTCCAAGATACCCCACCCCAAGACCCTGAAAAGTAGGAGTAAAGTTACTCTACTACCCCCAGAAAGACAGTAAAGTCGAGATAGGGGATTCTGCAAAGGCAACAACTGACTGCAAAGCGCTGAAGACGGATTCCTGGACCTAAAGACCTGCAAAGGAAGGGGACCAAGTCCAAGAGTCACGCAAGTGTCCGGGGGGCAGGAGCCCACTAAACCCCAGATGAAGGTGCAAAAGGGCTGCCTCTGGGTGGAAGGAGCCAAAGATTCTGCAACAACCGAAGGTGCCAGGAACTTCTCCTTTGGTCAGAAGATGTCACATGGCGTGCTGGAGGATGCAGAGTTGTTTCCACGCAGAAAGACAGCAAACAAGCCTTGCTAGTTGCAAGAGTCACTGTTGAAGATAATGGGTGCTTCCAGGTCCCACGAAGGACCATGAGGTTGCCCCTTGGAGGAGGAGATAGAGGGGGCGCTCAGCAAAAGAGAGAGCCCACGCAGAAGCAGGCAGCACCCGCAGAAGTACTTGAACAGGCGTTCAAGAAATCTGAGCACAGCGGTCGTCTCAGCACAACAAAAGAGGGTCCCACGAAGTCAGTGGTCAACTCAGCGAATGCTGGGGACCTGGGCTGTGCTGTGCACGAAGGAATCCCTGCAAAAGTGCACAGAAGCCCTAGCAGCTGCAGTTCACGCAGTACACAGGATTACTGTCTGGCGTGGGAGGCAAGGACTTACCTCCACCAAATTTGGACTGAAGGACCACTGGACTGTCAGGGTCACTTGGATCCAGCTCCTGTGTTCCAGGGACCATGCTCGTCAAAATGAGAGGGGACCCAGAGGACCGGTGATGAGAAAGTTTGTGGCCTGCGTTAGCAGGGGGAAGATTCCATCGACCCACAGGAGATTTCTTCTTGGCTTCCAGTGCAGGGTGAAGGCAGACAGCCAACAGAGCATGCACCACCAGGAAACCGTCGGGAAAGCTTGCAGGATTAGGCGCTACAATGTTGCTGGTAGTCTTCTTGCTACTTTGTTGCGGTTTTGCAGGCATCCTGGAGCAGTCAGCGGTCGATCCTTGGCAGAAGTCGAACATAGAAGTGCAGGGGAACTCTGGTGAGCTCTTGCATTCGTTATCTGAAGAGAAACCCAATGGAGAGACCCTAAAGAGCCCTCAGAGTAGGGTTGGCTACCTAACCAGGTAAGAGCCTACCAGGAGGGGTCTCTGACGTCACCTGCTGGCACTGGCCACTCAGAGGTCTCCATTGGACCCTCACACCTCTGCATTCAAGATGGCAGAGGTCTAGGACGCACTGGAGGAGCTCTGGGCACCACCCCTGGGGTGGTGATGGACAGGGAAGTGGTCACTCCCCTTTCCTTTGTCCAGTTTCACACCAGAGCAGGGGCTGGGGGTTCCCTGAACCAGTGTAGACTGGCTTATGCAAGGAGTGCACCATCTGTGCCCTTCAAAGCATTTCCAGAGGCTGGGGGAGGCTACTCCTCCCCAGCCCTTAACACCTATTTCCAAAGGGAGAGGGTGTAACACACTCTCTCAGAGGAAATCCTTTGTTCTGCCTTCCTGGGACTGGGCTGCCCAGACCCCAGGAGGGCAGAAACCTGTCTGATGGTTGGCAGCAGCGGTAGCTGCAGAGAAAACCCCAGAGAGCTAGTTTGGCAGTACCGGAGGTCCATGCTGGAGCCCCGGGGATACATGGGATTGGCACCCCAATACCAGACTTGGCATGGGGGGACAATTGCATGATCTTAGACATGTTACATGGCCATGTTCGGAGTTACCATTGTGAAGCTACACATAGGTATTGACCTATATGTAGTTCACGCATGTAATGGTGTCCCCGCACTCACAAAGTCCGGGGAAATTGCCCTGAACAATGTGGGGGCACCTTGGCTAGTGCTAGGGTGCCCTCACACTTAGTAACTTTGCACCTAACCTTCACCAAGTGAGGGTTAGACATATAGGTGACTTATAAGTTACTTTAGTGCAGTGTAAATTGGCTGTGAAATAACTTGTGCGTTATTTCAATAAGGCTGCAATGGCAGTCCTGTGTAAAGGTTTGTCTGAGCTCCCTATGGGTGGCAAAATAAATGCTGCAGCCCATAGGGATGTCCTGGAACCCCAATACCTTGGGTACATAGGTACCATATACTAGGGGATTTTAAGGGTGTTCCAGTGTGCCAATTGAAATTGGCAAAAGTGGTCACTAGCCTATTTAAAGACAGAGAGAGCATAAGCACTGAGGTTCTGGTTAGCTGAGCCTCAGTGACACAGTTAGTCACTACACATGTATACATGTTCAGGCCACAAACTATGAGCACTGGGGTCCTGGCTAGCAGGATCCCAGGGAGACAGGCAAAAACAAACTTACATACATGTAAAAATGGGGGTAACATGTCAGGCAAGATGGTACTTTCCTACAGGAAGGGTATGCCCAGATGTGCATCCCGTGCTCACTGCGCCACTGAATTCAAAGTACTCTGGCAGATGAGAGGTGATACCCCGAAATTGGTCCTCAGATGCTTGTTCCTGATCCAGGGAGGATCTGGCCTGGCAGTTTGGACTTGACTGTTACCATGGGGAGCAGGGTCAAGACTGATTTGCATATGGCTGGGTCCAAACTGGGGTGGTGTGGTGGATAAAAAAAAAATATGGATTAATATCACATCCTTGTGACTGGGGGTAAAAGTTTGCATTGTTGAGCATTCCATCCATCATCTGTTCTTTTGCTTCTATAAAAACAAGCATCATATCTATGACCCCCTCACTGACAAACAACCTGACTTACTCTTCACAACCAAATCATGGTTAGGGGATGACATGGCCCCAGCAGTGCATTATGTTATTCATCCAGGCTATTAAACTATCACACAAAATCATACAGTCAAAAAAGGAGGTTGTCCAGCTGTTACATTCAAGCAAACAATACATTTCACCAAAGCCGACAACATTTCCATGCAAGGTTGTGAGGCCCTCATCACCAGGTGCAACTCAATACCAACTTTAAAGACCACCACCCAGTAATTCAACATTTCCAGACACTTTTCTAGACACTGTTTCAAACCTTACAACACTACACTCCAACCTGTGCATTCTTTGTGACCTAAACATTTGGATTGACAAACCCAATATACCCTATTCAAAAAACATAATTGCTGGCCTTGTCATAATGAATCTACATCACATGTCCTAGTGCCACCTTGAGCCACATTAACCAATCCAAATTCTAAGTTTATGTTTAAGGAGAAGAGGAGGAAACAAGTGCTCAACTTGAGGTGACAGTTGAGACATCACTAGAATGAGCATAAGATTCAGGTGAAGGGACAAGTACTGGATCAAGAAGAGTCACTTACAAAGCTGATTGGCCACAAAGTTATAGTCGGATGAAATTGAGATCAAGTGTGTCAGCTGAACGCATACCACAACAATTGCTGAGAGGACAGAATCATGAGTTATATATGACACAGAAGAAGGTGCCCAACAGGCACCAAGGAGATCAAACAGAGCAACAGTACCTTGTTGGAGGTATTCTGCACCTGAATGGACTTATTATGTGAATCTAGTGCTAAATGTACCTATAACAGATTTAATTAATGTGAGCTCAGAACTGTTTGAACCCCCATGATGTCACACTAAAAACATTACTGGGAAAAAGTTGTTAAAAAAAAATTCTGAAAGAAATAAAACATTGCCTGAAAAACATTATTGAATGAAATAGAGACTGATAAATTGACAAATAAAAAGAATAAAGAAGATTTCCTTAGGCCCAAGGCTGCAGTAAAAGAGTATGGATAACCTTGTAGAAAAAGACAGAGTATGGTTTGTGATTACTATACAAAGATTGCTGTAAGTGAAAAGGAAACAACTACCTACTGCTCGTGCAATAACTTTGAAAAATAATTATTGGCATTCCTGCTGCTACACTTTCCATTTAAAAAGATTAGACTTTAGATGCACATGTGTTTCCTAACAAGGGTTAGATGCAATATTCCTATGGGTATTGTACTGTGAGGAGCTTGCCGGGGGGCCACACGTCAAAGACCACAGGGCCCAGAAGCCTGCACTGGACCTGACTGCCCCCCTGCATGCAAGCACCAGGAGGCACTTTGTTAAAACCTGACCCCAGCTTCCGCTGCGTGGATGTTGTACTGTGAGGATCTTGGCAGGGGGGCCATGCATCAAGGACCATAGGGTCCAGAAGTCTGAACAGAACCTGACGTCCCCCTGCACGCATACACCTGGGGGTGCTTTGTTTAAAGCTGACCCTGGCTCTAGCTGAGCGGGACGTGCACAGGATGCCTCTGGAAAGTGCCTGGACAAAGACCGGGCCAACCGCTGGTCCGTCAATGCCCGTCAGCAGCTGGAAGAGGCTGGGCCCTCTCTCTTTGAACCTCCATTTCAGGAGACTTTGGGGCATATTTATACTCCGTTTGCGCCGAAATTGCGTCGTATTTTTTGACGCAACTTCGACGCAAAACTAACTCCATATTTATACTTTGGCGTTAGACGCGTCTAGCGCCAAAGTCCATGGAGTTAGCGTAATTTTTTAGCGTGGACACCTACTTTGCGTTAATTATATGCAAGGTAGGCGTTCCGTCTAAAAAATCGACTCCGAGGCATGTGCGTGGGATTTATACTCCCGGGCAAAAATCACACCCGGGAGTGGGCGGGCCAAAAAAAATGACGTACGGCCGCTTTTGCGCCGTTTTTTAGTGCCTGCAAAAGGCAGGCGTTAAGGGACCTGTGGGCTCTGAAGGAGCCCAGAGGTGCCCCCCCATGCCCCCACGGACACCCCCTGTCACCCATGCCCACCCCAGGAGGACACCCAAGGCTGGAGGGACCCATCCCAGGGACATTAAGGTAAGTTCAGGTAAGTGTTTTTTTTTTTTTTTTTTTTGTGGCATAGGGGGGCCTGATTTGTGCCCCCCTACATGCCACTATGCCCAATGACCATGCCCAGGGGACAGAAGTCCCCTGGGCCTGGCCATTGGGCAAGGGGGCATGACTCCTGTCTTTGCTAAAAAATTGCCTCAACCTGACTTGCCCCATTTCTTGACGCCCAAGCTCCATATCCCCCTAGGCCGGCGCTGCCTGGTGTACGTCGTTTTTTTTAACGCACACCAGACGGCGCCGGCGGCTAACACCGGCTAACATCATTCAATAAATACGGCGCCCGCATGGCGCTTCAGAATGGCGTTAGCCGGCGCTAATTTTTTTGACGCAAAACTGCGTTGGCGCAGTTTTGCGTCAAAAAGTATAAATATGGGCCTTTGTACTTCTGATTTTCCATTACTGGAAATTAGTGTGTTTTATATTTAGCTCTGCCCTCTGGGTGAGTTGCTATTTTTTCTGGTTTATTATCTCGAGCCTCTCTCTATCAGTTTTGAGGTGTTTCTTTTTGGAGCCTATTCTATCATGGGCTAACATAAAACCTTCACAAGGAGCAAACACCTTTGGTAGTACCTCCGGAAAGACTGGAATTAGCCAGTAGGGAAGTTCAGAGTAAGGCCCACTTGGTAGCCAAGATGGGCACATCAGCGGGGGTCCAAACGTAAGATAGCCATTGGACTAAACCAAGGGACACAAACATGGACACTAACATGGAGCTTGTTGCAGCACCACCTCACAGTGGGAATGTTTTTAATTCGAGAAATCTGGGGTATGGCAACCCCTGGTCCTAAGGGTCGTGTAGGAGTAGGTTGTCTCTGAGCCAATCTGGGAAAGGTCTAATTTATGTGCCTAGTGTGGGAAAGTACCATCTTGCCTGGCATGTTACCCCCATATTTCACTGTATATATGTTGTTTTAGTCTATGTGTCACTGGGACCCTGCCAGGCAGGTCCCCAGTGCTCATAAGTATGTACCCTGTATGTGTTCCCTGTGTGATGACTAACTGTCTCACTGAGGCTCTGCTAACCAGAACCTCAGTGGTTATGCTCTCTCTGCTTTCCAAATTTGTCACTAACAGGCTAGTGACCAATTTCACCAATTCACATTGGCATACTGGTACACCCATATAATTCTCTAATATATGGCACTGAGGTACCCAGGGTATTGGGGTTCCAGGAGATCCCTATGGGCTGCAGCATTTCTTTTGGCACCCATAGGGAGATCTGACAATTCTTACACAGGCCTGCCAGTGCAGCCTGAGTGAAATAACGTCCACGTTATTTCACAGCCATTTACCACTGCACTTAAGTAACTTATAAGTCACCTATACGTCTAACCTTCACCTGGTGAAGGTTGGGTGCAAAGTTACTTAGTGTGTGGGCACCCTGGCACTAGCCAAGGTGCCCCCACATCGTTCAGGGCAAATTCCCCAGACTTTGTGAGTGCGGGGACACCATTACACGCGTGCACTGTACATAGGTCACTACCTATGTACAGCGTCACAATGGTAACTCCGAACATGGCCATGTAACATGTCTAAGATCATGGAATTGTCACCCCAATGCCATTCTGGCATTGGGGGGACAATTCCATGATCCCCCAGGTCTCTAGCACAGAACCCGGGTACTGCCAAACTGCCTTTCTGGGGTTTCCACTGCAGCTGCTGCTGCTGCCAACCCCTCAGACAGGTTTCTGCCCTCCTGGGGTCCAGGCAGCCCTGGCCCAGGAAGGCATAACAAAGGACTTCCTCTGAGAGAGGGTGTTACACCCTCTCCCTTTGGAAATAGGTGTCAGGGCTGGGGAGGAGTAGCCTCCCCCAGCCTCTGGAAATGCTTTGATGGGCACAGATGGTGCCCATCTCTGCATAAGCCAGTCTACTCCGGTTCAGGGATCCCCCAGCCCTGCTCTGGCGCAAAACAGGACAAAGGAAAGGGGAGTGACCACTCCCCTGACCTGCACCTCCCAGGGGAGGTGCCCAGAGCTCCTCCAGTGTGCCCCAGACCTCTGCCATCTTGGAAACAGAGGTGTTGCTGGCACACTGGACTGCTCTGAGTGGCCAGTGCCAGCAGGTGACGTCAGAGACTCCTTCTGATAGGCTCTTACCTCTCTTAGTAGCCAATCCTCCTTCCTAGGTAGCCAAACCTCCTTTTCTGGCTATTTAGGGTCTCTGCTTTGGGTATCTCACCAGATAACGAATGCAAGAGCTCATCAGAGTTCCTCTGCATCTCCCTCTTCACCTTCTGCCAAAGGATCGACCGCTGACTGCTCAGGACGCCTGCAAAACCGCAACAAAGTAGCAAAGACGACTACTAGCAACCTTGTATCGCTTCATCCTGCCGGCTTTCTTGACTGTTTCCAGGTGGTGAATGCTCCGGGGGTAGTCTGCCTCCTCTCTGCACCAGGAGCTCTGAAGAAATCTCCCGTGGGTCGACGGAATCTTCCCCCTGCAACCGCAGGCAACAAAAGACTGCATCACTGGTCCTCTGAGTCCCCTCTCAGCACGACGAGCGTGGTCCCTGGAACTCAGCAACTCTGTCCAAGTGACTCCCACAGTCCAGTGACTCTTCAGTCCAAGTTTGGTGGAGGTAAGTCCTTGCCTCCCCACACTAGACTGCATTGCTGGGTACTGTGTGATCTGCAGCTGCTCCGGCTCCTGTGCACTCTTCCAGGATTTCCTTTGTGCACAGCCAAGCCTGGGTCCCTGACACTCTAACCTACAGTGCACAACCTTCTGAGTTGTCCTCCGGCGTCGTGGGACTCCCTTTTGTGACTTCGCATGGACTCCGGTTCACTCTTCTTCCAAGTGCCTGTTTAGGTACTTCTGTGGGTGCTGCCTGCTTCTGTGAGGGCTCCTCGACTTGCTGGGCGCCCCCTCCGTCTCCTCATCCAAGTGGCGATATCCTGGTCCCTCCTGGTCCCTCCTGGGCCACAGCAGCATCCAAAAACCCTAAACCGCGACCCTTGCAGCTAGCAAGGCTTGTTTGTGGTCTTTCTGCATGGGAACACCTCTGCAAGCTTCTTTATGACGTGGGACATCCATCCTCCAAAGGAGAAGTTCCTAGTCCTCTTCGTTCTTGCAGAACACCAAGCTTCTTCCAACAGGTGGCAGGTTCCTTGCACCCTCAGCTGGCATTTCTTGGGCTCCTGCCCACTCTCGACACTGTCGTGACTCTTGGACTTGGTCCCCTCGTCTTACAGGTACTCAGGTCCGGAAATCCACTGTTGTTGCATTGCTGGTGTTTGTTCTTCCTGCAGAATCCCCCTATTACGACTTCTGTGCTCTCTGGGGGTAGTAGATGCACTTTACACCTACCTTTCAGGGTCTTGGGGTGGGCTATTTTTTTAACCCTCACTGTTTTCTTACAGTCCCAGCGACCCTCTTCAAGCTCACATAGGTTTGGGGTTCATTCGTGGTTCGCATTCCACTTTTGGAGTATCTGGTTTGTGTTGCCCCTATATCTATGTGCTCCTATTGCAATATATTGTAACTTTACACTGCTTGCATTACTTTTCTTGCTATAACCTGCATAATTTTGGTTTGTGTACGTATATCTTGTGTATATATCTTATCCTCATACTGAGGGTACTCACTGAGATACTTTTGGCATATTGTCATAAAAATAAAGTACCTTTATTTTTAGTACTTCTGTGTATTGTGTTTTCTTATGATATTGTGCATATGACACCAGTGGTATAGTAGGAGCTTTACATGTCTCCTAGTTCAGCCTAAGCTGCTTTGCCATAGCTACCTTCTATCAGTCTAAGCTGCTAGAAACACCTCTTCTACACTCATAAGTGATAACTGGACCTGGCACAAGGTTTAAGTACCTCCGGTACAGACTACAAGCCAGGCCAGCCTCCCACACCTAGGGGGTTAGGGGCAGCTGTGGATGTTGTTGAGATGGTTAGTGCTAGTCCCCCAGTTATTAATTTACCTCCCACCTCTTTCCCATACATGGTGGTGGTCTCTGAAGTCCCCAAATTGAGGGTGGATCAAAGGGTGTCAGGAAGAATTAAATAACATTAGCTAGCTAATGCATAATGTGAATGCTTCCCTAGTGGACAACATCATCCTCACCAGATGAGTGAGCTGGATGGGTATGTCTTTAAAAGACCGTTCAGGGAATTACGTTATTATCAATTTTAGGAATCCTAGAATGGCTCAGAGCCTTTTGCAGTGTGATCCTCCAGAGCAGAGAATGCGTACTGGTATAGTGACAATGCCTCTGAGCTACTTTTATTAACCCTCCCACTTTACACCACTGGAAGTCAGGCTTTCCATTTCTCAAACCCCACAGCGTATAGTCGTGGCACTCCTCCGTACGGGTCCAATGCATGCAAGGTTACGTTTTCTAGTCTCGCAAACACTCGTGTCCCTGGAAGGGGTAGATGGACATAGGGGTCAAGATCTAACATTGGGCCAAGGAGTTTCTTGTTTTCCACCTCCTTACGGTACTACTAGGATTCTAGATGAAATGGTTAATAGGGCAAGCTGTTCCCCCTGTTCCAATAATGCAGTTGTAGTGGACACAGTAAAGAGGGACCTTAGGGAATCACCAGTACTCTGATTAATCAATGTTCCCAGGTCAGTAGAACCCACAAAACTGCCCCTTTGTTTGATTTTGTCAGGAAGGGTGGCAAGAGGTCCAGTTTGAGTGGGGACCTATCCCAGTGGGTGATGTTCGGCGAGGTCCCAAGGCCTGAGGAGCTTATGTCAAACTCCACTTTTGTTGGCCACTCAGGGGAGGGTAGTAAGGGAGGAGGTGTGAATGGGGACACCATCCAGCAAGAGATGACTGGGGACAAGAGCATTGTGAATACTGTGCATCCCAAGAAGCAATTTCGATCCCCAAGCTCTAAGTGCTCTCTTGAAATGGGACTGGACTGTGGGGTAAATTGGATAACCCAAATTTGATATCTCTTATATGCCAGGTTGATATTTGCCTATTTCAAGAGACATGGCTTTGCAGGGATGTTGAACACCCAGGGTATGCCACCTACTCCATGGCAGTAACTAGTGGGGAGCAGGGGAGGCCCTCATGGGAGTTGTCCACATGAGTAGCCTCTCATTTAGGTAATTGGCTTCCTTTGTGGAGACCTCTAATAGTGATATTCTATGCCTTTTACTCTTGTCAACAAGCAATATTGAACTGTACTTGTTTAACATTTACTCTAGGCCTATAGGTTCAGGCTAAGAATTGTCGGTTGTGAAGTGTTTGTCTGATTTTCTGTCCCAGCTCCCTAACAGGGCTATCAAATTGATTGGAAGAGATTTTAATAATCATTTTGAACCCATCAGTGGTGGGACAAATGATAGTCTGTGGCTTATTCCAATGCCTGGTTCCCAACCTGTGAAGAAAAGTTCTCAGGCGGTCCTCCAGATGAATGCACTCGTATTAAATCATTCCATCCACGCTTGTAATGGTCATACTAAGTTTGACTGCAAAGGGTCCTATACATTAAGGCCCATATTTATACTCTGTTTGCACTGGATTTGCATCATTTTTTCACGCAAATTCGGCGCAAACTTAACTCCATATTTATACTTTGGAGCTAGACCAGTCTAGCGCCAAAGTTAAGGAGTTTGAGTCATTTTTGTACGTAAAAACCTACCTTGTGCTAATGACATGCAAGGTAGGCGTCCCGTGCAAAAAATTACTGTATGCGCCTTATTTATCCTCCAGCGTCAAAATGACGCACAGGAGGAGGCAGGCCTTAAAACATGGCGTCCAGCTAGATTTGCACCATTTTTTAACGCCTGGGTCAGGGCAGGCGTTAAGGGACCTGTGGGCTCATTTCCATGGTGGGAGACCATGGAAGCAGTCCACAGGTGCCCTTCCCTGCACCCATGAATACTCCCTGCCACCCTCGCCCACCCCTGGAGGACACCCATGGATGGGGGAACCCATCCATGGTGAGTGCAGGTAAGTGCAGGTAAGTATATATATATATTTTTTTTTAAAGTGGCTTAGGGGGGCCTGACTTGGGCCCCCTCACATGCCACTGTACCCAATGGCCAAGCCCAGGGAACAGAAGTCTCCTGGGCATAGCCATTGGGCAGGGGGGCATGACTCCTTTCTTTGCTAAGACAGGAATCATTTCCATGGGGGTTGTGCGCCATAAAATGGCGCACGTCAGGTCAGAGCCAATATTTTTGACTCTAACCTGACTTGCACCATTCTTTGGCACACAACCCCCAGTCTTCCCTTCGCCTCCACTGCCCGGGTACCGTCATTTATTTTGACGCTAACCAGACCTCATTCCGGCTAACGTCATTCCATAAATAAGGCACCCGGCTGGCGCATTGAAATGGTGTTAGCCGGCGGTAAACATTTTTACGCAAATCTGCCCAAGCGCTGATTTGCGTCAAAAAGTATAAATACAGGCCTAAATTGGCTAGGTAGGACCTTGTTGATTGATTATATTCCTATTTATGTCAGCCTTTGGGCACTTATTGTGGATTTGAAAATTATTGCAAGGCATGATAGCATGGACCTTGTGTCTAAGGGGGATGGTAAAAGGAAGTTCCAAGATGGATGATAGACTCACTTTGTCCTCCAATGGGGGTAGGACTAAGTGGAACAAAATTGTATGGTCCTCTTAATCTTTTAGTTAGCTTTTCACTACTATTGGTTTAGCTCTGGACAAGGTCAGTGAGATTTTAGAGGCCCATGTGCCTACTAATCTGTGGGCCTCAATGGGGACTGTGCATAAGGAGACAATGGAGAAGCTTAAAAACCTTTTTTTTTGTGGAGCACCAGGTCGGTAGTGTGAAGACAAATTTGGATACATGGTTCAACAAGCAGTGTGGGCAGGTGAAATTGGGCCTTTTTAAGACTATCAAATGGTAGATCCTGGGCTTGTGCGTATGGCCAGAAGTCAATACAAGCGTAGCCTGGCCATTGCAAAGAGAGAGTAGGAGACCTAGAGATGGGAGTCCTTGCACCTAGCCGTGAGGAATAAGGACTTCAGTATGTTCTGGCGACTTGTTGCCTCAGAGAAGCACAAAACCAATAGTTCAATTGATTGCAATATTTCTGCTGACCACTGGTTGGGGCACTTTGGTCCCATTTATGGTTCTCAATCTAATGTAGATGGACCCCTAGGTGATTGAGAGGGAAATGGGGGGCCCATGAAAAGTCAGAGACGTACCCTGTGCTTACAATCGAGGAGGTGCTTAGTGCAATTTCCAAAGTGGCCCCAGGTAAGGCACCCGGCATAGACAGAATCCCAAGGGAGATATTTAGTTTAGCTTCTGACATCTGGGCATCGCATCTGGGGGTTCTATTTAATGCCATTCTGAAGGGGATGCGTTTGCCGGCATCGTGGGCTGGAGTTGAAATAATACCAATTTACAAAAAGGGCTCTCCTCTTCTTCCAGCTAATTATAGACCAATTAGCTTAATCAACACAATGCAAAAGTTGTTTGCGAATGTGATTTTGAGAAGGCTCCAGGTCTGGCTTGAAGAGGATGATGTCCTCAGTCCTCTTCAGGCTGGATGTAGGCAATGCAGTTCATCCAGGGACCAGTTGCCTCCAACTTATTTATTGGAAGATCGCAGTGTTGGAAGGTGCAAGCCTCTATGCAATATATGTGGACTTTCAGGCCGCATTTGACCTGGTACAAAGAGACACCCTGTGGCAGGTTCTGTTAAATATGAGGGTACTGACTTATATGTGCAAGATCATTCAGAGACTCTATGAAGGGAACTTTGCCAAAGTCCGGTTTGGTAAATTTGGTGATTTCACCGAACCATTCCCGGTTGGTAAAGGAGTCAGGCAGGGATGCATGTTGGCCCAACCCTATTTTCATTATATATCAATGGTTTGATCAATGCCTTGAATAAAGTCTCGAATGATGCCTGAGACTACCTCATCTAAAAGTTCCCACTCTAATGTATGCAGACAACACCCTTGTGCTGTCAAGATCCCCAATGGGCTTACAGAGAATATTAGACAGTTTTGTTGATTTTTTGCAGGGTGAGGAGACTAGAGATTAATGAGGGAAAACAAATTACATGGTATTTCATCCTTCCCTTTCCACCTGGCCAGGTCCTAAACTTAACAGGGTAGCCTTGGAGCAGGTCAAGGTGTTTGAATACCTGGGTATCACATTTTCAGAGCAAAGGGTACTGACTATTGCATATTAACAAATAAAAGCTTAGATCGGCCCAATTCATCAGAGTCCTAGGGAGAGCCTTTAAAAATGTGCCCTTCAAGCCACTAAGGGGCATATTCAAGATCCCATAGTGCCATATACCAGCACACTAGCGTCATGTTTATTACGCTAATGTTTCGTTAGATGACCAAATTTGCGCCACTTTGTAAACTTTTGCGCTACATTATGCCTGTGTAGGAAAGTACCATCTTGCCTGGCATGTTACCCCCATTTCCACTGTGTGTATGTTTGTTTTTCCCCTGTGTCACTGGGATCCTGCTAGGCAGGACCCCAGTGCTCATAATGTATGCCCTGTATGTGTTCCCTGTGTGGTGCCTAACTGTATCACTGAGGCTCTGCTAACCAGAACCTCAGTGTTTATGCTCTCTCTGCTTTCTAAAATTGTCACTGCAGGCTAGTGACTAATTTTACCAATTATCATTAGCACACTGGTACACCCATATAATTCCCTTGTATATGATACTTATGTACCCAGGGTATTGGGGTTCCAGGAGATCCCTATGGGCTGCAGCATTTCTTTTGCCACCCATAGGGAGCTCAGGCAATTCTTACACAGGCCTGACACTGCAGCATGAGTGAAATAACATCCACGTTATTTCACAGCCATTTTTCACTGCACATAAGTAACTTTTAAGTCCCCTATATGTCTAACCCTCACTTGGTGAGGGTTAGGTGCCAAGTTACTTAGTGTGTGGGCACCCTGGCACTAGCCAAGGTGCCCCCACATCATTCAGGGCAAATTCCCAGAACTTTGTGAGTGCAGGGACACCATTGCACGTGTGCACTATACATAGGTCACTACCTATGTATAGCGTCACAATGGTAACTCCGAACATGGCCATGTAACATGTCTAAGATCATGGAATTGTCACCCCTATACCATTCTGGTATTGGGGGGACAATTCCATGATCCCCCGGGTCTCTAGCACAGAACCCAGGTACTGCCAAACTGCCTTTCTGGGGTTTCCACTGCAGCTGCTGCTGCTGCCAACCCCTCAGACAGGATTCTGCCCTCCTGGGGTCTTGGCAGCCCCAGCCCAGGAAGGCAGAACAAAGGATTTCCTCTGAGAGAGGGTATTACACCCTCTCCCTTTGGAAATAGGTGTGAAGGGCTGGGGAGGAGTAGCCTCCCCCAGCCTCTGGAAATGCTTTGATGGGCACAGATGGTGCCCATCTCTGCATAAGCCAGTCTACACCGGTTCAGGGATCCCCCAGCCCTCCTCTGGCGCGAAACTGGACAAAGAAAAGGGGAGTGACCACTCCCCTGACCAATACCTCCCAGGGGAGGTGCCCAGAGCTCCTCCAGTGTGTCCCAGACCTCTGCCATCTTGGATTCAGAGGTGTTGGGGGCACACTGGACTGCTCTGAGTGCCCAGTGCCAGCAGGTGACGTCAGAGACCCCCTCTGATAGGCTTTTACCTCTCTTGGTAGCAAAACCTCCTTTTCTGGCTATTTAGGGTCTCTCCTCTGGGGTATTCTTCAGATAACGAATGCAAGAGCTCACCAGAGTTCCTCTGCCCTTCCCTCTTCGACTTCTGCCAAGGTTCAACCGCTGACTGCTCCAGGACGCCTGCAAAACTGCAACAAAGTAGCAAGACGACTACCAGCAACATTGTAGCGCCTCATCCTGCCGGCTTTCTCGACTGTTTCCTGGTGGTGCATGCTCTGAGGGCTGTCTGCCTGCACCCTGCACTGGAAGCCAAGAAGAAATCTCCTGTGGGTCGACGGAATCTTCCTGCTGCTAACGCAGGCACCAATAGACTGCATCACCGGTCCTC
Organism: Pleurodeles waltl; assembly: GCF_031143425.1. Taxonomy (NCBI): domain Eukaryota; kingdom Metazoa; phylum Chordata; class Amphibia; order Caudata; family Salamandridae; genus Pleurodeles; species Pleurodeles waltl. Next base: position 423,451,048 of record NC_090437.1, read on the forward strand.
TGGGTCCCCTCTCATCCTGACAAGCGTGGTCCCTGGAACACAGGAGCTAGATCCAATTGACCCCCACAGTCCAGTGATCCTTCAGTCCAAGTTTGGTGGAGGTAAGTCCTTGTCTCCATACGCTAGACTGAAAACCTGTGTACTGCGTGATTTGCAGCTGCTCCGGCTTCTGTGCACTTCTCCAAGGATTCCTTTGTGCACAGCCTAGCCTGGGTCCCCAGCACTCCGTCCTGCAGTGCTCAACCCTCTGAGTTGGACTCCGACGTCGTGGGACCCTCCTTTTGTGACTCCAGTTTCACAAATCTTCTAAGTGCCTGCTCTGGCACTTCTGCGGGTGCTGCCTGCTTCTGTGGGGGCTCTCTGAATTGCCGAGTGCCCCCTCTGTTCCCTCCTCCGAGGGGCGACATCCTGGTCCTTCTTGGTCCCCAGCAGCACCCAAAAACCTCTACCTCAACCCTTGCAGCTAGCAGGGCTTGTTTGCGGTATTTCTGTGTGGGAACACTTCTGCAACATCCAGCACGCCGTGTGACATCTTCCATCCAAAGGAGAAGTTCCTAGCCCTTTTCGTTGTTGCAGAATCTTTGGCTTCTTCCACCTGGAGGCAGCCCTTTTGCACCTTCATGCGGGGTTTCCTGGGCTCCTGCCCCCCCTGGACAGTATCGCAACTCTTGGACTTGGTCCCCTTGCCTTGCACGTCCTCACGTCCAGGAATCCGTCTTCAGTGTTTTGCTGGTGCTTGTGGTTCTTGCAGAATCCCCCTATCACGACTATTGTGTCTTTCTGGGGTAGTAGGGTAACTTTACTCCTACTTTTCAGGGTCTTGGGGTGAGGTATTTTAGACACCCTGACTGTTTTTTTACAGTCCCAGCGACCCTCTACGAGCTCCCATAGGTCTGGGGTCCATTTGTGATTTGCATTCCACTTTTGGAGTATATAGTTTGTGTTGCCCCTAGACCTATGTTCACCTATTGCATCCTATTGTGATTCTACATTGTTTGCACTACTTTTCTTACTGTTACTTACCTGTTTTGGGTTTGTGTACATATAACTTGTGTATATTACTTACCTTCTAAGTGAGGGTATTCTCTGAGATACTTTTGGCATATTGTCATAAAAATAAAGTGCCTTTATTTTTAGTAACTCTGAGTATTGTGTTTTCTTATGATATTGTGCTATCTGATATAAGTGGTATTGTAGGAGCTTTGCATGGCTCCTAGTTCAGCCTAAGCTGCTGTGCCATAGCTACCTTCTATCAGCCTAAGCTGCTAGAAACACCTCTATTCTACTAATAAGGGATAACTGGTCTTGGCACAGGCTGTAAGTACCACAAGGTACCCACTATGAGCCAGGCCAGCCTCCTACAATGTATGAAAAGGGGGCTTTCTCCCTTTAGGGGGCCGAAATGATGGAGCAAGGCAATCAAACAGATTTCCTTGCGTCATTTTTTTTCAGTACTTTTCACGCCTGCTCAGAGCAAGCGTTGAAAGTGGGCACACCATTGCTTACTTTGGGCCCCTATGTACTTTGCAGGAGTAGCTCCTACAGAATTCATTAATAGTGTCATAAAAAATTATGCTATTGCCCCTTACCCTGCGCCACAGTGTGCCATATTTTAAATACAGTGCACATGTGGTGGCGGTACACGGCACAAGAAAAGTGGGCTTCACTGTGTGCAGTGCCATTTTTTTTAAACATGCCCCTTACAAAAATTTGTTGTGATTGACTGCAAATCAAAATGGCTGGTCCCCCTCTGTAGAAATGTAGGTATTGTCCAGCACCTTGTAGTATTGAGAATCTTGAAAACTAACACATAGCAGCCAATAGTATTTTTTATGTTTAGGTATTTGTTTATGGCTTGAAGTATCCTCAAAAGATGTGTGTAGCGGTTGTCATGGGTGGTTGGGGGGGCGAAACCGTTTGATTTTATTTAACTTGATTTATTTTCTTTGTTTTTTTTAATTGTATTTTGAAAACCTGTTGTGATTGACTCCATTCTATGATTGCATTAAATATGGTTATATGTACAGTAGTGTTTTATGTATTGATGTATTTTTATGGCTTAATGCCAAAATAAAGTTTAATGCTTAAGGGTATTACATTTTTAGCAGCAGTATTAGTAGCTACAGCATTATTACTAGTATTGCACTTCACACCAGAGACATATATTTACTAACATAACAGGACATCTACACATGTATTAAATGAGGATACATTGTAAGCTTAATTCGTAGATTACATGAAAGAAGATTACACAACAAACGTTTATTCTAGGTTAGTTTAAGAATACACACAAGCTTCAGAGGCAAAGGACTGTTATGGGTGTGTGCACTTGCTTCATGAGCTGTGGAGAAGGTGACATACCATCACATACATTTGTCATACACCATTACATGTAGTATTTGCTTAGCTTAGTATATAGACAAGAACAATTTGAATATTATTATTCTAATTTTGACCTGTCTCTTTCAAAAGTACCTTTACACAAGAACATGAATTTGCATCCACAAGCAAAAGTAATGGAGACAGCTTGCCATTATTTTAAACCATTCTTACCTAGAGACACTGTTAAGGCATATGAAAACAATTTGACCTGTTTAATGAGACCATTAGCGAACACTTTCATTCTGATGTTATAAAAAGGAAGGCACACATTTCACACAGTAAAAGTGAAAAGGAAGATGTTGTGAAAAATGTTTTGAAAAAGGAGGAAGGTGATTCCAGAAAGAAAATGGTTTATCCTAAATTGAAATGAGACAGAAGAGAAAAGGGAGAAAGATGTATTTTGAGAAGAAGAAACCACCTTGGAATGAGACATATTGGAAATAGTAATTCCGAACACACATTTGAATTATCAGGAGACTCATGGTAAATCTTACAAGAAGAAGAGACCATCATACACACGGTTAATTTTGTTTGGGGACAGAAAGCTTATTTTATTTCGCCAGCTGAGAGGTCATATGCTATTTAGCTTTGGTGTTTCTTAATATGTAACGTGAATAGTATAGATGTTTTGACAATAACACAATCACACAGACACACGCATATGAAAGTGACGGATCCCAACTAGTTGGAGACATTTCTGAAGTAATCATTCCACCAGTTGGAGTTGCCTTAAATGACAATAAGATTAGACAGTTGTAGACAAATTAGCAACCAGTACATCTGGAGCTTTATTAGTTGTTAGTTGTTAGAGCAATGGTTTTGCAAAATCGCTTGCAGAGAAAGATGGGGTCTGCAAGATGGTGAAAGCTTAGCATTACTACATTTATATACCTGGAGATAGTAAAAAAAAAATAGAATACACAAAGATGAGTTCTGATCTGAAACCTGAACTAGAATCATGAGAAACCACCAGTGTTTAGAACGTTTAGGTAAATAATTTTCTGAATTTGGCAACTAGTTTACAACAGCAGGAGGAGGGATTATCAATCAATATTAGTACCTGCACTAATTTTTTGTGTTTGTCCTCTGAATATATTTGGCTGATGTTATCTTGAAAAGAAAAAGAGCAGATAGAGAAACAAACAGATAAAAAGGGAATTAGAATTTAATCATCACATCAATCAGGAATACAAAAGGCTAAACGAATCTGAGAGTTTACAAAGAAAAAGAAAAAACCTAACTGAGGATGAGAGTAAATTCTATAGATTCAATTATGAAGAATTTATGATGGCTGATAATCATCAGACAGGGGATGATCCTGAAGCATTTTAATTGTTGAAAAAATAGTGCAATAACATGCAGAATTAACATGCAGGCTTTAAAAGAAAATAGGTGCTTTTAAATGCAAAGAAATGTAGTAGGCAGTCATGTTTACACACACTAGGCCTGAATAGATGAATGGGCATTTAGGGCCATATGTACGAAAGCTTTTTCCCATAGACACAGAATGAGTAAAATCCTTTGGTACATCTGGCCCTTACTGACAAGCTGACCTAGTTCACGAATGTGAAATATTATGTTTTCTGAACTTCACAAAGGCATACTTTTTTATAGTGTATAATAGTTGTTTGACATGTTTTTGTTTAACTCTGAAATGGTTCTACTTACACAAAGAACACTGTAGAATAATGAATAAGAAATTTGTTTTTTAGTGAGGTAAGGTCCTAATTTAAGAAAAGTGCTGCTGTATCCAATGCTCTGAGCTGGCTTTAAAAAGGGCCTGCTAACGGGGGAATGCCCCTCTTGCATACATTATGCTTGGCGCAGGCATAATGTGGCACAAGGGGTTACAAAGTCATGCAATGCATGCATTCCGCCACTTTGTAAATATGGCGTGGGGAAAGGGCCACCTTAGCACCACCTTAGTGTCAAGGATGCTAAGACAGCACTAAAGTGCCACACGGGCTGTTAAATCTGCCCCTTATACTTTAAAATGCAGGTTTTTAAGGCAAATAAATTGTGTGAACACACAGGATAGAAAACTTTGCTGTCTGTGAACTAATGCAGTCCTGGTGAGTAACAAGGAAGTGAAGGAGTGATCCTGTTCCCAGGATGGCATGGAAAGCTGATTGCCTGACTGAAAGAAGATGCAACATGTTGCGAAAGCTTAGATTGTACTCTCTACAATAATGTGCGTTCCTAGACAAGGCTACCTCATTTCCTTATTGTTCCTTATGCTCCTAGTCCACATTGCCATTAAGACACTGCTCATGCTGAGACTCTACTGAACATCGTGAATCTGTCGTTATGGTAAGTTTTGTTTTTGTTCTTTATTGAATTTCAGCTGATATTATTGCCAAAGCTTTACGCTTATTGCTATCTCTCCAATGGGGGCTCTTTATGGGTTCTGACACTTTTTCTAACCATCCTTATTTTTGGATGAGGCATTCTTTCCTTTATGGAATCATTTTATGCGTTGATCATGAATTATTGATTGCTTATTTTGATCAATGACAAACCTAACGATTGATATTGATGAATTTGAATGCTGACTCAATAGATGAACTACTAAAAAAATGATAATAGAGCTTTAAAACTCACATCAACTTTCATTATTGACTGAAATGATAATTGAAATTGTGATGATAAATTAATTGGTGAACAGCTCCTGGTTAATCTCAGCTAACATCAAAGACCTATCAGCCCAGAAGTGATAACAGTGGGCATTACTCTCTAATGAGTTGGTATTCCTTATCTCGTAAACAATATTTAAACTGAGATCTCCACTCCAACAATATACTTGCATGAAAGAGATCGTTTTTTTCACTAGCAGTATCATGTACTTGTATGACAGAGATGGTTTTCTTCACTCCCTGTATCATGTACTTGCACGAAAGAGATTGTTTTCTTCACTCCCTCTATCCCTATTGGATAACTCATTTTCAAGGACAGCTCTCAAAGTACTGCAATTTTTCCTTGTCTTTTTAATATTTTTGAAGTAAGAGAGGGTGGATGAAATCTAGGAATAACAAGGCAATGTCCTAAAGAGATAACATAATGTGGGGATCACAGGGAACCTCCTATATTCCATTCTACTTAGGCCCTGATTACAAGTTTAGGTTCTATTTGTTGCGCCTGATTAATAATGATATCACTGGTTACGTTAAGTACTGGGTGCAATAAATAACACTTCTTATAAGTTGGTGGGGATAACATGAGTATTTTGGGTTTATTGCACCAAAATCCACATAATGTGGTAATTAGTATATGAGTTTTACCTGTTAAATTACTGCAGGTTTGGCCTACCAAAATTTAATGAAGGATGAGTTATTTAATGCATCTAATTACTATACAATGCACTAAATAGCACTCATTTCATAATTCTGCCGTGTGCCTGCCCGGGACCAGGAGGGATCTAGTGGCCACTACCCAGGAGGGGGAGGCAGAAGGGGTTCTCAGCAACTCAGAGAGCCCTCAGAAGACCAGGCAGTACACACAGGAATCCCACAGCATGGGGACAAAAAAGTGCAAATGGAGGCCCATGCAGCATGACACAAAGGGATCCCATGCTGCCGGAGAACCACTCAGGAAGCTGTGTGTCTCAGGATGGAGTGCTGGGGGCCTAAGCTGTGCTGTGCACAAAAAATTCCTTGGAAGGTCGCACACAAGCCTTTTTCAACTAAAGTCACACGGTGCATGGTTGTACTGTCTTGCGTGGGAGGCTTACCTCCATCAAAGTTGAACAGCTGGACCTTGGGACTGTCGGGGTCACTTTAGTCCACCACCCATGTCACTGGATCCAGGCCTGTTGTATGGAGATGGGACCCACGCAACTGGTCGTTGCTACAGAGAGGTGCCTGCTGAAGCAGGGAAGTGACTCTGTCACTCCACGGGAGATTCCTTCAGTTCTTCTGGTGCAGGCTGAAGACAGGCAGTCCTTGGAGGATGCACAACCTGAAAACTATTGCAGTTGCTGGCAGGAGCTGAAGTTACAATGTTGCAGAAGTCGCCTTTGCTTCTTTGTTGTAGTTTGTAGAGTTCCTGGAGGGTTCAGCTGCGGTTCCGTCGATAGAAGATGAAGTAAAGGATGCAGAGGATTTCTGCTGGAGTCTTGCAATCCGAATATGAAGAAACACCCAAACGGGAGTGCCTAAATACCCCTGAAAGCGGGATTGGTAACCTTACCAGGTAAGCACCTATCAGGGGAGGTCTCTGATGTCACCTGCTGGAACTGGCCACTCAGATGCTCCCAGAGTGCCCCACCACCTTGGAATCCCAGATGGCAAAACCCAGGGACACTCTGGAGGAGCTGTGGGCACCACCTCTGGGGTGGTGATGGACAGGGGAGTGGTCATTCCCCTTTCCTTTGTCCAATTTCATGCCAGAGCAGGGACTGGAGGTCCCTGAACTGGTGTAGACTGGATTATGCAAGGAGGGCACCATATGTGCCCTTCAAAGCATTTCCAGAGGCTCTGGGAGGCTACTTCTCCCATGCCTGTAATACCTATTTCTAAAGGGAGAAGGTGTAACACCCCTCTCCCAAAGGGAATCTTTTGTTCTGCCTTCCTGGGCTTGAGCTGCTCAAGAAACAGGAGGGCAGAAACCTGTCCATGAGGTGGCAGCAGCTGGGGCTGCCTGGAAAACCTCAGAAGGCTGGTACAGCAGTATTGGGGGTCCACAGGATTGTGCAACCAATATTGGAATAAGTATTGGGGTACAATTCCCAGTTGTTATAGACCTTACACGGCCATGTTTGGAGTTACCATTGTGAAGCTGGACATAGGTATTGACCTATGTCCAGTGCACACGTAAAATGGAGTTCCCGCACTCACGAAGTCTGGGAAAATGGGACTACACGACGAATCTTGAAACAGAGAGAGCATGAGCACTTAGGTCCTGATTAGCAGGACTCCAGTGACACTTTAGAAACCAGTGAAACATACTGACAAGCAGGTCAAAAACCATAAGCACTGGGGTCCTGACTAGCAGGATCATCCCAGTGACACAGTCAAAACACACTGACATCAGGCAGAAATTGGGGGTAACATGCCAAAAAGAGGGTTCTTTCCTACAAGAGGTTACACATGGGTCGACAAAAAAAGACTGACTCATATCAGGCCCTGAGGAGCATATTCATGAACCAGTTGAGCCATACTTGCACCGCGCAACTTGGTACATGTGCGGTGTTAGTCTTGGCATCCTTCACGTAGTCTCCCCTTAAGTTTTTCCTCTGTTTCCAAGGTTGTTGATGTGTGCTGGACTCTGTTTTTGCTGTTTTTGATACTCATGGAACTTTACCATTTCTATCCAGTGCTCGAGGTTCCCGGGGCCTATAACTCAAATGCTACTAGTGGGCCTGAGGCACTGGTTCTCCCACCCACATGAGTAGCTCTGTAAACATGGTTCAGATTTGCCACTGCAGTGTCCATGTGTGCAGTTTTAAACTGCCAATTTGACTTGAAAGTGTACCCACTTGCAAGGCCTAAACCTTCCCCTTTTACACATTTAACGCACCCCTCAGGTAAGCCCTAGATAAACCCATGGGCAGGGTGCAATGTATATTAAAGGTGGGACATGTACTTATGTGTTTTACATGTCCTGACAGTGAAATACTGCCAAATTCGGTTTTCATTGTTGCAAGGCCTATCTCTCTCATAGATTAACATGGGGCTGCTTTTAAATGTAATTAAAGTGTAGATTCCCTTTGGGAGCAGATATAAATGGGGAGTTTAGGGTCTCTGGGCTCACAATTTAAAAATATATCTTTTAGTGAAGTTGGTTTTCAGATTGTGTGTTTGAAAATGCTACTTTAAGAAAATAGGCATTTTCTTGCTTAAACTATTCTGTGGCGCTGCTGGTTTCTGGATTCCCTGTCTGGGTCAGTTTCACAGTTGGGTTGTTTGCACCTCTCTCTAGACAGTGACACAAAGGGGACTGGGGTGTAGCCTACATATCCTGATGAGCCAAATGTGCTGGGAGGAAGGGGGTTAGTGGTCAGTCAGACCTGAAATGGCTGTGGCTGCCCTCGTACAATGCAGTCTCCAACACCGTGGTGTGTGTCTGGGGCGTGGCCTGGACAAGAAAGGATCTTACAAACACTTGAGGCTTTACTTTGTAGTTTTCCAACTTAAAAGGCAGAAGGAGATATAAGTATTGGACCCAAAACCTCAGACTTTAGATTACTTCAAGGAATCAAGAGAAACATCTGTTTGGAGACGAGCTGAAGAGCTGAGGAGAAGTGCTGCCCTAGCCTGTGACTGTGCTGTGTTGGGCTATCGTGCTGTTACTGCTTCTGCCTGTGCAAGGGAACAGTGACTGGAGTTTGTTTTGAATTCATGCTTGAGAGGTATCTCCAAGGGCTTGGAGTGGAGCTTCCCCTGTGTTTTGAAGCCTCAGGGACAGCAAAAACTTCACCAACCAGACCTGAGTCTACTTGTTGTGGATGACACTAGCTTGCCAGAGGGTGCCATTCCAGTTCCTGGACACCTGGAAGTGAAAACCTTTAGAAAAAAAAGTCTAACGATGCCGAACAATGCCGTGTTACTTCGCAAAGGATGCCGCTGCCCAGAACCACAATGCTGCCTGCCTCGAGGCCGTGGACCTCGCTGAGTGCGACAAGTTTGATGACCCTGTAGGCTGACACAGCTACCCCGGAACCATGAGGCCGCCTGCCCGAGGCCGTGGACCTCGTAGAAGTCCGATTACCCTGTAGGCCTCGCGTCGCTGCAGCCTCTGATCCTGCCCAACTTGGCTGAGTGTCGTAAGTCCAATGTGTAGGAAAGTACCATCTTTCTTGGCATGTTACCCCCATTTTTACCTGTATGTCAGTATGGTTTTGCCTATCTCACTGGGATCCTGCTGATCAGGACCCCAGTGCTCATAGTTTATGGCCTAATGTGTGTGTCTGTATAGTGCTTAACTGTGTCACTGAGGCTCTGCTAATAAGAGCCTCGGTGCTTATGCTCTCTGCTTTTAAATTTGTCACCACAGGCTAGTGACTTCATTTACCAATTTCAATTGGCACACAGGACCCCCCTTATAAGTCCCTAGTATATGGTAATTAGGTACCCAGGGCATTAGGGTTCCAGGAGATCCTTATGGGCTGCAGCGTTTCTTTTGTCACCCATAAGGAGCTCAGACAAACCCTTTCACAGGACTGCCACTGCAGTCTGCGTGAAATAACGCACACATTATTTCACAGCCATTTTCACTGCACTTAAGTAACTTATAGGTCACCTATATGTCTAACCTTCACTTCCTGAAGGTTACGTGCAAAGTTACTAAGTGTGAGGGCACCCTTGCACTAGCAAAGGTGCCCCCACATAGTTCAGGGCCATTTCCCAGGACTTTGTGAGTGCGGGGGCCCCATTACACATGTGCACTACATGTAGGTCAATACCTTTGTCCCCATGTCCTGGGACTCCCGTGGGTGCTATCTGGTGCTCTGAGGGCTCTCTGAAGTGCTGAGAACCCCCTCTCCCCCCTCACATAGATTGAGGCCCCCAGGTCCCTCCTGGGTCCAGATAGCGCCTAGTTGATGCAAAATGTGACGTTGCCGGAACCAAGGCTTGTTTGAGGAATCCAGCGCCAAAACTCACCTGCATTCAACTTCATGACATGGGACGTCCTTTGCATCATGGAGGAACCCGCTGGCATCTTCCTAGGGTGCATTTCTGCAGTCTTCTCCCAACCGGGGATTATTTTTTTGCACCCTCTTCTGGGTTGGCAGGGGCTTCTGTCCTCTCTGGAACTTCTTTCGACTTCTGAACCTGGTCTCCTTCCTTTGCAGGTCTTCAGGTCCAGGAATCCACTGTTTGTTGTTTGCATACTTGGTTGGTTCTTGCAATAATTCCAATTATGATGTGTAGTACATACTAAGGAAAATTGCAGTACTTTACTCCTGCTTTTCTGGCTCTGGGGTGGGGTGATTTACTTACTTTTACGGTATTCTTACTCTCCCAGAGATTCTGCATACACTACACTTGTCTAGGGGGGAATTCGTGATTCGCATTCCACTTTTAGTATATGGTTTGTGTTGCCCCTAGACCTATTTTCTCCCATTGCATTCTATAGTATTTCCTATTGTTTGCACTATTCTATGTCTAATAACTTACCTTATTTTGGTGCCTAGTGTATATATTGTGTATAATACTACCCTCCAGAAGGAATATTGCCGCTAAGATATTTTTGGTACTACGTCACCCAAAAAAACTACCTTTATTTTTGGTAACAATGAGTATTGTCTTTAATTGTGTATAAGTACTGTGTAACTACAAGTGGTATTGCAAGAGCTCTGCATGTCTCCTAGTTCAGCCTAAGCTGCTCTGCTATAGCTACCTCTATCAGCCTAAGCTGTTAGAACACTACTACATTTCACTAATAAGGGATAACTTCACCTGGTGTAAGGTGTAAGTATCCACGGTACCCACTACAAACCAGGCCAGCCTCCTACACAACTTTCGTGACAAACCGAAGCCATTGCAGCGCCTACGGCCCTGTGACGTCATCGTGGCCCCGTGAGATTGCCCTGCAGCATCGTGACTTCGCCGGACTTCGTATCTGCCGGAACCAAGGGCCCAACTGTGTCTGTACATATACTTAACACATTATCTCTGAAGTCAAGCCTGCCTGCTCGTGCCAATCTATCAAGGGGGTGAGCGGGGGTTAATGGAGTGTGATTCTCTTTTATCCTGACTAAAGTGAGGGTCCTTGCTTGGACAGGGTGTAATATGACTGCCAACCAGAGACCCCATTTGTAACATGTGGCTAAAACCACTAAGTCATATTTTTGAAGCCATGTAAAGCCACTTTGAGTGGCTTTGATAGCTTCAAAGATATGGAGTAAGGCAACAAAGTACAAATCGCTGCATTATTTTATTCTGCCCCAGGAAAGCATTGTAACAGTGTTTCCACACAACTCCCATAGCGTTTTGACACATTCCCAGATTTACAACCCAGGTAAACCTGGGAATGTGTCAAAATCCTATGCCTCCCCAGGCATAACAAGGAGAAATATTGTTATTTTCCCTTGTTTTTCCTTCTTTCTATATGTGCTTGTATCAGGCCTGTAGGCCGTTGCATTCTGCAGCACACATAGAAAGAGGAAAAAGCCTCTCAGGAATGCTTTTATGCAGGAAGGTGGCCCCTCCTGCTCAAAAACAATCCTACATATAAAGCAGGCACCCTTGCACCATGGCACAAGGTGTTATTGTGTTTGCACCAGCCAGCTAAAAGGGCACGAGTGCAGGGGGAAAGGACAGGAACGCCCTTTCCCTGTGACACAGGGCAGCGCAGAAAGGTGGCTTGCTATGCTACCCTGCACCACAAAGGCTATAAATATGGGGCATATTTACAAGGAAGTGGCACATTGGTTCCGATGCGCCGGGCCAGTTTCCTTGCGTCACGGTGCACCCTCCTAACAATACTGCAGTAGCACTGTACATACAATACAGTGCACCATTGCTCATGTTAGCACAATAGTGTCAACATTTTTTAAGCTATTGTGGCGCTTAGCTGGACTTGCGCCAAAAATGTTGATGCCAGTCCAGCAAAGCTCAGGAGGGCCCATAGGAAATAGCTTAGCATCACTTTAACATCTGCCCTGGACAAGCGTTAAAAAATTACGCTAAAATGGTGCAGTGAAATCTTGTAAATTTCACTGCGCTTTTTTTATGGGCCTCCCTGCAGGGGAACACCCCCTTCATACATTATACATGGCGCAAGCATAAATTGGCGCAAGGGTTCACAAAGTGGCGCAATGCCAGTAATGTGCCACTTTGTAAATGTGGCTAAGGCTGAGGGCCTGTTTAGCGCTGCCGTAGCGTAAACAAATTACGCTATGGCAGCGTTAAAGGCCAAAAGGGCCTTGTAAATATGCCCCTTACTGTTGAGGTGAGCTAAGGAAGATGCCAGAGGAAGGCTTACATCAGGCTGTCGCATGTTCACCGGAAAAGCCAGAAGAATCAGTCAATATTTCCAAGTGTGACAGTTATAATGTTACTTTCCTTTTCGGTTGCTTTTCTTTCTCCTTAATAATTTTTTTCTTTTCGAGTATTTTACATGCTTTCCTGCTTCAATTTTTCTCATTCTGTAGCGTTGCCTCCCTTTCTTTCATATGCTAATTAATGATATGTAAGATAATGTGCTGTTGAATGTAGAACACTCGAAACATAATCTTGGTTATACACTCTTCCAAAGCACAATATATTGAATACGCTGCAGAGGCAAATACCATGTGCTATAGCTGCAACCCACTGTGATATTCTCATTTAACATCTTCTAGAAATAGAATCACAACAACAATTTAAAAGTAAGAAAATGCGGATATATTTGTAAATATTGTAGGACTTGAATTAAAGCTCAATAAACTTAAGAAATGCTTGACTAATGTACCTGATTCATTGTCTATTTTTGCAGACAATTAAATTGTGGGAACATAATTAATCCTCAGGGCATTTATCTTGAAATGTATGAACGTGCGGTTTAGCTGTCATATTTTTAAACGATTATGTCTACCTTTGCAGAAAAGCATTCACGGAAGCACACAGACAATACTGGAATTACTCTATTGCTGTGAACTGTCTAAATAGTGTTACATCTCAACATGCACCACAGGAGTTTACACAACTTTAAAACTAGTACGGTCACCATGGAAACACAATAAGTCCTCATCAAGAGATGCATGTTTTATTATTAAGGATCACCTCTCTTGCATTCATCCAGCTGTCATGGAGGTTAGAACTCACAGGGCCCAGAAGCCTTCACAGGACCTGACTGCCCCCTGCATGCACACCCCTGGAGGTTATTTGTTTAAAGCTGCCCCTGGCTCCTGCTGCACGGGGCATGCACGGTGCGCCCCTGGGCAGCGCCTGGGAGAAGACCAGGCCAAGCGCGGGCCCCGTGCGCCCCCGCCAGCTGCCGGAAGAGGCTGGGCTGGGCCCTCTCTCTTTGAACCTCTATTTGAGAAGACTTTGCAATTACTGGAAGTGATTGTGTTTTATGTTTATCTCCGCCCTCCGGGTGAGTTGTGTTTCTGCTTTATTATCTTGTTAACGCGTCCCTTTATGATAATTTATTACACATCAGGACTCGTTTTAGGCCAATGAATCTTTTTACCCATTTGAGAGACACCTTAGGACGAGATAGCTAATCAATATGTCAATCAATACATCAATAATGTCATCAATATTTATCACGACAATGCATTTCACTTTGGTCAAAGTCATTAATCGATTCAAGAGGCTACCATGACCTTTCAGCCATGAATAACCACACCAGTTTAATAGAATTTTATAAGTTTTATTCCCTATTAATTACAATCTAAAAGCAAATGCGTTAAACTCAACACCAAGAAACATAATAGCATAGTCACGATATGGCAACTTTGGTAAGATTTCATTAAAGCGAGAATCACAAACATCAGAACATGAACATAGATCAAATTCAAGAGAGCGTCAATAACGCGTCAGTTCAACAAAACATAGATTCGGTCATCTATCTATTTATGTCAGTTTAGTGAACACCTGTCCTAACCACTGATTAGTATTAGCATGTTGGGCTTCATGCAAAACAATTTAGAACACCAATTTGGAAAACATCTAACTATGGTCGCTGTCAAAGTACGCAGTTGGTACCTAGTTGGTACCTAGAAAGGAAAAGCAAACAGACAAATCACAATTGCATTGCCATAATTACCCTCCAAAGTTTAGGTCAGCGCACAGGTTCAGTCTTCGTCTTCAGGACACCGGTCAATTCGCCATCAGTCAGAACTCAGCTCCGGGGCAAAAGGGCACTTCCCTCATAAGGAGGCAAAGTGTAACGTGAACAAATCTAAGGGCGAGGATGGTTTTAAGTAAAGCAACAAGTCACCAAGCAGAGTGACAACGTTTCTGGATAAAATCAATAGCATTCCCTACCTATTTCCCCTTTGGCTCCCCGTGTCATGGGTTTTTATCCCTTTTCCATTGTACATTCCCCCAAAATTTTATTGGACATTTGTTATACCCCACTATCTTTAACCTATCAGAAAATACATTAGGTCACCTAACTCTTCACCCCATATTATTTTACAAGTCTTTGATTGGTCTCTATAATTGACGTCTTCAGAGGTGGTATGATTTCATCTTTCTGTAATTCTTTGCACATCTTTTGGTCAGTAACTTCATTGTCTTCACCGGTTTGAATGACCTTGTACATTACATTAATCTACATTGTTTCATCTCATTTATTCTGCAAGCAAGGAAAAGGCTATGAGAACGGATCTAACATGGTTACATTCGTCTTTTAGTTTGAAGAAAAAGAACATAATGGGTCGTGTCCTTTTATGAGTCAGCACACTGCAAAATAGAAAAATACATTTAAAATGAGAGCCAAGCAGCTAAGCTTCGGCTCATGCTAACTTAAGGCCTATGAGGATTTCAGCACAGATTCAATAATGCAGTCATTAGTATAAACTTATTTAAACACAATATAAACCTTTTAGTCTTCATTATTAGTCTACGTATACATTGGGGCTACTCCCCGTGGTCACATTTCAGGTGCACGTTTTAAGACAAATTATTATTATAGTTTCTATGGAGCATTATCACACATTAATTCATAAACTTTTCATGTTAATATAGATTATATAAGCTACGCTCTCTCAGTCTCAAGCCTCTGTCTATCAGTTTTGAGGTTTTTATTTTTGGAACGTATTCTATCATGGGCTAACTAAATACCCTCACAAGGAGTAACCACCTGCCGCCTCCCCAAAGCCTACTAAAATCGACAAAATGCTCCAAAAGGTGATTGGAGTTGTGGCAATGGAAGTTAAACTTAGGGAAAGGTGTTTATATTTATCCTGCAATCATTCCAGTTCTCCAGCAGTAGTTAATCTGCCAACACTCGGAGGTTATGAGTGCCCCAATAGCAGACATGAGTTCTCTAATCATGGAGTTGGGTCAGGGCTCCCCAATCAGGACAACTTTGGGACATTAACCATGGTTTAGGGCTATTTCGTAATGCCACTAGACTAGTATCTATGAGTGTGGTCCCCAGTAAATTGAGGCAAGTGGAAGTCCAAAAGGGTAAGGGGCCTGAGGAGGTTGAGAGTTGTGGTGATCTCACGGATACTAGTCCCATGGAGCCTCCTATTTCCGAAATCTCAATGGGGTCATCACCAATGGGGACAGTTCTTTCAGTCCTTCTGACTGAAATCCACAGTATGTTGATGAATGTGTTGGTGGCGGAGCTCTTGCCTTTGGTAGTGCATCTGGAAAGACTGGAATTATCCAGTAGGGAAGTTCAGAGATAGCCCCACTTGATAGCCAAGATGGTCACGTCAGTGGGGGTCCAAATGGAAGATAGCCAGTGGACTAAGCAAAGGGACAATAACACAGACACTAACATGGACCTCGTTGCAGCA
Source organism: Pleurodeles waltl (assembly GCF_031143425.1). Taxonomy (NCBI): domain Eukaryota; kingdom Metazoa; phylum Chordata; class Amphibia; order Caudata; family Salamandridae; genus Pleurodeles; species Pleurodeles waltl. The sequence continues at coordinate 423,466,832 of NC_090437.1, forward strand.
CCCCTCACAGTGGGAATGTTTTTGTTTAGAGAAATCTTGAGTATGGCAACCCCCGGTTCTTAGAGTTGTGTAAGGGTGGGTCATCTCTGAGCCAAGCTGGGGAAGGTCCAGTTCCTGTGCCTAGGGGGTTTGGGGTAGCTGTGGATGTTGTTGAGATGGTTAGTGTGAGTCCCCCAGTTATTAATTTACCTCCCACCTCTTGCCATACATGGGGGTTCTCTCTGAGGTCCCCAAGTTGAGGGTGGATCAAAGGAAGTTTCAGGAAGAATTAAGTAACAAATGAAGGCATTGGTTAATGCATATTATGAATGCTTCCCCAGTGGACAACATCATCCTCACCAGATGAGTAAGTTGGATTGGTATATCTTTAAAAGACCATCCGGGGGATTGAGTTATTATCAATTTTAGGAATCCTAGAATGGCTCAGAGCCTTTTGCACTGTGATCCCCCAGAGCAGAGAATGTCCATGGGTATAACAAGGATATTGCCTCTGGGCTACTTTTATTAACCCTCCCACTTTACACCACCTGGAAGTCAAGCTTCCCATTTCTCAACCCCACAGCCTATAGTCGTTGCACTCCTCCGTATGGGTCCAGTGCATGTTTTCCAGTCTGGAAGGGGTAGATTTACATAGGGCTGAAGATCTAACACTGGACCAGGGAGTGTTGGAAAATGGGTTATTGGTAAGGGCAGGCAAGTACCTACACATAGCAATAGGCCACTAACCTCCACTTAGGTCCAGTTAGGTTTCAGTAAATTAAACCTAGCTCAACCCTTGGTAGCTTGGCAACGAGCGACAAGGCTTTACTTAGGAAACAAAGCGTAAAGCATTCAAATATCACAAAAAAAGTAATTAAATAATACACAGGAAACAGTTTAGAAATCCAATTGATAAAAATAGATTATATTTTTATCTTTAAATTGACACCAAAAAGAATAAAATCGGATAAGGGGAACCGGAGATATGAATTTTTAAAGAATTAATGCTTTCTAGGGCATAGAAACAACTAGCGCTCAAAGGGTTAAAAAAGGTCACACTGGGAAGGAACAAAGTCCAGAGTTAAGGCCACCCACGAGGTAACACTGTTACACTTACTTTCAGAAGTGTTTGATTCAGTAAAATGGTCCACAGCACCAGCCACGGGTTCAGAGGCTGTGGTGTGCCTCTTGGGGTCAGGGACTACAACTCCCACAATGCACCTCTTCAATTTATGGAGTTGCTCCAAACATCTCCAAACTTCTGGATCTTCTTCCAGAGGTCCTTCTTGTGTCCTTGAAGTGTCCACAACTTGATCCAAGGTTCCAGAAGCTCTGAGTTGCTCCTTGGGAGTTGGGACTACAATTCCCAGAATGCACCTGGTCAGAATCCTCAAATGGCCACTGGACACTGGTCAGCTGGGCTCTGCTTGCAGGACTTGATGCAGGGGAATCTGGGCAGCTCCTTTGTACCTGTAGCAAACAGGGAGTCCCTTCTTGAAGCAGTGGAAGACAGGTAAAGTCCTTTTAGTGGTGAAGCCCAAGTGTGCAGCTGGTGCAGTCCTCCAGAGTGCAGTGTCCAGGTGCAGGTCAGGGGTCCAGCAGGGCAGTCCTTCTCCTGTAGCTCTTCCTTGTTGGAATCTGATGAGGATCTGAGGTGTGGGTGCAGGTCTGCCAGTTTTATCTTTGCTCCTGGGTGAAAAACAGGGGGGTCCTTGTTCTCCAAAACATCCAAACATCCATCATGGCTGAAAGTGATTTTTGACATCTGGCTGAGCCCACCCACTGGTGTGGCTAAAAATCCTAAACACACCCCTCTCCTGCCCTCTCATAATCTAATCAAGGGGCACCTAATTGTCTGAGTTTTCAGGATGTGAGGGTGTTGCTGGGTTGCTCCAAATGTCCTTCTCTGCCTTTGAAGGCCAGTTTGGCAGCCCTCCCCCTTCCTGCTTCACCGTCTGCTGAGGGTGAGATTTCTTCCCCCAGTCACATCTCTTTGTGTGGAGCCAGGCCACTTCACACCTCACAAAGGCAGCCTGGCCAGGCTGCCAGAGGCTGGCCAATCAGAGCACAGCATCAAAAACACTGCAGGGCTGAAGTTGGCAACTTTTGAGGTAAAGTTTAAAACTCTTTACCTGAACAAGGTATATTAAATCCAACAACTGGAAGTCGTGGGAATTATTATAAAAATTAATTTGATACCAAATTTCTTGTATCTGTTACTTAAGGGGACTTTAAAAATTAAAATAAAGTCTCCCCATTCTAACATATGGAGGCCATTCACTACAATGAGGGAAAAACACATTTAGCTGTTTTACCTCACCAGGGCTTATAAATCAATTTCTATAAGGTCCCTGCTTATAGTTACATGGCACGCAGCCCTAGGGGCACATAGGGCACACCTTAGGGGTGACTTATATGTAAACATAAGGTAGTTTAAGACTTTGGAACTACTTTTAATTCCAAAGTCGAATTTGCATATAACTTTAATTTAAAAGCAGCCAGCAAGGCAGGCCTGCCTTTAAAATTACACTGGCCACCTCAGCAGTGCACCAATAGGGGCACTACCTATGCTGGGGTCCCTAAACCTCCATGCCCCACCATATACTAGGGATTTATAGGTAGGTTGACTTAGCCAATTATAATTAGCCTAATTTGCATACTGATTTTACACAGAGCACAGGCCCTGGGACGGTTAGCAGAACCCAGGGCACCATCAGAGTCAGGAAAACACCAGCAAAAAGTGGAAAATGGGGGCAAAAAGATAGGGGGGCTCTGCAATCAGCCCTGTTCTCTCACAAGGAGTTTCTTGTTTTCCACCTCCTTATGGTACTACTAGGAGTCTAGATGAAATGGTTACTAGGGCAAGCTGTTCCCCCTATTCCAATGATGCAGTTGTGGTGAGCATAGTGAAGAGGGATCTTAGGGACTCACCCGTACCCTGATTAACCAATGTTCCCAGGTCTGTGGAACCCACAAAACTCCCCCTTTGTTTGATTTAGTCATGAAGGGTGGCAAGCGGTCCGGTTAGAATGGGGACCTATCCCAGTGGGTGATGATCTGCGAGGCCCTGTATTCTGAGGAGTTAATGTCAAGCTCCATTTTTGTTGGCCAGTCAGGGAGGGGTGTTAAGGGAGGGGGTGCGAATGGGGACATCATCCAGCAAGAGATGACTGGGGATGAGAAAATTGTGAATACTGAGCGTCCCAAGCAGAAATTTATATCCGCAAGCCTTTTTAAAGTGTTCTCTTGGAATGTGGCTGGACTGTGAGGTAAATTGAATAATCCAAATTGGATATCTTTTATGAGCTAGTATGACATTTGCCCATTTCAAGAGACATGGCTTTGCAGGGATGTTGAACACACAGGGTATGCCACCTACTCCATGGCAGCAACTAGAGGGGAGCAGGGGAGGTCCTTAGGGGGTTGTCCACATGGGTAGCCTCTCGTTTGTGTAATTTGGCTTCCATTGTGGAGTCCTGTAATAGTGAAATTCTATGCCTTTTACTCTTCTCAACGAGCAATATTGAACTGTACGTGCTTAACGTTTACTCTAGGTCTATAGGTTCAGGCTGAGCGTCCCTGGTTGTGAAGTGTTTGTCTGCTTTACTGTCCCAGCTCCCTAACGGTGCTTTCAAATTGATTGCCATTTTGAACCAATCAGTGCTGGGACAAATGATAGATTGGTTCCCAACCTGTGAAAAAATGTACTCAGGTGGTCCTCCAGAAGAATGTGTGCACCCTAAATCATTCCATCCACGCTTGTAATGGTCGTACTAAGTCAGTACTTATGTCAGGCACTTGCTGTGGTTTTGGAAATTATTGCAATGCATCATAGCACCCACAATGCGCTATCACTCCACCTGTGGACCTTGTGTTTAAAGAGGATGGTTAAACGAAGTTCAAAGATGGATGATAGACTCATTTTGTCCTCCAATAGGGGTAGCCTTAAGTGGAATAAAGTTGTACGGTCCCCTGAATCTTTTAGTCAGCTTTTTACTACTATTGGTTTAGCTCTGGATAAGGTCGGTGAGATTTTAGAGGCCCATGTGTCTGTCAATCTGTGGGCCTCCTTTGGGAATGTGCATAAGGAGATAACGGAGGAGCTTAAGAACCTTTTTTTTTGTGGAGCACCAGGTTGGTAGTATTAAGAAAAAATTGGATACGTGGTCCAACAAGCAGTGTCGGCAGGGCGAAATTAGACCGTCTTAAGGTTATCAAATGGAAAGATCCTGGGCTAGTGCGCGGCCAGAAGTCAATGCAAGCATAGCCTGACGGTTGCAAAGAGAGAGTGGGCGACCCAGAGTTGGGAGTCCTTTAACCTAGCCATGAGGAATAAGGACTTCAGTATGTTCTGGTGACTTGCTGTCTCAGGGAAGCGCAAGCCCAATAGTTTGTTTGCAATATTTCTGCTGATCACTGGTCGGAACACTTTGGGAAAATTTATGGTTCTAAATCTGATATAGATGGACCCCTAGGTGATAGAGAGGGAAGTGCGGAGTCCATGAAAAGCCAGAAACGTACCCTATGATTACAATCAAGGAGGTGCTTAGTGCAAATTCCAAAGTGGCCTCAGGTAAGGCACCCGGCCTGGACAAAATCCTAGGGGTCTATATAGTTTCGCTCCTGACACCTGGGCACCATATCTGGTGGTTCTATTTAATACCATTCTGGAGGGGATGCCTATGCCGGCATTGTGGGCTGGGGCTGAAATAATACCAATTTACAAAAAGGGCTCTCCTCTCATTCTAGCTAATATAGACAAATTAGCCTAATCGACACAATGCAAAAGTTGTTTGCGCACATGATTTTGGGCAGGCTCCAGGTCTGGCTTGAGGAGGATAGTGTCCTCTTCAGGCTGGACTTAGGCAATACACTTCCACAATGGACCAGGTATTTTGCCTCCAACTTTTTTATTGGAGGGCCGCAGTGTTGGAAGGTGCAAGGCTTTATGAAATATTTGCTTAACTTCAGGCCGCATTTCACCTGTCACCAAGAGACATCATTCGGCAGGTTCTACTAAATATGGGGGTACTGATTAATCTGTGCAAGATCATTCAGAGACTCCATGAAGGCAACTTTGCCAAAGTCGGGTCTGGTAAATTAGGTGATCTCACCGAACCATTCCCAGTGGTTAGTAAAGGAGTCAGCTAGGGCTGCTTACTGGCCCCAACCCTATTTTCGTTATATATCAGTGGTTTGATTGATGCCTTGAATAAAGTCTTGAATGATGCCAGAAATTAGATCATCTAAAAGTTCCTGCTCTAATGTTTGCAGATGACGACCTCCTATTGTCAAGATCCCCAATGGGCCTACAGAGTATATTAGACAGTTTTGCTGATTTTTGCACGGTGAGGGGACTGGAGATTAACGTGGGGAAAACAAAGTACATGGTGTTTCATCCTTCCACCAGGCCAGGTGCTAAACTTAATGGATACCCTTGGAGCAGGCCAAGTTATTTGGCTACCTGGGTATCACATTATCAGAGCAAATGGACTGATAATTGCATATCAACCAAAAAAAGCTTAGATCGGCCCAATTCACAGGCAGCCTAGAGAGATCCTTTAAAGATTCGTCCTTCAAGCCGCTTAGGGCCAGATTTATACTATTTGACGCAAAACTGCACTAATGCAGTTTGCGTCAATAAGATTAGCGCTGGCTAGCATAATTTCTTAATGCCACCCGAGCGTCAAATTTATATTTTGACACTGGGTGGCGCTAAGAATAGGTTAGAGTCATTTTTCCTGACACTAACCGTTGCACCTTGTCAAAAGGCAAAATGACGTTAACGCAGGAAAAATTACTCTAATCCAGTTTGTGACATTGAAAAACGTCGCAAAACAGATATGTGCCATTTTTCCATGCAATAGCGTCAAAAAGCGATGCAAACAGAGAAAACAGTGCTAAGGAGCCCCAAAGTGGATCCCAGAAGACAGGTGAGACCTCAGGGAGACCCCAGCCAACCAGGAACCAGCCAGGAGGACACAGACAAGACCCAGGGGAGAGACAAGAAGAAAAGGAAGTGCCGCTTCAGGGCAGAGGAGCATGAAATTCTGATGAAAGAGGTGATGGAGCACCAGCATCACCTCCAAATTGCCAATTGGGAGGAGAGAGGCAATTCGGCAACAGATTGTGGACAAGATTAACAGTGTGGCAGAGGTCAGGAGAACTGTCACGGAGTGCAAGAAACGCTGGCATGACTGCAAGCGCAGGACAAAGGATCAAATGGCAAGGAACAGGAAGGCAGCACTGCAGACTGGAGGTTGGAGTCCAGCACCACAAGAGGACTTGGACGAGATGGAGTAGATGGTTGCAGCCGTCATCCCGGAGGAAATCGTCATTGGTATCGCAGGACAGGACAGTGCAGACTACCAGGAAACAACACATATGCAGGGTAAGTTGCATGGGGGACCAAAATGCCTAAATGTCAAGTGCAAGAAGAGGGAGGCACATACCTACTACACAATGCATGTCAGCCATGCAAATCATGCAGTGGAAAGGGCACAGGGGCACGGCACGGGACTCCCTGCACTGCCCATGCCAGATAACCCACCCACCACCCCAATAGTATGACCTGCCAGCTCAAACAGAGCTGAGGACTCTGATGACACAGAGACCACCTTTGAAAGGACAGTAGTGGGAGTACAGCGGAAACTAGCCAAGGAGGTGCGGTGGGGATGCAAACTATGGTAGCCAGCCTTGAGGGGATGCGCATGTGCATGATGATGTCCGCAGAACAGTCAGCAGCCATACAAGTCACATAATCCCTACTGCAAGGAGTCCAACAGTGTGTGAGGGACCTAACCACTGCTGTGAGGAAGTTGCCACAACACCTGACCTCCCAATCTTGCTGCTACATGCATGACAACAAGCTGGAGTCCATGCACCAGGAACTGGCCTCCCTCAGGGCAGACATGGCTGCCTACCACAGGGATGTTGCTGCCATACTCAATAATCAGCAGCTCCTCCTTGTTGCAGTTATGCCATACGTAGTTCCACAGATGGCAGCTGCCGGGAATTTGGTGTCCACTTCTCCAACCACTGAAGTGTGTTTTGCCCCCTCAAACCCACCACCACCACCATCAAGGGCAGAGGAGACGACACACACATCAGAAGATGAAGATGTGGAACAAATCATCTTCACCAGTACGAGTACCTGCTAGCACCTGCCCATGCCACATGGGCACTGAGTTTCCTTTGTACTGTGCTTGACAATATGTTAGTGTTGCTACAGTTGGTGATATGCACTCTTCACCGACACACTGTTAACCTTTCCACTATGGACTGCAATTGTCTCTCACTAGTCCATTGGCAATTCATGTTCCTCTTCACTGAACAACACTTCATCTCAGCATGTCCAATGACATGTCCCTCAACCTTGCACTTGTGTTGCGTCACAATAGTATGCTTTACATTAATGTGATCACAGAACTGGACTATGTAAATATTGCACTATAGCACTTTAAAATAAACAGCACCTACACACCCACTTTGTCTCTGTGTAATGTGCCACATCTACTTTGCTGGAGATTTTTGATGCATGTAACATGTCTATGGTCACAGAGGGGGTCATTCTAACTTTGGCGAGCGGCGGAGGCCGCCCGCAAAAGTAACCCCGTCGAAAGACCGCACCGCGGTCAAAAGACCGCGGGGGTCATTTCGACTTTCCCGCTGGGCCGGTGGGCGACCGCCAAAAGGGCGCCCGCCGGCCCAGCTGGAAAGACCCTGCAACAATGAAGCCGGCTCCGAATGGAGCCGGCAGTGTTGCAGGGGTGCGACGGGTGCAGTAGCACCCGTCGCGATTTTCACCGTCTGCAAAGCAGACAGTGAAAATCTTAATGGGGCCCTGTTAGGGGGCCCCTGCACTGCCCATGCCAGTGGCATGGGCCGTGCAAGGGCCCCCAGGGGCCCCACGACACCCGTGTAAACCACCAGAAACAGGCTGGCGGGAAGGGGGTCGGAATCCCCATGGCGGCGCTGCAAGCAGCGCCGCCATGGAGGATTCCCTGGGCCAGGGGTTCCCCTTTTCTGACCGCGGCTTTACCGCCGCAGTCAGAATGGCCCTGGAAGCACCGCCAGCCTGTTGGCGGTGCTTCCGTTGCCCTCCACCCTGGCGGTCATAGACCGCCAGGGTTGGAATGAGGGCCAGAGTGTCAATACCAGAGTGCAGAAATAATGTGGGCCGATATCTAGGCACAAGGGACCTGATTTATACTTATTTTGTGCAGCATTAGCATAATTTTTTACACAAAGTGCCACAAACTTACAAAATATCGTTGTATTTTGTACGTTTGATCTGCTTTTGCGTCAAAAAATGATGCAAATGAAGCTCAAAATAGGAATAAATCAGGGCCAAGATATTTACAAGATGGAAGTCAATGTTGGCCACATCCCCTACAAGCAAGCCATTGTGTTTGTGACATTTGCTTTAAAACATACATGCCTCACCCATAACATACAGCAGGAATGGCTGTGTAAGAGTGTTTGGCCAAAACGTCAGCTGGGAGTACAAGTATACTTGACCTCATCTGAAATTGGCACTACTCAGTGTTGACATGAACTTCAGGCTGCAGGCAGACGTCCCACAGTGCCCAACATTATGACACAGGATCAAAACTATTACAGCTTAAAAAGCACACCTACCTGTCTAATACATGGGAACCATAGTCACCTTGAGTGGTGGGGACAATGGATGGTAGAGGCATTGAGATTTAGATTTGTTGGAGCTGCCAATGTCACTGCTCAGTTGGAAGTGGAAATTAACATGTCAAGAAAGGGATGTGGATGCAGTATGGAATACACAGGCCAACAGACAATTGGCACTGTACACTCATGCAAAGACCCTGAGCCCCAAGCATATGACACATGCAGTAAGGGAGTACCTAAATCTTTAATAACTATGTACTTAACAGAACTTAAAACTATGTAACATACTTATACTAACCTAATCTATCCTAACTATACATTACCCACACTGGCCCTAACTACCCTATGTAAAGCTTACTTACCACATTTAACAACACACTCTAAACATTTGCCCCCCACCCCCCTTATATGGTGAGACTCATGTAGGACAACATATACTAACCTAAACATATACTAACTAATACTAAACAAATATATATATATATATATATATATTTTTTTTAATATTTTCTATTTTTTTAAATACACAAAAGCCCCAACATTAACCCCCACCCACCCACAAACTAACATGTAATAATATGAAACCCCCAACCTACTTATCCTATCTAAACTACTACCCTATTCTAACCTATCACTAAACCCCCTAAACCCACTACAAAACAGGATAAGGAATGAGGAGGGAGGGGACTAAATTAGGGGTGAAGGGAGGCAAGAGTTCACAGGTTTGCCCTCCTCAGTGTCTTTTTTATTGCCTTGAGCATCCAGGTATTTTTGTCCACATCCCTCAGTATCGTGTCAAGCTTTTCCAGCACTTCCCTCATGTCCCTCTGGAGCTCAACTATTGCGGCCATGTCCATTACAGCAGATGTGGTGGTCTGTGTTGCCGAGGTTGATGGTCCAGCAGGTGTGGTGGTCGGTGGGGCAGATGCTGAAGGTGCAGCAGGTGTGGTGGTTAGTGGTGCCAAGATTGACGGTGCAGCAGGTGGGGCTGATGTGACGGTGGTCGCTGTGGTACTGGCTACAGTTGTGGTGGTGGCTACAACTTTTGTGGCCAATGCCGGTCCCCCTCGGCTGAAAGCCCACCATTCTCCTGTGGCTCGCGCTCTCTGATAGCGTCTTGCCATCCTTCGGTACCCAGACTCGACATCTAATATGTGTCTGTATCTCAATACCCGCTTCTGGAAAGCCCTGATCTCTGCTACATCAATGTTGGCAGCTGTAAAAATTAAACAGTCAACCATCAGTGTCATGATTGTGTGATGCATGTACAGATGATAATGTAACACTCTGCCTCAATTTTCACATGCAGTCCAAATCACAGTCTAGATGATATAGGGGGTCATTCTGACCTCGGCGGTAAAAGGCGCTTACCGCCGGCCAGAAGACCGTCATAACACCGTTGCGGCCGCGGTAAACCGCCACGGTCATTCTGACCCGCAACTGGCAAACCGCCAAAAACCCGACATCCACAAAAGTCCGCCACACCAAAGGTCAGCGAAAAAATGGCGATGACCAAACCTCCACCGTCACGCCAACAGAAATACACCCATACCATTCCGACCCACAAATCCACGTGGCGCTCTTTCAAACGCGGTATTCCATTGGCGGTACACACCGCCGCGGTCAAAATACACACACACATAGAAAACTCAGCCACATTGGTCAGTTTGAAATACACACACCTGATACACATACTAACACCACTCCCACACACCCAACACAATATAAAACACACACCCACATCACCCACAAGCCCCTACGACCCGAAATCATTAACGAAGGCTAGAGAGAGAGCACAGAATAGACAATCCCACAACACAGAGGCACACAACACCATCACCCACACAGAATCCACGCACCAAACACCACACACCACCACACGCACAACACTCATCACCACAAACTCCACCCCACACCTCAACCACACCACCCCATGGCACCCCAAAGACACCCCAGGTTCAGTGACGCCGAACTCAGGGTCATGGTGGAGGAAATAGTCCGTGTAGAGCCCCAGCTCTTCGGGGCACAGGTGCAGCACACCACAATTGCCAGGAAGATGGAGCTATGGCAAAGGATAGTGGACAGGGTTAACGCGGTGGGACAGCATCCACGCAATCGGGAGGACATCAGGAAGAGATGGAACGACCTACGGGGGAAGGTGCGTTCCATGGTATCAAGGCACAACATTGCGGTGCAGAAGACTGGCGGCAGACCCCCACCTACTCCCCCCGAATTTACCGCATGGGAGGAGGAAGTCTTGCACATCCTGCATCCTGAGGGCCTCGCAGGAGTAGGCAGAGGAATGGACTCTGGTAAGTCAAATCTTCACTACTGTTTCCCACCCCCACCCCACCTGCATGCCAAATCATACCCCCACCCCCATCACACCAACTACTTGCAAATGGCTCACCATCACAACCCACCCATCCCAACACCAAGCCCTGCATGCGACCACAAAGCATGGACACCCATCACCAAAGCATGCCCACTGCACACACACATCACCCCCACAAGCCACCCTCACAAAAGCCCCCACAAGGGAATGCCTACACTTGGGCACACGGACACCCACCCATCACACGAAATGCCACACACAGAAGCAATAACCATACCTTTATACCCCTGCAGGACCCGAACGCCACCACACCGCCGCGGAGGGTCCAGAGATGTCCATCCCACCCCCAGAAGAGGCCCCCAGCGATGACAGCAGCTCTGTCTCCCTGGAGCCAGATGACCAGCCCGGCCCATCGGGGACCTCTGGACAGTCGGTTCCCCACAGACAGCCACAGGCTACACCTGACCCAACCCCCTCTGGGAACACCAGCACAGCTCCCACCCAGCAGGCCCATGCCTCTGTCTCCAGGACACGTAAATCAGCGGTGTGTCCACCACTACAGGGCACCCAGGTTGACCCACCACCCCAACAACAACAGGGACCTGGGGGCAGTGGTAGTGGGCACACCGTCCAGGGGACAGAGGCCCAGGAACACAGGGGAACTGGGAGGGCTGCTGTGCGACAGGGGGGGGACAGGCCCGGGGAACCGACTCTCCAAGAGGCCCTCTCCTCCATCATGGGAGCATACCACCGCTCCCAGGAGACGATGGCGACGGTACTGGCCCGGTTCCAGGAGATCCAGGAACTGCAGGAGGAACGGTACATGGGGTTCAGGGAGGAACTGAGGAACATCGGTTCCGCAATGGGGACCATCGTCGTGGCCCTTACCCAGATCGTCACCACATTGCGGGACCATGTGGCACCCCAAAGGGCCCCTGTCACTAGCCCAGGCCAGGAACAGCCTACCACCTCCTCCGGCGCTAGTGGACAGGAGGCCCCCACACAACGACAGGCCACCAGAACCCCACCTCCTGCAGAAGAAGAACCACCCCGCAAGTGGAACCTGAGATCTCACAAGAAGACAGAGTAGGATTGCAAGACCCCCGCCAGCCTAAGATACCCCCTGATGTCATCCCACTGTCCCACATTGTCACTGTGTCCAACCTTGAACTGCCCCTGCTCCACCCTTCCCCACGCATATGGACAATGCACCTGTGCGACTGAGAACTGGACTCTGCCATGGACATTACTCCACCCCACCCATCACCGTTTCCCAATCATGAACCTATATGTAGCACTTAAAATAAATCACTTATTGCACTTAAAATAACAGGAGTCTGCTTGTATTCTTAACAAATGTATTACACATAACGGTGCAATAATGTCCAGTTACTTTGTGATGACAACATACCAATTTCAATAAGCTTTAGTCCATGGGCAAACAAAGCTGAAGTCAGGCAGTGGGTCATACAGCTCTGAAAAGGGAAGGGAAAGTCACAAATCAGTTAACAGGAACTGGGGGGAAACACAGACAGTGGAGACGAATGAGGCCTTAAGTAAATGTAAAATGGCGTGGCTGATTCTTACCTGTGTGCTACTGAAAATATTGTTGTATGACTGTATCCCTGTTGTCCGTGTCGTCCCCGTCGTCTTCCTCCTCTTCACTCTCCACAGACTCCACAGCTGCTACAACACCACCATCTGGACCATCCTCCTGCAGAAAAGGCACCTGGCGTCGCAAAGCAAGATTGTGAAGCATACAGCAGGCCACGATGATCTGGCACACCTTCTTTGGTGAGTACATTAGGGATCCCCCTGTCATAATGAGGCACCTAAACCTGGCCTTCAGGACCCCGAAGGTCCTTTCTATGATCCTCCTAGTGCGCCCATGGGCCTCATTGTACCGTTCCTCTGCCCTGGTCCGGGGATTCCTCACTGGGGTCAGTAGCCAAGACAGGTTGGGGTAACCAGAGTCACCAATTAGCCACACACGGTGTCTCTGTAGCTGTTCCATCACATAAGGGATGCTGCTATTTCGCATGACATACGCGTCATGCACTGACCCAGGGAACTTGGCATTTACATGGGAGATGTACTGGTCAGCCAAACAGACCACCTGGACATTCATCGAATGATAACTTTTTCTGTTTCTGTACACCTGCTCACTTTCTTTGGGGGGAACCAAAGCCACATGGGTCCCATCAATGGCACCAATGATGTTGGGGATATGTCCAAGGGCATAGAAATCACCCTTCACTGTAGCCAATTCGCCCACCTCAGGGAAAATAATGTAGCTCCGCATGTATTTTATCAGGGCAGACAACACTCTGGACAAAACCTTAGAAAACATAGGCTGAGACATCCCAGATGATATGGCCACTGTTGTCTGAAAAGACCCACTTGGCAAAAAATGGAGTACTGACAGAACCTGCACCAGAGGGGGAATCCCTGTGGGTTGGCGGATGGGGGACATCAGGTCTGGCTCCAGCTGGGCACATAGTTCATGTATAGTTGCTCTGTCAAGCCGGTATGTAAGTATGATATGTCGTTCTTCCATTGTCGACAGGTCCACCAGCGGTCGGTACACGGGAGGATTCATCCTTCTCCTCGCAAGTCCCAGCGGACGGTGCCTAGGAAGGACAACATGGAGCACAGAGTCAAGCAGCCCACAGGTTCGTTCACACAGCTTGCACAATACACGAATCGCTATGCATTGAAAGGCTTGTATGAGTGGCAATGCAAGGCCTAGGCCTGTGTGACGCAGTAGAAATCATGCCATGTGGGCCCTTGAAAGGGCGGCTGCCTGACCTGTGAAGTGTGACAGTGGGATGTGAGGTCACTGCGCTGGCGTGGCACACCGTGGCGGTAGGCGGTCGAAGACCGCGGCGCAAAGCAGCATTGGTTAACATTGAACCCTATGGGTCTCAGGAGCCAATGACGATGTGCGCCGGCGGTCGCGGCACACATCGCCGCGGTACACACCGCCGCGGGCGTGACCGCCATTTTCTATCTGATTAATCACTCGAGACCTGATCATCCACAGGAGAGGACCTATACTGCAAGTGCTGCTGTGACCTCGGTCTGGGAGATACAATGGCTGCTGCGACTGGGGAAAGGGCCCCTGCCTTCACTTCCGAAGAATTGGAGAAACTTGTTGATGGGGTCCTCCCCCAGTATGCGCTACTCTACGGTCCTCCAGACCAACAGGTTAGTACACAAGGTGCACGTTGAATGGGCTATGCCTGTGTTGAGTGGGGTGTATGTAAGATGGTGGGGAGGGGAGCGAATGAGGAGTGCAACGCACGAAAGATGAGAGCATGTGCCACATGGCAAGGTTGGGGAGGGGGGGGCCACTCACATTGACCAGGCAGAAAACTGATGCGATTTCCTTTACCACCCTGTACATGTCACATAGGTCAGCGCCCATCAGAAGATCGACATTTGGCGTGCCATCGCCAAGGACGTCCGGGCCCTGGGGGCCCACAACAGACGGGGCACCCACTGCCGAAAGAGGTGGGAGGACATCTGCCGCGGGACCAGAAAGACCGCCGAGTCTCTGCTGGGGATGGCCTCCCAACGTAGGAGGGGTGCCAGCCGCCAATTGACCCCCCTGATGTCCCGGATCCTGGCGGTGGCCTACCCCGATTTGGATGGGCGCGTGAGGACATCACAGCAGACACAAGGGGGTTAGTATCAGCACATTCTGCTATCTTTGCGCTCATTGAAGGTGTCTGGGTGGGGGAGGAGGGCTGTGGCTATCTCCAGGCCAGGGCGCATTCTGTAGGCTAGGCCCCTCCGTTAGACACGGCCCTGTGCCCCCGCCCCCCACCTCTGTAGGGTGCCAAGTACAGCTATCCATGGTCCGGCCTCACCCATGTGTGCATTTGTCGTCCATAGACCTGTAGGCCTAGTCACAATAACTGAGTAGTGTACCCCGATTGCGTGGCCTAGTTCAGGGGGCTTCTGTGTCTGTCCTCTCCGACAACGGTGTTGCCAATGCATGCACTCAACCTGTCTTCATTTCTCCCCCCCCCCATTTTCTTTGTCTTCCTGTTCATGTGTGCATTAGCATCATCAGGAGGAGGAGAAGTGGCATCGGCGCACGAGGGAGCTGCATCTCACATGGCCCCGGAGGGCCATACAACAGACTCCGAGTACACCAGTGAGACGGAGGGCGAGTGGAGCTCCACAACGGGGACCTGTGGAGACGTCAGCGACACCGACACGTCCTCGGAAGGGAGCTCCCTAGTGGTGGCGGCAACATCCGTGCCCACCGCCACAACAGGTACAGCCGCCACCCAGCGCACCAGCCCCGCCCTCCCAGCAGCCCCTCAGCCTTCGCTCCGTGCCTGCTCGCCCAGGAAGTCGGGCATCTCCTTCGCCCCAGGCACCTCAGGCCCTGCCCCAGTTACCCCTGCTGCCCTCAGTGAGGAGGTCATTGACCTCCTCAGGACACTCATTGTTGGGCAGTCTACCCTTTTGAATGCCATCTAGGGTGTAGAAAGGGAGGTGCATCGGAGCAATGCATACCTGGAGGGCATTCATTCGGGTCAGGCTGCCCATCAGCGATCGTTCAACGCTCTGGCCTCAGCACTGACGGCAGCCATTGTCCCTGTCTCCAGCCTCCCTCTTCTGACTCCCTCCACCCAGTCCCAGTCTCCTGTTCCTCTGCCTATCCCATCCACACCATCAGACCAGCCTGCACACACCTCTACACCCAAGGGCAGCTCATCCAGACATAAGCACCACAGATCCCACAAGCATTCACCCAAGCAACATCCAGATGCAGACATGCCAACAGTCACTACCACCTCTGTGTCCCCCACCTCCTCATCTCCCTCCTCCCTCCCTGTGACGTCTCCACTCACACCTGCATGCACACCACCATCAGCCAGTACTTCCATCACCAGCACACCCTCCATTACAGTCCGCACACGTGCAGTCACCACCCCCACTGCCATTTACACGTCCGCTGTGTCCTCTCCCAGTGTGTCTGTCACCCCCTCTTCCAAACCACACAAATGCAGGCAGCCACCCACCCAACAGCCATCCACCTCACGACAGCCTCCGTCACAAGCACCTGCACCCAAAGACAGCACACTTGACTCTCCTACAACCACATCCTCTTCCTCCACTCCCATACCCACTACACCTACCCGTCCCTGTCCTTCCCAAGTCGTTTTCCTTTCCAACCTTGAGCTCGTTCCAATCACTGACCCACCCCCTCCATCTGGTAAGAGTAAAAAAAGCACCCCAGCCACCACCAGCCCTGCATCTACTGTGACCATAGTGCAGGGCTATTGGAGTCCACCAGCTCCAAGGGCAGGAACATCGGCCAGCAGCAAGGGGACAGCCAGCCCACCCCCTGGGAAGAGGACAAACAAAAAAAAGGCCCGGCGTGACAAGACTGAGACGGCTGCCACCAAGGACAGTAGCCTTGCCCCGTCACCTGCCACATCATCCAAGGGAGGCAAGGGCCACAGAGCTTCAGCGAAGGAGGGCAAGGGCAGCAGGGCGGAGAAGTCAGGCAGCAGGCGAGCTGCCCAGGAGGGCCCCACCTGCCCCATTCCGGTTGTGACGGACGACACCCACGGGCCCAGGACTCCATCACAGGAGGGCCCCGCGACCGCAAGGTCGGATGGCGAATGAGCGGGAAGTCTTGCCCAGGTCTGGCTCCCTAGACACACAGGACAAGCACCGCCGAACAGGGCCCCGCCGGGAGGAGCACCGCTGAACAGGGCCCCGCCGGGAGGAGCACCGCTGAACAGGGGCCCGCTGGGACAAGAACCGCTGAACAGGGCCCCGCCGGGAGGAGCACCGCTGAACAGGGACCCGCCGGGACAAGAACCGCTGAACAGGGGCCTGCCGGGACAAGAACCGCTGAACAGGGGCCCGCCGGGACAAGAACCGCTGAACAGGGCCCCGCCGGGAGGAGCACCGCTGAACAGGGGCCCGCCGGGACAAGAACCGCTGAACAGGGGCCCACCGGGACAAGAACTGCTGAACAGGGGCCCGCCGGGACAAGAACCGCTGAACAGGGGCTCGCCGTGACAAGAACCGCTCCGCTGGGCCCTTCATCTCAAGCACCGCTCCGCTGGGCCCCGCCGTCTCTGCACCGCTCCGCTGGGGCCTTCATCTCAAGCACCGCTCCGCTGGGCCCTTCATCTCAAGCACCGCTCCGCTGGGCTCTTCCTGTCAAGCACCGCTCCGCTGGGCCCTTCATCTCAAGCACCGCTCCGCTGGGCCCTTCCTGTCAAGCACCGCTCCGCTGGGCCCCGCCGTCTCTACACCGCTCCGCTGGGCCCTTCATCTCAAGCACCGCTCCGCTGGGGCCTTCATCTCAAGCACCGCTCCGCTGGGCCCTTCATCTCAAGCACCGCTCCGCTGGGGCCTTCATCTCAAGCACCGCTCCGCTGGGCCCTTCATCTCAAGCACCGCTCCGCTGGGGCCTTCATCTCATCTCATCTCAAGCACCGCTCCGCTGGGGCCTTCATCTCAAGCACCGCTCCACTGGGGCCTTCATCTCAAGCACCGCTCCGCTGGGGCCTTCATCTCAAGCACCGCTCCGCTGGGCCCTTCATCTCAAGCACCGCTCCGCTGGGGCCTTCATCTCAAGCACTGCTCCGCTGGGCCCTTCATCTCAAGCACCGTTCCGCTGGGCCCTTCATCTCAAGCACCGCTCCGCTGGGGCCTTCATCTCAAGCACCGCTCCGCTGGGTCCTTCATCTCAAGCACCGCTCCGCTGGGCCCTTCATCTCAAGCACCGCTCCGCTGGGCCCTTCATCTCAAGCACCGCTCCGCTGGGCCCTTCCTGTCAAGCACCGCTCCGCTGGGCCCTTCCTGTCAAGCACCGCTCCGCTGGGCCCTTCCTGTCAAGCACCGCTCCGCTGGGCCCTTCATCTCAAGCACCGCTCCGCTGGGGCCTTCATCTCAAGCACCGCTCCGCTGGGCCCTTCATCTCAAGCACCGCTCCGCTGGGGCCTTCATCTCAAGCACCGCTCCGCTGGGCCCTTCATCTCAAGCACCGCTCCGCTGGGGCCTTCATCTCAAGCACCGCTCCGCTGGGGCCTTCATCTCAAGCACCGCTCCGGTGGGCCCCGCCGTCTCTGCACCGCTCCGCTGGGCCCCGCCGTCTCTGCACCGCTCCACTGGGGCCTTCCTGTCAAGCACCGCTCCGCTGGGCCCCGCCGTCTCTGCACCGCTCTGCTGGGCCCCGCCGTCTCTGCACCGCTCCGCTGGGGCCTTCCTGTCAAGCACCACTCCGCTGGGCCCCGCCGTCTCTGCACCGCTCCGCTGGGCCCCGCCGTCTCTGCACCGCTCCGCTGGGGCCTTCCTGTCAAGCACCGCTCCGCTGGGCCCTTCATCTCAAGCACCGCTCCAATGGGCCCTTCCTGTCAAGCACCGCTACGCTGGGCCCCGCCGTCTCTGCACCGCTCCGCTGGGCCCTTCATCTCAAGCACCGCTCCGCTGGGGCCTTCATCTCAAGCACCGCTCCGCTGGGCCCTTCATCTCAAGCACCGCTCCGCTGGGCCCTTCCTGTCAAGCACCGCTCCGCTGGGCCCCGCCGTCTCTGCACCGCTCCGCTGGGCCCCGCCGTCTCTGCACCGCTCCGCTGGGCCCTTCCTGTCAAGCACCGCTCCGCTGGGCCCCGCCGTCTCTGCACCGCTCCGCTGGGCCCTTCATCTCAAGCACCGCTCCGCTGGGCCCTTCCTGTCAAGCACCGCTCCGCTGGGCCCTTCATCTCAAACACCGCTCCGCTGGGCCCTTCCTGTCAAGCACCGCTCCGCTGGGCCCCGCCGTCTCTGCACCGCTCCGCTGGGCCCTTCATCTCAAGCACCGCTCCGCTGGGGCCTTCATCTTAAGCACCGCTCCGCTGGGGCCTTCATCTCAAGCACCGCTCCGCTGGGCCCCGCCGCCTCTGCACCGCTCCGCTGGGCCCTGCCGTCTCTGCACCGCTCCGCTGTGCCCTGCCGTCTCTGCACCGCTCCGCTGGGGCCTTTATCTCAAGCACCGCTGGCCCATTGACAGTGCTGGTTCTGTGTCGAGCAGGGCTTCAGGAAGCACTCTGGGCACCATGCCTCCTCCATTAACAGTGGAGTCGGTAATCCATCTGATGGACTGTGGCTTGGCACTTTCCAGGATGGAACAGTGGGCAAGCCACCCACTGTAGAGACTTGAGAGACTGTGGCTTTGCACTCCCCAGGATGGAACAGTGGGCAAGCCACCCACTGTAGAGACTTGAGAGACTGTGGCTTTGCACTCCCAGGATGGAACAGTGGGCAAGCCACCCACTGTAGAGACTTGTGAGACTGTGGCTTTGCACTCCCCAGGATGGGACAGTGGGCAAGCCACCCACTGTAGGGACTTGAGAGACTGTGGCTTTGCACTCCCCAGGATGGGACAGAGGGCAAGCCACCCACTGTAGAGACTTGAGAGACTGTGGCTTTGCACTCCCCAGGATGGAACAGTGGGCAAGCCACCCACTGTAGAGACTTGTGAGACTGTGGCTTTGCACTCCCCAGGATGGGACAGTGGGCAAGCCACCCACTCTAGGGACTTGGGAGACTGTGGCTTGGCACTCCCCAGGATGGGACAGTGGGCATGGAGGCCCCTCGTGAATCTGGCGTCGTGGACTCATGTGGCTGACGTGCCCCCCCTTCCCTTCCCCCTGAGGTGCCTGTAGTTTTATCATCTGATGCCCCAGCAGTGTTCTCTCCAATGGTATCTGGTCTCCTGTGTGGGCTTTGCCCATGTGTTTGTGCACATTGGCCCACGGACTATGGAACTTTGAGGGAATGTGCAGGACTTATTGCCTATGTATATATTGTTGACTATGTTCATTCCTTATTTTTGTATCTTTTATATGGTATATTTCCCATACCTTTAATGGAGCTGTTTCTACATATATTTTATAGATCATTTTAATTGTGTCTTTGCATTATTCCGGTGGGTTTGGGGGCTGTCACTCTGACTTGTTGCTCGGCATTGGGGTGTAGGTATTTGTGGTGGGGGGGTGGGTGTATGGCGCATGTGTGTGCGCATAAGCTTTCCTCCTCCCCCCTCCCCTGTGTCGTAGGTGCAGTACTCACCGTTGTCGTCTGCGCCGGCGTTCGTACTCCTGGTAGATGAGCAGGTAGACAATAGCTGGTAGGATGTTTAATTCGGGTTCCATGCTGTCCTCCTTCCTCGTGGAGTGTGTATAGGTGAGCGTTTTCCCGTTCGTAGTCTGATTCCGCCGTGTTTTTATCGGCGGGGCTCCCGCCCCGGAAAAGGTGGCGGATTGGTGAGTTGTGATAGGGTGGGCGGTACATTGTCTGCCGCCTGCCTGTTGGCGGTGACCGCCGCGCTGTTTGTCTGTCCCGCCGTGGCGGTCGGAGTGTTAAAGTAGCGGGCTGTGTTGGCGGTTCCCGCCAGGGTCAGAATTCCTATTTTTGGACCGCCTGCCTGTTGGCGGGTTGGCCGACGCTTTATCACCGCCCGCCAGGGTCAGAATGACCCCCATAATGTCCCCGTTGAATGAAATGGCAACACTGCCTACCCATCATGTCTTTTATACCACAGCAAAGCACAACAAGAATTGGACCAAATAAAGTGATCTATGAATTGATGTAGTGCAATGTGTCACAAAGCAAAGGCAGCAACTACTGCACATGGACTAGGCCGACTAATCTTTATCATCTGAGTCAACTTCAATGCACCCAAGACCAGTGAATTGTAGATGTTATTGGCAGGATGGTATGCAGTTGCTAATCATAAAGGCTCAGTGTTGTTTGGGACACATGCATGCTTGAATGAGATGACTGTCATCTAAACTGTGACCATCACATCTACCTACATATATGTTGTTCTCCTACCCCTGTGCATCAGGGGGAATGGGCATGCAACACATCATCACAACTGTTGAGGACAACCACAAAGGCATGTCAACTTGTACATGGATTTGTTCAGTGGAACACATGTGAGGAGGGCTGCCACCTAGGAATAAGATATCCATAAGTTATTCACATCTAAATTCATGTGTCCAGTTGTGGACAACCATCAACACCTGATCTGCCAACACAATTTCCAAAACACCCACATTGATGCCAGCACACGTCTGGCCGTGACCTGCATGCACACCTATTGCATACCACATAAGTGTCACGTAAATGGAGTACACCTAATGGGGATAGATGCTGGGGGAAAGTTACCCATACAGTCCTACATGTACATTACAATAAAGGGATGCACAATTTTGTGTGGAAAACTGATGCATCACTGTCTTGTGCAATGGTGGCATTCACAGGGATGCTGGCCTGCTGGGCTCAGCAGACCACCATGTCTGTGACTGCTTTCAAATAGAAATGTATATTTTTTTCAACAAATGCAGCCTTATTTCATCAAGGGTAAACAGAATGCTTTTCAAAAACCAATATTATGACTTTAATATTTTTTTTAAGCAGCCAGTGGTCTGTGGGACCACTTCCTGCTCAGAAACAATTTTTGGGCATGTACTCACAAAGGGGAAGGGATCCCATGGGGACCCCTACCCTTTTGCAAATGGGATAGCACCAACTTGAACCAGGTGGTAACTGCAATTGTTTTGTGCCAGCATTCGCAGTCACCAAACAATCAATCAGCAGACTGCGACTCGTTAATAGGAGGGGAGCATCACTTCCTAAATGCCACTAGCAAACCCTGTTTTGTGATTCGGCAATGTGATTGCACAATGGCAAAATTGGGGATGTGCATTTGAATAAAAAAAAATTCTTGATGTAAACCACAATTTCTGAAAACTAGGCCTTTTGTGACAGTTAAAAATAGCTTGGTACATGTGGCCCTAAGTGATAGTCTTACATGACTCAACAAACCTCAGGACTGCATTGTTAACATGTATAGACATGTGGACTACATCTCAGTACTGGGATGTAGGAGGCTGGCCTGGCTTATAGTGGGTACCTTGTGGTACTTACACCTTGTGCCAGGTCCAGTTATCCCTTATTAGTAGATTAGTAGTGTTCTAGCAGCTTAGGCTGATAGATGTAGCTATAGCAGAGCAGCTTAGGCTGAATTAGGAGACATTCCAAGCTCCTACTATACCACTTGTATCACTTAGTACTATATCATAAGAAAACACAATACTCAGAGTTACTAAAAATAAAGGTACTTTATTTTAGTGACAATATGCCAAAAGTATCTCAGAGGATATACTCCCTTAGGAGGTAAGTAAAATACACAAAATATACACACAGACCAAAATCAGGTAAGTAAACAGTTAGAAAAGTAGTGCAAACACTGTAGAACACAATAGAATGCAAAAGGAGACAATAGGCCGAGGGGCAACACAAACCATGTACTCCAAAAGTGGAATGCGAACCACGAATGGACCCCAGGCCTAGTGTAGTGTATAGGGGGTCACTGGGAGTGTAAGAACACACTAAGGGTGTCCCATATACCCCACCCCAAGACACTGAAAAGTAGGAGTAAAGTTACCCTACTACCCCCAGAAAGACAGTAAAGTCAAGATAGGGGATTCTGCAAAGACAACAACTGACTGCAAAGCACTGAAGATGGATTCCTGGACCTGAGGACCTGTAAAGGAAGGGGAGAAAGTCCAAGAGTCATGTAAGTGTCCAGGGGGGGCAGAAGCCCACTAAACCCCGGATGAAGGTGCAAAAGGGCTGCCTCTGGGTGGAAGAAGCCAAAGATTCTGCAACAACGGAAGGCGCAGGAACTTCTTCTTTGGTCAGAAGATGTACCACGGCGTGCTGGAGGATGCAGAGTTCTTTCCACGCAGAAAGACAGCAAACAAGCCTTGCTATCTGCAAGAGTTGCGGTTGAATGTTTTGGGTGCTGCCACGGCCCAGGAAGGACCAGGAGGTCCCCCTTGGAGGAGAAGACAGAGGGCGCGCTCAGCGACACAGAGAGCCCACGCAGAAGCAGACAGCACACGCAGAAGCAGCTGAAAAGGCATTCAGAAGATCTGAGCACGACGGTCGACTCAGCACAACAAAAGAGGGTCCCACGAAGTCAGAGACCAACTCAGTGAGTTGGACAATGCAGGACTAAGTGCTGGGGACCTGGGCTATGCTGCGCATGAAGGAAGTCTTGCAAAAGTGCACAAAAGCCCTAGCAGCTGCAGTTCACGCAGTGTAGAGGATTACTGTCTGGCGTGGGGAGGCAAGGACTTGCTTCCAACAAACTTGGACAGAAGGGCTACTGGACTGTCGGGGACACTTGGATCCAGCTCCTGTGTTCCAGGGACCACGCTCATCAAGATGAGAGGGGACCCAGAGGACCGGTGATGCAGAAGTTTGGTGCCTGCGTTGGCAGGGGGAAGATTCCGTCGATTCACGGGAGATTTCTTCTTGGCTTCCAGTGCAGGGTGAAGACAGACAGCCCTCAGAGCATGCACCACCAGGAAACAGTTGAGAAAGCAGGCAGGATGAGGCGCTACAATGTTGCTGGTAGTCTTCTTGTTAATTTGTTGCGGTTTTGCAGGCGTCCTGGAGCAGTCAGCGGTCGATCCTTGGCAGAAGTCGAAGAGGGAAGTGCAGAGGAACTCCGGTGAGCTCTTGCATTCTTTATCTGACGAGAAACCCACAGGAGAGACCCTAAATAGCCCTCAGAGGAGGATTGGCTACAGAGAGAGGTAAGCACCTACCAGGAGGGGTCTCTGACGTCACCTGCTGGCACTGGCCACTCAGAGGTGTCCATTGTGCCATCAAACCTCTGCATCCAAGATGGCAGAGGTCTGGGACACACTGGAGGAGCTCTGGGCACCTCCCCTTGGGAGGTGCTGGTCAGGGGTGCGGTCACTCCCCTTTCCTTTGTCCAGTTTCACGCCAGAGCAGGGCTTGGGGGATCCCTGAACCGGTGTAGACTGGCTTATGCAAGGAGGGCACCATCTGTGCCCTTCAAAGCATTTCCAGAGGCCAGGAGGGGCTACTCCTCTCAGGCCCTTAACACCTATTTCCAAAGGGACAGAGTGTAACACCCTCTCTCAGAGGAAATCCTTTCTTCTGCCTTCCTGGGACTGGGCTGCCCAGGCCCCAGGGGGGCAGAAACCTGTCTGAGGGTTGGCAGCAGCGGTAGCTGCAGAGAAAACCCCGGAGAGTTAGTTTGGCAGTACCCAGGCTCTATGCTGGAGCCCCAGGGATGCATGGAATTGCCTCCCCAATACCAGAATGGCATTGGAGTGACAATTCCATGATCCTAGACATGTTACATGGCCATGTTCGGAGTTACCACTGTGAAGCTACATACAGGTATTGACCTATATGTAGTGCACGTGTGTAATGGTGTCCCTGCACTCACAAAGTCCGGGGCAATTGCCCTGAACAATGTGGGGGTACCATGGCTATTGCCAGGGTGCCCACACACTAAGTAACTTTGCACCTAACCTTCACCAAGTGAAGGTTAGACATATAGGTGACTTATAAGTTACTTAAGTGCAGTGTAAAATGGCTGTGAAATAACGTGGACGTTAGTTCACTCAGGCTGCAGTGGTAGTCCTGTGTAAGAATTGTCTGAGCTCCCTATGGGTGGCAAAAGAAATGCTGCAGCCCATAGGGATCTCCTGGAACCCCAATACCCTGGGTACCTAGGTACCATATACTAGTGAATTATAAGGGTGTTCCAGTGTGCCAATCAGAATTGGTAAAATTAGTCACTAGCCTGCAGTGACAATTTTAAAAGCAGAGAGAGCATAAACACTGAGGTTCTGGTTAGCAGAGCCTCAGTGATACAGTTAGGCACCACACAGGGAACACATACAGGGCACACTTTATGAGTACTGGGGTCCTGACTAGCAGGATCCCAGTGACACAGGCAAAAACAATAGAAGTAACAATTGGGGTAACATGGCAGGCAAGATGGTACTTTCCTACATGGCACACTAACAGTTTGTTCTGCTTGTATTGAACCTGGCCACAAACATTGCATGCTGCATGTCAAGACATCTGCTACTGTCACTGAGGACCATTCTACTGTACAGATTTGTCAATGTGAAACTCACCAACAGGGTCACCGATCACCACACCCAATTAATCCAGCAGATCCTGCTCTGTGGCCACCAGGTCAGCCCAGCGATGCTTCAGCTGTTGCTCATTCCTGCTAAGGGGGAATACTCATTTGAGGTGGTAGAGCACCTTGCCCCACCGCAGCCATCTTGCCTCTGTGTGATACCCCTGTATCACACGCCTACCCATCTCCACCATTAATGGCAGAAAGTGGCACACCAGCCACACAAAGCCCCCAAGCTCCTCCTCCCCCATGCAGGTCAGCCTTGCCCTTCCCGACATGTCCTTGCACAACAAAGCAAAACAGAAAAAGTATAAAACAGAAGGACAATAAATGTAAAAAAATGAAACTTACAGCCCAAACCTAAGTACCCAACTAACCCAACTAATCTAAGACCCCAAACAGACACCCAACAGTACAAATATAATCCAAAAGACACTAAACTACACAAAAGCACATACACAGGTACAATAAACAAACAGAATACATAAAAGAGACTCCACAAGGTACAAGAAATGCAATCCAGACACCAGCAACACCGAGACACAGCCACATAGTCAAGAAAAAGCACAGACTGTAAAGTGAAAGTGAAAGTACACCTACTATACCATGCCTGTAAACAGGATTTCCTATTACATCACTTCCTGTCCCCTTTGCGTCCCGTTTTCCGGCATGCGTGTATTTTTTTCACACATACAATGTTTGCGTGAATATTTATAACCTACAGGTGCGGCAAAATACCATGCATTACCTGTAAACTTCAATTTCTATGGATATCCGCAGGTGGAATTAATGCTAATGGCCCATGTAATTTTAGATAGCGTTTGCGTGATTTTTCGATGGATTTGCATCAACATTTTTTTACTCAAACTGTGATTGCGTGATTTTCAATTTTTTAACATGCATGCACCCTGTATCAAGATGAAGATAGGGTGGTATGGCCTGCAGTGTGTGATATAGTGGTTGGCCACATGTGGTAGAGCATGCAACTGTGTGTTTTGTGTGTGAATGAGCTGTAACAACAATATGTGTGTTTCTGAAGGAACGGCATGCAATACATTGGACGTAATGCTAATTTATGAATGTGTTACAAATGGGCATCTACATCTGATGGCAATCAGTGATCTACAACAGTGATGATATGCGTTTGTAATATGTGTTGACTCATTTGATGTGTATAGTTGTTTGACTTTACGGACATTACATTTCACACGACAAACAAAACTCAGGGATGATTGAGGATGGCTGATGAGTGCTATGTCAGATATGCTACCCCTCATATGTCATTCATAGTTGTTTATGACTTCATGGTGACTTGTGTGTTAACTACCCATATGTCGGCCATGTGTACATGTTCGGTACGTACAGTGTTTGAGACACTGTGCCTTAATTCCACCCATAAAATGTTAGGTACATGTCAGTTTGACAGATAAGAATTACCTATGTTACTTAGGTTGCTACCCTGGCTGCATGTGTTCACATATATTCAGATGTGCATTCCACAGAATTGTCCAGTTCACGTGTGTGGGCATGTGTGAGAAAGTAGCCTCTTTCTAGCCTTGTTACCCCCACTTTTGGCCTGTTTGTGAGTGTATGTCAGGGTGTTTTCACTGTCTCACTGGGATCCTGCTAGCCAGGGCCCAGTGCTCATAGTGAAAACCCTATGTTTTCAGTATGTTTGTTATGTGTCACTGGGACCCTGCTAGTCAGGACCCCAGTGCTCATAAGTTTGTGACCTATAGGTATGTTTTCCCTGTGTGATGCCTAACTGTCTCACTGAGGCTCTGCTAACCAGAACCTCAGTGGTTATGCTCTCTCTTTACAAATTGTCACTAACAGGCTAGTGACCAATTTTACCAATTTACTTTGGCATACTGGAACACCCTTATAATTCCCTAGTATATGGTACTGAGGTACCCAGGGTATTGGGGTTCCAGGAGATCCCTATGGGCTGCAGCATTTCTTTTGCCACCCATAGGGAGCTCTGACAATTCTTACACAGGCCTGCCACTGCAGCCTGAGTGAAATAACGTCCACGTTATTTCACAGCCATTTTACACTGCACTTAAGTAACTTATAAGTCACCTATATGTCTAACCTTTACCTGGTAAAAGTTGGGTGCTAAGTTACTTAGTGTGTGGGCACCCTGGCACTAGCCAAGGTGCCTACACATGGTTCAGGGCCAATTCCCCGGACTTTGTGAGTGCGGGGACACCATTACACGCGTGCACTACATATAGGTCACTACCTATGTGTAGCTTCACAATGGTAACTCCGAATATGGCCATGTAACATGTCTATGATCATGGAATTGCCCCCTCTATGCCATCCTGGCATTGTTGGCACAATCCCATGATCCCACGGGTCTGTAGCACAGACCCGGGTACTGCCAAACTGCCTTTTCAGGGGTTTCACTGCAGCTGCTGCTGCTGCCAACCCCTCAGACAGGTTTCTGCCCTCCTGGGGTCCAGCCAGGCCTGGCCCAGGATGGCAGAACAAAGGACTTCCTCTGAGAGAGGGTGTTACACCCTCTCCCTTTGGAAAATGGTGTGAAGGCAGGGGAGGAGTAGCCTCCCCCAGCCTCTGGAAATGCTTTCAGGGGCACACATGGTGCCCATTTCTGCATAAGCCAGTCTACACCGGTTCAGGGACCCCTCAGCCCTGCTCTGGCGCGAAACTGGACAAAGGAAAGGGGAGTGACCACTCCCCTGAGCTGCACCTCCCCTGGGAGGTGCCCAGAGCTCCTCCAGTGTCCTCCAGACCTCTGCCATCTTGGAAACAGAGGTGCTGCTGGCACACTGGACTGCTCTGAGTGGCCAGGGCCAGCAGGTGATGTCAGAGACTCCTTCTGATAGGCTCCTTCAGGTGTTGCTAGCCTATCTTCTCTCCTAAGTAGCCAAACCCTCTTTTCTGGCTATTTAGAGTCTCTGCTTTGGGGGTTTCCTTAGATAACGAATGCAAGAGCTCATCCGAGTTTCTTTGCATCTCTCGCTTCACCTTCTGCCAAGGAATCGACTGCTGACCGTGCTGGAAGCCTGCAAAACTGCAACAAAGTAGCAAAGATGACTACTGCAACTCTGTAACGCTGATCCTGCCGCCTTCTCGACTGCTTTCCTAGTGGTGCATGCTGTGGGGGTAGTCTGCCTCCTCTCTGCACTAGAAGCTCTGAAGAAATCTCCCGTGGGTCGACGGAATCGTCCCCCTGCAACCGCAGGCACCAAAGAACTGCATCACCGGTACCCTGGGTCTCCTCTCAGCACAACGAGCGAGGTCCCTTGAATCCAGCAACTCTGTCCAAGTGATTCCCACAGTCCAGTGACTCTTCAGTCCAAGTTTGGTGGAGGTAAGTCCTTGCCTCCCCACGCCAGACTGCATTGCTGGGAATCGCGACTTTTGCAGCTACTCCGGCCTCCGTGCACTTCCGGTGGAAATCCTTTGTGCACAGTCCAGCCTAGGTCCACGGCACTCTAACCTGCATTGCATGACCTTCTAAGTTGTCCTCCGGCGGCGTGGGACTCCTTTGTGCAACTTAGGGTGAGAACTGTTTCACTTCACTTTGTAGTGCCTGTTCCGGCACTTCTGCGGGTGCTGCCTGCTTCTGAGAGGGCTTCTTGTCTTGCTCGACGCCCCCTCTCTCCCCAGACGCAATTGGCGACATCCTGATCCCTCCTGGGCTACAGCAGCATCCAAAAACCCTAACCTCACGATTCGCAGCTTGCAAGGCTTGTTGGAGGTCTTTCTTCAGGAAAACACTTCTGCACGACTCTCCACGGCGTGGGGGATCCATCCTCCAAAGGAGAAGTCTCTAGCCCTTGTCGTTCCTGCAGAACCTTCAGCTTCTACTGTCCAGTAGCAGCTTCTTTGCATCCACAGCTGGCATTTCCTGGGCATCTGCCCATCTCCGACTTGCTTGTGACTTTTGGACTTGATCCCCTTGTTCCACAGGTACCCTCGACTGGAAATCCATTGTTGTTGCATTGCTGGTTTGTGTCTTTCCTGCAGAATTCCCCTATCACGACTTCTATGTCCTTTGGGGAACTTTAGTGCACTTTGCACTCACTTTTCAGAGTCTTGGGGTGGGCTATTTTTCTAACCCTAACTGTTTTCTTACAGTCCCAGCGACCCTCTACAAGGTCACATAGGTTTGGGGTCCATTCGTGGTTCGCATTCCACTTTTGGAGTATATGGTTTGTGTTGCCCCTATCCCTATGTGTCCCCATTGCATCCTATTGTAACACTACATTGTTTGCACTGTTTTCTAATACTATACTGCATATTTTTGGTATTGTGTACATATATCTTGTGTATATTTGCTATCCTCCTACTGAGGGTACTCACTGAGATACTTTTGGCATATTGTCATAAAAATAAAGTACCTTTATTTTTTGTATATCTGTGTATTGTGTTTTCTTATGATATTGTGCATATGACACTAGTGGTACTGTAGGAGCTTCACTCGTCTCCTAGTTCAGCCTAAGCTGCTCTGCTAAGCTACCATTATCTATCAGCCTAAGCTGCTAGTCACCCTATACACTAATAAGGAATACCTGGGCCTGGTGCAAGGTGTAATTACTCCTTGGTACTCACTGCAAGCGAGTCCAGCCTCCTACAGCATGCGTATCCTGTGTCAGGATTGGGCTCCATGGTGTTGCAGTTTCGTGCAAGTCTAGTCAGGAGTCTGTTAGGGGCACCCCTTGAATTCACAGAGTATCTCGCAAGGAAGTAGTGTACCAAAGCAGAAGAGCAGGTAAAGGCATGCACAGGGAAAAGTCAGCTATGGTAAGGCAGAGAAAACAGAAATGCTAAGTGTAGGAGGCTGGACTGGCTTGTAGTGAGTACCAAGGGGTACTTACACCTTGCACCAGGCCCAGTTATCCCTTATTAGTGTATAGGGTGTCTAGCAGCATAGGCTGATAGATAATGGTAGCTTAGCAGAGCAGCTTAGGCTGAACTAGGAGACGAGTGAAGCTCCTACAGTACCACTAGTGTCATATGTACAATATCATAAGAAAACACAATACACAGATATACTAAAAATAAAGGTACTTTATTTTTATGACAATATGCCAAAAGTATCTCAGTGAGTACACTCAGTATGAGGATAGCAAATATACACAAGATATATGTACACAATACCAAAATATGCAGTAATAGTATTAGAAAACAGTGCAAACAATGTATAGTTACAATAGGATGCAGCGGGGACACATAGGGATAGGGGCAACACAAACCATATACTCCAAAAGTGGAATGCGAACCACGAATGGACCCCAAACCTATGTGACCTTGTAGAGGGTCGCTGGGACTAATAGAAAATAGTAAGGG
The DNA here is from genome assembly GCF_031143425.1 of Pleurodeles waltl. Classification (NCBI taxonomy): domain Eukaryota; kingdom Metazoa; phylum Chordata; class Amphibia; order Caudata; family Salamandridae; genus Pleurodeles; species Pleurodeles waltl. The sequence goes on from NC_090437.1 coordinate 423,497,115, forward strand.
TTAGAAAAATAGCCCACCCCAAGACCGCCAACAAGCCTTGCTAGCTGCAAATCATGCGGTTAGTGTTTTTGGATGCTGCTGTGGCCCAGGAGGGACCAGGATGTCGCCAATTGCGTCAGGGGACAGAGGGTCGTCGAGCAAGACAAGGAGCCCTCTCACCAGCAGGCAGCACCCGCAGAAGTGCCCGAAACAGGCACTACGAGGATGCATAAAATGGTGCTCACCCAAAGTCGCACAAAGCTGTGGACTGTGCACAAAGGATTTCCGCCGGAAGTGCACGGAGGCCGGAGTAGCTGCAAAAGTCGCGGTTCCCAGCAATGCAGTCTGGCGTGGGGAGGCAAGGACTTACCTCCACCAAACTTGGACTGAAGGGTCACTGGACTGTGGGAGTCACTTGGACAGAGTTGCTGGATTCAAGGGACCTCGCTCGTTGTGCTGAGAGGAGACCCAAGGTACCGGTGATGCAGTTTTTTGGTGCCTGCGGTTGCAGGGGGACGATTCCGTCGAACCACTGGAGATTTCTTCGGAGCTTCTAGTGCAGAGAGGAGGCAGACTACCCCCACAGCATGCACCACCAGGAAAGCAGTCGAGAAGGCGGCTGGATCAGCGTTACAGAGTTGCAGTAGTCGTCTTTTCTACTACGTTGCGGTTTTGCAGGCTTCCAGCGCAATCAGCAGTCGATTCCTTGGCAGAAGGTGAAGAATGAGATGCAGAGGAACTCGGATGAGCTCTTGCATTCGTTATCTAAGGAATCCCAAGAGACAGAGACCCTAAATAGCCAGAAAAGAGGGTTTGGCTACCTAGGAGAGAGGATAGGCTAGCAACACCTGAAGGAGCCTATCAGAAGGAGTCTCTGACGTCACCTGAAGGCACTGGCCACTCAGAGCAGTCCAGTGTGCCAGCAGCACCTCTGTTTCCAAGATGGCAGAGGTCTGGAGCACACTGGAGGAGCTCTGGGCACCTCCCAGGGGAGGTACAGGTCAGGGGAGTGGTCACTCCCCTTTCCTTTGTCCAGTTTCGCGCCATAGCAGGGCTAAGGGGTCCCTGAACCGGTGTAGACTGGCTTATGCAGAAATGGGCACCATGTGTGCCCATGAAAGCATTTCCAGAGGCTGGGGGAGGCTACTCCTCCCCTGCCTTCACCCCATTTTCCAAAGGGAGAGGGTGTAACACCCTCTCTCAGAGGAAGTCCTTTGTTCTGCCATCCTGGGCCAGGCCTGGCTGGACCCCAGGAGGGCAGAAGCCTGTCTGAGGGGTTGGCAGCAGCAGCAGCTGCAGTGAAACCCCGGGAAAGGCAGTTTGGCAGTACCAGGGTCTGTGCTACAGACCACTGGGATCATGGGATTGTGCCAACTATGCCAGGATGGTATAGAGGGGGCAATTCCATGATCATAGACATGTTACATGGCCATATTCGGAGTTACCATTGAGAAGCTACATATAGGTAGTGACCTATATGTAGTGCACGCGTGTAATGGTGTCCCCGCACTCACAAAGTCCGGGGAATTGGCCCTGAACACTGTGGGGGCACCTTGGCTAGTGCCAGGGTGACCTCACACTAAGGGGGTCATTCCGACCCTGGCGGTAAAATCCGCCAGGGCCGGGGACCGCAGATGCACCGCCAACAGGCTGGCGGTGCATCCCTGGGCATTCTGACCGCGGCGGTACAGCCGCGGTCAGAAACGGGAAACCGGCGGTGTACCGCCGGTTTCCCGCTGCCCTGGGGAATCCTCCACGGCGGCGCAGCTTGCTGCGCCGCCATGGGGATTCCGACCCCCTTACCGCCATCCTGTTCCTGGTGGTTTTGCCCGCCAGGAACAGGATGGCGGTAAGGGGTGTCGTGGGGCCCCTGGGGGCCCCTGCAGTGCCCATGCCAATGGCATGGGCACTGCAGGGGCCCCCTAACAGGGCACCACAAAGATTTTCAGTGTCTGCTTTGCAGACACTGAAAATCGCGACGGGTGCCACTGCACCCGTCACACCCTTTCCACTCCGCCGGCTCCATTCGGAGCCGGCATCCTTGTGGAAGGGGGTTTCCCGCTGGGCGGGCGGGCGGCCTTCTGGCGGTCGCCCTCCCGCCTAGCGGGAAACTCAGAATAACCGCGGCGGTCTTCTGACCGCGCAGCGGTATTATGGCGGCTCCTGCTGGCCCTGCGGTTACCGCTGCCGGCGGGAGTCAGAATGACCCCCTAAGTAACTTAGCACCCAACCTTTACCAGGTAAAGGTTAGACATATAGGTGACTTATAAGTTACTTAAGTGCAGTGTAAAATGGCTGTGAAATAACGTGGACGTTATTTCACTCAGGCTGCAGTGGCAGGCCTGTGTAAGAATTGTCAGAGCTCCCTATGGGTGGCAAAAGAAATGCTGCAGCCCATAGGGATCTCCTGGAACCCCAATACCCTGGGTACCTCAGTACCATATACTAGGGAATTATAAGAGTGTTCCAGTAAGCCAATATAAATTGGTAAAATTGGTCACTAGCCTGTTAGTGACAATTTGAAAAAATGAGAAGAGAGCATAACCACTGAGGTTCTGAATAGCAGAGCCTCAGTGAGACAGTTAGTCATAACACAGGTAACACATTCAGGCACACTTATGAGCACTGGAGCCCTGGCTGGCAGGGTCCCAGTGACATATACAACTAAAACAACATATATACAGTGAAAAATGGGGGTAACATGCCAGGCAAGATGGTACTTTCCTACACAACCCCCCCCAAACGAAGGACAATAAGACTAGCCATGACCTGATGAGTCTTCATTGTCTAAGTGGAAATATCTGGAGAGTCCATCTGCATTGGAGTGGCTACTCCCAGGTCTATGTTCCACTGTATAGTCCATTCCCTGTAGGGATATGGACCACCTCAACAATTTAGGATTTTCACCTTTCATTTGTTTTAGCCAAAGTAGAGGTTTGTGGTCTGTCTGAACAATGAAGTGAGTGCCAAACAGGTATGGCCTCAACTTCTTCAGTGCCCAGACCACAGCAAAGGCCTCCCTCTCAATGGCAGACCAACGCTTTTCTCTAGGGGTCAACCTCCTACTAATAAAAGCAACAGGTTGATCCTGGCCCTCAGAATTAAGTTGTGATAGGACTGCCCCTACTCCTAATTCAGATGCATCAGTTGGGACATAGAATTTTTAAGAGTAACAAGGGCTTTTCAGGACAGGTGCAGAGCACATGGCCTGCTTCAGCTCCTCAAAAGCTTTCTGACAGTTTGCTGTCCATAATACCTTTTTAGGCATCTTCTTGGATGTGAGGTCATTAAGAGGGGCTGCAATGGAGCCATAGTTCTTAATGAACCTCCTGTAATACCCAGTGAGGCCTAGGAAGGCTCTCACCTGAGTCTGAATAGTAGGGGGAACCCAATCTATAATAGTTTGGATTTTCCCCTGAAGTGGTGCAATCTGTTCCCCACCAACAAGGTGTCCCAGATAAACCACCTTTCCCTGCCCTATGTGGCACTTTGAAGCCTTGATAGTGAGGCCTGCCTTTTGCAGGGCCTCCAAAACTTTCCATAGGTGGACCAGGTGATCATCCCAGCTGGAGCTAAAGACAGCTATATCGTCCAAATATGCTACACTAAAAGCTTCCAGCCCTTGCAGGACTGTGTTCACCAACCTCTGAAAAGTGGCAGGTGCATTTTTCCATCCAAAAGGCTTTACTGTAAATTGGTAATGGCCTCCAATGGTTGAAAATGCAGTTTTAGGTTTAGCATCTTCTGATAATTTGATCTGCCAGTACCCTGCAGTCAAATCAAAAGTGCTTAGATACTTGGCAGATGCAAGTGTATCTATGAGCTCATCTGCCCTGGGTATAGGGTGAGCATCAGTTTTGGTTACCTGGTTGACACCTCTGTAGTCTACACAAAACCGCATTTCTTTCTTTCCATCCTTGGAATGAGGTTTTGGTACAAGTACCACAGGAGAAGCCCATGGACTTTCAGAGTGCTCAACCACTCCCAGTTCTAACATTTTCTGCACCTCTTGCTCTATGCAGTCCCTGACATGGTCAGGCTGCCTATAGATCTTACTTTTGACAGGCAAGCTGTCTCCAGTTTCTATAGTGTGCTCACACCAAGAAGTGGTACCTGGCACAGTAGAGAAGAGTTCAGAAAACTGACCCAGGAGATTTATGCAATGGTCTTTCTGCTCGGCAGTAAGACAATCAGCCAAAACTACACCTTCCACTAGAGCATCTTGTTCTGTGGAAGAGAAGAGATCAGGTAGAGGATCACTGTCTTCTTCCTGTCCCTCATCAGTTGCCAGGAGCAGGGTGAGATCAGCCCTGTCATAGTAGGGTTTCAGGCGATTGACATGGAGCACCCTAAGGGGACCCCTGGCAGGGCCTAAGTCAACTAAGTAGGTGACTTCACCCTTTTTCTCAACAATTGTGTGGGGTCCACTCCATTTATCTTGGAGTGCTCTTGGGGCCACAGGCTCCAAGACCCACACTTTCTGCCCTGGTTGGTACTGAACCAAAACAGCCTTCTGGCCATGCCATTGCTTCTGGAGCTCTTGGCTGGCCTGAAGGTTTTTACTGGCCTTTTTCATATACTCAGCCATCCTTGATCTGAGGCCAAGTACATAATCCACAATATCTTGCTTTGGAGCTTTTAAAGGTTGTTCCCAACCCTCCTTGACAAGTGTTAGTGGACCCCTAACAGGGTGTCCAAAGAGGAGTTCAAAGGGGCTGAAGCCCACTCCTTTCTGGGGTACCTCCCTGTAGGCAAAAAGGAGGCATGGTAACAGGATATCCCATCTCCTGCGGAGTTTTTCAGGGAGACCCATAATCATGCCTTTGAGAGTTTTGTTAAATCTCTCCACTAGTCCATTTGTTTGTGGATGATAGGGTGTAGTGAACTTGTAAGTCACACCACACTCTTTCCACATGGCCTTTAAGTATGCAGACATGAAATTGCTTCCGCTGTCTGATACTACTTCCTTTGGGAAGCCCACCCTGGAAAATATTCCCAGGACGGCCTTTGCCACTGCAGGTGCTGTAGTGGTCCTTAAAGGAATTGCTTCAGGATATCTTGTGGCATGGTCCACTACCACCAAGATAAACCTATTGCCTGAAGCAGTAGGAGGGTCAAGGGGGCCAACTATGTCAACCCCTACCCTTTCAAAGGGAACCCCAACCACAGGCAGTGGAATAAGGGGTGCCTTTGGTGTGCCACCTGTCTTGCCACTGGCTTGACAGGTTTCACAGGACTTACAAAACTCTTTTGTGTCCTCAGACATTCTAGGTCAATGAAACAAGGGAACAAGCCTGTCCCAAGTTTTCATTTGTCCCAGATGTCCAGCTAGGGGAATGTCGTGGGCTAGAGTTAGGAGGAACTTTCTGTACTCCTGAGGAATCACTAACCTCCTGGCAGTTCCAGGTTTAGGATCCCTTGCTTCAGTGTACAAGAGGTTGTCCTCCCAGTAAACTCTGTGAGAGTCACTGACATCCCCATTAGCCTGTTTGACAGCTTGCTGTCTTAGACCCTCTAGTGTGGGACAGGTTTGCTGTGCCACACTCAGCTCCTCCCTGGCAGACCCCCCTTCACCCAAAAGCTCAGCAGTGTCTGCTTCCAGCTCCTCTGGTGTAGGTTCTGCACAGGGTGGAAATTCTTCTTCCTCAGAAGTAGAATCCACTGTAGAGGGAGGGATAGTAGGAAGTGGTTTACTTCTACTAGCCCTAGCTTTAGGGAGCACTTGGTCCATTGTTCCAGGATCTAAGTTTCCCTGTCCTTTTTGCTTTTTGGCCTGAGCCCTGGTTAAAGCAAAAATATGCCCTGGGATGCCCAGCATTGCTGAATGGGCCTCCAACTCCACATCTGACCAAGCTGATGTCTCCAAATCATTTCCTAGTAGACAGTATACAGGTAAATCTGAGGCTACCACAACTTTCTTTGGACCAGTAACCCCCCCCCCAGTTGAGATTTACAACAGCCATGGGGTGGCTAAGTGTGTTGTTGTGAGCATCGGTTACTTGGTACTGGTGACCAAGTCGGTGTTGTTCAGGGTGGACCAGTTTCTCTATGACCATAGTCACACTGGCACCAGTGTCCCTGTAGGCCTGAACCTCAACACCATTTATTAGGGGTAGCTGTTTGTACTTATCCATATTAAGGGGACAAGCAACTAAGGTGGCTAAATCAATAGCCCCCTCAGAGACTAACACAGCCTCTGTGGTCTCCCTAACAAGACCAACCCCAACTAAGTTACCAAAAGTGAGCCCAGCTACTCCCTTGGATTGGCTATTAGTAGGTTTGCTCCCACCACCACTGCTATTAGTAGGGACACTAGGTGTAGCAGTAGGGGTTGTAGTGGTAGGAGGCTTGGTGCTTTTCTTTGGACAACTGGGATCTGTTGTCCAATGGCCTTTTATTTTACATAAATAGCACCATGGTTTCTTTTCTTTGTTTTGATTAGAAGAGGATTTGGGCCCACCACCCCCACCAGAGTGTTTTTGTGGGCCTGATGAAGACTCATTTTTAGATTTGTCCCCACCCTTGTCAGAAGACTTACCATTCTTCTTCTTGTTGCCATCTTTGTCACCCCCCTGTATGAACTTTTCTGTTCACCCTTGTTCTGACCCATTTGTCTGCCTTCTTTCCCAATTCTTGGGGAGAGGTCAGATCAGAGTCCACCAAGTACTGGTGCAACAAATCAAACACACAATTATTAAGAATATGCTCTCTCAGGATCAAGTTATACAGGCTGTCATAATCAGTAACTTTACTGCCATGTAACCACCCCTGCAAGGCCTTCACTGAATGGTCAATGAAATCAACCCAGTCTTGTGAAGACTCCTTTTTGGTCTCTCTGAACTTTATCCTGTATTGTTCAGTGGTTAAGCCATAACCATCCAGGAGTGCATTCTTAAGAACTTTGTAATCATTGGCTTCACTTTCTTTCACAGTAAGGAGCCTATCCCTACCTTTTCCACTAAATGATAGCCATAGGATAGCAGCCCACTGCCTTTGAGGGACATCCTGTACAGCACAGGCCCTCTCAAGTGCAGCAAACCACTTGTTAATGTCATCCCCCTCCTTATAAGGGGGAACTATCTTGTGCAGATTCCTGGAATCATGCTCTTTTGCAGGATGACTATGGGGAATACTGCTGCTGCCACCATGGGTTTCTAAACCCAGTTTCTGTCTCTCCTTCTCTACTTCTAAGGTCTGTCTATCCAAATCCAGCTGTTGCTTCTTGAGCTTCAGTCTGGTTTGTTCCACTCTCAATCTATTGAGCTCCCTTTCTAACAATCTGTCATCAGGGTGGGTGGGAGGGACATGTCTTGAAACAGAAGTATGATGAGAATGGACAGAAGGAGACCTGTCCCTTACAGAAGGCACCCTAACAGCTTGGTTAACAGAAACATCACTTCTACTGTGGTGAGAATGAATGTTTTTGTTATGATGTGAGACAACACTATCTGTATGGTGTGACTCTATATCAGTACCAACTATGCTAGACTGTCTAGTAATGGCCAGGCTCTGAAGTTTCTTTCCTGAATCTTTTCCTAGGGGTGACCCTGGATCAGATTGGGAACCATTAGCTACTTTTTCAACAGATGGGGCCCTTTTGGCCTTATCTTGTTCTCTAAGCATGTTAAGTAACAATTCCAAGGAAGGATTCTTCCCTACACTCAAACCTCTTTCTACACAGAGACTCCTTGCTCCTTTCCAGCTAAGGTGGTCATATGCAAGTTTGGACAGATCAACATTTTGGCCTTTGCCAGACATTTTAGAAAGAGTTAAAGTGATAGAAAAAAGATAAAAAGTTTGTCAGAGCTTTTAGAAAGACAGAAAAAAAACTTTTAAAACTTTTTAGACTTTTAGAAAGTTTAGAAGTACTTTTCAGCACTTAGAAAAGAGTGAAAAGAGGAAATGCAAAACTTTTTAGTTATGTGTACACACACTGAACTTGTTTTGTATATTTTTCTCTTATGAAAAGTACAATGACAAGAGTGGTAAGTAGTCTCAAAGCACTTATCCCACCGCTGCACAACCAATGTAGGAGGCTGGACTGGCTTGTAGTGAGTACCAAGGGGTACTTACACCTTGCACCAGGCCCAGTTGTCCCTTATTAGTGTATAGGGTGTCTAGCAGCATAGGCTGATAGATAATGGTAGCTTAGCAGAGCAGCTTAGGCTGAACTAGGAGACGAGTGAAGCTCCTACAGTACCATTAGTGTCATATGTACAATATCATAAGAAAACACAATACACAGATATGCTAAAAATAAAGGTACTTTATTTTTATGACAATATGCCAAAAGTATCTGAGTGAGTACCCTCAGTATGAGGATAGCAAATATACACAAGATATATGTACACAATACCAAAATATGCAGTAATAGTATTAGAAAACAGTGCAAACAATGTATAGTTACAATAGGATGCAATGGGGACACATAGGGATAGGGGCAACACAAACCATATGCTCCAAAAGTGGAATGCGAACCACGAATGGACCCCAAACCTATGTGACCTTGTAGAGGGTCGCTGGGACTATTAGAAAATAGTAAGGGTTAGAAAAATAGCCCACCCCAAGACCCTGAAAAACGAGTGCAAAGTGCACTAAAGTTCCCCAAAGGACATAGAAGTCGTGATAGGGGAATTCTGCAGGAAAGACACAAACCAGCAATGCAACAACAATGGATTTCCAGTCGAGGGTACCTGTGGAACAAGGGGACCAAGTCCAAAAGTCACAAGCAAGTCGGAGATGGGCAGATGCCCAGGAAATGCCAGCTGTGGGTGCAAAGATGCTGCTACTGGACAGTAGAAGCGTAGGTTTCTGCAAGACTTCCCCTTTAGAGGACGGATCCCTCACGCCGTGGAGAGTCGTGCAGAAGTGTTTTCCTGCCGAAAGACCGCCAACAAGCCTTGCTAGCTGCAAATCGTGCGGTTAGTGTTTTTGGATGCTGCTGTTGCCCAGGAGGGACCAGGATGTCGCCAATTGCGTCAGGGGACAGATGGGGCGTCGAGCAAGACAAGGAGCTCTCTCAGCAGCAGGCAGCACCCGCAGAAGTTCCCGAAACAGGCACTACGAGGATGCGTGAAACGGTGCTCACCCGAAGTCGCACAAAGGAGTCCCACGTCGCCGGAGAACAACTTAGGAGGTGATGCAGTTCTTTGGTGTCTGCAGGGGGACGATTCCGTCGACCCACGGGAGATTTCTTTGAAGCTTCTAGTGCAGAGAGGAGGCAGACTACCCCCACAGCATGCACCACCAGGAAAGCAGTCGAGAAGGCGGCTGGATCAGCGTTACAGAGTTGCAGTAGTCGTCTTTGCTACTATGTTGCGGTTTTGCAGGCTTCCAGCGTGGTCAGCAGTCGATTCCTTGGCAGAAGGTGAAGAGAGAGATGCAGAGGAACTCGGATGAGCTCTTGCATTCGTTATCTAAGGAATCCCAAGAGACAGAGACCCTAAATAGAGGGTTTGGCTACCTAGGAGAGAGGATAGGCTAGCAACACCTGAAGGAGCCTATCAGAAGGAGTCTCTGACGTCACCTGATGGCACTGGCCACTCAGAGCAGTCCAGTGTGCCAGCAGCACCTCTGTTTCCAAGATGGCAGAGGTCTGGAGCACACTGGAGGAGCTCTGGGCACCTCCCAGGGGAGGTACAGGTCAGGGGAGTGGTCACTCCCCTTTCCTTTGTCGAGTTTCGCGCCAGAGCAGGGCTAAGGGGTCCCTGAACCGGTGTAGACTGGCTTATGCAGAAATGGGCACCATGTGTGCCCATGAAAGCATTTCCAGAGGCTGGGGGAGGCTACTCCTCCCCTGCCTTCACACCATTTTCCAAAGGGAGAGGGTGTAACACCCTCTCTCAGAGGAAGTCCTTTGTTCTGCCATCCTGGGCCAGGCCTGGCTGGACCCCAGGAGGGCAGAAGCCTGTCTGAGGGGTTGGCAGCAGCAGCAGCTGCAGTGAAACCCCGGGAAAGGCAGTTTGGCAGTACCAGGGTCTGTGCTACAGACCACTGGGATCATGGGATTGTGCCAACTATGCCAGGATGGTATAGAGGGGGCAATTCCATGATCATAGACATGTTACATGGCCATATTCGGAGTTACCATTGTGAAGCTACATATAGGTAGTGACCTATATGTAGTGCACGCGTGTAATGGTGTCCCCGCACTCACAAAGTCCGGGGAATTGGCCCTGAACAATGTGGGGGCACCTTGGCTAGTGCCAGGGTGCCCTCACACTAAGTAACTTAGCACCCAACCTTTACCAGGTAAAGGTTAGACATATAGGTGACTTATAAGTTACTTAAGTGCAGTGTAAAATGGCTGTGAAATAACGTGGACGTTATTTCACTCAGGCTGCAGTGGCAGGCCTGTGTAAGAATTGTCAGAGCTCCCTATGGGTGGCAAAAGAAATGCTGCAGCCCATAGGGATCTCCTGGAACCCCAATACCCTGGGTACCTCAGTACCATATACTAGGGAATTATAAGGGTGTTCCAGTAAGCCAATATAAATTGGTAAAATTGGTCACTAGCCTGTTAGTGACAATTTGAAAGAAATGAGAGAGCATAACCACTGAGGTTCTGATTAGCAGAGCCTCAGTGAGACAGTTAGTCATAACACAGGTAACACATTCAGGCACACTTATGAGCACTGGGGCCCTGGCTGGCAGGGTCCCAGTGACACATACAACTAAAACAACATATATACAGTGAAAAGTGGGGGTAACATGCCAGGCAAGATGGTACTTTCCTACAGTAAGGCAGAGCAACCTTAGTGTGAACAAATATGGAACGGGTCAGAAATGGACAAACATACAGGGCTTATCACTAAGATTGTACACAGGGTAGGGCTCAGAACTTCCCACAGCAACAGGTAATGTCAGTGCCTCTGTGCAGATTCATCTTACAGCTAGTCACCACACAGGCCCTGTAGAAAGGAGGCAGCAGAAGTGATTCTGTGTCTGGACCCTTAGGGCACAAACAATAATTGTACTTACAGACACGAGACTAGTCCTTGTGGGTACAGCTTGAGACACAGTGGCAATTCCTGGAATACAGCCATAGCACACTGTCACTGTTAGGCACTAATGACTACATGCAGCACTAGACACATGATGGGGTCTGGCTTTGCCTCCTGGAAACCAGGTGCCAGAACAAATACAAAGGAAAACACTTCTACACAGGTGAGGACTGATAGGACACTTACCAGACACGATAACCCAAGAGGAAACATAAAGCAAGGGAACCAACTAGGAGGCAAAGCCAGGCACAGGGATCAGGCTCAGGTTGACGCAAAGGCTGGAACAGGTCTGGGAAACAGTAAGCAGGCTCTGGCAGAAACATACAATAGAAATAGGGAGCAGACTATTGTATGACTGGAACAAGCAGGAACAGAACTGGGTAAACAGAGAGCAGGTTCAGGCGCAATCAGGACTGTAACACAATCCAGCATGGGGTTTGGAACAGAAAGGAATCGTACTCCAATGCTCAATGAGGAGCCTCGGGGAATGGCAGCTTCTAAGCAGTTCACGGCAGCAGCAAGGCCAGGGCAGAGTCACATGGCTGGGCTGCACGAGAGATTTCACAGGTGTGTGCAGCTTCAGTCTCTCACAAGTCCTGGAGGAGAGACGCCAGTATAAAGGGATAACCAGACTTTTCCCATAGGAAGCACTGGACAGAAGATTACAGGTCTTACTGACTACCAGGCAGAGCATTTTGGGATCTGAAGTCTATGCAAGCTAATGTAGTTCTTCTATAGCATGCCATATGGAAAAGGGAATCAAACAAGAGTCAGAAAGGGACTCTGGTTAAGTCTTAATGATGATTCCCAGGGTACAGATAGTCCATTTACAGCACCCCCAGAGATGGGAGGGCAGAGATTTAACACATGGCAGTGGCAGGACTTATTTCCAGGGATGGACTGCGCAGGGCATGTGTTGTGAATATTGCTTGTCATACCTGGGACACTCATGCTATCCATTTTCAGAAATGATGCCCCTCTTGACACACAAGCTCCTTGCAGATATTGCAAATGTCACACTTACTAATGTCAGTGGTCTGTTCATACATTTCTGTTTCCACTGATATTTCACATCCACTGCCTCATGTATGGGGTGCTTATTTACCTTATGATTGGAGATGTCATAGTTGTGTGTCATGTGCGACAGTAGACCATGTTGGCAAAGTGGATGTGTGACATCTGCTGTGGTCGTAGGAAAGTACCATCTTTCTTGGCATGTTACCCCCATTTTTACCTGTATGTCAGTATGTTTTTGCTTATGTCACTGGGATCCTGCTGGTCAGGACCCCAGTGCTCATAATTTGTGGCCTAATGTGCGTGTTGTCAGTAGTGCTTAACTGTGTCACTGAGGCTCTGCTAACCAGAAACTCAGTGCTTATGCTCTCTCTGCTTCTAAATTTGTCAATATAGGCTAGTGACTTCATTTACCAATTTCAATTGGCACACTAGACCCCCTTTTATAAGTCCCTAGTATCTGGTACCTAGGTACCCAGGGCATTGGGGTCCCAGGAGATCCTTATGGGCTGCAGCATTTCTTTTGCCACCCATAAGGAGCTCAGACAAACCCTTTCACAGGACTGCCACTGCAGCCTGCGTGAAACAGTGCACACACTATTTCACAGCCATTTTCACTGTACTTAAGTAACTTATAAGTTACCTATATGTCTAACCTGCATTTACTGAAGGTTAGGTGCAAAGTTACTGAGTGTGAGGGCACCCTTGCACTAGCAAAGGTGCCCCCACGCAGTCCAGGGCCATATCCCCAGACTTTGTGAGTGCGGGGACACCATTACACGCGTGCACTACATATAGGTAAATACCTATATGTAGCTTCACAATGGTACCCCCGAATATGGCCATGTAAGGTTTCTAAGATCATGGAATTGTCCCCCATTCCAAATCTGGTATTGAGGAGCCAATTCCATGCATCCTGGGGGCTCCACCATGGACCCCCAGTACTGCCAAACCAGCTCTCTGAGGCTTGCACTGCAGCTACAGCTGCGGCCACCTCACAGACAGGTTTCTGCCCTCTTGGGGTCTGAGCAGCAAAGTCCCAGGAAGGCAGAACAAAGCATGTCCTTTGGGAGGAGGGTGCTACACCCTCTCCCTTTGGAAATAGGTGTTACAGCACATTCCCTGTTCTGGCGTGAAACTGGACAAAGGAAAGGGGAATGATCACTCCCCTGTCCATCACCACCCCAGGCGTGGTCCCCAGAGCTCCTCCAGTGTGTCCCAGACTTCAGCCATCTTGTTTTCCACGGTGTGGGGACACTCTGGAGGCCTCTGAGTGGCCAGTGTCAGCAGGTGAAGGTAGCCAATCCCCCTCTCAGGGCTATTTAGGGTCTCTCCTGTGGGTTTTTCTTCAGATTCTATTTGCAAGTTTCCAGCAGGAATCCTCTGCAACTACTGCTTCATCCTCTGACCTCAGATCGACCGTGGACTGCTCCAGGAACTGCTGTAACAGCAACAAAGTATCCAGAATTGTTACTTTTCCGCTGCAACTTCAGCTCCAGCCAGCACCTGCAACAGTTTCCACAGTTTGCATGCTGTGGGGACTCCCTGTCTTCACCCTGCATCAGAAGGACTGAAGAAATCTCCCGTGGAGTGATGGAGTCTCATCCCTGCTCCAGCAGGCACCTTCCAAGACGACGACCGGTTCTCTTGGACTCCTCACCTGGCGACGAGCGTGCTCCATGGAACACAGGTGGTGGACCCCTTTGACACAGACTGTCCTAAGATCCTGCTATTCAAATTTGGAGGAGGTAAGAGCTTGCCTTCCACGTTTGCAACAGTACCCCTGTGCACCACGTCATCTTCACCTCCTGAGGCCTCTGTGCACTATTTGCAAGAATCCTTCATGAGCATCACTGAGTTGTTCGGCAGCATGAGACCTTCTTTTGTTGTGCTGCAACAACCGCAATTTGCACCTTCTTTGTCCCCGTGTCCTGGGACTTCTGTGGGTGCTGCCTGGTCATCTGTGGGTTCCCTCCAGTGGTGGGAGCCCCTCTGCCTCCTCAGTCTGAGTTGAGGCCCCCCAGGTCCCTCCTGGGTCCAGGCAGCGCCTCTTTGATGCAATCTGTGACAGTGCTTGAACCAAGGCTTGTTGGGTAAATCCAGCACCAAAACTCGCCTGCATCCAACATCTCCACATGGGACATCCATTGCATCAGGCAGGAACCCACAGAAATCTTCCCTTGGTGCATTTCTGCAGTCTTCTTCCAACCTGAGACTCCTCATTTGCACCCTCTTCTAGGTTGGCAGGGGCTCCTGTCCATCCTGGAATCTTCTGTGACTTCTGGACTTGGTCTCCTTCCTTTGCAGGTCTTCAGGTCCAGGAATTCACCATTTGTTGTCTGCAGTCTTGCTTGGTTCTTGCAATAACTCTAATCATGACTTGTAGTGTGTCCTAAGGAAACTGGTAGTACTTTACTCCTACTTTCATGGGCTCTGGGATGGGGTATTTTACTCACCTTTGTGGTATTCTTACTCTTGGCGATTCATTACACACTACACTTGTCTAGGGGGGATTTGTGATTCGCATTCCACTTTCTTAGTATATGGTTGTGCTGACCCTAGACCTATTTTCTCCTATTGCATTCTATAGCATTTCCTATTGTTTGCACTATCCTATGGCTAATTACTTACCTTCTTTTGGTGTCTAGTGTATTTATTGTGTATAATACTTACATCCAGGACGAGTATTGCCTCTAAGTTATTTTTGGCCTTGTGTCACCCAAATAAACTACCTTTATTTTTGGTAACACTGAGTGTTGTTTTTACTTGTGTATAAGTACTGTGAAACTATAGTGGTATTGCAGGAGCTTTGCATGTCTCCTAGTTCCACATAAGTTGCTCTGCTATATCTACCTCTATCAACCTAAGCTGCTAGAACACTACTACATTTCACTAATAAGGGATAACTGGACCTGGCGTAAGGTGTAAGTACCCAAGGTACCCACTACAAACCAGGCCTACCTCCTACATCCTGTGGCTATCTTTCACTGGCAAGGGGAGAGACAGACTACTTATTGTCAGGGAGGATGATGCAGATAAATACCATATACTCAAAAATGCACTTTTAGATGGTCTGGGCTTAACCACTGAACAATACAGAATAAAGGTCATAGAGACCAGAAAGGAGTCTTCACAGGATTGGACAGATTTTGTAGACTGCTCAGTGAAGGCCCTAGAAGGTTGGTTAAATGGCAGTAAGGTGACTGACTATGAAAACCTATATAACTTGATTCTGAGAGAGCATATATTGAATAATTGTGTGTCCGATTTGTTGCATCATTATCTTGTGGACTCAGATCTGACCTCTCCCCAAGAATTGGGAAAGAAGGCAGACAAATGGGTCAGAACAAGGGTGAGCAGAAAAGCTCATACAGGGGGTGACAAAGACAGCAAGAAGAAGGTTGGTAAGTCTCACGACAAGGGTGGGGACAAAGATAAAAAATCATCAGAGTCTTCATCAGGCCCACAAAAATCCACTGGGGGTGGTGGGTCCAAATCCTCTTCACAAAATCAGAAAAGGCCATGCTGTTATCTCTGTAAAGCCAAAGGTCATTGGGCAAGTGACCCCACTTGTCTAAAAAGAAACACCAAACCTCCTACCACCACAACCCCCACTGTCTGCACGAGTTCCCCTAGTAATAGCAGTGGTGGTGGGAAGAACACTACAAATAGCCAGTCAAAGGGTGTAGCTGGGCTCACTTTTGGTAATGTAGTGGGGGTTGGTCTAGTTAGGGAGACCACTGAGGCAGTTTTAGTCTCTGAAGGTGGCATTGACCTTGCAACCTTAGTTGCTTGTCCCCTTAATATGGATAAGTACAAACTTCTACCCCTAATAAATGGTGTTCAGGTTGAGGCCTACAGGGACACAGGTGCCAGTGTCACTATAGTGATGGAGAAACTGGTTACCCCTGAGCAACACCTACTTGGTCATCAATACCAAGGGACAGACGCCCATAACAACACTGTTAGCCACCCCATGGCTGTTGTGAATCTCAACTGGGGGGGGGGTTACTGGTCCAAAGAAAGTTGTGGTATCCACTGACTTACCTGTAGAGTGTATTTTAGGAAATTATTTGGAGACTTGAGCTTGGGCTGAAGTGGAGTTGGAGGCCCATGCAGCAATGCTGGGCATTCCTGGGCATACCTTTGGTCTTACTAGGGCTCAGGCCAAGAAGCAAAGAGGACAGGGAAACTTGGATCCTGGATCAATGGACCAAGTGCTCCCAAAAACTAGGGGTATTAAGGGCAAAACCGTGTCCACTATCCCTCCCTCTCCAGATGATTCACCTTTTGATGAGGAGGAGTCTTCTCCCTGTGCAGAACCTACACCAATGCAGCACCCCTTTTCTTGCACTCCCTGTTCCCCCTAACGCCACCATGCATGTGCCATATTTAAGATATGGCGCACCATGGCGGTAGAACAATAACATCAACCTTTTTTACGCTATTGTCGCACTTTGCTACACTAGCCTCAAAAATGTTAACACTAGTGTAGCAGACTGCAAGGAGGCTATTGATTTAAATGGGTGCATCCTTTTAACGCCTGCTCTGAGCAGGCATTAAAAATGGCAGAGAAAATGGCCCAGTGAAATCTTTTAAAATGAACTGGATCATTTTTTCAGCCCTCCTAACAGGGGAATGCCCCCCTCGCATACATTATGGCTTTTGCACAAAGTGTTGACACTACTGTGGCGCTTTGCTGGACTAGCACCAAAAATATTGATGCTAGTCCAGCAAAGCTCAGGGAGGCCCATATGAAATAGCCTAGCGTCACTTTAAAACCTGCCCTGGGCAGGTGGTAAAAAGTGACACTACAATGGTGCAGGGAAAGTTTGTAAATTTCAACGTGCTATTTTCTTGTCCTCCCTGCATGGGAACGCCCCCCCCTCTTCATACATTATATCTGAAGCAAGTATAATGTGGTGCAAGAGTTTTCAAAGTGGCACAATGCTAGTATTGCGCCACTTTGAAAATATGGCTCAGGGTGAGGGCCTGTTTAGGACTGCCGTAGCATAAAATAAAATGCGCTATGAAGGTGCTGATGGGTGCAGGGCGCTTGGAAATAAGCCCCTTAGTGTTGAGGTGAACTAAGGAAGATGCCAGAGGTAGGCTTACATAAGGCTGTTGCATGTTCACAGGAAAAGCTAGAAGAATCAGTAAATATTTCCAAGTGTGAAAGTAATAATGTTACTTTCCTTAATGGTTGCTTTTCTTTATCCTTATTTTTTTTTTCTTTTCGAGTTTTTTAAATGCTTTCCTGCTTCAATTTTTCTCATTCAGTAGCCTTCCCTCCTTTTCTTTCATGTACTAATTAATGATATGTAAGATAATGTGCTGTTGAATGTAGAACACTCTAAACATAATCTTGGTTATACACTCTTCAAAAGCACAATATATTGAATACGCTGCAGAGGCAAATACCATGTGCTATAGCTGCAACCCACTGTGATATTCTCATTTAACATCTTCTAGAAATAGAATCACAACAACAATTTAAAAGTAAAAAAATGCGGATACGTTTGTAAACATTGCAGAGTTGTATGAAAGCTCAATAAACTTAATAAATGCTTGTTTAGTGAACCTGATTCATTGCCTATTTTGCAAACAATTAAATAGTGGGAACATAATTAATCTTCAGGGCATTTATCTCGAAATGTATGAACGTGCAGTTTAGCTGTCATATTTTTAAACGATAATACCTACCTTTGAAGAAAAGCATTCACGGAAGCACACAGCCAAGACTGGAATTACTCTGTTGCTGTGAAGTGTCTAAATACCTGTTACATCTCAACATGCACCACACATGTTTACACAACAACGTTAAAACTAGTACGGTCACCATGGAAACATAGTTAGTCCTCATCAAGAGATGCATGTTTTATTATGAAAGATCACCTCTCTTGCATTTAACCAGCTTGCATGGAGTTCAGAACCTCTTCAGCTATTCAGAGATTCAACGTTTGTGTTCATTCATTTTTCATATTTTATGATCCAAATACAAATATAATTCATAACTTTCTAAAGGTATCTAGCATTTTGTATCACAAATTATTATCTTATTTCATTTAGGAATGTTGACAATGCCCACAATTTCTATTAGTTAGTCTAACATAACGGGTTTTGACTGCAAGAAGAGTGTTGCCAAATTACGGAATATTGCGTATGATTGACATAAATTCTAATGAGTTTGGAAAATGTATAACTTTCAATGACTGGGAAAAGCTAAGGGTAGTGAGATGAAAATTGGAACATAAACATGCAGAGCTTCTACCACGAAAGCATTGTTTCTGTATTTTGAATTTCGCACTCTTGGAGAGAGTATATATCACTAAAAATGTCTATCACTAGAAATATGAAATCACTACAGCGTGTTTATCATAGTCCACTTTCCTGAACAGAGACTTAACCCCAAACAGTTATATAAACCTTTGCTTGGAAATGCTATAGTTACAGATTTCACAAGGGCCTATTACTCACCGCAGTCTATCAAAGAGGTCTGTGAACCTCCTGTGAACTTCCACTGCACAACCAAAATTAGGCTTTCTCCAATTTTATGTGACTGAAATACTGTAGTTATTTAAGAAGTACACTTCAAACTTGAAAGGCAAAAACAATATCGATAAAGGAACCTCTCCTTTGTCATTGGTTTGAAGGCAGGCAGGGGTGTAACGGGGGTTTTGCAGCCCCCGCAGTGCGGAGGGGCCTCCAGGGTTCCTTGTTTTGAACAGGGCCCCTCACCCTCTAAACCATCCCATTCTTTGTCTTGCAAAATGCACGCACTGGATGCCATGGCAAGGAGTAAGAAATAGTTAAACGCTCAGGAAAGCCACTCTGCTTTCTCCAGCAGGCCTCTGCAACATGGGTGGGTAGGATATGGGGGGGGGGGGGGGGTGCCCAGCCTTCAGGGTGCCTCCATGCAGTCAAGACCAATGCATATCTTTGCAATCTGGGAGAGGCTGTGGTTCCTCTGCGTGTGGGGTTGGTGACATTATTTTGCATTATGCCACTTTTTGAAGGATAAGGGTTTTCCTTAGTACCAGATGACTTAGCACTGTAATTCCTGGTCATATGCCTGGGTGTGACCTCATGCCAGACAGGGAGGTCATACGACGCAGATGGGCTCTGTTCTTTCTCGGGGATAAGTCACTAGTTCTTTCAGACACATTTCAGCAATCATCATAGGCAGGTGGGTTTTCCTCTTCAAACAGTTCAGCAAGAACAACGATTCCAGAGTCTATTCCAGTCTGAGGCCATATTTATGGGCTTCATGGGGCGGTGCAGGGTCACCCTGGTGTGCCTCCCTAAATCACAGGGAAAGATCAGGAATGCACCATATTTATCCAATACGGCGCATTCCTGTCCTTTCCCCCTGAGCTAGTGCCCTTTTGGCTGCCTAGGGCCAACTCAGGTACCCTTGTACCATGGTGCAAGGGTGACTGCATTGCATGCAGGATTGTTTTTGTGCAGGAAGGGACGTCTTGTTGCACAAAACAATCCTGAGAGGTCTCTCTTCTTTCTATGTGTGCTGCAGAATGCAGCATATGTAGAAAGAGAAAAAAAACAAGGAGAATTAAACATATTTCTCCTCATTACTGCTGGTGAGGCATATCTTTTTGGTGCATTCCTAGGTTTAAAAGTTTTTGTAAATCTGGGAATCTGTCAAAATGCATGGATGTTGCATGGGAACACCCATGTCTGGCACAGAGTAATGTAATGAAGCAATTTGAGCTGCATTACATTGCTCAAGATTTATGAAGCCATGCAGGCAGTGCTAAATTTGAGCAGGTGGTTTCCGATGCGGGGAACCTGCACTTATTTTTCAGGGCCGCCACTTAGTTTTCTGCATCATGCATTTAATGCGAACAAAAGACACATATGGGAAAGGTGGAGGAAGAGAAGAACGAAAAAGTGTCACAAAGAGAGAAAGCAGAAAGCTTCAGGAGTGAGCTGAATGGGAAGGGAATGACTATAAATGGATTAAAGAGGCCTGAGATGGCGTTCAAATTATTCTGCCTTGTTTACTGTGCTTACACATTTAAATGCAGCTGCTCTAAGTTTCAAAGGAGAGCTTTGGGCACCTGGCATGTTTTTATTTAAAACCGTAAGGGCCACATTTAAAGAAAAGTGGGGCAGCGTGGTGCTGCACCAAAATTGACAGTACAGCGTTGCGTCACTCTAGAAACGCAGGGATGCGCCGTATTTAAGGGAATACCGCACACCCCTGCATTTCCCCATGCACTGGTGCTAAATTTAGCTGTCAGTGACAACGCAGGCATCCTTGCACCATCGTGCAAGGATGTCTGTGTTGAGGGGTGTGATTGTTTATGTGCAGGAATGTGTCCCTTCCTGCACATAAACAATCACTAATGGCGCTTTGGCACTTCTGTGTGCATAGAAAAAGCAAAAAACAAGAAGGAATAAAAGTATTCCTCCTCGTTGCGCCATGCTAACGTCACCCCTGGGAGTGGTGTTAGATTTTGGCGCTGGCTCAGGTTTACGAGATTTCATAAATCTGAGGCAGCATCAAAATGCAATGGGTGTTGCTTTGGCACACCCACAGCAACACCCATTGCACGCCCATCCACCCACAGTGCTGTTTGGGAAGGGGACATATTTACAAGGTGGTGTTATGCCACAAAAAGTGGCTTAATGGCACCTTGTTAATTTGCCTCTGTGCTTAGGGGCCTATAAATACGGCCCTAAGCACAGCATGCAGGGGCCTGCAAGGTGGCCTTGCATGGCTTCATAAATCTCACATAAGGTTTGTGTTGCTCTTGCATCAGATTGCATGGTGCAAAAGTGACACAAACCAGGTCATAAATATGCCCTTAGTCATAGTCCAAGGACTTAGGGAAGAGTGGCAACCAGCAGAGATTCCATTCCAATACTGTCATTTGTAAGCTACACTCTGCACTCCTTGGATGTCAAGAAAACCTTCAGCTCTGTGATGGTTACAAGGACCAGTATTGTGGGAAACTGGCACTTTGTTGCAGTACCACCCCATTTTTTGCCTGGTTTGTATTTGCAACTTGGACAGCAGTGCACTGGGATTCTGCTAACCAGGTTCCCAGTGCCAGTGTTCTTTCCCTAAAAATTGCAAAGGTAATTGGCAACATATTTAGATGCACTATAAGTCCCTAGTAAATTGTACTTAGATACCCAGTGCATGGGGTACGAAGGGTAGGCCCCTGAGGGCAGCAGCACTGATTGTGCCACCCTCTAGGGCCATAGATCCAGAAGCACCCATCACTGCCATTGCAGGCTGAGTGACCTGGTGTTATCCTAAAATGCAAACTTGACATGGCAAACTGCCTGTGTGCCCTGTCCACCACACATTGCATACCATGTAGGTAAGTCACCCCTTTGGCAGGCCTTCCAGCCCTAAGGCAGGGTGCACTATATTGTACGTGAGAGCAAAGATGCATGAGCAATATGCCCCTACCATGTCCTTGCCAAACCTGGAAAATAGTGAGTAAACAGAGCAGTCATTTTAAATGTATATGCTGGGCACTGGTCAGTACGAGTTTTCCCAGCTACATGATGGCTACTCTGAACCCTGGGTTTTTGGGTATGGAACAACTCCGAATGATACATCCAAACTGGTAGCAGTATTGGATTTATTACAAAATTTACCCAGGGTCACCTTAGAGGTGCCCCCTGCGAAAGCTAACTACCCTGGCATGGTTGCTGACTCGTTGCCTGCCACCTCCAGACAGCCAATCTATAACATTAGTGTGAGAGAGTCTTCTCTCTGGTTTGCAGATAAAGCCTTTGCTGGGTTGAGGTGCTAACACTCCTTCCGTCAGAAATGTGCACTTTCCTGGTGGCGAGCTTCAAAGGGCCTACCGCCTTTGGAACTCAACCTCCAGGCCTGCAATCTCCATCTTGTCTTTCAATTTGTATTTTTCTTGCCTGTGCGTTGTTTTTCTACACTAATGCGGTAAAAAATGGTGCTAACCCATTTTGCTTGATAAATACGTGCCGCAAAACGGTCTAGCACCACTTTTGCAGCATCAGCATAATTTTTCCTTACAGCATGTCATAATGGTTAGCGTATTTTTTTTTACGCTAATCATTCCTTAACACCATTGTGTGTCATTTTAAAAATATGGTGCACAGATGGCGCTAAGGAATAATGGTAGCTTGCGTTAAAATTTTGATGCACAACTGCGCTACCAGAGATGTGCGTCATTTTCCATAAATATGGGCCTACATTTTTAACCAGACGAGTAGAATCACTTAAAAAAAAAAAAAAACATTTAGAGGAGTACTTAGTCAATACTCACTTCTTTACACATATTCACTTTTACACACCAATCTAGACAACAGACCCTCCACCCATATCACACCTACGGCATTGGGAAAAAGATCTCTGACAACAATCCCTGTGGTGGGTGCCTGTTGGGCATTGCATTGCCGGCCCAAAGAGGAGCAGGCTCTATGATGAAGCATGACACCCACTTGGGTGTGTGAGGGCTCATTTTCCTCTTTTTGCCCCTTTGTCAGGAATAAACTGAATACTCTTGTACTCTTGTGTCGTAGTTTGACTTTTGCTCTAGGCAAGACTGCTGGTTTAAGGATGACAGTACTTATGTTTGTAGGTGACGATGCCAGTCCTACAACAATTCGCAACTGTCGTCCCAACCCTTCCGACTCCTAGCAGAACCTCACTAAAAACCCAAACAGTAAAAGGTGATTTGTGACAGCCTTTCCGCATGGACTCAAGAGTGTGACATCTCAGGGAGTGTCATAGTAAACAGAGAGTAACCCTTTCTCACATGAGCTCAATGTCTCAATCAAACACAGACAATAAAGAAGATACAGTAAGGTTTCAATAGGTTTTATGTAGCAAAACTACAATCTGTGATAAGTTGCATGGGCTGCAATGATTAGGATAATGGACAATGCAAGAAACAGAATGGCAAAGACAAGAGTCATTAATACGAAGACCCCACCATCTTTCAATAACATGTAATAACATGAGATGTGGAATATGTCCTAATACCCTAGCATAATGAGCCTAACTTCTAACCTAAGAGAGAGCTAGGTATGTTAAACCTAATCTGCCAATGCCATGTCCATGAGAAGAGCCCCCAACCCTTGCTACCTTGGAATGTGGTCTCTAGCTCAGACTCCGTAGGGACACGAAGACTGGGTCTGCTTCAAGGCGATGTGCAGCATCGATAGCAGCGGTGGCATCTGCTCGGAATTCCTATGACTATCTGTTGATTTATACAGATCTGCTTGGACCCCTGATGTAGGTCTGTTCCCAAACAATAGATAACAAGACATGCTTAGGATAGTAATTTATGTAAACAATTGCCTCAAAAGCAAGAAGTGGGAAAGTACTTAATATGAACACCTACAGTTTGTTTATCTTTGTCGCTTGACATTGACGCCTTAGCGCATTGGCACTGATAACGCAAAACTAAGACATGGGTCTAACTAAAAACAAGGCAGCCATCTTAAAAGATATAATTAAATAAATGCTCTCAAACAGAGCAAGCTAAGTAGGGTAAAAGTCACAAGGTGGCAGGGGCACGAGTCTGCAAGCCAAAGGCTAACTTCTGTATCCCATTAAAACAAACTAGGATCCAGATAGTTCACCAAGGGTGCTTCATAAGTGGCCTCGCGAATCAGCCTTAGTCTCAAAGGGCACAACTGTGAATGAACCCTCATCGGGGACATCAGCAGTGCTTGTTCCACAGGAGGCACTGGTGTAAAAAGCAAGACACACTGTAGGCAAGTGTTCGAAGAGGCACCAAACACAGTAAAAGACTGTTTGTACACACCATAGGAGTGGTCGGAATGACAACGACCAATCACACTCCAAGTCCTCCAGCAACAAAGCATTATTAAAGCCCTGAACCATGCGTTCACGGCACAGTTGAGCTGGTGGCAGTGGCTCCATTGCTTCACGTAGCTGGAAAGACACAACCACTGTGAATCAGAAGAAATAGCAGCAGTATTCTGCCAATCAATGCCAAAATTATTGGAAAGCCGCAAAACTCACTGGAAAAGAGTAAATAGATGGCCGATGGAATGACTCCGAAGACAGTCTGGAAGATGGACATAAATCCAGACCTAACAACCTTAAAGAAGTGTACAATCCCAGTAGTGCTCGAGGCGTTGAAAATTCTGGATACCAGCTCACCAAAGTGCTTGGGGAAGTTGGTATTCAATAGGGATTGTATCTCGACTGATGATCTTGCAATTTGGAGAGCATAAGTCTCTCTAGCTGAGGTCAACACGACTTGTTTTTGGAACAGTAGTGCCTTTAGTCTGCTCAGCTTATCATAATTTACATTAACAGTATCAATGTGAGGCCACATTTCTGATACTTTTATCTCTCGTGTGGGGGAGAATAAAACTTGTCCACAACACGTAACAACCTTAGAGATTGAAAGTGTGTAGGCAATAACTGGTCGCATACTGCAACAGCTTTGGTCGCTCATCACCACATAACTTGCATTCAAAAGTACAGGAAATGCTGGTCGAATCAAAGGGAGGGTAGTACCCTTCAGAAAACAGGCCAAGTTTGCGACCTCCGCATTGTGAAGGCAGTGAAGGGACACCTGTTTGCAGATCATTGAATGACTAACAGTAGTCTCACATTCTCTTCTGCTAAGAAAGACCTCTGTTTTGCCGTTCAGACATTTGTATTCAAAGGGTAACTCCCCCTCTTTTTAAATATAGCTATTGCTCAGTCGCTCGTACCTGCCCACAGCAAGATGTTTCAGGCATTTCGAAAAACAAAAACATGGAAATGGGCAGATTAATGATGCCATGTAGGAGCCATACTGTTGAAGGAAGGACTCTCTGCAACTGTGAAAGGCAACTTTTCTAATTTCTCAACGTGAAGCATGGTGAAACTCGCTTCCCTTTTAGCCATTGTCTGTTGTTCCCTGGATAAATTAAAGTTGGTGAACAATTCACTACCGTTAATGTACTTCCATGGATTTCGGTCATTTTTTAATGTCTGTAACATCCAACCTAACTGCATGATGGAACGGAGCTGACTTTGTCCATGATATAAAAGGGACATGTCTGTCTAAATGATATCAATCACAGACAACACTTTGTTTGTTAGGGAATAAATCCTGTTGGACAGAGTGTTCATGCCGTTATCAACAACAGCTAAAGTCTTTTCCAAGTTTTTCTTGTCTATCTGCCTTAAACGTGCAGCAGCTTCTATCTGAGAAAGCTTCCAGATCTCATTATACATTGCCTAGATGAGTCGTTTAAACCGTGGCTTCCTAGGACCTAGCAAAATGTCCTGCAAGTCTGTATCCTTAGAAAGAGTGTTAAGATGTTCTTTAACTGAGGCTAACGTATTAGACTCTACCCACTGTTGGCACAGTTTACCCACACTGTATGTTGTAACTATACCCGTGTGTTGACCCGAGACGAAGGGAGGGCCTGGCTGGCTAATCTTGAAACCCCCTGAGGAATTTAAAAAACGTGCCTGACATCCATTGGTGTCTATTGGCCAAATCAACCACCCGTCGAGACTGGAAAGTGAAGAGTTATAGGTACCAGCCTGAACCTTAGCAACTAGCTCTTCCCCGGTGACATTCAGGAAGAATTTGCCAATCATTAAACCTTGCAGGTGTGGGGATACTGGGCGTGTTCATTTCTTTTATTTTCACTAACCCCAGACAGGATGTCTGTTGAATGGTGTCATTTAAAAAGATCATTTGCACAGGAATCAGGCATGCTCTATATAAAGCTTCCCTGCCCTGTATTTGCCAAAATTGTGTTCCCCATACACTCTTTGAATCAACAGTGTTCCTCCGGTATTCGTAACCTTCAACTGCAAGACGGGAAACAAAGGAATCTGAAAAAATCAGCTTTGTATCAGTTAGCAAAAGTTTCCTAATTCGTGAAGGAGGTAATTTGAAATAATATGATTCTGGATGTTTTGTGTCATGCCCAGAAAAATAAGTACATTTATCTGTATAACGTTTTGTGCTCCCCACAGGTGGTGTTGAACAGGGTTCCCACTGTGTGTAGTTAAGTACTGGTCTGTGTCTAGTGGCACGGCACAGGTAGTAATGTCCCCAGTTATTGTAGCAGAACATTTCCCCATAATTCATTGTATGTTGATATATATCATCACTTTCAAACACTGAATAGTCCTTCATTCCTGTTAACATAGAATCAACTGTGTGGACATCCCAATCATCAGATACAACATGAGGTGTAATTACATAAGTCATAGAAATTTTGAACACATATGGAATTTGAATGACCTCAGTAGTCCTGTAAATATCAAATGGAACATTGAGCCACACAATCCCATCAGGAATTGGTACAGCTGAGATGTTCAAAAGGGACAAGTCTCTTCAGACCTTATGTGAGGAAAGATATGGAGTTAAGACCTCATCCACAGGTGCAACAGAGGAGCATTCAGGGAGGTAATGACCATTTATGAGCAAAAAGAAAACAGTCATGAATGTCAAGCAAAACCATAAATAGGTCCATGGGTGAATTAAATAGTTATTTTTAAGCCATAGGTACAGCTTACGTGTCTTTGAAACATTTTCAATCACTGGAGTGGATGAGTCTAAAGAAAAATCATCAATGTCGATGAAGTAATCAGAGGCAGTCTTTGCAAATGCAGGGGCAGGTGCATCACTGGTGGATGGATCCACTTCACGTGGAGGCTCATAGTAGACAGTGTTGTCACTCTGTGTAGTGTTGGTGTAGAAAACAGCCACATCTTGGACAGGTGCTGTCGTTGAAGTGGTAACTGGAATAAGCAAGAGCTCATTTGTCGCCCTCCCCATGGTCAAGGAGGTATTTGTAGCATCATTGGATATTGTTATGTAGTCCGAAGTAGTGTTGTTATTTCTACTTTGAAGAGGTATATCCTGTTGGGTAGTGTTAGAAATGGGGTCTTTGGTTGACAGTCAGGTTACCCCCTGTTCAAGCAAGGACCCTCACTCTAGTCAGGGTAAAAGAGAATCACCCTCAGCTAACCCCTGCTTACCCCCTTGGTAGCTTGGCAGAGCAGTAGGCTTAACTTCAGAGTGCTAGATGTAAAGTATTTGTACCAACACACACAGCAACTTAATGAAAACACTACAAAATGACACAACACCAGTTTAGAAAAATAGGAAATATTTATCTAAACAAAACAAGACCAAAATGACAAAAATCCACCATACAAAAGTCAAGTTATCAATAAAAATGCAAAAAGAGTCTTTAAGTAGTTTAAAACACACACTAGCGCTGCTAGAGTGAAAATGTACCTAGTGCGCATCAAAAATAACCCCGCACGGGTGGGTGTGCGTCAAAAATAACTCCGCAGGACGGTACGTGAGTCGAAAATCCAGCCACACGATGATCCAAAAATCCCGCAGCGCAGGTTGTGATCTCCCAGCCTCCGTCAGCGATGCTGCGCATCGTTTATCCTGCTCCTTGCGTCGATTCTTCAGTCGCGTTTCCCGCGAGTGTCGTTTCTCAGCTGCGGAGCGTCATTTTTTCAGCCGCAGATCGGATTCGCGTCAATATTTTCCCAGCACGGCACTCTGTGCATGAATTTTCTTGTCTTTCGGCTGCCAGCTTCTCCTTACAGGGTCCCAGGAACTGGATGGGCACCACAGGGCAGAGTAGGAGTCTCTCCAGAGACTCCAGGTGCTGGCAGAGAGAAGTCTTTGCTGTCCTTGAGACATCAAACAACAGGAGGCAAGCTCTAGATCAAGCCCTTGGAGATTTCTTCTCAAGATGGAAGGCACACAAAGTCCAGTCTTTGCCCTCTTACTCTGGCAGAAACAGCAACTGCAGGATAGCTCCACAAAGCACAGTCACAGGCAGGGAACCTCTTCTTCCTCAGCTATTCAGCTCTTCTCCAGTCAGAGGTTCCTCTTGGTTCCAGAAGTGTTTCTCAAGTCTGTTGTTTTGGGTGCCCTTCTTATACCCATTTTCTCCTTTGAAGTAGGCCTACTTGAAAGTAAAGTCTCTTTTGAATGTGAAATCCTGCCTTGCCCAGGCCAGGCCCCAGACACTCACCAGGGGGTTGGAGACTGCATTGTGTGAGGGCAGGCACAACCCTTTCAGGTGTGAGTGACCACTCCTCCCCTCCCTCCTAGCACAGATGGCTCATCAGGATATGTAGGCTACACCCCAGCTCCCTTTGTGTCACTGTCTAGTGTGAGGTGCAACCAGCCCAACTGTCAAACTGACCCAGACAGGGAATCCACAAAAAGGCAGAGTCACAGAAATGGTATAAGCAAGAAAATGCTAACTTTCTAAAAGTGCAATTTTCAAACACACAATCTTAAAATCAACTTTACTAAATGATGTATTTTTTAATTGTGAGCTCAGAGACCCCAAACACCACATGTCTAGCCGCTCCCAAAGGGAATCTACACTTTAATCAGATTTAAAGGTAGCCCCCATGTTAACCTATGAGAGGGACAGGCCTTGCAACAGTGAAAAAGGAATTTAGCAATATTTCACTGTCAGGACATATAAAACACATTACTATATGTCCTACCTTAACCATACACTGCACCCTGCCCTTGGGGCTACCTAGGGCCTACCTTAGGGGTGTCTGACATGTAAGAAAAGGGAAGGTTTAGGCCTGGCAGGTGGGTACACTTGCCAAGTCGAATTTACAGTTAAAACTGCACCCACAGACACTGCAGTGGAAGGTCTGAGACATGATTACAGAGCTACTTATGTGGGTGGCACAACCAGTGCTGCAGGCCCACTAATAGCATTTGATTTACAGGCCCTGGGCACCTCTAGTGCACTGTACTAGGGACATCCTAATAAATCAAATATGCCAATCATGGATAAGCCAATTACATACACATTTTGTAAAGGAGCACTTGCACTTTAGCACTGGTTAGCAGTGGTAAGGTGACCAGAGTAAAAAAAACAGTAAAATCAGAGTCCAGCACCCATCAACAACCTGGGGAACAGAGGCAAAAAGTTAAGGGAGACCACGCCAAGGATGAAAAGTCTAACAGGTAGTGAGAAGGGACCAGGAATGACCCAAGGGACCTCTTCAGCCACATGGTGAAGTTTGACGTCGTCAATGGAAATTAATCTGTTTCCTTTGGAACCAGGCAGCGGTGGTAGGATGACAGTTCTGTTACATTGTACTCCCAGGACTGGTACCGGTGCTCTGTAGGATGGACCAAATTCCTTCTTCACAGCAATCTTCTCACAAACCAGATCCATGACTTTAGGAATCCAGCCAGTGGAAGTTGTTGGTACATCCCTTATTCCTAAGGTGGCAGCACTGGTGGATGATTTATCATCACGAAATTGCTGTAGCTCCTGTAAAACAGTGAGCCGTTCATTTATTTCAAAAGGTGTGTCTGCTGCCACCAAACCAGGGCCATCAAGATCTGAGACATACATAGGTATCCCAAAGAGAACCTCATAAGGAGTGCGTCCCCCCAAGGACTGGCTTGGCAGATTATTCAGTGCTCTCTGGACCCCATATAGGTGGTGAAGCCAGCTGCAGACAGAACCTGCTTTATATCATGGTTCCACCTCTCCATGACCAAATTTCCCTCAGGATGGTATGGTGAGGAGTAATGGAGTTCAACACTCATCGTCCCCATGGTGTCCCTGAATGCCTTAGAGGTAAATGCAGGGCCCTGGTCTGAATGGAAAGCTGCAACCGCAAATGTACCGATAAAGATAAGCAAGTCTTTTATAACAGTTCTAGTGTCAGCTGACCGCTGAGGCCAAACCCACAGGAATCTAGAACAAGAATCTACAGATACTAAGATGTATTTGTATGCACCATCAGGTTGAAGTGGCCCACAATGATCCAGATACACACATTGTAGTGGTCTGCTGGACACTAAGAGGGATGTCTGAGGTGGGCTTTTAATGTTTGAGCCCTTTATTTGCAGGCAAATGTCACAACAAAGGACGTATTGTTTTGTCTCTTTATATAGACCTGGGCAGCAGAAGCATTTCTGTAAGAATGTTACTGTGGCCGAGATACTAGAATGAGCAGAAGCGACACCCTCATGCGCTGCTTATATTAGATCTAATCTCTGGTCTTCGTTGGGGATCGCTCGATCTCCAACCCCAGGAAGTGTTGCATAAGTAACATTCTGTGCACTGATGTGGTAAGAATATTTTGTAGGGTATGCTTTTGGGAGAGACTCGCCTTCAGCTGAAGCTTTCACGGCAGTCAAAATTTCATTATCCAATCATGTCTGAGAACGAGTCACTGCAGCCACAGGAGCCGTAGCTGCTGCGGTTTTCGCTACTTCATCAGCCAAAGTGTTGCCAATAACGTGTACTCCTACACCTTGATGGCCCAATGTATGTACTACATGGACACAATGTATCTTACCCTTGAGATCAGCCACCCTCCCCCACAGAGTTCTGTGTTTTATGGTGTTCCCTTTGGAATCTCTAAACCCGTTCAGCTTCCAATGATTGAGGTAATCGTTGTAGGACGAGACGTAGTAGTATGTCACAGACAATTAAAGTCAGCAATCCTGGCTCTGTGTGTTCTAGCGCTAGAATAAGGGCTTTGAGTTCAGCCAACTGAGCTGTGCAGTCTCTAGGGTCTGCGTGTAGGTATTGTGAGGGTAGAAAACTCCATCCTTCATCACTCATCTCACTGCTGTGCAAGTGGCTGAATATTGATGTTTGGTACATACAGCTGGTTGTGCTGAACCATCAGTGTAAATGACAGTATGGTATCTGTCAAGTGGCAAAATATCTAGAGTTGCGGGGAACTCCTATTCGCATTTGAGAAATTCTTGTGTCTGAAGTTTTGGATCAAACATGTAGTCAACATCGGTGGCAGTCAGGGAGGTTGCCCACTGAATCCAGCGTGGATGTAATGCTTTAGCGTTAGGAACGCTTGCTTTGGTGACGGCCTGTAAGGGTGGCACCGGGGTAACGACAATGATACGTTTCCCTTGGGCAAGTGGCCTCTCCTTAATCTTAATGACAGCCAACTGAACTGCAGTTAGAATCTTTTCTGTGGGTGCAAAACGTTGTTTTGCATTAGAATATAAATTAGTTTTATATGCTATGGGCACTGTGTCACCTTCGTTAAAGGTGACATAAGTGAACCCAATGTCACCAGCAAAAATTCTGATGATCAAATTTGCTTTGTTGTCACGTGTGCGCAAGTGTTTGGCTTCTAGCATGTCCTGTTGCAATTCCCTAAGAATGCGTGTGTGTTCAACTGTCTAGTGTCTGCTAGAAAAATCAGGACGTATTAAGTCATAGAGTGGCTTGATACATTGTGCACAGTCAGGAATGTAAGTTCTGCCAAAATTTTAAGAAACCAAGTAAAGACTGTAGTTTCTTGAGAGTGTTAGGCGGGTGAAGTTGTGCACATTTCTCCAGTAAGTGCCTGGCCAGGCTCTTCCTGTCGTTTGATAGCTCGTATCCCAGGAATAGTACGCTGGAAAGGCTATTTTAGCTTTTCTAAAACTAAATTTGTAGCCGAGGGCTGCGAATCCTAAAACGATCTGATCGACCCTGGCAAGATGAATGTTGAGGTCGTCATCTGTGAGATAGATGTCATCCACGTAGGACAATGCCTCAGAATCAATATCATGTAATATTGATGTTACATGGGCTGAGAACAGCCCTGGGCTGTTATTGTAGCCTTAGGGTAAACACCAAAAGGTACCAACTTTCGTGTGCTAAGTTTTGGCAGAAGAACCTGTTGGAAATATCCAACTTTGTTTTATATTTTTTACGCACTATATTGTTAATTAGTAAAATGCTATGTGAATTTTGTATAGCGTATGTACGTGTATGGCTGTTTAAGTGTCTGTAATCTAAGACTATTCTATAAGAATGGTCGGGTATTGCAACTGGGAATAACGGATTATTCACTGCAGAGACGCAGGGCTCAATTACTTCCTGGTATTCGAGCTGAGTAAGGATCTCCATCACTGGAGCTTTTGCTTCATATTTAACGGGATATTGTGGCTGAGGTTGAGGTGTAGACCTGATAGGTATTACATGGCATGGAGAATCCTTGTCCCAACCTACATGATTGCGGTACAATGCAGGTGCCTGCGCCAAAGCCCAATTGACAGTGTGGGCTTGTTTTACCGCCTCCGGAAAAAGATCAGAGAAAGAAGGGCAAATTACATGTTCTCCATGTGGGAGCTTACGGACTTGCTTGGGCGGCCAGTCCCTGTTGGCCAGCAGGATATTGCAACTAAGTTCATCCCAAAATATCACACCAATGGTGCCTTCTACGTCTCCCTCAATTTGGATATTTAAATCATAAACCATATCGGGTGGGAGAACGCGGCCGTCTGCAGTCTCAACTGCATGAAATCGCTAGTTGATGTCTCATCCAGATGATCTTTCAGATTCTGGTGACATGTCCTGACCTCTGCTGCGCTGTCTAATAGTGTCACTGCCCACGTCTTGTTCTTCAGCAATGTTCTCAAGTGTACTGGCATTTTTAATTGACAGTGCTGTCACCTTTTTCTTTTTAAACTGTGGCTTTTTTGTGGGGATTTTTCTTCTTTTTTATCTGAAGACTGTGGTGAGTCATCTGTTTCACGTATTCAGTACGTCGATCAGGACGGCCCCTCTCTCGCTACGTCTATCCGTTGCTTCCTGAAAGGAACGAGAGGGACGTGAATCAGTATATCTTTCAGGAGCTTTTATATTTTCTCTTTTTCGGAGAGTGTATCTCCTATCGGAGTTCTCCGGATGTGGAGAATCAGCTCTCTGATTTACTCTATCTTTAAAATGTTTTTGTTTATCCCAGTGCTTTTTAGAACCCTCCTGTGCTTGTTTAGTACCTTCCTTAGGGGTGGTACTCTGTAATTCAAGCTTCTTTGGCTTGGCTCCCAAACTATCCCATCCTATACTGGTGTAGGAAAGGATTTTCGGCAGCTCTTTCTCCCGGTCCAAATGTGGAATCTCTCTGAGGTACTGGCGTATAGCCAGTGCTACCGCTTCCCCTTTGATGTTACTGAGTACGATTGAGGAGACTGCGTCAAAGTCATGCATTATTTTCATCCCTAAATCCAGTGCTGGGGCAGGCCCGTGCTCATTCTGTATTTGTTTTAACACTTCCGGTAAATTGGCAAGTGTCGGGGTACCACGTGTGGTAGTATAAATTGCAGCAAAGACTGTACTCCATGTGGCACAGTCATTTACCGAGGGAACCATCCTGAAGGGCAAGCACATTGTGAGAATTCTATGTTTCTCCTGTGGTCCGGTATAGGGAAACACAGCTTCTAGTTGATTTGTTTTCTGGGCTATCCAGAACGGTATTTTCTCCCGTTCTGTAGGTACCTTACCCATGATAGTATGTACTGTTTGTGGATTCATCCCAGTAGCCAATTTATATCCAGCAGGTGCTGGTGGTGCTGGACGCGCTGGTGTAGTATTCAAAGTTCGCATTATAAACTGAACAAGTCGTCTGTAGAGTGTTATTAGTTCAAGATATAAGTTTCACAGGTCTGCTGCCTGCATGTTTTGTATACCTGGGTGAAGTGTGTATGTGGCAAACATAGGCCACGTTGGTCCTTCATTACCTAATGGACCTAATCTCATGGGTTTTATTACATGTGGTAGGGTGCCTTCAAACCAGTTCTGATGTTCTTGATAAGTAATCAGAATCTCAAGACACTGGTATGCTTGGTACCGCTGAGATACGTTTGCAATTCTATATGTATGAAATGTGAATGATCTTTGGTCTTCCTCAGGAAAGGTGACCCAAGAGTAGAATGTTTGTTTGGTAAGCTTCACTAGCTTCTACTATGAATGTGACATCCCCGCCCTCATCTGTTAAGCCATGTGCTACTAGGTGTAGTGTTAATGCTTGTATAGCATTCTTAGGAAATTCTATGGTGTTAGCCATATTGTGAAATGGGTAAGAGAGATGGAACACCAAATGGGGAGCAATGTCCTTGTAAGTGTTTAA
This sequence comes from Pleurodeles waltl, assembly GCF_031143425.1. Classification (NCBI taxonomy): domain Eukaryota; kingdom Metazoa; phylum Chordata; class Amphibia; order Caudata; family Salamandridae; genus Pleurodeles; species Pleurodeles waltl. Next base: position 423,531,012 of record NC_090437.1, read on the forward strand.
GCTTGAACAACCTGCAGCCTAATTAGGTGCTCCCTGTTCAGCTGAGGAGGATCTTCCCCAAGACCACGGACGTCTCTGTATAATGGTACTTAGGGTACCTGCTGTATGTGAGACAGTGATGGTCAGGGTATCCGTAAATTAGTGCCTAAACACCATCGTTGGTGGCGCCATGTTGTAGTTTGACTCTCTAGGAAAGACTGCTGGTTTAAGGATAACACTACTTATGTTTGTAGGCGACTATGCCAGTCCAACAACAAGTCGCAACTGTCGTCCCAACCCTCACAGCTTACAAGCAGCACCTCACCAAAAACCTAAACAGTAAAACGTGATTTGTGCCTTTACGCATGGACTCAAGATTGTGACATCTCAGGGAGTGTTGTGGTTAAACAGAAATTACCTCTTTCTCACATAAGCTCAATGGCTCGATCAAACACAGGCAAAGAAGAAGATGCAGTAAAGTTTCAATAGGTTTTCTTTAGCAAAACTGCAAGGGGCTACAATGATTAGGATAATGAACAGTGCAAGAAACAGAATGGTAAAGACAAGAGTCATTATTACAAAGACCCCCACCATCTTGCAATAACATGTAATGACATGAGATGTGAAATATGTCCTAATACCCTAGCATAATGAGCCTAATTTCTAACCTAAGATAGAGCTAGGTATGTTAAACCTAATCTGCCAATGCCATGTCCATGAGAAGAGCCCCTAACCCTTGTTACCTTTGAATGAGGTCTCTAGCTCAGACTCCGTAGGGACACGACGACTGGGTCAGCATCAAAACAATGTGTAGCATCGATAGCAGCAATGGCATCTGGTCGGAATCCCTCTGACTATCTGTTAAAGTGAGGAGTATTTATAGAGATCTGCTTGAAACCCTGATGTAGGTCTGTTCCCAAACAATAGATAACAAGACATGCTTAGGACAGTAATTTGTGTAAACAATTCCCTCGAAAGCATGAAGAGGGAAAGTACCTAATGTGAACACCTACAGTTTGTTTATCTTTGTCACTTGCTATTGATGCCTTAGCGCGGTGGCACTGATAACACAAAACTAAAACATGGGCCTAACTAAAAACAAGGCAGCCATCTTAAAAGATATGGGTGGCCATTACAACCCTGGCGGTCGGTGTTAAAGGGGCGGTAAGACCGCCAACAGGCCAGTGGTAAAACAATTGCAATTACGACTGTGGCGGAAACCGCCAACAAAGACAGCCACTTTAACACTCCGACCGCCACGGCGGTACAAACAAACAGCTTGATGGTCACCGCCAACAGACAGGCGGAGGACAATGTACCGCCCACAGTATCACAACCTACCAATCTGCCACCTTTTCCGGGGCAGATTCACCGTGGACAAAACACGGCGGAAACAGGACTACGAAGGGAAAACGCTCACCTCTACACACCCCACGAGGAATCCGGACGCCATGGAACCCGAGCTCCAGATCCTGCCAGCCCTTATCTTCTTGCTCCTTTACCAGGAGCACGAACACCGCCAGCGAAGACAACGGAGAGTACTGCACCTAGGACACAGGGGTGGGCGGAGGGAAAAAACAGGGACACACACACGCAACACCCCACCCCCACCCTCACCCACTACAACATACACACTAATACAGCATGATACATTACAGTTACACCCCACAAACCCCCTGGAAGAATGCAAAGACAAAAGCAAATGAGTGTAACCATTGTAATCTATTAAAATCCAGGACGCAAAAATATATATACACTATAAACAAATATATACACCAAGAATAGTAGTCCAGGTAGTGCTCCATTGAAGTCCGTGGAACACTGGGCCCACACGGCATGGGCGAGGTTCACACTCAGTCCCCGAACATGACGGCGAGAACACTGCAGGGGCATCAGATAGCAATAAAACAGGCACCTCAGGGGGAAGGGAAACGGGGGGCACCTCAGCCGGTTGAGTGCACAACACCAAATCCACGAGGGGGCCACATGCCCACTGTTCAATCCTGGGGAGTGCAAAGCCACAGTTCCTCAAGTCTCTATAGAGGGTGGTTTGCCCAGTGCATTATCCTGGGGAGTGCAAAGCCACAGTCTCTCAAGTCTCTACAGTGGGTGGGTTTCCCACTGCTTTACCCTGGGGAGTGCAAAGCCACAGTCTCTCAAGTCTCTCCAGTGGGTGGTTTGCCCACTGTTTAATCCTGGGGAGTGCAAAGCCACAGTCTCTCAAGTCTCTACAGTGGGTGGGTTGTCCACTGCTTTATCCTGGGGAGTGCAGTCTCTCAGGTGGATGCCTTTCTCCACTGGTTCTGGAGGGGGCCTTGTGCCCAGAGTGCTTCTTCCTGCCAAGGACAGAGGTAGTGGATGTATCTCTCCACTGGTTCTGGAGGGGGCCTTATGCCCAGAGTGCTTCAACCTGCCAAGGACAGAGATAGTGGATGTACCTCCCCACTGGTTCTGGAGGGGGCCTTGTGCTCAGAGTGCTTCTTCCTGCCAAGGACAGAGGTAGTGGATGTATCTCTCCACTGGTTCTGGAGGGGGCCTTGTGCCCAGAGTGCTTCATCCTGTCAAGGACAGAGGTAATGGATGTATCAGGTGCTCAGAGTGCTTCTTCCTGCCAAGGACAGAGGTAGTGGATATATCTCTCCACTGGTTCTGGAGGGGGCCTTGTGCCCAGAGTGCTTCTTCCTGCCGAGAACAGAGGTAGTGGATGTATCTCTCCACTGGTTCTGGAGGGGGCCTTGTGCCCAGCGTGCTTCATCCTGCAAAGGACAGAGGTAGTGGATGTATCTCTCCACTGGTTCTGGACGGGGCCTTGTGCCCAGAGTGCTTCATCCTGCTCGTGACGGACTCAGTAGCGTCAGTGCCCTTGGCGCTCTTGTTGCGGCGGTGTCCTTGGCAGCGGTGCTTGTGGCGGCAGTGCCCTGTTCAGCGGTGCTTGTGGCGGTGGTGTCCTGTTCAGCGGTGCTTGTGGCAGCGGTGTCCTGTTCAGTGGTGCTTGTGGCGGCGGGTCCTTGGCATAGACTCAGCTGCTGGCGGTCCTGTCTGGCCCAGCGGGGCTGGTGCTGGCGGTCCTTCATGGCTCAGCGGTGCTTGTTGCGGCGGTGTCCTTGGTAGCGCTGTTTGTGGCGGCGGTGCCCTGTTCAGCAGTGCTTGTGGTGGCGGTGTCCTGTTCAGTGGTGCTTGTGGCGGCGGTGTCCTGTTCAGTGGTGCTTGTGGCAGTGGGGTCCTTGGCAGTGACTCAGCTGCTGGCGGTCCTGTCTGGCCCAGCGGGGCTGGTGCTGGCGGTACTGTATGGCCCAGCGGGGCTGGTGCTGGTGGTCCTGTCTGGCCCAGGGATGATGGTGGTGGCCTCCTGGGGAGCGGGGATGATGGTGGTGGCCTCCTGGGCAGCAGGGCTAATGCTGGTGCTGGTGCTGGCCTCCTGGGCATCAGGGATGATGGCGGTGGCCTTCTGGGCAGCGGGGATGATGGCGGTGGCCTCCTGGGCAGCAGGGCTGGTGCTGGCGGTGGCCTCCTGGGCAGCAGGGCTGGTGGCGGTGGCCTCCTGGGCAGCGGGGATGATGTTGCTGGCCTCCTGGGCAGCGGGATGATGGTGGTGGCCTCCTGGGCAGCGGGGATGATGGCGGTCTTCTCCGCCGTGCTGCTCATCCCAGACTTGCTGACTTTCTTGTGGCCCTTCCCCACCTTGGAAGGTGTCACAGCTGACTCCACACTCCCACCTGTACCCCTGGGAGCAGCTTTGGTGGCTGGAGTCTTCTCCCTCTCCCGCCGGGCATGGGCAACTTTTGATGCTTGACAGGTGGGGGACTGTCCGTGTTGTGGCTCCGTGCCACACTGGCTGCCCTGGTGGCCGGTGCACTCCAGATTCCGGTGACTACAGGCACCACTGGTCCCAGAGATGTTGTGGCTGAGGTGCTAGGTTGGGACCTGGAGAGTCGGGCCCTAGGAGACTGACGGGGTGGGGAAGTGAGGGAAAGAGGTCAGGGTTGGACAGGAAAAGTTTCTTGGGAACACTGGGACGGGTAGCTGGAGGGGGTTTGGGAGTGGAGAAAGAGGTTGTGGTTGTAGGAGGTGTTCGTTTGGTGACTTTGGGTGAAGGTGCATGCGCTGGAGGGTGTCGTGAGGTGGATGGCTGTTGGGTGGGGGTGTTCCTGTGTTTGTGTATCTTTGGAGGTGGAGTCACAGACACACTGGGAGAGGACACAGGGGATGTGTGAATGGCAGTGGGGGTGGTGACTGCACGTGAGCGGGGTGTGGTGGTGTGTGTGCTGGTGATGGAAGTAGTGGCTGTAGATGTAGTGCATGCAGGTGTGAGTGTAGACGAGACTGGGAGGGAGGAGGGAGACAAGGAGGAGGGGGACACAGTGGAGGCAGTGGATGTTGGTGTGTCTGCATGTGTGTGATGCTTGTGTGAGTGCCTGTGGGATGTGTGGTGCTTATGTTTGCCTGAGCTTCCCTTGTGTGTTGACGTGTGTGCATGCTGGTCTGAAGGTGTGCTTGGGATAGGCTGAAGTAGAGGTGATTGGGTCTGGGTGGAGGAAGTTGGAGGGGGGAGGCTAGAGACAGGGACAAAGGCTGCCATCAGTGCTGAGGCCAGGGTCTGAAAAGCTCGCTGAAGGGCCGCCTGACCAGAATGAATGTCCTCCAGGAATGCATTTGTTTGTTGCAACTGCCTTTCTACACCCTGGATGGCGTTCGAAATGGTAGACTGCCCAACAGTGAGGGACCTGAGGAGGTCAATGACCTCCTCACTGAGGGCAGCAGGGGTGACTGGGGCAGGGGCTGAGGTGCCTGGGGCGAAGGTGATGCCCAGCCTCCTGGGTGAGAGGGCACGGGGCAAAGGCTGAGGGGCTGCCGGGAGGGCGATGCTGGTAGGTGGGGTGGCAGCTGTACCTGTAGATGCGGGGGGCACAGATGTTGCCGCCACCACAAGGGAGCTCCCATCAGAGGACTAGTCCGTGTCACTGGTGTCAGCTCCTGTCCCGGCCGTGGAGCTCCCCTCACCCTCCGTCCCACTGTTGAACTCCGAGTCCGTTGTCTCTCCCTCCAGGGCCATGTGGGATGCAGCTCCCTCCTGCTCCGGTGCTCCGGTGCCACTGCTCCTCCGCCTGATGATGATAATGCGCACAAGAACAGGGAGACCACAAAAAGGGAGGGTGGGACAGAAGAAAGACATGTTGAGTGCATGCATTACCACTACCGTTGGCGGACATGACAGACACAGAAGCCCCCTGCACTACGCCGTGCACTTGGGCTCCACTGTTCAATCCCTGGGACATGGCCTACAAGGCTATGGCCGACATCTGCACACATGGATGACACAGGAGCCTGACTAGGTGTACTTGCCACTGTACACAGGTGGGGTGGGGTGCCACAGGGTCTGCCAGAACAAGGGGACCTAACTAGCACACTCGCCCTGGCCTAGGGAAAAAACCACAGCCCACCTCCCCCACCGAGACACCTCCACTGCATGCAAAATCAGCAGAATGAGGGTGTACTCACACCCTTGTGGCTGCTGTGATGCCCTCAAGCGCCCATCCAACTCCGGGTACGCCACCGCCAGGATCCTGAACATCAGGGGGGTCATGGTGCGACGGGCACCCCTCCCACATTGGGAGGCCATCCCCAGCTGGGCCTCCGCCTTCTTCTTGCTCCAGTAGCGAATGTCCTCCCATCTCTTACGCCAGTGGGTGCTCTGTCTGTGGTAGACCCCCAGGGTCCGGACGTCCTTGGCGATGGCACGCCAGATATCCTTTTTCTGGTGGGCGCTGACCTACATGAATTGTACAGGGGGAAAAGAAAAGTTATTACTAACTGCACCATCACAGTCATTGGCCCACATCCCTACCCTTGCCATGTGGCACATGCACTCACCGTCGTTTCATGCACGCCTCAATCTCCCCCCCATCATTCATCCACCCCACTCCACACAGGCATAGCCCATACAGCATGCTCACAGTGTACTTACCTGTTTGTCTGGAGGACCGTAGAGTAGCGTGTACTGGGGGAGGACCCCATCCACGAGTTTCTCCAACTCCTCCGATGTGAAGGCAGGGGCCCTTTCCCCAGACGCACAAGCCATTGTCTCTTCCAGACCGAGGTCACAGTAGCACTTGCAGTGTAGGTCCTCTCCTGTTGAAGATCAGGTATCGAGTGATTGAACAGATAGAAAATGGCGGTCACGCCCGCGGCGGTGCGTACCCTCACCGCCGGCGTACATCGTCATTGGCTCCTGGGACCCATAGGGTCCAATGTTAACCAATGCAGAATTGCGCCGCGGTCTTCGACCGCCTACTGCGACGGTGTACAACGGCAGCGCAGTTACCTCACATCCCATTGTCCCACTTTACAGGTCAGACAGCCACCATTTCAGGTGCCCACATGGCTTAATTTTTAACTGCGTCACACATACCTAGGCCTTGCCTCAACACTCATACAGGCCAAATTTTGGATTATGATTTGTGTTCTGTGTAAGCTGTGGGTACGTACGTCTGAGTTGGTTGACTCTGTGCTCACTGTTGTCCTTCATAGGCACCGTCTGCTGGAACATGTGAGGAGATGGCGGCATCCTCCGGGGTACAGATCGCTGGTGGACCTGTCGGCAATGGAGGAAAGACACGTGATCATCACCTACAGGCTTGATCGTGCCACAATCCTGGAACTATGTGCCCAGCTGGAGCCAGACCTGATGTCAGCTATCCGCCATCCCACAGGAATCCCCCCTCAAGTGCAGGTGCTGTCAGTACTCCATTTCCTTGCAAGTGGGTCATTTCAAACAACAGTGGCCATAGCATCAGGGATGTCCCAGCCTATGTTTTCCAACGTGTTGTCCAGAGTGTTGTCTGCCCTGCTGAAACACATGCAGAGCTACATCGTTTTCCCTCAGGTGGAGGATTTGCCTATAGTGAAAGGTGACTTCTATGCCCTGGGACATATTCCCAACATCATAGGTGCCATTGATGGGTCACATGTGGCTTTGGTACCCCCCCGCCTACCGCGACGGTGTACAATGCCAGCGCAGTTACCTCACATCCCATTGTCCCACTTTACAGGTCAGGCAGCCACCATTTCATGTGCCCACATGGCTTAATTTTTAACCGCGTCACACATACCTAGGCCTTGCCTCAACACTCATACAGGCCAAATTTCGGATTATGATTTGTGTTCTGTGTAAGCTGTGGGTACGTACCTCTGAGTAGGTTGACTGTGCTCGCTGTTGTCCTTCATAGGCACCGTCCGCTGTGACATGTGAGGAGATGGTGGCATCCTCCGGTTTACAGACCGCTGGTGGACCTGTCAACAATGGAGGAAAGACATGTGATCATCACCTACAGGCTTGATCGTGCCACAATCCTGGAACTATGTGCCCAGCTGGAGCCAGACGTGATGTCAGCTATCCGCCATCCCACAGGAATCCCCCCTTAAGTGCAGGTGCTGTCAGTACTCCATTTCCTTGCAACTGGGTAATTTCAAATAACAGTGGACATTGCATCAGGGATGTCCCAGCCTATGTTTTCCAACGTGTTGTCCAGAGTGTTGTCTGCCCTACTGAAACACATGCGGAGCTACATCGTTTTCCCTCAGGTGGAGGATTTGCCTACAGTGAAAGGTGACTTCTATGCCCTGGGACATATCCCCAACATCATAGGTGCCATTGATGGGACCCATGTGGCTTTGGTCCCCCCCAAAGGAGTGAACAGGTGTACAGAAACCGGAAGAGTTATAATTCCATGTATGTGCAGATGGTGTGTTTGGGAGACCAGTACATTTCCCATGTTAATGCCAAATTCCCTGGCTCAGTGCATGACGCTTACATCTTGCGGAATAGCAGCATCCCTTATGTGATGGGGCAACTCCAGAGGCACCGTGTGTGGCTATTAGGTGAGCACGTGGAAGCAAGTCAGTGGGAATGGTTGTCTGGGTCTGGGAATATCCCTACAGGTTAGTGTGTCCAACAGTTGTCCCTCGCCATTTGCAGGTGACTCTGGTTACCCCAACCTGTCATGGCTACTGACCCCAGTGAGGAATCCCAGGACAAGGGCAGAGGAACGCTACAATGAGGCCCATGGGCAAACTCGGCGGATTATAGAGCGGACCTTCGGCCTCCTGAAGGCCAGGTTCAGGTGCCTCCATATGACAGGTGGATCCCTATTCTACTCACCAAAGAAGGTGTGCCAGATCATCGTGGCCTGCTGTATGCTTCACAACTTAGCTTTGCGATGACAGGTGCCTTTTCTGCAGGAGGATGGTCCAGATGGTGGTGTTGTTGCAGCTGTGGAGCCTGTGGACAGTGAAGACGAGGAAGCAGAAGAAGAGGACATCGACAACAGGAACTCGGTGATCCTGCAATATTTCCAGTGAGACACAGGTAAGAATACAAACCTGCTCACTATATGTACTTTAACACTACTACCTCTCAACTGTCTGTCGTTTTCACCCAGTGTATGGTCACTGAGTTGTCACTTTCCCTTACGATTTCACAGATGTGGGTCCCACTGTGTGACATCTGCTTTGTTTCCTCATGGACTAGAGCTGTGTGGCATAGGTATGTTGACTTTACATTTGAAAGAGCATTTTGACACTGTAATTGCTAATACACTATTTCAAAATCACAGACTGACTCCAGATTGTTTTGTGCTTTAAGGGTGTTTATTTAAGTGCTAAATATTTCAGGGGGTTGTAAAATGGTGAGGGGTGATGGTGGAGGAATGTCCATGGCAGAGTCCAGTCTATTAGTCTCACAGGTGCATTGCCCAAATGGGCATAGGAAGTGGAGCTGGGGCAGTTTGAGGATGGACAGGGTGACAAAGTGGGACAGAAGGATGACATTCAGGGTGATCTCATTTCTTGGCGGGGGTCTTGGCATCGTTCTCTGTCTTTGTCCTGGATCTCAGGGACTGTTGGCGGGGTGGTTCACCCTCTGCAGGGGGTGGGGTGCTGGTGTGGTGGTCAAGTGGCCGGGCCTCCTGTCCACTAGCGCCGGATTAGGTGGTGGGCAGTTCATCGTCCAGGCTAGTGTCAGGAGCCCCTTGTTGTGCCACAGTGTCCCTCCTGGTGTTGAGGACTTCCTTCAGCATCCCTACGATGGTGCCCAGGGTGGAATTGATGGATCTGAGTTCCTCCCTGAAGCCCAAATACTGTTCCTCCTGCAGCCGCTGGGTCTCCTGAAACTTGGCCAGTACCATTGCCATCGTCTCCTGGGAATGGTGGTAGGCTCCCATGATGTTGGAGAGGGCCTCGTGGAGAGTGGGTTCCCTTGGCCTGTCCTCCCCCTGTCGCACAGCAGCCCTCCCAGTTCCCCTGTGTTCCTGGGCCTCCGTCCCCTGGACCGTGTGCTCACTGCCCCCAGGTCCCTGTTGTTGTTGGGGTGGTGGGTTAGCCTGGGTTCCCTGTAGTGGTGGACACACTGCTGATTGACGTGTCCTGGGGACAGAGGTATGGGCCCGCTGGGTGGGTGCTGTGCTGGTGTTTCCAGAGGGGGGAAGCTCTGTGGTGGCCTGTGACTGTGTCAGGGGAACCGACTGTCCAGAGGTCCCCGATGGGCCGGGCTGGTCATCCAGATCCAGTTGTACAGGGCTGCTGTCATCACAGTGGGCCTCTTCTGTTGGTGGTGTGGACATGTGTGGACCCTCCTGTCCGGTGACGTTGGGTAGGGGTCCTGCAGGGGTATAAAAGGATGTTTATTACATCTGTGTGTGCCATGGTGTGCAATTGGTGGGTGACCGTGTACCCCAGTGCTTGCATTCCTGTGTGGGTCCTTGTGTGATGGTGGTTTAGGGGTGTGTATGGCTATGTGCAGTGGCCATGCTTTGGTGATGGGTGTTTATGCTTTGTTGTTGCATGCAGGGCTTGGTGTTAGGATGTGTGGTTTGTGATAGTGGGATATTTGTGAGGAGTTGGAGTGATGGGGTGGGGGTGAGGGTGGGGGTATGTGAGAGCATGCAAGTAGGGTGGGGGATGTAATAGTTAAGATTTGACTTACCAGAGTCTATTCCTCCATCTACTCCTGCGAGGCCCTCAGGATGCAGAATCGTCAAGACCGGCTCCTCCCATGTTGTTTGTTGTGGGGGAGGAGGTGGGGGTCCACCGCTAGTCCGCTGAACCGCAAGGTGGTGTCTTGAGACCACAGAACGCACCTTCCCCCGTAGGTCGTTCCACCTCTTCCTGATGTCATCCCTATTTCTTGGGTGTTGTCCCACTGCATTGACTCTGTCCACTATTCTTCGCCATAGCTCCATCTTCCTAGCTATGGAGGTGTGCTGCACCTGTGATCCGAATAGCTGTGGCTCTACCCAAGCGATTTCCTCCACAGTGAACCTGAGCTCCTCCTCGGACAACCTGGGGTGTCTTTGCCGTGCCATGGGGTGGTGTGGGTGATGTGTGGGGTGGTGTGTGTAGTGATAAGTGGGGTGATATGTAGTGGTGTGGTGTGTGAGGTGCGTTGAAGTTATGTGGGTGATGGTATTGTGTGCCTGTGGGTGCTTGGCAGTTGTTTGTAGTGTCTCTCTCTGTCCTTCTCTCTGTAATTTTGTCGTAGGGGTTTGTGGGTGATGTGGGTGTGTGTTTTATCTTGTAATGGGTGTGTGGGAGTGGTGTGTGTATGTGTATCAGGTGTGTGCATTTCAAATTGTCCAATGTGGATGTGTTTTATAAATGTGTGCGTATTTTGAGCGCAGCTGTGTGTACCGCCAATGGAATACCGCGGTTGAAAGACCGCCACATGTATTCGTGTGTCCTGATAGTGTGGGCGTATTTCTGTTGGTGTGACGGTGGAGGTTTTGTTTTTGCCAGTTTATCACTGACCTTTGGTGTGGCGGACTTCTGTGGGTGTCTGAAGTTTGGCAGATTCCGAGCAGTGGGTCATAATGACCGTGGCAAATTCCGCTGCCGCGGGGGTGTGTTGGCGGTCTTCTGCACGGCGGTAAGCGGCTTTTACCGCCAATGTTGTAATGAGGGCCTAAATTAAATAAATGCGCTAAAACAGAGCAAGCGAAGTAGGATAAAAGTCACTAGGTGACAGGGTCACAAGTCTGCAAGCCAAAGGCTAAGCTAACTCCTGTATCCCATTAAAACAAACTAGGGTTCACTATACTTGTTATATATAATTGATTGGATAGGAGCATGTATGATGGACCTATAAGTGGTCCTGATCCCCCCCTTGTTGTTAGATATTGACACCAAATTCAACATATCTAGGCTGTACCATAATGGACGTAGTAACCCATGTCTGTCCGGGCGCAAGCCCCATGTTATCTTTTGGACAGGCTATCACTTATAGTGCACCTTAATGGTGAAGACACTATAAAGACATATGTGCATGTGCTTATATGGCTACACCTTAAATATAATGCACCCTGCCTCCTAGTCGGAAAAGACCTTCCCTGGGGGCGTGTCAAGTATATGTAAGGCAATGCATGGGACTGTCCCACACATGGTGAAGGCACAGACAAGACAGAGCAGTTTGCACTGCTCCCCCAGTCTGCAATGGCAGGCCTGCTATCAGTAGTTTGCTTGGGTCACCCAGGGTGGCACAATTTTGTGCTGCAGCCCTGAGGACCCCTTTACCACCTATGCCCAGGGTACTCCAGGTACCATCTACTAGGACTCACAAGGCAGCCAGGTCTTTGCCAATCAGAAAAATTACCAGGGTGACAAATCTGTATTGGGTGAGTGAGCACGAGCACTGGGGCCTGGACAGCAGGATCCATTGCACTAACAGAGTCATAACCATCATCTATGGGGCAAAAAGTGTGTGTGGGGGGTGATCGTACACAAAGGGGCACTTTCCTACAGAGAGCACAGGTATTCAGGCCCAGATTTATACTTTTGGCCGCAATACTGCGCAGTTTTCTGGCAAAAAGTATAGTGCTGGCTTGCGTCATTCCAAAGCAACTTTACAGATAGCCACAAGCTGGCGCTAAATTGGGCTAGCGTCAGAAAAAATTACGTTAGCCGGGTGAGATGGAGGTACAGGTGAAGGGGGTTTTGCCTTAAAAAATGAGGCTAGGCTGGTTAGAGGCAAAAGAAATGCTGTAAATCAGCCTAGTGTAATTTCCTGCACAACCATCCATAACACATGACTCCTGTTTTACAAAAGTCAAGAGTCATGGCCACCACCCGAATGGCCTAGCATAGGGGACCAGGGCCACGCAGGGGGGACCATGTCAGAGCTCCCAATGGCACTTCAAATTTGTTTTTGAAATACTTACCAATGCTTACCCTACTTACCTGGGATGGGGTCCCCCATCCTCTGGTGTCCTTCTGGTGTGGGTGGGGGTGTTCCTGGGACTTAGGGTGGACACCTATGGGCCCATTCCATGGTGTTTGACCATGGAAATGGGTCCACAGGTCCCCTAACGCCTGGTCTGACCCAGGCATTAAATAATGGCACTAAGCAGGCTTAGCGCCATTATTTAGACCTGCCTCCCACCCGTGCACCATTTTCGCACGGAAGGATAAATAAGGCGCTACTGGCTTAGAGTCATTTTTTGGACAAGAATGCCTACCTTGCATCTCATTGACGCAAGGTGGTTTCACGCATCCAAAAAATGATGTTAACTCCTTTATTTTGACGCTAGACGGGCCTAGCATCAAAATATAAATATGGAGTTGAGTTTGCACCGAATTTGCTTGAAAAAATTATGCAAGTTCTGCACATAGTATAAATATGCTCCTCAGTTTTTAAAAATGAGAAGTTGTTATTGTTCCTTCAAAATGTATCCACATCTGAAGTGGAAACTTATATTGTTTGGTTTTGGCACTACATTTAGTTATAGGATCAAAGAGTAAATACTACTAAATATTGATAACAGTATCAGAATACGGAACCCAAGCATAGTGGTAGTGAGCCGTAAGGCCACATCAAGGCACCAACAACTTCATGGAATATTCACACCCCACACATCGCCATTCGTACTGCCAGCCATGGCCCCAATTCACACAACACTCATAAAAAAAAACAGGGACACTTCATGGGCCCATCACAATAATATGTCAACAGGATTAAAATACTAATTACATTACCATTCAACCAGTCAGTAATAGACACATTCAGCCAGTGAACAGCCACACATTCTGCTAGCCAACATCCATGCATTTCACTTGCCAACAGCCACATAATCCACTAGCCAACAGCTACACAATCACCACTACACACAAACTGCCAGCCACTTTTGGATTAGTGCCTTGACTGTATTTTCACTTCAATCTGAACGTCTAACTTTTCCCTACACATAATCCCAATGAAAACAAACCTTGGCTAGGTTTTGACTACCTGTTTATTTCTGTCACAACTGTAGTCCTAAAACTGCGAGGATGCCGGGTACACCTTAACTAATGCCTCATCATGGATGCCTGATTAAGCTTTAAAAGGCTTTCTTTTCAGATGCTGAATTGAGCTATGTCCAGTGTGTTAAAGACAGTTGGGGTGTCTGGGGATGCACTAGAGGCCCATTCTTCAGACTGTGTAAAGAAATCTACTTATGAAAACTAGGCTACATTTTGAGGAGCAGAGTCTACTAGGTTGCCTAAGCAGCACTGCTAGAAAGACTACGGGCTTTACGGTTTGGTGGATGGGTACTTAGTCGAAACACAGCACATTGTATTTGACTGAAATGAACTATAATATGCGGGCAGAATATCCACCATGTTCTAACAGAAGATGAATGTAGCAAACAGGTCATAAATATGACATTTATGTCTAGTGACAAGTGCAGTAAAAGGTGCCTACAGAGCAGTTCTAGAAAGACTATGGGCCTCATTTAGCAGGAAGTGGCACATTGCAGTGCCACAAGCAATCTTCCTGTGCCGAGCGACGTAATTTCCAAAACACAGGGATGCGCCACAAATACAAGAATACAGAGCATCCCTTTGTTTTCCCCTGTATCAGGCCTAAATCAGCTGCCTAGCGCCAATGCAGCCACCCTTGCCCCATGGTACAAGGATGCCTGCATTGTGGGGGTGATTGTTTATGTGCAAGACACTTTCCTGCATATAAACAATCATTTATGACGATCTGCTCTTTCTATGTGTGCTGCAGAATGCAGCACATATAGAAAGAGCAAAAAAAAGTGCAGAAATAAAAGTATTTCTCCTCGTTGCGCCACTCTAATGGCACCCTTAGGGTGGCATTCGTTTTTGGCACTGCCTCAGGTTTACAAGGCCAGTTTATGCCAGGTAAAGTGGCTTAACACCACCTTGTAGATATGGATCAGGGAACCGGAGCATCACTAAAAGTGAGGTTCCAGTAGCACCAGGGCCTCGCAAATGAGGCCCAAAGGGTTTTAGGGTTTGGTGGACAGGATATTCAGTTAAAACATGGTACACATCCTATCAACCATTAAATGATCTTCATTGACTGAAATGCACCAGTTCTATGGTGGGTGGAATATCCATCATTTGCTCACAGAGAGTGAAGGAGGTAAATAGACCACAAGTGTAGGAGGCTGGCCTGGCCTATAGTGGGTACCTGATGATACTTACACCTTGTGCCAGGTCCAGTTATCCCTTATTAGTAGATTAGTAGTGTTCTAGAGGCTTAGGCTGATAGAGGTAGCTATAGCAGAGCAGCTTAGGCTGAACTAGGAGACATGCAAAGCTCCTACTATACCACTTATATCATATAGCACTAGATCATAAGAAACACTACTCAGAGTTACTCAAAATAAAGGTACTTAATTTTAATGACAATATGCCAAAAGTATCTCAGAGGATATACTCCCTTAGGAGGTAAGTAAAATACACAAAATATACACACAAACCAAAATCAGGTAAGTGAAACACTTAGAAAAGTAGTGCAAACAATGTAGAACACAATAGAATGCAATAGGAGACAATAGGCCTAGGGGCAACACAAACCATACACTCCAAAAGTGGAATGCGAACCACAAATTGACCCCAGGCCTAGTGTAGTGTGTAGAGGGTCGCTGGGAGTGTAAGAAAGCACTAAGGGTGTCTAAGATACCCCACCCCAAGACCCTGAAAAGTAGGAGTAAAGTTACTCTACTACCCCAGAAAGACTGTAAAGACGAGATAGGGGATTCTGCAAGGACAACAACTGACTGCAAAGCACTGAAGATGGATTCCTGGACCTGAAGACCTGCAAAGGAAGGGGACCAAATCCAAGAGTCACGCAAGTGTCCGGGGGGCAGGAGCCCACTAAACCCCGGATGAAGGTGCAAAAGGGCTTCCTCCGGGTGGAAGAAGCCGAAGATTCTGCAACAACAGAAGATGCCAGGAACTTCTCCTTTGGTCAGAAGATGTCCCATGGCGTGCTGGAGGATGCAAAAAGACCGCAAACAAGTCTTGCTAGCTGCAAGAGTTGTGGATGAAGATTTTGGGTGCTGCCAGGGCCCAGGAAGGACCAGGAGGTTGCCCCTTGGAGGAGGAGACAGAGGGGGCGCTCAGCAAAAGAGAGAGCCCACGCAGAAGCACCTGAACAGGCATTCAGAAAATCTGAGCACAGCGGTCGTCTCAGCACAACAAAAGAGGGTCCCACGAAGTCAGAGGTCAACTCAGCGAGTTGAGCAATGCAGGACGGAGTGCTGGGGACCTGGGCTAGGCTGTGCACGAAGGAAGGAGTGCACAGAAGCCCTAGCAGCTGCAGATCACGCAGTACACAGGATTACTGTCTGGCATGGGGAGGCAAGGACTTACCTCCACCAAATTTGGACAGAAGGACCATTGGACTGTCGGGGTCACTTGGACCCAGCTCCTGTGTTCCAGGGACCACGCTCGTCAAGATGAGAGGGGACCCAGAGGACCGGTGATGCAAAAGTTTGGTGCCTGCGTTAGCAGGGGGAAGATTCCTTCGACCCACAGGAGATTTCTTCTTGGCTTCCAGTGCAGGGTGAAGGCAGACAGCCCTCAGAGCATGCACCACCAGGAAACAGTCAAAAAAGCCGGCAGGATTAGGCGCTACAATGTTGCTGGTAGTCTTCTTGCTACTTTGTTGCGGTTTTGCAGCCGTCCTGGAGCAGTCAGCGTTTGATCCTTGGCAGAAGTCGAAGAGGGAAGTGCAGAGGAACTCTGGTGAGCTCTTGCATTCATTATCTGAAGAGAAACCCACAGGAGAGACCGTAAATAGCCCCGAGAGGAGGATTGGCTACCTAACCAGGTAAGCGCCTATCAGGAGGGGTCTCTGATGTCACCTGCTGGCACTGGCCACTCAGAGGTCTCCATTTTGCCCTCACACCTCTGCATTCAAGATGGCAGAGGTCTGGGACACACTGGACGAGCTCTGGGCACCACCCCTGGGGTGGTGATGGACAGGGGAGTGGTCACTCCCCTTTCCTTTGTCCAGTTTCCCACCAGAGCAGGGGGTCGGGGATCCCTGAACTGGTGTAAACTGGTTTATGCAAGGAGGGAACCATTTGTGCCCTTCAAAGCATTTCCAGGGGCCAGGAGAGGATACTCCTCTCAGTCCCTTAACACCTATTTCCAAAGGAAAGGGGTGTAACACCCTCTCTCAGAGGAAATCCTTTGTTCTGCCTTCCTGGGACTGGGCTGCCCAGGCCCCAGGGGGGCAGAAACCTGTCTGAGGGTTGGCAGCAGCAGTGTCTGCAGAGAAAACCCCAGAGAGCTAGTTTGGCAGTACCCGGGGTCCATGCTGGAGCCCCGGGGATGCATGGGATTGTCCCCCCAATACCATAATGGTATTGGGGGGACAATTCCATGATCTTAGACGTGTTATATGGCCATGTTCAGAGTTACCATTGTGAAGCTACACATAGGTATTGACCTATATGTAGTTCACATGTGTAATGGTGTCCCCAAAGTGCGGGGCAATTGCCCTGAACAATGTGGGGGCACCTTGGCTAGTGCCAGGGTGCCCTCACACTTAGTAAGTTTGCACCTAACCCTCACTAAGTGAGGGTTAGACATATAGGCGACTTACAAGTTACTTAAGTGCAGTGTAAAATGGCTGTGAAATAACATGGACGTTATTTCACTCAGGCTGCAGTGGCAGTCCTATGAAAGGGTTTGTCTGAGCTCCTTATGGGTGGCAAAAGAAATGCTGCAGCCCATGTGGATCTCCTGGAACCCCAATGCCCTGGGTACCTTGGTACCATATACTAGGGACTTATAAGGGGGGTCCAGTGTGCCAATTGAAATTGGTAAATGAAGTCACTAGCCTACAGTGACAAATTTAAAAGCAGAGAGAGCATAAGCACAGAGGTTCTGGTTAGCAGAGCCTCAGTGACACAGTTAAGCACTACTGACAACACATACATTAGGCCACAAGCTATGAGCACTGGGGTCCTGCTAGCAGGATCCCAGTGAGACAGGCAAAACACACTGACATATAGGTTTGTATCTATGAGCACTGGGGTCCTGGCTAACAGGGTCCCAGTGACACAGTAAAAACACACTGACAGACACTCACAAACAGGCCAAAAGTGGGGGTAACGAGGCTAGAAAGAGGCTACTTTCTCACAATACTTCTCAACAGGAGTCCTAATAATGGAAAGGTGCCATGTGAGCCTTTGTTGTGCTTTGCTGTGGCAGCATGTTTAGGCTCAGCAAGACTTTTTTTTCACTCACTGCACTAAATCAAACTCCAGTGTGTGGGAGTAATTTGGGGTGTCTAATGTTGCACTTGAGGCCCAGGGTTTGGTGGACAGGGTATTCCGTTCAAACATGGTGCATGTCCTGTCCAACATTATGAGTAGTGCATTAAATGAAAATGTACTTGTAATATGGCAGAGATAACATTTTTGATACAGAATCAAGGTGTCAAGCAGCCAAAAGTAAGACCAATGTGTTCCTCTACTGCAATCAATAAAAACACAATGTCTCAAGTCTATTTTAGTAAGAAGAACATTTGGATTAGAATCCTTTCAAAATTAGCTGGACGAATTTCAAAAGCAACATATCCACTCAATTACTGGCCCATGCAATGTATGTATCTATGAACAGTCACTTGGGACAATATCTAATCTAATCTAACTCATAATCTATGTGCTGCACTTCAGTCCGTGCTCCAGAACTTCACTTTTGTGTGGTACAACGTGAAGCCAGTTGGAAAATTCACATAAAGCTAAGATGGGCATTGAGGACTGTAATATCTAATTTCCTGCCTATTTCCTTACCTAGCACAAACCCTGCATCGGCGATATTAGCAACTCTTTTGCTCTGTTGCAAGAATGCAGTTGGCAAAGTGCTGATCCTGTAGCCTTGTCATTTCCTCCATAACAGATGAACTGGCGGCTACTGCTTCTACAGCAGTAAGGTGCTAAATAACAGCCAGCTGGAAGTCAGGGACAGATATCAGTGTGGTAGTCTGCCAACAGACAACAGATGCAGTGTATGTTGCCAAGTGAATCAGGTGAGTGGCTAACTTCTTATACCATTTATAAGTTTTATGATTCACATTATGTGGTTGAAGAACCTGGTCATTTTTATACGCTCAATCCATGTAATTGTTGTCTTTTATAGACTCTACCCATGTAATTGTTGTTATCAAGTATATAGGAAGGCATGTGGACTTCTGACAACTGTCCTCAAACTATGACAGGAGAATTGCTCTCATCGCGAAGTATAATGAATGCATGTACTTCTGGCCTATTGGAGAACATGGCAGCAGACAGTTTGTTGCAATGAAATGCACTGCTGTCGCCCTTTCGAGGCATTTTACAAGCAAACTTCTGAAGGATTTATTTATGGTGCTTCAAATTGTTCCATAAACCACAATGCCAGCTCAGTAAATGTCACTAAACAGTTAGACTCCTGGGTAGAAGATATCTGCATCAAGGTTATAACCTTTATAAATATAAGATTGGGCAAACTCACATATCTTCTCACTAACTCCTAATGTGGAAGGACAACCTGCAGGCGTTATTGCTGAGTCCTTTGCTGTACATACTCTTAAGCTGTACACATAAACGGTAAAGCCCACGCACAGCAGATACATTTTTTGAAGCCATAGCAAGTTCTTTTACTTGGCATGTAACGACTAGACAGCAGCCTCCTTTTGTATAAGATCAAGGACCCATCAACTGCGATATTCTTTCCTGGAGTATAAATCTTTGTGAATTTGGCAGACAAATGTTCCACGATAGGCTGACTTTTGAACAACCTGTCGTAGTCTAGGTAGTGCTGGAACAATGCAGCGGAATTGTCATTGAAACGTAGCATGCACTGCAAAATATTAAAAAAACCTTCTCACCTCATGTCCATTGAGAAACTGTGTGTTGCACAAACGATACGAGCAGACCAGTAGGACTGTAAAGTTTGTTTTGCACTCTTTCCATGTCTAGCATTAGGCACAGAATTGCTTTCAACTCCCTGGGTGAATTGGGAGGTCTGAGGTGTGCAGGGTCAGAGTGCCTCCATGCACCCTCAAAAACAGTTCAGCACACAAATTTGATGGCTGCAGTTTCCTCAAGGAAGGCTGCATCTAGAAACATATGACAGTAGTCAATTGTGAAAGTATTTGTTGCATTGACTTTAAATTCAGCATCTCACTGAATGGGGGATTTACTGCCTGAACTAAATTAGGAGTCTGACAAGTGAGAACTGTACCTGTGCTCAGTGTGGGACCTGCCTGCACACTGCTTTGGCCTACCTGTAGGAAAGTACCATCTTGCCTGGCATGTTACCCCCATTTTTCACTGTATATATGTTGTTTTAGTTGTATGTGTCACTGGGACCCTGTCATCCAGGGCCCCAGTGCTCATAAGTGTGCCTGAATGTGTTACCTGTGTAGTGACTAACTGTCTCACTGAGGCTCTGCTAATCAGAACCTCAGTGGTTATGCTCTCTCATTTCTTTCAAATTGTCACTAACAGGCTAGTGACCAATTTTACCAATTTACATTGGCTTACTGGAATACCCTTATAATCCCCTAGTATATGGTACTGAGGTACCCAGGGTATTGGGGTTCCAGGAGATCCCTATGGGCTGCAGCATTTCTTTTGCCACCCATAGGGAGCTCTGACAATTCCTACACAGGCCTGCCACTGCAGCCTGAGTGAAATAACGTCCACGTTATTTCACAGCCATTTTACACTGCACTTAAGTAACTTATAAGTCACCTATATGTCTAACCTTTACCTGGTAAAGGTTAGGTGCAAAGTTACTTAGTGTGAGGGCACCCTGGCACTAGCCAAGGTGCCCCCACATTGTTCAGGGCCAATTCCCCGGACTTTGTGAGTGCGGGGACACCATTACACGCGTGCACTACATATAGGTCACTACCTATATGTAGCTTCACAATGGTAACTCCGAATATGGCCATGTAACATGTCTATGATCATGGAATTGCCCCCTCTATGCCATCCTGGCATAGTTGGCACAATCCCATGATCCCAGTGGGCTGTAGCACAGACCCTGGCACTGCCAAACTGCCTTTCCTGGGGTTTCACTGCAGCTGCTGCTGCTGCCAACCCCTCAGACAGGTGTCTGCCCTCCTGGGGTCAAGCCAGGCTTGTCCCAGGATGGCAGAACAAAGGACTTCCTCTGAGAGAGGGTGTTACACCCTCTCCCTTTGGAAAATGGTGTGAAGGCAGGGGAGGAGTAGCCTCCCCCAGCCTCTGGAAATGCTTTCATGGGCACTTTTGGTGCCCATTTCTGCAGAAGCCAGTCTACACCGGTTCAGGGACCCCTTAGCCCTGCTCTGGCACAAAACTGGACAAAGGAAAGGGGAGTGACCACTCCCCTGACCTGCACCTCCCCTGGGAGGTGTCCAGAGCTCCTCCAGTGTGCTCCAGACCTCTGCCATCTTGGAAACAGAGGTGCTGCTGGCACACTGGACTGCTCTGAGTGGCCAGTGCCACCAGGTGACGTCAGAGACTCCTTCTGATAGGCTCCTTCAGGTGTTGCTAGCCTATCCTCTCTCCTAGGTAGCCTAACCCTCTTTTCTGGCTATTTAGGGTCTCTGTCTCTGGGGAAACTTTAGATAACGAATGCAACAGCTCATCCGAGTTCCTCTGCATCTCTCTCTTCACCTTCTGCCAAGGAATCGACTGCTGACCGCGCTGGAAGCCTGCAAAACTGCAACATAGTAGCAAAGACGACTACTGCAACTCTGTAACGCTGATCCTGCCGCCTTCTCGACTGTTTTCCTGGTAGTGCATGCTGTGGGGGTAGTCTGCCTCCTCTCTGCACTAGAAGCTCCGAAGAAATCTCCTGTGGGTCGACGGAATCTTCCCCCTGCAACCGCAGGCACCAAAAAGCTGCATTACCGGTCCCTTGGGTCTCCTCTCAGCACGACGAGCGAGGTCCCTCGAGTCCAGCAACTCTGTCCAAGTGACTCCCACAGTCCAGTGACTCTTCAGTCCAAGTTTGGTGGAGGTAAGTCCTTGCCTCCCCACGCCAGACTGCATTGCTGGGAACCACGACTTTTGCAGCTACTCCGGCCTCCGTGCACTTCCGGCGGAAATCCTTTGTGCACAGTCCAGCCTGGGTCCACGGCACTCTAACCTGCATTGCACAACCTCTTAAGTTGTTCTCCGGCGACATGGGACTTCTTTGTGCGACTTCGGGTGAGCACCGTTTCACACATCCTCGTAGTGCCTATTTCTGGCACTTGTCCGGGTGCTACCTGCTGCTGAGAGGGTTCCTTTTCTTGCTTGACGTCCCCTCTCTCTCCTGACGCAATTTGCAACATCCTGGTCCCTCCTGGGCCACAGCAGCATCCAAAAACGCTTACCGCACGATTTGCAGCTACCAAGGCTTGTTGGCGGTCTTTCGGCGGGAAAACACTTTTGCACGACTCTCCACGGCGTGAATAATTCGTCCTCAAAAGGGGAAGTCTCTAGCCCTTGTCGTTCCTGCAGAAACCTAAGCTTCTTCTGTCCAGTAGAAGCTTCCTTGCACCCACAGCTGGCATTTCCTGGGCATCTGCCCATCTCCGACTTGCTTGTGACTTTTGGACTTGGTCCCCTTGTTCCACAGGTACCCTCGACTGGAAATCCATCATTGTTGCATTGCTGGTTTGTGTCTTCCCTGCAGAATTCCCCTTTCACGACTTCTATGTCCTTTGGGGAACTTTAGTGCACTTTGCACTCACTTTTCAGGGTCTTGGGGTGGGCTATTTTTCTAACCCTCACTATTTTCTAATAGTCCCAGCGACCCTCTACAAGGTCACATAGGTTTGGGGTCCATTCGTGGTTCGCATTCCACTTTTGCAGTATATGGTTTGTGTTGCCCCTATCCCTATGTGTCCCCATTGAATCCTATTGTAACTATACATTGTTTCCACTGTTTTCTAAGACTATTACTGCATATTTTGGTATTGTGTATATATATCTTGTGTATATTTCCTATCCTCTCACTGAGGGTACACTCTGAGATACTTTGGCATATTGTCATAAAAATAAAGTACCTTTATTTTTAGTATAACTGTGTATTGTGTTTTCTTATGATATTGTGCATGTGACACTAAGTGGTACTGTAGGAGCTTCACTCGTCTCCTAGTTCAGCCTAAGCTGCTCTGCTAAGCTACCATTATCTATCAGCCTATGCTGCTAGACACCCTATACACTAATAAGGGATAACTGGGCCTGGTGCAAGGTGCAAGTACCCCTAGGTACTCACTACAAGCCAGTCCAGCCTCCTACATTGGAAGCAGCGACCGGATAAGTGCTTTGAGACTACTTACCACTCTTGTCATTGTACTTTTCAGGAGAGAAAAATATACAAAACAAGTTCAGTGTGTGTACACATAGCTAAAAAGTTTTTGCATTTCCTCTTTTCACTCTTTTCTAAGTGCTGAAAAGTACTTCTAAACTTTCAAAAAGTTCTAAAAAGTTTAAAAAGTTTTTTCTCTGTCTTTCTAAAAGCTCTGACAAACTTTTTTCTCTTTTTCTATCACTTTAACTCTCTCTAAAAATGTCTGGCACAGGCCAAAATGTTGATCTGTCCAAGATTGCATATGATCACCTTAGCTGGAAAGGAGCAAGGAGTCTCTGCATAGAGAGAGGTTTGAGTGTAGGGAAGAATCCTTCCTTGGAATTGTTACTTAACATGCTTAGAGAACAAGATACGGCTAAAAGTGCCCCTTCTGTTGAAAAAGTAGCTAATGGTTCCCAATCTGATCCAAGGACTCCCCCAGGAAAAGATTCAGGAAAGAAACTTCCAAGCCTGCCCATTACTAGACAGTCTAGCATAGTTGGTACTGATGTTGAGTCACACCATACAGATAGTGTTGTCTCACATCATAGCAAGAGCATTCATTCTCATCACAGTAGAAATGATGTTTCTGTTAGCCAAGCTGTTAGGGTGCCCTCTGTAAGGGACAGGTCTCCTTCTGTCCATTCTCATCATACTTCTGTTTCAAGACATGTCCCTCCCACCCACCCTGATGACAGATTGTTAGAAAGGGAGCTCAATAGATTGAGAGTGGAACAAACCAGAATGAAGCTCAAGAAGCAACAGCTGGATTTGGAGAGACAGACTTTAGAAGTAGAGAAGGAGAGACAGAAACTGGGTTTAGAAACCCATGGTGGCAGCAGCAGTATTCCCCATAGTCATCCTGCAAAAGAGCATGATTCCAGGAATCTGCACAAGATAGTTCCCCCTTATAAGGAGGGGGATGACATTAACAAGTGGTTTGCTGCACTTGAGAGGGCCTGTGCTGTACAGGATGTCCCTCAAAGGCAGTGGGCTGCTATCCTATGGCTATCATTGAGTGGAAAAGGTAGGGATAGGCTCCTTACTGTAAAAGAAAATGAAGCTAATGATTACAAAGTTCTTAAGAATGCACTCCTGGATGGTTATGGCTTAACCACTGAACAATACAGGATAAAGTTCAGAGAGACCAAAAAGGAGTCTTCACAAGACTGGGTTGATTTAATTGACCATTCAGTGAAGGACTTGGAGGGGTGGTTACATGGCAGTAAAGTTACTGAGTATGACAGCCTGTATAACTTGATCCTGAGAGAGCATATTCTTAATAATTGTGTGTCTGATTTGTTGCACCAGTACTTGGTGGACTCTGATCTGACCTCTCCCCAAGAATTGGAAAAGAAGGCAGACAAATGGGTCAGAACAAGGGTGAACAGAAAAGTTCATACAGGGGGTGACAAAGATGGCAACAAGATGAAGGATGGTAAGTCTTCTGACAAGGGTGGGGACAAATCTAAAAATGAGTCTTCATCAGGCCCACAAAAACACTCTGGTGGGGGTGGTGGGCCCAAATCCTCTTCTAATCAAAACAAGGAAAAGAAACCATGGTGCTATTTATGTAAAATAAAAGGCCATTGGACAACAGATCCCAGTTGTCCAAAGAAAAGCACCAAGCCTCCTACCACTACAACCACTACTGCTACACCTAGTGTCCCTACTAATAGCAGTGGTGGTGGGAGCAAACCTACTAATAGCCAATCCAAGGGAGTAGCTGGGCTCACTATTGGTAACTTAGTTGGGGTTGGTCTTGTTAGGGAGACCACAGAGGCTATATTAGTCTCTGAGGGGGCTATTGATTTAGCCACCTTAGTTGCTTGTCCCCTTAATATGGATAAGTACAAGCAGCTACCCCTAATAATTGGTGTTGAGGTTCAGGCCTACAGGGACACTGGTGCCAGTGGTACTATGGTCATAGAGAAACTGGTCCACCCTGAACAACACCTACTTGGTCACCAGTACCAAGTAACCGATGCTCACAACAACACACTTAGCCACCCCATGGCTGTTGTAAATCTCAACTGGGGGGGGGTTACTGGTCCAAAGAAAGTTGTGGTAGCCACAGATTTACCTGTAGACTGTCTACTAGGAAATGATTTGGAGACATCAGCTTGGTCAGATGTGGAGTTGGAGGCCCATGCAGCAATGCTGGGCATCCCAGGGCATATTTTTGCTTTAACCAGGGCTCAGGCCAAAAAGCAAAAAGGACAGGGAAGCTTGGATCCTGGAACAATGGACCAAGTGCTCCCTAAAGCTAGGGCTAGAAGAAGTAAAGCACTTCCTACTATCCCTCCCTCTACAGTGGATTCTACTTCTGAGGAAGAAGAATTTCCACCCTGTGCAGAACCTACTCCTGAGGAGCTGGAAGCAGAAACTGCTGAGCTTTTGGGTGAAGGGGGGCCTGCCAGGGAGGAGCTGAGTGTGGCACAGCAAACCTGTCCCACACTAGAGGGTCTAAGACAGCAAGCTGTCGAGCAGGCTAATGGGGATGTCAGTGACTCTCACAGAGTTTACTGGGAGGACAACCTCTTGTACACTGAAGCAAGGGATCCTAAACCTGGAACTGCCAGGAGGTTAGTGATTCCTCAGGAGTACAGAAAGTTCCTCCTAACTCTAGCCCACGACATTCCCCTAGCTGGACATCTGGGACAAATGAAAACTTGGGACAGGCTTGTCCCCTTGTTTCATTGGCCTAGGATGTCTGAGGACACAAAGGAATTTTGTAAGTCCTGTGAAACCTGTCAAGCCAGTGGCAAGACAGGTGGCACTCCAAAGGCACCCCTTATTCCACTGCCTGTGGTTGGGGTTCCCTTTGAAAGGGTAGGGGTTGACATAGTTGCCCCCCTTGACCCTCCTACTGCTTCAGGCAATAGGTTTATCTTGGTGGTAGTGGACCATGCCACAAGATATCCTGAAGCTATTCCTTTAAGGACCACTACAGCACCTGCAGTGGCAAAGGCCCTCCTGGGAATATTTTCTAGGGTGGGCTTCCCAAAGGAAGTAGTATCAGACAGGGGAAGCAATTTCATGTCTGCATACTTAAAGGCCATGTGGAAAGAGTGTGGTGTGACTTACAAGTTCACTACACCCTATCATCCACAAACAAATGGACTGGTGGAGAGATTTAACAAAACTCTCAAAGGCATGATTATGGGTCTCCCTGAAAAACTCCGCAGGAGATGGGATATCCTGTTACCATGCCTCCTTTTTGCCTACAGGGAGGTACCCCAGAAAGGAGTGGGCTTCAGCCCCTTTGAACTCCTCTTTGGTCACCCTGTTAGGGGTCCACTAACACTTGTCAAGGAGGGTTGGGAACAACCTTTAAAAGCTCCAAAGCAAGATATTGTGGATTATGTACTTGGCCTCAGATCAAGGATGGCTGAGTATATGAAAAAGGCCAGTAAAAACCTTCAGGCCAGCCAAGAGCTCCAGAAGCAATGGCATGATCAGAAGGCAGTTTTGGTTCAGTACAAACCAGGGCAGAAAGTGTGGGTCTTGGAGCCTGTGGCCCCAAGAGCACTCCAAGATAAATGGAGTGGACCCCACACAATTGTTGAGAAAAAGGGTGAAGTCACCTATTTAGTTGACTTAGGCACTGCCAGGAGTCCCCTTAGGGTGCTCCATGTCAACCGCCTGAAACCCTACTATGACAGGGCTGATCTCACCCTGCTCATGGTAACTGATGAGGGACAGGAAGAAGACAGTGATCCTCTACCTGATCTCTTCTCTTCTACAGAACAAGATGCTCTTGTGGAAGGTGTAGTTTTGGCTGATTGTCTTACTGCTGAGCAGAAAGACCATTGCTCAAATCTCCTGGGTCAGTTTTCTGAACTCTTCTCTACTGTGCCAGGAACCACTTCTTGGTGTGAGCACACTATAGATACTGAAGACAGTTTACCTGTCAAAAGTAAGATCTATAGGGAGCCTGACCATGTCAGAGACTGCATAAAGCAAGAGGTGCAGAAAATGTTAGAACTGGGAGTGGTTGAGCACTCTGAAAGTCCATGGGCTTCTCCTGTGGTACTTGTACCAAAACCCCATTCCAAAGATGGAAAGAAGGAAATGCGGTTTTGTGTAGACTACAGAGGTCTCAACCAGGTAACCAAAACTGATGCTCACCCTATACCCAGGGCAGATGAGCTCATAGATACACTGGCATCTGCCAAGTATCTAAGCACTTTCGATTTGACTGCAGGGTATTGGCAGATCAAATTATCGGAAGATGCTAAACCTAAAACTGCATTTTCAACCATTGGAGGCCATTACCAGTTCACAGTAATGCCTTTTGGATTGAAAAATGCACCTGCCACTTTTCAGAGGTTGGTGAACACAGTCCTGCAAGGGCTGGAAGCTTTTAGTGCAGCA
The DNA here is from genome assembly GCF_031143425.1 of Pleurodeles waltl. NCBI lineage: Eukaryota > Metazoa > Chordata > Amphibia > Caudata > Salamandridae > Pleurodeles > Pleurodeles waltl. The sequence goes on from NC_090437.1 coordinate 423,557,976, forward strand.
TATTTGGACGATATAGCTGTCTTTAGCTCCAGCTGGGATGATCACCTGGTCCACCTATGGAAAGTTTTAGAGGCCCTGCAAAAGGCAGGCCTCACTATCAAGGCTTCAAAGTGCCAGATAGGGCAGTGTAAGGTGGTTTATCTGGGACACCTTGTTGGTGGGGAACAGATTGCACCACTACAGGGGAAAATCCAAACAATTATTGATTGGGTTCCCCCCTACCACTCAGACTCAGGTGAGAGCCTTCCTAGGCCTCACTGGGTATTACAGGAGGTTCATTAAGAACTATGGCTCCATTGCAGCCCCTCTTAATGACCTCACATCCAAGAAAATGCCTAAAAAGGTATTATGGACAGCAAACTGTCAGAAAGCGTTTGAGGAGCTGAAGCAGACCATGTGCTCTGCACCTGTCCTGAAAAGCCCTTGTTACTCTAAAAAATTCTATGTCCAAACTGATGCATCTGAATTAGGAGTAGGGGCAGTCCTATCACAACTTAATTCTGAGGGCCAGGATCAACCTGTTGCTTTTATTAGTAGGAGGTTGACCCCTAGAGAAAAGCGTTGGTCTGCCATAGAGAGGGAGGCCTTTGCTGTGGTCTGGGCTCTGAAGAAGTTGAGGCCATACCTGTTTGGCACTCACTTCATTGTTCAGACAGACCACAAACCTCTACTTTGGCTAAAACAAAAGAAAGGTGAAAATCCTAAATTATTGAGGTGGTCCATATCCCTACAGGGAATGGACTATACAGTGGAACATAGACCTGGGAGTAGCCACTCCAATGCAGATGGACTCTCCAGATATTTCCACTTAGACAATGAAGACTCATCAGGTCATGGCTAGTCTTATTGTCCTTCGTTTGGGGGGGGGGTTGTGTAGGAAAGTACCATCTTGCCTGGCATGTTACCCCCATTTTTCACTGTATATATGTTGTTTTAGTTGGATGTGTCACTGGGACCCTGTCATCCAGGGCCCCAGTGCTCATAAGTGTGCCTGAATGTGTTACCTGTGTAGTGACTAACTGTCTCACTGAGGCTCTGCTAATCAGAACCTCAGTGGTTATGCTCTCTCATTTCTTTCAAATTGTCACTAACAGGCTAGTGACCAATTTTACCAATTACATTGGCTTACTGGAACACCCTTATAATCCCCTAGTATATGGTACTGAGGTACCCAGGGTATTGGGGTTCCAGGAGATCCCTATGGGCTGCAGCATTTCTTTTGCCACCCATAGGGAGCTCTGACAATTCCTACACAGGCCTGCCACTGCAGCCTGAGTGAAATAACGTCCACGTTATTTCACAGCCATTTTACACTGCACTTAAGTAACTTATAAGTCACCTACATGTCTAACCTTTACCTGGTAAAGGTTAGGTGCAAAGTTACTTAGTGTGAGGGATCCCCTGGCACTAGCCAAGGTGCCCCCACATTGTTCAGGGCCAATTCCCCGGACTTTGTGAGTGCGGGGACACCATTACACGCGTGCACTACATATAGGTCACTACCTATATGTAGCTTCACAATGGAAACTCCGAATATGGCCATGTAACATGTCTATGATCATGGAATTGCCCCCTCTATGCCATCCTGGCATAGTTGGCACAATCCCATGATCCCAGTGGTCTGTAGCACAGACCCTGGTACTGCCAAACTGCCTTTCCTGGGGTTTCACTGCAGCTGCTGCTGCTGCCAACCCCTCAGACAGGTGTCTGCCCTCCTGGGGTCAAGCCAGGCTTGTCCCAGGATGGCAGAACAAAGGACTTCCTCTGAGAGAGGGTGTTACACCCTCTCCCTTTGGAAAATGGTGTGAAGGCAGGGGAGGAGTAGCCTCCCCCAGCCTCTGGAAATGCTTTCATGGGCACTTTTGGTGCCCATTTCTGCAGAAGCCAGTCTACACCGGTTCAGGGACCCCTTAGCCCTGCTCTGGCGCGAAACTTGACAAAGGAAAGGGGAGTGACCACTCCCCTGACCTGCACCTCCCCTGGGAGGTGTCCAGAGCTCCTCCAGTGTGCTCCAGACTTCTGCCATCTTGGAAACAGAGGTGCTGCTGGCACACTGGACTGCTCTGAGTGGCCAGTGCCACCAGGTGACGTCAGAGACTCCTTCTGATAGGCTCCTTCAGGTGTTGCTAGCCTATCCTCTCTCCTAGGTAGCCAAACCCTCTTTTCTGGCTATTTAGGGTCTCTGTCTCTGGGGAAACTTTAGATAACGAATGCAAGAGCTCATCCGAGTTCCTCTGCATCTGTCTCTTCACCTTCTGCCAAGGAATCGACTGCTGACCGCGCTGGAAGCCTGCAAAACTGCAACATAGTAGCAAAGACGACTACTGCAACTCTGTAACGCTGATCCTGCCGCCTTCTCGACTGTTTTCCTGGTAGTGCATGCTGTGGGGGTAGTCTGCCTCCTCTCTGCACTAGAAGCTCCGAAGAAATCTCCCGTGGGTCGACGGAATCTTCCCCCTGCAACCGCAGGCACCAAAAAGCTGCATTACCGGTCCCTTGGGTCTCCTCTCAGCACGACGAGCGAGGTCCCTCGAGTCCAGCAACTCTGTCCAAGTGACTCCCACAGTCCAGTGACTCTTCAGTCCAAGTTTGGTGGAGGTAAGTCCTTGCCTCCCCACGCCAGACTGCATTGCTGGGAACAGCGACTTTTGCAGCTACTCCAGCCTCCGTGCACTTCCGGCGGAAATCCTTTGTGCACAGTCCAGCCTGGGTCCACGGCACTCTAACCTGCATTGCACGACCTCCTAAGTTGTTCTCCGGCGACGTGGGACTTCTTTGTGCGACTTCGGGTGAGCACCGTTTCACGCATCCTCGTAGTGCCTGTTTCTGGCACTTCTCCGAGTGCTACCTGCTGCTGAGAGGGCTCCTTGTCTTGCTCGACGTCCCCTCTTTCTCCTGACGCAATTTGCGACATCCTGGTCCCTCCTGGGCCACAGCAGCATCCAAAAACGCTTACCGCACGATTTGCAGCTAGCAAGGCTTGTTGGCGGTTGTAGGAAAGTACCATCTTGCCTGGCATGTTACCCCCATTTTTCACTGTATATATGTTGTTTTAGTTGTATGTGTCACTGGGACCCTGGTATCCCAGGGCCCCAGTGCTCATAAGTGTGCCTGAATGTGTTACCTGTGTAGTGACTAACTGTCTCACTGAGGATCTGCTAATCAGAACCTCAGTGGTTATGCTCTCTCATTTCTTTCAAATTGTCACTAACAGGCTAGTGACCAATTTTACCAATTTACATTGGCTTACTGGAACACCCTTATAATTCCCTAGTATATGGTACTGAGGTACCCAGGGTATTGGGGTTCCAGGAGATCCCTATGGGCTGCAGCATTTCTTTTGCCACCCATAGGGAGCTCTGATAATTCTTTCACAGGCCTGCCACTGCAGCCTGAGTGAAATAACATCCAAGTTATTTCACAGCCATTTTACACTGCACTTAACTAACTTATAAGTCACCTATATGTCTAACCTTTACCTGGTAAAGGTTAGGTGCAAAGTTACTTAGTGTGAGGGCACCCTGGCACTAGCCAAGGTGCCCCCACATTGTTCAGGGCCAATTCCCCGGACTTTGTGAGTGCGGGGACACCATTACACGCGTGCACTACATATAGGTCACTACCTATATGTAGCTTCACAATGGTAACTCCGAATATGGCCATGTAACATGTCTATGATCATGGAATTGACCCCTCTATGCCATCCTGGCATAGTTGGCACAATCCCATGATCCCAGTGGTCTGTAGCACAGACCCTGGTACTGCCAAACTGCCTTTCCTGGGGTTTCACTGCAGCTGCTGCTGCTGCCAACCCCTCAGACAGGCATCCGCCCTCCTGGGGTCCAGCCAGGCCTGGCCCAGGATGGCAGAACAAAGAACTTCCTCTGAGAGAGGGTGTTACACCCTCTCCCTTTGGAAAATGGTGTGAAGGCAGGGGAGGAGTAGCCTCCCCCAGCCTCTGGAAATGCTTCCTTGGGCACAGATGTGCCCAATTCTGCATAAGCCAGTCTACACCGGTTCAGGGGACCCCTTAGCCCTGCTCTGGCGCGAAACTGGACAAAGGAAAGGGGAGTGACCACTCCCCTGACCTGCACCTCCCCTGGGAGGTGTCCAGAGCTCCTCCAGTGTGCTCCAGACCTCTGCCATCTTGGAAACAGAGGTGCTGCTGGCACACTGGACTGCTCTGAGTGGCCAGTGCCACCAGGTGACGTCAGAGACCCCTTCTGATAGGCTCCTTCAGGTGTTGCTAGCCTATCCTCTCTCCTAGGTAGCCAAACCCTTTTTTCTGGCTATTTAGGGTCTCTGTCTCTGGGGAAAATTTAGATAACGAATGCAAGAGCTCATCCGAGTTCCTCTGCATCTCTCTCTTCACCTTCTGCCAAGGAATCGACTGCTGACCGCGCTGGAAGCCTGTAAACCTGCAACATAGTAGCAAAGACGACTACTGCAACTCTGTAACGCTGATCCTGCCGCCTTATCGACTGTTTTCCTGGTGGTGCATGCTGTGGGGGTAGTCTGCCTCCTCTCTGCACTAGAAGCTCTGAAGAAATCTCCTGTGGGTCGACGGAATCTTCCCCCTGAAACCGCAGGCACCAAAAAGCTGCATTACCGGCCCCTTGGGTCTCCTCTCAGCATGACGAGCGAGGTCCCTCGAATCCAGCAACTCTGTCCAAGTGACCCCCACAGTCCAGTGACTCTTCATTCCAAGTTTGGTGGAGGTAAGTCCTTGCCTCACCTCGCTAGACTGCATTGCTGGGATCCGTGACTTTTGCAGCTACTCCGGCCCTTGTGCACTTCCGGCGGAAATCCTTTGTGCACAGCCAAGCCTGGGTCCACGGCACTCTAACCTGCATTGCACGACTTTCTAAGTTGGTCTCCGGCGAAGTGGGACTCCTTTGTGTAACTTCGGGTGAGCACCGTTTCACGCATCCTCGTAGTGCCTGTTTCTGGCACTTCTCTAGGTGCTACCTGCTGGTGAGAGGGCTCCTTGTCTTGCTCGATGTCCCCTCTACCTCGTGGCGCAATTTGCGACATCCTGGTCCTTCCTGGACCACAGCAGCGTCCAAAAACGGTAACCGCATGATTTGCAGCTAGCAAGGCTTGTTAGCGTTCTTTCAGCGGGAAAACACTTCTGCACGACTCTCCACTGCGAGAGGGATCCGTCCACCCAAGGGGAAGTCTCTAGCCCTTTTTGTTCCTTCAGAAACCTCAGCTTCTTCTGTCCAGTAGAAGCTTCTTTGCACCCACAGCTGGCATTTCCTGGGCATCTGCCCATCTCCGACTTGCTTGTGACTTTTGGACTTGGTCCCCTTGTTCCACAGGTACCCAAGATTGGAAATCCATCGTTGTTGCATTGTTGGTTTGTGTCTTCCCTGCATTATTCCTCTAACACGACTTCTTTGTCCTTTGGGGAACTTTAGTGCACTTTGCACTCACTTTTCAGGGTCTTGGGGAGGGTTATTTTTCTAACTCTCACTATTTTCTAATAGTCCCAGCGACCCTCTACAAGGTCACATAGGTTTGGGGTCCATTCGTGGTTCGCATTCCACTTTTGGAGTATATGGTTTGTGTTGCCCCTATCCTTATGTGTCCCCATTGCATCCTATTGTAACTATACATTGTTTGCACTGTTTTCTAAGACTATACTGCATATTTTTGGTATTGTGTATATATATCTTGTGTATATTTCCTATCCTCTCACTGAGGGTACACTCTAAGATACTTTGGCATATTGTCATAAAAATAAAGTACCTTTATTTTTAGTGTAACTGTGTATTGTGTTTTCTTATGATATTGTGCATATGACACTAAGTGGTACTGTAGTAGCTTCACACGTCTCCTAGTTCAGCCTAAGCTGCTCTGCTAAGCTACCATTATCTATCAGCCTAAGCTGCTAGACACCCTATACACTAATAAGGGATAACTGGGCCTGGTGCAAGGTGCAAGTAACCCTTGGTACTCACTACAAGCCAGTCCAGCCTCCTACATTGGTTGTGCAGCGGTGGGATCAGTGCTTTGAGACTACTTACCACTCTTGTCATTGTACTTTTCATAAGAGAAAAATATACAAAACAAGTTCAGTGTATATACACATAACCAAAAGGTTTTGCATTTCCTCTTTTCACTCTTTTCTAAGTGCTGAAAAGTACTTCTAAACTTTCTAAAAAGTTCTAAAAAGTTTTAAAAGTTTTTTTTTCTGTCTTTCTAAAAAGTTCTGAATTTTTTTTTCTCTTTTTCTATCACTTTAACTCTCTCTAAAAATGTCTGGCACAGGCCAAAATGTTGATCTGTCCAAACTTGCATATGACCACCTTAGCTGGAAAGGAGCAAGGAGTCTCTGTGTAGAGAGAGGTTTGAGTGTAGGGAAGAATCCTTCCTTGGAACTGTTACTTAACATGCTTAGAGAACAAGATAAGGCTAAAAGTGCCCCATCTGTTGAAAAAGTAGCTCATGGTAACCAATCTGATCCAGGGACTCCCCCAGGAAAAAGTTCAGGAAAGAAACTTCCTAGCCTGCCCATTACTAGACAGTCTAGCATAGTTGGTAATGATGAAGAGCCACACCATACAAATAGTGTTGTCTCACATCATAGCAAAAGTATTTATTCTCACCACAGTGGTACTGATGTTTCTGTTAGCCAAGCTGTTAGGGTGCCCTCTGTAAGGGACAGGTCTCCTTCTGTTCATTCCCATCATACCTCTGTATCTAGGAATGTCCCTCCCACCAACCCTGATGACAGATTGTTAGAGAGGGAACTCAATAAGTTGAGGGTGGAACAAACCAGACTGAAGCTTAAAAAGCAACAGCTGGATTTGGATAGACAGTCTTTAGAATTAGAGAAGGAAAGACAGAAGTTGGGTTTAGAAACCCATGGTGGCATCAGCAGTATTCCCCATAGTCATCCTGCTAAAGAGCATGATTCCAGGAATCTGCATAAGATAGTTCCCCCTTATAAGGAGGGGGATGACATTAACAAGTGGTTTGCTGCACTTGAGAGGGCCTGTGTTGTACAGGATGTCCCTCAAAGGCAGTGGGCTGCTATCCTATGGCTATCATTTAGTGGAAAAGGTAGGGATAGGCTCCTTACTGTGAAAGAAAGTGATGCCAATAATTTTACAGTTCTTAAGAATGCACTCCTGGATGGTTATGGCTTAACAACTGAACAGTACAGGATAAAGTTCAGAGAGACCAAAAAGGAGTCTTCACAAGACTGGGTTGATTTAATTGACCATTCAGTGAAGGCCTTGGAGGGGTGGTTACATGGCAGTAAAGTTACTGATTATGACAGCCTGTATAACTTGATCCTGAGAGAGCATATTCTTAATAATTGTGTGTCTGATTTGTTGCACCAGTACTTGGTGGACTCTGATCTGACCTCTCCCCAAGAATTGGGAAAGAAGGCAGACAAATGGGTCAGAACAAGGGTGAACAGAAAAATTCATACAGGGGGTGACAAAGATGGCAACAAAAAGAAGGATGGTAAGTCTTCTGACAAGGGTGGGGACAAATCTAAAAATGAGTCTTCATCAGGCCCACAAAAACACTCTGGTGGGGGTGGTGGGCCCAAATCCTCCTTTAATCAAAACAAAGAAAAGAAACCATGGTGCTATTTATGTAAAGTAAAAGGCCATTGGACAACAGATCCCAGTTGTCCAAAGAAAAGCACCAAGCCTCCTACCACTACAACCCCTACTGCTACCCCTAGTGTCCCTACTAATAGCAGTGGTGGTGGGAGCAAACCTACTAATAGCCAATCCAAGGGAGTAGCTGGGCTCACTATTGGTAACTTAGTTGGGGTTGGCCTTGTTAGGGAGGCCACAGAGGCTGTGTTAGTCTCTGAGGGGGCTATTGATTTAGCCACCTTAGTTGCTTGTCCCCTTAATATGGATAAGTACAAGCAGCTACCCCTAATAAATGGTGTTGAGGTTCAGGCCTACAGGGACACTGGTGCCAGTGTGACTATGGTCATAGAGAAACTGGTCCACCCTGAACAACACCTACTTGGTCACCAGTGCCAAGTAACCGATGCTCACAACAACACACTTAGCCAACCCATGGCTGTTGTAAATCTCAACTGGGGGGGGTTACTGGTCCAAAGAAAGTTGTGGTAGCCACAGATTTACCTGTAGACTGTCTACTAGGAAATTATTTGGAGACATCAGCTTGGTCAGATGTGGAGTTGGAGGCCCATGCAGCAATGCTGGGCATCCCAGGGCATATTTTTGCTTTAACCAGGGCTCAGGCCAAAAAGCAAAAAGGACAGGGAAGCTTGGATCCTGGAACAATGGACCAAGTGCTCCCTAAAGCTAGGGCTAGAAGAAGTAAAGCACTTCCTACTATCCCTCCCTCTACAGTGGATTCTACTTCTGAGGAAGAAGAATTTCCACCCTGTGCAGAACCTACACCCGAGGAGCTGGAAACAGACACTGCTGAGCTTTTGGGTGAAGGGGGGCCTGCCAGGGAGGAGCTGAGTGTGGCACAGCAAACCTGTCCCACACTAGAGGGTCTAAGACAGCAAGCTGTCAAACAGGCTAATGGGGATGTCAGTGACTCTCACAGAGTTTACTGGGAGGACAACCTCTTGTACACTGAGGCAAGGGATCCTAAACCTGGAGCTGCCAGGAGATTAGTTATTCCTCAGGAGTACAGAAAGTTCCTCCTAACTCTTGCCCACGACATTCCCCTAGCTGGGTATCTGGGTCAAATGAAAACTTGGGACAGGCTTGTTCCCTTGTTTCATTGGCCTAGGATGTCTGAGGACACAAAAGAGTTTTGTAAGTCCTGTGAAACCTGTCAAGCCAGTGGCAAGACAGGTGGCACCCCAAAGGCACCCCTTATTCCACTGCCTGTGGTTGGGGTTCCCTTTGAGAGGGTAGGGGTTGACATTGTTGGCCCCCTTGACCCTCCTACTGCTTCAGGCAATAGGTTTATCTTGGTGATAGTGGACCATGCCACAAGATATCCTGAAGCAATTCCTTTAAGGACCGCTACAGCACCTGCAGTGGCAAAGGCCCTCCTGGGAATATTTTCTAGGGTGGGCTTCCCAAAGGAAGTAGTATCAGACAGGGGAAGCAATTTCATGTCTGCATACTTAAAGGCCATGTGGAAGGAGTGTGGTGTAACTTACAAGTTCACTACACCCTATCATCCACAAACAAATGGACTGGTGGAGAGATTTAATAAAACTCTAAAAGGCATGATTATGGGTCTCCCTGAAAAACTCTGCAGGAGATGGGATATCCTGTTACCATGCCTCCTTTTTGCCTACAGGGAGGTACCCCAAAAAGGAGTGGGCTTCAGCCCCTTTGAACTTCTTTTTGGTCACCCTGTTAGGGGTCCACTCACACTTGTAAAGGAGGGTTGGGAACAACCGTTAAAAGCTCCTAAGCAAGATATTGTGGATTATGTACTTGGCCTCAGATCAAGGATGGCTGAGTATATGAAAAAGGCCAGTAAGAACCTTCAGGCCAGCCAAGAGCTCTAGAAGCAATGGCATGATCAGAAGGCTGTTTTGGTTCAGTACCAACCAGGGCAGAAAGTGTGGGTCTTGGAGCCTGTGGCCCCAAGAGCACTCCAAGATAAATGGAGTGGACCCCACACAATTGTTGAAAAAAAGGGAGAAGTCACCTATTTAGTTGACTTAGGCACTGCCAGGAGTCCCCTTAGGGTGCTCCATGTCAACCGCCTGAAACCCTACTATGACAGGGCTGATCTCACCCTGCTCATTGCAACTGATGAGGGACAGGAAGAAGGCAGTGATCCTCTACCTGATCTCTTCTCTTCCACAGAACAAGATGCTCTTGTGGAAGGTGTAGTTTTGGCAGATTGTCTTACTGCTGAGCAGAAAGACCATTGCATAAATCTCCTAGATCAATTCTCTGAACTCTTCTCTACTGTGCCAGGTACCACTTCTTGGTGTGAGCACACTATAGATACTGGAGACAGTTTACCTGTCAAAAGTAAGATCTATAGGCAGCCTGACCATGTCAGGGACTGCATAAAGCAAGAGGTGCAGAAAATGTTAGAACTAGGAGTGGTTGAGCACTCTGAAAGTCCATGGGCTTCTCCTGTGGTACTTGTACCAAAACCCCATTCCAAAGATGGAAAGAAGGAAATGCGGTTTTGTGTAGACTATAGAGGTCTCAACCTGGTAACCAAAACTGATGCTCACCCTATACCCAGGGCAGATGAGCTCATAGATACACTGGCATCTGCCAAGTATCTAAGCACTTTTGATTTGACTGCAGGGTATTGGCAGATCAAATTGTCGGAAGATGCTAAACCTAAAACTGCATTTTCAACCATTGGAGGCCATTACCAATTGACAGTAATGCCTTTTGGATTGAAAAAAGCACCTGCCACTTTTCAAAGGTTGGTGAACACAGTCCTGCAAGGGCTGGAGGCTTTCAGTGCAGCATATTTAGACGATATAGCTGTCTTTAGCTCCAGCTGAGATGATCACCTGGTCCACCTATGGAAAGTTTTAGAGGCCCTGAAAAAGGCAGGCCTCACTATCAAGGCTTCAAAGTGCCAGATAGGGCAGGGTAAGGTGGTTTATCTGGGACACCTTGTTGGTGGGGGACAGATTGCACCACTACAGGGGAAAATCCAAACAATTATTGATTGGGTTCCCCCTACCACTCAGACTCAGGTGAGAGCCTTCCTAGGCCTCACTGGGTATTACAGGAGGTTGATTAAGAACTATGGCTCCATTGCAGCCCCTCTTAATGACCTCACATCCAAGAAAATGCCTAAAAAGGTATTATGGACAGCAAACTGTCAGAAAGCCTTTGAGGAGCTGAAGCAGGCCATGTGCTCTGCACCTGTCCTGAAAAGCCCTTGTTACTCTAAAAAATTCTATGTCCAAACTGATGCATCTGAATTAGGAGTAGGGGCAGTCCTATCACAACTTAATTCTGAGGGCCAGGATCAACCTGTTGCTTTTATTAGTAGGAGGTTGACCCCTAGAGAAAAGCGTTGGTCTGCCATTGAGAGGGAGGCCTTTGCTGTGGTCTGGGCACTGAAGAAGTTGAGGCCATACCTGTTTGGCACTCACTTCATTCTTCAGACAGACCACAAACCTCTACTTTGGCTAAAACAAATGAAAGGTGAAAATCCTAAATTGTTGAGGTGGTCCATATCCCTACAGGGAATGGACTATACAGTGGAACATAGACCTGGGAGTAGCCACTCCAATGCAGATGGACTCTCCAGATATTTCCACTTAGACAATGAAGACTCATCAGGTCATGGCTAGTCTTATTGTCCTTCGTTTGGGGGGGGGTTGTGTAGGAAAGTACCATCTTGCCTGGCATGTTACCCCCATTTTTCACTGTATATATGTTGTTTTAGTTGTATGTGTCACTGGGACCCTGGTATCCCAGGGCCCCAGTGCTCATAAGTGTGCCTGAATGTGTTACCTGTGTAGTGACTAACTGTCTCACTGAGGCTCTGCTAATCAGAACCTCAGTGGTTATGCTCTCTCATTTCTTTCAAATTGTCACTAACAGGCTAGTGACCAATTTTACCAATTTACATTGGCTTACTGGAACACCCTTATAATTCCCTAGTATATGGTACTGAGGTACCCAGGGTATTGGGGTTCCAGGAGATCCCTATGGGCTGCAGCATTTCTTTTGCCACCCATAGGGAGCTCTGACAATTCTTACACAGGCCTGCCACTGCAGCCTGAGTGAAATAACGTCCACGTTATTTCACAGCCATTTTACACTGCACTTAAGTAACTTATAAGTCACCTATATCTCTAACCTTTACCTGGTAAAGGTTAGGTGCAAAGTTACTTAGTGTGAGGGCATCCTGGCACTAGCCAAGGTGCCCCCACATTGTTCAGGGCCAATTCCCCGGACTTTGTGAGTGCGGGGACACCATTACACGCGTGCACTACATATAGGTCACTACCTATATGTAGCTTCACAATGGTAACTCCGAATATGGCCATGTAACATGTCTATGATCATGGAATTGACCCCTCTATACCATCCTGGCATAGTTGGCACAATCCCATGATCCCAGTGGTCTGTACCACGGACCCTGGTACTGCCAAACTGCCTTTCCTGGGGTTTCACTGCAGCTGCTGCTGCTGCCAACCCCTCAGACAGGCATCTGCCCTCCTGGGGTCCAGCCAGGCCTGGCCCTGGATGGCAGAACAAAGAACTTCCTCTGAGAGAGGGTGTTACACCCTCTCCCTTTGGAAAATGATGTGAAGGCAGGGGAGGAGTAGCCTCCCCCAGCCTCTGGAAATGCTTTCTTGGGCACAGATGTGCCCAATTCTGCATAAGCCAGTCTACACCGGTTCAGGGGACCCCTTAGCCCTGCTCTGGCGCGAAACTGGACAAAGGAAAGGGGAGTGACCACTCCCCTGACCTGCACCTCCCCTGGGAGGTGTCCAGAGCTCCTCCAGTGTGCTCCAGACCTCTGCCATCTTGGAAACAGAGGTGCTGCTGGCACACTGGACTGCTCTGAGTGGCCAGTGCCACCAGGTGACGTCAGAGACCCCTTCTGATAGGCTCCTTCAGGTGTTGCTAGCCTATCCTCTCTCCTAGGTAGCCAAACCCTCTTTTCTGGCTATTTAGGGTCTCTGTCTCTGGGGAAACTTTAGATAACGAATGCAAGAGCTCATCCGAGTTCCTCTGCATCTCTCTCTTCACCTTCTGCCAAGGAATCGACTGCTGACCGCGCTGGAAGCCTGCAAACCTGCAACATAGTAGCAAAGACGACTACTGCAACTCTGTAACGCTGATCCTGCCGCCTTCTCGACTGTTTTCCTGGTGGTGCATGCTGTGGGGGTAGTCTGCCTCCTGTCTGCACTAGAAGCTCCGAAGAAATCTCCTGTGGGTCGACGGAATCTTCCCCCTGCAACCGCAGGCACCAAAAAGCTGCATTACCGGCCCCTTGGGTCTCCTCTCAGCACAACGAGCGAGGTCCCTCGAATCCAGCAACTCTGTCCAAGTGACCCCCACAGTCCAGTGACTCTTCAGTCCAAGTTTGGTGGAGGTAAGTCCTTGCCTCACCTCGCTAGACTGCATTGCTGGTAACCGCGACTTTTGCAGCTACTCCGGCCCCTGTGCACGTCCGGTGGAAATCCTTTGTGCACAGCCAAGCCTGGGTCCACGGCACTCTAACCTGCATTGCACGACTTTCTAAGTTGGTCTCCGGCGACGTGGGACTCCTTTGTGTAACTTCGGGTGAGCACCATTTCACACATCCTTGAAGTGCCTGTTTCTGGCACTTCTCTGGGTGCTACCTGCTGGTGAGAGGGCTCCTTGTCTTGCTCGACGTCCCCTCTACCTCCTAGCTCAATTTGCGACATCCTGGTCCTTCCTGGTCTACAGCAGCGTCCAAAAACGCTAACCGTACGATTTGCAGCTAGCAAGGTTTGTTGGCTTTTTTTCGGCGGGAAAACACTTCTGCACGACTCTCCACGGCGAGAGGGATCCGTCCTCCAAAGGGGAAGTCTCTAGCCCTTTTTGGTCCTGCAGAAACCTCAGCTTTTTCTGTCCAGTAGAAGCTTCTTTGCACCCACAGCTGGCATTTCATGGGCATCTGCCCATCTCCGACTTGCTTGTGACTTTTGGACTTGGTCCCCTTGTTCCACAGGTACCCAAGATTGGAAATCCATCGTTGTTGCATTGTTGGTTTGTGTCTTCCCTGCATTATTCCTCTAACACGACTTCTTTGTCCTTAGGGGAACTTTAGTGCACTTTGCACTCACTTTTCAGGGTCTTGGGGAGGGTTATTTTTCTAACTCTCACTATTTTCTAATAGTCCCAGCGACCCTCTACAAGGTCACATAGGTTTGGGGTCCATTCATGGTTCGCATTCCACTTTTGGAGTATATGGTTTGTGTTGCCCCTATCCCTATGTGTCCCCATTGCATCCTATTGTAACTATACATTGTTTGCACTGTTTTCTAAGACTATACTGCATATTTTTGGTATTGTGTATATATATCTTGTGTATATTTCCTATCCTCTCACTGAGGGTACACTCTAAGATACTTTGGCATATTGTCATAAAAATAAAGTACCTTTATTTTTAGTATAACTGTGTATTGTGTTTTCTTATGATATTGTGCATATGACACTAAGTGGTACTGTAGTAGCTTCACACGTCTCCTAGTTCAGCCTAAGCTGCTCTGCTAAGCTACCATTATCTATCAGCCTGAGCTGCTAGACACCCTATACACTAATAAGGGATAACTGGGCCTGGTGCAAGGTGCAAGTACCCCTTGGTACTCACTACAAGCCAGTCCAGCCTCCTACAGCGGTCTTTCAGCGGGAAAACACTTTTGCACGACTGTCCACGGCGTGAGGGATTCGTCCTCCAAAGGGGAAGTCTCTAGCCCTTGTCGTTCCTGCAGAAACCTAAGCTTCTTCTGTCCAGTAGAAGCTTCTTTGCACCCACAGCTGGCATTTCTTGGGCATCTGCCCATCTCCGACTTGCTTGTGACTTTTGGACTTGGTCCCCTTGTTCCACAGGTACCCTCGACTGGAAATCCATTGTTGTTGCATTGCTGGTTTGTGTCTTTCCTGCAGAATTCCCCTTTCACGACTTCTATGTCCTTTGGGGAACTTTAGTGCACTTTGCACTCACTTTTCAGGGTCTTGGGGTGGGCTATTTTTCTAACCCTCACTATTTGCTAATAGTCCCAGCGACCCTCTACAAGGTCACATAGGTTTGGGGTCCATTTGTGGTTCACATTCCACTTTTGGAGTATATGGTTTGTGTTGCCCCTATCCCTATGTGTCCCCATTGCATCCTATTGTAACTATACATTGTTTGCACTGTTTTCTAAGACTATTACTGCATATTTTGGTATTGTGTATATATATCTTGTGTATATTTCCTATCCTCTCACTGAGGGTACACTGTAAGATACTTTGGCATATTGTCATAAAAATAAAGTACCTTTATTTTTAGTATAACTGTGTATTGTGTTTTCTTATGATATTGTGCATATGACACTAAGTGGTACTGAAGGAGCTTCACTCGTCTCCTAGTTCAGCCTAAGCTGCTCTGCTAAGCTACCATTATCTATCAGCCTATGTTGCTAGACACCCTATACACTAATAAGGGATAACTGGGCCTGGTGCAAGGTGCAAGTACCCCTAGGTACTCACTACAAGCCAGTCCAGCCTCCTACACTACCCTATCACTATCTTTTCACTGCATATTTTGTGCATGTGACGGGACATCACAGCTACCATAGCCATGTTTCTCACTATCACTGGAAGATGAGTCATCATAAGTCGAGCTCTGGCAAAATACTCATGTGCAGATACTGCTTACAGTCCTTCTCCTTCTGATGCTGTCTCAGTATCAGGCCCTGCCTCAGATATGTCCTCAATTATTTGAGTCACAGCCTCAGAAGCAGTCATCCAAACAGTTATCTGGCTCAAAGAACTTCTCCAAAGATCCAATGCCATGATGAAATCCTCTAACAAAGATAAAAGAAATGAAATAATAAAATGAGTTCAGGTTGCTACACGCAAGAACATTATGCCAAATTTGTCACCAATGCAATAAATATATTTTTTTGTGAGACATGCTCTGTGTATGTTGGGTGGTAGTAATCTGTGAAAAACACATTAACTAATCAGTAGTTAAAATGAGCTGACACAGCTACTTGGGGCAGTGGCATCTTAAAAGCCCAGAGACAGCATCACACACAACAAATTGGCCAAAATAATTTCCCTTCCTTTTGGGGGGGTGGGGTTATCCACCCCCAAGGGGTAGAATAAAAAAACCTCTAAAACGTTATGTGTCCCCAAGACGGAGACTACTCATGCTAATGAGGGCTCACACATCCCACAACTTGTGTGCCTGGGAGCAACAAAAAACCTAGACATCTACATTGACATAAACATGACTGCCATATTTTCTGTAGCTTGCTGAAGCCGACATTCCCCCGACCCCCCTTTGGGAGGGGAAAATAGCAAAATACCATGCATTGTCCCCAGAGGGATTAGACCATGCAAGGGGGGGCTGACACAAGAAATCCCTGGTATCAAGTTGGATCCCTGCATTTGGCTCTTATTCTATTAGCAATCCATGAGCAGGGATCTGTTTAAAACTCTCCCCTTTCTTAAAATGCCTTTTCAAGGTTTGTTATGCCTGGGGATGCATGAAAGGCCTCGGGCAGCACAAAAATCAAAATGCTACCCTATTTTCTTTTTCTTGGAGGAGCCAATTGCACACCCATGAGGACTAGGTGGTGGCTGGCAGGATATATCCCACAGGATACTCAGTTTACCTGCTTTTCTGTCTGGTGGGATCATTGATGTTAGCGCACTATGCTGTGTCCTGATGTCCCTGATGGGTGGGGTGAGGGGTAGAGGATGACGTGGAAGCAATTCTGTATCAGCCTCCATGGATGCCAATTTGGGGGTAAGGCTCTGGTGGGGACACCAGAGTTTCCTTCTCAAAACTCCAGAAGAATGACCTGTTGATGCCCTATGCACTTTGTGTGCAAGATTGTCTTTTCTAGCTGTGTGTTGGATGATATTGCATTGCATCAAATTATACCCATTGTCCACTGGGCTTTCTTTCTAAGCCAGGGACTCTAGACTGAAAAAAGAAAAACAAGGTTAGGGATTACGAAAGAGTAACTATTGATTTGTGTCCTTCTTACCTTCCTGCCCATGACCTCTGTTTAGGGACCTTACCCCTAGAAATCTGTGTTTCTGGGGTGCCATGGCGAACCGTCCCTCCTAGCACATTTTTCACTAGTTGGAGTTCATTGTCAAGGATGCAGTCAATGGACATCTGGTGACTGACAAACACTTTCTTATGAGCTAGTACTCCTTCCACTACAATATCATAGCCATAGGCTTGATAAAGTCCTACCCATGTGCCTGGGTCATGTTTCCTGGCAGATACTGTTCTGGGGTAATCAGCCTTGTTATCACCATGGTCTGGCTGGCACAGGTATCCTGCAGAGCAGCAACAAAGGTCCTATTCACTTTGACATCCTTGAAGTGATAGCTACTATCCACCAGCTTACCTTCTGGTTCCAACTCCCAACTAAAGGATACTAAGGCATGCTCTACCCTCTCTTCCTAGGAATAACCTTCCACCAGGGCTACACTGGCCACCCCTGTGCAGTGCCCACCTATGGGTGGCTTCCAGTCTCCTCTCTTGTGTCCTGACTGGAGACATTCATAACATTGGGGAAAGGGAAAGTATGCCCTTGACTGCCGCACACCAAAACATCCCTTCCTACACTCTAAAGGGGAATGAGAATCAAGTTTCTCCAAACTCTATTGGGGCCCTTTTGGGAACTTGTCTGTATTACCCTAGCCTTTCCCTTTCTTCTAGGGGAACCTGAACCAGCCTTCCTGTGGTCATTTCCAGGTACCATCTTGGAAAACTCTGGTGCTGATGCAGAGGTCAGATTCCTTCCCAAGCCCTCTTGGAACAGTGAGCTTGCTGTTGATCAGGTGCTAGTGCAACTCTAGAAAACAATTACTTAAAATGTGCCTTTTTATTATCAAACTGTACAGTTCATCATAATCATTTATTTTACTGTCCTTCACCCAACCTTTTAGTGCCTTACAGGAAGAATCTACAAAATCCACCAATGAATGATGTGACTGCTTCTGACTATACCTGAACGTCAAGTGTGATGCAAGACCTAAGTGAGATTTAATAAGCTATACAAGTCCACCTAGGGAGGCATTCCATGTGTGTCCCTTCATACACAAAAACAATTCTGCCTACAATGCAAGCACAGTTGCACCATGACACAAGGGTGCATGCATCAGTGCTACGCTGCTAATTGTGCTCCAGCATAGGTAGGGATAGGAATGTGCCATATTTTGATGGATATGGCCCTCCCTCTCTCATGCAGCAAGGTGTATTGCTGTGTTGGGCTGCTTGAAAATGTGATAGATATGGCGTAGGGGGGTATATTTACAAGAAAGTGGTGCATCAGCTCTGATTTGCCACTTTCCTGTGTCGTCTTGCACCCCACAAACATCACCATGCAGTGTGCCATGGTGCACATTAGCATAATGGCATCATAAATTATGATTCTATTTTGGCGGTTTGCTGAATTAGCTCCATAAATTATGGTGCTAGTCCAACAAAGCACAGGGAGGCCCACAGATTATTATGGGAGCGTTACTTTAATGCCTGCCCAGAGTAGGCATTAAAAATCACGGAAAAAATGGTGCAGTGAAATCGTGTAAATTTCACTGTGTCATTTTTTGGGCCTCCCTGCATGGGAATGCCCCCCTTGCATACATTATACTTGGCACAGGTATAATGTGGTGCAAGGGGTTACAAAGTAAATATGGTGAACAGTGAGGGCCTCCTTAACGCCTAGGGCAGCGCAAGTAGGCTCAAGGGGCTGGTAAATATGCTCCTAAGTCTTTGGTGATGTAGACACTTTTACTTTTCCTAGGCACTTCATGATCATTGCCACCATCTTCACTAAACTCAAAAGCCCTCTAGGCTTTCAGATCCAGCTCTCACTGGCTTTCTCGCATGAGCCAGAAGGGCTTTCTTTTCTTCCAAGGCAAGGTAAATTTTTTCTCCTCAAAGCCATCTTTCATGCTACTTTAATTTACTCATCAATCAGCTTTTTCTCTTCGAGGTCTAGTGTAGCCAACCACATCTTCAAGTCCATCTCCGCCAGTCTGTCCTCCATTTGTGATTGGGACAAACAGTGGACTGATACACCGATCCCTTTTCTGAACACTGTAAGTGAGGCTGCTCTTTGGGGATGTCATCCTCTGGTACTGGAGATTCTGCAATGTCATCTTCCTCTACTTCCCCGATTTCTTCCACCTCCTCGCGCACTTGCTCATGTGGGGTGGGCTGAAGCATATGTATTTTTTCCCAAGCTCTGAGGGCATTTTGGTAGTTCACTTTCATGTACTTCTTCACCAGTCCCAGCACCTTCTCCTTTCAAATCGTCCTCAGAGCTGTCATGCTGAGGCTCTCAACGCTGCTTAGATTCTCTTCCAAACTTTCAAAAAGCCCAGGCCCAAAATTGAGGCTATAGATGTGATATAAATTTAAAGTCAGATCAATTTTAAAAAGTAAAAAAAATATTTTGATGTCAAAATAAAAAAGGGATTTTTAATTGTATCCTTAACTCTCGGAGGCACTGCAAAACAGATGTCCAAAATCCCACCAGTGAACGCAAGTTTTAGAAATTGGAGTATTAATTGGGAGGTTGGCTGCCCACTTCATGGAGGAATCACAACCCTTGTCTGGATGAATCCTCAATGTCACTTAAGTAACCTCAGTTAAATCAGTTCAATTCCCTGGTAGCTATGGCACAGAGCAGGTATCCTTAACTTAGGACAATGTGTAAAGTATGTATGCAGTACAGAATTAGTTATAAAGTTGAAATGCAACACACTAAAAATCCAAAAACTGAATCAGAAAAAGAGTCAAATTTAATAAACAAAATGACACCAAAATGGCAAACATCTAATAGGATGAACTGTACATATACATTAAAAAATAATTAAGTAGCAATAATACCATGAAGGTCAAAAGTGGCAATTATGGCCAATTGTCGCAGTAGTCTAGGACCTAGGTGCAATTTGAGGCTGACTGCAATGGAGTGCGAGTTGGAAACACAAACCAGTTTTGTCCTGGTGAAAGATTTTACCTTCTGACTTTAGTACCAATCCACCACAGGAGTACACTTCTAAAGCCTGCTATAATCTTAAGAGAGGAACTTAGAGACTCACAGGATGAATGGCAGAGGTCAACAGCAGAGCTGAGTCAAGGTCTAGTTGTCAATGGTCAGCTGAGTGTTGCAAGTAAAGGTATCTTGTTGCTTGTTGGGTTCCAGTAGCTTTCAGAGGAGGTTGGCCTTATAACTCTTCAAGTGCACTTCTTTGTGCTGGATACAAAAGGCAAACAGGTCCAGTCTTTCAGGATTCCTGTCAGCTCAAACACAGTACGTCAAGCCCTCTTTCGGCTTGCATCAGGTTCAGGTGTGTTCTGAAATGGGTCCCTGGAGATGCCACATTTATTGCTGTCAGGAGATAGTGAGTGGGAGTGCTTATGGGTGTGAAATAAATTTATGAGCCTCTTCTTGGCTTGGCTGAATGTCCACAAGATAAAATACAAGGTTTCGGATTAGGCTTCAAGATGGCATTTTATTTTGCTGCAGCGGGTCGCCCCAAAAGAGTGTCCATGACTCCTTCGGGCCAAGTGCAACTGACCTCTTCCCCCTCCCCTCCTATATCTTTAATGCAGTACCCACTTTAACACACTATACATGCGTCATAAATTCCAAACACGTTCAAGCAAGCGTTTCCTGTAGCACCACTGAACCACAAAACAGGATGTTCAAGCACAGAAATAACATTTCTGAGAAGAAAAGGGGCGGTAAGGCCTTCTGCAAAGTTTTTAAAACATTTAAGAGAAACCAGCACATTTTTAAGAAACAAAACAAGTACAGATGCCGAAGGCATACAATTTTACTCATAACATATACAGAATTAAGTTAAAAGTTAAACAAAATGGAGCCCTCATGCCAAGTTACAAAATCCATTTTCCACATGGGCATGCCCTAACCAATGAGCCAAAGGTTCCTGGGGCCAACCCTAGACATTTTGGGTATTTTCAAACTGGTAAAAGTCTTCAACTATACTAAAGGTGAGCTCTGAGTGTTAGGTGTGCATTTGGAAAGAATACTGTGGTGCTCTTAGTGTCCTTCCACATCTAACACTAACATCCAGTTTGAAACAGCCACTATACCCCCTAGGAAAGTACCCTCTTTC
This sequence comes from Pleurodeles waltl, assembly GCF_031143425.1. Lineage (NCBI taxonomy): Eukaryota > Metazoa > Chordata > Amphibia > Caudata > Salamandridae > Pleurodeles > Pleurodeles waltl. Next base: position 423,578,744 of record NC_090437.1, read on the forward strand.
TTAGCACAGTTACCCCCATTTTCTGTCTGATGTCTGATGTCAGTGTGTTTGACTGTGTTCACTGTGATCCTGCTAACCAGGACCCCAGTGATTATGCTCTCTCTCCCAAAACTAGGTATTTCACCCACAACTGGCATACTGGTGCCCCCTTATAAGTCCCTAGTATATAGTACCTAGGTACCCAGGGCACTGGGGTTCCCGGGGATCCATATGGGCTGCAGCATATATTTTGCCACCCATAGGGAGCCCATGCAAAGGCTTCTGCAGGACTGCCATTGTAGCCTGGGTGGAAAGATGCAAGCACCCTTTCACTGCCATTTTCACTGCATCAGGTCACTTATAAGTCACCCCTATAGCAGGACCTCCAGCCCTGAGGGCAGGGTGCAAAGTACCTGTGTGTCAGGGCACCCCTGCACTGGCAGAGGTGACCCCACAAACTCCAGGCCCATTTTCTCGGACTTCGTGAGTGCGGGGTTGCCTTTTTATGCATGTAGTGGACATAGGTCACTCCCTATGTCCAGCTATATAATGGTAACTCTGAACATAGGCATGGTTGGCTTCATACATGTTGGAATCACATCCCAAGGCTTTTGCAAGCATTGGCTGTATGATTCCATGCACTCTAGGGCTCCTTAGAGGACCCCTAGTGCTGCCATTTCAGCCTTCTGAGGTTTTCCAGGCAGGCCCAGATGCTGCCACCTCTCAGACAGGTTTCTGCCATCCTGTTGCTTGAGAATCTCAAGCCCAGGAAGGCAGAACAAAAGATTTTGTTTGGGAAAGGGTGTTAATCCTCTCCCTTTGGAAATAGGTGTTACAGGCTGGGGAGGGGTAGCCTTCCCAAGCCACTGGAAATGCTTTGAAGGTCAGATTTGGTGCCCTCCTTACATAAACCAGTCTACACTGGTTCAGGGCCCGCAGTCCCTGCTCTGGCGTGAAACTGGACAAAGGAAAGGGGGTGACCATTCCCCTGTCCATCACCACCCCAGGGATGGTGCTCAGAGCTCCCCTGGAGGGTCCCTGGGTTTTGCCATCTTGGATTCAAGGCTGGCAGGGACCTCGGGGAGCATCTGAGTGTCCAGTGCCAAAAGGTGACATCCGAGTCCACCCCTGATAGGTGCTTACCTGGTTAGGTGACAAATCCCCCTTTCAGGGTTATTTATGGTAACTCCTTTGCGTGGTTTCTCAGATTTGGATTGCAGGATTCCACCAAGAATCTTCTGCATCCTCCACTTCGACTTCTCACTGAAGAAACTGCATCTGGACCTTCCAGGAACCTACAAGCTGCAACAAAGAAGCAAGACGCCTCCTGCAACATTTTATCTCCGGCTCCTCCCAGCAAATGCAACAGTTTCCCGGTCTTGCATTCTCTGAAGACAGCCCATCTTCAGTCTGCATTAGAAGGAAGAAGGACTCTCCCTTGGGGTGAATAAATCACTCCCCTGCTTCTGCAGGCATCAACTGCGACAACGACTGGCTGCATGTTTCCCCCCCCCCTGCTGAGCTGCCTGGACCCTGCATCAAGGGTGGTGGACTGAAGTGGTCCCGACAGTCCTCTCTTCCAGCTGTCCTACTTTGGTGGAGGTAACACCTTGTTTCCCCACGCAAGACAGTACTCCCGTGCACTATGTCTTTTGCAACTGCCAAGGCTTGTTGGCATCCTTCCTCCAAGTCTTTCATGCATCCTGTGGCTCTGGTCCCCAGCACTCTATCCTGTGAGACACAGCTTCCTGAGTGGTTCTCCATCAGCATGGGAGCCCTTATCGTAGTGCTGCACGGGCCTCTTCTGCAACTTTCTTGTCCCCGTCCTGTGGGACTCCTGTGTGTGCTGCTTGGTGTTCTGTGGGTTCTCTGTGTTGCTGAGGGCCCCCTCTGGCTCCCTCTCCTGGGTAGAGTCCACCTGATCCTTCCTGGTACCCGGCAGCGCCATTTTCCGCTAACCGTGAATTTTTCATGTGCGAAGGCTTGTTGGCAGACTCCAATGACACAAACCAAACTGCAATCTTCCATCCGGCATGGGACATCACTTGCACTCTCCAGGAACCCAACTTCGTCTTCTTGGGTGCAGTACTGACTTTTCTTCTTCACCAGTGGTTCTCCTTTTTTCACCTTCATCTGGGTAAGCAGGGACTCCTGCTTTTCCTAGACTCTTCTGTGCTTCCTGGACTTGGTCCCCTTCTTCCACAGGTCTTCTTGTCCAGGAATCCAATGTTGGCGTCTTGCAGACTCTTCTTGGTTTTCCATAATTCTTCTTCTCGTTTCTGTGTGTGTTCTGGGAAAGTTACTGTGATTTACTCCTGCTTTCCTGGTCGCTGGGGTGGGTTGTTGTACTTACCTTTGGGCTGTTCTAGTACTCCCAGCTCCCCACTAAACACTACACTTGCCTCGCTGGGGGACCGACTTTTGCATTCCACTTTCTTAGTATATGGTTTGTACTCAAAGGCCCTTTTCTAACTATTGTGATTTTCACTATCTGCACTGTTTTTTAACTGTTTATATGCCTATTTTTGCACACTAGTGTATATAATTTGTGTATTACTTACCTCCTAAGGGAGTATAGTCTCTATGGTATTTGTGGTATTTGTGTCACCAAAATAAGGTACATTTATTTTTGTAACACTGAGTATTTTCTTTCATGTGTGTAAGTACTGTGTCACTACAGTGGTATTGCATGAGTTTTGCATGTCTCCTAGATAAGCCTTGGCTGCTCATCCACAGCTACCTCTAAAGAGCCTGGTTTCTAGACACTGCCTACTCTACAGTAAAAAGGGATAACTGGACCTGGTATAAGGTCTAAGTACCATAGGTACCCACCACACACCAGGCCAGCCTCCTACATACTCCAAAAAACCCAGAGACAGTAGTTTGGTGAACAAAACAGGGTTCATCAGCAATCAGACAATGGAAACACAAGGATTGCCTTGTCATCCTGCTCCCATCCTTTCAAGTGTGCCTTAAAGTGTTTTATGTAAAACTCAGAGACAGACTTCTGATGGAACAAAGCAGGTCCTTCAGCAACCAGGCAGAGAATACACAAAAAATATATTAGCATCCTGTTTCTTGCCCTTCCAGAGTGCCCTAAATTGTTATATGTAAATCAGGCAGACTTGTCAAGCATGCTTTAATACTCAAGCAGTATTTAACACTGTAATGCTAAAACATTTCCTGACAGCCTCCACACTGCATATTCTGGGACGGTCAGAGGAGTCATCCCTGCACATTCAGATCAGCCGATTGTTTGCTCCTGGTAAGCACACCTTTTCACACCCATTCAAATGCTAATTACTGACTGGCAGAAATGGGAGAGAAAATGTAAATTTAGCCCCCAGAAACTTCAGGCAGGGAAAAAGTAACTTTCTAAAAGATACATTTAATTAATATTTATTTGAAATTAAACATCATCCTTTAAATGGATTCCTAATACGGATTCAAAATAGTTATTTGATTGAAATATGTTTCTAGCTAGTCCCATGCCTGAAAAACAGTATTCTGTACTTTGGTTTTCTGAATTGGACATCCAGGCCTGCCACAGTGAAAAGCTTTGGGTGCTAGTCTCTGTAACGACAGTTTCTACATGTCCTACTTCTAAATACCATTCTAAATACCATTCACAGTACCTTGAAGGAGGTTTTGACCTGACAAAATGTTTAGTTTGACAATGTTAGACTTGAAGCCATGCTTTACACTGTTACTGTGGCTACCACAGCTCTTTCTTGAACTCACTGTTGCATCCGTGACAGGAAAAGGTGCTATTGTGCAGGACGAGGTCTAAGGCCCATATTTTTCCTTTTTGCGGCAAAACTGCACTAGCGCCATTTTTTGGCAAAAATTTCAGCGTCGGGCTTGCGTCATTTAACATCGGCAGCCGGGTACCATATTATTGAATGGCGCAAGCCGGCATTAAACTTGGGCTAGCGTCTCAGAAGAAGACACTAGCCGGCTGGGGGTGGCAGTAGGGAAGGAGGGGATTGTGCATCAGAAAATGACGCTAGCCTGGTTAGAGGCACAAAAAAAAATGCCTCTAACCAGACTAGCGCCATTTCCTGGCGCACAACCACCAAAAACATGACTCCTGTCTTAGGAAAGACACGAGTCATGGCCACCACCCCAATGGCCAGCACAGGGGACAAGTGTCCCCTGGGCATGGCCATTGCACCCTGTGCCATGCAGGGGGCCTCAAGTTAGGGCCCCCGATGGCAACAAAATAAAATAAAAAATACTTACCTGGACTTACCTGGGATGGGGTCCTCATCCTGCGGTGTCCCTCTGGTGGGGCTGGGGCTGTTCCTGGGGCTTGGGGGGCACATGTGGAACCACTCCATGGTGTTTAACCATGGAAATGGGTCCATTATTTAGCCCCTCCTCCCACCTGTGAGTCATTTTAGCACGGGGATAAATATGGGGCTATGGGGATGGCACCATTTTTTGGATGGGAGTGCCATCTCATTGATGCAAGGTAGGTGCACGCATCCAAAAAATGGTGCAAACTCCTATATTTTGACGTTAGACATATATAACTTAAAATTATAAATATGGAGTTATGTTTGGGCTAAATTCACGTATAAAAAGGATGCAAATTCTGCGCAATAGAAGTATAAATATGGGCCAAAGTCTTTTTTTACCACCTCCTGTGAGTTGGATAGCCACGCCCACCCTGAAACACCATAGCTGGGATAAAAGCTGCACCCAGAGGCCAGTACCTTGCTTATTATTCAGGTACTCACCCATCTACCGACCAGCCTCTGGTTTCCGACTGAATCTTCATCTTCTTTGCATTTGTCTCCCTGACAGACCAGCCTGGAAATTGGGTACTTGCTTGGAGTCCTTGTAAACAGGCCTGTCTTCTGCTTCTCGGGTTGGGTATTGTATTGAGGTATTAAGAGGTAATGTGAGATATTGGGTTGCTGGTTGACTGGGATGTGAGCCCTGGTCAAGCAACAGCCACATTCCTTTGCAGAGAGTACCACAAAAAGTTACTACATTATCCTGTACTTGACCCCGATTAGCTTGGCACAAAAAACAGTCAGGCTTAACTTAGAGGCAATGTGTAAAGTATGTATGCAGTACACACACAGCAATACAGTTCCAAACCAATTTAGAAAAATAGTAATAGTAATATATTATTTGTTGCCAAAACTGCAAAAATATAATCAGTAGAACTGGAGTTATGATTTTTCAAAGTTTTAAGTGAAATCAACCGCGTAAAAGAACAAAGCACCATACTAGGACATCTAGTCGGGCAAGAAGGGGTAAAAGTCAAAAGTTAAGGCAGTCCGCAATGTAGCACAGTTCTTTGAATTGCACAGAATGTCATGACTCCTCTGCCATGGCTCTATTCTGGCTGCAAATATAATACAGGTTTGTTAAGTCCTTTGTTTGGAGGCAAATCACAAGCTATTCAGGTGTAAGTGGTGTTGTTCTCTGCTCCACCCCTCCATCCTGTTAGCAGATGGCCCATTCAGGTACACCTTATCCCTCTAATATGTGAATGTCTGGGAGGAATGCATGAAGTCTAACTGTCATTTACAACCAGTCATGTGACCAAGGCAAGGCTCAAGGCACAAAAGGGTAGGAAAGTGTCAACTTTTTTAATGTGGCATTTTCCAAATTTTAATGAAAAATCTAACTGTAATATAATAGAGGGTTCATCAATACAATTTCCTAGGTACTCAACATGATGTGTCTACCTTCTACCAAGTAGGAATTACAGCCTATTAAATGTAATAAGGAATCACTAATGTTATCCTATTGGAGGGGTAGTCCTGACAGTAGCAAACATTGACTTAAGAGGTTTTCTATACCAGGACATGTAAAACTTAATATTACATGTCCAACATTTTATTTACATTGTACCAAATTTCTTCAAAAACTGAGAAGAAAACACCTGTCTGCACACAACACTCCCTTGCAATATTGTAGAATTCAGCACAATCTCATGAGATTAACAACCAAGACATATAAGGAACATCAAAATAACTGGAAAGCTTGTCACCAGTAATACCGGACCCATTTTACCATCAGTGATTTTTTTGTCTATAAAAATAAGGCAACTCCAATCAGGGGCTATGAGTTTAAGCTTAGCCCTGAACCCATCTGGCCCCCTCCTACAGCAAGGGGAGAATAAGCATGAGCATGGCCAGCCCACCTGCTTCCAGGGGCCACTCCATGCCCCAAATAGTAGTTCACAACTCAGAGAAGGTGGTAATGGAAGTGTTAATCTCCCCAGAAAAGAGAAATATATGCAGATGTGGACAAAGTAATTGTGGGGCCTGGGATTTAGTCCTCATTCCGAGGGGTTTAAGTTAGAATTGTAGATTTTTAATACAAAGATACAGACTGGAATATATTTTTCTGGATCCAGTATCTCCACACCTAAATTCTGGGGTACTTGTCATCAGTCCTTATTTCTAGGTGCCCCCTAGAACATCTAACCAGGGTTCATTGAAACTGATTTCTTATTTTATACAATAAGAATAAATTCATGGATCACTTCATTATGTTTTGCTTTCTTCTTTCATTGTTCTTCAGGTATCCCAGGAGTTCATTTCATGAAGCGGTGCTGGAGACACAGCATACCACTTATTATTAACCAAGTGCGGTGAAGAGATACTTGAAATCCACTCACACTAAGGGCCTCATTTACAAGCCCCCTGCGCCACCACTGTAACTGCGTTATTTGTTTTTGACATGGCAGTTGCGCTAGCAGTGCACTACTCCAGATTTACAAACTGGCTCATTGGGCCCAATACATCAGTTTTTAAAGGTCAGCGTCAGATTACACATGTGCTAGGTATAACGTATGCAGGGTAGGGGTTCCCAGGCAAAAAGGCATGCGGAACTGATGCAGTGAAATTTACAACATTTCACTGCATCATTCTGAGACTTCACAGTGTCAAAATTTGACCGCCTGCTCAGAGTAGGTGTAAAATTGATGCAGGAATTTTTACAATAGGAGCCTCCTCGCATTGATGGAGTAGTGTCATTTTCACGATGCTACTCCAGCAATGCGTGAGCTTAGCACTAACAGATGCATCAGAATTTCTGACACATCTGTGAAAACGTGCGCCATGGAGCTCTGTATTGTAAATATGGCACACCCAAGGAGTTGATAGGGGATGTTTAGGAAGTGCAAGAAATCTGACGCATCAATGCTGTTGCTTCAGATTCTTGTAAATGAAGTCCTTAGTCTCTTTCAGGAAGTAAAGGATGGCAGTCATAATGGAGTGTCACTGTTGTATGAACTGAGACTTCTAAAAGAAAAGATGCTATGGGGATGCCTTCCAAACTTGAACTGCAATTTCCTGGTGTGCATGAACTCTTATGCACTCTGTTGAAACAGTGGCCAGCTCTGATAGCTGTGCATAAATTCCCTCATGAGCCACACTGTCAGTGTCTTCATTCACAGTTTTTGTATTCAGGACCTCTCTACGTGGACTTCTTGCAAAAATAATTGCTTCCTATGAACTTGTAAGGATGGACATTAGGAATACAGAAACATTTCAGAAGGTGGTGCTGTTGAAGAAAACTAACTTTTAATTATTCCTTGAACAGTTGGGGATTGTATTTTTCTAGTGGTGTCCTCTGACGGAACAGGATTTTTAAAATAATTTTTAAAAAGAATATATGAATGCCATATGCAAGGTATGAGAATTCTACTATGCACGTACACATTGTCAAGACTAGGGAAGAACAGAACATTAGCATTGTTGGTTCCCATGCACTTCTACAGGAATCAAGTAGAAACTAAAATCATCTTCCACAAATGAGTGCATAGTGACAAGGCTTATGTAGTTATTAAAGTCCTAAGGAGAAGTCTTAGGCTTGAATTAGAGTTTGGAGGAGGGGGTTACTCCATCACAAATGTGACTGATATCCAGTCCGTCGTATTATAATTCCATTATAGCCTATGGAACTTGCATGTGATGGAGTAACCCCTCCACCAAACTCTTAATCAGTAACTTAGGGCCAGATTTATACTTTTTGAAGCAAAAACACAGTTTTGCATCAAACATTTTAGCGCTGGCTAATGCCATTTCTTAACGCCACCAGTGCGTCAAATTTATACTTTTACGCACGGTGACGCTAAGAACAGGTTAGAGTAATTTTTTCTGATGCTAACCATTGCGTCTTGTCATAAGGCAAAAGGACGTTAACGCAGGAAAAATAACTCTAATCTGGTTTGCGACATTTTTCACTGCAACAGAGTCAAAAAGTGACACAACAAGCAGCAAACAGTGCTAAGGAGCCCCAAAATGGATCCCAGAAGCCAGGAGAGACCCCAGGGAGACCTCAATCACCCAGGAACCAGCCAAGAGGACACAGACAAGACCCAGGGGAGAGATAAGAAGAAAAGGAAGTCTCACTTCAGCACAGAGGAGCATGAAATTCTGGTCAGAGAGGTGACGGAGCACCTGCATCAATTATTCACCACCTCTAATTTGCCAATTGGGAGGAGAGAGGAAATTTGGCAACAAATTGTGGACAAGATTAACAGTGTGGCAGAGGTCAGGAGAACTGTCACTGAGTGTAAGAAACGTTGGCATGATTGCAAGCGCAGGACAAAGGAGAAAATGGCAAGGAACAGGAAGGCAGCACTGCAGACTGGAGGTGGAAGTCCAGCACCGCAAGAGGGCCTGGACGAGATGGAGGAGATGGTTACAGCCATCATCCTGGAGGAGATTGTCACAGAAATCGCAGGACAGGGCAGACTACCAGGAAACAACACATATGCAGGGTAAGTTGCACGGGGACAAAAATGCCTAAATGTCAAGTGCAAGAAGGGGGAGGCACTTACCTACTACACAATGCATGTCAGCCCTGAAAATCAGGCAGTGGAAAGGGCAAAGGGGCACGGCACGGAACTCCCTGCACTGCCCATGCAAGGTGCATGGGCTGTGTAGAGGCATCCAGGGGCACAGTAAAACACGACACCAACAACCTTTGTATGGGGGTACACCGCTATGCTACGGCTGCTGGAAATGCTGAAGCAGACCAGGAGGATAGGGAAGAACGTAAAACTGGGCTGCTGTCACAGGACAGCTGGTATTGTCAGAATGTAAGCTAGGGGGACAATGTTCAGTCTCAGGCCATTGGCTCAAGCGGCATCTACCATTGACAACACTTGCAACTACTACCCGTGTTGTGTGTGCTGGTCAAATAGGAAATGGCAGTTAGGTGCCCATGGCACAAACACACCCAAAATGAGGGATCAGTATGACTATGTAATCAATCCCCATCAATCCCTATCCAAGTGCTATTCCTGTCAACTGCTCATGTCCATACACTCAATAAACATCAGGCACTGTTACATACATTATGAAGTACACAACAGTAATCTCATACCCATGCTGCCCATTCCAGAGTCTACCCGTGTGTCTGTGTCACAATAGCTGCCATGCCAGCATGAAACATCTCAGGTGTCATAGTGCTTAGACAACTGCATTGAGGGGGGAGGACATGTGTGTGTAGCTAGGAAAACAAACCTGCACAGTCATTAGAGGAAATGGAACTTTGCCTGGCCCATCAGTGCAATGCAACGTAGCACACATTCGCAAACAATGGCATGAGAAACTACCAATGGAAACACCTATATTGTTTCATGGAAATGCAATACATGGTATGGGGCTAGGTCTCAGCATCGTGTATGTATATGTGAAAAATGATAGACTGGGACAGGGCCACATTTGTATGTGTGGTGCATGTGGCATCAGCAGACCAACAAGCATTGCAATGCCACACCATGGTAATGGTAGCAGAGGGAGGGTTGATTAGGACAAGAAGGTGGCAAGTCACAATTTGGACAGAAACCACACCTAGAAGATGTGACGCATACAAATCCCCCAACTGCCCACACTACATGTGACATGCAGGTGGGGCATAGGCCTGAGAGACTGCAAACATTGATGACAGGAACAATGAATGGGAACCCAGATTTCAACGTACCACCAATAGGAAGTCAGTGATGACACATTTCAACTGCCACAACACAGACACACTAATTGTACAAGATCTCATTGCAGAGGAAGATGGCTCTCCTGTGGATCTGCCTGTCCTGGACTACTTTAATGACATGGATGACCAGCTTACAACCATAAGCCAGGAAACCCTTCAAGATGTCCTGGGAACCCTCCAGACACCACCTCCAGTCACAAGGAGGAGCACACATGTAGCAGCCATCCCAGGGGACCCACCCACCACTCCAATTGTACGACCTTCCAGCTCAAACACAGCTGAGGACTCTGATGACACTGGAACCACCTTTGAGAGGACAGTTGTGGGAGTACAGCGGGAGCTGGCCAAGGAAGTGCGGATGGGGATGCAAACTATGGCAGCCAGCCTTGAGGGGATGCGCAAATGCACGATGACATCCGCAGAACAGTCAGCAGCCATACAACTCACCCAATCACAACTGCAAGGAGTCCAACAGTGTGTGAGGGACCACTGATGTGAGGGAATTGCAACAACACCTGCCCTCCCAATCTTGCAGCTGCATGCATGACAACAAGCTGGACTCCCTCAGGGCAGACATGGCTGCCTACCACAGGGATGTTGCTGCCGTACTCAATAATCAGCAGCTCCTCCTTGCTGCAGTTATGCCATATCTAGTTCCACAGATGGCAGGTGCCAGGAATTTGGAGTCCACTTCTCCAGCCACTGAAGTGTATGTTGCCCCCTCAAGCCCACCACCACCACCACCACCATCAAGGCAGAGGAGACGACACACACACATCAGAGGATGAAGATGCGGAACAGATCAACTTCACCCGTAGGAGTACCTGGTATCACCAGCCCATGTTTTTCCTTTGTCCTGTGCTTGACAACATGCCAGTTTTGCTACAGTTGGTGACATGCACTCTTCACCCACACACTGTTAACCTTACCACTATGGACTGCAATTGTCTCTCACTACCCAATTGGCAATTCATGTTCCTCTGCACTGAATGACACTTCATCTCAGCATGTCCAATGACATGTTCCTCAACCTTGCACTTGTGTTGCATCACAATAGAATGCTTTACACTAATGGGCTCACAAACCTAGACTATGTAAATATTGCACTACAGCACTATAAAATAAACAACACCTACACAACCACTTTGTCTTTGTGTAATGTGACACATCTACTTTGCTGGAGATTTGTGATGCATGTAACATGTCAATGGTCAGAGAGTGTCAATACTAGAGTGCAGAAATAATGTGGGCAGATATTTACGCATAAGGGCCAGGACTTTTAAATCTTCTGTGCTGCCTGTGCCTAATTTCTGAAGTAAAAGCAGCACAAACTTACAAAATATCATTCTAATCTGTAAGTTTGCGCTGCTGTTGCTTAAAAAAATTAGGCAAATGCAGTGTAAAAATAGTATACTTCAGGCCCAAGATATCTACAAGATGAAACTCAATGCTGGCCACATCCCCTACAAGACAGTCATTGTATGTGACATTTGCCTCAAAACATACATGCCACACCCACCACATACAGCAGAAATGGGTGTGTAAGAGTATTTTGCCAATAACGTCAGCTGGGAGTACAATTAAAACACCTAGGCGTGAATTATGTATACTTGACCTAATCAGAAATTGACACCACTCAGTTTAGCAGTGTTCACGTGAACATCAGGCTGCAGGCAGACGTCCCACAGTGCCCAAGATTCCAACACAGGACCCAAACAATGACAGCTTTAAAATCACACCTACCTGTCCAATACATGGGAACCATAGTCACCTTGAATGGTGGGTGCAATGGATGGCAGATGCATAGAGATTTAGCATTGTTGTACATGCCAATGTGACAGTTCAGTTGGAAGTGGGAATTAACATGTCAAGAGTGGGATGTGGATGCAGGACGGAATACACAGGCCAACAGATAATTGGCACTGTACACTCATGCAAAGACCCAGATCCCCAAGCATATGACACATGCTGTAAAGGAGTACCTAAAACTTTAATAACTATGTATAAAAGAGAACTTAAAACTACGTCACACACCAATACTAACCTAACTTATCCTTACTATACATTACCCACAACTGACCCTAACTACCCTATGCTAAACTTACTTACCATATTTAACTAAATACTCTAAACATTTACCCCCTCATCCTCTTTATATGACAGGACACATGAAGGACAACATATCAAAACCTAAACAGATCCTAACTAATACTAAACAAATATATATATATATATATATTTTTTTTTTTTAATTTATATATTTTTATTTTATGAGAATACACAAAAGCCCCAACATTAACCCCCACCCACCCACAAACTAACATGTAATAATATGTGCCCCCCACCCCAACCTACTTATCCTATCTAAACTACTAGCCTACAATAACCTATTACTAAACCCACCAAAAAACTGGATAAGGAAGGAGGAGGGAGGGGACGTAATTAGGGGTAAGGTAATGCAGGAGTTCAGAGGTTTGCCCTCTTCAGAGATTTTTTAAATTGACTTTAGCATCCAGCTATTCCTGTCCACATCCCGCTGGAGAGTGTCAATCTTCTTTAGGTCTTTTCTCATGTCCATCTGTAGCTATGTTACTGCGGCCATGTCCAAAGCAGCTGCTGTGGTGGTCTGTGTCCCTGATGTAGTTGCTCCTGCAGGTGCCGCGCTCGGGCTGATGTAATTGAAGGTGCAGCAGGTGTTGTGGCTATTGCTCTAGAGGTTGATGGTGCAGCAGGTGGGACTGATGTACTGGTGGCTACTGTGCCACTGGCTGCAGTCATGGTGGTGGCTACACCTGTTGTGGCCATTGCCGGTCCCCCTTGGCTGAAAGCCTGCCATTCTCCTGTGGCTCTCTCCCTACGATAGCGTGTTGCCATCATTCTGAACCCAGACTCCAAATCCATGATGTGCCTGTACCTCACTGCCCGCCTCTGGAACTCCTGTATTCATGTGGGCAGCTGTAAAAATTAGACAGGCAACCACTAGTGTCATCATTGTGTGATGCATGTACAGATGATAATCTAACACTTTCCCTCAAATTGCACATGCAGTCCAAATCACAGTACAGATGATACATTGTCCCTGCGGAATGACATGGCAATGTGGTCTAACCATCATGTATTTAACTTGCATTGACACTGACACTCCAGTGAGTGATAGACACACAAATGCACACATGCACTGGGCCTAACAATCATGTGGTGCTAAGCTACAAAGTTTTGCGGCTAATCCATTTCATATGGCCCTCCATGTCATGATTTGTAACTGGGTGACAATTCCAATGGCACTTCACTGGTGCACTGCAATACAAGTGACTCAGGTATTGTGGCTTGTGCATCAAGGGACAATGATTAACTGTGTGATGGACATGTGGGTCAAATTTCAGTCAGCAATTATCGTGCATTCAGTGGTCCATAACAGATGTCTATAGGTAACAAATGCCCCATTGGCAGTGTCCCCTAAGCCGTATATTCCCCCTATGCCAACATGATGGCAGGGATCATGTGTGTGTGTAATGATGACAATGTAGCACTAAACATGGATAGCCCACTTTGCTGTCCCAAAACTGTGAAATATGGTATGCTGACAGTGTCTTAGCTGATCATCATTGACAGAATGCATGGGCACAGGTGTTGTCATTGCACCTGAAATGTGTTACTCAGGGCCATATGTACCAAGATCAGGTTTTGTGAGTCACACATTGCGAGACTTAGCAGCTAGCAATTACCAAGTATGAGTGAAAAATATTTTTGGAAGCAGTCGGTGGTCCGTGGCACAACCTCCTGCTCAGAATACATTTTTTGGCATGCATTCACAAAGGGGAAGGGATCTCATGGGGACCCCTCCCCTTTTGCAAATGGGTTAGCACAAACTTGAAACTGTTGGTAACTGCAATTGCTTAGTGCCAGCATTTGTGCCCAAGAAAAAAACAATTAGCTGCCTGTGACTCGATAATAGGATAGGAACGCCCATTACTAAATGCCACTAGCAAACCCTCTTTTGTGATTGTGCAATGTGATAGCAGAATGGCAAAATTTGGGTTGTGCATTTGAATGAATATTTGTCCTGACGTAAACACAAAAATTCAGAAAACTAGGCCATTTGCGAAAATTATGAATAGATTGGTACATATGGCCCTAAGTAATAGTCGGACATGGCTCAACGAAACTCCGGACTGCATTGTTAACATGTATAAACATGTGTAACACATCTCAGTACTGGTACACTAAGTTTGTTCTACTTGCATTCCACATGGCCACAAACATTGCATGCAGCACGTCAAGACATCTGCTACTGTCATTCAGGAGCATTCTACTGTACACATTTGTCAATGTGATACTCACCAACAGGGCCACCGATCACCACACCCAGGTGGTCCAGCAGGTCCTGTTCTCTTGCCACCAGCTCAGCCCAGTGATGCTTCAGCTGGTGCTCGTTTCTGGAAGTGTTGAACACACGTTTCAGGTGGAAGAGCACATTCGCCCAATGCAGTCCCCTTGCCTCCGTGTGATACCCCTGTATCACACGGCCCCCCACCTCCAGCATCACTGGAATAAATGGGCACACCAGCCACACAAAGGCCCCAAGCTCCTCCTCACCCATGCGGCTCAGCCTAACCCTTCCCAATATGTTATGGTACAAAATTACAAAAAGAGAAGTGAAAAATTAAGAAAAAAGGAAACTTACAAATTCCAACCAACCCAACTAACCTAACCCCCAAACAGACACCCGACAGTACAAATACAATTCAGACAACACTAAAATACACAACAACACTTACACAGGTACAATATACAAATAGAATACACAAAAAGACAAAAGATAGACACCACAAGATACAATGTATGCAATCCAAACAAGAGCAACACCAAAACACAGCCACACAGTCAAGAAAAAGCACAGACTGTAAAGTGAAAGTGAAAGTACACCCACTGTACCATGTCTGTACCCACTGTACCATGTCTGTAAACATGATTTCCTTTTACATCCCTTCCTATCCCCCTTGCTCTCCGTTTTCCATCTTGTGTGTATTTTTTTGACACATGCGTGGTTCACGTGAATATATTCAACGCATAACCTACATGTGCAGCAAAATACCATGCATTACCGTGAAACTACTATTTTTATGGATGTCTCCATGCATGGGGTGCGCTGGTGGAATTAACGCTAGGGGCTCATTGATGTTTAGTATTCGTTTGCATGTTTTTTGACGCATTTGTGTCAAAATTTCTGACTCAAATTGTTTTTGCGTGAATTTTAAATATTTAACATGCATGCAGCCTGAATCTAGACGAAGATAGGATGGTATGGCCTGCAGTGTGTGTTATAGTGTTTGGCCACATGTGGTAAACCATGCAACTGCAGCCCACATTTATATTATCTTTGCGCAGTATTTCCTTTTTTTCTGACGCAAAAGCAGCGCAAAGTTAGGAAATTCTAACGGAATTTGTACGTTTGTGCTGATTTTACATCAATAAATGACGGCAAGGCTGCGCTACAAAAGTATAAATCATGGTCTCTGTGTTTTGTGTGTGAATTGACTGTTACAACTATATGTGTGCTTCTGAGGGAACGGCATGCAATACATTTGGAGTAATGGTCATGTGTGAATGTGTTACAAATGGGTATCAACATAAGATGGCAATCAATGATGTACAACAGTCATGATATGTGTTTGTAATATGTGTTGACTCATTTGATGTGTGTAGTTTGACTTTGGGGCCATTACATTTCCCACGACAAACAATACACAGGGATGATCAAGGATGGCTGATGAGGGCTATGTCGGATATGTTACCCCTCACATGTCATCAACTGTTGGCTACGACTTCATTGTGACTTGTGTGTAAACTACCCATATGTCGGGCATTTGTACATGTTTGGTAGGTACAGTGTTTGCGATACTGAGCCTCAATTCCAACCATAAAATTGTTATGTACACGTCAGTTTGACTAATGTAAATTACCTATGTTCCTCCTGTGGCTGTGGTGGACCTGCAGTCCTGGCTGCATGTGTTCACATATTTTCAGAGGTGCATTGCACAAAGGTGTCCAGTTCAAGTGTGTGGGCATGTGTACCCTGCGTCAGTATTGGGCTCCATGGTGTTACGGTTTCGGGCAGGTCTAGTCAGGAGTCTGTTGGGGCAACCCTTGAGTTCACAGAGTATCTTGCAAGGCAGATTTGTCCTAAAGCAAAAGATCAGCTAAAGGCATACAAGGGGATAGGGCAGCAATGGTACGCCAGATAATACAGAAGAGTGAATACAGAGCAACCTAAGTGTGGACAAATATGTAATGGGTCCGTAATGGACAAACATGCAGGGCTCATCACTAAGTTTGTACACAGGGTACGGGTCAGAGATTCCCACAGCAACAGGGAATGTCAGTGCCTCTGTGCAGATTAATCTCAAAGCTAGTCACCACGCAAGCCCCATAGACAGGTGGCGGCAGAAGTGAATCTGTGTCTGGATGCTCAGGGCACACACATGGATTGTCCTTACATACACAAGACTAGCCCTTATTTGTCGGAATGGATACACAGTAACAAATCTTGGAATACAGCCATAGCACACAGTCACTGTTAAGCACTAATGACTACATGCAAAACTAGACAAAGGATGGGGGCTGGATTAGCCTCCTGGAAACCAGGTGCCAGAACAAATACAAAGTTAAACAATTCTATACAGTCGAGGACTGATAGTACACTTACCAGACACGATACCCCAAGAGGAAACAGAGGGCAAGGGAACCAGCTAGGATGCAAATGCAGGCTCTGGTTGACGCAAAGACTGGAACTGGTCAGGTAACAGAAAACAGGCTCTTGCAGAAACAAACATGAACAAGGCTGCAAAACAGGGAGCAGAGTCTGACTGGAACAAGCAGGAACAGCACTGTGTAAACAGAGAGCAGTTTCAGGCGTACTCAGGACTGTAACACAATCCAACAAGGGCTCTGGTACACAAATGAATTGTACACCAATTCACAACAAGGACCTTCAGGGAATGGCAGTTTCTAAGCAGTTCCAGGCAGCATCAAAGCCAGGACAGAGTCACATGGCTGGGCTGCACAAGAGAGTTCACAGGTGTGTGCAGCTACAGTCTCTCACAAGTCCTGGAGGAGAGAATCCAGTATAAGGGGACAACCAGACTTTTCCCATAGGAAGCTATGGGAAGAAAAGATTACAGGTCTTACCGACTACCAGACAGTGCATTATGGGACCTGAAGTCCATGCAGGCTAATGTAGTTGTTCTATAGCATGCCATATCAAAAAGGGAAGCAAACAGGAGTCACAGTGTGAGTCTGGGTGAGTGTTAATGATGAATCCCAGGGTACAGATAGTCCATTTACAGCACCCCCAGAGAAGGGAGGACAGAGACTTAACGCATGGCAGTGGCAGGACTTATTACCGGGGATGGACTGCGCAGGGCATGTGTTGTGACCATGCTTGTCGTACCTGGGACACTCATGCTATCCATTTTCAGGATTGATGCACCTCTTGTCTCACAAGCTCCTTGGAGAGATAGCAAATGTCACACTTACTAATGTCAGGGGTCTGTTCATACATTCCTGTTACCACTGATATTTCACATCCACTGCCTCATGTACGTGGCTCTTATTTACCTTATGATTGAAGATTTCATAGTTGTGTGTCATGTGCTACAGTAGACCATGTTGGCGACGTGGATGTCTGTCATATGCTGTGGTCCTATGATTTCATCCTTCATATGTGAAATTTAAAAGATGCTTTTTTTAAATGACTGTGTGTGATGTTTGTTGTACAATCATATGCATCACTTGTGATGTTGCATCAGAAGTAGTCAGATTTGTCTTTGTGACATGCTCCCTGAGGTAATACTCACATTCCTAAAGAACATGCAATGCAGAAATAAGTAACCAATGCAGGATTGAGTGATAAAGTGAGGTTTTTAATTACATATCATAACTATGTGTTTAGAGTGACTATTGGTGAAAAAAATGTTGAACTATCTACTCTCTTCGACGCATTCCTGGAGCTGTGTTTAGATGTTCCCCCTCATTTTCCCTGGCACCATCCACCTCCTCCTCAGGCAGTTCTTGTTTGAGTTCATATAGGGGAATGTTCCTCCTAACACAAATGTTGTGCAGGATGGCACAAGTCAATATGATCTTGCAGACCATTTCTGGGGAATATAGGAGGTTGCCTCCTGTGATGGCCAGGATGCCTAAGGTCCGTTCCACAATGGTGCGTGGCCTCCGATGTGCCTCATTATAGGCATGCTCTGCTGCTGTGCTTGGGTTGGGGAATGGGGTCATGATCCACGGCTGGATCCCGTAACCCTGATCAGCTGAAAAAGAAAATAGGAGTAAGTGTTTTGTTGTTGTTTGCACCAGGAATGTCATATAGCATGGCAGTTGATATCTTGTGTCGTCTGTGACTCATGTGTTTGTGGCATTGTGTGAGATCCTGGGATTCTGTGAGGTTCTTTCTGCATTGGGTTGTTTGACTTGACAACTTGTGTTTGGCTCATTGACCTGATAGCTAAGGTTTAGTTTCCAAACTGCAGTTCAGTATGTATGTACCATGCGTTGTGTAGTGAGCAACATGTTTTAGTGTGCTTTCACTGGAGGGGACATGATACTTCCATACACACAATAGATTCCGACGTGGTGGTAACATGGTTGCACTACATGGCCTGGACATCCCATCCACTTAGACATATGTCTTTGCTGATGAAATCCAGAAGTGAGGCCTATTGATTAGGCTTGGTGAAAATGCCAAACACATCTCCCTAAGTTGGCAGCATGGAGGTGTTCAGTATTTATAATGCACAATTGTCGCATGTGTGACTTGGTTCTATGTAGACCTTTGTGGTCCCCTCTGCCAGTGGCTCATGTGCAACCATGCACCTACACTACCGAACTTGCTCTAGGTAACCTGGCTAACTGCATTGTGGAGGTGGATATATCTGTGTAGGAAGGGCCATCTCCATGCACTTCTGTTATTTTGATGGACAATTGGCTCTTTCAGTGTGTGCAGCAGTGTGCAGTTTGCATTAGTGGCACATCAATATGAGTTCATAGCACAGTCCACTTCCTTATTGCTACCTCACCCCAGGAGTGTATTGCAATGTCACCTACATGTGAGTCAGCATCATCATCCTATGTGTCTCATGGTGTTTGACCTGCAGCAACACACATTGCACACCCCTTCCACAGTACTTATTGCTTGGGAGGGTGTGGGATTGACCATGTGGCCTACTGTTCCAAATTGTACTTCCAGGGCAGGCCATGTCATTGTCACTGTGTGCTTTGACATTGGTCCCTTGTATCTCTAGAGTGGCATCTATTGTTATTGGCAGCCGTCATTTTTCCATAGATGTGTGTCCCATTGTGTCAGGGTGTACAAAATAACTACCTGTGTTACATCTCAGAGTCTTCATGCCCACGTGTCAATGTAGTGGTGTATGTATTGCGTATCCTACAGGGTTGCTGTGCCGGGTGTATATTGCTATGTTTATGGACTTACCAACAAGAAGGCCATTGCCGTATCACCCATCCTGGAAGTGCAGATTGATGGTGCTTTGGCAGAAGATGAAGGAATCATGTACACTCCCAGGATACTTGGCCAAGATGTTGTTAAACAATCTCTGGTGGTCAACTATGGCCTACAGATTTATGGAGTGGGTGTGCTTTCTGTTCCGGTACAGATGCTCTGTTCCAGCAGGTGGTACAATCCAGACATGGGTGCAGTCAATAGCACTAAGCACATGCGGGAAGCCATGTATTTGTTAAAACCCCTGTTAGGTCTCCTGCTGCTTCTGCTGTATGTTGGGGAAGCTGATGTGGTGGGGTGTGAAGGAGATGATGGCATTTAGGACCTTGGGAAGGAAGGCGAAGAATGAAGGCTGTGATACTGCAGCGACCAAGGCACCCGTTGTTTGGAATGAGCCACTTGCCAACATGTACAGAACATCTAGCAGCTTGGTCACTGGTGGACTATTGAGTGGTGTCTGCAGGCTAGCTGTTATCTGTGGCTCAATTTAGTGCAGCAGCTGCTGTATGGCTTGCCAGTTGAGTCTGTACCTCCGGATGATATCCTGTTCCCTGAGGCCCTGGAGGGTTGCCCCGGTCCTGAAGACCCTGTCCTGCCTTCGGCGTTGCCTTTGGGGTCCACGTTGGGGTGGTGGTGGCTGCTGCTGTTGGTCCTGTGCACTGCGTCGTCTGGCATGCTACATCAGTAGCACCTCCATGTTGTCCTTTTTGAGCAATGATGTTGCTTGTGTGTGTTTTCCTTAAGTAGTGTTGTGTTTACCCCATTTTAACACCTGCCCTGACCCAGGCGTTAAAATTTTACGCAAATCGGGCTTTGTATCATTTTTTGAGTCCGCATTCCACCAGTGCGTCATTTTTGCCCTGTTAGATAAATATGGCGCAAGGGTATTTGAGTCATTTTTGGACAGGGACGCATTGCTGTGCATCTCATTGACACAATGCGGTTTCACGCATCCTTAAAATAATGCAAACTCCAATATTTTGACGCTAGATGGGTCTAGTGTCAAATATAAATATGGAGTTAAGTTTGCACCAGATTTGTGTAAAAAAAAGACGCAAATCCAGCGCAAGCAGAGTGTAAATATGCCCCTCAGTCTTCATATGTTTGAGGGATGCCTTCTTTGTCCTGGGTACAAGAGTGAAAGTCCAGTCTCCAAGGCTTTCTTCAGGTCACAGACACCAGGTTCACTCCTCCTCTGTTCTTATACAGGACCAGAAGTGAGCTGACGAGGTCCCATGTATGCTCAGTACCAGCCTGGGGGTAGGAGAAGTTCCTGGCCACTCCCTAGCCAATGGGGTAAAAATTCTAAAGGGTGGCCCTGCCACTTTTGCAGCACTTCTTGTGTGTTTTCCTGAAAACTATCCCACAGTGCCCTTTTCTACCTAAAGCCAACATGGAAGAACCTTTCTTCCCCTGGTCAGAGCACATCAAATGGTGTAGCTATGTAAATGGCCAGACTTTACCTTGTGGTCACTCTATACCAGTTCAGGGGAATTCCCCCCCAAACTCCTACTGGGTTTGAAGTCAAGGTGACTAGGAAGACAAAGGCAGGCAGGCCTAGGAGTAAGCTGCATCTGCCAGTGATTGGGTAGAAACTCTTTGAAACTCAGATAGATGCTGGCACAACCCACAAGCTATCCTGTAAAAAACACTTTGCAACACCCAAGCTCTTTTTCCACTGTTCTCACTTTTTAGGTTCCATGCATCCTATTCTATGGATATTTGGGGCCTATATTAGGGGAGACCTATAGGCATTAAAAGGGCAGGTTTAAGCATGGCATAAGGTTTATTTTGACCGGTCGAAACTGCGCTGACAGGCTGCAATGTTCTTTTGCTTACCATGCCACCCCAGTTTGGACCCAGCCATATGCAAATCAGTCTTGACCTTGTTCTCCATGGGAACAGCCCAGACCTAACTGGCAGGCCAGGCCGTCCGTTGACCGGAAACAAGCAACACAAAATGATGATGGATGGAGTGCTGAAACATTTCAAACACTCACCCCCAGTCACAGATCTGGGTTTAATCCATTGTTATTTTGCTCACCATGCCACCCCAGTTGCCTAAGTTGGAAGGGTATGCCCAGATGTGGGCCCCATGCTCACTGTGCCACTGGATTCAAGCTAGCCTGGCTGATGAAGGGTGATACTCTGAAACCGGTCCCAGGATGCTTGTTTCCGTTACAGGAAGGACGTAGCCTGGCAGTTTGGGCTGGGCTGTTTCCAGGGGGAACAGGGCCAGGACTGATTTTCATATGGCTGGATGCAAACTAGGAGTTCATGCCCTATTTATGGACATTGGAAAATATAGATCTGCTCAATAGCATCTAGGGATTCCTTAAACAAAACCTTTAGAAATAATGTAATGTATATTTTTGTGGGTCAAGTATACCTGTCTTCGTCTTTGACATTCTCTTAACTCTATTCATATGTGTTTTAACCAATGAACTTGTGTCTTTTGGACTTGTCTTTTTCTGAATGGTCTTACCCAAATGGTTTGCCTTCAACTTCCTGCTTTCTGAACCCCTTTTTGTTGACTTTTAGAACCCTGCACACTTTACCCCTGCTAACCAGCAATAACGTGCTTGTGCTCTCTCTTTAATCCACAGTAGAAGTGGCTTATATCCAAGTGGCATATTTAATTTTTCTAGTAAAGTAGCACTCCCTGTGCCCAGGGCCCGTAAATAAAATGCACCCTGTGACAATTAAATAGCACTTTTAACATATCTCAGATCTGCCATTGTAGCTTGTATGGGCAGTTTTAAAGTACCATTTTGACCTGGCAAAATAAACCTTTTGTCAGGCCGAAACCTTTTTTTTAATATATATTTCACCCCTAGTGTAGGCCTTGACCAGCCCGGAGGAGAGGCTGCAGTGAATTTAAAAAGGAGGACGTGGACTTTTACATTTTACACGTCGGGGTGTGCTGCAAAGCCTACCTGTCACATTGAATAACATTGGAGTTAGAGTATTACATTTAATAGGCTGTGACTTTCAATTGCGAGTAGGTAGACAGGCCAAGTTTTGGGACCTGTAATTAAAAGCCTTCTTTAATGGCAAAGTCAGCTTTCTAATAACAATTCTGAATATGACACTTTTAGCAAGTTGGCATTTTCTTGTCCTAACTATTTGGTGCCTGCAGCCTGATCCTGGATCACATGGCTAGGTGTAGTTGGCAGTTTGGTCAGTTGTGTTTTGCTCCCAGACATTGAGACAAAGGGAATATAGATTTTGGCAGGATGGGCCATACTGAGTTAATGAGAGCAAGGAGCTGCCACCTACTGCACTTGCACATCACAAATACTCTGCCTGAGCACACACACAAAGGGCCTTTTGCTAGTCTATTGTAAACTCAGACATTCTAGGGCCAGGACAGAGAAGGAGTAAATGCCTGACAGCTCAGGAGACTGGAAACCTCTAGAAGCTTCACCAACTTCAAAATAGGCACTGGGTATAAACATTGGACCTCGGACACCAACTCTTCAGTATACTTTGGGACCTGTGCATACTCTGCAAGGAAGATGAACTTTTGTGCTGCTGAAAGGAATGCCATTCTGCTGGATTGCTGGTCTGAACTGCTGCCCTGCTTTGCTGACCTGCTGCCCCCTTGGCAGGGTGAGAAGGACTAGATCTGCCTGCATCTGTTGAAGCCAGAACCTCACATTGACACGAGGTGCTTGTTGGCTGGCCTCCTGACATGAGTCATAGGGACAGAAGGCAACCCCAAGACAAGCATCTAGACTCTGCCATCTGTGGTTCTACCCTGCCAGGTGGTGCCACCCGAGTCCTGGACCCATGAAAGTGGACCTATGGTGCTCTGCCAGCCTCTGTAGAACCAGTGCAACCAACACTTCTTCTCTGATGCACAGCACAACCCCAAGCAGAACTGACTAATTACCACTGCTAAGTGGGTCGCTTCCATTGCATCACTACGCAGTCCGTCACCTTATCAGAACCACCGCTGTGTGATGCATCTTTGACACACACCCCCATATCCCTCTTCGACGGCAGTCTCGATGATGACACCCAACTCTGCATCATAGCCTTACAGCTCCTCAGAACTGACCCATCTACCTGACTGTGGGACACATCCTCGAAGCTTAACTTCACATCGCAAACCCTCATCAACAGGATCCTGAAGGATGATGTAGGACCTTGCAACTTAGTTTTGCGGAATATCAGAATCAAAGCATTGCTTCGGCTGCATGATGCAACTTCAGTGCTGATCCTTACAACATCTGCAAACCAGGATTAAAGGCATTTTTTTATCTGGCCTATTTGGGACCCTGTAGATGGCCTGCACTCCATCGTGCTCAGCCTGAACTTGAGACTTTGTCTCGGTCCTGCACAACCAGATATCCACAGTTGGTGGTTTGTGTTTTCTGGAGCTATTTTTACTGAAATCTTTAACATTGCATAGCTACAGTTCTACTTATTGATTTTTGTTGTTTTTGTCTTGTTTTATTTATTGCAAATAATTACATTTTTCTAACTTGGGGTGAGTCCTTTTTGTGTGGTATTTTCACTTTAATATTGTTTGCAGTGTTGCACAAATATTTGACAGATTGCCTCTGAATAAAGCCTGACTGCCCTGTGCCAACCTACCAGAGGGTTGAGCACTGGATAATTTAGGGTTGACTTGTGCCTCAGCCAGACAAGGATTGTGGTTGCTGCTTGACCTGGACTCACACCACAGTCAAACTACCAGCCAATTTCTTGCAGGTTTGATTTGTCTATTTAGGAATATTTATGCTGTATCTATATTACCTGTGATTTTTAATTAATTTCAGCATGATTTGTAATCTTTAAACCAAACTAGCAACATTTTAACCTAAATCAAATGCTTTTCTCTGACACAGAATTTAAGATGAAGAATTCTGGGCCTTGATCCAGGGTTGGCATGTGGAACCGGGCACTGAATGCCACAGTCGACCGAAAGAACACAAAACATCAGAGGTGATCTGCAGAAATTGACTTAATACACCAGATGTTGACCACAGAACTAATGACATTTGGCCATATTGTAGGAAAGTACCCTCTTTCTTGGCATGGTTACCCCCTTTTTCTGCCTGATATCAGTGTGTTTGACTGTGTGCACTGAGATCCTGCTAACCAGGACCCCACTGGTTATGCTCTCTCTACCAAAACTCTGTATTTTACCCAAAATTGGCACACTGGTGCCCCATTATAAGTCCCTAGTATATGGTACCATGGTACCTAGGGCATTGGGCTTCCAGGGGACCCCTTTGGTCTGCAGCATATGTTTTGCCACCCATTTGGAGCCCAAGCAAAGGGTTCTGCAGGACTGCCATTGCAGCCTGCGTGAAAAAGTGCAAGCACCCTTTCACTGCCCCCTTTCACTGCACCAGGTCACTTATAAGTCACTCCTATAGCAGGCCTTCCAGCCCAGAGGACAGGGTGCAAAGTACCTGTTTGTGAGGGCACCCCTGCACTAGCAGAGGTGCCCCCACAAACTCCAGGCCCATTTTCCCAGACTTCATGAGTGCGGAGACACCCTTTTTTGCATGTACTGGACATAGGTCAATACCTATGTCTAGCTACATAATGGTAACTCCGAACATAGGCATGTTTGGTATCAAACATGTTGGAATCATACCCCATTGCTTTTTTAAGCCTTGGTTGTATGATTCCATGCACTCAGGGGGCTCTTTAGAGGTCCCCCAGTATTGCCATTACAGCCTTCTGAGGGTTTCCAGGCTGCCCAAGCTGCTGCCACCTCCCAGACAGGTTTCTGCCCTCCTTTTGCTTGAGAAGCTCAAGCCCAGGAAGGCAGAAAAAAGGATTTCCTTTGTGAGAGGGGTGTTACACCCTCTCCCTTTTGGAAATAGGTGTTACAGGCTGGGGAGGGGTAGCCTGCCCAAGCCACTAGCAATGCTTTGAAGGGCACATTTGGTGCCCTCCTTGCATAAACCAGTCTACACCAGTTCAGGGACCCCCCAGGACAAAGGAAAGGGGAGTGACTACTCCCCTGTCCATCACCACCCCAGGGGTGGTGCTCAGAGCTCCTCTGGAGGGTGCCTGGCTTTTGCCATCTTTGATTCAAGGTTGGCAGGGAACTCTGGGAGCATCTGAGTGGCCAGTGCCAGCAGGTGACATCAGAGCCCCCTCCTGATAGGTGGTCACCCAGCTAGGTGACCAATCCCCCTTTCATAGCTATTTAGGTCTCTCTCTTGGGTGGTTCCTCAAATTCGGATTAAAAGACTCAAACAGGAATCCTCTGCAACCTCCACTTTGACTTCTGACCAATAAAACTGCATCTGGACTCTTCAGGACCCTACAAGCTGCAACAAAGAAGCAAGACGCCTCCTGCAACATGGTATCTCCAGCTCCTTCCAACAATTGAAACATTTCCCGGTCGTACATCCTCTGAGGATGGCCCGTCTTCAGCTTGCATCAGAAGGAAGAAGGAATCTCCCTTGGGGTGAAGGAGTCACTCCCCTGTTCTGCAGGCACCAATTGCGACGACGACTGCCTGCGTGGATCCACTCACCTGCTGAGCTGAGTGGATGCTGCATCATGGGTGGTGGACTGAAGTGGTCCTGATGGTCCTCTCTTCCAGCTGTGCAACTTGAGTGGAGGTAAGTCCTTGCCTGCCCACGCAGGACAGTAACCCCATGCACTGCCTCCTTTGCACCTGGCAAGGCTTGTTGGCATACTTTCCACAAGATCTTGAGGAATCTTGAAGCTCCAGCCCCCAGCACTCCTTTCTGTGATGCACAGCTCCCTGAGTTGTTCTCCATCGGCGTGCGAGCCTTTCATGTGGTGCTGCGTGTGCCCCTTCTGCAACTTTCCTGTCCCCATTGTGTGGGTGCTGCCTGGGCTTCTGTGGGCTTTCTGTGTCACTGAGGGCCCCTATCTGACTCCCCCTCCTGGGTATAGTCCACCTAGTCCTTCCTGGTCCCCGGCAGCTCCACTATCCACAAGTTTTGCGTGTGCAAAGGCTTGTTGGTGGAACCCAAAGATGCAAACCCGACTGCAGTCCTCCTTCCGGTGTGGGACATCACCTGCATCCTTTAGGAAGCCAACTTTGTCTTCTTGGGTGCAGTGTTGACTCTTCGTCCTCACCGGTAGTTCACTTCTTGCACCTTCATCCTGGTGGGTAGGGGCTCCTGCCCTCCCTGGACTCTTCTGTGCTTCTTGGACTTGGTCCCCTTCTTACAAAGGTCCCCTTGTCCAGGAATCCACTGTTGGTATCTTGCAGTCTCTTCTTGGCTATGCATAATTCTTCTTCTCTTATCTGTATGTGATCAGGGGAATTTACAGTGATTTACTCCTGCTTTCCTGGCAGCTGGGGTGGGTTGTGTAGCTTATATTTGGGCTTTCCTAGTACTCACAGCTCCCCTCTACACACTACACTGACCTAGGTGGGGGACCGACTTTCACATTCCATTTTTTTAGTATATGGTTTGTGCTCTCAAAGGGCTATTTCTTTCTATTGTTATCTTCACTAACTGAACTGTTTTCTAACTGTTTTTATCCCTATTTCTGCATACTAGTGTATATATTTTGTGCATTACTTACCTCCTAAGGGAGTATAGCCTCTATTATATTTTTTGGTATTTGTGTCACCAAACATAAAGTACCTTTATATTTGTAACACTGAGGGGTAGATTTATACAAAAGTGGTGCAGCACTGAGTGCAGTGCCACTTTCCCCATCCCCCTTAGCAACCACTACCACCATCATGCGTGCACTGTATTTCAAATATGACGCACCATGGCACAGGGTAGGGGGCAATAGCATAATTTCTCATGACACTATTGATGTACTCTGCAGGAGTAGTGCCAAAATATTGGCGCTACTCCTGCAGAGTACATAGGACCCCATTCTAAAGGATGGAAGCCCCCTTTTAACCACAGGAGTTAAAAGTACCGTAAAAATGGAACAATTCCTTACAACATTTTTCTGGCTTACCTAACTGGGGAATGCCCCCTTTGCATACATTGTGCCTGGCGCAGGCATAATGTAGCACAAATGGTTACTGAGGGGCGCAATGCATGCATTGTGTCACCCTGTAAATACAGCGAGGTGATTTCGGCCTCGTTGGGCCACATTAATGTAAAAATAATTATGTTAATTGGGTGCAATTTGGCACCGGGGCATTATAAATATGCCCCTGAGTGCTTCCTTCATGTGTGTAAGTACTAAGCGTGACTACAGTGGTATTGCATGAGCTTTGCATGTCTCCTAGATAAGCCTTGGCTGCTCATCCACAGCTACCTCTAGAGAGCCTGCCTTCTAGACACTGACTACACTTATAAGGGATACTTGGACCTGGTATAAGGTGTAAGTGCCATAGACACCCACCACACACCAAGCCAGTCTCCTACACTTATGTATTCTATGCTGCTTACATTTCTCCTGTTCCTCCCTTACTTTTATAATCCTCCCCCATGCCCTACCTTATTGTTGCCTAGTGGTGGGCATCCCTTGTGTAATTCTGTGTACCGTAAAAACGCCGAATTACCTACAAATTTCATGAAACTACATCAGAGCAAAGCAATTCTCCATTTACCTATATTTCTTGGTGCGAAAATTCTTCTTCTCGTCAAAAATGGACTTGAGGATACATTGTGCGTGAAGAAAAAGCATGAACTGAGGCCGAATACAAATAGCGAATGCAAATAGCTGATAGTGCTATTTAATATGCTTATGGGGTAGATTTTTTCCCCAACTTTTTCTTGGCATTTGGGTACATTTTTGCACTAAGAAATAGCGCTAACTGTACCAAAACATGAATAGTGAATGCAAGCAGCCACTCATGCTTTTTAAATGTGCTTTTGGGGTGGAAATTTCCCCCCAACTTACTCCCTTCATTTAGCGCTATTTTCTTAACTCAAAATGCACCCTTGGCTTGGATCCAAAATGGAATCCTAGGATACATATTTATGCTAACAAGTAGAGCTAAGTACAGCACAACAGGAATAGCGAGCACAAGCGTCCGCTTCTGTTCGCTAAATATGGTCTTGTGGTATGATTTTTCTCCCAAATTAAGCAAGCAGGAGTAATTTGAATTTCTCTGGCACAATTGAAATTCGACCAAGGCCTGTTGTTTAACAACTTTGTGCGTATATGATATGAGAACCAGAGTTTAGCTGAAGTGCGCAAGATCAGAGGAAACGTGCACTTGTGTTTGTGTGGTTCACCACCTCTTTGAGAGTATCCTGCGCTTCTGCTGTCCATGTTGTACTCATTTTCTTTACTTGCGGTTCGCTTACACTGACTTTGCCAGTGCTCAATTGTGCTCATGCAGGCATTGTGTCATGCTAATGTTCATGCTCAATTTGTAATGTGAGTATAGGAGAGTGGTCCTCTATGTAGTGTAAAAACTAGGCACATTGGTTAGGGGGTTCAAGCAACCACACGTTGGTTTCCAGAGGCAAAAACTAGATCACCTAGGCCCATATTTATACTTTTTTAGCACCTCATTTGCGTAATTTTTTTACGCAAAAACTGCGCAAACTTGCATTATACAATTTTATTTTGTAAGTTTGCTCCGTTTTTGCGTCAAAAAGCGGCACAAATGCGGTGCTAAAAAAGTATAAATATGATCCCTAATGCTCTAATTTTTGAGGTAGCTTGGTCGAGCTGTTAGGCTAATCTTGGAGAGGTGCAAGGCGTTGGCTGTACTCACTGTATCAATCATGTGACTCACACACAAAGGAATAAGTCGAGACCAATTTACAAAAATACTTCAGATATTTATATCATTTTTGAGACCAAGATTATCAAAATGAGTTAACTACTTTTTAACATATGAATTTTTTAGGTTTTATTAAATGTAATCTTTCTGTGCGTAATTATGCACCATAGGATTCAATAGGCAGTCACTTTTAAAAATGCTTTTAAAATTGCACAGTTATCTTACCAGGTTCTACTTTTGCAGTTATATACAAATAACAACAAAAGCTGTGGCTGTGTAGAGAAAGGAGTGCACTTCCCAAAAGTGAGCTAACGTCTTGTTGCGGAATCCATGATGAAAAAGGTTATAATGGAAGGAGTGCCCAAGTGGTTGTACACCCAGCCACAGGGTGCGTGAACTGTTACCTAGGAGAGGTCACAGTTGTGCAATGTAAGAGAGAAAACCACGGCACATCGCAGATATGTGAAAAGTTTCACTTTATTCATCTATAATGTCTCTGGATGAAAATGACACCTGGCCCAATAGGACATCTTGGGCACAGTATCTGTCACGACTCACGTGCTGCTTGCGCCTGGAATTTGCAGATCTGGTGGCGTGAATCTTCAATGTTCGGCTTTGGCCCAAAAAGGGGCGACTCTTTCTGGTAGCCACGGTGCTGTAGGCAATGGAGACACCAAGAACAGACCGTGCCCTTCAGAAAGTAGCGCCAGAGGGAAAAACCCCTTCCAAAGGGGAAAAACCTCCAAACAGGAAAAGTCCTGGAGAAAAACAAGAACAACAAACAGGAATCCGAAAGGAGCAAAAATCAGAAAATACAGAATGCTGAGTCCAAAACCAAAAGGCAAGGAAATCAGGAGCGAAGACACCAACTGAGCAGAAAGTGTTGCAGCGCAAGGAAAGAGGAAAAACACAGCCCTTATATACCAACAAACAGGAAGTGACCCACAGGAAGTAAAAGGACACCATCTTAGATAGGGAAACAATATATAGAACAGAATAGTAGAGGAACCATAGAGAATAGGGAACAAGGAATGCTGGGAAAGCACAGGAATCTGGGAAGGAGGAAAAGACATAAAGAAAGGCACACAACAGACTGCAAAAAGAAGAAAGGACAAAGAAACGAAGAAAAACAGGTAAGAGGGTTCAGAGACCCCTAGGACAGTGAAAGGCAGAAGGAAGAACGAGGCCCCAAGCAAATCTGGGGCCTCGAAACGCGCAGGAGAGGCTGGGGGCGCGCCGCGTCTTAATAACGCGGTGCGCGGCCCGAGCCGAACGCCCGGCCGAAGTCGAGCTCTCGGCTCGCGCCGCACCGCGCGGCGCGACAGTAGGTCCCCCTCCCGAAGGCCCAGGTTTAAGAGGGAATAAACAGTGAAAGCGTTGAGTCAGGAGAGGAGCGTGAACGGAAGAGGCATCTTCCCATGAACATTCACTGAGAGGATAACCCTTCCAATGAATCAGATACTGAAGTCGTTTATGAAAAAGACGAGAGTCACAGATTTCCTGCACTTCATATTCAGGAGCATCATTCACAAGGACAGGAGGTGGACAAGGAAACTGACGTGAGTAAGGATCAGGCACATAAGGTTTAAGCTGAGAAACATGAAAAACCGGATGGATCTTCCATGTATGGGGTAAGTGAAGACGGACAGTGACAGGATTGACCAACTGGAGAATACGGAAAGGCCCATAGTAACGAGGTGTGAACTTGTTTTGAGAGAGACGTGAGGGCAAGAATTTGGAGGAGAGCCAGACTTTATCTTGCAGATGATAATTTGGATTGGTTGTACGTCTCTTGTCTGCAGCCTTCTTCATATACCTCTTGGTATGTAACAAATTAGATCGAATTAGTTTATGGAGTTGGAGAAGGCGTTTGGAGAAATAGTTAATAGCAGGTAGAGGAGAGTTGGATTGTGGAGAAGTAGGGAAAGAGGTAGGATGAAAACCATAGGAACAGAAAAAGGGAGTGACCTTGGAGGCACTATGGACTGAGTTATTGTAGGAAAATTCAGCTAAAGAGAGGTAAGTGCTCCAGTTACTTTGGGTAGAATTGCAAAAGCATCGAAGATATTGCTCTAGTCCTTGGTTCAGACGCTCAGTCTGTCCGTTGGTCTGAGGATGGAACCCTGAAGACAGGGCTCTATTCATATTCAGTGTTTTACAAAAATGCTTCCAAAATCGGGAGATGTACTGAGGTCCTCTATCAGAGATTATGGTATGTGGAAGTCCATGGAGACGGAAGACATGATCTATGAATATTTGACCTAGTTCTTGGGAAGTAGGCAGCTTTTTTAGGCCAGTGAAATGAGCCATCTTTGTGAAAGAATCTACTGTGACCATGATAACCCGGTTTCCTGCTGATGGTGGGAGCGAACACATAAAATCAGTAGAGATAGTATGCCATGGGGCCGATGGAACAGGCAAAGGTTGTAGTAATCCTGCCGGTCTGGTGTGAGGTATTTTGACTTGGGCACATATGGGACAGGCCTGAACGTATCTTTCCACATCCAGTTTCCAGGTAGGCCACCAAAAAAATCGTGAAAGTAATTCTTGTGTGGCTTTGATGCCTCTGTGACCAGCTACAGGGGAATCATGGCACATTTGTAATGCTTTCTTTTGCACCTTGTTTGTAGGGAGGAATATCAGGTCTTGGTAATAAAAATATCCTTGTTTCTTGTACAATAATGGTCTTAGTTCTTCTATGTCATGGTCCGATAGGTTGGCGTATTCTTGTTGTACTTCTTCCAGGAAAGACTGAGCCACTCCAATGATCTTACTGGGTTCTAGAAGATACTGGGATGAGGAAGGAGAACACTCTGGATATCGGCGAGACAGAGCATCAGCCAGAATGTTTTGGGATCCTGGAATATATGTAATATAAAAATCGTACTGACTGAAGAAAAAGGCCCAGCGGGCCTGACGACTATTCTGGCATACAAAATTTCTTAAACATTGTAAATTACGGTGGTCTGTCCTTACCTCAAATGGTTCCTTGGAACCCATCAGAAACTGCCTCCACTCAAGGCAGGCTGTTTTCAGAGCCAATAATTCCCTTTCAAGTACGGAATAATGTTGTTCAGCTGTGGAAAGGATATGAGACAAATAGAAAACAGGATGTTCAAGGCCATCATCCTCTTGTCGTTGGAGTAAGACAGCTCCGATGGCTCTCTCAGAAGCATCAGTTACTACTATAAATTGCTTGGTGGTATCTGGATGTCTTAAGATGGGGGCTTGGGTGAAGGCTCTCTTTAAGCTTTGAAAGGCTGCTTCAGCAGCCTCAGTCCAGACAAACCCCTTCTTTAAATTGTCCTTCTTTAAGGTGTGAGTTATGTGGCTAGTCTGACTGGCAAAGTCTAGAATGAATTGTCGATAGAAGTTTGCTAAACCTAGGAAACATTGTGTTTCTTTTATGGTAGAAGGAGAAGGCCACTCTAGGATAGCTTGTACCTTTTCTTGGTCCATAGCTATGCCGGTGGGACTTAAATGATAGCCCAGATATTTGACTTCCGTTATGTCGAACTCACATTTCTCTGGTTTGCAAAATAGTTGATGATCACGAAGTCTTTGAAGAACTTGTTTCACATGGGAAGTATGGAGTTCAGGATTTCTAGAATAAATAAGAATGTCATCTAGGTAGATCACGACTGTCTGATTAAGTAGGTCTGAAAACACTGAGTCCATAAATCTCTGGAAGATTGCCGGGGCGT
The DNA here is from genome assembly GCF_031143425.1 of Pleurodeles waltl. Classification (NCBI taxonomy): domain Eukaryota; kingdom Metazoa; phylum Chordata; class Amphibia; order Caudata; family Salamandridae; genus Pleurodeles; species Pleurodeles waltl. The sequence continues at coordinate 423,611,586 of NC_090437.1, forward strand.
TAGTAAGACCAAACGGCATAACCCTATATTCAAAATGGCCAAATGGGGTCCTGAATGCTGTCTTCCATTCGTCGCCTTCTCTTATGCGTAAAAGGTGGTAGGCTCCTCGTAAATCCAATTTAGTAAAACGTTGGGCCCCTCTGATTGCTTCCAGTATGTCCCTGATGAGAGGCAAAGGATAACGATCTTTAATGGTGATTTTATTCAGACCTCGAAAATCCAGGCACGGACGAAGATCCTTAGTCTTCTTGGGCACAAAAAAGAGAGGGGCCCCAGCCGGAGACGACGATGGAACAATAAGACCACTCTGTATATTTTCGTCCAGATACTCCTTTAGAACTTCCCTTTCGGGTTCCGTGAGGGAGTACATCCTCCCAAAAGGAACAATTGTGCCGGGTTCTAATGGAATTGCACAATCATATTCTCGATGTGGAGGTAGCACAGGTTTTGACGGTTTTTGGAAAATATCCTGAAACTCCAAATAGTGGTCTGGGACCCCTTGGACCGTATTAATGGACATACCAGTGGCACCTTCAGTAGCTAAGGATCTTTTCGGAGACCAATACTTGTCGGAAGTAAAACAGTTCTCGTGACAAAATTGCGAAGACAAAGAGACTGTCCGGGTAACCCAATTTATATATGGGTTATGTCTAATGAGCCACGGAATTCCAAGAATGATGGTATGGTTAGGGGACGTAATAAGATCGAAGGAGATGTGTTCTTGATGGTTTCCCACCTGTAGACTTAACATCAGGGTAGTGGTGTCTACAGGACCAGAGGATATCAAAGATCCATCCACAGTGTGTACCTGTTCGGGTACTTCTTTTGCTTGAGTAGGAACTAGGTTAGCAGCAGCCCATGTCTTGTCCATGTATATACCACTAGCACCACAGTCTAGTAATGCCATAGTCTTTTCTTGACGACCGTCAGGAAGTTGTAACAGGACAGGAAAGATGAACAAGGCAGTTGTATTGTCATTAAAGGAGCTGATGGAAGGTATAGCTGTAGATCCCGTCCCCTCCCTTCTTACAGAGGACGGGAGGTGGCGTTTCCCGAAGGTCTGGACGGACGTACTGGACAGGTACGGAGTATGTGACCAGCAGAACCACAATACAGGCACAACCCTCTCTTGCGTCTGTCTTCTCGTTCACTAGCAGAGAGCGGACCTCGGGTAGTATCCACCTGCATGGGTTCCCCTTCGATGTCTCTAGCAGGAGTGCGAGGTTCCTCGGAACGCTGCAGGTATGCACGGGAGCTACTTGGTTGGGTAAACCCTCTACTCCTTTTCTTTTCCGATCTCCGTTCCTGAAGACGATATTCGATGGACAGTGCTTGATCCATCAGGCCACGAAGATCTTCCGCTCTGGTAGAATGCACTAGTTCATCCTTTATTTCTTCTTTGAGTCCTCTACGAAATAATGTTACCAGAGTACGTTCCACCCAAGTGGTCTCTGCCGCCAGCTGACGAAAACGGGTTATATATTGCAGGACGTCTTGGGAGCCTTGTTGGATGTCGCACAAGGCTTCTTCAGCGGAGGCTTCCAATCCAGGACGGCTAAACATTTGTTTGAAGCGACTCACAAAGGCGGAATAGTCTGACAATACTGGGTCGTCGGAGGACACCATCGGGGTTGCCCAGGCCAAGGCTGGGCCGGATAAGGCACTGATAAGATAACCCACCTTGGTCCTGTCGTGGGAGAATTGAGTAGGTCGGAAGGCGAAATACACCGTTAAAGCATCCAAGAACTCGCGAAGCTTGGTTGGTTCACCAGAGAAACAAGGGGTAGAAGCGGAGATTGTCGGAACATCACTGGTGCGGAGGGCCAAAGCCTGTCGTAACGCAGCATTTTCATTACGTAGTTGTTGCAACTCCTGGGCTTGTTGCTGAATCGTGGTTAACAGAGATTGCTCCGGATCTGCAGCAGCCGCCACTGTATTATCCATGGTGTTTGAGGCCGTCGGAATGGTTAGGCGCTGCAATCTGTCACGACTCACGTGCTGCTTGCGCCTGGAATTTGCAGATCTGGTGGCGTGAATCTTCAATGTTCGGCTTTGGCCCAAAAAGGGGCGACTCTTTCTGGTAGCCACGGTGCTGTAGGCAATGGAGACACCAAGAACAGACCGTGCCCTTCAGAAAGTAGCACCAGAGGGAAAAACCCCTTCCAAAGGGGAAAAACCTCCAAACAGGAAAAGTCCTGGAGAAAAACAAGAACAACAAACAGGAATCCGAAAGGAGCAAAAATCAGAAAATACAGAATGCTGAGTCCAAAACCAAAAGGCAAGGAAATCAGGAGCGAAGACACCAACTGAGCAGAAAGTGTTGCAGCGCAAGGAAAGAGGAAAAACACAGCCCTTATATACCAACAAACAGGAAGTGACCCACAGGAAGTAAAAGGACACCATCTTAGATAGGGAAACAATATATAGAACAGAATAGTAGAGGAACCATAGAGAATAGGGAACAAGGAATGCTGGGAAAGCACAGGAATCTGGGAAGGAGGAAAAGACATAAAGAAAGGCACACAACAGACTGCAAAAAGAAGAAAGGACAAAGAAACGAAGAAAAACAGGTAAGAGGGTTCAGAGACCCCTAGGACAGTGAAAGGCAGAAGGAAGAACGAGGCCCCAAGCAAATCTGGGGCCTCGAAACGCGCAGGAGAGGCTGGGGGCGCGCCGCGTCTTAATAACGCGGTGCGCGGCCCGAGCCGAACGCCCGGCCGAAGTCGAGCTCTCGGCTCGCGCCGCACCGCGCGGCGCGACAGTATCAGAAGGTAAGTACAATTCTCATGTTCGGAAAAACAACAGCCGACACGTGTTTCGTCAGGGTTAACTTTTTCAAGGCTCCAAAGCATAGAAGTATCCAAAGGTGTTCCAAAGTTCCAATGATCGCTAGTCTATTAAAGGATGATATGCTGAGTGATGAACGGAGTATCTGAAGACCATGATAAGCCTTCGACCCGCATCAGGATACTGGATAATCTATTACCGGCGTCGCATGTTATAACCGTGCCGTGGTTTTCTCTCTTGCTCTACTTTTGCAGTTGTTCGAGGCCATCAGTGGGCACACTGAACCAGCTGGAGAGGCTCAGGTGGCTCTCGGTTGTGGCGGGAGCAGCATTGGAAAGTCTCCTGAAGCAGCTACAGGGACACTCAGTGGGACCACTTGGAAAGGGGTGGTTCTTACTGATTTAATGGTGGTGCCTTGGGGTCCCCTTAGGTTGTTGAGGTCTCAATGGGTGTGGGACCCTCTTGGCACAGCTGGTTCCTCATTGCAGGGCACAGGATAGCCGGGTACAGGGTGAGTTGTTGATCCAGGAGCTGTGAGCAATGGAGTCCCTTGGAGCTGGAGCGGGCTTCTTACAGGACAACAGTGGCACTCTGGAGGGAGGTCTAGGGTGTTCCTGAAGTCCCTTGACTGGGGTTTTGTCTTTGTCATTTTTCAGCTCTGGGGAAGCTAGATTTCTTGGTGTGTGATGCCCGCTGACCAGTACCTGGGGTATTGGCACAACTCGGCCACTGGAAGGTGCAGTTCCAACAAGCTTGGCACACTTGAGGGGTTTGTCCTGCTAGTTGCTGGTGTGTCATCGGGTCTGTTCAGGAGTTATCGGCCAGTCAGTGAAGTGACACTCACTGGCTTGTTGATTCTTGTTGGTTTGCAGAATGATACCTTCACTCAGAAAGGAGATCTTGGGCTGTTGGCAAGCCTGGAGGTCCTCAGGGTTTGTCAAGGTCAGTCCAGTGGTCACCTCCTCTGAAGCAGTGATTGTCGGGTCCTAGGTGCAGCAGGCAGGTTTTGGCACCTTTTCTCATGCAGCAGGTCCACAGTTCTCGGACTTTGGTTCTTCTTGGTGCTGTTTTCTCTTCTTCCTTTCAAATCTAAAATCTTGGTTTAGGGGTGCCCACTAAATACTGAATTTAGTGGGTGCTCTAGGGGGAACCTGGTAGTGTCCAATGGGACTCTTACCTTTGGGTGTCTAAACACAGTATAGTGTTCACTTCCTGTGGGAAGAGTCACTTCCCTAAACCTCATTGGCTATTTTCTCCCCATGCAAGATGGAGGTAATTGAAAAAGAGAGTCCACCTCGCAGACAACACCTCAGGGGTCGTGCATGTCAGGTGAGGCCACTCCTCCTACCCTTTGTTAGGTTTCCCACCTTGGCTTCCACCAAAAGTCAGGGTTTGCAAAGGGGGATGCCAGCAGGCTATGTGTTGAATTTCAAGGGAGGTAAGCCTGTTGCAGCTCACTGCCAGGACAGTGCACATTCCTGAGGGAGGGTGTGTTAGCTCCTCCACCCAGGAGGGGCATTGTCTTACAAACCAGAAAGGCAGGGCTCTCCCACAAGGTTTGTATATTGGCTGTCTGGAAGTGGCAGATAGATGAGGCCAATCAGCAACCATGCTAGGATCATTGTCTTTTGCAGGGTGTACCTCAAAGGTGGCCCCTGGGTAGTTTTAGGTGTAAATCCAATACTGGCACCAGTTTGGATTTATCATTCTGAGTTGTTTGATACTAACAACCCAGGGTTCAGAATGGACATCCTGTAGCTGGGAAACTCGTGTTGACCAGTGTCTAGCACATATATTCAAATGGCTGCTCTGTTCACTCACTATGTCCCAGGTTTGGCAAGGACACAATTGGGTATATTACTCATGCAGCTATGCCCTCACATATAACATGGAGCACCCTGCCTTAGGTCTGTAAGGCCTGCCAGAGGGGTGTCTCACCCACAGTAAATGGTTGACAGTGCTGGGTGCATCTGGATGCATGGCCCTAGAGAGTGGTATAATCAGTGCTGCTGCCCTCAGGGGCCTACCCATAGTACCCAACGCCCTGGGCTCATAGGTGCCCACTTACTAGGGATTTATAGTGGTAGCTTAGGGTGTATCCAATTGTACTAATGCATCACAACAGATTTAGGGAAAGAGCTCTGGCCCAGGGAGCCTGGATAGCAGGGGCCCTGGGCATTACACTTTCAATGACACATCAACATCAGGCAAAAAGTAGAGGGATAACCATGTCAAAAAGAGGCCCTCTCTCACCGTACCAAACCCCCCAAATGAAAGAGGATGAGACCACTGCATTGGCATGGGCAGTCCAAGGTCTGTGTTCCACTTGAAAGTCCATCACATGTAGGGAAATATACGACATAAGCAGTTTGGGGTTTTTCACCTTTCATTTGTTGTAGCCATCTGAGAGGCCTGTGATTAGTCTGAACTTTAAGTGAGAGACAAACAGGTATGGCCTCAACTTCTTTCCGAACCAGAGCAAAGACTTTCCTCTCTATGGCACTCCATTTTTGTTCCCTAGGGAGTAGTATCCTGCTTGTAAAAGCAACTGGCTAGTCTTGTCCATCCTCATGTTTCTGGGAAAGGACCGCTCCTATCCCTATTTTAGAAGCATCTGTTTGGACATTAATTCCCTGGTGTAGTATGGTACTTGTAGAACAGGAGCAGAGCACATAGCTTCCTTCAGAGTGTCAAAGGCCTTTTGACAACTCACTGTCCAATTAAAGTTTTTGGGCATTTTCTTGGAGGTGACCTCTGTGAGGGGGGAAACTATAATGGCATAAACCTTCACAAACCTCCTATATTACCACTTCAAGCCAAGGAATGCCCTGACTTTTGTCTGGGTTGTGGGACCTGCCTAAGCCAGAATAGTCTGAATCCTGTGTTGAAGGGGTTGCACTTGGCCTCTACCAATCAGGTGGCCCAAGTAAACAACTTTTCCCTGCCCTATCTGGTACTTACTGGCCTCGATTGTGCGGCCTGCCTTTTGCCGAGCCTCAAGGACCTTTCCAAGGTGGCTCAGGTGATCCTGCTAGGTGGAACTATAGCCAGCTATGTCATCTAAGTAAGCTGCACTAAATGTTTCCAGTCCAACAAGAACTTGGTTCACCAACCTCTGGAAGGTGGCAGGTGCATTCTCTAATCCAAAGTGAACTGATAATGCCCACTAGGAGTAGAAAATGTTAACCTCTCTTTCGCTCCTAGGGTTAGACCAATCTGCCAGTACCCAGATGTCAAATCAAAGGTACTCAGATATTTGGCTGCCCCTAATCTGTCTATGAGCTCATCAGCTCTTGGAATTGGGTGTGTTAGAAATGGGGTCTTCAGTTGGCCAAGTAGGGACCACAATTCTACTCAGCGTAAGTTGCAGAAATTCAGATTATCCTGTGCCCACACTCTGGTAGCTTGGCACTGAGCAGTCAGGCATAACTTAGAAGTTGTGCAATAAATCATACAGTAACAGTGAAAACACTGCAAAAAGACATGTTTTGAAAAATAGCTGATATTTATCTGAATAAAATAAGGTAAAAACGACAAAGATCCAATAACAACAAGTTGAAATATCACTTTGAAAAGGTAAAAGTCTTAATCCTTAAAAATAACCAGTTGCCTCGTTGTTGCACACAGTACCTAGTATGCATCAAAAATATCATGCACAGAGACCGCAGAGATGGAGATTTGTGGAAATATAGGGTGTTGCGTTCGATTTTCTGACACAGCACAGACGATGTGTCATTTCTTTCCTCGCTGCAAGGGGTTTGCATTATTTTTCAGCTTGCAGTCTTGGTTCCTCACTGCAAAGCAGCGATCTTTTAACCCCCAGAAATTATGCAGGGAAAATCATTGACGCGCTCGAAGTAGACACGTGCGCTGCGTTTATCCGGTAGGTGATGTGTCAAATTTTCCGTCACAAGGCAGACGCTGCGTCGAATTTCTGGTCGGGAAGTCGGGTTGCATCGTTCCGGTCAGCTGTGCGATGATTTCTTGGTTGCAATGCAGGGTTTGCGTTGGTTCCGGCAGGTGGTGCTTTAACTTTTGACGCACAAGGAGTTTCCTGAAGAGATGACGTCTTTTTGGCCCTGAGACTTCATAAAACAGGAAGCAAGCTCAATCCAAGCCCTTGGAGAGCACTTTTGGGGAAGGCAGATTCCTTCTCAGCACAGTCAGAGGCCAACAGGGCAGCAGGGCAGCAGGCCTCTCATCAAAGCAGTCCAGATGAGTCATTTGGTTAGCCAGGCAGTTCCACTTGACAGGTTGCAGGTGTAGGTCCATAAGTGTCTGAGTTGGTGGGACCAGAGACCCAGTTTGTATACCCAAAAATGTCTTTGAAGTGGGGGATACGTCAAAGAGTGGTTTTGAAATGTAGAAGTTCCCCTTTTAGCACAGTCCTTTCTTCCAGGGTCCCAGTAGGGGGCTTGGCAGTCCATTGTGTGAGGGCAGGCCACTAGCCTTTGAAATGTAATAGTCAGGCCCTCCACCCTTCCAACTCAGGAAGAACCATTCAATAAGCAGATGAATGCAGGTGTGACTGAGTGTCCTGTGTTTGTGGTTGTCTGGGTGAAATGCACAAATGAGCTGTCAACCAGCCCAGCACAGACATTGATTGGAGACAGGCTTTAAGGCACAGATGTTTTTTAATTGCAGAGAAATGATCACTTTCTAAAAGTGGCATTTCTAAAACAGTAATATAAAATCCAACCTCACCAATAAGCAGGATTTTCTATTATCATTCTGGCAATACTAAATATGACCTGGTTACCCCTTTCAGATCAGAATCTACCACTCAAAAAGTACACGAGGCAGTCCTAATGCTAGCCTACGAAAGGAGCAGGCCTCTCAGTAGTGGAAAATTAATTTAGGAGTTTTTCACTACCAGGACATATAAAACACATATGTACATGTCCTGCCTTTTACCTACTTGGCACCCTGTCCTATGGGTTATCTAGGGCCTACTTTAGGGGTGACTTATATGTTGAAAAAGTGGAGTTTAAGGCTTGGCAAGTACTTTTAAATGCCAAGTGGAAGTGGCAGTGAAATTGCACACACAGGCCTTGTAATGGCAGCCCTGAGACATGGCTAAGGGGCCACTTATGTGGGTGGCACAATCAGTGCTGCAGGCCCACTAGTAGCTTTTAATTTACAGGCCCTGGGCCCATGTACGGCACTTTACTAGGGACTTTTAAGTAAATCAAATATGCCAATTGGGGGTGAACCAATGTTACCATGTTTAATGGAGAAAGCATATGTACTTTAGCACTGGTTAGCAGTGGCAAATCTGCAGAGTCCTAAAACCAGCACAACAGTGTCAGAAATGTGGAGGGAAGCAGGCAAAATGTTGGGGATGACCATCCTAATGCTGTCAGGTCAGTGTGCATCTGTTTTTGTAGTGCACACAGAACCTCATTTCATTTTTCTCTCCTTTGGAGTGAGTCTTGGGGACAAAAACTACTGGGCTAGCCCAGGGACTCTCAGAAGGTTCAATGACACCGAAATCCAGCATCTTTTTAACTTCTGCCTCTATGCTCTCTCTGACATATTCTTACTGTCTATAAATCTTGTTTTTTACAGGCAAGTTGTCACCAGTGTCCACATCATAAGTACACCAGTTTGTCTGTCCAGGGATCAGAGAGAAAAGCTCAGCATACTGGTTGAGGACTTGTCTGCAATCAGCTTGCTGTTGTCCTGTGAGGGTATCTGGTAAAACAACTCCATCCACAGAACCATCTTGTGGGTTGTTGGAGAGGAGATCAGGGAGAGGCTCACTCTCATCTTCCTGTCCTCATCTGTAACAATGAACGTTGTCACATCAGCTCTATCATATAAGGCCTTTAGGCAGTTGGTATGGATTATTCTTTTGGGGTTTTTGCAACTGCCTAGGTAAAATAAGCAAGTGACCTCCCCTTTTCTCTAAGTATGGGGTAGGACCCAGAGCATATGTCCTGGAAGGCCTTTGTGGCAACAGGTTCCAACAACCAAACTTTCTGTCCTGACTGGAACTCCACCATTGCAGTTTTCTGGTCATACTAGAGCTTTTGAAGCTCCTGGCTGGCCTGAACATTTTTTCTGGGTTTTGCCATGTACTCAGGAATTCTGGTGTGAGAAAGTAGCCTACTTCTAGCCTGGTTACCCCCACTTTTGGCCTGTTTGTGAGTGTGCGTCAGTGTGTTTTTACTGTGTCACTGAGATCTTGCTAGCCAGGACACCAGTGCTCATAATGAAAACCCTATTTGTCAGTGTGTTTTGCCTCTCTCACTGGGATCCTGCTGCTTAGGACCCCAGTGCTCATAGTTTGTGGTCTAATGTCTGTGTTGTCAGTAGTGCTTAACTGTGTCACTGAGGCTCTGCTGAACAGAACCTCGGTGCTTATGCTCTCTTCTTTTAAATTTGTCACTATAGGCTAGTTACTTCATTTACTAATTTCAATTGGCACACTGGACCCCCCTCATAAGTCCCTAGTATATGGTACCTAGGTACCCAGGGCATTGGGATTCTAGGGGATCCTTATGGGCTGCAGCATTTCTTTTGCCACCCATAAGGAGCTCAGACTAACCCTTTCACAGGACTGCCACTGCAGCCTGTGTGAAATAGTGCACACACTATTTCACAGCCATTTTCACTGCACTTAAACTTATAAGTCACCTATATGTCTAACCTTCATTTGCTGAAGGCTAGGTGCAAAGTTAGTAAGTGTGAGGGCACCCTTGCACTAGCAAAGGTGCCCCCACGCAGTCTAGGGCCATATCCTCGGACTTTGTGACTGCGGGGACGCCATTACACGCATGCACTACATATAGGTCAATACCTATATGTAGCTTCACAATGGTAACCCCAAATATGGCCATCTAAGGTGTCTGAGATCATGGAGTTGTCCCCCCATTCCAAATCTGGTATTGGGGAGCCAATTCCATGCATCCTGGGGGCTCCACTATGGACCCCCAGTACTGCCAAACCAGCTCTCTGAGGCTTGCACTGCAGCTACAGCTGCTGGTACCTCACAGACAGGGTTCTTCCTTCCTGGGGTCTGAGCAGCTCAGTCCCAGGAAGGCAGAACAAAGCATTTCCTTTGGGAGGAGGGTGTTACACTCTCTCCCTTTGGAAATAGGTGTTACAGGCTGAGGAGGGGCAGCCTCCCCCAGCCTCTGGAAATGCTTTGCAGGGCACAGATGGTGCCCTCCTTGCATAAGCCAGTCTACACCAGTTCAGGGACCCCTAGTCCCTTCTCTGGTGCAAAACTGGACAAAGGAAAGGGGAGTGACCACTCCCCTGCCCATCACCACCCCAGGGGTGGTGTCCAGAGCTCCTCCAGTGTGTCCCAGTCTTCAGCCATCTTGTTTTCCAAGGTGTGGGGACACTCTGGAGGGCTCTGAGTGGCCAGTGCCAGCAGGTGACCTCAGAGACCCCTCCTGATAGGTCCATACCTGATAAGGTAGCCAATCCCCCTCTCAGGGCTATTTGAGTTTCTCCTGTGGGTTTATCTTCCGATTCTACTTGCAAGTTTCCAGCAGGAATCCTCTGCAACTACTACTTCATCCTCTGACCTCGGATCGACCACAGACTGCTCCAGGAACCGCTGTAACAACAACAAAGTATCCAGAAGGGCTACTTTTCCTCTGCAACTTAAGCTCCAGCCAGCAACTGCAACAGTTTCCACTGTGTGCACGCTCTGGGGACTCCCTGTCTTCACCCTACACCAGAAGGACCATAGAAATCTCCTGTGGAGTGATGGAGTCACATCTCTGCTCTTGCCGGCACCTTCTAAGTTGACAACCGGTTCTCTTGGATTCCTCTCCTGGTGACAAGCATGCTCCTTGGAACACAGGTGGTGGACCCCTTCGACACAGACTGTCCTAAGGTCCTGCTTTCTAAATTTGGAGGATGTAAGAGCTTGCCTTCCCCGTTAGCTACAGTACCCCTGTGCACTGTGTCATCTTCACCTCCTGATGCCTCTATGCTCTATTTGCAAGAATCCTTTGTGCAGAGCCTGGCACAGGTCCCCAGCACTCTATCCTGCAACGCTCAACTCACTGAGTTGTCCTCCGGCGGTGTGGGACCTTCTTTTGCAGTGCTGCAACAACCACAATTTTCACCTGCTTTGTCCATGTTTCCTGGCACCTCAGTGGGTGCTGCCTGGTCATCTGTTGGTTCCCTCCAGTGTTGGGAGCTCCATCTGCCTCCTCAGTCTGAGATGAGACCCCCAGATCCCTCCTGGGTCCAGGCAGCGCCACTTTGATGCAAAACGTAACTTTGCTTGAGCCAAGGCTTGTTTGACGAATCCAGTGCCGAAACTCGCCTGCATCCAACATCCCTTTGTGGGAGATCCATTGAATTATGCAGGAACCTGCAGCCATCTTCCCTTGGTGCATTTCTGCAGTCTTCGTCCAACAGGGGACTCTTCTTTTGCACCCTCTTCTAGGTTGGCAGGGGCTCCTCTCCTTCCTGGAACTTCTTCCGACTTCTGGACTTGGTCTCCTCTCTTTGCAGGTCTTCAGGTCCAGAAATCCACCATTTGTTGTGTGCAGTCTTGCTTGATTCTTGCAATAACTCTAATCACGACTTGTAGTGTGTCCTAAGGATCTTGCAGTACTTTACTCCTACATTCCTGGGCCCTGGGGTGGGGTATTTTACTCACCTTTGTGGTTTTCATACTCTCCAGGTGATTCTCTATACACTACACTTGTCTAGGGGGGAATTCGTGATTCGCATTCCACTTGTTTAGTATATGGTTTGTGCTGCCCGAGACCTATTTTGTCCCATTGCATTCTATAGCATTTCCTATTATTTGCACTATCCTATGTCTAAATACTTATCTTATTGTGGTGTCTAGTGTATACATTGTGTATAATACTTACTTCCAAAAAGAGTATTGCCTCTAAAATATTTTTGGCCTTGTGTCCCCCAAATAAACTACCTTTATCTTTGGTAACACTGAGTATTGTCTTTACTTGTGTATAAGTACTGTGTAACTATAATTGGTATTGCAGGAGTTTTCATGTCTCCCAGTTCAGCCTAAGCTGCTCTTCTATAAGTACCTCTATCAACCAAATCTGCTAGAACACTACTACATTTCACTAATAAGGGATAACTGGAACTGGTATAAGGTGTAAGTATCCAAGATACACACTACAAACCAGGCCAGCCTCCTACATCTGGAACGTAGGCCAATCACATAGTCCTCAATAGCCTGTTTGGGCTTGTTCAGAGGTCTCTCCCAGTCTTCCCTCACAAGACTTAGTGGTCCCCTAACAATGTGCCCAAACAAAAGTTCAAATGGAGAAAAACCTACTCCCTGTTGTGGCACTTCCCTGTGGGCAAACAGCAGGCAAGGAAGCAGGACATCCCATCTCCTTCTAAGTTTTTCAGGGGGTCCACCATTCATTCCTTTTTGGGTCTGGTTGAATCTTTCTACCAGCCCATTGGTTTCTAGATGGTATGGGGGTAGTGAACTTATAATTCACTCCACATTCCTGCCACATGTGTTTTAAGTATGCAGACATGACGTTTGACCCTCTGTCTGATAACACCTCCTTAGGGAACCCTACCCTGGTGAAGATATGCGGGAGGGCTTTTGAAACTGCAAGTGCAGTAATGGTCCTAAGGGGTATCGCCTCAGGATACCTAGTGGCATGATCCACTACCACTAGTATATATCTGTGTCCTGATGCTGTTGAAGGTCAAGGGGCCAACAATGTCGACGCCTACCCTTTCAAAGGCAAAATCAACCACTGAAAGTGACATTAAGGGGGCCTTTAAGTGCCCACCTGCTTTGCCACCGACGTGACAGGTGGGGCAGGACTAATAGAAGTCCTTCAATTTTTGGGACATTCCTGACCAATAAATGTGGTTGACCAACCTACTTAGAGTCTTATTGTCATGGGGGATGTCATGGGCTACAGTAAGGAGAAACTCTCTGAACTTCTGGGGCACTACCACCCTCCTGGTTGCACCAGGCTTGAGGTCTCTGGCCTCAGTGTACAGGAGCCCCTCCTCCCAATAGACCCTGTGGATACCACTGACATTCCCTAGCTCCTCCTGGGCAGCTTGCCCCTGGCACTGATCTTCCCTGTAGGGTCACCATGGGCCCAAGAGCTCTGGATGGTAAGGCCCAAGTTCTACAGGCTCAGTTTCCTCCAAGTTGGGTAACTCTTCCTCCTGAGAGCAGGGGTCCTGTCTTGTGATCTGTTGTGAATCTGGTCCCCCAGTCTTCTTGCCTTTTCTCTTGGGAGGCTGGTCCACTATTTCAGGATCCAGCTCTGTTTTTTCCCTCTGAAGTTTGCTCTATGCCCTTGTCTTGGCACATGCCCACTCAGGGATCCCTAGCATTCCTGCCTGGGTCTTCAGATCTACTTTAGTCCAGGGGGAATGCTCCAGGCCATTACAAAGCAGGCAATCTACAGGGATGGATGAGGACACAACCACTTCTTTCTGTCCTATTACTCACCCCTTTCAAAGGTTACCATAGCAATGGGATGGAACTTTGTCTTGTTGTCAGCACTGGTGACAGGATAAGACTTTCCTACCAGGAACTGATTTGAGTGGACCAGGTGGTGAGTTACCACATTAATACTAACTCCTGTGTCCCTCAATGCTTCTATTTTCTCTCTATTAATCAAAGGGTGCTGCCTGTATTTTTGCTTAATACTTGGCCAGGCAGCACACATTAATAGTACTCCACCCTCAGTGGCTAATGGTGCCTCTATGGGGACAATGACATGGCCCGGCCACACCACTGACCCAATCTGAATATTAGCAAATGCATTTACTGCAGGTTGACTAAAGGCATCTTTCTTGTTTTTACAGCCAGAGTCTCCAGTTTGGTGCCCTTTGGTTTTGCAAACTTGGCATCAAGCCTTGCTGGGGTTGAGGTGTCTCCCTTTGTAACCAGGGCTGGACTGTGAGAAGTCTGTGCAGATTTCTGGGAGCCTTGAGAAGACTCTGTAATTTTTACCCTGGCTCACATATTTACCTTGGGGGGGGGGGCTTTTTGGCTCCTTTCTTTTGGTCTCCCCCACCATTGGTAGTTTCGGTCAGCCTTCTTTTGACCCAGTAGGCTGCATTCATTCCCAATTCTTGAGGGTAAAGTGGACCCAGACCTACCAGATGCTGATGTAACCTATCATTGAAACAATTATTAAGCAGATGCTCTTTCATGAACAGGTTATACAGCCCATCAAAGTGTGTACCTTGTTTCCAGATAACTAACCACCCAGCAGTTTTACTGAATAGTCCCAAAAGTCTACCCTGGCCTGGCTCTGAGTATTTCGAGCCTCCCTGAACTTTTTCTGTACTTTTCAGTTGTAAATCCAAAGCCCTCAATAAGGGTACCTTTCATGAGGTTACAGGATTTAGAATCTGCCTCATTCTGAGTCAGGGGCTTATCCCTGCACTTTTCTGAGAATATCTCCCACATCAGTGTGCCCCAATGTTTCTTTTCAATTTCCCACGCAATGCAGGCTCTTTCAAACGCAGAAAATCATTTTATTATATCATCCCCTTCAGTGGAAGGGACAACTCATTTTGGGAGTTTTATGTTGAAAGCTTTTTTACTCAACACTTGTATCCTGCCACCAGAGATGGATCCTAAGCCCAATTTTTTTCTCTGCTTTTCTATTTCCAAGAGCTGACTCTCTAAGGCCGGCTCTTGGTCAGCCTGGCAATTTCCAGGTCTGTTCCTGTGGGTGATCTAGAGCTGCTGAGGGAAGAGGAGCTACCCTCATCCCCATTCTCCACAGGATCTTCAGCCATCACAGATGCATCATCATCATCATCTACTTCATCTGTGGGTTGTCTCTTTCATAATTGGCTACCAGAAACTGAAACCTAAGTTTCTCTGTTTTGGGGCTCTTACCAGTCTGAATTTTGCATAGTCTGCAGAGTTTCATTAATGTGTCATAACTATGGCCCTCATTATGACATTGGTGGTAAATCCCACTTACCGCCATACTGACTGCTGCCAACATACCGTTGCTGCCGTGGATATCCGTTAACCATATTCTGACACACACACACCAATCCATCACTGTTCAGCCACACACACAATTCTGCCACACCAAAGGTCAGTGATAAACTGGCGGTATCAAAACCCACACCGTTAGCCAACAGAACCACGCCCACAACATTATGACCCGCGAATCACCACAGCGGACATTCAACCACGGTAAACCACTGGCTGTACATACCTTTAGGAGGCTGGCCTGGTTTGTAGTAGGTACCTTGGGTACTTACACCTCATACCAGGCCCAGTCGTCCCTTATTAGTGAAATGTAGTAGTGTTGTAGCAGCTTAGGCTGATAGAGGTAGCTATAGCAGAGCAGCTTAGGCTGAACTAGGAGACATGCAAAGCTCATGCAATACCACTTATATCATATAGGTACTATATGATAAGAAAGACAATTCTCAGAGTTACTTTAAATAAAGGTACTTTATTTTAGTGACAATGTGCCAAAAATATCTCAGAGGATATACTCCCTTACGAGGTAAGAAAAATACACAAAATATACACACAAACCAGACGTATACACAAGTAGAGACAATACTCAGTGTTACCAAAAATAAAGGTATTTATTTGGGTGACACAGTACAAAAAATATCTTAGAGACAATACTCCTTCTGGAGGTAAGTATTATACACAACAAATACACTAGACACAAAAATTAGACAAGTAAATAGTCATAGAACAATGTAATCAGTCGGAAATGCTATCGATTGTAATGGGAGAAAATAGGTCTAGGGGCAACACAAACCATATACTAAGAAAATGGAATGCGAATCACGAATTTCCCCCTAGACAAGTGTAGTGTGTGCAGAATCGCTGGGAGAGTAAGAATACAGTAAAGGTAAGTAAATTACCCCAACCCAGAGCCCAGAAAAGCAGGAGTAAAGTACTACAAGTTTCCTTAGGACACACTACACCTCAAGATTGGGATTTTGCAGCAACCAACCAAGTCTGCAAAGAACAACTGCTGGATTCCTGGACCTAAAGAGCTGCAAAGGAAGGGGACCAAGTCCATAAGTCAAAAGAAATTCCAGGAAGGAAAGGAGCACCTGCCAACCCAGAAGAGGGTGCAAAAGAAGAGTCCCTGGTTAGTCAAATACTACAGAAATGCACCCTAGGAAGATGCCAGAGGGTTCCTGCATGATGGAAAGGATGTCCTACGATGTGAAGATTGTTGCAGATGTGATTTTGTGTTGGAAGTCGTCAACAAGCCTTGGCTACGACAAAAGTACATTTTGTGTCAAAATCGCGCTGATGGACTCAGGAGGGACATGGGGGCCTCAACTCTATGTGAGGAGGAAGAGGGGGTACTCAGCACTTTAGAGAACCCTCAGGATGCCAGCCAGCACCCCCGGAGGTCCCAGGACACGGGGACAAAGGAGGTGTAAAATGCAGTTGATGCAGCACAACAAAGGAAGGTCCCATGCCGCCGGAGAACAACTCAGCGAGTTGATCGCCGCGAGATGAAGTGCTGGGGACCTGGGCCAGGCTGTGCATGAAGGAATTTTGCAAATAGTGCACATAGGCCTCAGGAGGTGAAGAAGACACAGCACACAGGAGTACCATCGCTCCCTGGGAAGGCAAGGTCTTACTTCCTCCAAATTACGTCAACAGGACCTCAGGACTGTGTATGTCGAAGATGTTCACCCTCTGTGTCCTTAGGAGCACGCTTGTCGCTGTGAGAGGAGTCCAAGGGTACTGGTTGTCGTCTTGGAAGGTGCCTGCTGGAGCAGGGTAGTGACTTTGTCACTCCATGGGAGATTTCTTCAGTCCTTCGGGTGCAGGATGAAGGCAGGGAGTCCCCAGAGTGCGCACACCATGGAAACTGTTGCAGTTGCTGACTTTGAGCTGAGGTTGCAGAAGAAAAGTATCTCTTGAGGATACTTTGCTGCAGTTACAGCAGTTCCTGGAGCAGGCTGTGGTTGATCCGAGGTCAGAGGATGTTGAAGAAGTTGCAGATGATTCTTGAAGGAAACTTGCAAGCAGAATCTGAAGAGAACCCACAGGAGAGACCCTAAATAGCCCTGAGAGGGGGATTGGCTACCTTATCAGATAGGGACGTATCAGGAGGGGTCTCTGACGTCACCTGCTGGCACTGGCCCCTCAGAGCCCTCCAGAGTGCCCCCACACCTTGCAAAGCAAGATGGCTGAAGTCTGGGACACACTGGAGGAGCTCTGGGCTCCATCCCTAGGGTGGTGATGGACAGGGGAGTTGTCACTCCCCTTTCATTTGTCCAGTTGCACGCCAGAGAAGGGGGCAAGGGGTCCCTGAACCGGTGTAGACTGGCTTATGCAAGGAGGGCACCATCTGTGCCCTTCAAAGCATTTCCAGAGGCTGGGGGAGGCTACCCCTCCCCAGCCTGTAACACCTATTTCCAAAGAGAAATGGTGTAACATCCTGCTCTCTGAGGAAATGCTTTGTTCTGGCTTCCTGGGAATGGGCTGCCCAGATCCCAGGAGGGCAGAACCCTGTCTGTGAGGTGGCAGCAGCTGTAGCTGCAGTGCAAGCCTCAAAGAGCTGGTTTGGCAGTACTGGGGTCCATGGTGGAGCCCCCAGGATGCATGGAATTGGCTCCCCAATACCATATTTGGAATGGGGGACAATTCTACGATCTTAGACATGTTACATGACCATATTCAGAGTTACCATTGTGAAGCTACATATAGGTATTGACCTATAGGTAGTGCATGCGTGTAATGGCGTCCCCGCACTCACAAAGTACCGGGAAATGGCCCTGAACTATGTGGGGGCACCTTTGCTAGTGCAAGGGTGCCCTCACACCTAGTAACTTTGCACCTAACCTTCAGAAAGTGAAGGTTAGGCATATAGGTGAGTTATAAGTTACTTAAGTGCAGTGAAAATGGCTGTGAAAGAACGTGTGCATTATTTTGCGCAGGCTGCAATGACAGGTCTGTGCGAGGGTTTGTCTGAGCTCCCTATGGGTGGCAAAAGAAAGGCTGCAGCCCATGTGGATCTACTGGAACCCCTATGCCCTGGGTACCTAGGTACCATATACTAGGGACTTATAAGGGAGGGGGGTCCAGTGTGCCAACTGAAATTGGTAAATGAAGTTACTAGCCTACAGTGACAAATTTAAAAGCAGAGAGTGCATAAGCACTGAGGTTCTAATTAGCAGAGCCTCAGTGACACAGTTAAGCACTACACAGACATACACATTAGACCATAAACGATGAGCACCGGGGTCCTGACCAGCAGGATCCCAGTGAGACAGGCAAAAACATACTGACATACAGGTAAAAATGGGAGTAATATGCCAAGGAACATGGTATTTTCCTACAATACCGCCGCGCTCAGAATACACACACACATACAAAACAAAATCACATTGGCCAATTCAAACTACACACACCTGACACACAGACACACACATAACAACCACACACCCAATCCACTTTAAAACACCCACCCACATTACCCACAACCCTTTACTAATACTAATAATTGCCAGCAGAGAGAGACAGCAAGAGCACTCACACAACCAGAGAGAGCCACATACCACCATCACCTATACACCACCCACGCACCTTACATCACACACCCCAACACATTACCCTACACCCCCTCACCCACACCACTTACACTACACTCATGGCACCACAACGACACCCCAGATTCTCTGAGGAGGAGCTAAGGGTCATGGTGGAGGAAATCATCTGGGTAGAGCTGCAGCTAATTGGATCACAGGTTCAGCACACATCCATTGCTAGGGAGATGGAGCTATGGCAGAGAATCGTGGACAGGGTCAACGCCGTGGGACAGCACCCAAGAACAAGGGATGGCATCAGGAAGAGGTGGAATGACCTATGGGGGAAGGTGCTTTCCATTGCAGCAAGACACCAGCTCGCTGAACAGAGGACTGGAGGTGGTCCCCGACCTCCTCCCCCACACCTAACAACATGGGAGGAGCAAGTCTTGGCAATAATGCATCGTGAGGTCTTGG
Source organism: Pleurodeles waltl (assembly GCF_031143425.1). Classification (NCBI taxonomy): domain Eukaryota; kingdom Metazoa; phylum Chordata; class Amphibia; order Caudata; family Salamandridae; genus Pleurodeles; species Pleurodeles waltl. The sequence continues at coordinate 423,630,327 of NC_090437.1, forward strand.
CAGGAGTAGCAGGAGGACTGGACTCTGGTAAGTCAAATACTACTATCACCCCCCTACCTACATGCCATCACATACTCCATCACATACTCCCACCCTTACCTACACGCCCATCACTCGACCACCTCCCACACAAACCTTCATCACAACCCACTCATCCCAATGCCAAGCCCTGAATGCACCACCAATGCAAGGACACCACTCACAGACCTACATGGACACCTATCACTACAGCATGCACACTAGAGAGAATCAGCTACCCCACCAAATACCAACTCACACAAGGCAGAGCTGCCAGGGCAAAAACAACCATAGAGGGCAACCCACCCATGCCAAATATGTCACACACAGAAACAATAACACTGCATTTACAACCCCACAGGTACACCAGCCAATGTCACCGGAGAAGAGGTGCCAGCAACATCCAGTTCCCACACAGAAGAGGACCACAGTGATGACAGCAGCTCTGGTCGCCCGGATCTGGATGACCAATCTGGCCCATCAGGGACCTCCGGACAGTCGGTTACCCAGGCACAGTCTCACACCACCACAGAGCCTCCCCCTCAAGAAAGACCACCACTGCACCTACCCAGTGGCCCCATACCTCTGTCTCCAGGACACATCAATCAGCAGTGTTTCCACCACTACCGGGACCCCAAGGCACACCACAAACCCAGGACAATCAGGGACCTGGGGTCAGTGGCAGTGGGCACACGGTTCAGGGGACAGAGGCACAGGACAACAGGGAAGCTGGGAGGAGTGCTGTGCGCCAGGGGGAGGACAGGCCCAGGAAACCGACTCTCTAGAAGGCACTCACCGCGATCCTGGGAGCATACCAACATGCCCAGGATACGCTGGGCCAGATCCTGGACAAGATGCAGGAGAACCTGCGGCTGCAGGAGGGACAGTACCTGGGGATCAGGGAGGACGTGAAGTCCATTAACACCACCCTGGCCTCCATTGCAGGGGTGCTGGCAGACATGGCCAACAGTATGAGAGAGGCATAGGCACACCAGTGGGCATCTGACACTAGCCAGACATCTGAACAGCCCTCCACCTCCACTGCCGCTAGGGTACAGGAGGCCCAGCCACAGGACCAAAAGGCCACCAGCACCCCTCCCACTGCAGAAGGAGAACCACCCCGCAAACATTCCCTGCGATCCAGGCAGAAGTCAGAGACTATTGCCAAGACCCCCGCAATGAAATAGGACTCTCCTGAATGTCACCCTTGTGTCCCACCCTGTCACCCTGTCCACCTTGAACTGCCATTGCTCCCCTTCCTATGCCCCCTTGGACAATGCACCTGTGCTACATATTGACTGGACTCAAACCCAGACTTTCCTCCATCATCACCCCAGCCCATTGCACTTCCCCCTTTTCTTCAGAGCACTGCAATAAACACACTTATAAAAAAATACAAGTATGGAGTATGTCAAATGATTCAAGTATGTATTCGTTTCACAAGGTTTAAACATTGCAGTTCAACTGTACTGTAATGTTTATATTGGAAAGAAGTGTAGTTGTCTGCAGTGAACACACCAGGAGCAATAGTGGGGCACCAACATCTGCAAAAAGGGATACCAAGGGTACAGTGAGCGGGCATACAAGTAGGAATTCACAGCCTGCCAGTGACAATGTCACACATCAAACTGTCAATGAAATGTAAAATAACACTGTCTTACCTGTGTGTCATTGGAAGTATGGACGAATGACTACACTTCTGTTGTCCTCATCCTCATCCTCTGCCTCCTCATATTCACTGTCTACAGGGTCCACTGCTGCCACACGGCAATCTCCAGCCTCCTCCTCCTGCAGAAAAGGCACATGGCGTCTCAGGGCAAGGTTGTGTAACATACATCATGCCACGATGATCTGGCACACCTTCTTAGGTGAGCAGCACAGGGATCCACCTGTTAGATTGAGGCACTGAAACCTGGCCTTAAGGAGGCCGAATGTATGTGCAATAATCATTCTTGTTCACCCATGTTATGTTCCTCTGCCCTTGTCCTGGTATTCCTCACAGGGGTCAGTAGCCATGATAGGTTGGGGTAATCAGTCACCTGCAAATATCGAGGGACAACTGTTAGCCATACACTATGCCATATGGCCGACACCATACACATACATCAACATCCAATGGGTGGGAACTAGGGCTCACCTATTAGCCACACCCTGTGCCTCTGGAGCTGGGCCAACACATTTGGGATGCTGGTATTTGTAGGAGGCTGGCCTGGCTTATAGTGGGTACCTAGTGGTACTTACACCTTGTGCCAGGTCCAGTTATCCATTATTAGTAGATTAGTAGTGTTCTAGCAGCTTAGGCTGATAGAGGTAGCTATAGGAGAGCAGGTTAGGCTGAACTAGGAGACATGCAAAGCTCCTACTATACCACTTATATCATATACACTATAACATAAGCACAATACCCAGAGTTACTAAAAATAAAGGTACCTTATTTCAGTGACAATATGCCAAAATAATCTCAGAGGATATACTCCCTTAGGAGGTAAGTAAAATATACACACAAACCAAAATCAGGTAAGTAAAACCCTTAGAAAAGTAGTGCAAACACTGTAGAACACAATAGAATGCAATAGGAGACAATAGGCCTAGGGGCAACAGAAACCATATACTCCAAAAGTGGAATGCGAACCATGAATGGACCCCAGGCCTAGTGTAGCGTGTAGAGGGTTGCTGGGAGTGTAAGAAAACACTAAGGGTGTCCAAGATACCCCACCCCAAGACCCTGAAAAGTAGGAGTAAGGTTACCCTACTACCCCCCAGAAAGATAGTAAAGTCGAGATAGGGGATTCTGCAAAGACAACAACTGACTGCAAAGCGCTGAAGACGGATTCCTAAACCTGGGGATCTGCAAAGGATGGGGACCAAGTCCAAGATTCACTCAAGTGTCCAGGGGGGCAGGAGCTCACTAAACCATAAATGAAGGTGCAAAAGGGCTGCCTCCAGGTGGAAGAAGTCAAAGATTCTGCAACAATGGAAGGTGCCAGGAACTTCTCCTTTGGTCAGAAGACGTCCCACAGTGTCCTGGAGGATGCAGTGTTGTTTCCACGCAGAAAGACCGCAAACAAGACTTGCTAGCTGCAAGAGTTGCGGTTAAACATAATGGGTGCTGCCAGGGCCAAGGAAGGACCAGGAGGTCGCCCATAGGAAGAGGAGACAGAGGAGGTACACAGCAACATAGAGAGCCCATGCAGAAGCAGGCAGCACCTGCAGAGGCACTTGAACAGGCATTCAAGAAATCTGAGTACGGCGGTCGTCTCAGCACAACAAAAGAGGGTCCCACGAAGTCGGTGGTCAACTCAGCGAACTGAGTAATGCAGGACAGAGTGCTGGGGACCTGGGCTGTGCTGTGCACAAAGGAATCTGTGCAAAAGTGCACAGAAGCCCTAGCAGCTGCAGTTCACGCAGTGAACAGGATTACTGTCTGGCATGGAGAGGCAAGGACTTACCTCCACCAAATTTGGACAGAAGGATCACTGGACTGTCGGGGTCACTTGGATCAAGCTCCTGTGTTCCAGGGACCACGCTCGTCAAGATGAAAGGGGACCCAGTGGTCCGGTGATGCAGAAGTTTGGTGCCTGCTGGAGCAGGGGGAAGATTCCGTTGAACCACGGGAGATTTCTTCTTGGCTTCCACTGCAGGGTGAAGGCAGACAGACCTCAGAGCATGCACCACCAGGAAACAGTTGAGAAAGCCGGCAGGATTAGGCGCTACAATGTTGCTGGTAGTCTTCTTGCTACTTTGTTGCGGTTTTGCTGGTGTCCTGGAGCAGTCAGTGGTCGATCTTCGGCAGGATTCGAAGAGAGAAGTGCAGAGGAACTCTGGTGAGCTCTTGCATTTGTTATCTGAAGAGAAACCCACAGGAGAGACCCTAAATAGCCCTCAGAGGAGGATCGGCTACCTAACCAGGTAAGAACCTATCAGGAGGGGTCTCTGACATCACCTGCTGGCACTGGCCACTCAGAGGTCTCCATTGTGCCCTCACACCTCTGCATTCAAGATGGCAGAGGTCTGTGACGCACTGGAGAAGCTCTGGGCACCACCCCTGGGGTGGTGATGGACAGGGGAGTGCTCACTCCCCTTTCCTTTGTCCAGTTTCACGCCAGAGCAGGGGCTGGTGGAATCCCTGAACCGGAGTAGACTGGCTTATGCAAGGAGGGCACCATCTGTGCCCTTCAAAGCATTTCCAGAGGCTGGGGAAGGCTACTTTTCCCCAGCCCTTAACACCTATTTCCAAAGGAAGAGGGTGTAACACCCTCTCTCAGAGGAAATCCTTTGTTCTGCCTTTATGGGACTGGGCTGCCCAGACCCCAGGGGGGCAGAAACCTGTCTGAGGGTTGGCAGCAGCGGTAGCTGTGGAGAAAACCCCATAGAGCTAGTTTGGCAGTACCCGGGGTCCATGCTGGAGTCCCAGGGATGCATGGGACTAGCACCCCAAAACCAAATTTGGCTTCGGAGGACAATTCCATGATCTCAGACATGTTACATGGCCATGTTCGGAGTTACCATTGCGAAGCTACACATAGGTATTGACCTATATGTAGTTCACACGTGTAATAGTGTCCCCGCACTCACAAAGTCTGGGGAAATTGCCCTGAACAATGTGGGGGCACCTTGGCTAATGCCTAACCTTCACCAAGTGAGAGTTAGACATATAGGTGACTTATAAGTTACTTAAGTGTAGTGTAAAATGGCTGTGAAATAACGTGGACGTTATTTCATTCAGGCTGCAGTGGCAGTCCTCTGTAAGAATTGTCTGAGCTCCCTATGGGTGGCAAAAGAGATGCTGCAGCCCATAGGGATCTCCTGGAACCCCAATACCCTGGGTACCTAGGTACCATATACTAGGGAATTATAAGGGTGTTCCAGTGTGTCAATAAGAATTTGTGAAAATAGTCACTAGCCTGCAGTGACAATTTTAAAAGCAGAGAGAGCATAAACACTGAGGTTCTGGTTAGCAGAGCCCCAGTGATACAGTTCGGCACCACACAGGGAACACATACAGGCCATAAATTATGAACACTAGGGTCCTGGCTAGCAGGATCCCAGTGACACAGGCAAAAACAAACTGACACACAAGTAAAAATGGGGGTAACATGCCAGGCAAGATGGTACTTTCCTACAGTATTCTTCAGGATAAAAGCATCATGCACCGAGGTTGGATACTTAGCATTGACATGGGAGATGTACTGGTCCTCCAAACACATTCATAGAGTGATAATTTTTACAATTTCTTAAGACCTGTTCATTTTGCTGGGGGGGAGGAGGAGACAAGTGCAATAAGTGTCCCATGAATCGCACCAATGATTTTTGGGATATGTCCCATTGCATAGAAGTCAGCCTTCACTGTGGCCAAATCCTCCAGTTTGGGAAAAACAATGTAGCTGTACATGTGTTTAATCAGGGCAGACAACACTCTGGTCAGCACTATTGAGAACATTGGCTGTGACATTCCTGCTGCCAAGCCCATTGTCACTTGGAAAGAACCAGTTGCCAAACAATGGAGCACTGATAGAACTTGCACAAGAGGGGGGTCCCAGTGGGGTGACGGATAGCAGATATCAGGTCAGTCTCCAACTGGGCACACAGTTCTGTGATTGTGGCCCTGTCAAATCTGCAGGTGAGGATAATGTGCCTGACCTCCATTGTTGCCAAGTCCACCAGGGGTATGTACACAGGGGGATGTCTCCATCTCCTATTCATCCGCAGCGGTTGCAATCTATGGGGTAAAATAGTGAGCAGCTGGTCATTATCTGTACATTGTAACCACTTCAGTTCAATGCATATTATGATTGTTACAATTTTTTGGTGATATATGTCCAGAATGTGAAATAGTGAAATGTGGCACAGTTAGGATCCATGGTCTCCCCCGCCCCCCGAAATGGCATCCGCTTATACAGTATGTCGTGACAGGTGGAAATTAGGTAATTCCACTGAGGTTGTGCGCCTTTGCAGAAGGCGGTTGGGAACTGCCGTGCAACTCCTCATTGGTTATTATTGGGCCCTATGGGGTACAATGGCCAATGGTGATGTACGCCGGCAGTGACGGTACGCACCGCTGCAGACGTGACCACCATTTTCGATCTGTTCACTCACTTGCTACCTGACCTTCAACAGGAGAGGACCTACACTAAGGCCCTCATTACAACCCTGGCGGTCGGTAGTAAAGCGGCGGTAAAACCGCCAACAGGCTGGAGGTAAAACAAATGGAATTATGACCGTGGCAGAAACCGCCAACATAGACAGCCACTTTAACACTCTGACCGCCACGGCGGTACAAACAAACAGCATGGCGGTCACCGCCAACAGACAGGCGGAAGGCAATGTACCGCCCACACTATTATGACAGGCCAATCCGCCACCTTTTCCGGTGCGGGTCCAAAGCAAACAAAAACACGGCGGAAACAGGACTTGGAAGGGGAAACACTCACCTCTACACATTCCACGAGGAACCAGGACACCATGGAGCCTGAACTCCAAATACTCCCTGCGATTGACTTCCTGCTCCTCTACCAGGAGCACGACCGACGGCGGCGACGACCACGGTGAGTACTGCACCTACGACACAGGGGAGGGGGAGGGAAAAGAGAGTGACACACACACGCAACAACCCCACCCCCACCCTCATCCACAACAACACACACCAATATATACTGAAACATTACATTTACACCCCCCAAACCCCCCTGGAAGAATGCAAGGACAAAAGGAAATGAGTTGAACTATTGTAATCATGTAAAATCCATTAATAAAAAATGTATATACACTATAAACAAATATGTACACCAAGAATTAAAGTCCAGGTACTGCACCAATATAGTCCGTGGACCACTGGGCCCAAAATGCATAGGTGAGGCCCACACAAGATACCCGATCAAAAAGGAGAGAACACTGAAGGGCATCAGATCGAAAAAAACACAGGCACCTCAGGGGGAAGGGAAGGTGGGGGACCTCAGCCGGAGGAGTGCATGATGCCAGCTCCACAAGGGGGCTCCATGCCCACTGATGTATCCTGGGGAGTGCAAAGCCACAGTCTCTCAAGTCTCTCCAGTGGGTGGTTTGCCCACTGCTTTATCCTGGGGAGCGCAAAGCCAACGTCTCTCAAGTCTTTCCAGTGGGTGGTTTGCCCACTGCATTATCCTGGGGAGTGCAAAGCCACTGTCTCTCAAGTCTTTCCAGTGGGTGGTTTGCCCACTTCTTTATCCTGGGGAGTGCAAAGCCACAGTCTCTCAAGTGGATAACAGCCTCCACTGGTTCTGGAGGGGGCTTTGTTCCCAGAATGCTTCATCCTGCCAAGGACAGAGGTAGTGGATGTGATACTCCACTGGTTCTGGAGGGGGCTTTATGCCCAGAGTGCTTCATCCTGCAAAGGACTGAGGTAGTAGATGTGACACTCCACTGACAGTGGTGCAACATGCAAGCTGACCAGGCCCCTGGAACTGACCACCAGCCTTGTACGAATGACCACTGTGGATGGCAACCAAGTCTGCGGTGGTGCCACAGGCTCAGGATGTGGCGTGGCCGCTGGCGGTGCTGGCGCCGGGCTCAGTAGCGGCGATGCTTGCGGCACTCATTGGGCAGTGGTGCTGGTGGGCAGCTCACTGACCTCGGTGCTGGCGACTGTGACATGAGCGGCGGTGCTGGTGGGGGGCTCACTGACCTTGGTGCTGGTGGCGGTGTCCTGAGCGGCGGTGCTGATGGGGGGCTCACTGACCTTGGTCCTGACGGCGGTGTCATGAGCGGCGGTGAAGGTGGGGGGCTCACTGACCTTCGTGCTGGCGATGGTGTCATGAGTGGCAGTGCTGGTGGGGGGCTCACTGCCCTTGGTCCTGGCGGCAGTGTCCTGAGCGGCGGTGCTGGTGGCAGGCTCACTGACCTTGGTGCTGCTGAAGGGCACAGTGTCTGCGGTGCAGGTGAAGGGCTCAGTATCTTGGGTGCTGGTGACGGTGCCCGTGGCGGTGGTGCATGTGGCAGTGGCAGTGGCAGTCTTGTCCGCCGTGCAAGTTGGCGGTGACGTTGACTTGCCTGTCTTTTTCAGGCCCTTCCCCACATTGGATGGTGGCACAGGTGTCTTGCCACTCCCACCTGTTGTCCTGGCTGAGCCCTTGGTGGCAGGTGTTTTGGCCTTCTCCCTCCGGGATGTGGGCAACTTCTTCTGTTTTGGAGGTGGGGGAATGTCCTTGGCCTCGCTCCTTTGGACACTGGCAGCCCTGCTGCTTGGCACACTCCAGAATCCGATTACTGCTAGCACCACTGTGTCCGGTGATGTGGTGGCTGAGGTACTGGGTTGGGACCTGGAAAGACGGGCCCTAGGTGACAGAAGGGGTGGGGAGGTGAAGGGAAGAGGTCAAGATTTGACAGGAAAAGTTTTTTAGACACACTGGGACAGTAGATGGAGGGGATTTGGGAGTGGAGGAAGAGGTAGCGGTTGTAGAGGTGTTTGTTTGCTGACTTTGGGTGAAGGTGCATGGGCTGGAGGCTGTCGTGAGTTGGATGGCTGCTGGGTGGATGTGTGACTGCGTTTGTGTACTTTGGGAGGTGGGCTCACAGACACACTGGTAGAGGAGACAGGGGATGTGTGAATGGTAGTGGGGGTGGTGATTGCACATGAGCGGTGTGTGGTGATGGGCGTGCTGGTGATTGAGGTAGTGGCTGAGGATGTAGTGCATGCAGGTGTGAGTGGAGACGTGACAGGGAGGGAGGAGGGAGACGAGGAGGAGGGGGACACAGTGGAGGCAGTGGATGTTGGTATGTGTGCATGGGTATGATGCTTGTGTGAGTGCCTGTGGGATGTGTGGTGCTTATGTTTGTCAGAGCTACCCTTGTGTGTTGAGGTGTGTGCATGCTGGTCTGATGGTGTCCTTGGGATAGGCTGAGGTACTGGGGATTGGGTCTAGGTGGAGGAAGTTGGAGGGGGAAGGTTGGACAAAGGGACAATGGCTGCCATCCGTGCTGAGGCCAGAGTCTGAAATGCTCGCTGTTGGGCTGCCTGGCCAGAATGAATGCCCTCCAGGTATGCATTTGTCTGTTGCAACTGCCTCTCTACACCCTGGATGGCATTCAGAATGGTAGACTGCCCAACAATGAGGTATCTCAGGAGGTAAATGGCCTCCTCACTGAGGGCAGCAGGGCTGACTGGGGCAGTGGCTGAGGTGCCTGGGGCGAAGGAGATGCCCACCCTCCTGGGTGAGCGGCCACGGGGCACACGCTGAGGGACTGCTGGGAAGGTGGTGCTGGTGGGGGTGGTGGCTGTACCTGTAGATGCGGGGGCAAAGAGGGGCCCGCCACCGCAAGGGAGCTCCCATCAGAGGAGGAGTCGGTGTCGCTGGTCTCTGCTCCAGTCCCCGCTGTGGAGCTCCCCTCGCCCTCCGTCCCACTGGTGAATTCTGACTCCGTAGTGTCGCCCTCTAGGGCCATGTGGGATGCAGCTCCCTCCTGCTCCGGTGGCACAGCTTATCCGCCTGATGATGCTAATGCACACAAGAACAGGGAGACCACAAAAAGGGGGGGGAAAGAAAGTAGAAAGACATGTTCAGTACATGAAATACTGCTACCGTTGGTGGACACTACAGACACAGCAGCTCTCTTCACAACGCCATGCACTTAGAGTTCCCTAATTCCTCACAGGGACATGGGGTACGTGGCCTATGCCCGATTGCTGCACACATGGAAGTCACAGGAGCCTGACTTGGTGTAGATGGCTCTTACTACTGGTGGGGTTGGGGAGCCACTTAGCCTGCCTCACAAAGGGTCCTTGCCTACAAGGCTCGCCCTAGCCTAGGGGAACACACAGCCCACCTACTATACCCAGACACCTCCAATGCGCGCAGAGTCAGATGGATGTGACTGTACTCACCCCCTTGTGGCTGCTGTGATGCCCTCAAGCACCAATCCAACTCTCGATACGCCACCACCAGGATCTGGAACATCAGGGGGTCATGGTGCGACAGGCACCCCTCCTACGTTGGGAGGCCATCCCCAGCTGGGCCTCCGCCGTGTTCTTGCTCCAGCGGCGAATGTCCTCCCATCTTTTACGGCAGTGGGTGCTCCGTCTGTGGTGGACCCCCAGGGCCCACCACGTCCTTGGCGATGGCACGCCAAATATCCTTCTTCTGGTGGGCACTGACCTACAGGAATAGTACAGGGGAAAAGGTACAACATTAATCATCCGGACCGTCACAGTCATTGGCCCACGTTCCCACCCTTGCCCTTACACACATACACTCAACGTCGGATCATGCACGCCTCATCCCCACCCCCCTATCTCCCATCCACACCACTCCAAACAGGCATTGCCCATACAGCATGCTCACAGTGTACTCACCTATTTGTCTGGAGGACCGTAGAGTAGCGTGTACTGGGGGAGGACCCCATCCACTAGTTTGTCCAACTCTTACGATGTGAAGGCAGGGGCCCTTTCCCCAGACACATGAGCCATTGTCGCTTCCAGACTGAGGTCACAGCAGCACTCGCAGTGTAGGTCCTCTCCTGTTGAAGATCAGGTATCAAGTGAGTGAACAGAGAGAAAATGGCGGTCACGTCCACGGCGGTGCGTGCCGTCACCGCCGGCGTACATCGTCATTGGCTCCTGGGACCCATAAGGTCCAATGTTAACCAATGCAGGAGTGCGCTGCGGTCTTCGACCGCCTACCGCAACGGTGTACAACCTCATCGCAGTTACCTCATATCCCCTTGTCCCACATTACAGGTCAGGCAGCTGCCATTTCAAGGGGCCACATGGCATTATTTTTAAATGCGTCACACATATCTAGGCCTTGCATACACCCTAAGACAGGCACATAGCGGATTGACAAATGTGTGCAATAAAGTTGTTGTTTTAGTACCTCAGTGTTGGCTGACCCTCTGCTCGCTGTTCTTATCCATAGAGCATGTCCACTGGGGCAGGTGATGAGATGGCGGCATCCTCCGGTGTACAGACTGCTGGTGGACCTGTAGACAATGGAAGAGTGACATGTAATTGTCACCTACAGACTTAGGCCCATATTTATAAAAATTAGCGCCGGCTAACGCCATTCTGAAGCGCCATGCAGGCGCCGTATTTATTGAATGACGTTAGCCGGCGTTAGCCGGCGTTAGCCGCCGACGCCGTCTGGTGTGCGTTAAAAAAAAAAACGTACACCAGGCAGCGCCGGCGTAGGGGGATATGGGGCTTGAGCGTCAAGAAATGGGGCAAGTCAGGTTGAGGCAATTTTTTCGCCTCAACCCGATTTGCGCCATTTTTTTTTCACTCGCAACCCCCATAGAAATGACTCCTGTCTTAGCAAAGACAGGAGTCATGCCCCCTTGCCCAATGGCCATGCCCAGGGGACTTCTGTCCCCTGGGCATGGTCATTGGGCATAGTGGCATGTAGGGGGGCACAAATCAGGCCCCCCTATGCCAAAAAAAAAAAAAAAAAAAAACTTACCTGAACTTACCTTAATATCCCTGGGATGGGTCCCTCCAGCCTTGGGTGTCCTCCTGGGGTGGGCAAGGGTGACAGGGGGTGTCCCTGGGGGCATGGGAGGGCACCTCTGGGCTCCTTCAGAGCCCACAGGTCCCTTAACGCCTGCCTTTTGCAGGTGCTAAAAAACGGCGCAAAAGCGGCCGTACGTCATTTTTTTGGACCCGCCCACTCCCGGGTGTGAATTTTGCCCGGGAGTATAAATCCGACGCACATGCCTCGGAGTCGATTTTTTAGACGGGAACGCCTATCTTGCATATAATTAATGCAAAGTAGGTGTCCACGCTAAAAAATGACGCTAACTCCATGGACTTTGGCGCTAGACGCGTCTAACGTCAAAGTATAAATATGGAGTTAGTTTTGCGTCGAAATTGCGTAAAAAAAAACGACGCAATTCCGGCACAAACGGAGTATAAATATGCCCCTTAATCGTGCCACAATCCAGGAACCGTGTGCCCAGTTGGAGCCAGACCTGATGTCAGCTATCCGCCATCCCACAGGAATCCCCCCTCTAGTGCAGGTCCTGTCAGTACTCCATTTCCTGTCAAGTGGGTATTTTCAAACAACAGTGGCCATAGCATCAGGGATGTCCCAGCCTATGTTCTCAAACGTGTTGTCCAGAGTGTTGTCTGCCCTGCTGAAACACATGCGCAGCTAAATCGTTTTCCCTCAGCTGGAGGATTTGCCTACAGTGAAAGGTGACTTCTATGCCCTGGGACATATCCCCAACATCATAGGTGCCATTGATGGAACACATGTGACCTTGGTATCCCCTGCAGGAGTGAACAGGTGTACAGAAACCGGAAGAGCTACCATTTAATTAATGTGCAGATGGTGTGTTTGGCGACCAGTACATCTCCCATGTGAATGCCAAATTTCCTGGCTCAGTGCATGACGCTTACATTCTGAGGAATAGCAGCATCCCTTATGTGATGGGGCAACTCCAGAGGCACCGTGTGTGGCTATTAGGTGAGGACAAGGACCCTATACAGTGTGAATAGTTGTCTGGGTCTGGGGTTGTCCCTAATGGTTAGTGTGTGTCTAACAGTTGTCCCTCGACATTTGCAGGTGACTCTGGCTACCCCAACCTGTCATGGCTACTGACCCCAGTGAGGAATCCCAGGGCAAGGGCAGAGGAACGCTACAATGAGGCACATGGGCGAACTAGGAGGGTTATAGAGAGGACCTTTGGCCTCCTGAAGGCCAGGTTCCGGTGCCTCCATATGACAGGTGGTTCCCTATACTACTCACCAAAGAAGGTGTGCCAGATCATCGTGGCCTGCTGTATGCTTCACAACTTGGCTTTGCGACGACAGGTGCCTTTTCTGCAGGAGGATGGTCCAGAAGGAGGTCTTGTGGCAGCTGTGGAGCCTGTGGACAGTGAAGAAGAGGAGGCAGAAGAAGAGGACATAGACAACAGAACCACCGTGATCCAGCAATACTTCCAGTGAGACACAGGTAAGAAGACATCACTGCCTCCTACATCTGATAAAATTGTTCGACCTATCATCTGTCTGTCACATTCACCCAGTGTACGGACCCTAATTTGTCACTGTCCCTTTCGATTTCACAGATGTGGGTCCCACTGTGTGACCTCTACTATGCTACCCCATGGACTAGAGCTATGTGACATAGGTATGTTGACAATTGAATGGACATTGCTATTTCCCTCAGTTATTGCAAATACACATTTGTGAAAGCACAGACTGGCTCCAGATTTGTGATTCAAGGGTGTTTATTTAAGTGCTAAATAGTGGACTGGGATGTAAAATGGGCAGGGGTGATGGTGGAGGAATGTCCATGGCAGAGTCCAGTTATTTGTCTCACAGGTGCATTGTCCAAAGGGGCATAGGAATTGGAGCTAGGGCAGTTTAAGGATGGACAGGGTGACAAAGTGGGACAGAAGGATGACATTCAGGGTGGTCTCATTTCTTGGCGGGGGTTTTGGCATTGTTCTCTGTCCTGGATCTCAAGGACCGCTTGCAGGGTGGTTCTCCATCTGCAGGGGTGGGGTGCTAGTGTTGTGGCCCTGTGGTGGTGCCTCCTGTCCACTAACGCCGGTGGAGGTTGTGGGCAGTTCATCGTCCTACCTAGTGTCAGGGGCCCCTTGTTGTGCCACAGTGTCCCTCCTGGTGTTCACAAGGTCCTTCAGCACCCCACAATGGAACCCAGGGTGGTGTTGATGGACTTGAGTTCCTCCCTGAACCCCAAATACTGTTCCTCCTGCAGCCGCTGGGTCTCCTGAAACTTGGCCAGTACTGTTGCCACCGTCTCCTGGGAATGATGGTACGCTCCCATGATGTTGGAGAGGGCCTCGTGAAGAGTGGGTTCCCTGGGCCTGTCCTCCCCCTGTTGCACAGCAGACCTCCCAGTTCCCCGGTTTTCCTGGGCCTCTGTCCCCTGAACCATGTGCCCACTGCCCCTGCCCCAGGTCTCTGCTGTTCTTGGGGTGGTGGGTTAGCCTGGGTTCCCTGGAGTGGTGGACACACTGCTGCTTTACGTGTCCTGGGGACAGAGGTATGGGCCCGCTGGGTGGGTGCTGTGCTGGTGTTTGGGTGGAGGCTCTGTAGTGGCCTGTGACTGTGTGAGGGGAACCGACTGTCCCGAGGTCCCAGATGGGCCGGGCTGGTCATCTAGATCCAGTTGGACAGAGCTGCTGTCATCACTGTGGGCCTCTTCTGTGGGGGGAGTAGACATGTCTGGAACCTACTGTCCGGTGACATTGGGTAGGGGTCCTGCAGGGGTGTAAAGGCATGATTATTGCATCTGTGTGTGCCATGGTGTGCAATGGGTGGGTGACCCTGTACCCCAGTGCTTACATTCTTGTGTAGGACCTTGTGTGATAATTGTTTAGGGGTCTGTGTGGGTATCTGTAGTGGACATGCATTGGTGATGGGTGTCCATGCTTTGTTGTTGCATGCAGGGCTTAGTGTTGGGATCTGTGGTTTGTGATAGTGGGACATATGTGAGGAGTTGGAGTGATGGGGGTGAGGGCTAGGGTGGGGGTATGTGATAGCATTCAGGTAGGGTGGGGGATGTAGTGAAAGATTTGACTTACCAGAGTCCATTCCTCCAGCTACTCCTGCAAGGCCCTCAGGATTCAGTATAGCCAAGACCTGCTCCTCCCATGTTGTTATTTGAGGGGGAGGAGGTGAGGGTCCACCGCCAGTCCTCTGAACCGCAATGTGGTGTCTTGAGATCACGGAACGCACCTTCCCCCGTAGGTCGTTCCACCTCTTCCTGATGTCATCCTGTATTCTTGGGTGCTGTCCCACTGCGTTGACCCTGTCCACGAGTCTGCGCCATACCTCCATCTTCCTAGCTATGGAGGTGTGCTGCACCTGTGATCCGAATAGCTGTGGCTCTACCCGGATGATTTCCTCCACCATGACCCTGAGCTCCTCCTCAGAAAACCTGGGATGTCTTTGTGGTGCCATGGGGTGGTGTGAGTGATGTGTGAGGTGGTGTGTGTTGTGATGTGTGGGGTGATGTTTAGGGGTGTGTGTTGTTTTGTGCGTGGATGTGTATGAGTGATGGTATTGTGTGCCTCTGTATGCTGGTGTGGTCTTTGCTTTGCTGTCTCTGCTTCTTCCAAATTGTTCGTTGTAAGGGTTTGTGGGTAAGGGGGTGTGTGTTTTATATTGTATTGGGTGTGTGGGAGTGGTGTGTGTATGTGTATCAGGTGTGTGTATTTGGAATTGTCCAATGTGGTTGTGTTTTGTAACTGTGTGTGTATTTTGAGCGCGGCGGTGTGTACGGCCAATGGAATACTGCGGTTGAAAGACCGCCGCGTGGATTCGTGGGTCGTGATAGTGTGGGCGTATTCCTGTTGGTGTGACGGTGGAGGTTTTGTTATCGCCAGTTTATCACTGACCTTTGGTGTGGCGGACTTGTGTGGGTGTCTAGATTTTGGCGGATTCTGAGCTGTGGGTCGTAATAGCTGTGGCAGGATTCCGCGGCTGTGGCGGTGTGTTGACGGTCTTCTGCACAGCGGTAAGCGGGATTTACCGCCAATGTTGTAATGAGGGCCTAAATGTGCTGCTGTGACCTGTGTCTGGAACCTACCATGGCACGAGTGACTGGGGAAAGGGCTTCTACCTTCACCTCGGCAGAGTTGGAGCGATCAGTGGATTGGGTCCTACCCCAGTACAGACTGCTGTATGGGCCTCAAGACCAAAAAGTGAGTACACTGTGAGCACGATGCATGGGGCATGAATGCATGGAGTGCTGTGTGTGAAAGCCTCGTGTGGGGGGGGTTGGTAGATGGGCCCTGGGCAGCATGCATCATGTACGCTGGGCCATGTATGTGCTAATGGGGATGGAAAGAGGCATGGTGGGCCATGAGTGTAACAGGCAGGACGGTCTGACTGATACCTTTTCCTGGTGTACTTTCTCTGCAGGTCAGCGCCCATCAAAAGAAGGGTATATGGCGTGCCATTGCCAAGGAGGTGCGGACCCTGAGGGTCTACGTAGACGGAGCACCCACTGTCCCAAACAGTGGGAGGACCTGAGACGCTGGGCACGGAAGACTGCGGAGGCTCTGCTGGGGATGGCCTCCTAACGAGGAAGGGGGGTGCCCGTCGAACCATGACCCCCCTGATGGCCTGCATACTGGGGGTGGCCTATCCGGACCTGGATAAGCGGTGGGGGGCATCACAGCAGCAACAATGGGGTGAGTACAGTGCCCTTCATTTCTAATTACGCCTGGTGGGGTGGTATCCGGGTGGGGGATGTGGGTCAGTGGGAGCCCCTAGGCCAGACCTGACATTGCAGAGTAGGTTCCATGTTGGTGAGGGTTCTGATGTGAAATTCCTCCAACCTAGCTATCAGGCATCAACTACTGGGCAGGGGTGTATGGGTCTCAGGTATGCTGCAGTTGGCAATGTGCGTCCCTACCCATGGCCTGGTGACTAGCATTGTAACCAGTAGTGCATTGCCTAGTGCGTAGGGCTTTTCCCTGTGTGTGAGTGTGTTGTGTACGCCAACGGTGGTGTTGGTGCTGCCATTGACCAAGTGTATCCTTTGTCTTCCCCCCCTTTTTGTTTTGCCACCCTGTCCTTATGTGCATTAGCATCATCTGGTGGAGGAGCAGAGGCACCGGTAATAGAAGGAGCTGCATCACACAGGACCCAGGAGGCTGAGTCCACCGACGGTGAGGGCACCAGTGGAATGGAGGGCGAGGGGAGCACCACAACAGAGACTGGAGGGGACAGTTCTGACAGTGATACCTCCTCCGATGGAAGCTCCCTGGTGGTGGTGGACACCTCTGTGCCCACCCCAGCTACAGGTACAGCCACCACCCCCGTACCAGAACCACCCTCCCAGCAGCCCCTCAGCTAGTTGCCCGTGCCCGATCACCCAGGAGGGTGGACATCTCCTTCGCACCAGGCACCTCAGGTCCTGCCCCAGTTAGCCCTACTGCCCTGAGTGAGGAGGCTATTGACCTCCTGCGATCCATCTCTGTTGGGAAGTCAACCATTGTGAATGCCCTCCAGGGGCTGGCAGCCCAAATGCAACCGAACAATGCATTTCTGGAGGGCATTCACACTGGCTTGGTGGCCTAACAGGCTCCTCTCTGATGGCAGCCAATGTTCCTGTTTCCACCGTCCCCCCTCCAACTTCCTCTACCCAATCCTATTCCTCTCAACCGCAGCCTAGCCCAAGCACACAGGCAGACAAGCATGCACACAGGACAATACACAAGAGTGGAAATTGCAAATACAAGCATCACACTTCATTCCACAGGCATTCACACAAACATCATCCAGATGCAGACATAACAACATCTACTGCCCCCACTGTGGCCCCCTCCTCCTCCTCGTCCACTTCCCTCCCAGTTGTGTCTACACACACACACCTACATGCACTACATCCTCATACACTACCCCCATCACCATCACACCTATCAGAAGACACACCTCACTGAGGTCACCACCCCCACTTCCATGCACACGTCCTCTGTTTCCTCTCCCACTGTCTGTGCCCCTCCTCCCAAAGTACACAAATGCAAGCACTCAGACACCCAACAGCCATACACCTCACAACAGCATCAAGCTCATGCACCTTCACCCAAACACAAAAGACTGACACCTCCTACAACCACTCCCTCTTCTTCCACTCCCAAACCTTCTCCCTCTTCCCTCCCCAATGTCCCTAAGAAGCTTTTCCTCTCCACCATTGACCTCTTCCATACCCCTCCCCCCATCCTGCACGTAAGACCTGGGTGGTCAAAACCCAGGCAAGCACCTCAGACACCCATTCCAGGAGCACAGAATTGGCCCCAGCAACTCGAGGTGGGAAAAGGATCCTGGCTACCAGCTAGCCAGACGGAAATGGTGCCTGCCCCACGTGCTGCAGGAAGGAAGGGCAAGGAGCCAGCCCAAAGTGCTGCAGGAAGGAAGGGCAAGGAGCCAGCCCCAAGTACTGTAGGAAGGAAGGGCAATGATCCTGATCCAGCTGCAGGAAGGAAGGGCAATGGGCCTGCATCAACAGGCAGTAAGGACAAGGGGCATGGTGCTGGGACTCAGTCGGAGACTGTAGGAGGCTGGCCTGGCTTATAGTGGGTACCTAATGGTACTTACACCTTGTGCCAAGTCCAGTTATCCCTTATTAGTAGATCAGTAGTGTTCTAGCAGCTTAGGCTGATAGAGGTAGCTATAGTAGAGCAGCTAAGGCTGAACTAGGAGACATGCAAAGCTCCTACTATACCACGTATATCATATAGCACTATATCACAAGAAACACAATACTCAGAGTTACTAAAAATAAAGTACTTTATTTTAGTGACAATGTGCCAAAAATATCTCAGAGGATATACTCCCTTAGGAGGTAAGTAAAATACACAAAATATACACACAAACTAAAAGCAGGTAAGTAAACAATTAGAAAAGTAGTGCAAACACTGTAGAATACAATAGGATGCAATAGGCCTAGGGGGAACACAAACCATATACTCTAAAAGTGGAATGCGAACCACTTCGGGACCCCTGGCCTATTGTAGTGTGTAGAGGGTCGCTAGGAGTGTAAGAAAACACTAAGGGTGTCCAAGTTACCCCACCCCAAGACCCTGAAAAGTAGGAGTAAAGTGACCCTACTTCCCCAGAAACACACTAAAGTTGTGATAGGAGATTCTGCAAAGACCACAACAGACTGTAAAGCACTGAAGACGGATTCCTGGACCCGAGGACCTGTAAAGGAAGGGGACCAAGTCCAAGAGTCATGAAAGTGTCCAGGGGGGGCAGGAGCCCACTAAACCCCAGGTGAAGGTACAAAATGGCTGCCTCAGGGTGGAAGAAGCTGAAGATTCTGCAACAACGGAAGGTGCCAGGAACATCTCCTTTGCATAGAAGATGTCACAGGGAATGCTGGAGGACACAGAGTTGTTTTTTTGGAGAAAGACCGCAAACAAGCCTTGCTAGCTGCAGAGATCACGGTTGAAGAAAATGGGTGCTGCCCGGGCCCATGAAGGACCAGGAGGTCGCCCCCTGGAAGAGAAGACAGAGGGGGCCCTCAGCAACACAGAGAGCCCACGCAGAAGAAGGCAGGACCTGCAGGAGTACTTGAACACGGGTTCAAGAAAACTGAGCATGGCGGTCATCTCAACACAAATGCAAAAAGAACAAGTGATGGACGGAATGCTGAACAATGTCAAACAGTCACCCCCAGTACAGAGATCTGGGCCTAAATCCATCGTTTCTTTGATGCCCATGCCATTCCAGCTTGGACCCAGCCATATGCAAATCAGTCTTGACCCTGTTCCCCATGGGAACAGTCCAGCCCAAACTGCCAGGCCAGGTCTTCCCTGGACTGGAAACAAGCATCCTGGGACCGGTTTCGGGGTTTCACCCCTCATCAGCCAGGCTAGCTTGAATCCAGTGGCATGGGAAGCACGGGACCCACGTCTGGGCATACCCTTCCCACTTAGGGCGACAAATGCATCTCAACACTACATAGGTTAGTCCCACGAAGCCGGTGGTCAGCTCAGCTAGTTGAGCAATGCAGGACAGAGTGCTGGGGACCTGGGCTAGGCTGTGCATGAAGGACTGCTTGCAAAAGTGCACAGAAGCCCAAGCAGCTGCAGTTCACACAGTACACAGGATTACTGTCTGGAGAAGGGAGGCTAGGACTTACCTCCTCCAAATTTGGACAGATGGACCACTGGACTGTCGGGGTCATTTGGATCCAGCACCTGTGTTCCAGGGACCACGCTCATCACGATAAGAGTGGACCCAGAGGACCAGTGAAGCTGAAGTTTGGTCCCTGCGTTAGCAGGGGGAAGACTCCGTCAACCCACGGGAGATTTGTTCTTGGCTTCCAGTGCAAGGTGAAGGCAGACAGCCCCCAGAGCATGCACCACCAGGAAACAGTTGAGAAAGCCGGCAGGATTAGGCACTACAATGTTGCTGGTAGTCTTCTTGCTACTTTGTTGCACTTTTGCAGGCGTCCTGGAGCAGTCAGCGGTTGATCCTTGGCAGAAGTCGAAGAGAGAGATGCAGAGGAACTCTGGTGAGCTCCTGCAAATCGTTATCTGAGGAAAAGCCCACAAGAGAGACCCTAAATAGCCCTCAGAAGAGGATTGGCCACCTAGAGAGGTAAGCACCTATCAGGAGGGTTCTCTGACGTTACCTGCTGGCACTGGCCACTCAGAGGCCTCCATTGTGCCCTCACACCTCTGGATTTAAGATGGCAGCGGTCTGGGACACACTGGAGGAGCTCTGGGCACCACCCCTGGGGTAGTGATGGACAGGGGAGTGGTCACTCCCCTTTCCTTTGTCCAATTTCATGCCAGAGCAGTGCTGGTGGTTCCCTGAACTGGTGTAGACTGGTTTATGCAAGGAGGGCACCATCTGTTCCCTTCAAAGCATTTCCAGAGGCCTGGAGAGGCTACTCCTCTCAGGCCCTTAACACCTATTTCTAAAGGGAGAGGGTGTAACACCCTCTCTCAGAGGAAATCCTTTGTTCTGCTTTCCTGGGACTGGGCTGCTCAGACCCCAGGAGGGCCGAAGCCTGTTTGTGGGGTGGCAGCAGTGGTGGATGCAGTGAAAACCCCAAAGAGCTGGTTTGGCAGTACCCGGGGTCCATGCTGGAGCCCCGGAGATGCATGGAATTGGCACCCCAATACCAGATTTGGCATGGGGGGACAATTCCATGATCTTAGACATGGTATATGGCCATATTTGGAGTTACCATTGTGAAGCTACATATAGGTATGGACCTATATGTAGTGCACATGTGTAATGGTGTCCCCGCACTCACAAAGTCCGGGGAAATTGCCCTGAACTATGTGGGGGTACCTTGGCTAGAGGAAGGGTGTCCTCACACTTAGTAACTTTGCACCTAACCTTCACCAAGTGAGGGTTAGACATATGGGTGACTTATAAGTTACTTAAGTGCAGTGTAAAATGGCTGTGAAATAATGTGGATGTTATTTCACTCAGGCTGCAGTGGCAGTCCTGTGTAAGAATTGTCTGAGCTCCCTATGGGTGGCAAAAGAAATGCTGCAGCTCATATGGATCTCCTGAAACCCCAATACCCTAGGTACATAGGTACCATATACTAGGGAATTATAAGGGTGTTCCAGTGTGCCAATCAGAATTGGTGAAAATGGTCACTAGCCTATAGTGACAATTTTAAAGGCAGAGAGAGCATAAGCACTGAGGTTCTGATTATCAGACCCTCAGTGACACAGTTAGTCACTACACAGGGACACACATTCAGGCCACAACTATGAGCACTGGGGTCCTGGCTAGCAGGATCCCAGTGAGACAGGCAAAAAAAACTGACATACAAGTAAAAATGAGGGTAACATGCCAGGCAAGATGGTACTTTCCTACAGAGACCCCACCACCAACCATGGTGATGCAGCCGTCCTAGGCTGCAGGGGATGGGCTGCAGCCTCCCCCCACCACCAGCTCCACCAGCAGCACTGCCACCAGCACCACCACCAGCAGCAGCAGCACCAGTGGGCAGCCGTCCAAGGCTGCAGAGGATGGGCTGGATCCTCCCCCACCACCACCACCATCTCCGCCAGCAGCACTGCCACCAGCACCACCAGTGGGAAGCCGTCCGAGGCTGTAGGGGATGGGATGGAGCCTCCCCCTACAACTGGTAGCAGCACCAGTGAGCAGTCGTCCAAGGCTGCAGGAGATGGGCTGGAGCCTCCCCCCACAACTGGCAGTATCAGCAGCAGCACTAGTGGGCAGCCGTCCGAGGCTGCAGGAGATTAGTCTGGAGCTTCCCCCCACCACCACCAGCAGCAGCAGCACCAGTGGGCAGCCATCCGAGGCTGCAGGGGATGGGCTGGAGCCTCCCCCACCCCGACCAGCAGCAGCACCACTGCCACCACTCAACTGCCGTCACTGCCGGCGGATATTCTGTAGAGCTGCGTCCATGGGCTGTTGTGTGTCCTGCCCCCTGAAAATCCAGTGGGTATGACACACAGCTGAGAGACTGTGACCTTGCACTCCCCAAGATCTATATCACAGGGCACAATGCCCCCTACAGAACGAGTGGAGATGCCATCCACTCACCCTATCCTCCCCAGGATGAAGATCACAGGGCACAATGCCCCCTCCAGAACCAGTGGAGAAGCCATCCACTCACCCCATCCTCCCCAGGATGAAGATCACAGGGCATGATGCCCCCTCCAGAACCAGTGGAGATACCATCCACTAACCGCATCCTCCCCAGAATGAAGATCACAGGGCACGATGCCCCCTCCAGAACCAGTGGAGATGCCATCCACTCACCCCATCCTCCCCAGGATGAAGATCACAGGGCACGATGCCCCCTCCATAACCAGTGGCAAAGCCATCCACTCACCCCATCCTTATCAGGATCAAGATCACAGGGCATGATGCACCCTCCGGAACCAGTAGAGAAGACATCGCCTCACCCTATCCTCCCCAGGATGAAGTTCACAGGGCACGATGCCCCCTCCAGAACCAGTGCAGATGCCATCCACTAACCCATCCTCCCCAGGACGAAGATCACATGGCACAATGCCCCCTGCAGAACCAGTGGAGAAGCCATCCACTAACCCCATCCTCCCCAGGTTGAAGTTCACAGGGCACGATGCCCCTCCAGAAACAGTGGAGAAGCCATCCACTAACCCCATCCTCCCCAGGATGAAGATCACAGGGCACAATGCCCCCTCCAGAGCCAGTGGACAGGTCACCCACTTGAGAGACTGCGGCCTTGCACTCCCCAGGACAGTGTAATGGGCATGTTGCCCCCTCCAGAGCATGTGGGCAAGTCACAGACTTGTGAGACTGTGGCCGTGCACTCCCCAGGACCAAGCACAGAGCATGTTGCCCCCTCCAGGACCAGTGGCTTTGTACCATCTTCCAGCTGAGGTGCCCCCCGTTCCCCTGAGGTGCCTGCCTATATTCGACCTGATGCCCCTGCAGTGTTCTCTCCGTGTTGTTGCAAGAGTGAAGTGGGGCCTTGGACTTTGTAATGTGGCCCTGTGGCCAACGAACATTGAGGACTGGGTAGTGTACCTACATTTGTAAATATGTATATACTTTTTGATTTGGATGCATGTATTGCTACTATTTTATCTTACTACACTCTTTTTAGTCTACTGTAGTTGTCCTTGCATTATTCCTGAAGGGTACAGGGTAAATATGTCATGTTACTGCATCTGCTTGTGTGTATGGTGTTGGTGGTGTTGCGTGTGTGTGTCACTCTTTTCCCATCCCCTCCCCTGTGTGCTAGGCGGCTGTAGTCACCGTGGTCGTCTTCGCCATCGTTGGTGTTCATAGTGGAGCAGCACGTAGAAGAGCATGGGGAAGACATGCAGCTCGGGCTCCATGGAGGCGTGGTTCTTCACTGAGTCTCCACAGATGAGTCCTTTCACTTCTGGGCTCTGTTTCTGCCAGGCTTTTGATGTCATTGATACCGGCCCGGAAAAGGTGGCAGATTGGACTGTCTTAATAAAGTGGGTGGAACATTGTCTTCTGCCTGGCTGTAGGCGGTTACCTCTGTGGTGCCTGTTGTTTCCGCCCTGATGGTCGGTGTGTTAAAGTGGTTGTCTGTCTGAGCTGTTTCCGCCATGATCATAATTTGGCAGTATTTACCGCCAGCCTGCTGGCGGTATTACCGCTGCTTTATCACCAACCGCCAGGGTTGTAATGAGGGCCTATATGTCTTATAAGGCTCCAGGTCGAGGTGCTGGGATCTGATCTCTGAAACAGACATGTTTACTAAAATTGGAACCTTATTGGAAATTTGGAATTCCCTTTTTGGATAGGTCAACTAAAGTAGGGACTTTTAAAACGTTTTTGCGAGAGGTGTAGGGACCTAAACAGGGCCCTATCAATTATTTACAAAATGTGCAAAAAAATGTTTAGTCAATTAAAAATCAAAAATAACTAACTAAACACAATTTGGAGAGTTATCTGTGTACTCACAAAATTGACAAAGTGGTATCAACAAATGCAAAGTCTTTATCCCACCATTGACACACCAAATGTAGGAGGCTGGACCTCTATGTAGTGCACAAACTAAGCACACTGCGTAAGGTGTCCAGGCAACCACACGTTGGTTTCCAGAGGCAAAAACTAGATCACCTAATGATCTCATTTTTGAGGTAGCTTGGTCGAGCAGTTAGGCTAATCTTGGATAAGTGCAAAGCATTGTCTGTACTCAGAGTATCAATAATGCGACTCACACATTGAAAGGAATAACTCAAGACCAATTTACAAACATACTTCAGATTTTTATATAATTTTAAAGACCAAGATTGTCAAAATTAGTTAAGTACTTTTTAAGATATGAATTTTTGAAGTTTTATTAAATGCAGTCTTTGTGCGTAATTACTCACCATAGGAATCAATAGGCGGTCACTTTTAAAAATGTATATAAAATTGCACAGTTATGTTACTGGGTTCTGCTTTTGCAGGTTGATCAAGGCCATCGGTGGGCACACTGTGCCAGCTGGAGAGGCTCAGTCGGCTGCAGGTTCTAGCAGGAGCAGTGTTGTAAAGTCTCTTGGTGCAGGTACAGGGCAACGCAGGGTGACCACTTGGAAAAGGGTGGTTCTTGCAGATTTAAAGGTGGTGCCTTTGGGTGTTGAGGACGCAAGGGGTGTGGGACTCTGTGGACACAGCTGGTTCCTCATTTCAGGGCACAGGAAGGCCGGGTGCAGGGCGAGTTGCTGATCCAGGAGCTGCTGTGTGCAATGGAGTCCCTTGGAGCTGGAGGTGAGTCTCTTGGAGGGCGGCTTACAGGACAATGAGGGCACTCTGGCGGGAGGTCCAGGGTGTTCCTGAATTCCCTCAACTGGGCCCTCCTGGTCCTTTTTCAGCTCTGGGGGCTAGTTTGTTTGGTGTCCGATGTCCATTGACCAGTACCTGGGGTATTGGCACAACTCATCCACTGAAGGGCACAGTGCCACCAAACTTGCCACACATGTGGGGTTTGTCCTGGAGGTCTTAGGTGTATCGTCGGGTCTGGCTGAGACTTCCGGTTCGGGAGATATCGGACGGTCAGTGAAGTGACCATCACCAGCTTGTTGGTTCTTGTTGGTTTGCAGAGTGGTACCTCCACTCAGAAGGGAGATCTTGGACTATTGGTGAAGCCTGGATGTCCTCAGGGTTTGTCAAGGTCAGTCCACTGGTCAGCTCCTCCACAGCAGTGATTGTTGGGTCCTAAGTGTAGCAGGCGGGGTTTAGCGCCTTTTCTTGTGCAGCAGGTCCACAGTTCTCTGGCTTTGGTTCTTCTTGGTGCTGTCTTCTCCTCTTCCTTTCAAATCTAAAATCTTAGTCTAGGGGTGCAAACTAAATACTGAATTTAGTGGGCGGTTTTAGGAGGAACCTGGTATTGTCCAAAGGGACACTTACCTTTGGTTGGCTATGCCCACTACAGTGACCACTTCCTGTGGGAAGGGTCACGTCCCTAAACCTCATTGGCTATTTTCTCTCCATGCAAGATGTAAGAAAATGAAAAAGAAGGTCCACCTCGCAGGCAACACATTAGGAGTGGTACATGCCAGGTGAGGCCACTCCTTCTACCCTTTGTTAGGTTTCCCGCCTTTGCTCCTGCCAAAAGTTGGGGTTTGCAAAGGGGGTAGCCAGCTGCTGCTAGCAGCAGGCTTGGGGGTTGAGTTTCAAGGGTGGTAAGCCCTTTGAAGCTCACCTCCAGGACAGTGCGCATTCCTGAGGGAGGGTGTGTTAGTTCCCCCACCCAGGAAGGGCATTGTCTTACAAACCGGAGGCACTCTCCCCCAAAGTTTGTATATTGGCTTTCTGGAGGTGGCAGCTGGATGAGACCAGTGAGCAACCATGCCAGGATAGATCGCTTTTGCAAGGGGCACCTTTAGGTTTAAATCCAACATCGCCACCAGTTTGAATTTATCATTTTGAGTTGTTTGATATCAAACAACCCAGGTTCAGAGTGGCCATCATGTAGCTGGGAAACTCATGTAGACCATTGTCCTGCACATGTATTAAAATTACTGCTCTGTTCACTCACTATGTCCCAGGTTGGCAAGGACACAGTGGGGGCATATTGCTCATGCAGCTATGCACTCACATATAATATGGAACACCGTGCCTTAGGGCTGTAAGGCCTGCCAGAGCGGTGTCTTACTCATAGTAAATGCAGTGTATGGTGGACAGGCACACAGGCAGTGTGCCATGTCAAGTTTGTATTTTAGATTTGCACCAGAACACTCAGCCTGCAATGGGAGTGCTGGGTCGATCTGGATGCATGGCCCTACAGGGTGGCACAGTCACTTTTGCTGCCCTCAGGGGCCTACCCATAATACCCCATGCCCTGGGCACCTAGGTGCCCACCTACTAGGGACTTAGAGTGGTAGCTAAGGGTGTATCCAATTGTGCCAATGCATCACAACAGATTTAGGGAAAGAGCTCTGGCCCAGGGAACCTGGTTAGCAAGGGCCCTGGGCACTACAATTTCAAGGACACATCAACATCAGGCAAAAGATGGGGGATAACCATGTCAATAGAGGCCCTCTCTCACAGTGAGAGAGAAGTTAATGCCACCGCTGCTCATTCTTTGTTATGTGCGTCATTCTTTCAGCAGTCCTCCCATAGTGCACTTGTTCTGTATTTTTGAATGAAGTATGCACTACTCATGCCTGCACTCTACCTGTTCAATGTAAAAGGATGCCTGTTGCTTCTGAAGTCCATTTGGCACCTTTTCTCCATCGGTTATTTGAGACTGAGACTACCTTTCCATTATAGAGAAGCCAAAACGACCACTTTTGTTAAATCTTGTTTTTGTTCTTTTTAGAAAAAGCTAACTTTCAGTAGGATACCTGGTATACAATAAATGTATTTACTCGAGATAACTGAGGTTTGCTTTTGTGTCATCTTCGCATCTTAATTTCAATAATGCACTATTTTCAGTTAAAACAGACCAATAAGCAGTATATTTCTGTTTACACAAACAACTTCATACGATATACTGCGCTGTCTGTACACTATTTACCCATGGAAGACTAAACTCTGAACTTCGAGTTTATAGGTATTCTCCTCTTCGTTCTGAGTGGAAGCAGTGTGTTGCAGAGCATTAGAACCTTCCCTCTGTACTCCACCTAGTCATTGTTCACTGTTTGACTCACTCTTTAAATTTAGGCAGAGAAGAAAGACTTCACCCCTCCTCCCCCCGCCCCCCTTTTGTTGTCTTGCTGTGCTTTCAAATGTGAAAGCAGCAGCAGGCAGAGATATAAAAGGAAGCAAAAAGGATCTAGCGATCTTTTATTGCTGCGCGCATACATAGAGTTTATGATCGATGTCTTCCCATAAAATACAAATTATGTTTAGACAATAAAGAACAAGAAATCCAGCTATAACATAGTGGCGCACAGTCTTAATGGAGACAGCTGCAAGCACTACCTCGCTGTGAAGGTAGACATTATGGCCTCTTCAGCATTTTTTTTGTGACATGTCACCACTATTCTCTGTCTTTATATTGAAACACTGTCAGCTAAATGGCGACATTGGTTATAGCATGTACTGCATATTTTGTCAGCGTGAAGAGCATGATGTGCCAATCTGTGGCCATTTAAGCATCTCTTCTTCGAGAAAAATGCCTTCCAAGGCTGAAATCACTGTGTTTCTTCTGAATCCCTGTTATGAAATGCCCAGGCGCCCCTTTTGCTCATTAGGCTAATTTTTTTGGGATTTTGCTTCCAATGAACAACAGAGAAAATCGTTGCACCTTTCCAGGTCTCGTAAGCAAAAACTGTCAACTTCTTAAGTTTATGAATATTTTTTACATATTATATTCACTTTGTATATTTTAATACCTCCCGCACACTGAGATATTTAGAAGTTCTTCATACAAACGATAACGGGTGGCGCACCCATAAAGCAGACATGAATAACTGAACGTATGCAATAAAAGTTGCATTTGTTCAAGTGGCAATTTGTTTCCGGCATAGACACTTTTAAATGTCATTACCTCCTCATCTATGTCGTCTATCTTATTCTTTACTTCACGAGGCTCGGATTCATAGGGACACAACAGTAACTTATAGTACTGAATCTAAAAAAAGGGTGTAGGACCTGACACCAGATTTTAGGTGGGACACAATATTGAGGACAAAATATTGAAAATAAAATATCAATTGCTACATAAGTCTAGATTTTCTGTACTTAACTCCACATATATGTACATTTGTGGCGCATTTATTTTAAAGGTACAGAGATGTAGAGTTAGGAATAGTGAATCTATATGTCTCTGTACTGCACTTACCTTTCAATATTTTGTCCCTTGTTGTTCTTTCCTCAATATTCTTTTACCACGATATTCTGGGGAGGGTAGATAGTCAGTAGTACAGCATAAAAAGAGCCCATGTTGAATGAATTATGCAAAGCAGGGAACCCTGCTTTACTCCTCATTTTGTAAATTTAAAGTCATAACCGACACACCTTCATTTGTGTGCGTTTTTACATAGATATATATAGCCCTGCAGCCAACCACTATAACAACCCAACCCTGCGCTGCACACGGCTTTCGGCTGTAGCTAGAAACAGGGGGGGGACCCTATTACCCTATCCTACCTAGGGTCAATCTATAATCTATAACACCAAACAGGGCGGCAGGAAGGGACAAATCAAATGATGATTTCCAAAAATAGTACTTAATTCTATTTCTTTTGGGTTAATTTCTTTCTGTCTTAGCTGTCAAAAAACAGTGTATTTCTTTTCCACAGGAATTATATGATGCAAATAAAGTCTCTTAATTATAGTCCATTGCTTAACGAGCCCACAAACTTGCAAGGAAAATGTCAACGCGTTTCGGCCTTCTGATTTAGGGCCTCATCAGGACTGGAGAAGGGCAATATCATCTCTGAACTTCATTTAAGGAGGGAATTACTGACAATCAGCCTCATTTCCTTCTGTGCAGTCTTTGCTAATCACTTTGATTTATGGAACTATCGTGGCATCGGGAAACAAAACCTCAACCGAGATACAGGAAGCCCGTGTGACCACACATCACGGCAACTCAAAGCGAGTCGTATCTTCGCAGTTTCTGTTGCATAGCAACCACCTGTTCTATGACACGCGCGAACGTCCACGCGTGTCAAAGAACAGGTGGTTGCTATGCAACAGAAACTGCGAAGATACGACTCGCTTTGAGTTGCCGTGATGTGTGGTCACCTGTCCTGTCTAGCATCAAAATATTGGAGTTAGCGCCATGTTTAGGATGCGCAAACCCACCATGCGCCAATGAGATGCAAGGTAGGCGTTCCTGTCCTGGACACAACACTAATCTCCTAGCGCCATATTAAACTCCCATCACAGTAACGATGCACAAGGAGGACGTGGACCTGAATATTGGCGCTAAACCCGCTTAGCACAATTATTTAATACCTGAGTCAGACCAGGCATTAGAGTGCAGGTAGGCCCATTTCCATGGTGGAACATCATGGATTCGGCTCAAACATGCCCACCCTAATCCCCAGCAACACCACCAACCACACTACAGGGACACTACAGGAGGGGGGACCCCATCCCAGGTAAGCTTAGGTGAGTATATTTTTTATTAGTGCCATTGGGGGCCCCTTACATGGGGCCCCCTGCCTGGCACTGGGTATGTAGGGCTTACGCAGGGGACACTGGTCCCCTGTGGTGGGCATTGGGATGGTGGGCATGACTCCTATGTATACTTAGACAGGAGTCATGTTTGTGGCTGCTTGTATATACAAAAATTACGTTAGGCTGATTAGCGGCAGAAATTTTGCTGCTAACCAGCCTAATGTCATTTCTAACCCACTAGTGCCATTCCCCCATACCCCATTTCCCCCTCCCACCCACCCCCCCAACCCCCCCCCCCCCCCCCACCCAGCTGGCATCTTTTTGTTTTTTTTACGCTAGCCATTCCTTAGCACCACCGTGCTTTATTACTTAAATATGGCGCATGGCTGGCGCTATGGAATGGCATTACCTCGCACTAAATAAAATGACGCACAACTGCGTTAGCGCAGTTGTGCGCCATTTTCCATAAATATGGCCTTTAATTACCTAAAATCACATAGTATAATACAACTCAAAGGTCAGTTACAAATCATTACTCATAGTGTCAATCTAACATATGAAGCAGGATCCCTCAAGCAAGTGTATAAATCAATAACATTATAAATCAATAACAATATAGCACCCCTGGCAGCTGAATACATTCCACAGATGGATCTGCAGACTTTGCTGCGATTTAGGAAATAATGCTCTCTCCCGCTCTTTTACTTTAATATGCCCCTGGGTGGGCCAGGTCATGAGGGCATTGAGGGGGTGAAAAAGGAGGCCCAGCCTCCTTGGGCTTATGGTATCCCAGGGACCACACTTCCCCAGAGCTAAGATATAAAAAATGTGTTTTCCCCAATGTGAATTCCCATAAGGTTTTTGAACAGATCTAGAGCAGAGACGCTGGACGTAATTACACCAAAGGGGATATTTAAGAATGCCTATTGCCACTAGAGCGTCACTTTAATGACACTCCTGTGGCGTAATACCCTGGCTTGTATTTACAAGGTGGTATTAAGCCACTTTTTGTGGCTTAATTCCACCTTGTAAGTACGGCCCCTACATACAGAGCCCTTTGCATGGAGGGGGGGGGTGCAGTGGGTGTTGCTGTGGGCATGCCACAGCAACACCCATTGCATTTTGATGCGGCCTCAGATTTACAAGATTTTGTAAACCTGAGGCAGCACCCAAAATCTAACGCCAAGCCAGGAGTGGCGTTAGCAAGGTGCAACAAGGAGGAATACATTTATTCTTCCTCGTTTTTGCTTTTTCTATGCAACACACAGAAAGAACAAAATGCCAGACATGATTGTTTATGTGTGGGAAGGAGTCCCTTCCTGCACATAAACAATCATTTCAAATTGACGCTTTGCCATTTCTGTGTATGCTGCATTCTGCAGCACTCACATAAGTGCCAAATCGCCATTAGTGATTGTTTATGTGCAGGAAAGGACACCTTCCCACACATAAAAAATCAAACCCCTCATCGCAGACATCCTTGCACGATGGTGCAAGGATGGCTGTGTTGGCCCTGGGGAGCTCAATTTGGCGCAGCGTCAAACTCCATCATTTTCTTTTAAATATGGGCCCAAGTTTGGCAGAAAGATAGCTCTTGGTCTAGAAAGCACCCCTTATGTTATTTGGTATAAATCCGTTCCGATCTGATGCTGAGATCTGATTGGCTGCCAACACTTCAACAAGGAAGTTATGGCAGCCATCTTGTAACGCGGATTTACCTTTAAAAAGAGATTGAAAAAATAAAAAAAGGGTGCAGGATAGGGACAGCCTGACGCCTTCTTTCTAGTTCTGGGATCCCAGATGTTGCAGCAAAGTTGTTAAGGGGTCACAAATCTGTGGCAAAAATGTAAAAAAAAATCAAGCATGCTTTTTTTAATAACCGGCCATGTCCCAGGGCCATGTGAAAAATTAAAAGAGGTGGGTACACAGAGCCCCCGCTAAGACATTTTTATGCCTCTGGGACAACTACCTCCCTGAGGCCTAATTTACATACAATTAATTGATGTCAGGGCTGCACAACCCCCCCCCCCCACAGCCCCAGGGACTGCCACCTCACCGGGGCTCATTAATTAATGAATGTGGAGGGCCAGGCCCAGGGACTTCCACCTCCAGGGGTTAACCAGTTAATGAATAAGGGGCCCTCCTTGGCCCCCCTGCAGCCCTGGGACCCACCATCTCCCTGGGGCTAACCAAATAATGAAAGCAGAAGGGCTGAGTGGCCCCCCTGCAGCCCTGGGTACTGCCACCTCCCAAGGGCTGAATTTAAATAATGAAGGGGATCCATCACTGACCCCCGGCACCAGGGACCACCACCACCCCAAGGCTGTTCAACATTGGAGGAGGGCCGCCTGGCCCACCTCAAGAAGCCATAGATGGCTCTGGGGACCATCAACACCCAGAGCTGGCTCCTTCTGTTGCTGTTTGCTCTGCCTAGGCGGGAGCTGACAACTCCTGCCAAGTCAATGCAAACACTCCACTCATAGCAGGTGAGAGCTGTCAAGTGGAGGTTTCTTCTGTTTCCCTTCCACAGAGATGCAGGCAGGGAAACAGCGGAAACTATTGCTCTCGCAGAGAAGGAGCTGCATCTTTAACAGCTCCCTCTCTGTGACAGCAATCCTGGCTCCCACAGGAGCTGTTTCGCACCATGGGGGCCTTCAGGCTCCCCTCACGGTCCCATTGCAGACTGGGTGCCCTGTAGGGCACCCAGGACAGATGGGCGTGTTCTGGGGGATGCCCCTGCTAAGACATTTTTATGCCCTGGGAACAACCACCTCCCTGGGGACTAATTTACATACAGTTAATAAATGTGGGGGCTGTGCGGCCTCTGCAACCTCGGGGACCGCAACCTCTCGGGGGCTAACCGATTAAGGAAGGCAGGGGGCCACATGCCCCCCTCACAGCCCCAGAGACTTACACCTCCAGGGTCTAACCAATTAATGAATAGACCCTCTCACAGCCACTCTCACACAAAAACAGACACTCACAGCCACTTCTACCCAGAGACACCTTCTCACACCTATTCTCACACCCAGAGAGACCGGTCCTGCGGCCAACTCCTGGCGCACATGGCTAAAGGCTGTGGGTAGCGTGTGGTTGGGTGGTTACGGGGGTTGGCCACAAGGACATGCCACTGTGCACTGCAGTAATTTGATTAACGTATAGTAATGCAAATTAATTTAAGTTAAAAAAGCATAGAAATTCACTGAAAAATACAAAGGTTACTACAATGTAATAGGGACATTATAGTTAGGTTCTAAATTTACTCTCACAAAACTATAGAAATCCAGCAGTTATAGTTAGAGTTCTTTCAAGTAACTATCACTTGCGCCCTAAGGAAACTATAACTTGCACCCTCGCAATGCACTACTAATTACCCCAGATATTACAGTACTCATGACAACTTCAATAACGTCATAAAAATATAAAGGAAGCATTAGAGTTCAAATTAATGAAGAAAAAATGTGCATGATGGGGGCATGAGTTATAGTTACTTGAAATAACTGCTGCTTATATATATATACAATTTCTTCCTACTGCCAACACCTGCTCGCCATTTAATCTAGCCGCATCATAGCTCAAAATCTGCCACTCAGCAGCACTAAATATAGGACTCCGCAGTGCAGCTTTGTGTGTTTATTTCCAAACAGTGCACCAAATCACACGTGAAGGCCAACAAGTTTCGGCTTACACCTTCAATTGGACAACCGAAATTCAAACAGACCCATGCTTAAATAGGGGCTGATAGCTCAGTGATCAAGACCATAGCATTTTGTTAATGTCTCCTCATGGCAGGCTCCATCTTGAAGTTGTAAATTATTCTTATTTCGGCACAATATCTCATTACCATATATTGAATCATCAACAATGGAGCACATTCTCAAAAAAATGGCATATACAATGTATTAGCAGATCAAACTTAAATCACAAACTAAAGGCAGTTCAGCCATCTAATTGATAACATTCACACTGGTCATAGGTTCATTGAGTCATGGATTGCCATGTGCTGTGCAAGCCAATACCCATAAAAGAATCCCTACATCAGGAACATGCTAAGTACAACACCAGGCAATCTCCTTTTCCAATGACACCAGGTATGATATGTGTGTAAACGTTATTACAGATTATATTAATGGGTTTGTGGCAGTTGCCAATACTATATTCAAGATCTCCCTAGTGTCTACCAACATTT
Source organism: Pleurodeles waltl (assembly GCF_031143425.1). Lineage (NCBI taxonomy): Eukaryota > Metazoa > Chordata > Amphibia > Caudata > Salamandridae > Pleurodeles > Pleurodeles waltl. The sequence continues at coordinate 423,664,007 of NC_090437.1, forward strand.
CCAATCCCTGAATTAAGCCTGGACTGGTATTTAGAGTGCCAGGTGCTATACAAATCTCATATCCCATAATATGCAAATGAATTGCAAAATGTAAAAAAAATACTCCCCCAAAAAATTGTTGGCAATAAACTGAATTCCACATATATGTTCATCTCTGAATATGTCTTTCGATATTAGAATTCAGTACTGAAAGTTCCAAAGTTATGCAAATCCTATCTGGGTATGTTTTCCACCACATAAGTTGGAGCTCCATGGTTAAGGTGACAAACGCTGTGCAAATCAAAAAAATGATCTAGGCTGGTATTTAAAGTGCCAAATGCTATACAGATCTCTCAAATGCTATACAGATCTCTAATTCCATATTCTAAATATAAACCACAACATGAAAGAACATACTCCACCAAATGATTGTTGGTGACAAAATAAGTGCCACATATATTCATTTCTAAAAACAAAATATATATATATACACACACACATATACATATGTATATATATATATATATATATATATATATATATATATATATATATATATATGTATATATATATATATGTATATATATATGTATATATATATAAGTATAACATATATTATTTTTTCACAAAAAAAAACAAAGATTACAGGCAGGGACATCATTGTACATAGCTTCAGATTTTGCACGCACAAACCCATATAAGTTCAGCTGCTATGGTTAGAGTAATTTTAAGTAAATGTAACTTGTCCTCTAAGGTAACTATAACAAAAATCCTCACCATGCACAGTTTTCTCATCAATAATTTCATCACAAATGTTACAATGATATTATCAATGATGTTATAAAAGATGTCATGAGTGATGTAATATCTGGGGTAATTAGCAGTGCATGTCGAGAGCGCCAGATATAGTTATAGTTACTTTAGGGCACAAGTTATAGTTACTTGAAACAACTCTAACTATAACCACTGAATTTATATGGTTTTGTGAGTGTAAAATCTGAAACTAACTATAATGTACCGGTACCTGTCTTCTCCCGGTGACAGCAGAGTCCATTCTTCATCCCTTTAATTGCTACCAGAATGAAAATTTGCAAAATGACCTAGCAGCTACGCTTGTTTGACCAATCCCCATATACGTTAGTGGTATGCATCAGTCTTCCTGCCTTTTTCCAGCTCTATGGACAGCTTACCAAAAGGTCCCCCGAGCGTTCCTGGTGCACAGGAATATGAGCACATCTCCAACAAACAAAGAAGCAACTACTTTATATTATTAAGAGGAAATAACTTTGGTGGAGATTTACCTCTTTGCAGATCTCTTCGCTATGTGAGGATGCATATTATCACAGATTTCAGTAGGAAGACACTTGAGGAACAGTTACATTGCCAAAATTACACCAGACATGGTCACTTGGTGTATTACCTTGTGGTCTTTTACGCAGTTGTAGCTTAGAATGTCGATTATACGTTTACCAAACGAGGTAGCATTTATTAATTAGCCAGTAGAAAGTAATCCAGTTGGGTAGACATTTTTCACAACACTGTTGAATCTTCTTGGATAAATAAGCAGGTTATGATACATTTTGGCACCTATGCTCATTTCACCTAAATTAAAACTTGAACAGGAGAACTGAATTAAATATAAACATAGCAGGTGCCCCAGTTGAAGCTCTGCTTCTGTACGAGACTAATCCTCCCAACTTCTTGAACTTATCCAAGGCAAACCAAGGGTGTTTTCTCTTCAATACCATGTTGAAAAATGATCTACATGCTCAATGGAGGTGAACGGATTCTTGATCACCCCAGGATCTATAAATGTGCACACTGTGTGCCCTGGGTGGGACCCATGCCCTGTGACCAACCCCCTGCCGTGCATAGCTGTGCTTAGCACAGGGTTTTGATGCCAGGCCAAGCCCTGCAGCCAAACTACACCCCACACAGCTGAAGCCAATGCATAGCCTGGTGTTGGATGCCTACAGGGGTTGAACGCAGGTGAGGGTTACCAACACCCACTGCACATGAACCAAGGTGGTGCATGACACTCTGTTGGATGCCTATGGGGGTTCACCGCAGGGTAACCAAAACTCACACCCTCTATTTACCCCTCATATTACATCAGTAATGAGATCTTCTATGACATCATTTAGAATATAACTCCAACATAAGTAATAACATTATTGAATTTCTATGGCTTTGTGTGTGTAAAATCTGAACCTAATTATAATATCCCGCTAATCTTTGTTTTATATATATATATATATATATATATATATAGCCTACTGGACGTGGAAAGTTTTGTGGTGAGCTCTAAAGCGGGTGCAGAGAAAAAAGAGGGTATAAAAAAGTATGTTTTCCATTTTAATTCACTGAGGGATTTTGAACATGACCAAAGACTAAACTGCTGGATGGAATTACACCAAAGTTGGCTGAAGAGTAGCTTTTTGGTCCAAAAGCACACTTGTTGTTATTTGGTGTAAATCTATTCAGCAATTTTTGATATATTTAAAGAAAACTAAGGCCTATAGTTATGTAAATACGTGTGTCAAACTTTTTAACATGAGCTACCATCATTCCCTAGCTCCATCCGTGCCCCATATTTAAAAAATGAAGCACAATGGATCTAAGGAATCATAGAAAATGATGGATGGCGTTAAAAAGAATAGCACTGGTGGGCCAAAAATGACGCTAGACTAATTAGTAGGAAAAAACTGCCGCTAGTTAGTCTAGCGTCATTTTCTGGTTGCATAAGCAGGTATATAATGACGCCTGTCAAAGAATAGACAGGAGACAGAACCACAACCACAATGTCCTCTTCCCAGGACAACTCCAACAGAACCAGTGCCAGCCAAGGGGGCCCCATGTAAGAAAGAGGCCCCCGTGGCACACAACAGAAAAGTACGTATACTTATAGAGGATGGGCTCCCTCCACTTGTAGTGTCCCTGTGGTGTGGGTGGTGGTGATGCAGGGGGTTTTGGGTGGGCCTCTATTTGCTCAAAATAGTGACACCATTGTGTTTTCTAAGATGTTTCCACTGTGCTTCCCTATGGAACTGTGCCCAACATAACTTTAACGCCTGTTCTCACCAGGAGATAAATTTGACTCTAATCGGCTTTAGCGTCATTTTTTGGGTCTGCTTCCCTTAGTGTGCATCGTTTTTCGGTCAGGAGATAAATATGGCGCTGGAGAGCTAGCGTAATTTTTTGGAAGGGAACGCCTATCATGCATATCATTGTCGCAATACGACGCAAGGTGGGTTGGTGCTCCCAAAAAAATGACGCTAACCCAGATATTTTGATGCTAGATGGGTCTAGTGTCAAAATATACATGTGGAGTTAAGTTTGCACCGCTTTTGTGTGAAAAAAAAATGCAAAGGTGGCGCAAACATTTCATAAATATTGGTCTAAATTTGTATATCTGGGCTGAGCCTAAGCACAGATCTCATGGAGAGATCAGATTGGTTGCCAGCACTTCCACCAGGAAGTCTTGGCAGACACCTTCGTAACAATATCTATGATAGCACTCCACTGAAATGCATTGTAGTGAATGGCAGGATTTGACTGTCAGAAAAATGAGAACATATAAAGGGTGATAACAGATTTTAGTTACAATAAAAATCATTTGTTGATGGTACTGAGAGAGCGTAGCTTATATAATCTATATTAACATGAAATGTTTATGAATCAATGTGTGATGATGCCACATAGAAACTATAATAATAGTAATTTTGCTTAGACGACCACGAGGAGTGGCCACCAATATATACGTAGACTAACAATAATGACCAAAATGTTTATATTATGTTTAAATAAGTTTATACTAATGTTTGCGTTATTGAATCTGTATTGAAATCCTCATAGGCCTTAAGTTAGCATGAGCCGAAGCTTAGCTGCCCTGGCTCTCATATTAAATGCATTTTTCTATTTTTAAGTGTGCTGACTCACAATAGGACATGACCCTGCTTGTTCTTTTTCTTCAAACTTGGAAGATGAATGTAACCATGTTAGATCCGTTCTCATCACTTTGTCTCGTTTACAGAATAAATGTTAAAGTAAATTTGAAACAGTGTAGATTAATGTAATGTACAAGGTCATTCAAACCGGTGAAGACAATGGAACTGCTGACCAAAAGATATTCAAAGAATTACAGAAGGATGAAATTATACTGGACGTACCACCTCTGAAGACGTCAATTACGAAGACCAATCAAAGACTTGTAAAATAATATGGGGTGAAGAGTAGGATTACCTAATGTGTATTTTGATAGGTTGAAGATAGTGGGGTATAATAGATGACCAATTGAATTTTGGGGGAATGTACAACGAAAAAGGGATAAAAACACATGTCACGGAGAGTCATTTAGAATTAGGTAGGGAATGCTATTGATTTTATCCAGAAACTCTGTCACTCTGTTTGGTGATTTATTGCTTTACTTAAACCATCCTCGCCCTTAGAATTGTCCATTTTACACTTTACCTCCTCATGAGAAAAGTGCCCTTTTGCCCCGGAGCTGAGCTCTGACTGATGGCGATTTGACTGAAGTCCTGAGGAAGAAGACTGAACCTGTGCGCTGACCTAAACTTTGGAGGGTAATTATGACAATGCGATTGTGATTTGTCTGTTTGCTTATCCTTTCTAGGTACCAACTGCTTGGTTTTGACAGAGGCCTTAGCTAGATGTTTTCCAAATTGGTGTTCTAAATTGTTTTGCATGAAGCCCAACATGCGAATGCTAATCAGTGGTTAGGACAGGTGTTCAGCGAGCAGACGCAAATAGACAAACGACCGAGATTATGCTTTGTTGAACTAACGCGTTATTGACACTCTGCTAAATTGATCTATGTTCACGCTGTGTTATGTTCTGATGTTTGTGATTCTCGCTTTAATGAAAGCTTACCAAAGTTGCCATATCGTGACTATGTTATTATGTTTCTTGGTGTTGAGATTAACGCATTTGCTATTAGACTGTAATTAATAGGGAATAAAACTCATAAAAAGTCTACTAAACAAGGTGTGGTCATTCATGGCTGAAAGGTCATGGTAGCATCTTTGAATTGATTAATGACTTTGACTAAAGTGAAATGCATTGTCGTGATAAATATTGATGATATTATTGTTTTCTTGATTGATATATTGATTAGCTATCTCGCTCTAAGGTGTCTCTCAACTGGATCAAAAGATTCATTGGCCTAAAACGAGTCCTGATGTGTGATAAATTATCATAAAGCGATGCGTTATCAGTTCCATACTAATTTTAGAAATTGTGGTGTGTTCTAAGGTGATTTTATTCTTTGAAAAAGTCTTGTGCTGGGGTTTCATGAATCATGTTTTCTCATGAGTTTCTCATAGAGGTGATGGAAGGTGCTCTAGAAGCTAAAATAAGAGCATATTATCTGTAAATTTATAGTATCTTTCTCAGCCGTATGAGAATGAAGTCTGACATTCTAGGTAAAACATGTACTTCCAAAAGGTTCAGCCTGTCAGTTGATTACATTGTATTCTACTGCAGCTTCCCAGAGTGCTCTAAAGAACAACTAGAATGCTATTAGTCTTATTTATGACAAAAGTGTGGCACATCTGAAGCCATCCTGATTAAATCAGACTGGTAAACTTAAAACATTAAGGGCCTGATTACAAATTTGGAGGAGGTGTTAATCCGTCCCAAAAGTGACGGATATACCACCAGCCGTATTACGAGTTCCATAGGATAAAATGGACTCGTAATACGGCTGGTGGTATATCCATCACTTTACCGTCACTTTTGGGACGGATTAACACCTCCTCCAAAGTTGTAATCAGGCCCTAAATTTGTTTAGGAACTAAATTAGGGGGTTCACTTTGTCATAGAAATTATGGTAAGTGTTGTAGAAAGAAAAATTAGGATGTTTTAAGTGAGTTCTCAAATATCTTTCTCTTCTATTTCATTAAAAAATTCTGACATGAGGTCTGAAACATGCACATTCAACACCAGCAGTAGACTGCCAGGTAACTCTCTGGTGATCAGCAGCTTACAGTGTTCTGATGAGCAACTAGAGTGCTAACATTCTGAATTTATGCCAACAATGGGGCACAATGGCACATTTGAATGCCATTTTGAGAGAATCGAAGCCGAAAACTAAAAGCATTTTCTACTGAGGATACTGCAGTAAATTAGGGAGCTTCTTAGCAAACAAGTCTCTCAAGAGGGCGACCCAAGAAAAAAGAGCCCAAATGTAGCACACACATCAACCAAATTTAGCACAAGAATAGCCATTTTTAGGTTATTTGCAGTTTTTTATGGTGCAGACTTGACCCAAAGGCATTGGAGTGCTTTAGATGAGCAGAAGTTACATTACACAGGGATGTTTTTATTCTGGCACATAAAGATAGCAAAGAATTTAAAGGTGCTTCGTTGCTATTTGAGAACTCAGAAAATATGTCCTCATTTTAATTTTTATAGCTCTAATCAAAATTTCTATGGGAATAAGACCCTCTTATTTTTTCAATTTCTAAAGGAAATGCTTTAGATTTTAGAGTTTTATTTGCATCAAGATGGCGTCAGGCGTGCCACACTTTTGTAATAAATATAGAATGTTAGCAATCTAGCTGTTCTTTAGAATACTGTGGGGATGCAGAGATCAGGGGTATGGACTCAGATAACTGAGGGAAGGGAGGAGGGTGCATAGTTAATAAGTTGACCACGCTGGGCAGGCAGGAGGGGCAATAGCAGTACAACGGACTATGGAAGACAGGTGAAAAGGGGGCAGGGTCAACAAACCAACCATGCAGAACAGGCAAGGAAAGCTGTGGCAATATAACAGACCACTAACGGCAAAAAAAAGAGGCACTGGCAGTACAACCATGCATGCCAACAGACCCGATTCGGGCAGGAGACCCCTGATGTTTTTAAGCTCAAAAGGGCTCTAATTAATCTGTCTCTGCATTACATTTTCTCTGTTTCAGTTTAAGTCAATGTGGAAAATCGATTCCTTAGGTTTCTTTTCAAAATCTCACTCTTACCAAGTTCAAAATGTTGAAAAGTATGGTCCATTGGATGCCTGTGGCAGAAGGATGGAGTAGGGACATAGGCTCTGATAACAGAGGGCAGGAAGGAGATGTGCATGGGGACCAAACTGACCTCGCAGGGCAAGCGTCCGGGGTTGCAACAGCACAATACACTACACAGGGCAAGCAGGATGGCAGTACAGCACAACGGACCATGGAAAGCATTCGGGAAGGAACAGGGTCATGCACATGGGCAACAGACAGCAGAAGGGAATGAGGCAAGGGCAGCAAGCTTACCATACAGGACTGACAGGAGGGACAGTTGCAGCATAAAAGACCATGATGGACAGGAGGGAGGGGACAGTTTCAGCACATCAGACCATGCATGGCGGAAGGGGAGGAGCTTATCCATGCACTTGGACACCAGAGTGTAGAAAGGAGGTTGGTGGGGCAGCAGGCTAACTGTGCGGGGCAACAGAAAGGGCAGAACAACAGCCACAAAGGGCTGTAATAAGGGAGCAAGGCCATGGACAATAGATAACAAGGAAGAGTGGGGCAGAAGCAGCAAGCTTGGGTGTGGTCAGCACAATGCCAGGCCAGGCCTTTTCGTCCAACACTCCCCCTCACCGTGCATTGCAATTGACATCTTACTTAATGTTAAAAAAAAAAGCTAGAAATTCACTGAAAAAAACAAAGGTCACAAGGACATTACAGTTAGTAAATAGAATTAAAAAAATTGATATTCACTAAAAAAGCAAAGGGTACTGGGAGGTTATAGTTAGGTTCAGATCTTACATGCACAGAACAGTAGAAACTCAGCTAATATAGTTAGAGTTATTTGAGGAAACTATAACTCATGCTCTAAGGTAACTATAACTTGCGCCCCTCCCATGCACTGCTGATTACCCCAGCTATTACATCACTCATGATATCTTCTTCGTCTTCATTGATAATATCCCTGTAACATTTGCAGTAAAATTATTTATGAGAAAATTGTCTATTGCAAGGGTGCAAATTATAGTTACCTTAGGGCACGATATTAAAGGAAAACCAACTTTGTATATATGGGTGAACCTCAAGCACAGATCTCAGGGTAAGATCTGATTGTCTGTTAGTCAAGTCTAAGCACTGATCTCACAGAGAGATCTGATTGGCTGTCAGCAATTCAACCAGAAAGTGATGGCTGTTATCTTGAGACCAATATGCAAGATAGCACCCTATTGAAATGCATTGTAGTGAATGACAGGTTTTGATCGTCACAAAAAGAAGCATGTATAAAGGTGATAACAAATTTTAGTTACAACTACTAATACTAATTTTAGGAATTGTGGTGTGTTTTAAGGTGATTTTACTCTGCTGGGATTTAATGATTTATGTTAGAGAGAAAACAGTTTTTAATGATCTTCGCCTAGAGGTTATGGAAGATGCTACAGAAGCTAAAATGAGAGCATATTTTCTGTAAATTCACACTATCTTTCTTAGCCATATGAGAAAGAAGTCAGACATTCTCAGAAAAACATGTACTTCTAACAGGAGCAGCCTGTCAGTTGATTCCCGTGTGTTCTACTGCAGCCTCCCAGCGTGTTCCAAATAACTATAGCACTAACAGTCTTACTTATAACAAAAGTGTGGCACACCTGAAGCCCTCTTGATTGAATAAAATTGGTAAAACTTAAAACATTTAATTTAGAAAGTAACAAAATGAGGGGCTTTATTTTGCCATTGAAATATGGTTAGTGTTGTTGAAAGAAAAATTAGGACATGATTTACGTGGGTTCTAAAAAATCTTCCTGTTGTACTTCCAACAGAAGCAGCCTGTCAAATGAGTCCGGTGTGTTCTACTGAAACCTCCCAGAGTGTTTCAAAGAATAGGCCTGGGTGTAGAAATCTGCTCCGCCAGCGGAGTTTGCAGAATTTGGGCACTTCGTGATATGCGGAATAGCATGGGGTTCCGGAATTCTCAAATCCAGCGCGCAGTGGTGTTCGTTCGCGCGTGCGATGTTGGGCTTTGATGCTCTCTCTCGAGTGCCATGATACTCCTGACTGCTGCAAACGCACGCAAGACTTTGCGTTAAGTCCCACTGTTTCCAGCCATGCACGTCACTTTGTCTTTACTCGCTCCTTCCAGCCGCGGCGATGGCCAAAACAGTCCCTCTTGCTAACACAAATGCACCTGGAGCAGATTTTCTACTCCAGATACATCTAAAGCTAGTCAAAAAAGTGTTTTTTGAGTGGATTTTCCTCTCCTGTGGACCCTTCCAGTTGTTTTTTTGATTGGGAGGCCTTTATTTTTTATTTTTTTTATTTTTCACATAGGATGGAAGTGCCCTAGAGATGCCAACTTCCTTTTCCTGTCCAGCAGGCTCCTCCCAGTACTTTGTCCATCTCCTGGTCACGTTTCACTTGTGTTTTGAGGTAGAAGGATCACTCTCTTAGACTCCTGGATATACTTTTAGATTTAAGGACTTTGTTTTTGTGAAATCACACGAGTTCAAAAACTATTATTTAAGGGTACTGTTTGTTTGCTTGGGCACGCACCATTATTTCTTTGTACTTTAATTAGATTTTTTAATTTTATAGTGACGGGTGGCCTGGAGCTTAAGTATCCGCTGAGTTATTCGTTATTTTGCATTTCATTGATTTTTCACCTTTTGTAAAGGGAAATTGTTGCACAGCTCAGTCAGTACTGTCCTTTTCTACACGTTTGTAAAATTTGCAATAATATTTTACTATGTGGCCTAGATTTCCAAAGGTCCATCTTGCGAGTATGCCCAGTACTAATAGCCATCACTGCATGAAATGAATATTTAAATGGTAAATGTTTGTAAAACTTCATTTAGGGCAGGAATGAGATTGGATTAAATTCAAAATGGTGGCTATTTTTTGCATTTCATTTTTTTGGCCAAAAGACAATATGTTATGTGGAAATTTTGGATGGCATAAGAGGATGTGTGTACTGTTGTTCTAAATTTTTTATAGCTCAGTTAATTTTTGTGTTTTGCATCACTGAATTATTGTTAATGCTTTCTTCAGTGTTACCACCATGCCTCCTTATGGCGTGTGTGTGTGTGAGTGTTTATCACTGTCCACCATTTGTCTTTGTTCTCCATGCTGTGTGGCCAGGGTCCATTTTGTGTAGTGTATGTCTGTTAACCTTTTCATCCTTGGCTTGGTCTTCCCTAACTTTTTGCCTCTGTTTCCCAGGTTGTTGATGTGTGTTGGACTCTGTTTTTGTAGTTTTTGTTACTCTGGGCACTTTACCACTGCTATCCAGTGTTAAAGTGCAAGTGCTCCTACACAAAATGTGTATGTAATTGGTTCATAAATGATTGGCATATCTGATTTACTGATAAGTCCCTAGTACAGTGCACTAGAGGTGCCCAGTTCCTGTAAATCTGCAATTTTGACACAATTTCCGGAAAAACAATGCGCCGCGGGCTTCGCGGCTGAAATCAATGCTCCGCCTGCAGCACGGCTGGGAGATCTATGCACGCGGCTGAAGAAACGATGCCCAGCATCGCTGACGGAGGCTGGTGAGATTGCAACCCACACTGCGTGTTTTTTTGGATCACCGTGCGGCAGGATTTCCAATGCAAACATCACTGGGTGTGTAAAAACGACGCAAAGCCTGCCCAGCCCTGAGAGTGCTTGTCCAGATCGACGCATCGCTCTCTTGCGGAGAGAAGAAACGATGCACGCTGACCCGACCGAAGGACAAATGATGCACGGTCTCGCTTGTGAGTGATAGACGCATCGCAGGCTTCTTTCGATGCACACTCGCCTGTGAGGGGTTATTTTTGACACGCCCCAGGTACATTTTCACGCTAACAGTGTTAGCATTGTGTATAAAAGAACATGAAGACTCGTTTTACATTTTAATTAGTAACTTGACTTGTGTATGGTGGATTTTTTTGTTGTTTTGGTCTTGTTTTATTTAGATAAATATTTTCTATTTTTCTAAACCTGTTTTGTGTCATTTTGTAGTGTTTTCGTTAAGTTACTTTGTGTGTTGGTACAAATACTTCACACCTAGATCTCTGAAGTTAATCCTGCCTGCTCATGCCAAGCTACCAAGGGGGTGAGCAGGGGTTAGCTGAGGGTGATTCTCTTTTACCCTGGCTAGAGTGAGGGTCCTTGCTTGGACAGGTGGTAACCTGACTGCCAACCAAAGACCCCATTTCTAACAATGTCTATAGGCTTGCATGTGTTCTTTGTTCCTCATGCCTCCTTGTTCTCACCTGTTGTTTGACCATGTAGCTGGTGACCACTTATTCCATCCAGCCAGTCTCCCTTTGCCATAGGCTTACATGTGTTGATTGTTTGTTCCCCATGCCTCCTTGCAGTTGTTGTTTGACCATGTGGCTGGTGGCCATTTTGTCCATACAGCCAGTGTCCCTTTGCCATAAGATTGCATGTGTTCTTTGTTTGCCATGCCTCCTTGCTCCTTGTTGTTGTTTTACCATGTGGTTGGCATCCATTTTGTGCATGCAGCCAGTGTTCCTTTTTCAAAGGCTTGCATTTTTTCTTTCTTTGTTCCCCGTGTCTCCATCTTCCTTCATTTTATTTTTTGACCATGTGGCTGGTGGCCATTTTGTCCATCCAGCCAGTGTCCCTTTGCCATAGGCTTACAGATGTTCTTTGTTTGCCATGCCTCCTTGCTTTTTTTGTTGTTTTACCATGTTGTTGGCATTCACTTTGTACATCCAGCCAGTGTTCCTTTGCCATTGACTTCCATGTGATCTTTCTTTGTTCCACTTGCTTCATTCTTCCTTGTTGTTGTTGTTTGACCATGTGGCTGGGGGCCATTTTGCCAACCCAGACAGCATCCCTTTGTCACAGGCTTGCATGTGACCTTTGTTTTCCTTGCTTCCTTGTTCCTTGTTATTGTTTTACTACGTAACTGGCAATCATTTTGTGCATGCAGCAAGAGTTTCTTTGCCATAGTCTTGCATGTGTTCTTTTTTTGTTCCGCATGCCTCCTTGTTATTTTTTGACCATGTGGCTGGTGGCCATTGTGTCCATCCAGCCAGTGTCCCTTTGCCATAGGCTTTCCGGTGTTCTTTTTTTGCCATGCGTCCCTGCTCCTTGTTGGTTTAACGTGTGGCAAGGAGACATTTTGTGCATGCAGTCAGTGTTCCTTTGTAACAGGCTTGCATGTGTTCTTAATTTTTTCCCCATGCCTCCTTGCTCCTTGTTGTTTGACCATGTGACCAGCGGCAATTTTGTCCAACCAGCCAGTGTCCATTTGCCATTGATTTGCATGTGGTCTTTGTTTGCCATGCCTCCTTGTTTTTTTGTTATTGTTTTACCATGTTATTGGCAGCCACTTTGTGTATCCAGCCAGTGTCCCTTTGCCATAGGCTTGCATGTGTTATTTGTTTGCCATACCTCCTTGTTCCTTGTTTTTTTTTTACCATGTGGCTAGCAGCCATTTTGTGCATGCAGACAGTGTTCCTTTGCCTTAGGCTTGCATGTGTTCTTTCTTTGCTCCCCATTCCTCCTTGCTGTTTTACAATGTGGCTGTGTAGGAGGCTGGCCTGGTTTGTAGTGGGTGCCTAAGGTACTTACACAGTATACCAGGTCCAGTTATCTCTTCAGCAAAGGCTGAACTAGGAGACACGCAAAGCTCCTGCAATACCACTATAGTTACACAGTACCTATACACAATAAAAGACACTAATCAGTGTTACCAAAGATAAAGGTACTTTATTTCAGAGGCAATGCTCCTTCTGGAGGTAAGTATTATACACAATATATACACTAGTAACCAAAATCAGTTAAGTAAACAGTCATAGAATAGTGCAAACAGTAGAAAATACAATAGATTGCAATGGGCCTAGGGGCAACACAAACCATATACTAAAAAAGTGGAATGCGAATGTCGAACTCCCTCCTAGGCAAGTGTAGTGTGTAGAGGGGCTCAGGGAGGGTAGGAAAACACCAAAGGTAAGTAAAGTACCGCACCCCAGAGGCCAGAAAAGCAGGAGTAATAAGTACAGTTTCCTTAGAACACACTACAAGTCGGGATAAAAGATTATGCAAGAACCAAGCAAGACTGCAAGCAACAAACTATGGATTGCTGGACCTGAAGACCTGTGAAGAGAGGAGACCAAGTCCAGAAGTAAAAGAAGAGTCCAGGAAGGACAGGAGCCCCTACCAACCTAGAAGAAGGTGCTAAAGTGGGTTCTCCAGTTAGAAGAAAAGTACAGAAGTGCACCAAAGAAGATGGCTGCAGGTTCCTGCATGGTGCAAGAGATGTCTCACGTCGAGATGTTGATGTAGGCTGTTTGCATCACTGGATTCCGCCAACATGCCTTGGTTCAAGCAAGTATGCGGTTTGCATCAAAGAGGAGCTGCCTAGACCCAGGAGGGACCTGGGGGTCTCAACTCGGACTGAGGAGACAGAGGGGGCTCTCAGCACTTCAGAGAGCCCTCAGAAGACCAGGCAGCAACCACAGGAGTCCCAGAACACGGGGGCAAAGAAGATGCAAACTGCGGTTGTCGCAGAACTAGACTGGAGGGTCCCACGACACCGGAGAACAACTCTGGGAGCTGTGTGTTGCAGGATGGAGTGATGGGGACCTGGGCTATGCTGTGCATGAAGAACGTTTGGAAAAATTGCACGGAAGCCCAAGGAGCTGGAGAAGACATGGTGCATAGTGGTACTGTTGAAGCACGGGGAGGCAAGCTCTTACCTCAACCAAGTTTGGGCAGCTGGACCTTTGGACAGTCTGGGTCCCTTTGGTCCACCACCTAACTTCCAGGGAGAATGCTTGTCATCAGGAGAGGAGTTCCAGAGTACTGGTTGTTATTGCAGAAGGGTGCCTGCTGAAGCAGGGAAGTGATTCCGTCACTCCACGTGCGATTCTTTTGGTTCTACTGTTGCAGGGTAAAGACAGGCAGTCCTCAGAGCGTGCACACCTTGGAAATGCTGGCTGAAGTTGCAGGTCACAGGAGTCATCCTGGATACTTTGTTGCAGTTACAGTGTTTCCTGGAGCAGTCTGTGGTTGATCTGACAGTCAGAAGCTGAAGCAGAGGATGCAGAGGAGTCCTGGAGGAATCTTGCAAACTGAAAATGAGAAAACACCCAGAGGAGAGACCCTACGGCTGACCCAAGCGACCTGAAAAACTTCCGCCCCATCTCTCTTCTACCTTTCCCAGCCAAGGTAATAGAAAAGACCGTCAACAAACAGCTGACCACCTTCCTGGAAGACAACAACCTGCTCGACCCTTCACAAACCGGATTCCGAACCAACCACAGCACGGAAACCGCCCTCATCTCAGTCACAGACGACATCAGAACCCTGATGGACAACGGTGAAACAGTCGCCCTCATTCTCCTCGACCTCTCGGCTGCCTTTGACACCGTCTGTCACCGCACCCTAATCACCCGCCTACGCTCCACCGGGATCCAAGGCCAGGCCCTGGACTGGATCGCCTCCTTCCTCGCTAACCGCTCCCAAAGAGTTTACCTCCCTCCGTTTCGCTCAGAACCCACCAAGATCATCTGCGGCGTACCTCAAGGCTCATCGCTCAGCCCGACACTCTTCAATGTCTACATGAGCCCCCTCGCCGACATCGTACGCAAGCACGACATCATCATCACCTCCTACGCCGACGACACCCAACTTGTACTCTCCCTCACCAAGGACCCCGCCAGCGCCAAGACCAACCTACAAGAGGGTATGAAGGACGTCGCAGATTGGATGAGGCTCAGCCGCCTAAAGCTGAACTCTGAAAAAACGGAAGTCCTCATCCTCGGCAACACCCCGTCCGCCTGGGACGATTCCTGGTGGCCCACGGCCCTCGGCACCGCACCGACCCCCGCAGACCACGCCCGCAACCTCGGCTTCATCTTGGACCCTCTTCTCACCATGACCAAGCAAGTCAACGCCGTGTCCTCCGCCTGCTTCCTCACTCTCCGCATGCTCCGCAAGATCTTCCGCTGGATCCCCGCCGACACCAGAAAAACCGTGACCCACGCCCTTGTCACGAGTCGCCTGGACTACGGCAACACCCTCTACGCCGGGACCACCGCCAAACTCCAAAACCGCCTGCAACGCATCCAAAACGCCTCGGCCCGCCTCATCCTCGACGTACCCCGCAACAGCCACATCTCCGCACACCTGAGACACCTGCATTGGCTCCCAGTCAGCAAAAGGATCACCTTCCGTCTTCTCACCCACGCACACAAAGCCCTCCACAACAAGGGACCGGAATACCTCAACAGACGCCTCAGCTTCTACGTCCCCACCCGCCCCCTCCGCTCCGCTGGCCTCGCACTTGCTGCCGTCCCTCGCACCCGCCGCTCCACGGCGGGTGGGAGATCTTTCTCCTTCCTGGCGGCCAAGACCTGGAACTCCCTCCCCACCAGCCTCAGGACCACCCAGGACCACTCCGCTTTCCGGAGACTCCTAAAGACTTGGCTGTTCGAGCAGCGATAACCCCCCCCTTTCCCCCCTAGCGCCTTGAGACCCGCACGGGTGAGTAGCGCGCTTTATAAATGTTAATGATTTGATTTGATTTGATTTAAATAGCCCTTACAGGGGGACTGGCTACCTATACAAAAACAAGGTATACACAGTTCCACAACGTAAGTATAATCAGGAAAACCACATTGGGTCCTGATCTAAGGAAAAGATCGTAAAAAAGAGAGAAGAAAGAAGAAAGAAAGCCAGGTCCCTGGAAAATTAAATATTTTGGAACAAGAGCCCTCACTCACCAAAGGTGACATGCTTCATCCTCGGGCTTTGCTCCACGTCAGGCCGGCGCTGCAATGCCTGACGGGCCCCTCAAGGGGGGCTCTTTGCCAGAGATCTTTTGAGATATATGCCCGGTTTAGAAAGAATAGGGTATAGGATTGGAAAAATTCTATTTAAAAATAACTAGAGGTTAGGCAAATTTTATTAAATAATCCAACCACTGTCATGATTAAAACCAAAGAGCGGGGAGAGAAAAGAACAAGGTCTACGCTCCCCAAAAAATTATTCACTTCCTCACTCAATTTGAGGTTAGGAATTGTACGCACAGGATCCCCTGTACGATTCACCAGAAGGTCAACATGTTTCTCGCTATTGATGTCCTATGGATCTAACGCGATTCTTCAGGACCTAAACTACCTAATCCTATGTGTAAATATAACCTATAATAAGGAATATTAGTACAATGCAGGGACCTGAAATGAGAAGAATAACAAACAAAAAGAACAACACATTATTCACATGCACAATATCAACAGTAATGTGCTCTGTGCAAATCCACACATAGGTGAAGTATGCCCACTGTGGATCAACGTGTAAATCAATGTGAAAATAATGATGAAATAAATGCTTACCCTCCTCATACTAGTGGATGGGCCGCATCAGGTAAAGCACCAAGTAACGGAGGTCCTACTGAGCTAAATGCGTGAGTTCAATTATCAGATTGTATTTAGGGAGAAAGACAAAAACAGTAATACCGGGAAGTTGAGGGATATAGCGTTTGCCAAACATTCAATTGTCCCATAATCAAATGTAGCAGGATGCTACACATATTCTGACTGACCAGGTTTTTAAAGTTCACTTAGCTGAGAAACATCAAATAAACGTAAAATACGTGGTGTGCTGATTGCAGATGTTAACAGCATATATAAGGAATGTCATAGACACATATATGTATAAGTATATATAACGTGCTCAAAAACGCAGTAGCCAAGTATGCAGCGGCGGTGTCTACACACGAGTGTTCGTGGTGGGAAATGCGTGTAAACAACAAAGGACCAAATCAAAGGGTATATAACTGCCTTTTCCCAAAGTAACGTGAAGTGATCCTAAGGATTCCCATCTAAACACCCAACAATATTACCATCCACTTACTTGGGACCTGTCCGAAGTTTGTGGCATCACCTGCCCCGTCTCGGTGTTCCTGGAATAGGAAAGAGCACCCGGTAGGCTGGGCTATATATCTTCAAGCCTCAGCATAGAAAGAGGACAGAAATGGCGGCCATCTTGTGTAAGGTCCACCAGTGGGATAGAAATTAAAGAGGGACTCCATCATGTAAGCCCCAAAAAAAAGGAAGAAAGGGGTCGGCCATCTTAGTGTTACAGAAAACCAATTTAAAAGACACAGAACTAAGGCTCAAATATATGTGTCGGAAAAAGAATGGGATTAAGAGGCAAATTGCTCAGACTTAAATAAGCATAAAATCTATGGAAAGAGATGGAATAGCCACAACCAGTAGTGAGTGTACTTAAACCTGGTCAAGAGATTCCTTAATCATGATCGATGCACAAAGTCTGTCCATGGTATGTCATCATTAAGTCCTATAATATGTGTCTTAAGTCGATAGACCCAACGTTGCTCTTTTTCAAAAAGGCGGTTTGTGGATTCTCTTTGGTCTCTGATGGTCTCAAGTATAACCCACCTGAGATCATTAGGGGTGTGATGTAAATCAATGTAATGTTTCGTCAATTTTGTGGAGGACCTCTGACATCTAATAGTACTGCGATGTTCATTTATCCGAATCTTGATCATCCTAGTGGTCATCCCTATGTATCGTAGTTTACACGGGCAAGTGATCATGTAGATACAATTCTTTGTACGGCAATTGGTATGTATCCTTAACTGCCAGGTATAGGGTTCTCCCAAATCTAATTCTTGGGTGGTAGTGGTAAGTGAGCAAACATTACACCCACCACAAGGATGATGTCCTCTGACCCCCAGCCAACGTGTCTTTATCAATTCTCTAGGTTTTGGCACAACAGGTCTGGTATGGACTAGTAAATCTCTAATGTTTTGAGTTCTTTTGAAAGCAAAAAGAGGACGTTCTAGGGATTCTCCCGAACTGTTCAGGATACTCCAGTGTCTCAAAATGACCTTCTTGACACGGTTACTCAGAGGAGTAAAGGTAGTGACACATGTCAGTCTGGTTTGTGGTTCTCGGACATTGGTGGCTAGCAATGTATCCCTTGGGATATTCTTAGTTCTCTTCATAGCCTGTTTTATAACAGAGTTGGGATAGTTCCGCTCTTTAAGTTTTTGACTCAAAATATCTGCCTGTGTATGAAAATCAGCCAAATCAGAACAGTTACGTCTTGTCCTTAAGAATTGGCCGAATGGAAGATTGTTCCTTAAGGATTTAGGGTGGTGACTGTCGTAGAGCAGGAGACTTTTCCTGTCAGTGGGTTTGTGAAAGATGGATGAATGTAGTACTCCATCTGTAAGTATGATCCGTAGATCTAAAAAGGAAACTTCTTTGTCAGAATATTCAGCACTGAAGCGAAGATGCACATCAAGAGTATTAATCCATTGGATGAAGGCTTTAACTTGATCCACATCTCCTTTCCAAACCACTAGTATGTCGTCAATATAACGACGCCACAGTCTGATGTTGGAAAAGAAGGGTTGAGTAGGAACCAGTATGTTGTTTTGTTCGAAGGTGTACATATACAGACAAGCCAGACTCGGTGCAAAAGTGCTGCCCATAGATGTACCTTGTACCTGGTGATATAAGTTATCTTCAAATTGGAAGAAATTTTCTTTAAGGGCCAGGCTCGCACATTGCATTATAAAACTGATGGGGGTATTGCGAGTCCAGGGAGTGGACATCAATGTGTCTTGTACTGCTGTAAGTGTAGCTTCCTGGGGTATGTTAGTATAGGGCTTCAACGTCAAGACAAATTCACATATCCGTTAAGCCTGTAGTGTTAATGTGATCTAAAAGGACGAGAGTATCCTTAGTGTCTTTTAGGAAAGTGGAAGTTTGTTGTACAATAGGTTTAAAGAAGAAATCGCAAAATTTAGAGAGAGGTTCCAACAGGGATCCTATCCCTGATACAATCGGTCGGCCTGGAGGGGGGGTGCCCTTATGAATTTTGGGGAGACAGTAGAAGTATGGCACCCTAGGTTCTTTGGTGTCAAGGAATTTGGCTTCCTGTTGTGTGATCCAACCTGCTAATTCTGCTTCGCTAATCATTCCACGAATGATGTGTTGAAGGCGGGCTGTAGGATCAACATTAATAGGTTCGTAGTATGTATCATCACTTAGGAGTCTCAGGCATTCTTGTCTATAGAAGGTGGTATCGAGTATCACAATAGCACCTCCTTTATCCGCAGGTTTGATGGTAATGTCAGGATTCGAAGATAAAGAACTAATGGCTGTTCTTTCTAATCTAGACATATTCTGAAAAGGACGAGTAGGTAAAAGATGCTGTAATTCATGCCGTATCGCCTTCTCAAAGGTTAGAACTTCTGTTGGAACAGAAGTGGACGGAGGCATGAAGGATGACGGATTCCTTAAATTCGTATCACCCAGGGGTATCGAGGGGATACGATCCTTAAAGAAGAAGTGTAAACGTACCTTCCTAAACATTGCTGAAATTTCGCAATTTAGCCGGAACTGGTCTTCTTTTGGGGTAGGTACAAAACCTAAGCCCTTTTCCAAAACTGACAGTTCAGAGGGGGATAGTATGGTGCCAGACAGGTTAACCACTAAGGTTTGTTTGTTGGTGTCGCACTGCGGCTCCTGGTCACCATTTGTGGTTCTTCCTGGGCCCAGTGCACGTTCCTGCCTCTTCTTTTGTTTCTGCCTATGCCTCTGCCCCGGCCTCTCCCTAAAAAAGGATTGAAACCAAACTGGGGTTGCGGTTGGAAAAATGGGTATGGCGGGTGTTGCCACATAGGAAATTGATGGTATGGGAAAGTCGGTGTCATATTCATTAATGGGACCTGACGATTCTGATAAGATTTTCGGCCTTCATCACTGCTCCATTCATCCGAACTGGAGCTGGGATGTGAGCCCCGAGGTCTATGTAGTGAACTGTCCGAGTCATCGGAAGTATCGGAGGTTCCTACCGATTGAAAATCTTGTTTTGTGTAAGGATAGACTTTCTCCCTACTAAATCGCTTGATATCTTTTTGTAATTTGGATATCTTCTGTCGTGTTAGTTGTTCTTTAATCTCATTCAAATCTGAGTTCATCTCTGCCAAACGAGTTTTAAACTGGGACAGTTGTATTGTAGTCTTTATGGAGGTTTCAATCATAGAGATCTGAATGGTGATCGAATCAGCCAAACGTTTTGAAGTGTTAATGATTAGAATCAACCAATCACGGGTACACTTCCAAGAAATTTGTGCCCAATCAGTACGGAATTGTAAATCTTGTAAAAAGATCCTGGGAACATTGTTAACAATCAAACCATGAGGTGAGATGTTAGCCCTAAGATATTCGGTCATAATTGTCCCATGAAGTACTGTTTTTATAAACTCTTTCTTCAGGGCTGATAATTTGACCCAGTCTTCCTTAGACATGCCCGAAGGACCGCTATTATCATTCCCCAAAATAGAAGGAGTTTGGAGAATGGCTTGTACCATATCATCATCAAAGCTGAGACCCTGTAGTTCAGCCATGATCACCTCAAATAGATTTCTACTGGGTGATATATATAGAATACCCCACAGCTCAACAGCTGTACTAAATCATCAAAAACCAACTAAAAGAGGGGTTTGGAAAAAGGGAGATTTGGATAGAAAAATCCTGGTCCTGTGTATAGAGCTCCCAATACATGTACAAAAACAAGGTATACACAGTTCCACAACGTAAGTATAATCAGGAAAACCACATTGGGTCCTGATCTAAGGAAAAGATCGTAAAAAAGAGAGAAGAAAGAAGAAAGAAAGCCAGGTCCCTGGAAAATTAATTATTTTGGAACAAGAGCCCTCACTCACCAAAGGTGACATGCTTCATCCTCGGGCTTTGCTCCACGTCAGGCCGGCGCTGCAATGCCTGACGGGCCCCTCAAGGGGGGCTCTTTGCCGGAGATCTTTTGAGATATATGCCCGGTTTAGAAAGAATAGGGTATAGGATTGGAAAAATTCTATTTAAAAATAACTAGAGGTTAGGCAAATTTTATTAAATAATCCAACCACTGTCATGATTAAAACCAAAGAGCGGGGAGAGAAAAGAACAAGGTCTACGCTCCCCAAAAAATTATTCACTTCCTCACTCAATTTGAGGTTAGGAATTGTACGCACAGGATCCCCTGTACGATTCACCAGAAGGTCAACATGTTTCTCGCTATTGATGTCCTATGGATCTAACGCGATTCTTCAGGACCTAATTACCTAATCCTATGTGTAAATATAACCTATAATAAGGAATATTAGTACAATGCAGGGACCTGAAATGAGAAGAATAACAAACAAAAAGAACAACACATTATTCACATGCACAATATCAACAGTAATGTGCTCTGTGCAAATCCACACATAGGTGAAGTATGCCCACTGTGGATCAACGTGTAAATCAATGTGAAAATAATGATGAAATAAATGCTTACCCTCCTCATACTAGTGGATGGGCCGCATCAGGTAAAGCACCAAGTAACGGAGGTCCTACTGAGCTAAATGCGTGAGTTCAATTATCAGATTGTATTTAGGGAGAAAGACAAAAACAGTAATACCGGGAAGTTGAGGGATATAGCGTTTGCCAAACATTCAAGTGTCCCATAATCAAATGTAGCAGGATGCTACACATATTCTGACTGACCAGGTTTTTAAAGTTCACTTAGCTGAGAAAATATCAAATAAACGTAAAATACGTGGTGTGCTGATTGCAGATGTTGACAGCATATATAAGGAATGTCATAGACACATATATGTATAAGTATATATAACGTGCTCAAAAACGCCGTAGCCAAGTATGCAGCGGCGGTGTCTACACACGAGTGTTCGTGGTGGGAAATGCGTGTAAACAACAAAGGACCAAATCAAAAGGTATATAACTGCCTTTTCCCAAAGTAACGTGAAGTGATCCTAAGGATTCCCATCTAAACACCCAACAATATTACCATCCACTTACTTGGGACCTGTCCGAAGTTTGCGGCATCACCTGCCCTGTCTCGGTGTTCCTGGAATAGGAAAGAGCACCCGGTAGGCTGGGCTATATATCTTCAAGCCTCAGCATAGAAAGAGGACAGAAATGGCGGCCATCTTGTGTTAGGTCCAGCAGTGGGATAGAAATTAAAGAGGGACTCCATCATGTAAGCCCCCCAAAAAAGGAAGAAAGGGGTCGGCCATCTTAGTGTTACAGAAAACCAATTTAAAAGACACAGAACTAAGGCTCAAATATATGTGTCGTAAAAAGAATGGGATTAAGAGGCAAATTGCTCAGACTTAAATAAGCATAAAATCTATGGAAAGAGATGGAATAGCCACAACCAGTAGTGAGTGTACTTAAACCTGGTCAAGAGATTCCTTAATCATGATCGATGCACAAAGTCTGTCCATGGTATGTCATCATTAAGTCCTATAATATGTGTGTTAAATCGATAGACCCATCGTTGCTCTTTTTCAAAAAGGCGGTTTGTGGATTCTCTTTGGTCTCTGATGGTCTCAAGTATAACCCACCTGAGATCATTAGGGGTGTGATGTAAATCAATGTAATGTTTCGTCAATTTTGTGGAGGACCTCTGACATCTAATACTACTGCGATGTTCATTTATCCGAATCTTGATCATCCTAAATTTTGCGATTTCTTCTTTAAACCTATTGTACTACAAACTTCCACTTTCCTAAAAGACACTAAGGATACTCTCGTCCTTTTAGATCACATTAACACTACAGGCTTAACGGATATGTTAATTTGTCTTGACGTTGAAGCCCTATATACTAACATACCCCAGGAAGCTACACTTACAGCAGTACAAGACACATTGATGTCCACTCCCTGGACTCGCAATATCCCCATCAGTTTTATAATGCAATGTGCGAGCCTGGCCCTTAAAGAAAATTTCTTCCAATTTGAAGATAACTTATATCACCAGGTACAAGGTACATCTATGGGCAGCACTTTTGCACCGAGTCTGGCTTGTCTGTATATGTACACCTTCGAACAAAACAACATACTGGTTCCTACTCAACCCTTCTTTTCCAACATCAGACTGTGGCGTCGTTATATTGACGACATACTAGTGGTTTGGAAAGGAGATGTGGATCAAGTTAAAGCCTTCATCCAGTGGATTAATACTCTTGATGTGCATCTTCGCTTCAGTGCTGAATATTCTGACAAAGAAGTTTCCTTTTTAGATCTACGGATCATACTTACAGATGGAGTACTACATTCATCCATCTTTCACAAACCCACTGACAGGAATAGTCTCCTGCTCTACGACAGTCACCACCCTAAATCCTTAAGGAACAATCTTCCATTCGGCCAATTCTTAAGGACAAGACGTAACTGTTCTGATTTGGCTGATTTTCATACACAGGCAGATATTTTGAGTCAAAAACTTAAAGAGCGGAACTATCCCAACTCTGTTATAAAACAGGCTATGAAGAGAACTAAGAATATCCCAAGGGATACATTGCTAGCCACCAATGTCCGAGAACCACAAACCAGACTGACATGTGTCACTACCTTTACTCCTCTGAGTAACCGTGTCAAGAAGGTCATTTTGAGACACTGGAGTATCCTGAACAGTTCGGGAGAATCCCTAGAACGTCCTCTTTTTGCTTTCAAAAGAACTCAAAACATTAGAGATTTACTAGTCCATACCAGACCTGTTGTGCCAAAACCTAGAGAATTGATAAAGACACGTTGGCTGGGGGTCAGAGGACATCATCCTTGTGGTGGGTGTAATGTTTGCTCACTTACCACTACCACCCAAGAATTAGATTTGGGAGAACCCTATACCTGGCAGTTAAGGATACATACCAATTGCCGTACTAAGAATTGTATCCACATGATCACTTGCCCGTGTAAACTACGATACATAGGGATGACCACTAGGATGATCAAGATTCGGATAAATGAGCATCGCAGTACTATTAGATGTCAGAGGTCCTCCACAAAATTGACAAAACATTACATTGATTTACATCACACCCCTAATGATCTCAGGTGGGTTATACTTGAGACCATCAGAGACCAAAGAGAATCCACAAACCGCCTTTTTGAAAAAGAGCAACGTTGGGTCTATCGACTTAAGACACATATTATAGGACTTAATGATGACATACCATGGACAGACTTTGTGCATCGATCATGATTAAGGAATCTCTTGACCAGGTTTAAGTACACTCACTACTGGTTGTGGCTATTCCATCTCTTTCCATAGATTTTATGCTTATTTAAGTCTGAGCAATTTGCCTCTTAATCCCATTCTTTTTCCGACACATATATTTGAGCCTTAGTTCTGTGTCTTTTAAATTGGTTTTCTGTAACACTAAGATGGCCGACCCCTTTCTTCCTTATTTTTGGGGCTTACATGATGGAGTCCCTCTTTAATTTCTATCCCACTGCTGGACCTAACACAAGATGGCCGCCATTTCTGTCCTCTTTCTATGCTGAGGCTTGAAGATATATAGCCCAGCCTACCGGGTGCTCTTTCCTATTCCAGGAACACCGAGACAGGGCAGGTGATGCCGCAAACTTCGGACAGGTCCCAAGTAAGTGGATGGTAATATTGTTGGGTGTTTAGATGGGAATCCTTAGGATCACTTCACGTTACTTTGGGAAAAGGCAGTTATATACCCTTTGATTTGGTCCTTTGTTGTTTACACGCATTTCCCACCATGAGCACTCGTGTGTAGACACCGCCGCTGCATACTTGGCTACGGCGTTTTTGAGCACGTTATATATACTTATACATATATGTGTCTATGACATTCCTTCTATATGCTGTTAACATCTGCAATCAGCACACCACGTATTATACGTTTATTTGATGTTTTCTCAGCTAAGTGAACTTTAAAAACCTGGTCAGTCAGAATATGTGTAGCATCCTGCTACATTTGATTATGGGACACTTGAATGTTTGGCAAACGCTATATCCCTCAACTTCCCGGTATTACTGTTTTTGTCTTTCTCCCTAAATACAATCTGATAATTGAACTCACGCATTTAGCTCAGTAGGACCTCCGTTACTTGGTGCTTTACCTGATGCGGCCCATCCACTAGTATGAGGAGGGTAAGCATTTATTTCATCATTATTTTCACATTGATTTACACGTTGATCCACAGTGGGCATACTTCACCTATGTGTGGATTTGCACAGAGCACATTACTGTTGATATTGTGCATGTGAATAATGTGTTGTTCTTTTTGTTTGTTATTCTTCTCATTTCAGGTCCCTGCATTGTACTAATATTCCTTATTATAGGTTATATTTACACATAGGATTAGGTAGTTTAGGTCCTGAAGAATCGCGTTAGATCCATAGGACATCAATAGCGAGAAACATGTTGACCTTCTGGTGAATCGTACAGGGGATCCTGTGCGTACAATTCCTAACCTCAAATTGAGTGAGGAAGTGAATCATTTTTTGGGGAGCGAAGACCTTGTTCTTTTCTCTCCCCGCTCTTTGGTTTTAATCATGACAGTGGTTGGATTATTTAATAAAATTTGCCTAACCTCTAGTTATTTTTAAATAGAATTTTTCCAATCCTATACCCTATTCTTTCTAAACCGGGCATATATCTCAAAAGATCTCCGGCAAAGAGTCCCCCTTGAGGGGCCCGTCAGGCATTGCAGCGCCGGCCTGACGTGGAGCAAAGCCCGAGGATGAAGCATGTCACCTTTGGTGAGTGAGGGCTCTTGTTCCAAAATAATTAATTTTCCAGGGACCTGGCTTTCTTTCTTCTTTCTTCTCTCTTTTTTACGATCTTTTCCTTAGATCAGGACCCAATGTGGTTTTCCTGATTATACTTACGTTGTGGAACTGTGTATACCTTGTTTTTGTACATGTATTGGGAGCTCTATACACAGGACCAGGATTTTTCTATCCAAATCTCCCTTTTTCCAAACCCCTCTTTTAGTTGGTTTTTGAGGACTGGCTACCTACCCAGGTATGCACCTACCAGGAGGGGTCTCTGACGTCACCTGCTGGCACTGGCCACTCAGAGGTCTCCAGAGGGTCCCCATACCTTTGAATCCAAGATGGCTAATGCCAGGGACACTCTGGAGGAGCTCTGGGCACCACCCCTGGTGTAGTGATTGACAGGGGAGTGGTCACTCCCCTTTCCTTTGTCCTGTTTCACGCCAAAGCAGGGACTGGGGGTCCCTGAACCAGTGTAGACTGGATTATGTAAGGAGGGCACCGTTTGTGCCCTTCAAAGCATTTCCAGAGGCTCTGGGAGGCTACCCCTCCCATGCCTGTAACACCTATTTCCAGAGGGAGAGGGTGTAACACCCCTCTCCTAAAGGAATTGTTCTGCCTTCCTGGGATTGAGCTGCTCAATCCCCAGGAGGGCAAAAAACTGTCTGTGAGGTGGCAGCAGCTGGGGCTGGAGTGGAAACCTTGGAGAGCTGGTTTGTCAGTACTGGGGGTCCATGGTGGAGCCTTCAGGGTGCATGGGATTGGTCCCCCAATACCAGATTTGGAATGGAGGGACAATTCCATCATCTTAGACACCTCACATGGCCATATTCGGAGTTACCATTGTGAAGCTACATATATGTATTGACATATATGTAGTGCACACGTGTAATGGTATCCCCACACTCACGAAGTCTGGGGAATTGGCCCTGGACAACGTGGGGCACCTTTGCTAGTGCAAGGGTGCCCTCAAACACAGTAACTTTGCACCTAGCCTTCAGTAAATGAAGATTAGACATATAGGTAACTTATAAGTTACTTAAGTGCAGTGAAAATGGCTGTGAAATAGTGTGTGCACTATTTCCCTCCTGCTGCAGTGGCAGTCCTGAAGAAAGGTTTGTCTGAGCTCCTTATGGGTGGCAAAAGAAATGCTGCAGCCATAAGGATTTCCTGGAACCCCAGTGCCCTGGGTACCGTGGTACTATATGTTCCGGACTTATAAGGGGAGTCCAGTGTGCCAATCAGAATTGGAATATGGAGTCACTAAACTATAGTGACAAATTTGGTAAGTGGAGAAGCATAAGCACTGAGTTCTGGTTAGCAGAACTTCAGTGACAAAGTTAAGCATACTGACAACACATACATAGGCCACAAACTATGAGCACTGTGGTCCTGGCTAGCAGGATCCCAGTGAGATAGGCAAAACATACTGACAAACAGGCAGAAATTGGGGGCAACGTGCCAAGAAAGATGGTACTTTCATACAGCAGTGGACTGAGACTGCATTGACATCACATATCCCCAGTCAAGTTGAGTATGCATGTGTGTCTACTCACCGGTTACTTATCGTATTTAACTAGTTATAGGTCAGCTACAGATGTGTCATGGGGTTTCCCATGCATCTTAGTTACTGCAGATGTTATGGGCACGTGTGTGAAGAATGCTATATGCCATGTGTCTGTATAGACATGTGCTATGTCATTTGTGTCACACATCACGACATTGCTGTGTCAAAGGGGATGTGCAAGCTCACATTGACATCTTCCTGCATAGACAGAAGTTGTCTTTTTTACAATTGCGTCTGTAGTCAGATCACTGGCACCTATGTTCTGTATGTCAGAACACAATTGATGTAAAAAGTTTTACAGCTAGATTAGCTATTGCACAGAATACATTCACATTACCATGGCTGGTCCATTATGGATCTACATGTATGCATAGATCTTTGGGATATGTGTGCCTGCCTCCAAATGTATTTTCAGATCTGTCAACATCATGTCAGTCATGACTGTCACATACAATGCCGTACCACTGTGTTGCAGTGTGGCATCAATGACAGGCCTACGCATCTTCATCAATGTGTGAGTTTGTGTAGCCACACAAACCTATGTTTGCATGTGAAGGTGCAGGTTAATGGTGCTCCACTTTAGTCTGCCCCCTGTGCATGTGCATCAAGCATCTGACATTATCATACATTGATATTGTCAGAGCAGTGGTGCATGGGTTTATTGAGCTGGGATCTCTACCATTTATGATAGATAATTTCCAGCCTGTGCACACTCCCTAGTAGATGGAGACATGCACAAATGTGGTAATATAGACCTGGTTGTAATGAATTCCAAAGCAGTACTTGATGTCAGCCTTCCCCTCTCAGGTACAGAGGATGTGTGCTTACACATGTAGGACATGTATGGATGTTTTGGAGTCCAAAGTTGTGTCCATATTTAGCCTGCTAAGGGGTTGCATAACTGTTGTGATGTAAAGGTTGGACAAATGCCATGGTACAGATGGAGTTGTATGTGACTATCTCCTCTTCCGGTACCATGCGAAGGGCAAATACCATGGTATGGTAGTGGCAAACATGTCTGGGTCATGTACTAACGTGCCCACCCTCTCTGTGCATCAGTTAAAGTTTGACATGTAGACATTGGTACCTTACAGTGTCTGTTTTAGTGTTTGTATGGTAATTTTTCCTTTTATCTGCTATACCTGGTGAGGTATGTTTGTGTCCTCCATTGCACCCAGTATTCTGTCTGCTAGCCCCTTGTACACACCATCTACAGCAACATTGACAGGTGATATAGGGACAGGATACAACATGTGACTTGTGTAATGTGGAGATATTCCCTTCTCCTACAACCGTCAACTCAGTAGTCAATGTCCCATTGGCGACATTAGTGAGATGTAATGAGTGCCAGACACACATGACATTACACATGCCACAGCACTTGAGTAGTCTCCACGTGACATGGCGTGTTGTATCAGCAGGAATTTGTGGGTATCTCAGAGCTGTACATCCACATCCACCGTTGAACTTGGTAATGCAATTCTCCCTGCATGCCACAGCCTAGCTGACTCTTACCATGACAGACTGATGTTGAGGTGTATTATCGTCTTAGTGCTGTATTTATCCTTTGGCATATGCTAACAATATGGCTGTGTCTATTCTGAAGGTATAGGATAACGCTGCACATGTTCACACATGCTACACATGATTGTGCTATTGCAGGCCAGTAGATGTATGAACTATTCAGTTACATTTGGTAATATGCAATTGATCAGTCATGTAAGTGACAATGTGTGGTTTGTATTGCTTTGTGCTGTGTAATGTTGTTACACGGGGCATACTGTGTAGACATGCAGACACAGGTCAATCATTGTGGATAATGGCATACCCGTTGCTACCTAGGACGGACACCCATACATTAGTCTTCATGTATTTTTCATTATTAGCAGTAGGCATGTGTGAATCAAGCCTATTTGTGTGACAGGTGTACATCCTATGTAGATAGGGTTTGTTTCACACTACATTCCAACCAGACTATCATTTGGCTGATGCATTCTCCCATTAAAAATCATAGACCATGCAATATGATATGTGTTTGCATATGGATTCAACACCCCTAGCTGCTTTATGTCACTGCCAAGCCATTGACCATTCCCCAGCCAAATGGTATGTGCCATACATGATTTACAGTCCTCCATGTGTCAGAGATGTGGCCAATTGCAGTGCCAGAACATATTCCCATGGACACACTGTGCAGACTCAGCTTCCAACATTAATTAAATTCCATGGGCAACTACTGAAGAAGCATCGTTACCTATGATGTCCCCCCTTGACACACATGTACAGTGCAGGCAAAGCTACTCTCACACTGAGTAGTGACAGTGTTCAGTTCTGACATTACGTAACCTCCATTTCTTGACAGCCCCTACCTTATGTGTGGCCCCCTTGCATGCAACCTTTTAGGCATGGTGTTGTGGTGGTGAATAGCCTATGAAATTGCACATTGTCCACATGATGTAACAATGGGGGTCATTCTGACCCTGGCGGTCGGTGATAAAGCGGCGGCCAACCCGCCAACAGGCCGGAGGTCCAAAATATGCAATTTTGACCCTGGCGGGAACCGCCAACACAGCCCGCCGCATTAACACTCCGACCGCCACGGCGGAACAAACAAACAGCGCGGCGGTCACCGCCAACAGCCAGGCGGCAGACAATGTACCGCCCACCCTATCACGACCCACCAATCCGCCACCTTTTCCGGGGCGGGAGCACCGCCGATAAAAACACGGCGGAAACAGACTACGAACGGGAAAACGCTCACCTCCACATACTCCACGCGAGATTCCGGCAGTATGGAACCCGAGTTACAGGTCATCCCCGCACTCCTATACCTGCTCCTGTACCAGGAGCACGCCCGGCGGCCCGGAAGACATCGGTGAGTACTGCACCTACGACACAGGGGAGGGAAAAGATTACCGGCACACACCCACCCACCCACACCCACTACAACACACACATCAATGCATTCCCACAGATCACTGTCACAACCCACAAACCCCCCCCTCCGAAATAATGCAAAGACCAAAAGAAGAGATCTTAAACGGGCAGATATATTGAAAAATGGACAGCAGTAATCCAAATAAATAAATAAACTATGTACAAAATATATACATCTACTATATGTAGTCCAACCACTGTCCGTGGACCACAGGAGTCCTGAGCAAAGGGGCAAGGCCCAGTCCCACGACAAGAACTCCACGGAGAGAACACTGCAGGGGCATCAGAAAGAAAAAAGGACAGGCACCTCAGGGGGAAGGGAAGGGGGGGCACCTCAGCCACTTGAGTACACGACGCCAGATCCACGAGGGGACTCCATGACCACTGGCCCATCCTGGGGAGAGCAAAGCCACAGTCCATACAGTCCATACAGTGGGTGGCCTGCCCACTGGGCCATCCTGGGGAGTGCAAAGCCACAGTCCATACAGTGGGTGGCCTGCCCACTGGGCCATCCTGGGGAGAGCAAAGCCACAGTCCATACAGTCCATTCAGTGGGTGGCCTGCCCACTGGGCCATCCTGGGGAGTGCAAAGCCACAGTCCATACAGTCCATACAGTGGGTGGCCTGCCCACTGGGCCATCCTGGGGAGTGCAAAGCCACAGTCCATACAGTCCATACAGTGGGTGGCCTGCCCACTGGGCCATCCTGGGGAGTGCAAAGCCACAGTCCATACAGTCCATACAGTGGGTGGCCTGCCCACTGGGCCATCCTGGGGAGTGCAAAGCCACAGTCCAAACAGTCCATAACAGACTCCACTGCCACTGGAGGAGGCATGTTGGCCAGAGGACATCCTGCAGCCCTGCCCGAGACAGATCCTGCCCTGCCACGTCTGCCAAAGGGCCAGCGGTTCTTGCCTGGAAGGGCCCAGTTCAGCGGTTCTTGCCTTGAAGGGCCCAGTTCAGCGGTTCTTGCCTTGAAGGGCCCAGTTCAGCGGTTCTTGCCTTGAAGGGCCCAGTTCAGCGGTTCTTGCCTTGAAGGGCCCAGTTCAGCGGTTCTTGAGACGGCGGTCCCCAGCGGAGCGGTGCTGGAGACGGCGGGGCACAGTTCAGCGGTTCTTGCCTTGAAGGGCCCAGTTCAGTGGTTCTTGAGACGGCGGTCCCCAGCGGAGCGGTGCTGGAGACGGCGGGGCCCAGTTCAGCGGTTCTTGCCTTGAAGGGCCCAGTTCAGCGGTTCTTGCCTTGAAGGGCCCAGTTCAGCGGTTCTTGCCTTGAAGGGCCCAGTTCAGCGGTTCTTGCCTTGAAGGGCCCAGTTAAGCGGTTCTTGAGACGGCGGTCCCCAGCGGAGCGGTGCTGGAGACGGCGGGGCCCAGTTCAGCGGTTCTTGCCTTGAAGGGCCCAGTTCAGCGGTTCTTGAGACGGCGGTCCCCAGCGGAGCGGTGCTGGAGACGGCGGGGGCACAGTTCAGCGGTTCTTGCCTTGAAGGGCCCAGTTCAGCGGTTCTTGAGACGGCGGTCCCCAGCGGAGCGGTGCTGGAGACGGCGGGGCCCAGTTCAGCGGTTCTTGCCTTGAAGGGCCCAGTTCAGCGGTTCTTGCCTTGAAGGGCCCAGTTCAGCGGTTCTTGCCTTGAAGGGCCCAGTTCAGCGGTTCTTGAGACGGCGGTCCCCAGCGGAGCGGTGCTGGAGACGGCGGCCATTCTATGGCCAACTGCTCATTGCCTGGTGGTGCCCTCCTGGGCAGCGGGGATGGTGCTCCTTCAATGCCCTCCTGGGCTGTGGGTGGTGGGGCCCTCCTGGCCAGCTGGGCTGGGTCCTCCCTGGGCAGCGGCTATGGGGGTGGTGGGGCCCTCCTGGCCAGCTGGGCTGGGTCCTCCCTGGGCAGCGGCTATGGGGGTGGTGGGCTCTCCCTGGGCAGCTGTGACGGTTCCTCCCTGGGCAGCGGCTATGGGGGTTGTGGGCTCCTCCTGGGCAGCTGTGACGGGTCCTCCATGGGCAGCAGGCCTGCTGCCTGACTTCTCCGCCTTGCTGCCCTTGCCCTCCTTAGTCGGGAGTCTGTGGCCCTTTCCTCCCTTTGGAGCTGTGGCTGTTGACGGTGGCTGGCTAGTGTCCTGGGGGGATATAGAACCCGGGCTCCTGCGGCGGCCCTTCCGCCTTCTGCTCCTCTTCCCAGGGGGTGGGCTGCCTGTCCCCTTGCTGCTGGGCGAAGATCCAGACATGCAGGCTGGTGGGCTCCAATACCCCTGCACCCTTGTCAAGGGGGCTGCAGGGCTGGTGGTGGCTGAGGTGCTCTTTTTACCCCGACGAGAAGGAGGGGGGGGCTCAGGGTCAGGAAAGAAGGTAGCAGTAGAGAGATAGATTTTCTTGGGACAATGGAGAGTGATAGGTACAGTGGGAATGGGAGTGGAGGGAGAGGATGTGGTTGTAGGTGAGTGACGTTTGCTGTCTTTGGGTGCAGGTGCAGGAGGGATAGGCTGTCGTGAGGTGGATGGCTGTTGGGTGGGTGGGTGGCTGCGTTTGTGTGGTGTGGAAGAGGGGGTGACAGACACAGTGGGAGAGGACACAGGGGACGTGTAAATGGCAGTGGGGGTGGTGACTGCACGTGTGCGGACTGGACTGGAGGGTGTGCTGGTGATGGAAACACTGGCTGATGGTGAGGTGAATGAAGGTGTGAGTGTAGACGTCACAGGGAGGGAGGAGGGAGACGAGGAGGTGG
This sequence comes from Pleurodeles waltl, assembly GCF_031143425.1. NCBI lineage: Eukaryota > Metazoa > Chordata > Amphibia > Caudata > Salamandridae > Pleurodeles > Pleurodeles waltl. Next base: position 423,696,748 of record NC_090437.1, read on the forward strand.
GGGTCACAGAGGTGGAAGTGACTGTTGGCATGTCTGCATCGGAATGTTGCTTGTGTGAATGTCTGCGTGATCTGTGGTGCTTATGTTTGGATGAGCTGCTCTTGGGTGTTGAGGTGTGTGCAGGCTGGTCTGATAGTGTGGGTGGGACAGGCAGAGGAACAGGAGACTGGGAGGAGGGAGTTAGTAGAGGGAGGCAGGAGACAGGGACAATGGCTGCCGTCAGTGCTGAGGCCAGAGCCTGGAACAATCGTTGATGGGCAGCCTGACCCGAATGAATGCCCTCCAGGTACGCATTGCTGCGATGAACCTCCCTCTCCACCCCCTGGATGGCATTCAAAAGGGTAGTCTGCCCAACAATGAGCGTTCGGAGGAGGTCAATGACCTCCTCACTGAGGGCAGCGGGGGTAACAGGGGCAGGGCCTGAGGTGCCTGGGGCGAAGGAGATGCCCGGCTTCCTGGCAGAGCGGGCACGGGGCGAACGCTGAGGGGCTGCTGGGAGGGCGGAGATGGTGCGCTGGGTGGCGGCTGTACCTGTAATGGCGGGGGGCACGGATGTTGCCCCCCCGCAAGGGAGCTCCCTTCCGAGGACGTGTCCGTGTCGCTGCAGGGTCCAGTCATCCCCGTTGTGGAGCTCCCCTCGCCCTCCGTCTCACTGGTCCAGTCAGACTCTGTGGCATGGCCCTCCTGGGCCATGTGAGATGCAGCTCCCTCCTGCCCCGATGCCACTTCTCCTCCGCCTGATGATGCTGATGCACACAGGCACAGAAAGACAAACAAAAAGGGGGGGGGAGAGAGAAATTAAGAGATTTTGAGTACATGGATCACCGGTACAGTTAGCGGACATGACAGACACAGATACCCCCTGCACTAAGTTGCGCACTTGGGGTCCGCTACGCATTCCGTGGAACATGCCCTACACGCCTAGAGTTGACAACTGCACCCATGGATGACACGGCCCAGGGATGGCTGTACTGGCACACTACTGAGGGTGGTGGCTGGGGACACAGGGGCTTACGGGGGTGCCCAGCCTACAGATATCGCCCTGGTCTAGGGGGACCCACAGCCCTCCTCCCCCACCCAGACACCTCCACTGCGCGACAACAGAGTAGATAATGCTTGTACTCACCCCCTTGTGTCTGCTGTGCTGCCCTCACGCGCCCATCCAAATCAGGGTAGGCCACCGCCAGGATCCGGAACATCAGGGGGGTCAGTTGACGGCAGGCACCCCGCCTACGTTGGGAGGCCATCCCCAGCAGAGACTCGGCGGTCTTCTTGGTCCCGCGGCGGATGTCCTCCCACCTCTTGCGGCAGTGGGTGCCCCGTCGATGGTGGACCCCCAGGGTCCGGACTTCCTTGGCGATGGCACGCCAAATCCCGATCTTCTCATGGGCGCGGACCTATGTGACACGTACAGGGAGGGAGAAATACCACGTTCAAGTTTGTCTGCATTTTCGTTGCCAGTGGCCCAACGCCCCCCATCCCCGCCAGGCCCCCGCCATGCCCAACATGCCCCCCATCCCCGCCAGGCCCCCCGCCATGCCCCCTGCCAGGCCCAACATGCCCCCCATCCCCGCCAGGCCCCCCACCATGCCCCCGCCAGGCCCAACATGCCCCCCATCCCCGCCATGCCCCCCGCCAGGCCCAACATGCCCCCCCATCCCCGCCAGGCCCCCCGCCATGCCCCCGCCAGGCCCAACATGCCCCCCATCCCCGCCATGCCCCCCGCCAGGCCCAACATGCCCCCCATCCCCGCCAGGCCCCCCGCCATGCCCCCGCCAGGCCCAACATGCCCCCCATCCCCGCCATGCCCCCCGCCAGACCCAACATGCCCCCCATCCCCGCCAGGCCCCCCGCCATGCCCCCCGCCAGGCCCAACATGCCCCCCATCCCGCCATGCCCCCCGCCAGGCCCAACATGCCCCCCATCCCCGCCAGGCCCCCCGCCATGCCCCCCGCCAGGCCCAACATGCCCCCCATCCCCGCCAGGCCCCCCGCCATGCCCCCCGCCAGGCCCAACATGCCCCCCATCCCCGCCAGGCCCCCGCCATGCCCCCCGCCAGGCCCAACATGCCCCCCATCCCTGCCAGGCCCCCTGCCATGCCCCTCCGCCAGGCCCAACATGCCCCCCATCCCCGCCATGCCCCCAGCCAGGCCCAACATGCCCCCCATCCCCGCCATGCCCCCGCCAGGCCCAACATGCCCCCCATCCCCGCCAGGCCCCCCGCCATGCCCCCCCGCCAGGCCCAACATGCCCCCCATCCCCGCCATACCCCCCGCCAGGCCCAACATGCCCCCCGCCAGGCCCCCAGGCCAGCCAGTGGCCCCAAATCCATATTGAATTAAACTCACTTGTTGGTCTGGAGGACTGTAGAGTAGGGCATACTGGGGGAGGACCCCATCCACAAGTTTCTCCAACTCTTCTCCAGTGAAGGCAGGGGCCTTTTCCCCAGACACATGAGCCATTGTCCCTTCCAGACCGAGGTCACAGCAACACTTGCAGTATAGGTCCTCTCCTGTGAAAGTTCAAGTCGCGAGTGAATAAGTAGATAGAAAACGGCGGTCACGCCCGCGGCGGTGCGTACCGCGGCAGGGTGTACCGTCACCGCTGGCGCACTTCGCCATTGGCTCCTGATACCCATAGGCTTCAATGTTATCCAATGCGGCTTCGCGCCGCGGTCTTCGACCGCCTACCGCCACGGTGTGCCACGCCAGCGCATTGACCTCACATCCCATTGTCACACTTCACAGGTCAGGCAGCCGCCATTTCGAGGGTCCACATGGCTCAATTTCAACTGCGTCACACAGGCCTAGGCCTTGCATAGCCACTCATACACGCCATTCACTGCATAGAGAATCGTTTACTGTGCAAGCTGTGAGTACGTACCTGTGGGTTGCTTGACTGTGTGCTCCATGTTGTCCTTCCTAGGCACCGTCCGCTGGGTTTGGCGAGGAGAAGGAGGAATCCTCCCGTGTACAGACCGCTGGTGGACCTGTCGACAATGGAAGCACGCCACATTATCCTGACCTACCGGCTTGACCGTGCCACTATACATGAACTGTGTGCCCAGCTGGAGCCCGACCTGATGTCCCCCATCCGCCAACCCACAGGGATTTCCCCTCTGGTGCAGGTCCTGTCAGTACTCCATTTCTTGGCAAGTGGGTCATTTCAGACAACAGTGGGAATTGCTTCTGGGATGTCTCAGCCCATGTTTTCGAAGGTGTTATCCAGAGTGTTGTCTGCCCTGATGAAATACATGAGGAGCTACATCCTTTTCCCTGAGGTGGGCGAATTGGCTACAGTGAAGGGTGATTTCTATGCCCTTGGACATATTCCCAACGTCATTGGTGCCATTGATGGGACCCATGTGGCTTTGGTTCCCCCCCAAGAAAGAGAGCAGGTGTACAGGAACAGGAAAAGTTACCATTCTATGAACATCCAGGTGGTGTGTTTGGCTGACCAGTACATCTCCCATGTCAATGCCAAATTCCCTGGGTCAGTGCATGACGCCTACATCCTAAGGAATAGCAGCATCCCTTACGTGATGGAACAGCTAGAGAGACACCGTGTATGGCTATTGGGGGACTCTGGGTACCCCAACCTGTCGTGGCTACTGACCCCAGTAAGGAATCCCCCGACCAGGGCAGAGGAACGGTACAATGAGGCCCATGGGCGTACTAGGAGGGTGATCGAACGCACCTTCGGCCTCCTAAAGGCCAGGTTTCGGTGCCTGCATATGACAGGTGGATCCCTAATGTACTCACCTAAGAAGGTGTGTCACATCATCGTGGCCTGCTGCATGCTTCACAACCTGGCTTTGCGCCGCCAGGTGCCTTTCCTGCAGGAGGATGGTCGAGACGGTGGTGTTGTGGCAGCTGTGGAACCTGTGGAGAGTGACGAGGAGGAAGACGACGGGGCTGAAACAGACAACAGGGACAGAATCATTGCACAGTACTTCCAATAGGACACAGGTAACAATTCAAACATAATTTAGTAAATGTAAACTACTCTCCTGCATCTCTGCTGCCTGTCTATTTGCCCCAGTGTATGATGACTGAGTTGTGGCTTTTCCCTCCCTATTTCAGATCTGGGGTCCCCACTACGAGTCCTGTGCTTCGTTTCCCCATGGACTACAGCTTTGTGGCAGCGGGTTGTTGACTTCACTATGTACAAGGACATATTTGCACTGTCATGTCAATTACAATATTTTGAAATCACAGCCAGACTCCAGATAGTTTTGTGCAAAATAGGTGTTTATTTCAGTGCTCAAAATGGGATGGGTGGTTTCAAGTGGGTGGGGGCTATGGTGAAGGAATGTCCATGGCAGAGTCCAGAGTAACAGTCACACAGGTGCATTGTCCATAGGCCTGTGGAGAGATGGAGCATGGGCAGTTCAAGGATGGACAAGGTGACAATGTGGGACAGTGGGATGACATCAGGTGGTATCCTTTGCTGGCGGGGGTCTTGACATCCTACTCTGTCTTCTTGCGAGATCTCAGGGCCCTCTTGCGGGGTGGTTCTTCTCCTGCAGGAGGTGGGGGTCTGTTGGGCTGCTGTTGTGCGGGGGCCTCCTGTCCACTAGCGCCGGCCGAGGTGGTTGGCTGTTCTTGGTCCAGGCTAGTGGCAGGGGCCCTTTGTTGTTGTTGAGTGTCCGTCCTGGTGTTGATGAGTTCCTGCAGCAGCCCTACCATGGTAACCAGGGTGGAGGTGAGGGCTCTGATGTCCTCCCTGTACCCCCGATAGTGTTCCTCCTGCAGTACCTGGATCTCCTGGAACCTGGCCAGTACCGTCGCCATCGTCTCCTCGGAGCGGTTGTATGCTCCCATGATGGTGGTGAGGGCCTCGTGGAGAGTGGGTTCCCTGGGCCCGTCCCCCCCCTGTCGCACAGCTGCCCTCCCAGTTCCCCTGTTTCCCTGGGCCTCTGCCCCCTGGCCGGTGTGCCCACTACCACTGCCCCCAGGTCCCTGTTGTTGTTGGGGTGGTGGGTTATCCTGGGTGCCCTGTAGTGGTAGACACACCGCTAATTGACGCGCCCTGGAGACAGAGGCATGGGCCCGCTGGGTGGGAGCTGTGCTGGTGTTCCCAGAGGGGTTTGGGTCTGTAGTGGCCTGTGGCTGTCTGAGGGGAACCGACTGTCCAGAGGTCCCCGATGGTCCGGGCTGGTCATCAGTGTCCAGGTCGACAGAGCTGCTGTCATCGCTGACGGCCTCTTGGGTGGGGGGTGTGGAGAATTCTGGGCCCTCCGTGGCGGTGTGTTGGCGGTCGGGTCCTGCAGGGGTATAGAGGTATGGTTATAGTTTCAATGTGTGCCATATGGGTGTATCTGTGGGTTCCCGTGTCCCCAAGTGCTGGCATTCGTGTGTGGGGGCTTTGGTGAGGGTGGCTTGTGGGGGGGATGTGTATATGCATTGGGCATGCTTTGGTGATGGGTGTCCATGCTTAGTGGACGCATGCAGGCATAGGTTTTGGGATGTGTGGGTTGTGATGGTGAGACATTGGCAGGGAATAGGTGTGCTGGGGGTGGGGGTGAGGATGGTGGTGGGGGTGAGGATGGTGGTGGGGGTGAGGGTGGGGGTGAGGATGGGGGTGGGGGTGAGGGTGGGGTTCGAGGATGGGGGTGAGGGTTGGGGTATGATTTGGCATGCAGGTGGGGGGGAAGCAGTATTGAAGCTTCAACTTACCAGAATCCATTCCTCCGCCGACTCCTGCGAGGCCGTCAGGATGCAGGATGTTCAAGACTTCCTCCTCCCATGTTGTAAATTGTGGGGGTTGAGGTGGGGGTCCTCCGCCAGTCTTCTGCACGGCGATGTTGTGCCTGGATACCATGGAACGCACCTTCCCCCGTAGGTCGTTCCATCGCTTCCTGATGTCTTCCCGATTTCTGGGGTGCTGTTCCACAGCGTTGACCCTGTCGACAATCCCCTGCCATAGCTCCGTCCTCCGGGCAATGCTGGTGTATTGGACCTGTGTGCCGAAGAGCTGGGGCTCTACCCGAACGATTTCCTCCACCATGACCCTGAGTTCTTCGTCTGAGAAGCGGGGGTGTCTTTGGGGTGCCATGGAGTGGTGTGTATGATGTGTGGGGTGGAGTATGTGTAGTTAAGTGTGTTGAGTGTGGTGGTGTGTGTTGTTTTGTGTGTGGATATTGTGTGGGTGATGGTGTAGTGTGCCTCTGTGTGATGGTGTTCTGTGATCGCTGCTGTGTCTCTCAGTGCTTCTTTTTGGATTTTGGTCAAAGGGGTTTGTGGGTGATGTGGGTGTGTGTTTTATATTGTATTGTGTGTGTGGGAGTGGTGTGTGTATGTGTATCAGGTGTGTGGAATTCAAATCGTCCAATGTGGCTGAGTTTTGTTCGTTTGGGTGTATTCTGACCGCGGAGGTGTGTACCGCCAATGGAAAACCGCGTTTGAAAGACCGCCGCGTGGATTCGTGGGTCGTAATGGCATGGGCGTATTTCTGTTGGCGTGACGGTGGAGGTTTGGTCACCTCCACTTTTCCGCTGACCGCTGGTCTGGCGGTCTGTTGTGGCTGTCGGATTTTCGGAGGTTTGGCTGCTGCGGGTCAGAATGACCGTTGCGGATTACCGCGACCGCGGCGGAATTATGGAGGATTTCTGACCGGCGGTAGGTGCCTTTTACCGCCGAGGTCAGAATGACCACCAATATATTTAATGGTGCATGATCTTGGCCTTTAGAAGTCACATGCCAGGGATTTGGGTATCACTGATATGTGAGATGGAGTCTGTAGAACCCCCTACATCACCAAGGATGTGTGTACCATGCTTGTTATTTTTGTGTTTTTGACACACTCCCTGAGGTTAGATTCACATTCCAATGGTATATGTATTGGATAATAAGTAGGCCAAGGATTATTTTGTTTAACAAAATTTATTGGAGGTATTTACAAAGTACTTTTTTTTTGACTAGGTATAAAAGTTGTCAACAATTGTCTGTCTACTGGGAACTCCTGCTGCTGTGTTTGGTTGGTCCCCCACAGGTCCTCAGCCCCATCCTCCTCCTCCTCATTGTGGACATATACTTGTCCGTCCCAGGGGACATTGTTTCAGACACGCATGTTGTGCAGGATAGCACATCCCGGTATGATCCTGCATACCAGCGGGAGAGCATACAAGAGGCTTCCTCCTGTCATGTCCAGGCACCTGAACCTGGATTTGAGAAGGCCAAAGGTCCTGTATTCCACATTGCATGTTTTCCGTTGTGCTTCATTGTAGGCACGCTGTTCATTGGTAGTTGGATTTGCAAATGGTGTCATGACCCAGGTCTATATGCCATAACCTTGGTCAGCTGCAAAGGTAAGAGGGAGAAATATAGTGAAGACTTGAGAGGGACCTCAAATATTTCATAGCAGTATTTGGTTGCAGTTTGAGTGGTGAATCAGAGGTGATTGGGGTGTTGTGTATGTTCCAGGGCTTGTAATATGGTTCAAATTGATTGTGTTGATGTACATGACATTCTTGAGTACTGACTCAAGGACCTGTATATGACCAAAAGGATTCCAATACGTATGCTCATCATGTATGTAACATGTTTTGTGTAGTCCATTTTAGTAGCAGGGTCCTCATATTAGATGGGGGCTACCACCTCCTTTCAGCACAATGGTGTCAGATGTGTAGCCAGCATAGTTGCCCTACAAAGTCAGCATATTCTGTCAATGTTGGCATGTGGCATTACGCATGCAGTGCAACACTTAGTGGGCCTTAGTGGCAGAGGATGGTTGTGTCAACTATCTTGGCCCTTATTACAAATCTGGCGGTTTCTAAAACGCCAGACTCACAGTGGCAGTTGGACCGCCGCGGTCGTGGCAGTATGACCGCCACATTATGACTGTGGTGGACCCACTAAAGTTGGACCGCCAAGATTGCCAGGTTGCCACCAGCCTGGCAGTCCCAACGGTCTTAATCCGCCAGGGCAGGGATTTCAACTCCCAAATCTGCCATCCCTTGCATGGCGGTTTTACCGCCATGCAAGGGCTGGAGAAATGGGGGTGTCAGGTGCCCCCCGGAGGCCCCTGCACTGGCCATACACTTGGCATGGGCAATGCCGGGGCCCATATGGACAGACCTGTAGTGTTTTCCAATGCGCGAATAACGTGCAGTAGAAACTGCAAACAGTGCTGCTGCACCTGTCCCAATACCACATTGCAGCCGGATCACTTACAAACTGGCTACAATGTTTTGGCCCTCTTCCCAGCTGGGGCAGAGTATCGAAAAATTGTTTCCGCCCACAGGCCCAGCAGTGAACACCTAATGGGGCCAGCAGGGTTTAGAACACAATGGTGGTCTAACAGCGGTGGAAGTTTGCCAAGCGGCCTCTGCCGGATATCAAACTCGGGATGAGTCTCCAGGTGTCCAAGGGTGTGTAACACATATTACTATGATGATCACATTTGGTACAGGTGTATGTCCTAGCTTCTTAGCTTCTTAGTAATTGTATTTTAAGCCAGACTTACTACACATGGACAGTGCAGCCTTTGGAGGGGGCCCAGCTAATTTTCTGAAGTGTCATTTAGTACAGTGCATGTATGGCCAATCAGGTACTCCATACTCCTACTGGGGCCTACATGGGATCCATGTACATTACAGTTTAGCAGTGAATCTGCACCATGGTGTACAATTGTTAGTCTACAGTACAAGCATGATGGTGTTAGGGGGCGCTAAGTGGGGCATGTGAGGTTTCAGTTGAGTAGTTGTGGTACCATTTCTCATGATTCTGCCCCTTTGCCTTTAATGGCAGGTACATTAGTTTTCCTACGTCTGCAACACAATGTATTCGACAGATGAATGGGCAGCCTATAGGTATGTCAGAAATGTGTAAATGGGATGTAGTTGTAGTTGGCACCACCTGGGTGACATTTGATGTAGTTTGTGCCTGAGTCTTGAACAGCATGAATGAGGTGGGGATGTACCTGATGTGACTTTCCTTACATGCCCATGTCATAGGCCATTGACATCATGGAGCTATTGTTGGTTTGGTCTAATGTGTGCGGAGGATACTTAGTAGTCAACCAGTTGACACTTGTAGTGGTTTGTAGTCTTATTCTGTATGCAAAGGGGACATAGCTCTACCTGTCCTTCACATAGTGTGGCTGTTAGCTTGTGGCTGTGTTAGGTACATGTGGGTGTCTGCGTTTGTGATGTCCAATCATTGCAGTGTACTGCGGCGTGATGCATATGTGTTTTTGCCAGTACATCTGTGGTCCCATGCCCATGGTCCTTGTTGTGGTGTATATGTTTTTTGTCCTACAGGGTTGGCGTGTGTGTGTTTATTGATTGGTTGGTTGACTTACTGACAAGTAGGCCATTTCCATATTGTCCATCCTGGAACTGCTCGTTGATGGTGGAGTGATGGAATGTGTAAGCATCATAGACGCTGCCGGGGTACTTGGCTGAGATGTTCATGAAGAGCCCACGGTGGTCCACAATGGCCTGCACATTTATCGAATGTGTGTGCTTGCAGTTCCTGTATAGGTGTTCCGTAGCTGCAGGTAGCACCAGTTGTACATGGGTGCAGTCCATTGCACACACTGCATGCGGAAACCAAGCAATTAGATAGAATCTTTGGTTGGCCTCCTGCTGCAGTTGCTGGGTGTTTGGGAAGCAGATGTGGTGGGGTGTGAGGCGGATGATGGCATCTAGGACCTTAGGCAGGATAACAGATATTGATGGCTGGGAGACACCAGCTACTAGTGCCCCTGTTGTCTGAAAGGTTCCAGAAGCCAGCATGTGTAGATCAGTGAGGAGCTTGTGATGGGTGGTATGTTGTAGGGAGTTTGCAGCCTTGCTGTAATGTCTGGTGCAATCTGGTTCAACAGGCGTAGAATGAACTCCCGGATGAGACGGTAAGTCCTGATGATGTCTTGCTCCCTGAGGCCAAGAAGGTTGTCCTCTGCCGAAATATCCTCTCCTGCCTTTGGCATTGTCTTTGTGGGTGCCGTGGTGGTATGTGCCTCATTTTAATGCCTGGACAGACCCAGGTGTTAGAATCTGACACAAAGCAGGGTTAAAGTAATTGTTTGGGTCCGCTCCCACCCATGCATCATTTTTGCACAGGGCATAAGTATTGCGCTACAGGCTTAGAGTCAGTTTTTGGATGGGAATGCCTACCTTACATCTCATTGACGCAAGGTGGGTTCACACATCCAAAAACATATCTTAACTCCTATATTTGGATGCTAGACGGGGCTAATATAGCCCTGGAGTAGGAGTCGAGTTACAGGAAGGAAAATTGCAGTTGGGATTGCGTGTCTGGATTCCACCAACAAGCCCTGGCACAAGCAAAACTCACAGGCAGCACACACAGGAGTCCCACAGGATGGGGACAAAGAAGGTGCAAATGGAGCCCATGCAGCACTATGAAAAAGGACCCTCACTGTAGGAGAGTCACTCATGGAGCTGTGCGTCGCAGGTAGGAGTGCTAGGGGCTGGAGCGACACGAAGACTGAAGACCCCTTGGAAGAAGTGCCAAAAAGCCTTGGCAGCTGCAATGACGCAAAGCACAGGGGTACTGTCCTGCATGGGAAGGCAAGGGCTTACCTCCACCCAAGCTGGACAGCTGGTAGAGAGGACCATCTGGACCACTTCCAACCACCACCTGTGTTGCAGGATCCATGCAGCTCAGCAGTAGAGGGGATCCAGGCAGCCAGTCGTTGTTGCTGTTGGTGCCTGCAGATGCAGGGGAGTGACCCCTTCACTCCAAGGGAGATTCCTTCTTCCTTGCTGTGCAGACTGAAGATGGGCTGTCTTCAGAGGATGCACGACTGGGGAAATGTTGCAGAAGCTGGAAGGAGCCGTGGAAAGAATGTTGCAGGCGAAGTCTTTGTCGTTGTTGCAGATTATTGGGTCCTGGAGAGTCTAGATGCAGTTTTCTTTGGTCAAACGTTGAAGTGAGGTATCCAGAGGAATCCTGCTGGAATCTTGCAAGCCAAATCTGAGGAACCACCCAATAGAGAGACCCTAAATAGCCCTGAAAGGGGGACTAGTCACCTAGCTGGGTGACCACCTATAAGGAGGGGGCTCTGGCTTCACCTGCCTGATCTGGCCACTCAGATGCTCCCAGAGTTCCCTGCTGTTGCACCTGGCCCTTTTTGCAGGGTCATCCCCAATCTTTTTGTCTCCTTCCTCCTAATTTTCCTGATCAGTTTTTGTTGGCTTTAGGGCTCTGGGCACTTTACCACTGCTAACCAGTGCTAAAGTGCATATGCTCTCTGTGTAAAGTGTATTGGTGATTGGCTTTTCCATGACTGGAATATTTCATTTACTAGCCTGCACATCTTGATGAGCCATCTGAGCTAGAGGGGAGGGAGGAGTGGTCACTTGCACCTGAAAGGACTGTGCCTGCCCTCACACAATGCAGTCTCCAACCCCCTGGTGTGTGTATGGGGCCTGGCCTGGGCAAGGAAGGATCTTGCAAACACTTGAGACTTTTCTTTGAAGTTTGCCGACTTCAAATGCAGAAAGGGGTATAAGAAGAGGACCGAAACCCCCAGACTTTTAGAATCTTTCTGGAATCAAGAGGAACCTCTGCCTGCCCAGGAGAAGAGCTGAAGGGGGAGTACTGTCCCTTTGCTGTGTTGCTTTGCTGGACTGGCCTGCAGTTGCTGCTTCTGCCTGAAAAAAGTGCACAGGGGGAACTTTGCTGGGTGTTCTGCTTGAGAGAGTTCTCCAAGGGCTTGGAGAAGAGCTTGCCTCCTGTTGGAAGTCTCAGGGACACCAAAGACTTCAGTTTCCTCAACCTGCAGGAGTGTGAACTGTGTGTTTTGTGCTGTTCAAGAGCAGAAACCACTGCGACGCCGCCAACAACGCCGCTGGCCTGCACCGTGACCTGCTGACACTGTGCCTAATTGCCTTGCCCCACTTCGCATCGCGACCCTGGTCTCACCGACACAGTCATCGGATGACTTCACTGAGCCGCAGCTCGCACGGTAACATGTAGGCCCCGCACTCTGGGATCGCCTTGCTCACATCGCAGCCTAGACATCCCTGATGAGGCCACTCTTGCTGACATTGACGCCGCTGCCTGCACCGTGGCCTGTGGACACCACTCGTGAGGAGCACAAAACACCGCCTGTCCCACACCGTAGCCCCTGTCCACTGAAGCAAGCACCATCGACTCAAGTGTTGTCACTGGGCATCGCTGCCTGCACCGTGGCCTGTGGACATTGCTCGTGAGGGTCACGAACACCGTCCTGTGCCACTGCTCAGCACTTCAGCAACAATGATGCCGCTGCCTGCACCGTGACCTAGTGATACTGCACGTCGCACCACCCCGCTTAACACCGCAGCCCTGGTCTCACCGACGCAGTTACCGAGCTGCTGCCTGCACTGTGACCTGTGGGCACCACACATCACATCGTCCCGTTTCGCAAGGCAGCCCAGACGCCATCCACGCCAGCGTCCTGACTTCATCAGCCCGGAGTTCGATCTGAAACGCATGTGACTTTAAGGGCACGATGACCCCGGAACCGACACTGCGACTCCAGCAAAGCCAATCTCCAGAGTTCACTGCGAGGATAACAACGCCCTGCAATTCCAAAGGTACTGTTTGTGGGTCTCCCCGACACCCTAGTTGACCCGCGATGCTGCGGCCAGCCTGAACTGTTGGTTTTGTTCATCATGATGCCGGGGTAGCCCCAGTTGGAGCTATCGACTTCAAGGAACTGTATTTTTGGGTAAATCTTGCAAAATTCATATATTTAATACTGTGGGGGTCATTACAACATTGGCGGTAAAAGCCGCTTACCGCCGTGCAGAACAACGCCAATACACCGCCGCGGCCGCGGAAATCCACCACAGCTATTATGACCCACATCTCGGAATCCGCCGAAATACAGACACCCACACAAGTCCACCACACCAAAGGTCAGTGATAAACTGACGAAAACAAAACCTCCGCCGTCACGCCAACAGAAACACGCCCATGCTATCACGACCCACGAATCCACGTGGCGGTCTTTCAACCGCGGTATTCCATTGGCGGTACACACCGCCGCGCTCAAAATACACACACATCTCCAAAACACCACCACATTGGACAATTCGATTTACACACACCTGATACACATACAAACACCACTTCCACACACCCAACACAATATAAAACACACACCCACATCACCCACAAACCCCTACGACCCAAAAATCTGAAAGAAGGCCAGAGAGAGAGCACAGAAAAGACAACCCCACCACACAGAGGCACACAACACCATCACCCGCACAACATCCACGCACAAAACTCCACACACCACTACACATCACCACACTCATCACCACATACACCACCCCACACATCACCTACACCACCCCATGCCACGCCAAAGACACCCCAGGTTCTCCGAGGAGGAGCTCAGGGTCATGGTGGAGGAAATCATACGGGTAGAGCCATAGCTATTTGGATCACAGGTGCAGCACACCTCCATCGCTAGGAAGATGGAGCTATGGCGAAGAATAGTCGACAGGGTCAACGCAGTGGGACAGAACAAAAGAAATAGGGAGGACATCAGGAAGAGGTGGAACGACCTACAGGGGAAGGTGCATTCCGTGGTCTCAAGACACCACCTGGCGGTACAGCGGACTGGCGGCGGACCCCCACCTCCTCCCCCACAACTAACAACATGGGAGGAGCAGGTCTTGACCATTATGCATCCTGAGGGCCTCGGAGGAGTCGGTGGAGGAATGGACTCTGGTAAGTAAAATCTTAACTATCATATCCCCCACCCTACCTGCATGCTATCACACACCCCCACCCTCACCCCCTCCCCTATCACTCCAACTCCTCACTAATGTACCAATAACACAAACCACACATCCCAACACCAAGCCCTGCATGACACAACAAAGCATGGACACCCCTCACTAAAGCATGCCCACGGCACATACCCATAACACCCCCCCAACCATCATCACACAAGCCCCCACACAGGAATGCTAGCACTGGGGTACACGCTCACCCACCCATTGCACACCATGACACACACACATGCAATAATCATACTTTTACACCCCTGCAGGACCAGACAGGAGGGTCCAGACATCTCTACCCCACCCACAGAAGAGGCCCACAGTGAAGACAGCAGCTCTGGGCAACTGGATCCAGATGACCAGCCCGGACCATCGTGGGCCTCGGGACAGTCGGTTACCTTCGCACAGGCACAGCCCACCACAGACCTTCCACCCTCTGGTAACACCAGCACAGCACCCACCCAGCGGGCCCATACCTCCGTAGCCAGGACACGTCAATCAGCTGTGTGTCCACCACTACAGGGAACACAGGATAACCCACCACCCCAACAACAACAGGGACCTGGGGACAGTGGTAGTGGGCACACGGTCCAGGGGACGGAGGCACAGGAACACAGGGGAACTGGGAGGGCTGCCGTGCGACAGGGGGCGGACAGGCCAAGGGAACCCACCCTCCATGAGGCCCTCTCCTCCATCATGGGAGCATACCACCACTCCCAGGAGATGATGGCTACAGTCCTGGCCAAGTTTCAGGAGACCCAGCGCCTGCAGGAGGAACAGTATTTGGGCTTCAGGGAGGAACTCAGAACCATCAGCTCCGCCCTGGGTACCATCGTAGGGGTGCTGAAGGACATACAGAACACCATGAGGGACACCGTGGAACTCCAAGGGGCCCCTGACACTAGCATGGACGATGAACTGCCCACCACCTCCGCCAGCGCTAATGGACAGGACGCCTCGCAACAGGACCACCACACCAGCACCCCACCCCCTGCAGACTGAGAACCACCCCGCAAGCAGTCCCTGAGATCCAGGAACAGGACAGAGCACGATGGCAAGACCCCCGCCAAAAAATAAGACCACCCTGATTGTCATCCCACTGTCCCACTTGTGTAACCCTGTCCATATTGGAACTGCCCCAGCTCCACTTCCTATGCCCATATGGGCAGTGCACCTGTGAGACTAATAGACTGGACTCTGCCATGGACATTCCTCCACCATCACCCCTCACCAGTTTACCACCCCCTCCAATAATTAGCACTTCAAAATCCGTTCACAATAGTAATGTCAACATACCTATGTCACACATCACAAGTCCATGAAGGATGCAAGCAGATGACACACATTGGTAACCACACCTGTGAAACCGTAATGGAAATGTACAACTCAGTTACGAAATACTGGTTGAAATTGACAGACAGGATAGAGGTAGAAGTGTGAAAGTATTGTAGTAGGCAAGAAAGTGTTCTCACCTGTGTGTCACTGGAAATATTGCTGTATGACTGAGTCCCTGTTGTCAATGTCTTCTTCCTCTGCTTCCTCCTCATCACTGTCCACAGGCTCCACAGCTGCCACAACACCGTCATCTGGACCATCCTCCTGCAGAAAAGGCACCTGGCGTCGCAAAGCAAGATTGTGAAGCATACAGCAGGCGATGATGTTCTGGCACACCTTCCTTGGTGAGTAGAATAGGGAACCACCTGTCATATGGAGGCACCTGAACCTGGCCTTCAGGAGGCCGAAGGTGCGTTTGATCACCCTCCTAGTCCGCCCATGGGCCTCATTGTAGCGTTCCTCTGCCCTTGTCCTGGGATTCCTCACTGGGGCAATAGCCATGACAGGTTGGGGTAACCAGAGTCCCCTAATAGCCACACCCGGTGCCTCTGGAGTTGACCCATCACATAAGGGATGCTGCTATTCCGCAGGATGTAGGCGTCATGCACTGAGCCAGGGAACACAGCATTTACCTGGGAGATGTACTGGTCTGCCAAACATACCATCTGTACATTCATTGAATGATAACTCTTCCGGTTCCTGTACACCTGTTCACTCCTGTGGGGGGGGACCAGAGCTACATGGGTCCCGTCAATGGCACCTATGATGTTAGGGATATGTCCAAGGCCATAGAAGTCACCTTTAACAGTAGCCAAATCCTCCACCTGAGGGAAAACGATGTAGCTCCTCATGTGTTTCAGCAGGGCAGACAACACTCTGGACAACACGTTGGAAAACATAGGCTGGGACATCCCTGATGCCATGGCCACTGTTGTTTGAAATGACCCACTTGCAAGGAAATGGAGCACTGATAGCACCTGCACTTGAGGGGGGATTCCTGTGGGATGGCGGATTGCTGACATCAGGTCTGGCTCCAACTGGGTACACAGTTCCTGGATTGTGGCACGGTCAAACCTGTAGGTGATGATTAAATGTCGTTCCTCCATTGTCAACAGGTCCACTAGCGGTCGGTACACCGGAGGATTCCGCCATCTCCTCACATGTCCCAGCTGACGGTGCCTAGGAAGGACAAAAGCGACCACACAGTCAAGCAACTCAGAGGTATGTACCCACAGCTACACAGAACACGAAACATAATCCAAAAAGTTTTCTATCTGTTCAATCACTCGATACCTGTTCAATCACTCGATACCTGATCTTCGACAGGAGAGGATCTACACTGCAAGTGCTGCTGTGACCTCGGTCTGGAAGAGACGATGGCACGTGCATCTGGGGAAAGGACCCCTGCCTTCACTGCACAGGAGTTGGAGAAGCTCGTGGACGGGGTCCTCCCCCAGTACACGCTACTCTACGGTCCTCCAGACCAATAGGTGAGTTCATAGGGTGCAAGTTGTATGGGCTATGCCTGGGTGGAGAGGGCTGGTTGTAAGAAGGAAGGGGGCAGAGTTCTGCGAGCATGAAGGACTGTGAATGCATGTGCCACATGGCAAGGGCAGGGATGGGGGCCACTCACTTCGACGGTGCAGTTGGTAATGACTACTCTTCTTCCTCTGTACATGTCATGTAGGTCAGCGCCCACCAGAAGAAGGATATTTGGCGTGCCATCGCCAAGGACGTCCGGACCCTGGGGGTCCACCAGAGACGGAGCACCCACTGCCGTAAAAGATGGGAGGACATTTGCCGCTGGAGCAAAAAGACGGCGGAGGCTCAGCTGGAGATGGCCTCCCAACGTGGGAGGGGTGCCCGTCGCACCATGACCCCCCTGATGTTCCGGATCCTGGCGGTGGCCTACCCTGAGTTGGATGGGCACTTGAGGGCATCACAGCAGACACAAGGGGGTGAGTACACTCTCATTCAGCTGACTTTGCGTGCAGTGGAGGGGTCTGGGTGGGGGAGGAGGGCTGTGGGTTTCCCTAGGCCAGGGCGAGTTCCGTAGGCTATGCCCCTCCGTAATGCAGGCCATGTGGCACTCCACCCCACCTCTGTAGAGTGCCAAGTACAGGTATACATGCCCCTGTGTCATCTATGTGTGCAGATGTCCACCATAGCCATGTAGGCCATATCTCAAAAACTGCATCTGTAGAGCCCAACAGCGCGGCGTAGTGCAGGGGGCTGCTGTGTCTGTATTGTCCGCCAACGGTAGCGGTAAGCTATGCACTCAACATGTCTTTCTTCTGTCGCCCCCCCCCTTTTTGTGCTCTCCCTGTTCTTTTGTGCATCAGCATCATCAGGCAGAGGTATAGTGGCACCGGAGTACGAGGGGGCTGCATCCCACATGGCCATGGAGGGCCACACCCCGTACTCAGAATACACCATTGGGACGGAGGGAGAGGGGAGCTTCACGGCGGTCACCAGATCAGCAACCAGCGACACAGACTCGTCCTCCGATGGGAGCTCCCTTGTGGTGGCGGCAACATCTGCCCCCCCCCACTTCTACAGGTATAGCCGCCACCCCCCCTACCAGCACCACCCTCCCAGCAGCCCCTCAGCCTTCGCCCCGTGCCCGCTCACCCAGGAGGGTGGGCATCACCTTCGCCCCAGGCACCTCAGCCCCTGCCACCTCTGCTGCCCTCAGTGAGGAGGCCATTGACATCCTCAGGTCACTCACTGTTGGGCAGCCTACCATTGTGAATGCCACCCAGGGTGTAGAAAGGGAGTTGCAACACACTAATGCATTCCTGAAGGGCATTCATTCTGGTCAGGCTGCCCATCATCGAACCCTGCAATCTCTGGCCTCAGCACTGATGGCAGACATTGTCCCTGTGTCTAGCCTCCTCCTCCAACTTCCTCCACCCAGACCCAATCCCCTGTACCTCTGCCTATCCCAAGCACACCATCAGACCAGCCTGCACACACCTCAACACACAAGGGGAGCTCAGGCAAACATAGGCACCACACATCCCACAGGCACTCACACAAGCATCACCCACATACAGACACAGCAACATCCACTGCCTCCACTGTGTCCCCCTCCTCGTCGTTTCCCTCCTCCCTCCCAGTGTCGTCTACACTCTCACCTGCAGGCACCATCACTACAGCCACTAGGACTCGCACCAGCACACCCACCACCACACCCCTCTCACCTGCACTCACCACCCCCACTACCATTTACACGTCCCCTGTGTCCTCTCCCAGTGTGTCTGTGACGCCCCCTCCCAAAGTACACAAACTCGGGCACACACACACCCAACATCCATCCACCTCACGACAGCCTCCAGAACATGCACCTGCACCCAAATCATCAAAAGTTACACCTCCTACAACCACCTCCTCTTCCTCCACTCCCAGTCCCCCTCCAGCTACCCGTCCCAGTGTTCGTCAGAAACTTTTCCTGAGCAACTTTGACCTCTTTCCCACCACCCCCCCCTCCAATTCATAGGTCCCGTACTAGCACCTTAGCCAAAAAATCTCCGGTACCAGTGGTGCCTGTTAGAGGTATGTGGAGTGCACCGGGCACCAGGGCAGCCAGTGTGACACGGAGCCAAAGCACTGCCAGTCCCCCCCCTGTGAAGCACCAGAAGTTGGACAGTGCCCGACGGGATAGGGAGAAGACTCCAGCCGGCAAAGCCGCTCACAAGGGTCCCGGGGGGAGTGTCGACTCAGCTGTGACTCCTCCCAAGGTGGGGAAGGGGCAGAAGAAAGCGCCAAAGTCTGGGAAGAGCAGCACGGCGCAGAAGGCCGCCATCATCCCCACTGCCCAGGAGGCCTCCGCCAGCCCGATCGTCACTGGTCAGGAGACCACCGCCAGAGTCAGTGCCCAGGAGGGCAGTCCCATCGTCAGTGGTCAGGAGACCACCGCCAGAGTCAGTGCCCAGGAGGGCCCCGGCAGCCACAGCCCCACTGGGCAATGAGGGACCGTCATGGCAAATACCGCTGCACAGGTCAGAGAAAGCAAAGTCAAGCACCGCTGAACAGGGCAAAGACCGCCATGGCAAGCACCGCTGAACAGGGCAAGCACCGCTGAACAGGGCAAAGACCGCCATGGCAAGCACCGCTGAACAGGTCAGAGACAGCATAGTCAAGCTCCGTTGAACAGGGCAAAGACCGCCATGGCAAGCACCGCTGAACAGGTCAGAAACTGCAAAGTCAAGCACCGCTGAACAGGGCAAAGACCGCCATGGCAAGCACCGCTGAACAGGGCAAGGACCGCAACTCAAGCACCGGTAGCCCATGTGCGGCAGGGGCAGTGACGGAACTGGGACCGTCACGGGGAGAGTGATGCACTCTGGGCACCAGTCCCCCTCCAGAACCAGTGGAGAACAGCATCCACTACCTCAGTCCTTAACAGGATGAAGCACTCTGGGCACCAGTCCCCCTCCAGAACCAGTGGAGAACAGCATCCACTACCTCTGTCCTTAGCAGGATGAAGCACTCTGGGCACCTGTCCCCCTCCAGAAACAGTGGAGACTGTCATCCACTTGAGAGACTGTGGCTTTGCACTCCCAGGATAAAGCAGTGGGAAACCCACCCACTATAGAGACTTGTGAGACTGTGGCTTTGCACTCCCCAAGATACAGCCGTGGGAAAACCACCCACTATAGAGACTTGTGAGACTGTGGCTTTGCACTCCCTAGAATAAAGCAGTGGGAAAACCACCCACTATAGAGACTTGTGAGACTGTGGCTTTACACTCCCCAGGATACAGCATTGGGTAACCCACCCACTATAGAGACTTGTGAGACTGTTGCTTTGCACTCCCCAGGGTACAGCAGTGGGAAAACCACCCACTATAGAGACTTGTGAGACTGTGGCTTTGCACTCCCCAGGATGGTACAGTGGGCATCCCACCCACGGTAGAGACTTGAGAGACTGTGGCTTTGCACTCCCCAGGATACATCAATGGGCATGGAGCCCCCTTGTGGATCTGGCGTGGTGCTGTCATCCGGCTGAGGTGCCCCCCTTTCCCTTCCCCCTGAGGTGCCTGTTGTATTTCGATCTGATGCCCCAGCAGTGTTCTCTCTGTTTTGCTCAGGTATCTAGTGTGGGCCTCGCCCATGCATTTTGGGCCCAGTGGTCCACGGACATTGAATGATGTATACCTGCACTACTAATCGTGATGTATATTTTGTTGAATGTGTATATATATCTGTATATATTAGCTTGCTGTATTTTTATGCATTACAATGGTTGCACTCATTTCCTTTTGTCTTTGCATTCTTCCGGGGGGGTTGGGGGTTGTTACTGTGATGTTTGGATATGCATTGGTGTGTGTGTTGTAGTGGGTGAGGGTCGGGGTGGGGGTGGGGGTGTTGCGTGTGTGTGTCCGTTACTTTTGCCTCCCCCCACCCCTATGTCATAGGTGCAGTACTCACCGTTGTCTTCGGCACAGGCGTTGCTGATGATCGTACAGGAGCAGGAAGACTATCGCAGAGAGTATTTGGAGTTCCGGCTCCATGGTGCCCTCCTTCCTCATGGAGTGTTTGAGGTGAGCGTTTTCTCATTGAAATGGCTGTTTCCGCTGTGTTTTTATACACGGTGAATCCGCCCCGGAAAAGGTGGCGGATTGGTAGGTTGTGATACTGTGGGCGGTACTTTGTCTCCCGCCTGTCTGTTGGCGGTGACCGCCGCGCTGCTTGTCTGTACCGCTGTGGCGGTCGGAGTGTTAAAGTGGCTGTCTTTGTTGGCGGTTTCCGCCACGGTCATAATTCCCTTTTTTTTTTCGCCGGCCTGTTTGCGGTCTTACCGCCGCTTTAACACCATCCGCCAGGGTTGTAATGACCACCTGTATGTTGGATTTTATCATTTTGGAGTCCTTTTACACAGATACATATTGGCTATTTTTCTAAAACTGGTGTGGTGTCCTTTTGTAGTGTTTTCACTTATTACTGTGTGTTATGTGCAAATGCTTTACACATTGCTTCTGAGATAAGCCTGACTGCTCGTGCAAAGCTACCAAGGGGGTGAGCAGAAGTTATCTGAGCGGGTATCTCCCTTATCCTGACTAAAGTGAGGGTCCCTACTTGGACAGGGTGCAAACCAAATGCCAACTAGAGACTCCATTTCTAACACCTGTCAACCGTGGATCTAAGATGGCAAGACCCAGGGACCCTCTGGAGGAGCTCTGAGCACCACCCCTGTGGTGGTGATGGACAGGGGAGTGCTCACTTTCCATTGTCTAGTTTCATGCCAGAGCAGGGACTAGAGATCACTGAACCACTTTAGACTGGTTTATGCATGTAGGGCACATGGGTACCTAGGTACCATATACTAGGGGCTTACCTGGGGGCACCAGTATGCCAATTGTGGGATGAAATACAGAGTTTTGGGAGAGAGAGCATAATTACTGGGGTCCTGGATAGCAGGATCCCAGTGAGCACAGACAAACACACTGACATCAGGCAGAAAAAGGGGGTAACCTTGCAAGAAAGAGGGTACTTTCCTACAGTTGCTTATTCTTTCCAGACACGGAGACAAAAGGGGCTTAGGTGTAACAGGATGAGGAGTTGTATCCATCTCTGATTACATTTCAATAAGCCTTGCCCGCAGCACCCACAAAGAGACCTGACACCATCCTTTTGTCTTCCTAGATATTTAGACGCCAAACCTAGGAGGAAAAGGGAACTGGTCAGAACTAGTTTGAGTGTGGGCCAAGGGTTGCTCCCCACACAAAGGCTGGCACTGGGGATAAAAGTGGCACTCTCAGGCCCCAAATCAGATCACTTCTTAACCCATGGGACACCCAAAAGATGGGCTGCCCTGATGCTCTGCTGCTGGAAGGATTGCTCTGCTGTCTGGGGAAGGAAGATGGGACCGGCTTCTTGAACCCAAGGCCACTAGAGTGACTGCAAGCCTAGATGGCTACATCCTGTGCGAGCTACAGTGACACAACAAACTCCAGAGACACTACAATCTGCCTGACAGATGCTGCTGGTCCTTGTTTGAGTGAGTCCCAGCCCCAAAGTGGTGTTCCCTAGGTCTAGGGCCTTTGGTGTGGTGCTAGAGTGTCCTCCTCTTACCAAAAAATAATAACTGGGACTACGAAACATTTACGTTTATCCAACAAAGATGCATTTGAGCCACGTGTGAATTTTTTGGTCTTCTATGCATGCCATTCTAATGTCTGACATTTCCCTTTTACCACAAATATGTTCTAAAAACAAATACAAATAAAAGTTAGGACTGGCTGGAGATGTCACGGATGATGATGGGCAAATTGTCAGCTATGGGAACACTAGCCCCAAAGACTTCACAACTTTCCTTCTGAGGTCTTAACTTTCACACTCATTCAAAACCTTTGACAATCTGCCTCAACATTCCTTAGGGATATCACAAGCACTGGTCCGCATGACTAAGGTTACGTGGTTACAGCGCTCTAAGACAATTGTCACATCCATTCACGTACCTAATAAAAACATTCTACATGAATTGCACTGTCCCTTGAATGAAACCAAAGCAGAAAAAATGAATGAAAGTCACATTACAGATCAGACATCCACTCCACACATCACTAGACTTATAATTACAATACAATGCATGAGCGTCTTTATGCGTTACAAAAGCAACAGAAACAAACAATTTTACTGCTTGAAAACGGTGTTCATAAGCTCATTGCTTAAAACTGGTAAATAAATAATGTACTGTGAGGTTTTCCGTTCGATTAATGTACAAATTCACAATACTCTCACAGGAAGCAAAACTCGTTGTGACTTCAGAGGAAGAAGATTCCAATTAAATATTAAAATCCTCAACTAATCTTTTTGAACAGTTTATATAACCCACACAGAAAAGCTGCAGAACAAATCTAGGAGTTGCAGATATTATATGCTCTCTAGTCTTGATGTTTATTTTTTCCATAATGCTTTGAATTCCTCTGGTATAATCTAAAACTGTTTTATATTCGCCACTACAAATGTATAACACTAATCCTGCTTCGGTGCATGAAATAAAAATAAGTACACGGTCTCAGTGTTTTATTAAGTTTAAGGATTATGCTTTGTAGGATATATTGGTCGACATTTTATCTAAGCCTTACCAACTATATATTCAGCCTTCAAATTACAGTATCCCCCATTTCCCATGCAAAAGCAACCGAGGCATTTCAGGCATGACATTTATCAAGCTGCTTTACAGCTGCTCCTGTGAAATGATGCCACTGAAATTCACTATTTAATCCCCTCTTCTTAATCACATTCTTTGCTCTCATTTTATAGCTACTTCATGGTTTATTTATATGAAACGTCAAGCTGAAGAGAGTTTAAGGAAACACATTCAGTGGGTTACACCAGCTATTTTCTCGGAGTCTTGCATCTGAACACCAACATGGCTTGCAGTTTGTTTGAACACCACCCTCACCCCATTTGCATCGGACAGAAAACCACTGTAAAAATAGTAGACCTTCAATGAACCTTACCACAAGTTTTTCCATTTAATATCCAAGGCTGCGGGTTAAATGAATGAAATGCAAATCAGCAATCAACCAAATAGCACTTTTCAAATATATGCCATCCTAGCAATAAAGCATGGAAAACAAAACCAACATTTAATTGAGAATATTTTCTTCCGTGAGTGAAATAAATTAAGAGCGGCTTGAAATGTTGTTTTAAATACCTTGGGTGATGCAACACGGATATTCAATATGCATGTGATATAGACCTGTGTTATTATGACTGTTCATTTCATAAACTTTTCATGAAATTTGATCAAGACAACCTTTGCCAGCATGGTTGTAATATCTATTTAACATTTGCAGCAACTTTCAATAACTGTTAGAAGCAAACAAGTACTAGCTATCCCACTCACAGGTTCTGGTGTAGACATATTATTATAGCCTCTCCTTAGCGCAAATCGGGTGTGGAATGAGCGCCAAAAGACAATGTAAAAGTGACACTGCATTAGAGGAGACTGCTCTCCCAAGTAGAGTTAAAAAAAGATAAAGTGATCACTACGTATGGATCTTTTTTCTGTTGTATATTTTTTGTAAGAAGGGCCAAGGAAGAAGACCGTGAAGCTTGAAACGCGTTGCCCTATGTTCTGTCTCATGGATTTTTTAAATAAATGAAGGCCATTGATTTGCAAGGAGTGCCAGATTTTGATTTGTTTTTTGGCGTGGATTTAAAATGGGTCCTGTGCCCATTTACTGAGCACCAACCTCGACAGGCGAGCGCTGGAAGGAACACAGGATTTCCTTTTGATGATATATATATATATATATATATATATATATATATATATATATATATATATATATTTGAGCAGGATCAGCTCATGGCACTTTGAAGGGTTACCTTTTTGCTGCCGCCGATACCAACAGGCCGATCCTCTGCTGCAGCTGCAGGCACAGACTCCCAGGCTGCCCTGCAGCCAATCCGAATACTGCTGTCATGCTGCTGGCAGCATGACAGCAGCGTTCGGTTTGACGAAGCGCCCAGCCAGGTCGCTCCGAAGCAGAGTGAAAGTCTCTGCCTGATGTCTCCAATCCGGCAACACAGTGCTGGGTTGTGGGAGAGGCCAGTGAGAATGTGTGTTTGGCCGGCCCAAGACTGCCGGCCCAACAAACATGCGCACTGAGGGGGAGTGCTGTGCACTCCCCTCCATCCCCATCATAGCCCGTGGCCCTGACCCTTTCACTATAAAACAGTAATAAACCTAGTGTATTATTGTTTTATAGTAAAAGGTTTAAAACTGTTGCTGCTGGTGGGGAAGGGCAACTCTCCTCCGCCCTAGCGGAGGAGCCATGCCTGTATTTGAGTATGCATGTGGTATTTAACACAACACTAGTGTAAAGGTAGCAGAGCCCTGTAAAAAGATAAAGACAACACATTTACAGTGTTATTGGCGGGATAACTGGTTTAAAAGAGTGTAAGTGGGAAGCTAATGAATTAGGATGTAATGGTCTTTAAACAGCAGTTTTTTCAAAATTGGAGCAGAGTCGAGGCAGTCCTACTCAATACTGGGTTGTGATTCAAGAACCTGAAGCCACAGGTGTGGAAGACCTGTAATCTTGTTTTTTCTTTTATGCACCGCTCGCGTTGTCTTCAGTCTGGTTGTATTTCGATTATGGGTGTGCTGAGCACCACTGTAAAAGAGTAAGCTTGTCAGCCAAATATACAGAATGGCTGATTGTGATAGCTTTGTTGTTTATATAGCTGGTATTAAAGATGGTGGGGGCAGCAAGGGCAGCCAGTGTAATTTTCTTCAGGGCAGAGGTGATTTAGTCAGACACAAGTCTTTTGATGGGGTTTACTGAACTACATAAGACAACTGTACAGGGGCCCAGTTTGGTGTCAAGAAGTCCATGGATCTGGACATTGCCCCCATCCAGATGTGAGACTTGAGGGCTCGAGTGGCAGTTCTGAAGTTGTTTTAGTTCTCTTCATGATGTGTTCCCTGAGGATGAGTTTTGTGTCCTGGAGGAATCCAAGTGACTTGGCATTTGGTGAGAGTAAGGGATCAAATTCATCCATGTTCACAGTTGGGCCAGTTTGGACTAGCTTTTGCTTGTTGCTCTTGGCAAATTGAAAGAATCCTGTTTTGATGGAATTAAGCTTCATTAAGCTTCAGGAACCAGATATACAGGTCTGGACAATGTGCAAGAAATGTTCGAGGCATTGCTTCAAGTTTATTTATTCATGTATGATATGGTCTCAATCAACTGAAACAAACATTTATTACACAGAGGAGTACATAAAAAATCACCTGTTTTAAAACCTTTACACTAAACACACCATTCCATCATTTTCTATTAAAAATTAGAGGAGATTCTATTAAAATTTCTCAACAAGTCACATAGGCCCTCATTCTGACCTTGGCGGGCGGCGGAGGCCGCCCGCCAAAGTCCCGCCGTCAGATTACCGTTCCGCGGTCGAAAGACTGCGGCGGTAATTCTGACTTTCCCGCTGGGCTGGCGGGCGGTCGCCTTCAGACCGCCCGCCAGCCCAGCGGGAAAGAGGCTTCCACGATGAAGCCGGCTCGGAATCGAGCCGGCGGAGTGGAAGCTGTGCGACGGGTGCAGTTGCACCCGTCGCGTATTTCACTGTCTGCGCAGCAGACAGTGAAATACATGTAGGGGCCCTCTTACGGGGGCCCCTGCAATGCCCATGCCAGTGTCATGGGCACTGCAGGGGCCCCCAGGGGCCCCGCGACCCCCCCTACCGCCATCCGGATCCCAGCGGTCGGACCGCCGGGATCTGGACGGCGGTAGGGGGGGTCGGAATCCCCGCGGCGGTGCAGCAAGCTGCGCCGCCGTGGAGGATTCAATGGGGCGGCGGTACACTGGCGGGAGCCCGCCAGTGGTGCCGGTCCGACCGCGGCTTTACCGCCGCGGTCGGAATCCCCATTGGAGCACCGCCGGCCTGTCGCGGTGCTCCCGCGGTCCTCCGCCCTGGCGGTCAAAGACCGCCAGGGTCAGAATGAGGGCCATAGTGCCAATTTTATCATTCATAACGAGGTAAGGCAGTTCAGTGATTTTGCATATCGGGAGACATTGGAAGCAATAATTATTTTTACACCTTAAAGAAATAAGCACAACATATAAGTGTAATAATGAGACAGCAGTAAAATTGCAAAATAGGCAAAGCTAATACCAAAACCTGTTACATCATTTTCTGTACAATAGTTGAAAGTTTCCCCAGTTTATAAACAGGTACCAGATTTAGGTGATAAAGGAAAACAGTTCCTTGACATTGAGTATCTGGAGGCACCTAAAAAAATTGAGATCAATAATTCCTTTCTTGAATTAGTGCAATTCGTGCAAAATATAGTAAAGTGTAATACTATGGTGGAAGAGGAATTACGAAGTAGACAGACATTATACTGAAACGCCTGTTCCATAGTTGTCTCTACATTTTCTAAACATTTTTCATCATACTGCCAGGTTTTCACATTTATCAATGAGAGAGGCAATTCACTAACTTTGCATCTCTACAAACGTCTAAAAACTGGGAGCAATCATTCTTCCCTTCCCTCAATAAAATATGTGCAAAATACAACCAAATGCATTAATATGCTAGCAAGAATGACAGAATTGAAAAGTTAGGCAAGGCACTGACATGTCACTATTATTGATATTTTTAATTTTCTATATAATGGTAGAGGGGATCTGCTCCAACTTTAATTTTATTGTCCATCGTCTAGTAACCCTGACTTTTATATGTTACAAGTATGGTTGCAAATAGCCTAAATAATTGTTGTCTAATAAGTGAGCATTGTTGGAAAGTGGATTATTGGTAAGGGCAGGCAGATACCTACACTTAGCAATAGGCCACAAACCCCCACTAGGTCCAGTCAAATTCTCAGTTAATTAATCCTTGACTAACCCTTGGTAGCTCAGCCCACGAGCAGTTAAGCTTAATTTAGGAGACAGGTGTGTAAATGAATTTAATATCAACAAAACATTAAATAAGTAAAACAATAAAATATAACACAATAAAAATCCAACACCAATTTATCAAATTTGAAGATATTGTTATCTTTAAAATGACACCAAAACAACAAAACTCAAATGTAGGGAACAAGAGAAATTAATGTTTATAGATTAAATGTAAAAAAAATGCTTTCTAGCACCTAAAAACCAAAAGAGTCAACCGGGGACATCTGGTTGCACTCGACCAGGGCGCAGTCAACTTCTTATGCCAACCGTGATGGAGCCCTGCTTGGCTACACTGAGCGGGAGGCCTCGGTCAAAATTTTACCTTTGCACTAAAGGCCTCATTACAAGACTGGCAGTAACAAGACCACCAGCGTTGCAGTGGCTGTCAGACCACTGCGGCTGTAGTGGTCCGACCACCACATTACGAGTTTGGTGGGCGGACCCGCCTAAAGACCCCTGTCTCAGCCAGGATCAAAGACCCTGATAGGCTGACGGAGTCCTGATTGTAATTAACCAGAGCGGCGCTGAACTCAGCACTGCCCTGCTGATTACAACCTTGTTCTCCGCCAGCCTTTTACTGGCGGCTTCCACGCCATGAAAAAGCATGGGCAGTGCAGGCGCCACCCTGTGCAGCACCATCAGAATGCGCACTCTCTGCAAACAGTGCACATTCTGAGGGTTCTGGTTAGCCCCCTCTGTGCTACGAGATAGCACTCAGCTCCTTTAAAGGAGCCGAGGGCAATCTTGTAGCACTCTTCACGCCGGTCAGACCTGCTGGAATACTCTATTTCAAGGATTCTGCCAGTCAGCCAGGTCAGGCTGACAGAACCCTTCTAATAGCGTGGGGGACTGCCAACCTTATAATGAATGCCAAAGTCACTTTTCTGAGCTTGTTCGCTCATAGTCTGGTGAGGCTCCTCTCCAGGTCAGACTTCGATTCGACTTGCTTCAGCGCAGGGTCCCGATCAACTCCTGGAAGTCTCGTTGACATGGGAAAGCTCCAGAGCTACAGTGGGACGAACCTGAAATTTATGCCCGGGTCACGGTTCATTGTCACCAGCTTGACTCTTGTCGACGGGTCCGTCACTTCATGGAGATTTTTATCAAAGTTGCTCTAAACTTCTACAAACTTCTGAATCTACCTCCAGAAGTATCTTTTGGGTCCTCAAAGGGTCCACAAACTTGCTCCAAGGTTCCAGAAGCTGTGAGATGCTCCTTGGAAGTTGGGACTACAGTTCCCAGAATGCACCTGGTCAGAATCCTCAAATTGCAACTGATCATTGGTCAGCTGGGGTACTCTTGCAAGACTTGATGCAGGGGACTCTGGTCAGCTCCTTTGTACCTGTAGCTTACAAGGGGGCACTCCTGGAGTTGCAGAAGCAAGGCAAAGTCATTTTCTTGTTGAAGCCCAAGGTGTGCAGCTTGTGCAGTCCTTGTGGGTGCAGTGTCCAGGTGCAGGCCAGGGGACGAGCATGGCAGTTCTTCTTCTTCCAGTATTTTCTTCCAGCAGGGATCTGAATTGTGGGGCAGCGCTGTCATATTTATCCTTGATCCTGGGGGTGAAAAGCAGGGGTGCTCTTATCCAATGGGGTGCAGGACAACACCCTTTGGGGTGACCACTTCCTGTGAAGTGTGGTAAAAATCAATCCCAGAAAGCAGCAATCATTTAAAAATCCAACATGGAGGAAATCTCTCCTTGAAGGTTATATCTAGCTCAGCCCACCCACTGATGTGGTCAAGTTTCCCTACCACACCTGCTCCAGTACCTCTCCTAATATAATCAGTGGGGCTCTTGTCTGTGGGTGCAAGAAATGGGGGAGGTCCAGTTTCTGTCCCAAGTTGCTTTCCCCCCTTTGATGACCAGTTTGGCTACTCTTCCCCCTTTCTTGCTCCGCTATCTGCTGTAGCAGTTATCTGCCCCCCAGATGCTTCCTTTGTGTCAGTTAAGGCCACTTCACACCTCATTAAGGCAGCCTGGCTCAGGCTG
Source organism: Pleurodeles waltl (assembly GCF_031143425.1). Lineage (NCBI taxonomy): Eukaryota > Metazoa > Chordata > Amphibia > Caudata > Salamandridae > Pleurodeles > Pleurodeles waltl. The sequence goes on from NC_090437.1 coordinate 423,726,250, forward strand.
CCAGAGGCTGACCAATCAGGAAAGGACACTATGGGGCTGAATTTAGTAACTCTCAGAAAGAGTTCTGAAACACTTTCCCTGTGCTAGCTGTATTAAATTCAACATTTGCAAGTTGTTGGATTTATTATAACATTTAGGCCCTCATTATGACATTGGCGGTAAGTACCGCTTACCGCCATGCTGACTGCTGCCAACATACCGCCACCGCAGCAGATCACTGCTACCCATATTATGACACACACATAGCAATCCGTCACTATACAGTCACACTCACAAGTCCGCCAGCCCAACTGTTGGTGAAAAACTGGCGGTAGCAAAACCCACACCGTTACACCAACAGAACTACACCCAGAACATTATGACCCACAAATCACCACAGAGGACATTCAATAGCGGTAAACCATAGGCGGTAAATACCGCTGCGCTCAGAATACACCCACACATACAAAACAACACCATATTGGACAATTCAAACTACACACACCTGACACCCATTCACACACCACACCCACACACCACTATAAAACACACATCCACAGTACCCACAACCCTTTATGAATATAAAGAAGTGCCACAAGAGAGATAGCAAGACCACAGACAAGACCACAGCCACACACCACCATCACATATACACCATCCATGCACAATACATCACACACCCCAACACATCACCCTACACACCCTCACCCACACCACTCACACTACACCCATGGCACCACAATGACACCCCAGGTTCTCAGAGGAGGAGCTAATGGTCATGGTGGAGGAAATCATCCGGGTAGAGCCACAGCTATTCAGAGCAGGTGCAGCAGACATCCATTGCAAGGAAGATGGAGATATGGCGGAGAATCGTGGACAGGGTCAACGCAGTGGGACAGCACCCCAGAACAAGGGATGACATTAGGAAGAGGTGGAACGACCTACGTGGGAAGGTGCGTTCCATGGCAGCAAGACACCAACTAGCTATACAGAGGACTGGTGGTGGACTCCCACCTCTTCCCCCACAACTAACAAAATAGGAGGAGCAAGTCTTGGCAATCATGCATCCTGAGGGCCTGGCAGGAGTAGGAGGAGGACTGGACTCAGGTAAGTCAAATCTCTATTACTATCACCCCCCCACCTGCATGCCATCACATACCCCTACCCTTGTTCTCACTCCCATCACTCCACCACCTCCCACACACCCCACCATCACAACCAACCCATCCCAATACCAAGCCCTGCATGCAACACCAGTGTATGGACACCCATCATAGACCTACATGGACACCCATCACCACTGCATGCACACTAGAAGGAAACAGATAACAACTCATACAAGGCAAAGCTGCCAGGGCAAAAACAACCTTAGAGGGCAACACACCCATGCACAAGATGTCACACACAGAAACAATAACACTGCATTTACATCCCCACAGGTACCCCACCTAACGCCTGTAGGAAAGTACCATCTTGCCTGCCATGTTACCCCCATTTTTACATGTATGTAAGTTTGTTTTTGCCTGTCTCACTGGGATCCTGCTAGCCAGGACCCCAGTGCTCATAGTTTGGGGCCTGAATGTGTGTTCCTGTGTAATGACCAACTGTGTCACTGAGGCTCTGCTAACCAGAACCTCAGTGCTTATGCTCTCTCTGACTTTAAATTTGTCACTATAGACTAGTGACCATTTTTACCAATTCTAATTGGCACACTGGAACACCCTTATAATTCCCTAGTATATGGTACCTAGGTACCCATGGTATTGGGGTTCCAGGAGATACCTATGGGTTGCAGCATTTCTTCTGCCACCCATAGGGAGCTCAGACAAACCTTTACACAGGACTGCCATTGCAGCCTGAGTGAAATAACGCACACATTATTTCACAGCCATTTTCCCTGCACGTAAGTAACTTACAAGTCACCTATATGGCTAACCTTCACTTGCTGAAGGTTAGGTGCCAAGTTACTAAGTGTGAGGGCACCCTTGCACTAGCAAAGGTGCCCCCACATAGTTCAGGGCAATTTCCCTGGACTTGCGAGTGCGGGGACACCATTATTCGTGTGCACTACATATAGGTCAATACCTATATGTAGCTTCACAATGGTAACTCCGAATATGGCCATGTAACAAGTCTAAGATCATGGAATTGTCCCCCCATACCAAATCTGGTATTGGGGTGCTAATCCCATGCATCCCCGGGACTCCACTATGGACCCCGGGTACTGCCAAACCAGCTTTCTGGGGTTTTCACTGCCACCCCACAGACAGGGTTCTACCCTCCTGGGGTCTGGGCAGCCCAGTTCCAGGAAGGCAGAACAAAGAATTTCCTCTGAGAGAGGGTGTTACACCCTCTCCCTTTGGAAATAGGTGTTGAAGGCTGGGGAGGTGCAGCAGCTGGAAATGCTTTGAAGGGCACAGATGGTGCCCTCCTTGCATAAGCCAGTCTACACCAGTTTAGGGAACCCCCAGTCCCTGCTCTGGCGTGAAACTGGAAAAAGGAAAGGGGAGTGAACACTCCCCTGTCCATCACCACCCCAGGGGTGGTGCCCAGAGTTCCTCCAGTGTGTCCCAGACCTCTGCCATCTTGGATCCAGAGGTGTGAGGGCACTCTGGAGGCCTCTGAGTGGCCAGTGCCAGCAGGTGACATCAGAGACCCCTCCTGATAAGTGCTTACCTGACTAGGTGGTCAGTCCTCCTCTGAGGGCTAATTAGGGTCTCTCCAGTGGGCTTTTCCTCAGATAACGACTTGCAAGAATTCACCAGAGTTCCTCTGCACCTCTCTCTTCGACTTCTGCCAAGGATCGACCGCTGACTGCACCAGGATGCCTGCAAAACTGCAACAAAGTAGTAAGAAGACTACCAGCGACAATGTAGCGCCTAATCCTGCCAGCTTTCTCGACTGTTTCCTGGTGGTGCATGCTTTTGGGGCTGTCTGCCTTTATCCTGCACTGGAAGCCACAAGGAAATCTCCCGTGGGTTGACGGTATCTTCCCCCTGCTCCAGCAGGCACCAAACTTCAGCATCACTGGTACTCTGGGACCCATCTCATCCTGAGGAGCGTGACCCTTGGAACACAGGTGGTAGACCCAGGTGACCCAGACTGTCCAGTTGTCCAACTGTCCAAATTTGGAGGAGGTACGTCCTTGCCTCCCCTCTCCAGACAGTAATCCTGTGCACCACGTGAACTGTAGCTGCTAGGGCTTCTGTGCACATTTCCACAGAATCCTTCATGCACAGCCAAGCCCAGGTCCCCAGCACTCTGTCCTGCAATGCTCAGCTCCCTGAGTTGATCTCTGGCTTTGTGGGACCCTCTTTTGTAGTGTTGAGATGACTGCCATATTCAGACATCTTGAACCCGTGTTCAAGTGCTTCTGTGGGTGCTACCTTCTTGTGCATGGGCTCTCTACATTGCTGAGGGCCCCCTCTGTCTCCTCTCCCAAGTGACGACATCCTGATCCCTCCTGGGCCCGGGCAGCACCCTTTCTCTTCAACAGCAAGTCTTGCAGCTAGCAAGGCTTGTTTGCAGTCTTTTGCCACAGAAACAACTCTGCATCCTCCAGTAGTCCGTGGGACATCTTCTGCTTGAAGGAGAAGTTCCTAGCACCTTTCATTGTTGCCAATTCTTCAGCTTCTTCCATCCAGAGTCAGCCATTTTGCACCTTCATCCGTGGTTTAGTGGGCTCCTGTCTCCCCGGACACTTTCACAACTCTTGGACTTGGGGTGTGCAGGTCCTCAGGTCCAGGAATCCATCTTCAGTGCTTTGCAGTCTGTTGTGGTCTTTGCAAAATCCTCTATCACGTGTTTAGTGTGTTTCTGGGGAAATAGTAGTACTTTACTCCTACTTTCCAGGGTCTTGGGGTGGGGTATCTTGGACAACCTCAGTGTTTTCTTACACTTCCAGCGACTCTCTACACACTACACCTGCCTAGGGGTCCATTCGTGGTTCGCATTCCACTTTCTTAGTATATGGTTTGTGTTGCCCCTAGGCCTGTTGTATCCTATTGTACTCTACAGTGTTTGCACTACTTTCTGACTGTTTTACTTACCTGATTTTGGTTTGTGTGTATATTTTGTGTTTTTTACTTACCTCCTAAGGTAAGATATTTTTGACACATTGTCACCAAAATAAAGTACCTTTATGTTTAGAAACCCTGAGTATTGTCTTTCTTATGATATAGTACCTTTAGGATATAAGTGGTATAGTAGGAGCTTTGCATGTCTCCTAGTTCAGCCTAAGCTGCTCTGCTATAGCTACTTCTATCAGTCTAAGCTGCTAGAACACTACTAATCTACTGATAAGGGATAACTGGACCTGGCACAAGGTGTAAGTACCATCAGGTACCTACTATAAGCCAGGCCAGCCTTCTACAAAGTCACTGGAGAGGAAGTGCCAGCAACACCCAGCCTCCCCCCAGAAGAGGCCCCCAGTGATGACAGCAGCTCTGGGCGCCTGGATCTGGATGTTCAACCTGGCCCATCGGGGATCTCCGGACAGTCGGTTACCCAAGCACAGTCCCATACCAGCACAGAACCTCCACCTCAGGAAACACCAGCACAGTACCCACCCAGCAGGCCCATACTTCTGTGCCCAGGACACATCCATCTGCAGTGTGTCCACCACTACATGGATCCCAGGTCCCCGCACAAAAACAGGAGGATCAGGGACCTGGGGTCAGTGTCAGTGGGCACATGGTTCAGAGGACAGAGGCACAGGATAACAGGGAAGTTGGGAGGACTGCTGTGCGACGGGGGAGGTCAGGTCCAGGGAACCAACACTCCAGGAAGCACTCACCAAGATCCTGGGAGCATACCACCATTCCCAGGAGATGATGGGCCAGATACTAGCCAACATGCAGGAGAACCAATGGCTGCAGGAGGGACAGTACATGGGGATCAGCGAGGGCTTGAAGGACATCAACACCACCCTGGTCACCATTGCAGCGGTGCTGGCAGACATGGCCAACACTATGAGGGAGGCAATGGCACACCACCAGGCCTCTACCACTAGCCAAACCGATGAACAGCCCTCCACCTCCACTGCCGCTAGTGGACAGGAGGCCCTGCCACAGGACCCCTCCCCTGCAGACGGAGAATCACCCCACAAACGTTCCCTGCGATCCAGGCAGAAGCGAGAGACTATTGCCAAGACCCCTGCCAGGAAGAAAGACTCTTCTGAATGTCACCCTTGTGTCCCACCCTGTCACCCTGTCCACCTTGAACTGCCATTGCTCCCCTTCCTATGCCCCCTTGGACAATGCACCTGTGATCCACATAGACTGAACTCTATCCTGGACTTTCCTCCAACATCAATCCAGCCCATTGCACATCCCCCTCTACTTATTAGCACTTAAATAAACACCCTTTGAAAAAAAATACAAGTATGGAGAATGTCAAATGATTTAACTATATATTCGTTTAACAAGGTATAAACACTGCAATACAACTGTACAGTAATGCATTCATAGGAATGACCTGTAGTTGGCTGCAGTCAACACACCAGGAGCGATAGTGGGGCACAAATATCTGCAAATAGAGATGTTAAAGGGTACAGTGAGTGGGCATAGAAGTGGGAAAATCAGCCTGCCAGTGACAATGTCAAACACAAAACTGTCAATTATAAGTGAAGTTACGCTGTCTTACCTGTGTGTCATTGGAAGTATTGACAAATTATTGCACTTCTGTTGTTCTCATCCTCATCCTCTGCCTTCTCATCTTCACTGTCCACAGGTTTCTACTGCTGCCACATGCCCATCTCCAGCCTAATCCTACTGCAGAAAAGGTACCTGGTGATGTAAGGCAAGGTTGTGCAACATACAGCATGCCAGGGGGGCAAATGCAATATGTATGCCATCAATTGCCCCAATAATGTTGGGGATATGTCCCATTGCATAGAAATCTGCTTTCACTGTGGCCAAATCCTCCACCTGGGGGAAAACGATATAGCTGCGCATGTGTTAAATCTAGGCAGACAATACTCTGGTCAGCACTATTGAGAACATTGGCTGTGACATTCCTGCTGCCAAGCCCAGTTTTCATTTCGAAGGAGCCAGTTGCCAGGAAATGGAGCATTGATAGCACTTGCACAAGAGGGGGATCCCGGTGGGGTGACGGATAGCAGATATCAGGTCAGGGTCCAATTGGGCACACAGCTTTGTGATTGTGGCCCTGTCTAGTCTATAGGTGAGGATAATGTGCCTGTCCTCTAATGTTGCCAAGTCCACCAGGGGGCTGTACACGGGGATGTCTCCATCTCCTATTCATCTACAGTGGTTGCAATCTATGGGGCAAAACGGTGAGCAGCTGGTCAGTACCTCATATTTCCAAACACTACACTTCATTACATGTTGTGATTGTAACAGTATATTGTTGGATATGTCCAACTGTTGCTTATGTGTACTGTGATGCAGTTAGGTGCCATGGCCTGCCCCCCTGAAATGGCATCCGCCTGTCCTGTATGGAGGGACATGTGGAAATGAGGTAATTCCGCTGACGTTGTGTGCCGTTGCGGGAGGCGGTCGAGAACCGCCGTGCAACTCCTCATTGATTATCATTGGGCCCTATGGCTTACAGTGCCCAATGGTGATGTACGCCGGCGGTGACAGTACGCACCGCTGCGGAAGTGACAGCCATTTTCTATCTGTTCACTCACTTGCTACCTGACCTTCAACAAGAGAGAACCTACACTGCATGTGCTGCTGTGACCTGTGTCTGGAATCGGCCATGGCTCGTGTCACTGGTGAAAGGGCCCCTGCCTTCACCGCGGTGAAATTGGAGAGACTGGTGGATGGGGTCCTACCCCAGTACCGAATGCCGTATGGGCCTCCAGACCAACAGGTGAGTACACTGTGAGCACAATGCATTGGTCCCATGTTCGGCAGGGTCTGATGTAAACTTCCTCCAGCCAAGCTAGTAAGCATCCACTACTGGGCAGGGGTCTGTGGGTCTCAGGTATGCTGCAATTGGCATTAGGTGTCCATGTCCAAGGGCTGGTGACTAGCATTGTGACTGGTAGTGCATTGCCTAGTGCGTAGGACTGTTCCCTGTGTGTGTGTTGTGTATGCCAACAGTGGTGTTGTTGGCACCATTGACCAAGTGTACCCTTTGTCTCTTCCCCCCCTTTTTGTTTTGTCACCCTGTCCTTATGTGCATTAGCATCATCTGGCAGAGGAGCACAGGCACCGGCGACGGAGGGAGCTGCATCCCACAGGGCCCAGGAGACCGAATCCACCGACGGTAAGGGCACCAGTGGGAAGGAGGGTGAGGGGAGCACCACCGCGGAGTCTTGGTGGACAGTTTGGACAGTGATACCTCCTCCGAAGGAAGCTCCCTGGTGGTGGTGGACACCTCTGTGCCCACCCCAACTACAGGTAAAGCTGCCACCCCTGTACCAGCACTGCCCACCCGTCAGCCCCTCAGCGAGTTTGCCATGCCCGCTTACCCAGGAGGGTGGGCATCTCCTTCGCCCCAGCCACCTCAAGCCCTGCCCCAGTTAGCCCTGCTGCCCTGAGTGAGGAGGCTATCGACCTCCTGCGATCCATCTCTGTTGGGCAGTCAACCATTGTGAATGTCATCCAGTGGCCGGCAGCCCAAATGCAACAGACCAATGCATTCCTAGAGGGCATTCACACTGGCATGGCAGCCCAACAGAGATCAGTCCAAGCTCTGGCCTCCTCTCTGATGCCAGCCATTGTCCCTGTTTCTAGCCTCCCCCCTCCAACTTCCTCTAGCCGATCCCATTCCCCTCAACCCCAACCTATCCCAAGCACACAGGTAGACCAGCATGCACACAGGACAACACACAGGAGTGGTTCAGGCAAACACATGCACCACACATCATCCCACAAGCACTCACACAAACACCATCCAGATGTAGACATACCAACATCCACTGCCTCCGCTGTGTCCTCCTCCTCGTCCACCTCCCTCCCAGTTGCGTCTCCACTCACACCTGCATGCACTACATACTCATCCACTCCCACCATCACCATCACGCCTATCACTACACGCCACTCACTGGCAGTCACCACCCCCACATCCATGCACACGTCCCCTTTGTCCTCTCCCACTGTGTCTGTGCCCCCTCCTCCCAAAGTACACAAACGCAAGCACTCAGACACCCATCAGCCATCCACCTCACAACAGCATCAAGCCCATGCACCTGCACCCAAACACAGCAGACTGACACCACCTACAGCCACTTCCTCTTCCTCTACTCCAAAACCTTCACCCTCTTCCCGCCCCAATGTCCCTGAGAAGCTTTTCCTCTCCACCGTTGACCTCTTCCCTACCACTCCCCCCGTCCTTCATGTCGGGCCAGGGTGGTCAGAACCCAGGTGAGCACCTCAGCCACCCAGTCCACGGCCACAATAGTGTCCACAGCTACTCCAGGTAGGAGAGGATACCACACTGAAAGGGTCCCTGCACCAGGTGCTGCAAGGAAGGCTAAGGAGGCACCACCAGCTGCGTCAAGGAAGGGCAAGGAAGCACCCCCAGCTGCTTCAAGAAAGGTCAAGGAGGCACCCCCAGCTGCCACAGGGAAGGGCAAGGAGCAGGCAAGAAGGACAGGAGTCCTGGTGCTGGAACTCATTCGCAGCCCCCACCACCAACCATGGTGGTTCAGCCATCCGAGGCTGCTGGGGAAGGGCTGGAGCCTCCCCCCACCACTGGCAGCACCGCCACCAGTACCACTGCCAGCAGCCCCAGTGGGCAGTCGTCCCAGGCTGCAGGGGAAGGGCTGGAGCCTCCTCCCACCACTGCCAGCACCGCCACCAGCCCCACTGCCAGCGCTGCCACCAGCACAGCCACCAGCACCGCCACCGGCACCGCCACCAGCACCAGGAATGCAGCAGCACCTCCAGTGGCCAGCCGCCTGAGGCTGCAGGGGAGCTCAGGGGAAGGACTGGAGCCTCCCCCTACTACTGCCAGCACCGTTACCAGCACCACTCCCACCACTGAACAGCCGTCACCGCCGGCAGACAGTGTGTAGTCCTGCATCCATGGGCTGTTGTGCAGCCTGGCCCCTGCAAATCTTGTGGGTCTGACACCCAGGTGAGAGACTGTGACCTTGCACTCCCCAAAATCTGCATCACAGGGCACAATGCCCCCTCCAGAACCAGTGGAAGAAGCCATTCACTCTCCCCATCCTCCACAGGATGAAGCTCACTGGGCACAATGCCCCCTCCAGAACCAGTGGAAGAAGCCATCCACTCACCCCATCCTCCACATGATGAACCTCACTGGGCACAATGCCCCCTCCAGAACCAGTATAGAAGCCATCCACTCACCCCATCCTCCACAAGAAGAAGCACACCGGGCACAATGCCTCCTCCAGAACCAGTGGAGAAGCCATCCACTCACCCCATCCTCCACAGGATAAAGCTCACTGGGCGCAATGCCCCCTACAGAATCAGTGGAAGTAGCCATCCACTAAAGAGACCGTGGCCTTGCACTCCCCAGGACCAAGCAGTGGTCAAACCACCCACTTGAGAGACTGTGGCCTTGCACTCCCCAGGACAGTGCACAGGGCATGCTGGCCCCTCCAGGACCCGTGGTGTTGTACCATCTTCCGTCTGAGGTGCCCCCCATTCCCCATCCCCCTGAGGTGCCTGTGTATGTTCGACCTGATGCCCCTGCAGTGTTCTCTCTGTGTTGTTGCAGGAGTGAGGTGGGGCCTTGGCCTATTTGTTGTGGCCCTGTGCCTCATGGATATTGAGGATTGGACAGTGTCCCTACATTTGTAAATATGTATATACGTTTGGATTTTGATGCATTTATTCATAGTATTATATCGTATTACACTCACTTTCTTCAAATCATTTTGTCCTTGCATTATTCCTGAGGAGTTCAGGGTAGATATGTTATGTTGCTGCTTCTGGTTGTGTGTATGGTGTAGGGGGTGGGGGTGAGTGTGTTGCGTGTGTATTTCACTCTCTTTTTCCTCCCCCCTCCCTTGTCTACTAGGCGGAAGTACTCACCGTGGTCGTCTTCGCCGGCGTTAGTGTTCATAATGTAGCAGAAGGTAGACGAGCATGGGAAAATTTTAGGCCAGTCATTATAGAGTGGGCGGTACATTGTCTTCCGCCTGGCTGTTGGCGGTTACCGCTGTGGTGCTTGTTGATTCCGCCCTGGCGTCGGTGTGTTAAAGTGGCTGTCTGTCTGAGCAGTTTCCGCCGTGGTCATGATTCCATTTTTGTTACCGCCGGCCTGTCGGCGGTATTACCGCCGCTTTATCACCGACCGCCAGGGTTGCAATGAGGGCCTTAATTTGGTACTAAACTTGCTATATTTAGCTAATCTCTGCTGAAAACAAGATTTTATTATTTCGAAATAAAGTCTTCAATGTTAGCCTATGGGGCCCTTTGACTACAATGGGGAAAACAAATTTGACTGTTTTTCCTTCACCAGGGCTTATAAAACATGTTTAATAAAGTCCCTGCTTATATTTACTCTGTGCCCAGCCCTGGCGGCACTTAGGGCAGACCTTAGTGGTGACTTATATGTAAAGATAAGGTAGGTTAGGACTTTGGAAGTACTTTTAATTCCAAAGTCGAATTTGGGGTTAACTTTAACTTGATGCAGCCAGCAATGCAGGCCTGCCTTTAAAAGGACAAGGCACACCACAGCAGTGCACCTATGGGTGCACTATCTATTCTTGGGTCCCTAAACCTACATGGCTTACCTTATACTAATGACTTACAGCTAGGTTGCCAGAGCCAAATATAACTAGGTCTCATTTGCATATACCATTTTACACAGATCACTGGCCCTGGGACTAGTTAGCAATGCCCAGTGCACATTCTGAGGCAGTAACTACCAGTATCAGTTTAAAGGTTTGGTGGGCGATCAGGGCAAAAAGAATGACTTTCCAACAAGCTTATTTCAGTGTATTTACAGAACCCTGAAGATTTTTTTACCACTGCACATTCCTCAACCATCCTCTTATCACTGTAACACATTGTAACACACTTGAGTTTACTGAGCTGGTGGGATTTACTATCAACACAATTTGTTTTATGTTATCACATCATGAAGCACTTTTAGATTTTTGTAAAAAGACTTTTATTGTTTGCCTCATCGAACCCTCACTTGCACATATACTTTGCTATTAATTAATTACTCTTTGACATTATTTATTTAATACGCTTGTCAAGCCCATTTTCAGTCTCAGAGTATGGTGCCTTTACAGGTGTCCATTTTGATGTACTGTCTTCGTGCAAAATCATGTTTATTCAGGACTCACTTCCATACAACAATAAATGTAAGATTTTTAGGTTGTACATTTCCTTGAGTACGTCCATTGAATCTGTGACCTAGCTTGTAATCCAGTCCCTTTAGTGTGCATGCTGCTGCATTAGCCCTCATTTATACCCTTGTGATATGTCTGTAGGGGTGTGTTAAATTTGCCTAATCTACTTTCGTGTAATTACACAATATTTCAGCAAAATTATGAGTAAATATGTGAAATGCAAATCTGTCATTGTGCACTATATTTTACCATGAACTGTGTCATTGCATCAGTTTTTGTGACATGAGGACGCTTTTAACAAAAAGCACAGTGAAAAGCAGCCTCTTGCATGTGGTTGTTCATGTGCGATCATGGTATATTTTTACTGTAAATGGTCCAATTTGTGGTAACTTTTTATCACAAATGTTGCATAATTGTGTAAAAGGTGCTTCTGCGGACCTGCAAATGTAAATAACGTATATTATAATATTATAATCGGCATAAAATAATGTTGGTATACTTCCCTCGCCCGATTTTGGGGGAAAATGTGAGAAATATCAGCAATATATACCAAAACAAAAAGAGGGGCGAGAATGCACCCATTCCTCAATCCACTGGGTGCTACAATTTTCTTGTTAACGCTCCTTTACTTCCCAATTTGATTTTCGTCCAGGAACACTATGTGTAATTCTATTATCTGTGTCAGGATAGCTGGAAGGACCTCCCACTTTATCATTTTTTTTCCACAGTCTAGTTCTGATAATGGTGCTGCATGCTGTGATTAAATCTAGTTAAGCCACGTAATGTAGTTGACCTTTAGTGATGGCTTAATTCTCTGTCAATAGTCACAATCAGCAAATTTATCGACCAAATGTAGTAAGTATGTTTCATTTGAAGCTCCTGAAAACTCTACTTGCTTATACCTAGCATTTATAACTCCTTCAAGTTTTCCCAATACTGTTTCCTCTTTTGCTCCCATATCAATATTACTCTGCTTATTTCATCATACACTTCCGTCAGCATAGGTCCAGGAGATAGGTTTTCTGTGTTGAAGACATCTTCGTTTCTCTTTGTAACTGGGAGAAACCTTCTACGAGTAGACCGAGGTGACATGTTCTATCTATCCCCTTGGAGCATGATGTATCAGTAGCAATATGTCAAAAATGTAGTAATCTTGGTTCTTCTTTACTGATTTTCCTTTTTTCCCTCATTTTCTTGTTAAATGGGTGCAGTTTTTGGTGCTCTGTGTTTCTAATAGGCAATCAGTCCTCATGTTATCTACTTGTCCCTTTATCTATTATACTAGCATTCATCTTCATTTCACATCTGTCAGTCTTATTTTATCCCCATCATGGAGGGCATGATGGTCCTTTGATTTGTCTTGCTTTGGGAGTTACCTGTAGACATATCCTTACCTGGAATCTCAGTTTGACATTCATTGTCACATGTGTTGGAACTTTGAGGATCACCTGCTCCACCATTCCATTTTTCCCACTACTGATCTACCCATATCTTCAGTATCACTGTTACCACAATTATGTTGTGATGTGTATCATGCACTACTCTCCTTAAGAGATTCAAAATGGATTCCAATATATTTTAAATTACAAACAGCATTGAAGGCCCTATTATTGGGTCAATTTTTACTTGAGATGGCTGTTCATTCTTTCTTCTATTAGGTATAGAGTTTGGCTCTTCCAATGAGGTATAACAATTTCCAGTTACTCAGTCAAACACATAGGGGAGTTAAATCCTTTGATTGATAGTAATATGTTACGGAAAACTGATGTTTGTATATCCTGATCTGTTACAGGGCTGGAATAGATTTTACTTGCAAAAAGTTCTATTTTCCCATACCTCTATAAGCAATAGGCAGCAACGGCATCTCTGACTGCTCTTTGCGTCCTGAATTTCCTAGGTTCATTTTCAAGATTGATGTGTCACTTTTTGTACTTTAAACAATATAGAATTCAGCAGTTTTACTTTCTCTTCCAATTGGACTGTATCCACCTTTCAACTAATCAATCCACCTAGTTCCTTCTCCTCATTTATATCACAGTCATTTTCCTCCTAGTATGAAGAACAAGTTCACCGGGTAGTGTTTTGTATTGGATGTATTTCTGCTTGAACAAAGAGCCTATGTTCATTCCCAAGCACACCAACAGGGTCTATCTTCTTCATAATCCTAGTAAATATCTATTTCCATAGACTCTTATTCATTACTCCATTCTCTGATATACCTAATAGGCTCCTTCTAATTCTATATTTTCACTATTGCTTGCTTTCCTTTTTACAATTCCTGACCTCCGTACTCTTAAACCTTCATCCACACATCCATTCCTTTTGGAGTTCATTTCCCATGGAGATTCCTAGTGCAGCCTGTTTTTTCCATGCTACTTCCTTTAAAGGTGATTGACCTTTTTTGCTTTTGTTTACCATGTTGTTTCAAATCAACTTTTTAACATTTATGTCTATGATTAGCTTTGAGTGTGGGCAATTAATAAACGAGGAGACCACTCAAGTATATGCATAAAATGTGTCCCAATTATTCTCTCAACAAATGGATAGAAATTGCTTAGAACAAGCATGCAGTGACATATTCTGCAAACAGTTTTCATTTGCAGAGACAATCTTTTTAAATTATAAACTTGCAGAGCTGGGTTCAAATTTGGTGAAAATAATCTCACCAAGGACCTCAACCAAATTATGCATGTTTTCGGTGGGGGGAAATCTTATTCCATCCGGTAGGTCTCCGAAAAAATGCGTCATTTGCAAAATGTGTTTCTGAATTGGTAATAACCAAACAAATACAGGAATGAAGCATCTTCTTTCATGTAGTTCTCTCTAAAACCTGAGACAACCCCACTGACATTTTCTGTCTACTCAGAGCAGGTGGAAAATCTCAGTGGGAGGCCAGTGGGGAGGTCGGGGTTATTGTTCGGTCCAAGGAAGGCTAAGGCAGAGTTTGGTCAGACTAATGGGAGCAATGTGTGATTCCACATGGTACAGCATGCGATGGATTTAGGACATACCCTGCTCTTGCCTGCATCCCTTTCCTTGCAATGGTTTCACTGGTGTAGATCATCACTGAGTGAAACCGGACCAAGGCCCAGATTTATGAAATGTGGTACTGCACCTAGTGCAGGGCCACTTTTCTTGCGCCCCCTGAGCGTCCCCCTAACGCCATCATGTGTGCACCGTATTTAACATATGGCACACCATGGATGTGGTCAGGGGAACTAGCATCATAATTTTGTCCGCTAGTCCGGCGCTTTGCAGGACTAGCATCAAACATTTTGATGCTAATCCTGCAAAGCACAAGGCCCACTGAACACAATGGGAGCCTCTTTTTAATGCCTGCACTTAGCAGGAGTTAAAAAATGTCGATAAAATGGTGCAAATGAATCTCCCTCTTGCATAGATTATTCCTGGCGCAGGCATGATGTGGTTCAAGGGGTTGCAAAGTGGCGCAATGCAAGCATTGCTCCATTTTGTAAATATGGGACAGCAATTTTTCCCTTCAAACGTCACATTAGTGTCAGAAAAATGATGCTAATGTGGCCACAATAAATCTGGGACCCAGTGTCTGTGGACCCAGAATTAGACACTGGGCTACATAAAATGACCCAGGGCATTTTTTACTCCCGGGCTCCACTCCTTCTAGAGTTACTACTCTGGGAGGAATACTACCACATAAAATGAGTGACTATGTGGTGGAAATAATCTTCTAGTACTGAAAAAGGACTTTGCTCTGGCACAGACAAATGTAAAGTAAATCACAAAGAGAGAAAAATCTAGAACTTAGCAGATGAAAAAAAATCAAATCACTAGATTTTACAACAATTTAATCATGGCCAAATAGAAAATGTTCATTTTAAAAGCATTAATCTATCCATAGAGAGACGTCTTTTTTATATTTACATCACAGAACTTAGGGAGTCATTATGAGTTCGGCAGATAGTTTTTACAATCTGCCAAACTTCCAACCACCCCATTCAGATCTTCCCACTAGGAAAGCAGGTGAAAACCTGAGTTTCCAACCGCTGGCCTAGTGGGAAACAGACTACACCATGGTCTCTGGCTCTTAATCGAGCCGGCGGCAATGCTGTTGCCTGCAGGGTGCACCATCACCCTCACTATGTTCACTGTCTGCAGAGCACATTGTGATCGTGCTAGCCGGGGGGCCCTGCACTGCACATGATGAGCGCATGGGCAGTGCAGGGCCCCCCTGGGGCCCCCTGCACACTTTCTCTGCCAGTATTTCAGTATTTTCATGGCAGTGGTACGGCTCTTTCCTGGTGAATTAGGACCGCCACCACCTCCAGACTGCCAGGATCTCCAATCCCAATGGAGCTGGCGGTTCCCTGGAGGCCTGACCTCTAGGGTTATAATATGGCACTCGGACCGCTACATTGGCGGCATTCAGACCACCATCCGCAAGTCTGGCGATCTAGTGACTGCCAAACTCATAAAGACTCCCTTAGTGTCATGCTGACAGGTTTCTTTGTCTGAGAATGAACAGCTAGCTACAGATTATTAGATATGGGAGTAACATTTTGGCACAAATATGAGATAGCTGCAGACAACTCATTACATGTGTCAATCCCTGTACTACTGTAACACTATCAATAAAGCTGCCAACAGAAGTAGAATATTCTTCATAACTATTAGACATGGGGTCTTTGGTTGGCAGTCAGGTTACACCCACTCCAAGCAAGGACCCTCACTCTAGTCAGGGTAAAGGAGAATCACACTCATTTAACCCCTGCTCAGCCCCTTAGTAGCTTGACAGGAGCAGGCAGGCTTAACTTCAGAAGCAATGTGTAAATTATTTGTACCAACATACACAGTAATACATTGACAACACTACAAAATGGACACCACATCAGTGTAGAAAAACAGGCAATATTTATCTAAATCAAACAGGACCAAAACGACAAAAATCCAACATACACAAGCCAAGATATGAATTTTCAAAAGAATAAGAGTCTTAATCATTAGAAAACAGTGAGAATGCTGTTGTTACACAAAGTACCTGGTAAGCTAAAGCAGCAAGGGTGATCGTGCATCGGAAAAGTCAGTGATGAGACAATTCCTTACTCTTAAGTGAGGCCCTGTGTCGTTTCCTTCACCGGTCGGGTCGGCGATGCGTCGTTTTTCTCCCTCGCAAGAGTGATGCATTGATTTCCAGCCGGGGCACTTCAGATCCGCGCAGTCGGGTTGACTTGGACACCCAGGGATGATGCATGGAAAATGCGGTCGCACAGTATCAGAAAACCGCGCGGTGTGGGGTTTGCGTCATTATCAGCCCCCGTAGGCGGGTGTTGCATGTTGTTTCTCCAGCCATGATGCGTCAATCTCCCAGCCACGATGCAGGTGGATCGTCGATTTCAGCCACGAAGCCGGCAGCTTGCCGTTTATCAGCTGCGTTGCGGAAGATACATCAAAAATTTCTCTGCACGGCATTCTGTGCTTGGATTTTCAGTTCTTGTCTGCCAACTTCACCTTTCAAGGGTCCAGGGACTGGTTAGGGAACCACCTGGCAGGGCAGGAGTCTCATCAGAGAGTCCAGGTGCTGGCAGGGGAAGTCTTTGATGGCCCTGAGACTTCAACAACAGGAGGCAAGTTCAGTTCAAGCCCTTGGAGATTCTTCTCAAGCCGGAATGCACAACAAAGTCCAGTCTATGTCCCCTTTCACAGACAGAAACAGCAACTGCAGGATAGCCCAACAAAGCACAGTCACAGGCAGGGGCAGGGGCAGCACTTCTCCTCAGCTCTTCAGCTCTTCTCCTTGGCAGAGGTTCCTCTTGATTCAAGAAGTAATCTAATTTTCAGGGGTTGTGGGTCCACTACTTATACCCATTTCTGCCTTTGAAGTAGGAAAACCTTAAAGGAAAGTTTCTCTTGTTTGTAAGGTTCTACCTTGCCCAGGCCTGGCCCCAGACACACACTAGGGGGTTGGAGACTGTATTGTGTGAGGGCAGGCACAGCCCTTTCAGGTGTGAGTGACCACACCTCCCCTCCCTCCCAGCACAGATGGCTGATCAAGATATGCAGGCTACACTCCAGTACCTTTTGGGTCACTGTCTAGAGGTGAGGTGCAACAGCCCAACCGTCAAACTGACCCAGACAGGGAATCCACAAACAGGCAGAGTCACAGAATGGTTTTGCGCAAGAAAATTGCTCATTTCTAAAAGTGGCATTTTCAAACTAACAATTTAAAAACCAACTTCACTAAAAGATGTATTTTCCAATTGTGAGTTCAAAGACCCTAAACTCCACTTTCTATCTGCTCCCAAAGAGAATCTGCACTTTAATAATATTTAAAGGCAGCCCCCAAGTTAACCTATGAGAGAGATAGGTCTTGCAACAGTGAAGACTGAATTTAGCAGTATTTCACTGTTAGGACATATAACACACATCAGTACATGTCACATCTTTAACATACACTGCACCCTGCCCATGGGGCTACCTAGGGCCTACCTTAAGGGTGCCTTACATGTAGAAAAAGGGAAAGTTTAGACCTGGCACGTGGGCACACTTGCCAGGTTGAATTGGCAGTTTAAAACTGCACACACAGACACTGCAGTGGCAGGTCTGAGCCATGTTTACAGGGCTAGTCGTGTAGCTGGCACAACCAGTGCTGCAGGCCCACTAGTAGCATTTGAGTTACAGGCCCTGGGCACCTCCAGTGCACTCTACTAGGGACTTACCAGTAAATCAGATTTGCTTAGCATGGATAAACCAATCACCAATTCAATTTACACAGAGAGCATATGCACTTTAGCACTGGTTAGCAGTGGTAAGGTGCCCAGTGTCCTAAAACCAACAAAAACAGGTAAAACAAAATAAGAGGAAGGAGGCAAAGAGATTGGGGATGTCCCTGGAAAAAGGGCCAACTCCAACAGAAACTATGAAGTACTGAATCAACCACCTGTCTCACCCACCTGTTCCATGCTCCATGCACAAGTTCAATACCATGAACTACTCCTTCAATAAACAATACAGAAGATTCAACAGCTGTTTGACCACACCAAACATGTTTTTCCTATGACACCAACATCAAATCCCACAATGGTAACCCCTCAAAATGTGTCTTTCAAGGACCTTGCTGAGATCCTCAATTCCTTCAAAAATGCCAGCTGTTAAAAGTCTTTCTTCATCCTTCAACAAAGCCTTTTCTGGAGAAGCTCTCTCACCCAAAGTCACGATTGCCACTGCCTCCCTAACTCAAGGCATCTTTCCAGAAGCTCTCAAGGCAGGCCGATTTCTCCCATTCCTCATGAAATCTGCACTAAACAAAAGCAACCCTGCCAAGTACATGCCAATCACTCATCAAGAAGAGTTCAGATTTACTACTCCCACTCCAACGTGAAGAATATTAGTAAAAGTGTTAGACTATGAAGTGGTCAAGCATACTATTCCCACTTCAGTGAAAGCAACAGTAAGGAATGGGGTAAACGTAGGAGCGATCAGATTTACCATTCCCACTCCAACCTGACCAGTGTGGAAAGTGTTGTCTTTGGAAGTTTCATATATACAATATCCACTCCTCTACGTAAGCAACAGTATTGGAAGTGTTGGACTTAATGGAAGTAATGGACTATGAAGAAATCAGATTTACTATTCCCACTCGAATGTAAGAAAAAGGAGGGAGAATGTTGGACTTTGGAGGGGTCAGATTTACAATACAGTAGTGAAAGTGTTGTATTTTGAAGGGATTTGATTTAATATTTCGACTCCAATGTAAGGTACAGTAGGGATATTTTTTTACTTTGAAGTGTATGGATCCCCTCTTCTTGGAATTTGGCGTGCATTGTCCCCATATATAAAAAGCAAAACCGGAGTGATCCCAAATCCTACAGCACAATCTCACTCCTAGAGTCCTCAATGAAAATCCTGGGGTGAATAGTTTTAAGATGGATTGACAATTGGATGAGTGGGAATCATGAGCTGAGTAGGGTTCAGTATAGCTGTAGGGAAGGGCTTGAAACTCAAGAGCATCATCTATATTTGCTTATGCTGATTGGTGAATATAAGCAGGCAAAGAAGGGTACCCTGTACCTTGCCTTCATGGATCTTAGCTGCGCATTCGATAAGGTGAACCGTAGTAAGTTATGGGAAAGGCTAACCTTGATGGGCTTGGAGCCCCAAATTGTGGAACAGCTCCGTTACTTACATTCGGGAACAAATGCAACTGTGAGGTTCGGGATGGAGGGAGAATGCACGGAATCTTTTGGATTTAGAAGGGGTGTGAGACAGGGGTGTGTTCTGGGCCCCACCCTTTTTCTTTTATATACTAATGGGCTGCGCAATATTCTGGTAGAAAATGTAAGGATGTTCCCAAAATAAGTGGAGAGAGTGTCCCAGTCCTGAGATATGCATATGGTGCGGTACTTGTGGCCCAGACCATGAACGGTCTCCGCGAGGTGGTTAGGGCATATGATAATTTTATGTCTGACTTGAACTTGAAGGTAAATAGCGGTAAGTCACATTTCATGGTTCATGGTAAACCAAGGAGTAAAGTGGATGGGGTAAAGATCAATGGCCAATGTGTTAGCCATCTACAGGAATTTCCCTATCTGGGGGTAACATTTGATGATAAGGGTACATGGAAGCCCTGCATCTCAAGAAGGTCTGCGCATTTTAATGCTGCCGTAGGAGCTACCTTTGAGTTTGCCTCAAGAGTGGGGAATAAACCAATACAGCCCCTGCTTGAGGTATATAATCGCAAACGCCTCCCGGATTTAACGTACGGGGCAGCACTCTGGGGCTATTTGGGAAGTAAGGCTCCCTTGAAAGAGGAAAATTGCTTCTGCAGAAGGCTGTTGGGTGTGGGACAAAATACCTCCTGTTTCTGTATGCATGAGGAACTGAATTTGGAGTTCATAGGCAATGCTATTAAGATGGCACCATTTCTGCTATGGATCTCAATTTCTTAAATGAGTGTGCCTCCCTAAATAGGAAATCCTGCTTGACTGTATGGCTTCCAGTCACGCTATAGATATTCCCTCGCTGTCTTATATAAAAGAACTTGCTGCATCTCTTGGTCACCCAGACATGTTTAATGTCCCAGAGTGTCTAACACTCTCTGATAAACGGTGGGCAAAGGAGAACCTTATTAATATTCTAGGGGCCAAGAGGGAGGCAGTGGAACTAAAGAAACAATCAGTGAGCGATTTCCTAATATTAAAGATGACGATGGGTCCAGAGTTGTATCTTTTGACGGTACAGAATGTATGGGAAAGGACACTTATTTCGCGCTTCCGCTTAGGAGTAATGAGGTGTAATTTATGTTTCCCCCTTGGTCAATATGACCCGAAATGTATACAAATTTGCCCCTGTGATAGGTTGTCCACACAGACTCTGCTCCATTTTACTTTGTTCTGTGATTTTTATGCACCATTTAGGTGACAATTTTTATCCCCCTTACTGCGGTAAAGGGGCTTTCTGCAGTATCACCCGGCTTTTGTGGGGTGCAAATGGTCCCTTATGTGTTGGTGTGCAGGGGGGGTGTGTCTTTTTTAAAGAGCGCCATAACTTGGTGGAATAGCATACATTTTAAATTATTTAAGCTTTTATCTGTGTCAATTTTTAGCTTGTTTTGATTATTATGTGCTATGTATTTATGTGATTTATGGTTGATACTATTTAACTGAATAAAGAATTGTCTTAACTTTGAAGGGGTTAGTAAATCCTCCCCAAAGCAAGCAACACTAGGAAACTGTAGGACATTATAGAGGACAGATTTACTACCTTCACTCCAACCTGAACAACAGTAAGGATAGTGCTAGATTTTGGAGGGGCCAGATGAATTATTCCCACTCCAGCATAAGCAACAGTAGGAAAAGTGTTGGGCTTTGAAAGGTTCGGATTTCCTAATCCCTCTTCAAATTAAATAACATTATGCAAGTTGTGGGAGACTGGAAAACTTGAATTTACTATTCCGTCCCTAAAAATATATACTTAACATTTTAACATAAGATATATTTTAACAAATGTATAAAAATATATATTTTACATTATATATATATTTTTTAAATATATCAAATTAAAATACATTTAAAATTTCAGAAGAGAAAAAATATATATTTACCGATAGTGTGTGTGTGTGTGTGTGTATGTGTGTGTGTATTTAAAAAAAAACTTTCCAACATGCTACTCAAAAAATCTAAAATCCAGAAAAATAAACCAAAATAATGCTTGAAAATTATAATGAATACTTACAAGACAATACTGAAAAAAATTCTAAAAGTACAATCAATGAAAATATGAATTATTAAAAACACATGATATAATTTGCATTCTCGATAATATAATTAACTAATTAACAATATTACATTAAAAATGATATAAAGAAACTGAAAAAATATGTTTTCATCTTCTGTTTTTGTCCCAAGGTATTTATGACATCACACTATTTTATGCACTCAAAAGGTGATTGGAGGAATGCTTGCAATATGTTTAACTACTGGCAGTCACTCATGGTAGAATTTCTGCCCATAGATCTTATGCCCATCATGCCATCTCGGATTAGACCAAGCCATAATCAAATCAACCTTGGTGCTGCTCCAGTAGGAACAGTCCAGCCTGAACTACCAAGCCAAGACCTCTCCATACTGTAATACAAACAACTCAAATCTAGTTTCAGCCTGATTGAGCCTCTTCAGTTAGGTGTTACTTGATTCCAGTAGCACAATGACCAATGGACTCATGTCAGGGCATATGCTTGGCCGCTTAGAGCATGACATCAAACACACAAAAGGTGACGGCAGGAATACTTCCATTTAGTTTAAACTTTGGCAGTCACTTGGAGAAGCATTCCAGCATATTCTCCTTTTGCCCACCATGCTACCTCATATTACACTCAACCACATGCAAATCAGTTTTGGTCCTGCTCCAATAGAAACAGTCCAGTCTGACCTGCCAGCCTGTTCCTCTCCCAATCGGAACACATGCAACTCAATATTTGGATCAAATGATATTTTTATAACAATACTTTGGTAGAGCACCTTATTAACATGTACTTTTGTTTTACAAGATTGATTGATATGTGTTACTGCAATGCCTTTAAGCTGTAGGCCAGTCAGAGCACGTTGGTGCTCATAGCAGCTATAATTTGTTCTAGCAAATGTGATTAGTGTAAATTGACTGTGCAGCCAACATTTGATATTTTACCTCCCATGTCATAAATACATTTCATTCTACATCTACCATCTACAAATAACTTTTAGGGACTTAAAAAGTCATTTTATGTGATGATTTAACACCCCCTGACCTTACTATCATAGTACATAATAGTACTTTTCGAAATAGAGAATCGTTCATGTAGTCAAATGGAGATATAGGTTGTTGTCATATAATCTATGTGCTCTATGATTTCATAAGGCACCATTAATGGTGCTAGATTTTACTCATAAGTAAGAACTTAACCGCTTTCATGCTGAGGATGGAACAGTTCCATCCTCAGAGGCGGTAGGCATGTGTTGAGGATGGACTTGTTCTGTCCTCGGCTCACAAGCAAGCAATCCCTCTTGTGTGGGCATCAGAGGGATTTCTTGCTCAAAGAAAGAGCTGCAGGGGTTGGGGAAGAGCTTCCTCAGCTCCTGAGTCTGTTTCTTCATTTTCAGTGAAATGAGACGATTGGTTTATTTAATTTGCACTGCCTAGGTGCTTGTGGGGCTATCTCTTCCAGGGGAGAGATAACATTGGAATGCGAAGAATTCCTACCACCCAGTATTGCCCCACTTGTGGTGATAAAAAGTCTGCTCCACTTGTGTGGCTGGGCCTAGCTCCAGTGACAGGAACTGATCCAAATGAGGTCAATAGGAGTCTTCATGCTAGGGCTCCCATTGTCCTTGGTTTGATCCGTTCCTGTTGTGGCACTAGTCCCAGCCACACAAGTAGGGGAGCTCTTTTATCAGCACAGGGGGGGAAATGCTGGATGGAAGAAATGCTGTTGATTCCTTCTGATTCTGGAAGTTTCCATCACAGAAATGTAAGAAAAATGTGTGATTTCAGGCAAAGTTTGGGGTTTGCAGGGCATCATGGGTAAAAACAACATAATGGAATCTGTGCAAGTCACGCTATACGGAATTCCCCTTGGAGTCTGGTTGCTAAAAATGTACAGGTTGGCTAGGTTTCTGTAGGTGCTGGCCAAGCTAGGGTCCAAAATCTAGAGCTACCCACATCGGAAAAAGAGGGTCAGTTTTCTTGGAAAAATGTGCTGCATCAATGTTGTGTTTTTGCTGTTCCCTGTCCCGGGCACTGGGTCTAATCGCACAAGTGAGGTACCATTTATATCGGGCGATTTGGGGGAATATCAGGTGGAAGGAAATTTGTGTCTCTCAACAGATTCTAGAACTTTCCATCACAGAAATGTGGGGAAAATGTGTTTTTTTTAGTCAATATTTGAGGTTTGCAATGGATTCTGGGCAAAAAACGTGGGGAGAGACACAAGTCGGCCCACCCTGGATACTCCTAGGTGTCTAGTTTTCAAAAATGTACAGGTTGGCTAGGTTTCCCAAGGGGCCAACTGAGCTAGGATCCTAAATCTAGAGCTACCCACATCCGAAAAAGAGAGTCAGTTTTGGTTAGACAAATGTGCTGCATCCATGTTGCGTTTTGGGCCATTTCCTGTTGTGGGCACTAAGGGGGTCATTCCGACCCTGGCGGTCGGTGTTAAAGCGGCGGCCAACCCACCAACAGGCAGGCGGTCAAAAAAATGGAATTCCGACCCTGGCGGGAACCGCCAACACAGCCCGCCACTTTAACACTCCGACCGCCACGGCGGGGCAAACAAACAGCGCGGCGGTCACTGCCAACAGACAGGCGGCAGACAATGTACCGCCCACCCTATCACGACCCACCAATCCGCCACCTTTTCCGGGGCGGGAGCCCCGCCGATAAAAACACGGCGGAAACAGATCACGAACGGGAAAACGCTCACCTCTATACACTCCACGAGGAATCTGGACAGCATGGAACCCGAATTAAACATCCTACCAGCGATTGTCTACCTGCTCCTCTACCAGGAGCACGAACGCCGCCGCAGGAGACAACGGTGAGTACTGCACCTTCGACACAGGGGAGGGGGGAGGAGAAAAGATTACGGGCACACACATACGCGACACCCCCCACCCCCCCAAATCCCCACACACCAATGCAGAGCAGCAAGTCAGATTTACTCCCCCCAAACCCCCCGGAATAATTCAAAGACAAAATAAAATGATCATTAAAATAGAAGTATATTAAAGCATATTTGAACTTAAGTGAAATATTAGATTATTTAAACAAATAAATCACAACATGAAGAATATGAACATAGTCCAAAAGTCCGGCACATATTGGCTACATGCCATTGTCCGTGGGCCAATGTGAATAAACACATGGGCAAAGCCCACACACGAAACCCGATTCCATTGGAGAGAACACTGCTGTGGCATCAGATAATAAAACCACAGGCACCTCAGGGGGAAGGGAAGGGGGGCCACCTCAGCCACATGAGTCCACGACGCCAGATCCACGAGGGGCCTCCATGCCCACTGTACCATCCTGGGGAGTGCAAAGCCACAGTCTCACAAGTCTCTACAGTGGGTGCATTGCCCACTGTACCATCCTGGGGAGTGCAAAGCCACAGTCCATCTGGTGGATTACAGACTCCACTGGTTATGGAGGAGGCATGGTGCCCAGAGTGCTTCGTGAAGCCCTGCCCGACACAGATCCGGCCCTGCCAATGGGCCAGCGGTGCTTGAGATGAAGGCCCCAGCAGAGCGGTGCTTGAGAGGAAGGGCCCAGCGGAGCGGTGCTTGACAGGAAGGGCCCAGCGGAGCGGTGCAGAGACGGCGGGGAACAGCAGAGCGGTGCTTGAGAGGAAGGGCCCAGCGGAGCGGTGCTTGACAGGAAGGGCCCAGCGGAGCGGTGCTTGAGATGAAGGGCCCAGCGGAGCGGTGCTTGAGATGAAGGGCCCAGCGGAGCGGTGCTTGAGAGGAAGGGCCCAGCGGAGCGGTGCTTGACAGGAAGGGCCCAGCGGAGCGGTGACAAGACGGCGGGGCCCAGGGGAGCGGGGCTTGACAGGAAGGGCCCAGCGGAGCGGTGCTTGACAGGAACGGCCCAGCGGAGCGGTGCCTGACAGGAGACGGCGGGGCCCAGCGGAGCGGTGCTTGAGATGAAGGGCCCAGCGGAGCGGTGCTTGAGAGGAAGGGCCCAGCGGAGCGGTGCTTGACAGGAAGGGCCCAGCGGAGCGGTGCAGAGACGGCGGGGCCCAGCGGAGCGGTGCTTGACAGGATCGGCCCAGCGGAGCGGTGCTTGACAGGAACGGCCCAGCGGAGCGGTGACTGACAGGAGACGGCGGGGCCCAGCGGAGCGGTGCTTGAGATGAAGGGCCCAGCGGAGCGGTGCTTGAGAGGAAGGGCCCAGCGGAGTGGTGCAGAGACGGCGGGGCACAGCGGAGCGGTGCTTGAGAGGAAGGGCCCAGCGGAGCGGTGCAGAGACGGCGGGGCCCAGCGGAGCGGTGCTTGAGATGAAGGGCCCAGCGGAGCGGTGCTTGAGAGGAAGGGCCCAGCAGAGCGGTGCAGAGACAGCGGGGCACAGCGGAGCGGTGCTTGAGAGGAAGGGCCCAGTGGAGCGGTGCAGAGACGGCGGGGCCCAGCGGAGCGGTGCTTGACAGGAAGGGCCCAGCGGAGCGTTGCCGAGACGGCGGGGCCCAGCGGAGCGGTGCTTGACAGGAAGGGCCCAGCGGAGCGGTGCTTGAGAGGAAGGGCCCAGCGGAGCGGTGCTTGACTGGAAGGGCCCAGAGGAGCGGTGCTTGACAGGAAGGGCCCAGCGGAGCGGTGCTTGAGAGGAAGGGCCCAGCGGAGCGGTGCTTGAGAGGAAGGGCCCAGCGGAGCGGTGCTTGACAGGAAGGGCCCAGCGGAGCGGTGCAGAGACGGCGGGGCACAGCGGAGCGGTGCTTGAGAGGAAGGGCCCAGCGGAGCGGTGCAGAGACGGCATGGCCCAGCGGAGCGGTGCTTGAGATGAAGGGCCCAGCGGAGCGGTGCTTGAGAGGAAGGGCCCAGCGGAGCGGTGCAGAGACGGCGGGGCACAGCGGAGCGGTGCTTGAGAGGAAGGGCCCAGCGGAGCGGTGCAGAGACGGCGGGGCCCAGCGGAGCGGTGCTTGAGAGGAAGGGCCCAGCGGAGCGGTGCAGAGATGGCGGGGTCCGGCGGAACGGTGCTTGACAGGAAGGGCCCAGCGGAGCGGTGCTTGAGAGGAAGGGCCCAGCGGAGCGGTGCAGAGATGGCGGGGCCCAGCGGAGCAGTGCTTGACAGGAAGGGCCCAGCGGAGCGGTGCTTGACAGGAAGGGCCCAGCGGCGCGGTGCTTGACAGGAAGGGCCCAGCAGAGCGGTGCTTGAGAGGAAGGTCCCAGGGAGCGGTGCTTGACAGGAAGGGCCCAGCGGAGCGGTGCTTGACAGGAAGGGCCCAGCGGAGCGGTGCTTGAGAGGAAGGGCCCAGCGGAGAGGTGCTTGAGATGAAGGGCCCAGCGGAGCGGTGCTTGAGAGGAAGGGCCCAGCGGAGCGGTGCTTGAGATGAAGGGCCCAGCGCAGCGGTGCCTCTCACGGCGGGGCCCTGTTCAGCGGTTCTTCTCACGGCGGGGCCCAGCGGAGCGGTGCTTCTCACGGCGGGGCCCTGTTCAGCGGTTCTTCTCACGGCGGGGCCCAGCGGAGCGGTGCTTCTCACGGCGGGGCTCTGTTCAGCAGTTCTTCTCACGGCGGGGCCCAGCGGAGCGGTGCTTCTCACGCCGGGGCCCTGTTCAGCGGTTCTTCTCACGGCGGGGCCCTGTTCAGCGGTTCTTCTCACGGCGGGGCCCAGCGGAGCGGTGCCTCTCACGGCGGGGCCCTGTTCAGCGGTTCTTCTCACGGCGGGGCCCAGCGGAGCGGTGCCTCTCACGGTGGGGCCCTGTTCAGCGGTTCTTCTCACGGCGGGGCCCAGCGGAGCGGTGCTTCTCACGGCGGGGCCCAGTGGAGCGGTGCCTCTCACGGCGGGCCCTGTTCAGCGGTTCTTCTCACGGCGGGGCCCAGCAGAGCGGTGCCTCTCACTGCGGGGCCCTGTTCAGCGGTTCTTCTCACCGCGGGGCCCAGCGGAGCGGTGCCTCTCACGGCGGGGCCCTGTTCAGCGGTTCTTCTCACGGCGGGGCCCAGCGGAGCGGTGCTTCTCACGGCGGGGCCCTGTTCAGCGGTTCTTCTCACGGCGGGGCCCAGCGGAGCGGTGCCTCTCACGGCGTGGCCCTGTTCAGCGGTTCTTCTCACGGCGGGCCCAGCGGAGCGGTTCTTCTCACGGCGGGGCCCAGCGGAGCGGTGCTTCTCACGGCGGGGCCCTGTTCAGTGGTGCTTGTCTTGTGTTCCTAGGGAACCAGACCTGGGCAATCATTCCCGCTCAGTCGCCATCCGACCTATCGCTTGCGGGCCCTCCTGTGTTGGACTCCTGGGCCCGTGGGTGTCCTCTGTCACACCCCAAATGGGGCTGGTGGGGCCCTCCTGGGCAGCTCGCCTGCTGCCGGACTTCTTCGCCCTGCTGCCCTTGCCCTCCTTGGACGAATCTCTGGGGCCCTTGCCTCCCTTGGAAGTATCTCTGGGGCCCTTGCCCTCCTTGGACGAATCTCTGGGGCCCTTGCCTCCCTTGGAAGTATCTCTGGGGCCCTTGCCCTCCTTGGACGAATCTCTGGGGCCCTTGCCTCCCTTGGAAGTATCTCTGGGGCCCTTGCCCTCCTTGGAAGAAACTCTGGGGCCCTTGCCTCCCTTGGTGGATGGGCCCGGTGACGGTGCAAGGCTGGTGTCCTTGGGGGCAGCAGTCTCAGGCCTGTGGCGCTGGCCCTTCACTTTTTTGCTTCTTTTCCCAGGGGGTGGGCTGGCTGTCCCCTTGCTGCTGGCCGATGTTCCTGCCCTAGGAGCTGGTGGACTCCAATAGCCCTGAACGATGGTCCTAGTAGGTGCAGGGCTTCTGGTGGCTGAGGTGCTGGTTGGACTCTTAGGAGATGGAGGGGGTGGGTCAGTTGTTGGAAAGAGGTCAAGGTTGGAAAGGAAAATCAATTTCGAAAGACAGGGACGGGTAGTTATAGTGGGTATGGGAGTGGAGGAAGAGGATGTGGTTGTAGGAGAGTCAAATGTGCTGTCTTTGGGTGCAGGTGCTTGTGACGGAGGCTGTCGTGAGGTGGATGGCTGTTGGGTGGGTGGCTGCCTGCGTTTGTGTGGTTTGGAAGAGGGGGTGACAGACACACTGGGAGAGGACACAGGGGATGTATAAATGGTAGTGGGGGTGGTGACTGCACGTGTGCGGACTGTTCTGGTGGGTGTGGTGGTGATGGACGTACTGGCTGATGGTGGTGTGCATGCAGGTGTGAGTGGAGATGTCACAGGGAGGGAGGAGGGAGACGAGGAGGAGGGGGACACAGTGGAGGCAGTGGGTGTTGCTGTGTCTGCATGTGGATGTTGCTTGGGTGAATGCTTGTGTGATCTGTGGTGCTTATGTCTGGATGAGCTGCCCTTGGGTGTTGATGTGTGTGCAGGCTGGTCTGTAGGTGTGTCTGGGATAGGCAGAGGAACAGGGGAGTGGGACTGGGTTGAGGAAGTTGGAGGGGGGAGGCTAGACACAGGGACAATTGCTGCCGTCAGTGCTGAGGCTAGAGCGTTGAACGATCGCTGATGGGCAGCCTGACCCGAATGAATGCCCTCCAGGTATGCATTGCTCCGATGCACCTCCCTTTTCACCCCCTGGATGGCATTCAAAAGGGTAGACTGCCCAACAATGAGCGTCCGGAGGAGGTCAATGACCTCCTCACTGAGGGCAGCAGGGGTAACTGGGGCAGGACCTGAGGTGCCAGGGGCGAAGGAGATGGCCGGCTTCCTGGCCAAGCGGGCACGGGGCGAAAGCTGAGGGGCTGCTGGGAGGGCGGAGCTGGTGCGCTGGGTGGCGGCTGTAACTGTTTTTGCGGTGGGCACGGATGGTGCCGCCACCACAAGGGAGCTCCCTTCTGAGGACGTGTCGGTGTCGCCCATGTGGATTGGTGCAGCTCCCTCGTGCGCCGATGCCACTTCTCCTCCGCCTGATGATGCTAATGCACACATGAGCAGGAAAACCCAAAAATAAGGGGGGGAGAGAAGAAAGAAAGACATGTTGAGTGCATGCATTGGCGGCACCGTTGGCGGAGAGGACAGACACAGAAGCCCCATGCACTACGCCGCGCACTCGGGGTACACTACTCAATTATTGTGACTTGGCCTACAAGTCTATGGACGACAAATGCACACATAGGTGAGCCCGGGCCATGGATAGCTGTACTTAGCACCCTACAGAGGTTGGGGGCGGGGGCACACGGCCATGTCTAACGGAGGGGCCTAGCCTACAGAAACCGCCATGGCCTAGAGATAGCCACAGCCCTCATCCCCCACCCAGACACCTACACTGTGCACTAATATAGCAGAATGTGCTGATACTCACCCCCTTGTGTCTGCTGTGATGTCCTCACGCGCCCATCCAAATCGGGGTAGGCCACCGCCAGGATCCGGGACATCAAGGGGGTCAATTGACGACTGGCACCCCTCCTACGTTGGGAGACCATCCCCAGCAGAGCCTCGGCGGTCTTTCTGCTCCCGCGGCGTATGTCCTCCCACCTCTTGCGGCAGTGGGTGCCCCGTCTGTTGTGGACCCCCAGGGCCCAGACGTCCTTGGCGATGGCACGCCAAATGTCGTTCTTCTGATGGGCGCTGACCTATGTGACATAGACAGGGTGGAAAAAGAAATATCATCACTTTTCAGCATGGTCGATGTGAGTGGCCCCCTCTCCCCAACCTTGCCATGTGGCACATGCTCTCATCTGTCGTGCGTTGCTATCCTCATACGCTCCCCTCCATCTTACATCCACCCCACTCAACACAGGCATAGCCCATACTACGTGCTCCCAGTGTACTTACCTGTTGGTCTGGAGGACCGTAGAGTAGCGCATACTGGGGGAGGACCCCATCAACGAGTTTATCTAATTCCTCAGATGTGAAGGCAGGGGCCCTTTCCCCAGTCGCAGCAGCCATTGTCTCTTCCAGACCGAGTTCACAGCAGCACTTGCAGTATAGGTCCTCTCCTGTGGATGATCAGGTCTCGAGTGATTAAGCAGTTAGAAAATGGCGGTCACGGCCGCGCGGTGCGTACCGCGGCGGTGCATACCGCGACCACAGGCGCACATCGTCATTGGCTCCTGAGACCCATAGTGTTCTATGTTAACCAATGCTGCTTTGCGCCGCGGTCTTCGACCGCCTACCACCACGGTGTGCCACGCCAGCACATTGACCTCACATCCCATTGTCACACTTCACAGGTCAGGCAGCCGCCATTTCAAGGGCCCACATGGCTGAATTTCTAAAGCGTCACACAGGCCTAGGCCTTGCATTGCCACTCATACAAGCCATTCAATGCATAGCGAATCGTGTACTGTGCAAGCTGTGGTTACGTACCTGTGGGTTGCTTGACTCTGTGCTCCATGTTGTCCTTCCTAGGCACCGTCCGCTAGGACTTGCGAGCAGATGGAGGAATCCTCCCGTGTACAGACCGCTGGTGTACCGCTCGACAATGGAAGAACGACATGTCATACTGACATACAGACTTGACCGAGCCACTATACATGAACTGTGTGCCCAGCTGGAGCCAGACCTGATGTCCCCCATTCACCAACCCACAGGGATTCCCCCTCTGGTGCAGGTTCTGTCAGTACTCCATTTTTTGGCAAGTGGATCATTCCAAACAACAGTGGCCATATCATCAGGGATGTCTCAGCCTATGTTTTCAAAGGTTTGGTCCAGAGTGTTGTCTGCGGGGTGGTTCTTCTTCTGCAGGAGGTGGGGTTCTGGTGGGGTTCTGGTGGCCCGTCGTTGTGTGGGGGCCTCCTGTCCACTAGCGCCGGCGGAGGTGGTAGGCTGTTCCTGGTTCAGGCTAGTGACAGGGGCCCTTTGTGGTGCCACATGGTCCCGCAATGTGGTGACTATCTGGGTTAGGGCCACGACGATGGTCCCCATTGCGGAACTAATGTTCCTCAGTTCCTCTCTGAACCCCATGTACTGTTGCTCCTGCATGACCTGGATCTCCTGGAACCTGGCCAGTACCGTAGCCATCGTCTCCTGGGAGCGGTGGTATGCTCCCATGATGGAGGAGAGGGCCTCTTGGAGAGTCGGTTCCCTGGGCCTGTCCCCCCCCTGTCGCACAGCAGCCCTCCCAGTTCCCCTGTTTCCCTGGGCCTCTGTCCCCTGGACGGTGTGCCCACTACCACTGCCCCCAGGTCCCTGTTGTTGTTGGGGTGGTGGGTCAACCTGGGTGCCCTGTAGTGGTGGACACGCCGCTGACTGACGTGTCCTGGAGACAGAGGCATGGGCCCGCTGGGTGGGAGCTGTGCTGGTGTTCCCAGAGGGGGTTAGGTCTGGTGTAGCCTGTGGCTGTCTGTGGGGAACCGACTGTCCCGAGGTCCCCGATGGGCCGGGCTGGTCATCAGGGTCCAGGGAGACAGAGCTGCTGTCGTCACTGGGGGCCTCTTCTGGGGGTGGGATGGACATCTCTGGACCCTCCGTGGCGGTGTGGTGGCGTTCGGGTCCTGCAGGGGTATAAGAGTATGGTTATTGCTTCTGTGTGTGGCATTTCGTGTAATGAGTGGGTGGCCGTGTCCCCCAGTGCTGACATTCCCTTGTGGGGGCTTTTGTGACGGTGGCTTGTGGGGGTGATGGGTGTGTGCAGTGGGCATGCTTTGGGGATGGGTGTCCATGCTTTGGGGAGGCATGCAGGGCTGGGTTTTGGGATGGGTGGGTTGTGATGGTGAGTCATTAGCAAGGAGTTGGTTGATGGGGGTGAGGGTGGGGGTATGATTTTGCATGCATGTGGGGTGGGGGGAATGAAGAAGTGAAGATTTGCCTTACCAGAGTCCATTCCTCCGCCTACTCCTGCGAGGCCCTCAGGATGCAGAATGTGCAAGACTTCCTCCTCCCATGCTGTGAATTCTGGGGAAGTAGGTGGGGGTCCGCCGCCAGTCCGCCGTACCGCGATGTTGTGCCTTGATACTATGGAACGCACCTTCCCCCGTAGGTCGTTCCACCGCTTCCTGATGTCATCCCGATTGCGTGGATTCTGTCCCACAGCGTTGACCCTGTCCACTATTCTGCTCCATAGCTCCATCTTCCTGGCAATGGTGGTGTGCTGCACCTGTGCCCCGAAGAGCTGGGGCTCTACACGTACTATTTCCTCCACCATGACCCTGAGTTCTGCGTCAGAGAACCTGGGGTGTCTTTGGGGTGCCATGGGGTGGTGTGGATGAGGTGAGGGGTGGTGTATGTGTTGTAGAGTGTGGTGAATGTGGTGGTGTATGGTGTTTTGTGCGTGGAAAGTGTGTGGGTGATGTTGTGATTTGCCTCTGTGTGATGGTGTACTCTATGCTGTGCTCTCTCTTTCTCTGTCCTTCACTCGCAATTGTGGTCGTAGGGGTTTGTGGGTGATGTGGGTGTGTGTTTTATACTGGATTGGGTGTGTGGGAGTGGTGTGTGTATGTGTCTCAGGTGTGTGTATTTTGAATTAGCCAATGTGGATGTGTTTTGTAAAGGTGTGTGTATTTTGAGCGCGGCGGTGTGTACCGCCAATGGAATACCGCGGTTGAAAGACCACTGCGGGGATTTGTGGGTCGGAATGGCATGGGCGTATTTCTGTTGGCTCGACGGTGGAGGTTTGGTCATCGCCAGTTTCCCGCTGACCTTTGGTGTGGCGGAATATTGAGGATATCGGGTTTTTGGCAGTTTGCCAGTTGCGGGTCAGAATGACCCCCTAAGTCTTCTCATGCAAGTGAGATACTATTGTTATCGAGACACATGGGTGAATGCTGGGAAGAAGGACTTTTGTGGCTGCCCACAGATTCTAGAACTTTCCATCACAGAAATGAGAGGAAAACTGTTTTTTTTGTCAAAATTTGAGGTTTGGAAGGGATTGTGCGTAACAAAAGGTGGTGACAGCCATGCAAGTCAGCCCACACTGGCTTGCCATAGGTGCTTAGTTTTTAAAAATGTACAGGTTGGCTTAGTTTTCCAAGGTGCCAGCTGAGCTAGGATCCAAAACCTAGAGCTACCCACATTGAAAAAAGAGGGTCAGCTTTTGGCGGAAAAATGTGTTGCATCAATGTTGCGTTTTGGCCTGTTTCCTGGTGTGGGCACTAGGCCTTCCCACACAAATAAGGTACCATTTTTATTGGGAGACTTGTGGGAATCTAGCATAGTAGAACATTTGTTATTACCAATTGGATTTTACTGCATTTGTGCTTTTCAATTGTGAGCCAGTGTATAAGAAAGATGACATTTTGAAAAATACCCTCCAAATCATATGCTAGTACTGGTACCCATAAAATCAGAGATGTAGGAATAACCACTCCTCCTAAACTCTCTATCATGTGCCCATTTAAGAAATACATAGGTTTCCTTGATACTCATTTTTCACTCTGCCTATTTTGATATAAGAATTGGTCTATACTTGGTACTTAATGAAACATCATTGTACGGTGTAGCTCAAGTGTTTGCTCTGGGTACCTTGGGTTCTTGGAGAAGCTACAAACCCTATAGATCCTCACAACCAGAAGGGTCTAGCATATGTAATGGTATATTGCTTTTGTCATTCTGCCATTGTGACAAAAAGTTACAGATGAACATGTTGTCACAAATGCCAATTTTTCATATATTTATTTTTTTCCAACATGTATTTTTCTTTGGAAAACCTTGAGGGATCCACACATATGACCCCTTGCTGAATTTGAAATGTGTCCACTTTTCAGAAATGTATAGCTTTTCTGGATCACCCATGGGTGTTATACTGGTTTCCAGCACAAACTGGAAGTAGGTTGAAAGCGCAAAAAATAGGGAAAATATGCTACCTCTTAACAAATGCTAAAACTGTGGTACAATATTTTTTTGGGATACAGCTCTACATGTCTAGGAGGCTGGCCTGGCTTGCAGTGGGTACCAATGGTACTTGAATCTTGTGCCAGGTCCAGTTATCCCTTAATAGTAGAGTAGTAGTGTTCTAGCAGCTTAGGCTGATAGAGGTAGCTATAGCAGAGAAGCCAAGGCTGAACTAGGAGACATGTAAAGCTCATGCAATACTTCTTATATCATATAGGTACTATATCATAAGAAAGACAATACTCAGTTTTACTAAAAATAAAGGTACTTTATTCTAGTGACAATGTGCCAAAAATATCTCAGAGGATATAATCCCTTAGGGGGTAAGTAACATACACAAAATATACACAACAAACCAAATCAGGTAAGTAAAACAGTCAGAAAATAGTGCAAACACTGTTGGATGCAATAGGCCTAGGGGCAACACAAACCATATACTAAGAAAGAGGAATGTGAACCACGAATGGACACCTAGGCTAGTGTAGTGTGTAGAGGGTCACTGGGAGTGTAAGAAAACACTAAGGCCCATATTTATACTTTTTTAGCACCGCATTTGCATTGTTTTTTTATGCAAAATCGGCACAAACTTACAAAATACAATGGTATTTTGGAAGTTTGCACTGCTTTTGCATCAAAAAATGACACAAATGTGACGCTAAAAAGGTATAAATATGGGCCTAAGGGTGTAAAAGATACCCCACCCCAAGACCCTGGAAAGTAGGAGTAAAGTACTACTATTTCCCCAGAAACACCCTAAAGTCGTGATAAAGGATTTTGCAAAGACCACAACAGACTGCAAAGCACTGAAGACGGATTCCTGGAACTAAAGACCTGCAAAGGAAGGGGACCATGCCCAAGAGTCGCCAAAGTGTCTTGGGGGGCAGGAGCCCACTAAACCCCGGATAAAGGTGAAAAATGGCTGCCTCCGGTTGGAAGGAGGTAGGAAGTTCTTATTTGTGCAGAAGATGTCCCACAGTGTGCTGGAGGACGCAGAGTTGTTTCCTTGGCAAAATACTGCAAACAAGCCTTGCTAGCTGCAAGAGTCACGGTTGGAGAAAAAGGGTGCTGCCTGGGCCCAGGAAGGACCAGGATGTTGCCACTTCAGAGAGGAGACAGAGGGGCCCCTCTGCAATGTAGATAGCCCTCACTCAAGAAGGAAGCACCCACAGAAATCCTTGAACACAAGTTCAAGAAATCTGAACACAGCGGTCATCTCAACACTGCAAAAGGAGGTCCCACGACACCGGAGATCAACTTAGGGAGCTGAGCATCGCAGGACAGAGTGCTGGGGACCTAGGCTCAGCTGTGAATGCAGGATTTCTTTGAAATATGCACAGAAGCCCTTGTAGCTGCACATCACACAGTGCACAGGATTACTGTCTGGAGAGGGGAGGCAAGGACTTACCTCCTCCAAATTTGGACAGTTGGACCACTGGGCAGTCTGTGTCACTTGGGTCCACCACCTGAGTTCCAAGGGCCAAGCTCGTCAGGATAGAGGGGTCCCAGAGTACCGGTGAAGCTGAAGTTTGGTGCCTGCTGGAGCAGGGGGAAGATTCTGTCGACCCACAGGAGATTTCTTTGTGGCTTCCATTGCAAGGTGAAGGCAGGCAGCCCCCAGAGCATGCACCACCAGGAAACAGTCAAGAAGGCTGGCAGGATTAAGCGCTACAATGTCGCTGGTAGTCTTCTTGCTACTTTGTTGCAATTTTGCAGGCGTCCTGGAGCAGTCATCGGTCAATCCTCAGCAGAAGTCGAAGAGAGAAGTGCAGAGGAACCTGGATTAATTCTTGCAAGTCGTAATCTGAGTAAAAGCCCACTGGAGAGACCCTAAATAGCCCTCAGATGAGGATTGGCCACCTAGTCAGGTATGCACCTATCAGGAGGGGTCTCTGACGTCACCTGTGGGCACTGGCCACTCAGAGGCCTCCAGAGTGCCCTCACACCTCTGGAAACAAGATGGCAGAGGTCTGGGACACACTGGAGGAGATCTGGCCACCACCCCTGGGGTGTTAATGGACAGGGGAGTGGTCACTCCCCTTTCCTTTGTCCAGTTGCACACCAGAGCAGGAACTTGGGGTTCCCTAAACTGGTGTAGACTGGCTTATGTAAGGAGGGCACCATCTGTGCCCTTCAAAGCATTTTAGAGGCGGGGAGAGGCTACCCCTCCCCAGCCTTTAACACCTATTTCTAAAGGGAGAGGGTGTAACACCCTCTCTCAGAGGAAATTCTTTATTCTGCCTTCCTGGGACTGGGCTGCCCAGACCCCAGGAGGGCAGAATCCTGTCTGTGGGGTGGCAACAGCTGTAGCTGCAGAGGAAACCCCAGAGAGCTGGTTTGGCAGTACTGGGGGTCCATAGTGGAGCCCCCAGGATGCATGGAATTGGCTCAGCAATACCAGATTTAGAATGGGGGACAATTCCATGATCTTAGACATGTTACATGGCCATATTCGGAGTTACCATTCTGAAGCTACATATAGGTATTGACCTATATGTAGTGAACGCATGTAATGGTGTCCCTCCCGTCACAAAGTCCGGGGAAATGGCCCTGAACGATGTGGGGGAACCTTTGCTAGTGCAAGGGTGCCCTCACACTTAGTAACTTTGCACCTAACCTTCAGCAAGTGAAGGTTAGACATATAGGTGAATTATAAGTTACTTAAGTGCAGTGAAAATGGCTGTGAAAAAACGTGTGCATTATTTCACTCAGGCTGCAATGGCAGTCCTGTGTAAAAGTTTGTCTGAGCTCCCTATGAGTGGCAAAAGAAATGCTGCAGCCCATATGGATCTCCTGGAACCCCAATACCCTGGGCACCTAGGTACCATATACTAGGGAATTATAAGGGTGTTCCAGTATGCCAGTAGAAATTGGTAAAAGTGGTCACTAGCCTATAGTGACAAATTTAAAGGCAGAGAGAGCATGAGCACTGAGGTTATGGTTAGCAGAGCCTCAGTGACACAGTTAGGCACTACACAGGTATACACATTCAGGCCACAAACTATGAGCACTGGGCTCCTGGCTAGCAGGATCCCAGTGAGACAGGCAAAAACAAACTGACATACATGTAAAAATAGGGGTAACATGCCAGGCAAGATGGTACTTTCCTGCACAATGTTGTTGAAAGTTGGGAAGATGGTGACTTTAGTGAAGCAAGCTGTTTGTGGATGCCACTTTTATGGAAAAACACTTTCATCTGGAGCATTTATTCCTCAATTTTCTGAAAAAACTCAAATGTTTGCTACATTTTGCATGTTTTCTCAGTCCCCTCCAGGGGAATCCACAAAACCTGAGCACCTTTAGAATCCCCAGGAGGTTGGGAAATGAAAGAGACAAATTTGGTGTGGATAGCTTATGTGGACAAATAGTTATGGAGGCCGAAGCAGGAAAGGGTTAAGTAAACGCAAAATCTGGAGCATAATGTACTTAAACAAAGCCCACTAGAAAACACACTGCTCCCTGGAATGACATTGTTGGTAGAACATGGAAGGGGAAACATATTTTCTTCAAGTGCCATCAGAAATTGCAGCAAACAAAACTTTATACTTCTCTGGTAGATTATTATTCAGATTCAGGCACAAACTGGAGTTCGAGGCATAATCCAAAATTACGCCTGCTGTCTACATGCTTCACTCTCCCATTTTATCTACAGATCATGTCTTTTGGAATTCATTGGTATATTTACATGGCCCCTGCGGCACAATAACGCCCAAAAAGCAGCACTTTGGTGATGCTCCTACAGCACAGTTTGCCCACACATATTTACAAGGCCATGTAAAGCCGCCTTGCCTGGCTTTTCATGACCTTGTAAATATGTCCCACTTTCACGCATAACTCTGCATGAAAGGG
The DNA here is from genome assembly GCF_031143425.1 of Pleurodeles waltl. Taxonomy (NCBI): domain Eukaryota; kingdom Metazoa; phylum Chordata; class Amphibia; order Caudata; family Salamandridae; genus Pleurodeles; species Pleurodeles waltl. The sequence goes on from NC_090437.1 coordinate 423,764,243, forward strand.
GTGTTCCATGGGTCTTGCTATGGGTGTTCCCACACAACACCCAAGGAATCTGACGCATTCCCAAATGTACAAGGTTTCGTAAACACAGGAATGTGTCAGATTGCCACGCCACCCCAGGGATGGCATAAAAGTGGCATAAAGTTGGCACAAGGAGAAATACCTTTACTTTTCTTAGCTTTTTTGCACCTTCTATGTGTTCTGCAGCACGGATAGGAGGAGGGAAACCCCATCAATGGTTGTTTATGCAGGAAGGTGTCCCTTCCTGCACATAAGCAATAATCCCTGCAGCGCAGGAACCCTTGCACTATGGTGCAAGGGTGCCTGAACTGATGCTAGGCAGCCAATTGTGCGCCAGCGCAGAGGAAAATATAGGGAAGAGTTGTATTGCTGTGAATATGACACATCCATACACTTTTCTAATGGCGTAACAGGGCGTAGCAAGCTGGCTTGAGCCACCACACTGCGTTATTTTCTTGTAAATATGGGCCCCAGAATCAAACTGATTTTTTTCCTGATTTGCCGGTGTGCTGTAGATGGTTAGGTAAACACTTTTTAGTTATTGTGCCGCTATAGGGCCATAAGAAGGGTAAAAAGTGAGGTCAATTAGCTTTCATACATCAGTAATGGAAGCAGAGAAATCCCTCTAAAGATTACCTAAAAACCTCTAAATACAAAACAAATACATGCAATATGTGCCCTATTTTCCAAACAGAATAAAACATTCAGCCAAAAATACGTACAGCGGCAAATAAGTTCATTCCGGGCAACATAAATGCTCTTCGGTATTCGGGGAATGGGTTTGAACAAAAACTCTTTTTCAGCATTAAATCTCTGCAGAGAAAAAAATCACAGTAAATGTCAGAAAACTACAATCCTTGGAGGTTTCACTGCAAAGCGCCAACAGATAACGATCACAGCAGCTGTTGTTACAAATAGGTCAGTTAAGGACAGATGCATAGTTAAGAACTGTGTTCTTGTTAATTATCTTAGCAGGATGAAAACAGAACAGCAACCTCAGGGGTCTTTCAAGTGCAACCTAAAGAGAAGCACTGTATCTTGCGCAAAACGACACTGCTGTACAGAATGAGGTAGAACTATGCAGTATATTTTGTAAATTCTATTTTTTAAAAGCCATTATACACTGTTTCATCACTATAAATATCTCATGCTGGTCATGTGTTTATAAGTCTCATTTTGAAATAATTAATTACGAAATGCTCTTACAAACATCAGTATCGCACACGACTCCTAAATATGTATATAATGTAATGTTAGAACTCAGTAAATATTATGTAGCAAGGCATAGCTATTGACATTTGCTAATAAAACGTTCAAAATAAAAGTATTTGATTGCTTACGGTGTTATCTGATTCATATAACACTGTAGCTGGTGTGATTTCTCGTCAGAGTCATTTCTTCAGTGAGGAGAGTTTATCACCCCGAAGGCCTACATTCCTTTGTACTTTGGACGGAAATCACTTCTTCTGCTTTTCCTTTGTATCAAGGTATCAGAAGGGAGAGGCACAGGGTGCAATATTCTGAAGGCCTTTACATTTCCAGTACTTCCTGCACGTGCTGCAACATTTATGGAATTAAAAAGCCTGTCTTTTTTCTTGATGAGGAAGCACTTGCGCGGTTAATACAAGGAGATGGTGCTGTATGCTATATCTGCATTTTCTTTTACTTTCCTGAAGGACTTATTTTTAAAAAGAAAACTTAGGAACAGTAGCTTGTCGTATGGGCCCCTCCTTGAAGATGCTCACCTGGGCCCCACACAAACTTCTGTTATGCCTCCTTTTTAATGTAACGTTTACACCTCTTTTGTCTAAAAGATACGTGGTTTAATCCCCATATCCTTGTAATCTACTGCCACTGGGTAATGCAAGAACTGTAACAAGAAAGATGACTCACTAATGAAAACTGAGGAAAATCACCTCCTCATAACTTTGTTCCACAGTGAGGATGTAACAAGAAACCTTAGGCTTATTAAGTCTCACGAAGAAGGTGACTGAAGTCCTTATTGTATGCCCTTCCGTAAATGCTAATCAATTTGAGTTGCAGTTGTTTGTACTTATTTTTAAGTGTGGGCAAAGAGAGAACATTCACCTGGGAAGTCAAAAAACAATGTACTGCTAAAGGCAGGTGGAGTTTCCCAACTGCATAGAGGCAATATTTATTTGTATGTATAATTGGGCTTTTTCTATATCCCAAACAGAATATATCTTTCATATGATATGTGGAATATTCTACATCTGGAAATGACAGTGAAGGATGAAGTGACCTTACAAGGGTGCAAGAGGATTTAGGGCATAGGACATACCTCTTTGTATGGGCTCTCAAAAAAGGGTTCTCAAAAAAGACAGCTAAGGAGTGATGCCAGATAACACACGGGTTCCCTGCTGTTGTGAATAGTCATTGAAGCTGTCTTTTTTATATCTACTTTATAGTGCTTTACAATCTCTACAGCTTGGGTCTCCAAAAAGTGGCTCAGCAGCAACTCATAGTTCACCAGCACCCTTGAAGTCAGTCTCCAAATTAAAGTGTAGCCCAGTATATCATTCAAAGAATGTATGCACATTGAAGAAGGTGGCACTGCTCATGTCAAGCCCTTTAGAGTATCAGCCAGCTAACCAATGGCATGGCCTCACACTACAAACAAACACATACCCTGTTAGCCTATGGGACCTGCAATGTGACATCTATATACTCTTTCAATCTAGCAGAGTCCCAAGGAATTTGGACATGTTGTAGCCCTCAATCTATCAGTCATACTATGGCCCAGATGTAAGAGTGCCTAGTGCTATTCCAACGCCACATTAGCATCATTTTATTGACGCTAATGTGGCATTGGAAGGGCAAAAAAGCTGGGCCATATTTACAAAGTGGTGCAATGCTTGCATTGCACCACTTTGTAACCCCTTGCGCCACATTATACCTGCGCCAGGCATGATGTATGCAAGGGGGGGCGTTCTGACACGGGGGGAAATGGTGCAAAGAAATCTAAGACATTTCTTTGAGTAATTTTTATTGGCCATTTCAATGCCTGCTAGGAGCAGGTGTTAAAGGGAGGATCCCAATTTTTTTACGCTAATCCTGCAAAGCACCAGACTAGCATAAAAAATTATGTTGCTTCTACCCCTGATTACCACCATGGTGTGCTGTATTTTAAAATCGGCGCACACATGGTGGCGTTAGGCGGGGGCTAAGGGGTGCAAGAAAAGTGGCACTGCACTAGTTGCAGCGCCACTTTACATAAATCTGCCCCTATATGTGTGAACAATGGGTCAGTAAAGAAGAACAGCAGCAGTAACCAAAGGAGGATGCAGAGCACAGGCACATAAGGGTAGGCCAGCAGGAGCTAGAAAGAAAGTGTGTGAATTGCGTGAGTTACCCGCCCAGAAGCAGAGGAGAGCAGGGGCTAGATTCAGAGCTGAGATCTACTTCCAAGCCACACTGTGAATTCAGTTTTTTGTGTCTATACATGTGGGCACATTTATTTGTGTATCTGCCTGAGTGAGTGTTTGTCATTTTGTGGCTCCCTAAAACATGACTGCAGCATAAAAGCAAGGATTTATGTCAAGGACCACCAAAATTATGTAACTTCCATCATATGGAGTTAATCTTTAGAACAATTATTTTCTTTCTTGCCAAAGTATTGGCCCAGGCATAATTGCCATCCTCGACATATTATGGGCATTCATGGTATATCTGTGCACAATGGCAGTAATCACTGACATATTGTGAGCATAACTGACCTAATTTTGACTATCCCTAACATAATAATGGCCATGGCCGATGATATGTGCGCATCCTGGCCATTATGATGTCCAGCCTTGGCACAGTAGTGCTTCTGGTGTAAGGGGGAAAATGGGTAAAGAAGCCGACAAGACACTTAATTCGACCAAAAAATGTAAATTATATCATAAATATTTTACATATGTTTAAATAATAGTAATGTCTATATAGAAATAAACAAAAAGCATTCAATGTGATCCAATCACAAAGGAACAAAACCGCAGGTGTACAGCTACAAACAAATCTTTTTATATATATGTTGTGTAAAATCAAAACAATAATATTTAAGCATTTAACAAACAAGTTTCTAGGGGTACATAAATAACATATCCCGTTCTAGAAGCATGGTAGGTCTTATTGTGTCAATAGTGCTGATAGTCCACATACCTCTGTAAAGAGAACCCACTCATAATAAAACCTCATAAGAATCTTTCATACAATGATGTTCCAGGATTCCTCCTTGGAAGAATTAGGAATGAATTGAGTAACACGTTGATGTTTCGGTCTTGGTACCAGGAGTCAATAAGACCATCATCAGGACTTGCAAAAAATGGAGAAAAAGGAGATGACACTAAGAATAACAAAAAACAAAAAGTCCAAGATTTTGACAGCTTAAAAAATGTAATGTACATAAACACCTGCATGTATTAAAAAAAGGAAAAAGAAAAAAAAGACCATAACCAATAGAGGGCAAGAGTGAGAAAATCCCTTTAAAGGTCTTCAAAGCACATAAGATACACTTAAAGGGAAAAAATGTATAATTTAGAAGTGACACAATAGTGCACAGGTCTCCCATGCAAGAGGAGTGAGGCAAACATACTTATTCTATGCTTAATATATGCTCTTTCCCATGAAAATAGAGTTTGTCATCACTTTACGGTATCAAATGAAACCTGGGACCTACATAAGCCATACCAAGCATAAGATGAGAAATAGAGATGGCAAAGTACAACAGCCGCTCTTACATCTAACATGACATGTGTTAATATGAAGTATGCAACAAAATGATATACTGAATAACAACTCAGGGAACGCCATAACTAATGACGGTCTAAAAAAATATGATGACAGTTTAAAAGTAACCTGTTAAACCTCAAAATATTAGAAAATCTCTAGAGAATTAAAATGAAAAATGAAAAATAATTTACTCATATCAATGCATATGCATTAACACATTTTTTAAAGGTATGACAAAAAGCGAAGTGTTATTCCCTGTGGGTATGTCAGAAGTTATCACATCATTCACAATTAAGCTGCTAGTGACATAAATGTATTTCCATAGCCCCGGCTGTGTGCACAACCCTGGGGCCACGACATTCAACTTTTATTACAAGTAGATTCGCAAAAAGCAAAAACAGGCAATACCTAAAGAGACTGAGGGGCATATTTATACTCTGTTTGCGCCGAATTTGCGTCGTTTTTTTCTACGCAAATTCGACGCAAAACTAACTCCATATTTATACTTTGGCGTTAGACGCGTCTAGCGCCAAAGTTCATGGAGTTAGCGTCATTTTTTTGCGTGAACACCTTCCTTGCGTTAATGATATGCAAGGTAGGCGTTCCCGTCTTAAAAAATGACTCCGATGCATATGCGTCGTATTTATACTCCCGGGCAAAAATGACGCCCGGGAGTGGGCGGGTCTAATAAACCCGCATTAGCGCCGGATTTTAGCGCCTGGTTCAGGGCAGGCGTTAAGGGACCTGTGGGCTCAGAATGAGCCCAGAGGTGCCCTCCCCTGCCCCCAGGGACACCCCCTGCCACCCTTGCCCACCCCAGGAGGACACCCAAGGATGGAGGGACCCACCCCAGGGACATTAAGGTAAGTCCAGGTAAGTATTTTTTTTTGTTTTTTTTTGTGGCATAGGGGGGCCTGATTTGTGCCCCCCTACATGCCACTATGCCCAATGACCATGCCCAGGGGACAGAAGTCCCCTGGGCATGGCCATTGGGCAAGGGGGCATGACTCCTGTCTTTGCTAAGACAGGAGTCATTTCAATGGGGAATGGGCGTCGTAAAAAAATGGCGCAAATCGGGTTGTGGCGATTTTTTTGCCTCAGCCTGACTTGCACCATTTGTGGACGCCCATATGCCATTTTCCCCCTACGCCGGCGCTGCCTGGTGTACGTCGTTTTTTTTAACGCACACCAGACAGCGCCGGCGGCTACCGCCGGCTAACGTCATTGAATAAATACGGCGCCCGCATGGCGCTTCAGAATGGCGTTAGCCGGCGCTAATTTTTTTGGCGCAAAACTGCGTTAGCGCAGTTTTGCGTCAAAAAGTCTAAATATGGCCCTGTACACGTTAAGAAAGTTTACACTGGACTTAAAACAGTGTCTTAAACTGTGTAGGACCAGTTCAGAGCCCCAGAATTACAAGAAGGTGCACTGCCATCTGACATTAGTCACGAAGATTCGAACTGATAAAAATACCAACAATGATAGAATTAAACAATTAAATGTTCTAAGGCAATGATTACCTGATTACATCACAACTGAAGGGATACAGCGTTTCCCAAACATGCAAGCCACCATCTTGCATATAAATCGGAACTAATCAAAAGCGCGCGTCAGAGACGATGCTGCAATATAAACTGAAAATATGTGCAAAAGCTAGCACGCTCACTTGAAACAGCCATCCTAGGTTTAGGACAGAAAACGTTTATATAAAGTGAACCAGCCTATAGTTGAAGAAGGAAGAAGAAGAGAACTAATCAAATTAGAAACAATAAATTAAATGAAAAACACTATTAAAACGTTTCGAAAATATACAATAGATTAGTGCATATAACGGTATCAAAAAGGTTAATCATGGCATATCGATGTAATCCACAGATGCATGTAATTACATACATTAAAACATTAAAAAAGTTGTATTACATTTTTATATAAGATCATCGTTGCGAACAATAAATGCTGTTCATATCAAATTTCTAGCAATCAACGGATACATGCAGGATGTGTGGTGTACTCCATCAATAAGGTCTAAAGAGTTGCTAAAGTTAACCATTTCGCAGAGCAATTCAAACCCCTACATACACTTTTCAATCCTTGAAACCATCGGTTTTCCTTAAGCGTAAGAATTCGGTCAATATTTGAAAACCTCAATAGCCCTCCAAGTAATACCTGTTTCTGTGTGATGATATTGAACAAGTGGTCTACCATGGGTGCACGTTCAACTTTACATCCCAGTCTAGATTGATGTTGCAGAATACGTTTCTTTACTGCTTGAGTAGTTTTGCCAACATAAGGAAGCCCACAAGGGCATGTGATTCAGTAAACGTTATTCATGTTTCAATTAGAGAAATCTTTCAGGGTAACACAGCATCAATTAACGTTGAATGATTTAGTCACTTTATTAGTATTGCAGGCAGCACAGTGGTTACATTTATAAAGTTCAATGATAGGGGGTAGTTGAAGCATCTTTTTGATATTAGAGTTAACAGGTTCAGAGTGGGCTTTAACCAGTCCATCTCTAAAATAAAATGAGGTTCCCTGCTTAAAAGAAAATAGAGGTTTGTCTTGAAAAATGTGGTTGTTTTCAAGTAGGTTCCAATATTTCCATACGATCCTTTTGAGTCGCTTAGAGTGAGTGCCAAAGGTCTTAACACATGTAAGTTTAGATTGTTGAGGTTGTTGTCTAATTTCTACCAGAGCTTCCCAATGGTTATACCATGCACATGTCAGTGATCTTTTAACTAATCAAGGTTGATAGCCTCGTGCAAGCAACTTATCCGTCAACTTCTGTGCTTCTGAAAAACAATTATCTTTTTTTACACAATTGCTTCTCAGGTGAAGGAATTGTCCGGATGGTGAATTGTCTTTTAATAATTGTGGATGATGGTTGTTGTGTTTCAGTAATGTACTGTGGGCTGTTGGTTTTGTGTATAATAATAATGCCAAGAAAAATCATTTCAACAGTACTGTGATTGAGAGAAAATTTCAAATTAGAATTATGTGTATTAATCCAGGCATGAAAATCCAGTAAGCTCTTAACATCTCCCTTCCAAATCATAAAGATGTCATCAATGTATCACATCCACTTATTAATTTGAAACTTAAATGGACTGCTTTCACCCTCAATGAAGTGGGATTTAAAATTGTCCATGTAGATATTGGGTAAATTTGGAGCTAAAACTGCTCCCATCACCACTCCTTTGATTTGATGAAAAAAATGATTTTCAGAAACAAAGAAATTGTGACTAAGAGCTACATCTGTGCATGCAACAATAAAGGAGATGAGATCCTGGTGTGGGCGTGGCCTAGTCACTAGAAGTTGGTCAAGGAGAGTAAGAATTTCAGTTAGAGGAATGTTTGTGCACAGGTTTTCAATATCCATGGTAACTATCGTTTCTTCAAGATGGTAAAAGAGATAACCTTCAGTAGAATTGATGACAGCCATAGTGTTCCTTATGTATGTGGGATTCTTAATGACAAATAGCTGAATGAAGAAGTCTGCATACTCTGCTAAGGGCTTTAAAATGGAATTGCAACCTGAGACAATAGGTCGACCAGGCAGATTGACTTGGTCTTTGTAAAATTTGGATAACAAGTATATTGCTGGTACAGTGGGAGCAAAAATGAAGATTAGTGTTTTGATCTCATTGGTGTGGTTTTAGGATAGTCTTTTTTAGTGATCTGTCACATGAAGTTTCTTATAAACTTCATTGCTATAAGCAACTTTATCCATTAAGATAATTCCTCCACCTTAGTCCTATGCTTGATAACAAAGTAGTCCATTGTTTGTATATATCTTACTGCACTCTGTTGCTCCCTGGTCATGTTATATGTGGCACAATATGGGCTGCAAAACAGATGATCTTAATCCATCAAGACTGCATTTTTAAATGTGACAATGTCCTTAGAGATCCGATGATTAGATGGATAAAAAGTAGTGGTAGGGTGTGAGCCTTTGGTATCATTCATCAATTCAGAATCTTGCCTCAAGAAAAAAACTTTAGGGGAAATTGTTCTGAATAATCAATATAGTTCGATTTTAGTTTGGAATATATAGTTTCTCCCTATCGGAACAAAGGAAAAACCAGGGGCCAAAACAGAGTTTTCAGCTTCAGACAGTGTGTGTGATGAAAGATTAAAAATAGGAATGGTTTGATCATTTTTTTCCTATTGTAAAATTGATTGCGTCTTTTACTCTGCCAGGAGTGTATTGGTTCCAATACCATCCTCTCCTGCCACCTCTCTGTCTCTGTCTAGTGGGGAGCGTTAGTTGCATATCAGAGGCATTCTTGGTGTTATGGAAATAATACATTGCATGTGATCATAACGTTTGTACATTTAAAGAAAATGTTGACCAAGTGAATCATTGTTCACCTAATCACTTGATTAAAATGATAACCTAATGTTTGGTGGATACATATTAATTAAAAATTAAAAGTTGAATTTTTTGGCAAAAATGATGTTTTTTCGCAAAAGAAATTAGGGAAATTGAGTTTGTGTGTCATAACTGGAGGATGTATTTGATAGAAAAATATATTTATTTTGAGAAACCAATATGCTGATGAAGACAGAATGGCTGAATTGCCAAAAACATATTTAGAGCTGCTAATTGAATGCTAATTCAAACTGAGTTAGGGACATTTATTGCTTTGTGTACTTCCTTTATGCCAGAAGGCGTGTGTTGCTTCAACTGTGATTTAATTAGTCGTGTGGCAGCATTACATATTATTAACACTTTTTTAAAAACATTTTTACCAGTAACCCCACCTTAAATGTTTGGGTGATCACCAGTGCATTGTAATCAGATGTGATCACTATTGAACTATGATAAAAAGTGTTAGTAGCTGACAACAACAGAGTGACTAAAAGTGGGCTATATAGTGCCTTATTACGACATTGACGGAGGGGTTTCCTCCATCACAAATGTGGTGGATATCCCGTCCGCTGTATTATGATCTCCATTGAATATAATGGGATCATAATACTACGGACGGGATATCCGCCACATTTGTGATGGAGGAAACCCCTCCGTCAAGGTTGTAATATGGCCCATAGTGACCCTCTAGGGACATTGATGGAGGTCACAGTGTTTATATAGTAAAGGCCGCATGACTAGGGAAATGCTTATGGGGTTTAATATTGATATTGAAAAGTGAATGGTGTGGACATGGGTGAACGTACCCTAGCCCTCAGGCTGATGTTTGGGGGCCCTAACGTGAGCCTCTATTAAAAAATATTTTATTGCAGGATTCACAAATCCGCAAAGATTTACAAATCTACGATCTTCCTTGGATCCAGGGGACCCTCATTTGTGAAGCCAGCATAGGATGTCGGAATCGAGAAACACAAAATGAAAAAAGTATTCAATGTCTTACTGCTGCACCTGGTCAATGGCCACACTCGGGCGTTGACTGCACATAGATTTGTGGAAGCAGGGCCTACCTGCAGTCAAGGCCCTGCAGCTTTCCCCTACTGCATAAAGTCAAAGGCCATGCACAGCAGGGTTTGGCCATACTTGGAGTGTTGGATGCAGTGCCTGAATAAAGGCCAGGGTCTGCGGTTAACTCCCATTGTGCATAGCCAAACCTGTGTGCTAAAGGTATTGACCTCTCACTGAGAGATGGATGCAAGTCCTGGCCAAAGGATAGCCCCTGCAGCTAATCCTACTGCGCATGGCCAAAGGCTGTGAATGTGGGTGTTGGCCATTCATGGAGTGTTAGGAGCAGAGCTTGGCTGGAGACTAGGACCTGCAATCAAACCCCTGGTGTGCAAGCTGAAGGCTGCAGCATTGGAGATGAGAATATGGCATCAAAGCAGCATGAAAGAAAAGTGAGAAATACTATCCATTGAGTTTATTTAAATGCCTCACCACATTGTTCCGAAGTGGAAGGAGACCAAATTGAATGTGCATCACTTAAATTAACAACAAGCTGACCGAATGATAAATCTACACGTCCAAATGAGTAGAAATGCTTGAATGGCTCTGTTGCACACTGTTGCGTTGCACAATGCTAAGAAGGGGCCAGTCAAGGGTGAAAACAAATTCAGGAATATAGTGATGAGGCATATGAAATAAAAGTGGCAATAACACAAAGTGCAACTCTGTGGTCTGGGTGTTTGGAAGAGACTGCTACTTATGCTGATAGGAATGTATACAGTGTGACTATGATAACCATCATCAGAAACTGACTTACACTGTTTGAGCCACCTTCATATGAGAGGCAAAATCCCAGTGATAAAGTATACTTTACTTACAGTGCCTCAGAAAGAGACTGGCAATATCATTATCTTACTGACACAACTGCTCCAATGGACTGTAAAAGAACAGATGGAATGGTGATGACCTGAGCCACACACCAAAAGGACCGTAGGGTGACCTACGGGGCAACAATAAACATGCATATGCCATTAATTGCTGTTAAACAGAATGTTATTTTTGATCAGCTGACTGTGTATATTGCTTTTCTTGCATTAAATATTTTAGTTTTTTAAGCAGTAAACCTCTTTCCACCATTATCTATCGGTATTGAAGATACAGAAAACAAAAAACAAGGCACGGATCTATGAGAACTTAAAGTTGGCTTTCAAAACCAGGATATATGGAGGATTAGGCAGTGAGTCAGTAGATTATGTGGGATTCATCAGCATATGAATGTGGTTCTTGGAAGGATGCTCTGCAGAAGAGAGGGGCTAGAGATATAGAAGAGTCCTTCATCCAATCCCGGCTTTCATAGTAGGGATAAAACTAAAAGCTACAGGAGCCACATGAGGCACCACTTAAGGATCATCCTCACAGTGAAAGAGGGCTGTGTTCATGACATATATTTTGCCACATAAATGTTTAGAACCATGGTAATGAAAATGGTTTCACTTAAGACAGTCCCTTCACTTGTTGGTAATGTGCTTAATATTACACCTTCATTCAAAATTGTGTCTGATGCTTATGTTAAAGTTACTAACCAGTACAGGTCAATGTCCAGTAAACTCAAGCAATTTGTTCTAATGGCTAAGAAGTGGTCCAGGATTTTAATCCTAACCTAGACATCTGACTTGAATTTATGTAGCTAAGAATAATATATGCGGTCTGCAACATTATTATAAAAAGCCTAATGTAAGGAATTGTTTTACTGGTTGAGGAGGGTGAAGCGCTTCTCAAACAGCAACCCCAATTCTTCTCAGGGTGAAGTCACAAGAGTTAGACAAACAGAGCAATTTCTATTAAATAAAATAAAACCAAAATGACAAAAATTCAACCAGTAGACCCAGAGATATTGAATTTTAGGGATTTTAGTAAAAATAGCTCCAAAAGTCGTCAAGCGCCAACTGTGGATATGTACCTTACGCGACCTGTAAAATGTCACAATTTCAGGCTGACCATGATGGAGTGTGAGCTGGCTATTGGAACCTCGTAGGTCTTTCTGAGCGAAGTACCCTCAATCCTGGTTTGCAGATTGCAGCGAGGATCCACCTAAAAGATGCTTCGCGCAGATGCTGTGAGACTGCTGTGAAAAGTCCTGCTGCATCGTTCTTGAAGATCCCATCAATGACGGCTTGCAATTCAGAGTCTGGAATTGGGTACGCATTGCGCAGTCGAGGCAATGCATCGGTTTCATGGAGCTGCGAGGCTGCGATGTGGAGTCTGGGTCATGATCAAGGTTTCTGCCAACAAGGGATGCAAAGGCTTCCACCAGGTATAAGCAGTGCAGCATCATTTTTGATGCAGTGACAGGCGGCTATGCAGGTCTTTGCAGAAGTTCTGATCCCAGCAGCAGTGGTGAAGCATCAGTTCTGCAAGGTGTTGTTCCTGGAGCAGGAGATGAATCAGTTCTGCTGGGTGTACAGAGGTTGGCAGAGCACCTTAGGTCCATTTCCAGGGACCCAGGACTGGGGTGACCACACTTGGCAGGATAGACTCACAGATGGCAGAGTCCAGGTGCAGATGAAAGGTTGTTGGAGCCTTCTGTCTCTGAGGTTCAAGTCAAGAGTACAGCCATGTAGCCTTTGGAGTCACTCTAGGGTTCAAGTTCAAGAGGTGTAGGTCCAGTTCTTCTCCCCCAGGCAGCAGGTCAGCAAAGCGAAGCAGCAGTACAGCAAGGCAGTAGTCCAGCAGTTAGTAGTCTAGCAGAGTGGCAGTCCTTCAGCAGCACAGCAGTCCTTCTTGCTGATAGAGTATCCACACGGTCAGAAGTATACTGACCTGGTGGTGTCTGAAGTCCTGTATTAATACCCAGATGTGTCTTTGAAGTGGTGGAGTACCTTCTAGAGGTTTCCATTTGAAGTCCCCAGGTATCCTGGTTACCCTGTACAGGCTTTAGACTAACAACAGGGAGTAGGCAGCCCTTTGTGTGGAGGCAGGACACAGCCTATACAAGTGTAAGTGAGGCTGTGCCCAACTCCTCCCTCCCATCCTGCCAGTGATGGCCTATCCAGGCACACCTAAGTTCCCTAATGTGTGTGGCTGCCTAGGAAGAATAAACAAATCTTAACTGTCAGCTAACACAGTCATGTGACCAGGTACAGACTGCAGGAACCAAATGGCTACTCAAGAAAATACCAACTTTCTGAAAGTGGCATTTTAAAAACTGCAATTTAAAATCCGACTTCACCATAAGCTAGGATTTTAAATTAAACACCAAACATGAACTGGTTACCTGTTCCCATTTGGAAATTACACTTACACTTACAAAATGTAGAAAGGTGAGTGCAATGTTATCCAACGGGAGAGGTAGGCCTTGCAGTAGTAAGAAATGCTTTTCATAAAACTTAAAAGTATATGTACATGTCATACCTTTTAAATACACTGCACCCTTCCCTCCGGGCTGTCCAGGAGCTATCCTAGAGGTGACCTATATGTATGAAAAGGAAAGGTTTGGGCCTGGCTAAAGGTTTATTTTGCCAGGTCGACATGGCAGTTACAAACTGCACACACAGGCTTCAATGACAGGCCTGAGACATGTGTAAAGGGCTACTTAATTGTATGGCACAATCAGTGCTGCAGGCCTGCTAGTACCATTTAATTTACAGGTCTGTGCCTCTGTAGTGCCACTTCTCTATTCAATATGCCAACTGGGGATATGCCAATGTTTCCATGTTTAAGGAAGTGAACACACACACACTTTAGCGCTGGTTAGCAGTGGTAAAGTGCATAAGAGTCTTAAGACCAGTAAAAATGAGATCAGCAAAAATGGAGTCGAAAGGCAAAATGTTGGGGGGAAGACCAATCTAAGGCTGACAGGCCTAGCACTTAAGATAAGTAAATTGCTACAATTAACTTAACCTTCCTGTGGCTAAAATGTAAATATGTGAAACACCACTGTCCCCAATATGTTAATGCAAAATCTGTCCCTTATGCACAAAACTTGGTGTGACTAAATCTGCAGTAGGTTTTATCAGTTGTGTGTGTCTAGGCTGGGAAGAGCAGCCTATACCTTAGCATACATCCAGGCTCCAAAACAGTGGGTGGATTCATTTGATTTAGCTGACAGCAATCAAACAACACCTGGGAAGGATTAGGTCACTGAGGGCAAGTATCAAGCTCCAATCCTGTACATGGGCAAACATGCAGGCAATTATGTCTAGGGCCAGACTTTGGTGGCACTTGCACAACTGAAGCCTGTGCTCTAATGTGCTTGTGTCACAGAGTGTCCCATGCAAAAAGTGATGGATGGAATGATGAACAATGTAAAACATTCACCCCAGTACAGAGATCTGGGCCTAAATCTATTGTTTTTTTTGCTACCCATGCCATTCCAGTTGGGACCCAGCCATAAGCAAGTCAGTCTTGACCCAGCTCCCCATGGGAACAGTCCAGCCCGAAATGCCATACCAGGTATTCTCCGGACTGGAAACAAGCATCCTTGGACTGGTTTCGGAGTATCACCCCTCATCAGCTAGGCTAGCTTGATTCCAGTGGCATGGGGAGCACTGGACCCACGTCTGGGCATACCCATCCCTCTAGGGGTGACAAATGTAAAATGAACAAGTGATCAATGGAAAGCTGAACAAAGTCAAACATTCACTCCCAGTACAGAGATCTGGGCCTAAATCCATCATTTTTTGACACCAATGCCATTCAAGTTGTGACCCAGCTATGAGCACATCAGTCTTGACCCTGCTCCCCAAGGGAACATTCCAGGCTGAACTGCCATACCTGGTCTTCCCTGGGCTGGAAACAAGCATCCTGGGACACGTTTTGAGGGATCACCCCTCATCAGCGAGGTTAGCTTGACTCTAGTGGCATGGAGAGCATGGGAACCAAGTCTTAGGCCCATATGCAAGTCAGTCTTGACCCTGCTTCCCATTGGAACAGTCCAGCGTGAACTGCCATATGTAAATTATGTGATGTACTGACTGTGAATGTCAAGGATGGTGTTTATTTTATTGTGCAATATGTGATATATTCATGTGAGAAAGTAGCCTCTTTCTAGCATGGTTACCCCCACTTTTTGCCTGTTTGTGAGTGTGTGTCAGTGTGTTTTTACTGTGTCACTAAGATCCTGCTAGCCAGGACCCCAGTGCTCATAGGTAAAAACCTATATGTCAGTGTGTTTTGCCTGTCTTGCTGGGATCTTGCTAGCCAGGACTCCAGTGCTCATAGTTTGTAGCCTAATGTATGTGTTGTTAGTAGTGCTTGACTCTGCCACTGAGGCTCTGCTAACCAGAACCTCAGTGCTTATGCTCTCTCTGCTTTTAAATTTGTCACTGTAGGCTAGTGACTTCATTCACCAATTTCAGTTGCCATACTGGACCCCCCTTATCAGTCCCTGGTATACGGTACTTAGGTTCCCAGGGCATTGGGGTTCCAGGAGATCCCTATGGGCTGCAGCATTTCTTTTGCTACCCATAAGGAGCTCAGACAAACCCTTTCACAGGCCTGCCATTGCAAAATGAGTGAAATAGTGCACACACTATTTCACAGCCATTTTCACTGCACTTAAGTGACTTATAAGTCACCTATATGTCTAACCTTCACTTGCTGAAGGTTAGGTGCAAAGTTACTAAGTGTGAGGGCACCCTTGCACTAGCAAAGGTGCCCTCACATAGTTCAGGGCCATTTCCCTGGACTTTGTGAGTGCGGGGACGCCATTAAATGCGTGCACTACATATAGGTCAATACCTATATGTAGCTTCACAATGGTAACTCTGAATATGGCCATGTAACATGTCTAAGATCATGGAATTGACCCCCCATTCCAAATCTGGTATTGGGGAGCCAATTCCATGCGCCCTAGGGGCTCCACCATGCACCCCTGGTACTGCCAAACTGGCTCTTTGAGGCTTGCACTGCAGCTACAGCTGCTGCCACCTCACAGACAGGGTTCTGCCCTCCTGGGGTCTGAGCAGCTCAGTCCCAGGAAGGCAAAACAAAGCATTTCCTCTGAGAGCAGGGTGTTACACCCTCTCCCTTTGGAAATAGGTGTTACTGGCTGGGGAGAGGTAGCCTCCCCCACTCTCTGGAAATGCTTTGAAGGGCACAGATGGTGCCCTCCTTGCATAAGCCAGTCTTCACCGGTTCAGGGACCCCTTGTCCCCTGCTCTGGCACAAAACTGGACAAAGGAAAGGGGAGTGACCACTCCCCTGTCCATCACCACCTTAGGGGTGGTGCCTAGCACTCCTCCAGTGTGTCCCAGACTTCAGCCATCTTGCTTTGCAAGGTCTGGGGAAACTCTGAAGGGCTCTGAGTGGCCAGTGCCAGCAGGTGACATCAGAGACCCCTCCTGATAGGTGCTTACCTGATAAGGTAGGAAGAGGTTCCCTGTGCCTCTCACACGCTCAGTTAAACGGCGAAATACTGTCTAAATGATTTTTTTTTTAAAGTTTGGTGAACTGTTAAACCTGTTAAATCTGAATTTGAATTGGGGAACTGGTAATCAAACTGAAACTGCATTTTTCACTAGTGTATTGAAAGGAGCAAGTCGCTCGTTTTTTAATAGAAACGTATTTTGTTTTAGTGCCGCCATTTTGGAGGGTTAGCACTCTAGCTTTTAGTGCTGGAGGGCTATTTTAGCCACATTATGAGCGCGGCGCGCAGCTGAAGGTAGGAAGAGGTTCCCTGTGCCTCTCACACGCTCAGTTAAACGGCGAAATACTGTCTAAATGATTTTTTTTAAAAATTTGGTGAACTGTTAAAACTGTTAAATCTGAATTTGAATTGAGGAACTGGTAATCAAACTGAAACTGCATTTTTCACTAGTGTATTGAAAGGAGCAAGTCGCTCGTTTTTTAATAGAAACTTATTTTGTTTTAGTGCCGCCATTTTGGAGGGTTAGCACTCTAGCTTTTAGTGCTGGAGGGCTATTTTAGCCACATTATGAGCGCGGCGCGCAGCTGAAGGTAGGAAGAGGTTCCCTGTGCCTCTCACACGCTCAGTTAAACGGCGAAATACTGTCTAGATGATTTAAAAAAAAATTATGGTGAACTGTTAAACCTGTTAAATCTGAATTTGAATTGGGGAACTGGTAATCAAACTGAAACTGCATTTTTCACTAGTGTATTGAAAGGAGCAAGTCACTCGTTTTTTAACAGAAACTTATTTTGTTTTAGTGCCGCCATTTTAGAGGGTTAGCACTCTAGCTTTTAGTGCTGGAGGGCTATTTTAGCCACATTATGAGCGTGGCGCGCAGCTGAAGGTAGGAAGAGGTTCCCTGTGCCTCTCACACGCTCAGTTAAACGGCGAAATACTGTCTAAATGATTTTTGAAAATTTTTTGGTGAACTGTTAAACCTGTTAAATCTGAATTTGAATTGGGGAACTGGTAATCAAACTGAAACTGCATTTTTCACTAGTGTATTGAAAGGAGCAAGTCGCTCGTTTTTTAATAGAAACTTATTTTGTTTTAGTGCCGCCATTTTGGAGGGTTAGCACTCTAGCTTTTAGTGCTGGAGGGTTATTTTAGCCACATTCTGAGCGCGGCGCGCAGCGGACGCGCGCAGCGGACGCGCGCAGCGGGTGCGCCGATGGCAAGCCCGTCTGCGCCCGTCCGCGCCAGAACGAGCCAAGAGCCTAGAAACTATATCCGAGCTCTAACTGAACAGATAGCTATCACTTATTCGAGAGAGGAATTATTTCTCCTCAACAAAAAATCTCCGGCTCGGTGCTGTAACAGTCTAGACCCACACGAAGTCAAATTTAGATGCCCCAGCTGTGCATGGTCACCCAAAGGATCCACAGACCATCGACAAGCGGAGAATTATGATAAATTTCCTATATGCTTAATTAATTGTCGTTCACTAGGAGCTCACACAGTGGATATTCAGTTTTTAATAGAACAAACTCAACCCCTGGCCTTGTTTCTCACAGAAACATGGCTGGATGAAAGTTCTGCACCGGATATTGTTATGGCCCTTCCCATAGGCTATAAGACCAGTAGAGTGGACAGACCCAGCAGAGGGGGAGGCATTGCAGTCATTCTTAGAGACACATGTAAGATCAGTTCTGCCCCTACTCTAATTAAAGGGTGCGAGAGTATGTCGTTCGCCATCAACGTAAACCCGCATTACACACTTTCGGGTGTTCTGATCTATCGTCCACCTGGTCCTATGGGGGATTTTATAATGTCACTAGCAGAATACACTTCACAAGTAATACATACTAAATCCAACTTTCTAATGTTGGGTGATTTTAATATTCATGCGGAGAATACAGATAATGCATCTTCTAAGATGCTGATAGCAGATATAATTGCATGTGATTTAAAACAACTTATTCATTGACCCACTCATGTTAAGGGTCACACACTTGATTTGGCCTTTTCTAACAACCCAAATATAAAAAATGTATTATCCTCCCCGCTAGCATGGTCGGATCACTTCCTTGTAGAAATGGAATTACATCTTACGCACTACAAGGTCCCAGATATGGGGGCACTCTCATGCAGAAGGAAATGGCACAGATTAAAATCCTCAGATTTTGTCTCCGCTCTGGAGAAAAATAGACCAGGAAGTATAAATACAAATAATGTAATAGATTTTTCGCTTTCGGTTAATAAATGGATAGAGAACAGCCTAGAGGATACTATACCCCTCTGCTCGTTTAAAAGCACCCCACGTAAGAAGTCGGCTCCATGGTATAATGCAGACTTATTAGAGAAGAAAAGAGAGTGCAGGAAACTAGAGAGGAGATGGCGCTGCACTAAAGTGGAATCCACGAAAAGGGATTATAAAAATTTAATTCGAGATTATCATCGGGAAATTTAAAAAACTCAGGCGACCTATTACTCAGTAAAAATTGAAGCTGCGGCCAACTCACCCAAGGAGATCTTTAATGCCCTAAAAGATCTGATCTATCCAAGAGAGGAAGCAGAAACTAGGGATTCCCCCAACAACATGTAGAAGATCTGGCTAGTTTTTTTCTGGATAAAATCAAGAATATCTATCTAGCTTTTCCTAATTCCCCTAATAGAGGGCAGAAGGGAATAGGCCAAGAAGTAGGGCAGGTACCCCTTTTCACAAACTTTACTCCCATCAGTCTGGACAGAGTTTCCAATCTATTGAGGTCAATAAAATCGGGCTCCCCACTAGACCCTGCCCCCCCCCAAATTCTATCCTTGGGAATCTCAGCAGTAGGGCCGATAATAATGAATCTTATCAATACCTCTCTGAGTGACGGCATAGTGCCTGACCATTGGAAACAAGCCATTGTCAAGCCACTCTTGAAGAAGACCAGCCTTGATCCCATGATCCTAAGCAACTATAGACCAATTTCATTACTGCCTCTAATTGCCAAACTGGCTGAGAAACATGTACACGCTCAGTTATCCACATTCCTGGAAGAAAAGAATCTTATACATCCTACCCAGATGGGCTTTAGACCTAGACATGGTACAGAAACTGCTCTGATTGCCATAACAGAAGAGGCAAGGAAGAGGATGGATACAGGTATGGAAACCGCGATTATCCTCCTTGACCTAAGTGCTGCCTTTGATACAGTTGATTTAAAAATCCTCATAGAAAGGGTTCAAGGATGTGGAATCGCCGGTTCCGCGTTAGACTGGATTGGCTCCTTTCTATATGGGAGGTCATTCCAGGTACTCGATAGAGAGTATATTTCTAGGAGTACCTTCAGTAGTTGTGGTGTTCCTCAGGGCTCGGCCTTAAGTCCATTACTTTTTAACATCTACATGAGGCCATTAGCAGGCATAGTTGAGCCTTTCGGATTGAATTTAGTGTCATATGCAGATGATACGCAGCTGATAGTCTCCTTGTCTAATTCCCATCCAGATATGGGCTCAGCCCTAGTTCCTTGTATGAAAGCAGTGGCAAGCTGGATGGCTGAGAGTAAATTAAAACTTAACGATGACAAAACCGAGGTTATGTTTTTTGGAAATAAAAGTCCTCCTTTAAACTCCAGCCTATTGAGAGGAGCATTGACTCTCCCCTCCCCAAAGGCCTTATTAAAAGCTTAGGGGTGTGGCTGGACCCTCTTCTCTCAATGGCCCAACATACGAATAGAATAGCAGGAACTGCTTTTGCTCTGCTAAAGACACTGAGGAAGGTGCTAACCATTTTACCTTTCCCTGCTAGAAGAGTGGTTGTCCAGGCACTGATTGGTGCTCGGATTGACTATGGCAATGCTCTGTTTATTGGATCCCCGAAATATGTAATTCAGAGATTGCAGAGGGTACAAAATGCAGCGGCTCGTCTATTATTGAATGTTCCTAAACAATATTCAATACGGACAGGAATCGTTTCCCTACTCTGGCTCCCGGTAGCTGAAAGGATTAAGTTCAAGACCCTGTGCCACTTTCATAGATCCATATTTGATAATGGACCTGAAATGCTGAAAACCCTGGCGCAGGCTTACATACCAGCTAGGCCACTTAGATCCTCCTCAGCTAACCTGGCCATAATTCCAACCACGAGGAAAGCCAGATGGGGAGGAAGATTGGTAGCATATCAAGGCACTTTGCTTTGGAACAATCTTCCTCTTATGATGAGAGCAAACCCTCAAGAGATGTCATTCAGAAAGGAATTGAAAACGTGCCTATTAAAAAAAAACCTAAATTCCTTGGAATAAATTTAAACAGTGTGTCACCGCTATGCCTGTTTTAAGCGCTACGAGGCCGTTGGCAGTTAGGCGCTATATAAACCTCTATAACATAACATAACATAACATAACATAACATAACATAACATAACATAACATAAGGTAGCCAATCCCCCTCTCAGGGCTATTTAGGGTCTCTCCTGTGGGTTCTCTTCAGATTCTGCATGCAAGTTTCCTTCAGGAACCCTCTGCAACTACTATTTCATCCTCTGACCTCGGATCAACCGATGTAACAGCGACAAAGTGTCACAAGGGATACTTTTCTCTGCAACTTGAGCTCCAGCCAGCAATTGCAACAGTTTCCACGGTGTGCGTGCTCTGAGGAATCCCTGTCTTCATCCTGCACCAGAAGTTCTGAAGAAATCTCCTGTGGGGTGACAGAGTCACTCAGGCTCCTTCTAAGACAACAACTGATACCCTTGGACTCCTCTCACAGCAATGAGCGTGCTTCTAAGGACACAGAGGGTGGACCCCATCGACATAGACTATCCTGAGGTCCTGCTGACACAATTTGGAAGAGGTAAGACCTTGCCTTCCCTGAGAGCGACGGTACACCTGTGTACTGCGTCTTCTTCACCTCCTGAGGCCTCCATGCACTATTTGCAAAATTCCTTTGTGCACAACTTGGCCCAGGTCACCTGCACTTTATCCTGTGATGCTCAACTCGCTGAGTTGCCCTCTGGCAGCGTGGGACCTTCCTTTGTTGTGCTGCACCAACCGCATTTTGCACCTCCTTTGTCCCTGTGTCCTGGGACTCGTGTGGGTGCTGCCTGGCATCCTGAAGGCTCTCTAAAGTGCTGAGGGCCCCCTCTTCCTCCTCACACAGAGTTTAGACCCCAGGTCCCTCCTAGGTCCAGACAGCGCCATTTTGATGTAAAACACACTTTTGTCGTAACCAAGGCTTGTTGGCGACTTCCAACACGGAACCACATCTGCATCCATCTTCACATGGTGGGACATCCTTTGCATCATGCAGGACCTCACTGGCTTCTTCCTAGGTTGCATTTCTGCAGTCTTCGACTAACTGGGGACTATTCTTTTGCACCCTCTTCTGGATTGGCAGGGGCTCCTGTCCTTCCTGGAACTTCTTTCGACTTCTGGACTTGGTCCCTTCTTTTGCAGGTCTTCAGGTCCAAGAATCCAGCAGTTGTTTGCAGACTTGGTTGGTTACTGCAAAATCCCAATCACAAGGTGTAGTGTGTGGAAACTTGCAGTACTTTACACTTACTTTTCTGGGCTATTGGGTGGGGTAATTTACTTACCTTTACTGTATTCTTACTCTCCCAGCGATTCTGCACAGACTACCCTTGTCTAGGGGGTATTCGTGATTCACATTCCACTTTCTTAGTATATGGTTTGAGTTGCCCCTAGACCTATTCCCTCCCATTACATTCTATAGCATTTCCTATTGTTTGCACTGTTCTATGACTAATTACTTGTCTAATTGTGGTGTCTTTTGTATATATTGTGTATAATAGTTACCTCCAGATTGACATATCCCTAGGATATGTCAATCAGCAGTGTGTCCACCACTACAGGGACCCTAGGCAACCCCACAAACACAGGATGATCAGGGACCTGGGTTCAGTGACAGTGAGCACACGGTTCAGGGGACAGAGGCACAGGACAACAGGGAAGCTGGGAGGGCTGCTGTGCGACAGGTGGAGGACAGGCCCAGGGAACCGACTCTCCAGGAGGTACTCACCAACATACTGGTAGCATACCACCATTCCCAGGAGACGATGGGCCAGATACTGGCCAAGTTGCATCTGTTGCCCCAAGTGGGAAGAGTATGCCCAGACGTGGGTCCCGTGCTTACTATGCCAACAGATTCAAGCTAACCTGGCTGAAGAGGGGTGATACCCCGAAACCGGTCCCAGGCTGCTTGTTTTTGATCGAGGGAGGACCTGGCCTGGCAGTTCTGGCTGGACTGTTCCCATGGTGAACAGGGTCAAGACTGATTTGCATATGGCTAGGTCCAAACTGGAACAGCATGGTGAGCAAAAAAACTGATGGATTAAACCCAGATCTGTGACTGCGGTGAATGTTCAATTTGGTCTACATTCCGTCCATCAACTGTTCTTTTTGCATTTGTTGCCCCAAGTGGGAAGGGTATGCCCAGACCTGGGTCCCGTGCTCACTATGCCACCAGATTCAAGCTAGCCTGGCTGAAAAGGGGTGATACCCTGAAACCGGTTCCAGGCAGCTTGTTTCTGGTTGAGGAAGGACCTGGCCTGGCAGATCGGACTGGACTTTTCCCATGGTGAACAGGGTCAAGACTGATTTGCATATGGGTGGGTCCAAATTGGAATGGCATGGTGAGCAAAAAAACTGGTGGATTAAACCCATATCTGTGACTGGGGGTCAATGTTTGATTTGGTCTACATTCCGTCCATCAACTGTTCTTTTTGTGAGTTGCAGGAGACTCAGCTGCTGCAGGAGGGACAAAACCTGGGGATCAGGGAGGACCTGAGGGACATCCACACCACCCTGGTCACCATTGTAGGGGTGCTGGCAGACATGGCCAACACCATGAGGGAGGTAGTGGCACACCAACAGGCCCCTGACACTAGCCACACCGATGAACAGCCTCCGCTGATGCTAGTGGACAGGAGGCCCTGCCACAGGAATGACAGGCCACCAGCACCCCACCCCCTGCAGAAGGAGAACCACCATGCAAATGGTCCCTGCGATTCAGGCAGAAGCCAGAGAACATTGCCAAGACCCCTGCCAAGAAATAAGACTCTCCTGATTGTCACCCTTGTGTCCCACTCTGTCACCCTGTCCACCATGAACTGCTATTGCTCCACTTCCTATGCCCCCTTGGACAATGCACCTGTGATACAAATAGACTGGACTCTATCCTGGACTCTCCTCCACCACCCCCCAGCCTATAGCAATACCCCATCCACTTAATAGCACATGAATAAACATCCTTATAAAAACTACAAATATTGAGTCTGTCCAGTGATTGAACTATGTATTTGTTTCACAATCTGTAGACATTGCAATTCAACTGTACAGTCATGTATACTTATGTATGTCCTGTATTTTGCTGCAGTCAATACACCAGGAGCCAGAGTGGGGCACAGATATATGTGAATAGACATGTCAAATGGTACAGTAAGTGGCCATAGTAGTGGGAACATCAGCCTCCCAGTGAAAACTTACGACACAAAACTGCAACGGTAGGTGAAGTTACAGTGTCTTACCTGTGTGTAACTGGAAGTACTGTCGAATGATTGCTATTCTGTTGTCCACATCCTTATCCTGTGCCTCATATTCATCACTGTCCACAGGCTCCACTGATGCCACACGCCCATCTCCACCCTCATCCTCCTGCAGAAAAGGCACCTGGGGGCATATTTATACTCCATCTGCGCCGAATGTGCATCAAAATTTTTGACGCACATTCAGCGCAAACGTTGCCCCGTATTTAAACTTTGATGCCCGCGGATGACAAAATTCCGCTGTGTGCGTAATTTTTTGGATGCGGCAACCCGCCTTGCATAATTATATGCAAGGTAGGCGTTCCCGTCCAAAAAATGACTTAAACAGCCATGCGTCGTATTTATGCTTTCGGGCAAAAATGACGCACAGCCGGGAGGCGGAGCCGGAAAATGACGCACAGCCCGATTTGCGTCAAAAAGTAATGCCTGGGTCAGGGCAGGCGTTAAAATGGGGCAAACACACCTGTATTTAATCAGAACACACAGAAGCAACAGCAGAGCAGCAGAGCAGCAACAGGGAGACATGGGGGTGATTCTAATCCAGCGTGCACGCAGACGCAGAGCCCAGCAGCAACAACAGCAGCTACAACAACACCAGGGACCCCAAAGGCAGCGCAGAAGGCAGGAGAGGATATTCCGCCCCAGAACAACCCTTCAGGGTCTCAGGGGACACGACATCATCCAGAGGTACAAGTTGAACTGGCAGGCCATTCAGCAGCTGCTGTGCAACATTGAACCGCAGTTGGCTCCCACTTTGCTGACACCCTGCACCATCCCAACAAAAACCAAGCTGCTTGCCGTACTTCATATGCTGGCAAGTGGCTCTTTTCAAACAACTGGTGCCCTGGTTGCCGGAATATCACAACCATCATTCTCCGCCTTTTTGCCCAAAGTACCGGATGCCATCATTGGAC
The DNA here is from genome assembly GCF_031143425.1 of Pleurodeles waltl. Lineage (NCBI taxonomy): Eukaryota > Metazoa > Chordata > Amphibia > Caudata > Salamandridae > Pleurodeles > Pleurodeles waltl. The sequence continues at coordinate 423,789,181 of NC_090437.1, forward strand.
TTACACCCTGCCACATCTGCTTCCCTAACACACTGCAGAAGCAGCAGGGAACAAAACAGGGGTTCTACATCATCAGTGGCTTCCCACATGTCCTTGGTGCAATCGACTGCACACATGTACGCCTTGTGCCACCTGCTGCAACTGAACACCTCTACCGCAACAGGAAGCATACACATTCCATCAACGTGCAGGCCATTGTCGATCACCAGGGATTGATCACCAACATCGTGGCTAAATATCCTGGGAGTGTACATGACTCCTTCATCTTCCGTCACTGCACCACCAATGAACACTTCCAGGATGGACGGTATGGCAATGGACTACTTGTTGGTAAGTACAAAAACCTACTTATATACACACTGCACAGCAACCCTCTAGGACACACAACACATACACCACAACAGCAACATGTGGACAGGAACACACTGAGGTCATGAGATCGCTAGCCATGTTTCATAGGTCTGCATTGAACCTGTCACACATCTGATATTAGTGTATAGTCTAATGTTAAGACGTCAAAGATCACAACGTTTGGAGTGGTTTGCCTAAATGTCACCTTGCAAAATGTAAGTGTCCCAATGATGTTTACATGAATCCATTGCATAAGTCTAAAGGTATGTGATGTCCAGGGTACACTGATATGAACGTGTTACCACCACTGTCAATTTTAACCTGTGTATGGAACTATCATCTCACCCCCAGTGAAGACACAGGGACACCTGTATCACAAGTCACAATGCTAGGGAGGGCACACTGTACTGCAAATCCCAAAACATACTGCTGACAACTGGTTAGCAGACAAACACTTGTTCAGCCAAGGAAACGACACAATGCAGATGGTACATCCTACAAGCCTAGGATGCTACATTATAACACAAAAAAGTCACAGACCACAAGACAACTACTGCCATGAAAGGTGATTTCAATGGGGCTAGCTACATCAACATCATCCCATTCATTTTCTCTTGCAGCTGATCAGGGGTATGGCATCCAGCCATGGATTATGACACCTATTGGCAACCCGAGTACTGCTGCAGAGCGTGCCTACAACGACGCACATAGGAAGACACGCAGCATAGTCGAGAGGACCTTCGGCATCCTCAAGTCAAGGTTCCGGTGCCTCGACATCACTGGTGGTAGCCTCCTATATTCCCCGGAGATGGTCTGTAAGATCATCCTAACATGTGCAATATTGCACAACATTCGCATCAAAAGGAACATTCCCCTCCTGGAACCAGAGCCACACATGCCTGAAGAGGAGGAAGAGGAGGATGCTGGCCTGCAACATGAGGGGGAACTACAGAACACGGCCGCTGGTATACGCAGGCGGCAACATATCGTCAACAATTTCTTTTAAATATAATCACCTTCACCACTTTAGTTAACTAATTTAAATAAACACCTATAATAATCACCATATCATGGTCTGGCTATTCATTTTTGCACACCTTCATCTCTACTTATCAGAATAAAAGTGTTGCCTCATGGAGCATTGCTGAGATACTGATTAGGACACTGAAAATCCCAGAGCTAATGTGATGCCTAACATACAATGGTCACATACACACAAACTGTAAATGACATCTATCATGTACATTTCTCCTTTGAAGGCCAATAGCAGAGGACCACACCTATTTCACACATACATGTTGAAATCAAGGTCCAACGCAGCATATGGCACACAACTAAGACACCATCACTCAATAAGGGGAAAACAAGCCTCATACATGAGGCAGTCAATGTGCTTTTGCATCAGTAACAGGAATGTCTGACCAGACCCTTGACAGCAGTAAGTCCAACTGCAACCAATATTTGCAAGGACTCTCTGTGACCAGAGTTCCATAGAAGCAGAACATAGACAGCACAAGTGCCACACATATGAGCAGCATTGCACACATGACATTCCATGTACATGTCAGCCCATTTCCTAACTCCTGACACACCCATGCACCTGCTCACAACCCACCTGTCGGAAGAGGTCCCTGGAATACTAAGATGTGTACCCTGATATTCCCTCCTCTACACACACAGACCAACATTAGCAATCCAGTGTGCTACACCCTTTCCTATGGTATGCCGTTGTCATAGAACATCTGACTGCATGGACGTCAGGTTAGCTTATACACTGTCTTCTAGTTTCAAAGCCCTGTTAGCACCTGTAGATTGCTTCCCGTGTGAAAATGTCTGTTGGCCCTTAGAATGCAAATCTCACCTACAGGACTGGTGAGAAACAGATGCAGCCCACACCTGTGATCACCTCCATGCACACCACCCATCTCAAACAGCACTGCCCCTGCTGATGCCTGGAACAGCGTAGGAGTTGCCATTTTGTCAATTACACCGTTAAGCATTGATACTAATTAAGCTGTGTAACACAGCCCTTGGGTTCATTTGTCACCTTCAAAAACACAGGACATACACAGTTTGACATGTCAACTGTCTAGTTTGTCCTCCAAACAGTCTGAGTCAGAACACTGATTATGTAACTTGTCAAATTTCTGGATCCTGAATCACCCTGCATTCTGTCAGCCTGACTGGCATCTGTCTGTGCATCACACTAAAGTATCCCTGTGTCTACATATGAACCACACTTGCGTTAGCAAACCTCTCATTCATCAGGGGGTATTGGGCATGGGCTTCTTCAATGCATACCCAAATACATTGTATAGCATCATCTGCCTTTTAACTGTACCATTTGAGTAAAATCCTCTGGGAAAAGCAAAATTCATGGCCCATCCCTTGTCTGGGTCTCATTTATGCATGAATGACAAAGTGTGACAGTGTCCCAGGGCGGTAGGCAGGGATTGGGTACGGGGCTGTACTGCCATTTGTTAAATTTTGTTTTGACCAATGACTTTGTGTTTCACCACTGCGCATATTAGTTGCTCAATGTTCACCAGTAGCACATGGTATGTTTTGTTCAGTTGAGCCGCCTATTGGCTTTGACATGGCATTAGCCATTACTTTCTGTATTCAGTTGAGCCGCCTATGGGCTTTGACATTGCATTAGCCATTACATTCTGTATTCTGCCTATTGGCTTTGACATGGCATTAGCCATTACATTCTGTATTCTGCCTATTGGCTTTGACATGCTGTATCCAGTCTAGCCGCCTATTGGCTTTGACATTGCATTCCTATTGGCTTTGACATGATGTATTCAGTTTAGCTGCCTATTGACTTTGACATGCTATTAGATATTCTGCCTATTGGCTTTGACATGATATTATATATTGCATTTTATATTCAGCTTAACTGCCTATTGGCTTTGACATGATATTATACATTGCATTTTGTATTCAGCTCAGCTGCCTATTGGCTTTGACATGATATAAGACATTGCATTTTGTATTCAGCTTAGATGCTTATTGGCTTTGACATGACACTAGACATTGCATTTGATACTTAGGTTAGCTGCCTATTGCCTTTAACGTGGAGTTAGACATTGCAGTTGAGAATCCAAGCTGTATTTTTCCAAGCTGTGTTTTTGCACAAGATGAACCAAGATGTTTTGTTCTCACAGTAGACTAGACCTGATAAGAGAGAGTACATGGGTGTTGTTTTTTCTTCGCTTGAGCTTGGGAACAGGAGTCGTCTTGGAGACCTGGCCAGTCTCCAAAAGGCTTGCTCAGTTTCCCAGGTCTGAGAGGAGGGGGCACACCTTTGTAACGAATGTAACAGGCTGCAGAGAGTCAGATTCGAATCTGCCGGACCTCGTGCTGGAGCTTGGCGCCAGCTGCCAGCAATCCCGTGTGGGTAGATGAATCTCTTTCTCGCGGCTGACAGGGGTCATCAGCTTGCAGACCTTAGAAAGATGAAGCTGTAGATAGTTTCCCACACGGTGAAGTATTTGTTTTGCTTTGCATTCAATATCTTATAAATATAACCTGCTGTGTATATTGCAAACTGATATATTTTGTTTGATTAACGCGGGCTTGAAAGCTACTAATTCGTCATTCATAAATATTGTGGTTGGGGAAGAATTAACAACAATAAAAGTCTTCTTTGACCTCAGAAGTGCATTTCTGTTGTGTTATGTTAGTGCTTAAAAACTAGATAAGAGGAAAGCACTACAATTGGTACCAGAAGTGGCGTCGGTCATTAAGAGGTGATTAAGAGGGTATTGACGAATTAGTAGATTTCTAAGTGCACACTTTAAAAGTGTAATTGTTTTTGTTGTTTGGAGAATTACAGATTTTTTTTTTTTTTTTTTTGGAGAATCACAGTAGCACGGCAGACCATGTCTGAGAATGCATGTGTTGGTAAACTGCCCGATGGTGCTAAGAAAAACTGTGAATTGTTTTCTGTTTGGAGAATTACAGAAGCACAGCAGACCATTTTTGAAAATGCATGTGTAGCTAAAATGCCTGATAGTGTTTTGAGAAATAATTTCTGTTGTACATATGTAGAAAAAGTGTCTTTTGGAAGTAATGATGACAGAAAGGTCTGGATACCTTTATCTGCTTACAGAGAAATGCAGGAGAAATGTAGGAAGTTGGAACATGAAAATAGGAATTTACGTGAGCAAATTAGCCAGGATACAATAATTCAAAATAAGACTGAAAGTTATAAAACTGCTGTTTTAGAAGAATCTTTCTTGTCCCATTCCAGTAATGAGGGGGTTAAGACAGCTCCGAGCTGCACTGAGTGTTCGTGTGAGCCAGGGTTTTTGGCAGACAAAATGCATTCCTTAACTGATAACACGGACGAGAGAGACCAGAATGTGATTTACGAGTTACCGTTGCAAAATGCACAAGTAAAACGAAGGATTTTAGAGCAAGACACCCCGAGTTTCATTAGCTTGTTTGATTTTTGGAAAAAGAATAGCTCTCATTTGAGTGAAATCCTAACACTTTTGTATATGGTCACTGTGAAAAATTATATGCAGCTGCGCGCTTGTGATTTGGCAAATGAAATAATGCAGACTTTAGGTTTCTGCGCAGTGCAAGAAGGAAAAACTGATGTACATGTAAATCATGAACAAGGGAAGAAAATAGTGCCCCTAGCTAGGATCATACACTGGATCTGGTACTTGCAAGACAGGGCTAGAGTACCACAGGTAAAAGAATTACCGGTGAAATTGTGTGCACCATTTGAATTCGTGTCCACTGAAGATAAAAAGCATGTTTGTTTTACTAATGATTCATTGACTGAAATGTTGTTTTCTGGCACAGGAGAAGGAATGGAGTTGTATAATGTGTGTCAGATTTTAAAGCAAGAGCTACGTGAGATGTGTCATTTTTACGCTGATTTTTGGTTCATTGCTAATGTTTTAGCACCTAATTGGTTCAATTACCTTGCAGATGTTAATGAGAAAAATTCAGAGAGAGAAGTGTACACCCAGAATTCTGCCTTAGTGGGGATGGCTAAGTGGGTGCCCCAGAAATGTGAACATCTGAGAGAAAAAGCCACTTACAGGTGGGCAGAGATGAGAGAGATGTACATTCCCCTAGATTTGATAAAAACTGTGCAGCACGAACAAAAGCAATCTGTCATGCAAGCAGTCACAGAGCAGTTGGGGAGAGGAAAGTTACCAGGACAGGAATGGCAAAGTGATCAGGTTTTAGGGAGAGTGATTGCTGCAAATTACCAAGGAAAAATCGAAATTATGCTGATACCTAGAAAAGAATCTGATTCATTCATACAAATTGGAGACAGAATGGCCCAACTTGGCAAAAATGCAGTGAATGGAGGTTTGGTAAAGAATGAGTCTGCCCCAGCCCTTCTGACAGTGCAAGAAAAGGGAAGCTGTAGCGCAGCAGATACAAACCTCAGTGCTGATGTGTGGGCTGAAGCCCCAAGTGATCCTCCAGAACCTGCAGAAAATATAACAAAGGGCCCCAAAAACGTTCTGCTGATTATAAAACAGGGAAAGAAAGAATGGGTGCAGTTTAAATGAAAAATGTTATTTGCAAGAAAAGTCATACTTGTTTCTTTTGCAGATCCTACCACGTTTCGCCACTGTCCCTGAGTGTGCTGTGTGGTCCCCCTTCCGATGTGTGGGGTCGGGGAAGGGACCGAATCCCCAACCTGAACCTGGCTGAGTAAAGTGCCAGCACCATGGATCCATTTTGCGCAAACTGCGCCTTCAGTTCAAGTTCAACTTGTTTGATTGCATTCTTCCACTGGAACTAAGCTGTGTTTTTTTTTTTTTTTTTTTTCCCTTCTCGTATGGAACTCTGACTTTTGCTTACCTTCCAGCAAACCTTTCAGGTGGACCGTGCATCTTTACATGAGTAGAACTCATGCCACATCAAATTGCTAACACTGTTGAATTAGAGACTCATTCAGAGTATAAAAATTGCCCAGTCTTTTCTATGTAGATGTATCTGATGTGAAAGGTTATTAAATCAATGTGTTAATTCACTTCTATTGCTTTACAGGGATTGCTTTGATCATTCAAATCTGACTTGCTGATAATGTTTTTTTTTTGTGCTGATGTTTTTTTGTTTTTGTTTGAAACAAGAGATATGTGAAACAAAAATTCATTGGTCAAAGAGCGGAATGTACTGCCATTTGTTAAATTTTGTTTTGACCAATGACTTTGTGTTTCACCACTGCGCATATTAGTTGCTCAATGTTCACCAGTAGCACATGGTATGTTTTGTTCAGTTGAGCCGCCTATTGGCTTTGACATGGCATTAGCCATTACTTTCTGTATTCAGTTGAGCCGCCTATGGGCTTTGACATTGCATTAGCCATTACATTCTGTATTCTGCCTATTGGCTTTGACATGGCATTAGCCATTACATTCTGTATTCTGCCTATTGGCTTTGACATGCTGTATCCAGTCTAGCCGCCTATTGGCTTTGACATTGCATTCCTATTGGCTTTGACATGATGTATTCAGTTTAGCTGCCTATTGACTTTGACATGCTATTAGATATTCTGCCTATTGGCTTTGACATGATATTATATATTGCATTTTATATTCAGCTTAACTGCCTATTGGCTTTGACATGATATTATACATTGCATTTTGTATTCAGCTCAGCTGCCTATTGGCTTTGACATGATATTATACATTGCATTTTATATTCAGCTTAGCTGCCTATGGGCTTTGACATGATATAAGACATTGCATTTTGTATTCAGCTTAGATGCTTATTGGCTTTGACATGACACTAGACATTGCATTTGATACTTAGGTTAGCTGCCTATTGCCTTTAACGTGGAGTTAGACATTGCAGTTGAGAATCCAAGCTGTATTTTTCCAAGCTGTGTTTTTGCACAAGATGAACCAAGATGTTTTGTTCTCACAGTAGACTAGACCTGATAAGAGAGAGTACATGGGTGTTGTTTTTTCTTCGCTTGAGCTTGGGAACAGGAGTAGTCTTGGAGACCTGGCCAGTCTCCAAAAGGCTTGCTCAGTTTCCCAGGTCTGAGAGGAGGGGGCACACCTTTGTAACGAATGTAACAGGCTGCAGAGAGTCAGATTCGAATCTGCCGGACCTCGTGATGGAGCTTGGCGCCAGCTGCCAGCAATCCCGTGTGGGTAGATGAATCTCTTTCTCGCGGCTGACAGGGGTCATCAGCTTGCAGACCTTAGAAAGATGAAGCTGTAGATAGTTTCCCACACGGTGAAGTATTTGTTTTGCTTTGCATTCAATATCTTATAAATATAACCTGCTGTGTATATTGCAAACTGATATATTTTGTTTGATTAACGCGGGCTTGAAAGCTATTAATTCGTCATTCATAAATATTGTGGTTGGGGAAGAATTAACAACAATAAAAGTCTTCTTTGACCTCAGAAGTGCATTTCTGTTGTGTTATGTTAGTGCTTAAAAACTAGATAAGTGGAAAGCACTACAGGGGCTTTCAGCAGAACCAGCAACCTCTGATAATGTCCATGAAAAATACACACATGTCAGGACCATGACAGTTCACACACAGAATCACAGTGCTCACAACATATTGATGGCCCGTGTGTGGTGAATAGCTGCGATAATAATCAGCACAGAGGCTGTGATGTTCCCAGATGCAGTGGGAATTGCAGAGGCTAACCTGTGTACAAATGTTGTAATGACACCTGCCGGAACATGACACCTGAGACATTATCTCACTCAGCACACCAAGGTTGCCCTGTTGACTGTCTCATTACACGTCTTTAGTGACAGGGTGGGACCATCCCCATGTAGGTTCACATGTCCTCATCCACTTTACTCACATTGATATACCAAGGATTCTCAGTAGATACAGGAATAGCTGCCACTGACTCATGATGAGTCCTGGACCGAACTGTGACAAATTACACCCCAAACAATATACAGTATCATAATTGGACCACACACATGAACAAGTCACCTATGTGCAATTGATCACTGGAAATATGTGGACACGTGCTGTCTTGTATGCTGGTCCACCACAGCCACTTGATAGTTGGGGCTCACTTCTATGGCCTCAGCTGTGGTGTCATCATACATTTGAGATTCACCCTTGTCTGTCTGTGCAATCAACATGGTACCCACTTCCTCAATGCATGTGTATGACTCACTGTGGGATTCACCAACTAGTGCCTAGGAAGCTGTTACTAATACTCTAGGACATAGGTTGTTGAAAATGTGGACCATTGACCTGAACAAGCGTCTGCCATCTATCTGGTGCATGCTATGTCACATGTGGGCCCGTATTTATATTTTTTGACGCTAAACTGCGCTAACGCAGTTTAGCGTCAAAAAGTTTAGCGCCGGCTAACACCATTCTGAAGCGCCATGCGGGCGCCGTATTTATTGAATGGCGTTAGCTGGCGCTAGCAGACCGGCGCTGCCTGGTGTGCGTGGAAAAAAACCACGTACACCAGGCAGCGCCGGCGTTGGGGAAAATGGTGTTAGGGCGTCTTAAAAATGGTGCAAGTCAGGTTGACGCTAAAAAATCGCCTCCACCCGATTTGCGCCATTTTTAACGACGCCAAGACGCCATTTACATGACTCCTGTCTTAGTAAAGACAGGAGTCATGCCCCCTTGCCCAATGGCCATGCCCAGGGGACTTATGTCCCCTGGGAATGGTCATTGGGCATTGAGGCATGTAGGGGGGCACAAATCAGGCCCCCCTATGCCAAAAAAAAAAAAAAAAAAAAAATGTTTTATACTTACCTGAACTTACCTGAATGTCCCTGGGATGGGTCCCTCCATCCTTGGTGTCCTCCTGAGGTGGGCAAGGGTGGCAGGGGGGGTCCCTGGGGGCATGGGAGGGCAGCTGTGGGCTCATTTTGAGCCCACAGGTCCCTTAACGCCTGCCCAGACCCAGGCGTTAAAAAGAGGCGCAAATGCAGGGTTTTTTGCCCCGCCTACTCCCGGGCGTGATTTTTGCCCGGGAGTATAAATACGACGCATTTGTGTCGCAGTCATTTTTTTGGACGGGAACGCCTACCTTGCATCTCATTAACGCAAGAAAGGCGTTCACGCAAAAAAATGACGCTCTTTCCTCCTACTTTGGCGCTAGATGCGTCTAACGGCAAAGTATAAATATGGCGTTAGTTTTGCGCCGAATTTGCGTCGAAAAAACCGACGCAAATTTGGCGCAAACGGAGTATAAATATGCCCCGTGGTGTCTACGTTAGCCTAAATCTTGGAAGTCCACATTACAGATGTTGCTACATATATGACTAACACATGCCCTCTCTCATTTCCACAATGACTTGCATCTAAGGATTGGACACATGGACGTCACATTCATACAAGCATATGTTCAATAACGCTTCATGTGTTACACACACACTTGGTCAACAAATACATTAGTTGCCAAAGCACACACTTTGAGCCAAAGGCATTTAGGTATTGTACATATGTGCGTCACATTGATATCCTCTCCTTATGCCAAACATGCACAATTTGTGCAACACATATATGTAGGCCATACTTATGACCAACTATTGCGTCAGCCAACCGTAAAAATACTGTGAAGGGAGTAGCGGATCATGGTCCACTGCAATATGATGTCACACATGTGAACATACACCATCAACACCATAGTGTGTTCAATCAGCCTATCTCTGATGTGTCCCAAATGTAACATAACAAAAAAACTGACAAATTGACCAAAACCAGTTAATGCACTGAAATTTTGATATTCCTAGCGTTATGCGTAATTTTTTGTCTACCAAAACTATATTTGCGTCATTTTTTTTGACGCACAGGAGTGAAAATTAGCCCGGATCCAGATATTTGTACAGGCCATGTACTATTATGTGGATGTGGGCAAATTTTCACTCCTGTGCGTCAAAAAAAATGACGCAAATACAGTTTTGGTAGACAAAAAATGACGCATAACGCGAAAAAGGGCGGACATTTCATACAGGAAGTGATGTAATAGGATATCCTGTTTACCGATCATGTACAGTGGGTGTACTTTCACTTTCACTTTGCAGTCTATGATCCTTCTAGACTGTGTGGCTGTGCAGAGAGTGGTGTCCTGAGATTTTGTGCTTTTTTGTCCTGTGTGCTATCTGTATTGTCCATTTGTGAAATAAATATCGTTGGTGTATACTGTACAACTGTGTTTTGTGTACATTTGTCCATTTATCTTGTGTTTTTGTTGTTTGTGGGAGTCTGTTGTGTGTAGTGTTAGTTTGGGGATAGTTGGGCTCTTTTAGTGGTTAAGTTAACTTTTCATCTGTATTTGTACCCCTACTTCCCCCATTTTCCCCTTTCTATTTCTTTTACCCCTATTCCCTTTCACTTTTCCACTATGTCTGGTAGGCCACTTCTTGGCAGGATGGGTGAAGAGGAGTTGGGGGGTTCATATGGCTTGTGTGCCATTTCTTGCCACTCATGATCGAGGCAGGGGGCAGGGTGATACAGGGGTATCCAACAGAGGTGCGCAGAATCCAGTGGGGAAAGGTGCTGCATCACCTGCAACGTGTGTATGCCAGCCAGAGGAGTGACCACCAGCTGAAGCACCGGTGGGCTGACCTCATCACCAGGGAGCAGGATCTCTTGGACCACCTGGGAATCGTGATTGGTGGCACTGTTGGTGAGTACTAATCATGTAAATGTGCACGATTAAATGCTCTGTAGTGACATAAGAGGATTTGTACTATGTCTGCCAGCTAACTTGCTGAATGTGTGTAATGCTGGGGAAACATACAGGGATAATTGATGCACTATGGTCAGGATCACAATTGCTAGGTGTCAGGTAGCACGTGCTCAGCAAACTTACAGTATACTTTTCCATGAAGTAAATTGGTGCGGCCTTTGTGTCAGACAACCAAACAAAATAGGAGCCAATCATGTCTATATAGGGTACTATTGACAGAGAAGTAAAGATGTACCAACATATTGGCTAACTTTGTTGACGCAATAGCTAGACTGACTTTAGAATCACTACATGATGCTGAAAATGAGTGCTGCCTTCACGTCAATTGATAATAGCAAAGTGGCTCAGACATATGTCTCATGTGAGTCTGGTGAGTGTGGAAGGAAAGCGTTAACGGAAGTACTATGAATGTTTGAGATTATTGTGTTCCTTGATCTTTTGGGATACATGTCAGATCTGGATTAGAAAACATCGTGAAAAAGTGTAAGGTGCCCTCAGCTAACATCTTAGAATGTTTGTTGGAGTTAGTTGTGCCACATTCCAAATATGGATGGCAGCCCAAAGGTATGCACATGGCTTCACATCTCCATGGTTGGTGCAAATCACCATAGCGGGGCCACATCAATTGAATCAAATGTAACAACAGGAGGGCTTACAAAAGTCCCTGCCCCTCCCTCTGTACATTGTACCTATGTGTCATTAATGTGTCAAGGCCACAAGGCATGTTTGACTGGTAATGCAGTCCTCAAGTAACCAGGCTTTGGATGTCTCTCTTGGATGCACATGATGAGACGATTACACTCCATATTTTTTTCTGGTCACCAATTACGGGGCATGTTTGCAACCACATGATAGTTAGGGCCAATGTATGTGTGCAGATATGTGTGTAACTGTCACAGGAGACCCATGCTATGTACAAGTTGGCCGTGATATATCAGATGCAGTACCATCATGTCTGAATGGCTCCCATTTCCTTATTCAGCCAACACATTGTATATGTTTATGAAATTGTTGCGCTGTGCACTGATTTTGAGCACATTTCTTCCTTCTATACCTTACAGGTGGACCGGCACCCTACACTGTGGGAGAGGTGGCGACATTTGAGGACCCCAACCACTCCAGTAAGTGTTGATATGTCTGTTATGTGTTGTGTTTGCTGTTTATGGACTCATGTGTGTTGAACGCATAGCAAGGTGTGATGCGTTGGGCAATCATTTCTCTTGTTCCATGAGTGGGATTTCAGTTTCTCACATGTTTTGAGTTGGCCAATGCGTATCCAATGGTATTATGTAGGGATTGTAGGCCATTCCTGTAGGCCCCACTGTGAGTACTGGGGTTAGTCATGTGGATGACACTTGTATCAACAAGAATCGCACTGGAAGTCAGCTCCAATTTAGTCTAGAGTTTAGTTAGATTGGTACAGCAAATTGCTTTCCAATAGACTTCTGCTTCCCTATTTACCAACGTAATTATGAAACTGTAGGTAGAACCTCCTAGCAGCATGTACTTCCACATGTAGTGCTACAAGTATGTGGAACTTGAGTGCAACGGCCTATGTGTGCATGCAATTCATGATCATGGGTGTTCTTGCAACTCTGTGTCTGATGTAAGTCAGGCCTTACTGGAAGTATATGTTGTGTACCAAGTTCTGCATTTCCTGACATGTGTGGCCCTATGATTGGTCTAGGGTTTGCTGACTCCTAATTGTTGATAGACCTTACCTGTGGTGTGTGTGTAGAGCCAAACACGTGTGGAGTTTTCTATACACTCCTCGGTGTACATGTTGTTGGAAATTGATAGTTCTTTATCCACCCCCCCACCATCAAACACGGGCATGGGTTTGTGAATGATGTACCTAGTACTGATGCTACCAGTATGTTACACATACATGTGAATAAGTGACTGTTTGGTTGGAACCTAGTATACACACTCAGGTTTGGCACTTGGTACTATACTGGCAAGTACAGTTACAACTTGCAGACCATGTGGCTTTAGTTTTGCTTTCCGTACACTGACATTTGTAGCCCAGGTCTTGGCGGAGGATATGCAGCATGATTCTTAGCTGATAACTGGCAGAACTCAGATTGCAAGTCAAAGCCAGTTGTTACCCATCTTGTAGGTTATGGATGTGCTATGTGTGATGTGACCTTTGTAGGCTGGCCTGCCATGTACTTCCTCAGGGACATTCAGTGATCTGTATTGTGATATGAGCTGTTACAAGTACTGTAGATGTATTGTCTGATTAATTTCTTGTGCCATTTCACACAATGCAGTTACTAATGTAAAATATTTGCATTTGTCTCCACAGCTGCAAACATGACTCCAGACCAGGTCCGTGAATTCCAGCGCCGGGCCATGAGATACCAGCACATCTTGCTGGTGGAGTCGGGGTTCAGGAGGATGGCCCGGCAATATCGCCATGAACGGGCCTCCGGGGCATGGAGATCCTTCCCACAGGGTGGCCCTACTTTACCCACCACAGCCACCACCAGCAAAACCACCAATTCAAGCCAGGTGGCCCCACCCACAGCTGGGACTGTTGGGCCTACATCTGCTGGACTTCCAGGCCCCAGCATTGCTACAGGTGCAGGACAGCCCACTGGGCCTGGCACCACACACACACAGACCTCCTCCACCGGTACCCAGACTGCCACAGCTCCATCTGTTGACCCTGCAGCCTTCCACAACATGGAACAGAAGATGGACCGTGTGCTGCGCAAGTTGAGCCCCCTGAGCCGGGATGTGCGCCACATTAACCGGCGTGTTAAGTCTATCAAGAGGACCCTCCGCAGCGCCAACCTCTAGACTGTATTTGAAATGGACATGATTCCCTCCCTCCTCTTTCTTTGTTATTATAGTTAGTGGGCTTAGGGGGCTTAGTGTTAGGTTAGTATAGGCTGTTAGTTTAGTTAGTGTTAGTGAGTGGGGGGTCCTGATTCTTTCCATTTTTACTTATTAAGTGTGTGGGTGGGTGGGTGTTGGGCTATGTTGGGGTTCTTGTGTGTTTAAAAAAAAAAAAAAAATAAAAAAATAAATTTTTATATTTGTTTAGGATAGTATAGTATGTGTTTAGTTTAGTATGTGTTGTCCTCCATGTGTCCCGTCTCATAAGGGGCGTGGGGGGTAGATGTTTAGAACGTTTTGTTACATGTGATAAGTAAGTGTAGCTTAGGTTAGTTAGGGACAGTTGTGGGTAATGAGTAGTCAGAGTACATTAGGGTAGGTAAGATCTTTCCCTCAGTTTCCTCTTCTGTGATTAGCATTTAATAAATATTTGGTTAACCCTTAATAGTATGTGTTGAATGGTACTTGATCCTGGGTTTGGATTCAGTGTACTTAAAATTTGTACTATTACATTTGTGTCCTATGCTACAAACAAATCCAAACTGAGCTGTACGATTGACAGCTAGCCCAGAGCTACCTTGCAAAGTGTCCACCCTTTGCTGCAACCACCAATCACAGTTAATATGGATGACAATGTGTTTCTGTTGATAAGTGTGTTTTCAAAGTCACAAACAGTGCTTGCAGACTTGGTATTGGGGAAACAGTTTTAGGTCTGACTGCAGTGTGATGATCAAGGACACCCTCATAAGATGAGTTCTCATTGGCACTCTTGTATTCTTGTCTTCATGACTCCCATACGTCATTTGTGACACAGTTCAGCATGATTACCTATTTGTATGTAAACTCAGACACATTCATTTATGCAGTTTTTGTAGTGTTTGCTTAGATTAGTGTGCACTGTTATATGTGTTGTTATTGCATGTTGACAACATTTTGCGGCCACTATTTGATGACTTAGATATCCCTTGAGGAAGCAATATTCTGTCCAACACAGCATGATGGTGTATGGTTTCTCACTTCATCAGATATGTCCCTCAGGATGGGCAGAGTATGATGCAATCATGGGCACTGCGCAGATTTCTCTGACTACATAATATCAGGACAGTTGTATTGACAAGTTACGTAATTTGACAGTAGGCACATTTCAGTTATCTACTGCACAGTTGATATGTCACATTACCCAGAGACAGATTTGTTGTGTAAGTACTATTTATTGAAAAGTGCTGTAGTGCTATCTGCACATTGTCCATGATTGTGAGTCCATTATAGTGACATCTTACATTGTGATCCAACACAAGGGTTTACCAAAATGCTTTTGACATGCTGGGGATGATGTTTCAGACAGTGCAGAGGGACAGAATTTGCCAATGAGTAGGAGAGAGACAATCACTGGGCTGGTTGACAAGATATACAGTGGTTTGCAGAACAGTGCTTGAGTACAGTTGTTGCAAGACTGGCAAGTTACAAAGCGCAGGACCTTGGTAATAGTTGGCCATGTGGCAGGGACTAGTGCTTCCGGGTACTTTTCCTTGTGAATGTGATCTGTTCCATGTCTTCTTCTTCTGATGTGTGTGTTGCCTCCTCTGTCCTTGTTGTTGTTGGTTGTGAAGGGGCAACACATACCTCAGTGTTAGAAGACGTGGAGTCAGACATCCCGGTCACTGCTCCCTGTGAAGGTCTTAAGGGCAGTACTGCAGCAAGGAGTATCTGCTGGTTCTTGAGACTAGCAGCCACATCACGATGGTAGGCAGCCAGGTCGGCCCTGAGGGGTTCAATGATGCATTCGTGCACGCGTTGACAGGATTGCTGTTGTAGGTGTTGGGTCAACTTTATTACAGCTGTGCTGATTTCCTTCTGGGGTTTCTGCAGTTCCTGAAATATAGATGTTAGGGCTTGCATAGCTGCTGCCTGATCTGCAGATGACATCATGCACGAACGCACCCCCTCTAGGCTGGCTGCCATATTTTGCATCCCCAGCCGCACCTCCTTGGCCAGCTCCCGCTGTACTCCAACTACAGTTCTCTCAAAGCTGGTGCCAGTGTCGTCTGAGTCCTCAGCTGTATTGGAGCTGGCAGGTCTTACAATTGGGGTGGTGGGTGGATCCTCTGCGATGGCTGCTTGTTCTGTGCTCCTCCTTGTGACTGAAGGTGGGGTCTGGACGGTTTCAAGGACCTTTTGGATAGTCTCCTGGGGAATGTTTATCAGCTCGTCATCCATGTCATCAGGGTAATCTGGGACAGGCATGTCCGCAGGAGATCCATCTTCCTCTGCAATGAAACAGGGTACAATTAGTGTGTCTGTGTTGTGGCAATTTTGATGTGACATGCCTGCCTTTTGATGAATTCACTTTGTGATCTTGTTTCGTGTTAATTGCTCCAGTCCTTCAGATGGGCATTCTTCCAGGCTTATGGCCCACCTGCATGTCACATGTATGTTATTGAGTTATTAGACTTGTCAGCATCATCGCCTCTAGGTGTTGGTTTAGGCCAAATAGAGAATTGCCACCTTCTTGTCCTACTCAAACCTCAGTCTACATCCATTCTCATGGTGAGACCTTTCACTGGCTGTGGGTGTTCTGATGGCCCTGGCAGCACACTTAACAATCTGGACCTGCCACCATCTCTGATCTTTCACATCCACTTAAATGTATTTGACATGTGGCATATCATATGCATAGCAATGTTATGACACGATATGGATGTTGGCATTGGTAATGTGTACTGCTGATGTTGGGGAATGTGTGTTACATTGGATTGCCCTGATAATCGTATCAGTGTCCTATTTCTTCCTCTGACTGTGCAGGTGTATTTCAGTGACCAGTTACATGTGTCCCCCCCTCAATGCTGTTGTCTGAGCAGTATGACATTTGGGATGTTGCATTGTTACCCAGGCACAGGATGGACCCTGACATATGCAGCATGGGTGTGTCCTTAGTGCTGTGTAGCTCCTATTGTTGTTTACATTGGCTGATGTTTGCGACAACTATGGGCATAGACATTTGACATTACTGGGGCCTTTGTCTTGTTTCTGGGGATTGTTGAAGTTGTCATCCTCACCCCCTAATTTAGGTGTGTATGATCCATGGGGAGGTTACTACCATTAGCTACTTGAGCTGCACACAGAGCGGAGGTGGTAGTGGCAACTGTTGTCACTGTTACATTCCAGTTGTCGGTATGGCAAGAGGTTGTTAAGAGGGCCCTAGTTAATATAGGGGGTATGGTGACTGACGTGTGCCGGGATGTCAGTTTGATGTTGTGGCCTTCCCTCCTGGGGTAGCTTTCCCTTTGCTCCATCATTGGCATGACAGCATGCCCCCGTGGCACTGTTGTTGGTGTTGTGTAATGGTGTGCCCCAGGTCTTCTCAGAACGGGCCATGCCCCTATGCCATGCCCCTTAACCCATGCCACTCCATGTATAAGATGACTTCCATGACATTATTGCATTTTAATTCCCCATGAGACTTACCCTTCATGTGCGTTGTCCTGTCCTTGAATCCCTGTGACGATCTCCTCAGGGATGACGGCTGCGACTATCTCCTCCATGTGGTCCAGGGCCTCCTGGTGTGCTGGACTCCCACCTCCAGTCTGCAGTGCTGCCTTCCTGTTCCTGGCCAACTTTTCCTTGGTCCTGCCAGCGTTTCTTGCACTCGATGACTGTTCTGCGTACTTCTGCCACACTGTTAATCTTGTCGACAATTTGTTGCCATATAGCCTCTCTCCTACTGATTGGCAACTTTGAGGTGACAAACAGTTGGTGCTGGTGTTCCGTCACCTCTTTAACCAGAATTTCCTGCTCCTCTGAACTGAAGCGACACTTTCTTTTCTTCTTATAAGTGTCCTGGTTCTTGTGTGGGTCCTTCTGGCTGGTTCCTGGTCTGATGTCATCTTCCTGAGGTCTGTTGTAGCATCTGGGATCCATTTTGGCTCTCCTCTGGTGAAATGGCAGTGTTCGCGGGTTTCTTTGATGCTATTGCGTCAAAAAACAGCGCATATCCGGTTTGCGGGGTCGTAAATCGACCCACAGTCATTTCCGCCGCGTTAACGTCATTTTGCTTTACGACTTGACACTGCGGTGGGCGTCAAAAATAAGGACTCCCACCTGTGGTTTGCGCCGCCATGCGTCAAAGTATAAATTTGACGCCCGCACGGCGCACCAAAATGGCATTAGCCGGTGGTAATATTTTTTACGCAAAACTGCGCCGGCGCAGATTTGCGTCAAAAAGTATAAATATGGCCCCTGGTGTCTGGAGGCACTGTTATGCAACATACAGCATGCCATGATGATCTGGCACACCTTCTTGGGTGAGTAGCACAGGGAACCACCTGTTCGATGGAGGCACCAAAATCTGGCCTTCAGGAGGTCAAAGGTTCGCTCTATAATTCTTCTTGTTCGCCCATGTGCCTCATTGTAACATTCCTCTGCCCTTGTCCTGGCACTCCTCACTGGGGTCAGTAGCCATGAGAGGTTGGGGTAAACAGAGTCACCTGCAAATATCGAGGGATACCAGTTAGCCAGATACTAACCCATAGGGCCAACCCCACACCCATATACCAACATCCACTGGGTGGGGACCATGGGTTCACCTTTTAGCCACACCCAGTGCCTCTGGAGTTGAGCCATCACATATGGGATGCTGCTATTCCTCAGGATAAAGGCATCATGCACAGACCCAGGATACTTTGCATTCACATGGGAGATGTACTGGTCCGCCAGACACACTATCTGAACATTCATAGAATGAAAGCTCTTTGGATTTACGAAAACCTGTTCATTTCTCCGGGGTGGGGGAGGGACAAAGGCAATATGTGTACCATCTATTGCCCCAGTTATGTTGGCCAAATCCTCCACCTGAGGGAAAACGATGTAGCTGCGCATGTGTTTCATCAGTGCAGACAACACTCTGGTCAGCACGTTTGAGAACATTGGGTGTAACGTTCCTGCCGCCAAGCCCACTGTCACTTGGAAGGAGCCAGTTGCCAAGAAATGGAGCACAGATAGGACTTGCAGAAGAGGGGGGATCCCAGTGGCGTAACGGATAGCTGAGAGCAGGTCTGGCTCCAATTGGGCACACAGCTCTTGGACTGTGGCCCTATCAAGTCTGTAGGTGAGGATAATGCGCCTGTCCTCCATTGTTGCCAAGCCCACCAAGGGCCTGTACACGGGGGGATGCCTCCATCTCCTATTCATCCACAGCGGTTGTAATCTAGGGGGCAAAATGATGAGCATCAGGTCAGTTTTCATCATTTCCTAAATGTACAGTGCATTGCATGTTGTGACAGAAACAGTATGTTGATGTTTAGCCCCAAAATGTGCCTATGTGTTCTGTGATGCAGTTAGGTGCCATGGCCTGCCCCCCCTGAAATGGCGGCCGCTTGTGCTGTGTGGATGGAGAGGTGGAAATGAGGTAATGCCACTGACGTTGTGCGCCGTTGCGGGAGGCGGTCGAGTACCGCCATGCAACTCCTCATTGGTTAACATTGGGCCCTATGGGTTACAGTAGCCAATGGTGATGTACGCTGACGGTAACGGTATGCATTTTCTATCTGTTCACTCACTTGTTACCTGACCTTCCACAGGAGAGGACCTACACTGCAATTGCTGCTGTGACCTGTGTCTGGAACCGACCATGGCTTGTGTCACTGGAGAAAGGGCACCTGCCTTCACCGCTGCGAAGTTGAAGAGACTAGTGGATGGGGTCCTACCCCAGTATCGAATGCTGTATGGGCCTCCAGACCAACAGGTAAGTACACTGTGAGCACGATGCATGGGGCATGAATGCATGGAGTGCTGTATGTGAGGGCCTCATGTAAGGGGGGCTGGTTGAGGGGTCCTGGGCAGCCTGCTGCATATATTGTGGGTAATGTCTGTGGGTAAGGGGGTTGGGAGGGCTAAGGTGGGCCATGAGCGTAACAGGCCAGACGGTATGACTGATACCTTTTCCTATGTTTATATCTCTGCAGGTCAGTGCCCATCAGAAAAAGGTTATATGGCGTGCCATCGCCAAGGATGTGTGGACCCTGGGGGTCTACAGCAGGCAGAGCACGCACTGTCACAAACAGTGGGAGTACCTGAGACGCTGGGCAAGGAAGACGGTGGAGGGGATGAACTCCACCTCCAAACAAGCTTATGGGCATCCACTACTGGGCAGGGCTCTGTGGGTCTCAGGTATGCTGCAACTGGCATTAGGTATTACTCTCCATGGCCTGGTGACTAACATTGTGACTGGTAGTTCATTGCCTAGTACGTAGGGCTGTCCCCTGTGTGTCATGTACGCCAATGGTGGTGTTGTTGCTGCCATTGAAAAAGTGTATCCTCTGTCTCTTCCCCCCCTTTTTGTTTTGCCACCCTGTCCTTCTGTGCATTAGCATCATCTGGCAGAGGAACAGAGGCACCAGCGATGGAGGGAGCTGTATCCCAAAGGGCCCATGAGGCCCAATCCACAGACAATGAGGGCACCACTGGGACAGAGGGTGAGGGGAGCACCACGGCGGAGACAGGAGGGGACAGTTCTGAAAGTGATATCTCCTCCGATGGAAGCTCCCTAGTGGTAGTGGACACTTCTGTGGCCACCCCAACTACAGGTAAAGCCGCCACCCCTGTACCAGCACTGCCCTCCCAGCAGCCCAGCAGCGAGTGTCCCGT
The DNA here is from genome assembly GCF_031143425.1 of Pleurodeles waltl. NCBI lineage: Eukaryota > Metazoa > Chordata > Amphibia > Caudata > Salamandridae > Pleurodeles > Pleurodeles waltl. Next base: position 423,809,703 of record NC_090437.1, read on the forward strand.
GCCCGCTCTCCCAGGAGGATGGGCATCTCCCTGGCCCCAGGCACCTCAGGCCCTGTCCCAGTTAGCCCTGCTGCCCTGAGTGAGGAGGCTATTGACCTCCTGCGATCTATCTCTGATGGGCAGTCAACCCGAGTGAATGCCATCCAGGGCCTGGCAGGGTATTTGCAACATAAAAATGCATTCCTGGAGGACATTCACTCTGGCGTGGCGGCCCAACAAAGATCATTACAGGCTCTGGCCTCCTCCCTGATGGCAGCCATTGTTCCTGTCTCTAATCTCCCACCTCCAACTTCCTCTGCCCAGTCCCATGCCCTGAACACCAACCTATCCCAAGCACACATTCAGACCAGTATGCACCCAAGACAACACACAGGAGTGGCTCAGGCAAACAGAAGCACCACACTTCATCCCACAGGCACTCACAAAAACATAATCTAGATGCTGACATAACAACATCTACTGCCTCCACTGTGTCCCCCTCCTCCTCGTTGTCCACCTCCCTCCCAGTAGTGTCTCCACTGACACCTGCATGCACCACATCCACACCCACTGCCTCCATCACCATCACACCTAACACTACACGCCCCTCACTGGCAGTCACCACCCCCACATCCATGCACACATCCCTTGTGTCCTCTCCCACTGTGTCTGTGCCCCCTCCTCCCAAAGTACACAAACGCAAGCACTCAGATACCCAACAGCCATCCACCTCACAACAGCATCCAGCCCATGCACCTGCACCCAAACACAGCAGACAGACACCTCCTCCAACCACTCCCTCTTCCTCCACTCCCAAACCTTCGCCCTCTTCCTGCCCCAGTGTCCCTAAGAAGCTTTTCCTCTTTGCTGTTGACCTCTTCCTTACCCCTCCCCCGTCCTTCACGTGGGGCCAGGGTGGGAAGAACCCAGGCGAGCACCTCAGACACCCAGTCCACAGCCACTGTAGTTTCAGCAGCTACTGCAGGTGTGAGAGGCTCCAAGGAGACAATCAATCAATCAACGAATCAAAAAAATTTATATAGCGCGCTACTCACCTGTAAGGGTCTCAATGCGCTGGTGGGGGGGAGATCACTGTTCGAATAGCCCTGTCTTGAGGTTTTTTCTGAAGAGCAGGAGGTCTTGGGCCTTGAGGAGGTTAATGGGGAGGGAGTTCCAGGCCTTGGGGGCGAGATAGGAGAAGGATCTGCCTCCTGTGGTGGTGTGTTGGATGCGGGGGACTGTGGCGAGTGCGAGGTCGGCTGATCGGAGGTGGCCGGTGGGAGTAAGGAAGTTTACTCTTTCGTTGAGGTAGGATGGGCCGGTGTTGTGGAGGGATTTGTGTGCGTGGATGAGGATTTTGAAGGTGATCCTTTTGTCTATGGGGAGCCAGTGAAGGGATTTGAGGTGTGGTGAGATGTGTTCATGGCCGTGGAAGTCCATGATGAGGCGCGTGGCTGTGTTCTGGATTCTCTGGAGTGTGGTGCCGGCGTAGACGGCATTACCGTAGTCTAGCCTGCTGCTGATAAGTGCGTGAGTGACGGTCTTTCTGTTCTCTGTGGGAATCCATTTGAAGGTTTTTTTCAGCATGCGCAGTGTGTTGAAACAGGAGGAGGTGACGGCGTTGATTTGCTGGGTCATTGAGAGGGAGGGGTCCAGGATGATGCCAAGGTTGCATGCGTGGTTTGCGGGGGTAGGTGCGAGGCCTAGGGCGGTGGGCCACCTGGTGGTGTCCCATATGGTTTTGTGGGGGCCGAAAATGATTATCTCGGTTTTGTTGGAGTTGAGCTTGAGGTGGTTAGCTGTCATCCAGGTGGAGGTGTCAAGGAGTGCAGCGTGGAGGTTGGTTTTGGCGGTAGTAGGGTTGCGGATGAGGGAGAAGATGAGTTGGGTGCCGTCTGCGTGGGAGAGGATGGTGATTCCATGTGGTTGGAGGATGTTGGCTAGTGGGATCATGTAAATGTTGAAGAGTGTGGGGCTGAGGGAGGATCCTTGGGGGACTCCGCAGGTGATTTTGGTGGAAGTGGATTGGAAGGGTGGGAGGCGGACTTTTTGGGTTCTATCGGTGAGGAAGGAGATGAGCCAGTCTAGGGCTTTGTGTCGAATTCAAGATTTGTGGAGGCGTGTACGGAGTGTTTGGTGGTAGACAGTGTCAAAGGATGCGGAGAGGTCTAGGAGTATGAGTGGGACAGTCTCACCCTTGTCGAAATTGGTTCTGATGTCTTCAGTGCATGCGATGAGGGCGGTTTCCATGCTATGGTTTTTGCAGAACCCAGATTGGGAGGGGTCGAGTGTGTGGTTTTTCTCGAGGAAGTGGGATAGACGGGCGTTCACTAGTTTCTCAACGACCTTGGCGGGGAAAGGGAGGAGAGAGATGGGGCGGTAGTTGCAGCGGTCGTCTGGGTTGGCTTTGTTTTTTTTCAGGAGTGCGGTGACTTCCGCGTGCTTCCAGGAGTCTGGGAAGGTGGCGGAGTCGAATGAGCTGTTGATTATGTCTCGAAGTTTGGGGGCGATGGTTGGGCTGGCTTTGTTGTAGATCCGATGGGGGAAGGGGTCAGAGGGTGATCCAGAGTGGATGGAATTCATTGTTTTTTCAGTTTCTTCGTCGGTGGTTGGGGCCCAGGTGGTGAGTAGGCTGGGGGTGTGTGAAGGGGGTCTGTGTTGGACGGGTGGGGGGTGTGTGTGGTGGATGTGTGTGATATGAAGCTTTTGTTTATGTCCAGGATTTTGCGGTGGAAGTGGTTTGAGAGGGAGTTGCAGAGGGTTTATGTGTGTATGGGGTCTAGGTTTCTGGCTTTGGGTTTGGAGAGCTCTTTGATGACGGTAAAGAGTTCTTTGCTGTTTTGGAAGTTGTTGTCTATGCGTTCCTTGTAGTGTGCTCTTTTGGTGGTGCGTATGAGTTGGTGGTGGTTGTGAGTGGAGGTTTTGAGGTTCTTGATATTGCGGGTGGTAATGTTTTTTCTGAGTGGGGCAAGTGAATCTGCGCAGGTGGTGATCCATTTTGTGAGGTTATGTGCCGCAGTGCTGGGGTCGTTGGTGTTGGGGGGGGTTCCGTGCAAGTTGGGAGTTCAGGCGTTCTGTGGGGATCTTGTTCCATATGCGGTAGGGAGTGGTGGGTTGGTGGTGGTGTGTGGGGGGTTTGGCGAAAGAGAAGTGGACGCAGTGGTGGTCGGTCCAGTGGAGTTCGGTGGTGTGGGTGTAGGTTATGTGTTGGCTCGAAGTGAAGATTGCATCAAGTGTGTGTCCTGCTGAGTGAGTGGGTGCTGTGACCAGTTGCCTGAGTCCCAGATTGGTGAGGTTGTATAGGAGGGAAGAGGAGTTGTGGTTTGTGGGGGTTCTCCAGGTGAAAGTTGAAATCGCCGAGGAGGATGTAGTCTGTGGAGATGAGGGCGTGCGGGCTGATGGTGTCAGCGATGGTGTCACATAAGGGGTCGTGGCCATGGGGGTCTGTATACGAGTGTACCTCTGAGGGTGGTGTTGTTGTTTATGTGGATTAGTAAGTGCATGTGTTCTGCGTTGTTGAGGGTGTCGTGGGTGTTGGTGGCGACCTTAATGGTGTCTTTGTGCAGGATGGCAATGCCACCTCCTGGTTTGTTAAGGCGTTCTTTGCGTTGGAGTTTGTAGCCCTCAGGGGTTGCTTTAGCTATGTCGGGCTCAGATGAGTGGTTTTTCCAGGTTTCCGTGAGGATGTCAGGTGAGTGTGATGTGATGAGGCCCCAGAGTTCTATGGCATGTTTGTGTAGGGAGCGGGTATTTAGGAGCAAGCAGTTGAGATGGTTGTGGGGGGTGTTGTTGTTGTGTTGAGCGATAGTGTTGGTGTGGGTGCTCTTGGTGTCACTGTGGGTCGTGGTGGTGTTGACTTGGGGTGTGTTCAGGTTGTGGTTTTTTTTGTGGTGGGGCCGGTTGGTGGGTGCAGTGGCTGTGCGGGAGTTAGTAGCATTGAGGTTGTAGTGTTTGGTGTTGGGGGCGCTGGGGTTGGTGTGGGACGTGTGGATGTTGGGGGTGTGAGAGGTGGAGCAGGAGAATAGGCAGGCGTAGCAGGTGAAGGGACCCTGTGTGTGTGTGTGTGGGGCTGGTTTGGGTGCAGGCGGGGCGTGGTCCTGGGTTGATGGAGTGGAGTGTATGTGAGGAGTACTGTTGTCTGGGGGGTCTTGGCTAGGGGGGCCAGGGGGACTGGCGCTGGGCGTGGTCCAGGCACAGACGGGCGCAGACGGGCGCAGCGACCGCCATTAAGAGGGGGAGGTGGGAGGGAGGAGCAGCTGGGAGGCAGGAGGAGAAATCGAATGGGGGCGCGAGGGGGACGGGGCCGCAGGGAAGCAGCGGCGGGGCAAAAAGGCACGAAATGGGCAGAGAAATACGGTGAAACAGGCACAATAAGAACAAGGCACAATAAAAAAATTATATAAACAGTAAAGACAGGGCACAATAAAAGTGATGGAAACAGACACACTAGTACAATGTACAAGTCTAGTAACGCTTACCAGTAGCCCACTAGACACCAAGGATGAGGGGCAGGCGGGTGTCTGCGAGTGGAGGAGGGCCTCGAACACGCGATCGGCAGCGTGGGCAGGGGTCAGGGTCTCGGTGCAGCTATGTGGTGCTGCAGCCGCGGGGGAGCGAGCTCCAGCCAAACAGGTCAGGGGTCACTCATCAGCACTGGCAGTGTGCCTGCACCAGCTCCCAAGGGGAAGGGCAAGGAGGCACCACCATCTTACAAGGGGAAGGGCAAGGTGACACCACCAGATGGTAAGGGCAAAGAGGCACCATCACACAGCAAGGGCAAAGGGCCTGCCCCTGCAGGCAGGAGGGACAAGAGGCCTGGTGCTGTGACAGAATCTAAGCCCACAAAACCAACCATAGCTCTTCATCTGTTGGAGGCTTCAGGGAAGGGGCTGGAGCCTCCCCCCACCATTGGCAGCACCGACACCAGCACCACTGCCAGCACCGACACCTGCACTGCCAACAGCACGCCACCTGCACCACCATCAGCACTGCCACCTGCACCGCCACCAGCACCACTGCAAGCAGCAGCAGCCCCAATGGGCAGCCGTCTGAGGCTGCAGGGTATGGACAGGAGCCTCCCCCCACCACTGCTTGCACCGCCAGCAGCCCCAGTGGGCAGTCGTTCGAGGCTGCAGGGGACGGGCAGGAGCCTCCCCCCACCACTCGCAGCACTAACACCAGCCGCAGTGGGCAGCAGTCTGAGGCTGCAGGGGATGGGCACGAGCCTCCACCCACCCCTGGCATCCCCGACACCAGCCCTGCCACTGCCACCACTGAGAAGCCGTCACTGCCGGCGGGCAGTGTGTAGTCCTGCCTCCATGGACTGTATTGAGTCCTGGCACCTGCAAATCCTGTGGGTGTGACACCCAGGTGAGAGACTGTGACCTTGCACTCCCAAAGATCTGCATCACAGGGCACAAGGCCCCCTCTAGAACCAGTGGAAGAAGGCATCCACTCACTGCATCCTTGCCAGGATGAAGCACACTGGGCACAAGGCCCCCTCCCGAACCAGTGGGCAAACCACCCACTAAAGAGACTGTGGCTTTGCACTCCCCAGGACCAAGCAGTGGGCAAACCACCCACTAGAGAGACTGTGGCTTTGCACTCCCCACGACCAAGCATTGGGCAAACCACCCACTAGAGAGACTGTGGCTTTGCACTCCCCAGGACCAAGCAGTGAACACACCACCCACTAGAGAGACTGTGGCTTTGCACTCCCCAGGACCAAGCAGTGGGCAAACCACCTACTAGAGAGACTGTGGCTTTGCACTTCCCAGGACCAAGCAGTAGGCAAACCACCCACTAGAGAGACTGTGGCCTTGCACGCCCCAGGACCAAACAGTGGGCATGTTGCCTCCTCCAGGACAAGTGGCACTGTACCATCTTCTGGCTGAGGTGCCCCCCATTCCCTGTCCCCCTGAGGTGCCTGTGTATTTTCGACCTGATGCCCCAGAAGTGATCTCTGCGTTGATGCAGGAGTAAGATGGGGCCTTGGCCTATGTGATGAGGCCCTTTGTCCCACGCACATTATGGACTGGGCAGTGTCCCTCTATTTGTGCATCTGTAAATACTGTTTTGAATTTAGGGGACGTTTTTCTGGATCTTTATCTTATTACACTCATTTTAATCACTTCCTTTTGTCCTTGCATTATTCCTGAGGGGTAGGGGGTGAATATGTAATGTTACTGCATCTTTTTGTGTGTATGGTGTTGGGACTGGGGGTGGGGGTGTTGCGTGTGTGTGTCACTCTCTGTTTCCTCCCCCTCCCCTGTGTGCTAGGCAGCAGTGCTCACCGTCGTCGTCATCGCCGCTGTTGGTATTCCTGGTGTAGGAGGGGGTAGGCCAGCATGGGGAAGATCTGCAGTTTGGGCTCCATGGCGTCATGGTTGTTCCCTGAGTCTCCAGAGGTGAGTCCTTTGACTTCTGTGTTCTGTTTCCGCTGTGCGTTTGTTGTCATTGGTACCACCCTGGGAAAGGTGGCAGATAGGCCTCTTGTAATACAGTGGGTGGAACCTTGTCTTGTTGGAGGTTACCGCCGCAGTGCTTGTTGCTACCGCCGTGGCGGTTGGTGTGTTAAAGTGGCTGTCTGTGTTAGCGGTTTCTGCTGTGGTCATAATTCCATTTTTTTTTACTACCGGCTTGTTGGCGGTATTACCACCGCTTTATCACCGACCGCCAGGGTTGTAATGAGGGCCATAGTCCTTTGAGACATTTGAGGGGAGACTTTGTTACACTACAGAAAGGATCATGTGCAAAACTAAATTTGTGGTGTATGTCATCCAGTGTGGTTGTCAGAAAAAATGTGGGGAGTAGCATTCATAAACTTATGATCCCATTCTTGCAACATTGTAGAGCCATCAAAAATCAAGATAAATCATATCCCATGACGAAACACCTTTGGGATGTTCACAAAGGGAATTTCAAGAGTCTGACATTTTATGGTATTAAACATGTCAAGATAGACCCTAGGAAGGGGGATAGAGCACTGGAATTAAGAATAATGGAGTCCAGGATGATTTTGTCATTGGGTACAAAGAAGCCATGGGGGCAAAGTTTAGATGCAGAACTACATGTGCACAAATAGGGGACACAATGGGAACTTGTTAGGACTGGATCAGGTTGTGAAGAGTGGATATCGAGTTATCCATCTGGAGGTCTCCTCATCCAGTCACAACCAATCTTTTGAACAAAGTGCCCTCCATGTGTGTAATTAATTATAACTTGTGATCCTTGTCTAACCCTCATTATCAGTGACACGTTCTGTAAAATATCATGACAGTGTGAAATGCAATGTATATATGGAGAATTAGTAGAGATTAGTCGTGTAGTAAGGTATTCATACATGTTCACATTAATGTGTTGCATTTTTGCACTTTGTTTTTAGTATTACATAAGTAGTTGTCTTTGGATATTATTACCTCCTATACTTCATTTAATGGCCATGTATATGGAATATCCTTGGTATTGAATTATGCCATCTAGAGATATTAAGAATTTTCACGTACCACATGCAACATTTTGGGATGCATATTACACAGCACTTGGCACTTTCTTTAACAGGCAATGGGGCATGGTTGTGTTGGATTTAGGCACATTGACAATATTGTAGTTTACACAGCATATGTCACTTTAGTATCTGGTAACATATAGGTACCATAGATATTGACTAGCTGCACAGTACTCTACTTAGTATAGCAGGTCCTTATTAACTCATCCTATAGGACATGCTCTGGCTGATGGATATGAACAAATTGCATTGAAATTGACTTTTGCACAGTGCATATCACCTTGAAATCACCTATAGATTATTCAAACTTATTGTTCAATACATGTCAGATGGTGTGCACTTTAAAGTCCAGTACCTTAGTTTGTATGGTATAAGTCACTTTCATCTCTGGTCCTGGATGGGTGTCATCTAGAGATATTGATGAGTTGCACAGCACTTTATTTTCCATAGAATAACGCTCTTTCTGTATCCGGTATAGGCAATTTGTTTTTTTTTAAATAATAATGATTTGCACAACAATGAAATTTAAGCACAGCACCTGTCATGTTATAACATATTAATTTATTTATGAGCAGGGTATGTGCACTGACTACAATGCAAGTTGGATGGTGCTTATTGAAAATGTTGGCTATGTATTTGGACCGTAAAAGAGATATTGATAATTTGTGAAGTAAAACTATTCTATGTAGCACATGTCAATTCCGTGGCTATCTGGCACCTTTATATACTATATAACATAGGCCCAGTGGGCAATTAAGCACCATTAGGGTACTTGTTACCAACACCCAATGTCTGTTGCGACTATTAAGTTATACAACAGATCGTCATTGAGAGCTAGTGGCTAGATGGCAGCTGATTAGCAATAGAATATGTCAATAATGTGACGCACTGTGAATGTCAAAGATGGTGTTTATTTTATTGTGCAATATGTGATATAGTTACATATGTCTATGATCATGAATTGTAACCATTAATATGAATGGTTGTGAATAGAACACCTGTATTTGACATGCATCAGCAGAACAGAAATGTGCCCTTAGTAGACTTTATGGTTCTGTGAATAACAGCATATTATGTCAACTATCCGATGCTGAACAGTGATGCTCATATTAGATGAATGATGGTAGTAAGAGAGAATCAAAATGAGATTTGGAGTAATGAAACTCTCTTTCATATATTGTACTTTAAATGGATGGGCATGTCAGCAGCAATTAAACTCTCCAAGAAGGCGCTTATGATGTCCTTGGAAAAAAGACATCAAACAAGGTAGTGAGGGAGTGTAAAAAGAAAAGAAGGACAACAAGCTTATACTGGGAAGTTGGTTGTGTGTGGGTGATTTTTCTGTAGAAGTCCCTAAGGCGAAACGTGATGACATTTTTATGTGGGTGAAGCACTTTGACAAATAAACAAAGAAAATTGATCTTGTGCTGCTCGGCTGTCTCTGTAAAAGAGTAGCGCTGTGAACTGTTGCTGTGGTGCTGCTGCTCTTGGTGGGAAAAAGCTCACCAACATGATGATATATATATATACAGTATATGGCGGGTACAGTTAGGACATAGGTGGTCATTCTGACCCTGGCGGTCTTTGACCGCCAGGGCGGAGGACCGCGGGAGCACCGCCGACAGGCCGGCGGTGCTCCAATGGGGATTCCGACCGCGGCGGTAAAGCCGCGGTCGGACCGGCACCACTGGCGGGGTCCCGCCAGTGTACCGCCGCCCCATTGAATCCTCCGCGGCGGCGCAGCTTGCTGCACCGCCGCGGGGATTCCGACCCCCCCTACCGCCATCCAGATCCCGGCGGTCGGACCGCCGGGATCCGGATGGCGGTAGGGGGGGTCGCGGGGCCCCTGGGGGCCCCTGCAGTGCCCATGCCACTGGCATGGGCATTGCAGGGGCCCCCGTAAGAGGGCCCCTACATGTATTTCACTGTCTGCTGCGCAGACAGTGAAATACGCGACGGGTGCAACTGCACCCGTCGCACAGCTTCCACTCCGCCGGCTCGATTCCGAGCCGGCTTCATCGTGGAAGCCTCTTTCCCGCTGGGCTGGCGGGCGGTCTGAAGGCGACCGCCCGCCAGCCCAGCGGGAAAGTCAGAATTACCGCCGCGGTCTTTCGACCGCGGAACGGTAATCTGACGGCGGGACTTTGGCGGGCGGCCTCCGCCGCCCGCCAAGGTCAGAATGAGGGCCATAGTTTCTATAGAAAAAGCATTTTTTGACTTACCTTTATCTTTGGCGGTAGTTGATGAATGTTCACAAAATTTCCCCCAAAAAATTAGACACTCACATCAGCTGCTGTCTGGAAAGTTTCAGGTTGATCCATCAAACGTTGCCAGAGAAACTGAGGGGTCCGAAAATATGATTTCCCCATGTTAATTAAAGTAGGTTTTATAGCAGAACTACAGCCGAAACCGCTTGAAGAAATTGCACCCAATTTGTCAGAAAGGTAGCTCTTGGTCCAGAAAGCATCATTTATGTTATTTGGTGTAAATCAATTTATATAGCAATGTCAGCTCCCACAGGATTCAAGGATCTGGCTAGAACCACGGGGGCCTTTATGCTCCCCCCGTGGTCCCTAACAGTGGTAAATGGGTGCCATGGAGGACACCCAGGTGACAAAGCATGCCCTGAGAAACGGGGTCCCTTTGGTTGAGAGTGGCCTAGGGAAGGTGGCCGCACAGCCCCCTCCCCAGTAAAAAGAAAATATATGTTAAGGGGCGGCCCCAGGGGATGGGGTCCCTGTGGCTGAAATCGGCCCAGCAAAGAGGCCCAGGCGGCCCTCATCTCCCAAAAATATGTTTATATTAAGGCCAGGCCCTGAGGGATAGTTCCCAGGGGCCAAAATCTGTGAGGAGAAGGGGGCCACATGGCACCCCTCCCCAGTAATATATAATGTGTTCTAAGGCCGAGTCCCGGGGGACCCTTCGGCCAACCTCCACTGTGCACAGCTGAAGCCCATGCATGGCGGTATTTGGATTAATGTATAGTTATCAAAATTACTTTACATTAAAAAAAATAGAAATTCGCTGAAATCACCAATGGTTACATGGATGTTATAGTTAGGAAATGGAATTAAAAAAACATAGAAATTCACTTAAAAAACAAAGCTCACAGGGATATTATAGTTAGGTTCTGAATTTATTCACACAAAATCATAGAAATTCAGCAGGTAGAGTTATTTCAAGTAACAATAACTCGCGCCCCAAAGTAACCTAACATGCGCCCTCGCCAAGCATTACTAATTACCCGAGATATTACAGCACTCATGACAACTTCTATAACATTATTAAAAACATAAATGAAAGATTAGCAGTCAAATTATTGAAGAAAAAACTGTTCATGGCAGAGGTGTTGAATTTCTATGGTTTTGTATGAGTAGATTCAGAGCCGAACTATAACATCACTGTAACCTTCAGTTTTTTTAGGAGAATATATAAATATATATGTGTGTATATATGCATGTATAAATATAAATCTAATTACAAATATGAATATATATTCATCTCACAACGTGCAGTAAAGTGTTTTTTCACTGCATTTCCATAGTGAGTGTTTCATTCCTTTTTTCTGTGTTTAAATTTATGTCGAGCTGCTCCACCCCTTGAGGGTCCAGGACTCTGGTAGGACTATTTTGTTATGAATATAGCAGTAGGTATTTATAGTTAGGGCCATGTTTCCATAGGCAGAGTTTGTTTGTTTGATGGATCTTCGCAAACTTTTCCCAATAAAATGTGCTGGTAATTCTTTTAGCACATGGAAAGTTTTGTGGTGATCAGTCAAGTGGGGTCTGAGAAAAAAGGGAGGGGGGCAAAAAAGTGCATTTCCCATGTAATTCCAAAATTCAAACCACTGGACAGAATTACACTACATTTGACAGAAAGGTAAATGTTGTTCTGCAGATTGTGCTTTTTGTTATCTGGTGTAAATCAATTCAGTAGTTGTTGAGAAATGTAAGGTAATCTAAAGTTGTTTATCTAGGGCCGCGGTTCCTCCTTGATGACTTCTCGAGGAATAATGTGCTTTTGCAGGGAAATGCAGAGCTCTGATTGGCTGTCAACACTACAACTAGGAAGTGTTGGTAGCCATCTTGGGACTAGTCTTCACCCGAGTCCTAAAAAAGATGTAGAAAAAAAGAAAAGGGGGCAGGGTTTGAATACCCTGATCCTCTAGCCTTGATCTAGGGTTCCCAGAGGGACCCCACCAGGGCAAAAAAGCATTAAAAAAAATTCTGCTGCAATTATAAGAAATGTATGAATTTGCAGCAAAAATTGAAAAAGAAAAAAACAATTGCTGTCTCCCAAGTTTGTTTCTAATCAGCCCCCGAGTGGGCCAGGTCCCAGGGGCATGCAGTGCTTTAAAAAAAATTAAAGAGGGCCCACACAGCCTCCCTACATGGGCTTATTTATGCCTCAGGGACTGCCATCACCCAAGTGCTGAAAGTGAAAAGTATGCAAGGGTTTGCATGGCCTCTGCACCCCAGGGGATGCAACCCCCCGGGACTGCTAAATAAAGTAATGAAGTGGGTCCATTGCAGACCCCCAGCTCTGTGGGCCACCTCCTCCCCAGAGCTAAGTTAAACTTTGGTGTAGAGCCATGCTGCCCTCCACCTGGAGTCAACAATGGACCGGCGGACCATCCATCCCCACCCCCCAGGGCCGGCTCCTGCTATGTCCCAGGGTGCCCACCCCTCAGACATAGTTGTTTGCTCTGAATTGGTGGGAGCTTTCACACCAAGTGGGTGTCCAGTGGGCGAGGTCCAGTGGGCGAGAGCTGTCACGGTGCTCCCACAGAGATGCAAGCAGAAAAAGAGATGAAACTATTGCTCTTGCACACATGGAGCTACATGTTTAGCAGCTTCATGTGTGTATGAGCAATGTCAGCTTCTCTAGGAGGCTGGGAGCCAGCTGGGACGATGGGTGCCTTGAGTCTCCCCCACCGGCCCCATTTTGCACTGGGTCCCAGGACACCCAGGTGACATGGCCCGGCCCCAGGGGATGGGGTCCCTTGGGCCAAGATCAGCCCAGGGAGGGGAGCCATGCTCCTCCCCTCCCCTATTGAATGAAGGCCGAGCCCTGGGGGATGAGGTCCCCAGGGCCTTAATCGACCGAGGGAGGGGGCCCCTTGGCCCCCCTCCTCCATTTGTTTATGGCCGAGCCCTGGGGGATGGGCTCCCCAAGGCCAAAATCAGCCTGTGGAGGGGGGCTGCACAGCCCCTCGCCCTTGGAATCCATGGTTCTCCCTTTAAATTCCTGCAAGTATGCAAATGTGCAAATCACCTGGAAGCTGCGCCAGCTTCGCACCACATTGTCCACCTTAGTAGATTGAAAAGGTCTTCTTGCATTTAACTAGGATGATGGATAGCCTACCACTGCATTTACTTCGGACTGTTTTTGATGCCAAATAAAATGAATATATCCCCAACAAAGAAGCACTTATCACATAGCTAAGGGAAAGGACCCTGGTTTGGTGGAGAATTACGTCTTGTTAATCTCATTGATCTCTCAATAGGAAGATTCATGTTATCATAGAATTCTGGAGAAAGATGCACGAGGAACAAGCACATTCCCAAATGCACACAAGGTCACTGGAGACATTTTCTTTACACAGCTGAAGTGTATAAAACACACTGGACATTTACCTAACGAGGTAGCACTTACTAAATACCCAGTAGAAAATACTTCAGTTGGGTAGACATTTTGTGCAAAATTGTGTATTCTTGTTGAATAGATTGGCAGGTGCGGTTCCTTTGTGGCTGAGTCACTCAAGCAGCTACTGACATACCTACACAGGCGCTCACAGACATACTCAGGCACTCACTCAGACACTCATACATCCACTCACGGATCCACTCAGAGACTCTTGTACTCACTCACAGACAGACCCACTCAGACACTCATGCACCCACTCATAGACCCACTTACACAATCATACAGCCACTAGCAGACCCACTCTTACATTCATGCACCTAGTTACAGACCCTCCCAGACATTCATGCACCTACTTACAGACCCACTCAGGTTCACATACTCACTCAAAGACCCACTCAGTCTCATGTACTTACTCACTGACCCACTCAGAAACTCATGCACTCACTCACAGACCTGCTCAGACAATCACACACCCACTGACAGACCCATTAAGACACCCTCACACCCACTCACAAACCTACTGTTTGAAAGTGGATAATTGGTAAGGGGATGGTAGGCTCCTACACTTAGCAATAGGCCACAAACTCCTGCTACGTCCAGTCAGGGTCTCAGTAAATTAATCCTTACTCAACCCTTGGTAGCTTGGCCACAAACAGTTAGTCTTAACTTAGGAGACAGATGTGTAAAGCATTTATTATCAACAAAACTGTAAGTGAAACCCAAAACACCATAAAAATCCAACACCAATTTATAACAATATATTATATTATATTTAAAATGAGCAAAATCCAATATATGGAATGGGAGATATGAATTTTTAAAGATTAAAGGCCTTTTTTTTACGAGTTTGGTGGTCTGACGGTAAGACAGCCCTAGAGGCAGCCTCCGAATGACCACCATGTTGGTGTCATGACTTACTCGTTGCTTGAGCCTGGAGTCCGCTGAACGTGTGACGAGGTTCTTGTTCTTGCAGGTTCTGCCTTGGCCCAGATAGGGGTGACTCTTTCTGGTAGGCACGGTGCTGCAGGCGATGGGAACGCCAAGGGCAGTCCGTGTCCTTAAGAAGGAGTGCCAGAGTGAAAAAAAACCTTAAAAAGGGGAAAAAAACTCAAAAAGGAACTGAAATAAGAGCAAAAAGATAAATAATTTCAGAACACGACACAAAATGAACAGGAAAACACTGAAACAAAAGTGGAATCAGTATCTGATGCAAAGGAGAAGGAGCGAAGACCACCATCCAAAGGTAAGTGTTTCAGCGCAAGAAGAAAAGGAATCACAGCCCTTAAATACCCACAGAACAGGAAACGACTGGCAGGAAGTAAAAGGACACCATATTGGATAGGGAACAATACACAGAAGGCAATAGATAAGGCACCATAGTGAATAGGGAACCAAGGCTGTTTGGGAAAGAGAGGGGAATCATGGGTAAAGGAAAACATAAAAAAGGGAGAAAAAACAAGGGCGACAGCAAGGGAAAAGGAACATAATAAAAGGTAAGTGGGGGAAAACCATAGGAGTCAATGGGGGCCAGTATAGAAGTGAGGCCCCATGCCAAATTGGGGGCTTCGAGTTAGACAGGAGAGGCTGGGGGTGAGGCGCATCTTACCGCTGCGTGCCACTTCCCGAGCCGGATGTTCGGCTCGTGCCGTGTGCCGCTGCGCGACAGTTGGTGGTCATCCGATCCCTGTATTAAGAGTCACATAGTGAAGTCCGCTAAAAACAGCCAAAAGACAGAAACCGCCAGGACATCAGAAGACAGGAAAGTGGCGGTCACACCACCAGCGCCGCCAGACAACAAAAAACAGCCAATCAGATTACGTGCCACAAATTACGAGAGCGGTTCTTCCATGGTGGAAAACCATTGGTGGTGCGAACCGCGGTTGGCTGAACTCACATCAGTCAGAGGACTACACCACATTGGATAGTTTGAATATCCCACACCAGACACACATTTGCATACTGACACACCTACACACTGCACTATATACACACCCCTCCACAACCCACAATCCTTTGCAACTAGAACACCACATGCAGACACAGACAAGCAACATTTTAAAGACAACTAAAAAGCAAAAATAAACAGCCAAACACATCACACTACGTACACACCTCAGACCTGCGCAACATACACAGCACAAAAGTAACTACCACACACAATGCACAACTGTCACCCACTCACATTACTGCACCCACACCTCATCACTAGCATTTTACATCCTTTACACACCACCTCACCATCTTCACCACCATTACCATGTCCCCACAAAAACATCCACATTTCACTGATGATGAGTTGAGGGTCATGGTGGATGAAATTGTCATAGAAGAGCCATACCTATTCGGAGCACTGATCCAGCAAACATCAATAGCCAGGAAAATGGAGTTGTGGCAAACAGGGTGAATTCTGAAGGCAGTTACCCAAGCACAAGGGAGGACATCAGGAAGAGGTGGAACGACCTCAGGGGGAAGGTACTGTCCATAGCACTCAGGCACCATCTGGCGGTCCTCAAGACTGGCGTTGAGCCCCCACCTCCTCACCCACAGTTCACATCATGGGAGGAGAAGGTCTTGAAAATGCTGCATCCTGAGGGCCTTACAGGAATACCTGGGGAGTAGAGTGGGGTAAGTGACAACAACATTCATGTCACCGAACAGTTTGGCTTACATGCACGCTGATCACCTTTCCCCACCTCAATGACCAAACCACCCACCACCCCTCTGTCCAAATGCACAAATACTCCTCCCTGTCTTGCCACATCTCAACCAAACTCACCTGGGGTCACAGTGCTTTGGGAATGGCATGTGAGATACAAAGATGACAGCAGTACAACTCCCAGAAGGCATTGTTCTACATTAAAAAAAAACAGAACAGTCCATCTAAACTGAAATGTCCTGCATGTGAAACTTAAATTCAAAGTAACACATCCTGCATACAGTGCCATACAACAGTACATGGCAAAGACTGCAATGCAGTGGCCCATTAACAGTGCCATTATAGGCAAAGCACAGCTACAGCTGTTTTCCGTACCAAACTGGCCTGAGAGAAAACCTCTCAAATACATCACAGAGTCACCAGGGGGAACAACCTAATGGCAAACTTGGTGCACCTGTAGTACAACCAGACAGAGGCCCTGGTCAAATGGTAACTCCTACCCTGTGTGGCAGCGCAGACAACAGTGAGAAGTGTTCAGCTTTAAGTTCACTCAATCATGCCATACACCTTACCAGGAGAGATATGTACATTGTAATGTCCTAACTCAGACACAATATGAAGGTATCAGCAGTCACCTAAATACCAACATACTCCAATAGCTTGGAGCATGCTGAATGGAATTACAATTCTCTATGTCCTACATTGCCCAAACCTTGATTTAGAAGCAGCTGTCATTTCCATTTCAGGGGAGCATGAAAAGGCAGTGTATGCATCTCTCATACCTTGTTTAGTCAATCAATTACAACAACTGTGTGTTCCACTCCCCTACAGGTAACCTTGCCATTCCCAACATGGAAAGGACACCAAACACTGCCACTACCCATCTGGATGAAGGTCCCAGTGAGGAAGACACCCTGGATATTTGGACACTGAGCATGTTGCTTGCCCATCAGAGACACCTAGTCAGTCTACACCTGTCAGCCTCACCCTGCCCACATCAACTCCTCTCAGTCCTGTTGCATCCACATCACAGGCAACCATTTACCCCCAAACCTGTGCCCCGAGGACAGTCTCATCCACTGTGTGTGCCCCAACTGCAGGTATCTGAGTCCCCTCTTGTCACCCCTGACAATGATGGTCCTGCCACCAGTGGAAGTGGCCACACTATGCCAGGGGCACAAGTACAGGGGTAGGGTGCATGGGAGGGGTGGTGTGGCCAGAGAATGGGGCCCCCAAGAGATTCAACTGACAGCTGACCAGGACATCATCTCCCAAGTCTTAGGAGCCTACCAAGATTCCCAAGGCATGATGGGTCAGGTACTGACCAGGATGGGGGATATCCTACAGCTGCAGAGGGACAACCACCAGAAAGCCATGCAGCAGATACAGGTTCAATATCCCATCCTGGCTTCCATTGCTGGGGTGCTTAGGTACTAGTACACTACCCTGAGCAGGTTTTGCACCCAACACCAGGCCTCTTCCACTAGCATAGAAACATCAGCCACTTCTACATCTGTGGCTCTAGTGCAATTGAGGCCCTGCCAGGGGAAGGGGATTCCTCAGACACCCCACCCTCTGTAGCGGAAGAACCCCGTCCCGCAAACATGGACGCCCACCCAGACATCCAGGAGGAACAGATGCCAAGAACAAACCTACTGCCAGGAAGTGAAACTCTCCTGATTGGTTCAACTTGTGTGCCACAGATATACCCTGTTGACTGTTGTGAAACCTAACTCCATTTTCCTATGCTGCAAGGACAGTGGACATGTGTCTCCACATGGTATAGCAGCTACACTGGTGACATCATCCACCATGACTGGACCCTTCACTTTTCGCATTGTGTTTTTTCAGTTGAAAGTGACTTTAATTGTTGTGTACACCACAAAACATACCACATAATCACATATCATGTATAAGTGTGATGTATCAACCATATCCAACTGTCATGTATAACAAGTATTGTAACTAAATGTCCCTAAAGAATTGTGACTTTTGTGCTGGACATCAGACAGGTACTGGATAACGAGAGCACATGTTGCATTTGGATTGTAACATTGCCATTACACAAATCACTTGTATTGTACATGCCAACATATTAATTAGGAGAGTGGCAATCAGCACGTAGTGAAGTTCTGTTGTGAACTTCAGTGTTTCAGCTTAGATGTCATTCACTGACAACCAACAGTATATATAAGTCAGAGAAATGTCAGTATGTCACCATTGCAGGAGGCAGACCGATTGGTTCAGTCTATCATCAGCTAAAGCCTTATCACATACCCGCCCTGTCCACCTTTTTCTATTAAAAGATCACCGACATCCACGACAGCCTCAACACCACGCCTCCGTCAGACCCCACCCCCGGAAACTCCACCTGCACCAACCGCCTGACCACCTGGACCTACGTAGACGACACTGAAACACGCAGGATCATGAACTCCATCCACTCAGGATCCCCTTCGGACTCATGCCCCCACCACGTTTACAACAAAGCCGACTCTACCATCGCCCCCCAACTTCGAAAGGTCATCAACTTATCCTTCGAAACCGCAACTTTCCCGGAAAGCTGGAAGCACGCCGAAATCCACGCCCTCCTTAAGAAGCCCAAGGCAGACCCCAACGACCTCAAAAACTTCCGACCGATCTCCCTGCTCCCTTTCCCGGTGAAGGTCACTGAGGAGATCGTCAACGCTCAGCTCACCCACCACCTCGAGGACAACTCCATCCTGGACTCCTCCCAGTCCGGTTTCAGACGCAACCACAGCACCGAGACAGCACTCCTCGCCGCCACAGATGACATCAGACAGCAAATGGACAACAGCGAAACATCAGCCCTCATCCTCCTGGACATATCCGCAGCCTTCGACACGGTCTGCCATTGCACCCTATTAACACGCCTCCACGAAGCCGGAATACAAGAAAAAGCCCTCAACTGGATCTCCTCATTCCTCTCCGGCAGAACCCAGAGAGTCTGCCTCCCATCCTTCCGCTCCAAAGCCACCAACATCATCTGCGGCGTACCCCAAGGCTCCTCACTGAGCCTGACGCTGTTCAACATCTACATGGCCCCCCTCGCACAACTGGCCCGTCAGCACAACCTCAACATTCTCTCTTACGCCGACGACACCCAGCTCATCCTCTCCCTCACCAAAGACCCACACACCGCCAAATCCAACCTCTACGAGGGAATGAAGTCCATCGCCGAGTGGATGAGACACAGCTGCCTGAAATTGAACTCCGACAAGACGGAGGTCCTCATCCTCGGACGCACCCCCTCCGCCTGGGACGACTCCTGGTGGCCCACTTCGCTGGGAGCCCCGCCAACGCCAGCCAACCATGCACGCAACCTGGGTTTCGTCCTCGACTCCGCCCTCACCATGCCCAAACAGGTCAACGTAGTTTCCTCCTCCTGCTACAACACCCTCCGCATGCTCCGTAGAATCGACAAATGGATCCCGACGGAAACCAGAAAAACTGTGACCCAGGCCCTCGTCAGCAGCAGACTAGACTACGGCAACGCACTCTACACAGGCATCCCAGAAAAAGACATCCGACGCCTCCAACGCATCCAAAACGCCTCCGCCCGACTGGTCCTCGACGTACCCCGCCGCTGCCACATCTCCCACCACCTGAGAGACCTCCACTGGCTCCCCGTGGACAAGAGGATCACCTTCAAGCTCCTCACCCATGCTCACAAGGCACTCCACAACGCCGGACCAGCCTACCTGAACTACAGACTCAACTTCTACGCCCCCACCCGCCAACTCCGCTCTGCCAACCTCGCCCTCGCCATCGTTCCCCGCATCCAGCGCAAGACCTCCGGCGGCAGATCCTTCTCCTACCTTGCCGCCAAGACCTGGAACACCCTCCCGACCTCCCTGCGACAGACCCAGGACCTTCTCACCTTCAGGAGACTTCTTAAGACCTGGCTTTTCGACCAGTAGCAGCACCCCCCCCCCCTTTTTCAGCGCCTTGAAACCCTAACGGGTACATAGTGCGCTTTACAAATGCTGTGATTGATTGATTGATTGATTGATTGATTGATAGCTTGCATTTCAAATTAGCATGCTCCAAGTAACAGACAGAGGTCAGTACTGAACTCCCTAGTCATGGCATTTCCCACTTACCAGGGTCAGGCCACTGTAGGGGTGCCAATTACCTATGTCAGTCTTCAGACATATGCACATGTGTCTGCATTGAGGGAGCACACTGACAGCTAAGCACAAGTTAGTTCACATACAACACAAATCGTGATATGGTTAGAGGGCCTGCATACCACTATGACATGTGTCAGACACAAATGGACACACATATGGCACCAAAGGCCCCACCTCAAATACTAAACAGGTCTTCTTTGCACAAAAGGACACTTCCATCCCACTGCACTAACAGTCTGGGCATAGAACTCACACACAACACAGATCTCATACAGAACAGTACCTGGTCCAATCCATGTCTTCTCCTCATGTTGTTCTGCTAATCCCATCTGCCTGTGACACTCTCTGAGACTGCCAAATGAGGATGAGCCAATCAGCAAAACTGGGATTGACAAAGCGAACGTACAGGCCAGACTGGAAAATATACATCACATTGCCAATTCATAAGTACCAATGTGACTTTGATTGTGCTTTTCCTAGATAACAAAGTATGTACATACCAGTTCAGCACACAACTTCTCTTAACAATCTGCATGCATGTCTGAGTCATGGGCTTTGGAGCCACTTAAGGCCTCACCGATTGTCGTGAAATACACATTACCTGGCATGCCAAAGCTCACAATACCCCATTTAATCTCCATAGTAACATCACATCACATACCTTGAGTCAGTTGAAGTACTGATTGATGAGATCTGCCCTGATGTCTCCAGCTTCATCCTCATCATGCTCATCCTCATTTGGCAAATCAGCATTTCTACCCACAAGATCGGCTGGGCCAGGCTTATCTGGCATGAATGGTATTTGGGGCCATATTTATACTTTTTGATGCAAAACTGCGCTAACGCAGTTTAGCGCCAAAAAAAATTGCGCCGGCTAACGCCATTCTGAAGCGCCATGCGGGTGCCGTATTTATTGAATGGCGTTAGCCGGCGTTAGCCGACCGGCGCTGCCTGGTGTGCGTGAAAAAAAAACACGTACACCAGGCAGCGCCGGCGTAGGGCAAAATGGCGTTTGGGCGTCCAAAAATGGGGCAAGTCAGGCTGAGGCAAAAATATCGTCTTAACCCGATTCGCGCCATTTTTTTTGGGCGCCCAGACGCCATTAACATGACAAAGACAGGAGTCATGCCCCCTTGCCCAATGGCCATGCCCAGGGGACTTCTGTCCCCTGGGCATGGTCATTGGGCATAGTGGCATGTAGGGGGGCACAAATCAGGCCCCCCTATGCCACAATTTTTTTTAAAAAAAATACTTACCACAACTTACCTTTTCTTCCCTGGGATGGGTCCCTCCATCCTTGGGTGTCCTCCTGGGGTGGGCAAGGGTGGCAGGGGGTGTCCCTGGGGGCTTGGGAGGGCACCTCTGGGCTCATTCTGAGCCCACAGGTCCCTTAACGCCTGCCCTGACCCAGGCGCTAAAATCCGGCGCAAATGCGGGTTTTTTAGTCCCGCCCACTCCCGGGCGTCATTTTTGCCCGGGAGTATAAATACGACGCATATGCATCGCAGTCATTTTTTAAGACGGGAACGCCTACCTTGCATATCATTAACGCAAGGAAGGTGTTCACGCCAAAAAATGACGCTAACTCCATGAACTTTGGCGCTAGACGCGTCTAACGCCAAAGTATAAATATGGAGTTAGTTTTGCGTCGAATTTGCGTCGAAAAAAACGACGCAAATTCGGCGCAAACAGAGTATAAATATGCCCCTTGATGTCTCAGGGCAAGGTTGTGGAGCATGCAGCAGGAAACAACAATCTAACAAACCTTGGTAGGTGAGTAGAGGAGGGCTCCTCCTGGCTTGCCTAGGCTGCAAAATCTTGCCTTCAGGAGCCCAAAAGTCCACTCAATGACACACCATCTCCTTACATGGGCCTCATTTAAGGAAACTTCCCCTGGCGTGGTTCGGTACCTCACTGTTGTCAATAACCAAGGACGGTTTGGGTAGCCAGAATCCCCTATAAGTTACAGTTACCCCTATCCAAACTTTACTCATGGACATCCACATATATGTTAGCGGCCAAAAAGGTACAGACACACATGACATATATGACTTACCAACCAGCTAGGCCTTCTCTGTATGTAGTTGTGTCATTAGCAGTGGGATATTGCTGTTCCGCATGATAAAGGAATCATGGACTGATCCAGGATACTATGCAGAGACTTGTGAAATGTAGAGGTCAGTCAAACAGACCACTTGGAAGTTGATGGAGTAGAAGTTTTTCCTGTTCCTTTATACCGGTTCATTAGCACTTCGGAGAACCAAGGGTACATGGGTGCCATCTATGGCTCCAATCACATGTGGAATGTGTCCCAAAATATCTACTTTCTGCTTCACATGAGCCAAATCCTCACGTTGAGGAAATCTGATGTAGCTGTCCAGGTGTTTTAACAAAGCAGACAGTACTGCCTTCAAAAACAGACTGAACATGGGCTGAGGCATCCCTGCAGTTAAGGCCACTGTATACTGAAAAGACCCAGTAGCCAGGAAGTGCAGCACTACATGACTTGAAAGATAGTAGGTATGACATTGAGATTGCTAATGGCAGGCATTAGATCTGGCTCCAACTGACGACATAGATCCTTGATTCTCTGCCTATTCAGTCAATATATTTGGATGAAATGTCGCTCCTTCATGGCCTACAGGTATGCTAGTGGACGGTACACTGGAGGTTGTCTTGCTCTCCTCAGGCCTGGGAAACTAAGTGGGACTACATTAGTAAGTATGTGAATGACTTGAACCAAAAATCATGAGTCTGATCAACAATGTCACACATATTTCCATTTAATTTTGCACAATACACTAAATATGTGGACTGCAGCACATAGCTAGGTGGTAGGCAGTTACAACCACGGTGGGCATTGCCATTGGAACACATTTCTGCGGTTAGCAGACTTGGGCCAATGACGACATCCACCTGCGGTGATGGACCTGAACGAGGCGGACGTGACTGCAATTTTCTCCTGAGTCTCTCACTTGACTCCTGACACTACTGCCAGCAAGACCTCCATGACCTGAGCTACTGTGTACAGCCTTTAGGAGCAATCATGCCTGGTCCTTCATGTGATAGGGCCCCTGCCTTCTCCCCCAAGGAGCTGGACAAGCTTGTGGAGGTGATCCTACCCCTGTACGGACAGCTCTATGGTATACTAGAAGAGCAGGTGAGTACAATGCCCTAACAATGGGTGAAAGGTAGAGTGTACAATGATGTAGATGAATTGTGCACGAATGAAGGATATTATGTGTGGGGAGATGAATATGTGCACATGTGCATTGAAAGTATGTCACCCCGACACACAGTGGGTAGTGGGTACTGTATGAACCCTGATCCACAAATATATGTTGCAGCATGAACATTAATGATGGTGTGACTAAAAGTTGTAGTACTACTGCATGTGAGGGTACATCGTGAGGTCTGCTCACATGTTTCTACCCAAAACCTGGTACTGGTTATGCATGTACGATGCCTGATTCCACTTCACATATGGCCTGACTGCAGATGGTGACTAGGAAACTAGTCTGGAGTGTGAGGATATGTATGTTCCACTACTTGCACTAACTTGAATATCCTGCCTACTTGGTTTGGGATGGATCATGTAGACATTACATTCTCCTCTTGTCTGTGTCAACCATGCAGGTCAATGCAAAGCAGAAAAAGAAGATCTGGTGTGCCATTGCTTAGAAAGTGCAGAACCTGGTGGTCCACAGTGGGCGGAGTGCCCGCTGTCGGAAGAGGTGAGAGGATCTGAGACGCTGGGCCTGGAAGACCGCAGCGGCCCAGCTGGGGATGTCCTCCTAACAAGGACGGGGTGACCGTCAGACCCTGACCCTCCTAATGACTCCCATATTAGCAGTGGCTTACACTGAGTTGGATGGGCATTTGAGGGCAGCACAGCAGACCATGTCAGTGTATGTAGTGGAAGGATCTAAGGTGTGAAAATGTGGTAAGTGCCAAAAGTAAAAACAAACTAAGAACACCAAGATGTACAGTTCTCTACATTGGTTCACTGGTGTGCACATAGCATTGTGAGGAGGGACATCTCACTCGCACATGTTATCTTTACTGTACAAATACATATGATGATGCACATGTGACTGAGTCATGTGTGTTCCAACATACTTCTGTAAATACCCTGCTGGTTGATCCTTGACACCTACTGATCCAAACTCCCAATGTCCTGATGGTAAGTTGTCCTGGTGTTTGCCCGCTGTCCATTCCAATGCCCCTTGATCCATCTCTAAGTTGGAACCAGTCCTGCCAGTCCTGTAGTTATTAATGAGTATCAACTTATAGTGAGGCTGTGATCTTAATCAGACATTTCACATGCCACGCATGCTACACTTACTCAGACCTGTTAGGAGGTGTCCCCATTGGTAGGTGAGGACTACTCACTTTGGCGCCTGTAATGTGTCACCAGAATAGACATCCTACAAGTAGGAAACCATGGTGGTAGGACGATACTCCTAATGCAGCCTAAAATATTGATGTCTATGTTCAGCATGCTAGCACCATGTTCATGTTCTTTGGATGGTAAAAGGCTACACGCGATTCACACACTGCTATGTGCTGTGAGCTTGCTAAATAGGCCGAGACTTCTTATGCATAGGTACAGGCCACACTGTTTTTTGACAATATCATGTGTACATAGTTTGGTTGTGCCATCAATCAACATTGTGGTTCAAGCTGGATATACAGACTTTGCTAATGTACCCATGCTCTGAAGGCACTGTTGTCTCAAATGTTGTCTGAACGGACTTAATTGTGTTACAGGTATGGTAGTCCATATTCACATGTTGGTGGAATGGTATGTGCATTAATCCATTTGACTTGCCTCAAGGTGTATATCTCTATGGTGTTCAGCTCAGACGTTGGCTATGGCATGATTAATTTCCTAGGCAGATGTAAGATTGCACACTTATGAACTGTGGTTACTGTTGTTGTCAGTTACATAATGGTCTATTGATGTTGACACTCATCATGAATAGTTGAACTGTATGTGGCCTTCATGCACATGACAGGTGTATATTACATTAAAGGTGTGATATGCTACCTGTGATTGTCAGTGGGTACATGGTGTGGGCTAAGTAGAACCCTATCAGTGTCCATGACTTTGTTTTCAGGTGGACAATGACTGAGATGAGTAGGTCCATGCAGTCTTTATTATCCTTATTGACAGCACTATTGGTACTTGTGTGGGTGACATGGATTTAGACTCTATCATACTCCAAATTTGGACATGCCAAATTGTGCAGAAGCATGTGTGCATTTACTATTGTGAAGGCTGTAAACACTGTGACATGAATTGTGTCTGTCTTGTATGCAACATGCTATCTTATGTTTAGCATTTGATGGGCTTCGCTTCCAGGAACATGACATCAGGTCATGGTATGAGTATGTGTAATTTATTTGTGTGTGTCATGGTGAATTCACTGTTTCCCCTATTTCCCATAGCTTGGTTGTTGTTTTGATATGTTACTGTAAATAGGGACCCCAAATCATGGTGTCAAGTCAGCTTGTGATAGAATGGTCAGCATGGCAGCTGTACTGTTAGGAGAGTATTGTTGTTGTGAGCTAGGTGGTTTTTGTGGTGTGTGATATAGTTTCCATATAGGGATGTGTATTGTCTGTTGTTGTGACATGATGTTGACATCAACCTGGTTCTACCTGGGGGTGTACTACACCTAGATGTAATGTTAGTGATGTGTATAATATGATGACCCTGTCTCTCTCTCTCTGTTCTCCAACATTGGCAGATGAAAGAGACGGGGCACAGTTGAGTGGGGAAGCTGCTGGCCATGGGTCCTCCAGGCATGATACCACTGACACAGAGGGACCCAGTGGCTTGGAGGGCGAGGGGAGTGTCACAGGGGAGACAGGATCCAGTTCATCATCTTTGAAATCCTCCTACAGTGGACACTTCCTCGAGGTGGCATACCCATCTGAGACAACCCCAGAACCATCTCTGTCCACCACCCCCCTTTCTACGACCTACCTCCCTGTAGCTCCCCACCCAGTCGACTGTGCCCGCTCACCGAATAAGGTGGGCACCTCCTTTGCAAAGGCTCCTCTGCCCCAGCCCCTGTTAGCCCTGCTGCCCTCAGTGAGGAGGCTATTGACCTCCTGAGGTCGATCTCTATGGGTTAGTCTTGCATCATGAATGCCATGCAGGGACTGGCAACTCAAATGTGTTCCTGGAGGGCATTCATGATGCACTGGCTGGCCTATAGAGATCCTTTCAGGCTCTAGACTCCAGACTGACGGCAGCCAGTCACCCATTGTCTACCGCCCCCCTCCACATTTCTCTTCCCAAACTCAAAGCCCCTTCCAGCACCCAGCCAAATCACACAGACAGGCATGCATCCATCTTAACATCCAAGGGTAGCTCAGACAAATATAGGAACTACAAGACACACCACTGGCATGCACACAAGCAACATACAGATGTATACACAGCAACGTTCACAACCTGCCCTGACACCCCCACCACCTCCAGCATCAGTGACACTACATATGACACATCTGCAGACACTACACCAACATTCACAGATCCAGCCACTAAACCTATCCTACCTATAGTCAGCATCACAGCAGACCCTCAGACATCCACCTCAGCCCCCACACCTGCAGATACCACAACCACTGACTATCCTACATGCAGCACATCCACCATACCTGCGGTCACCACCCCAACAGTCACCCACCCACCACAGCATCCCCAGCATCTACACCCCCTCTCAGTCCCATACCCTCACTCACCCACTCAAAAGACACCCACAAGCATACCTTCCACAAACACACAACAGAGGACACCCACACATACACATCAAACAACCACTCCCTCCACACCCAAGCCCCCTTCTGATAACCATCCCTATCTGTCAAAAAAAGCTTTCCTTTCATGTTTTGACCCTTTTCCTACTCCTCTTCCCCCTTGTGAGACACCTAAATGTTCTGCTTCCCTCCCCAGGCCTGTCCCTTCCATTTCCAAGGCCTCCCCTACACCCCTTGCAAGTACCCATGCCTCTCCCCCCCACCTAGAAGTCTACCCCTCCCACGAGAACCCAATCCTCCCCTAACCCTAGACCTAAACACCCCCTTCCCAAGACTAGGCCCAGACCACCCCCTCTACCCCGATAATCCCTGAGGTGCCTGCCTGTACAATTATTGCCCCTACCTGTGGAGGTTACATGGCAGTCAGGAGTCAGGTTCAGGGCACACATATGTACATTGTGTGAATGTTGCATATTTGCCAATTCTGCTGGCCGATGGTCTTGGACATTTCACTTATCTTTCTAATTTTTAATATGTATGTAGTTTTGACTTTACATATTTGTCCTGCATGTCTTTTCTTAGAGCCGATTTGTTCATTGCTGACATTGTGTGTGAGTATTTGTGTGTGAGTGGTGTTTGTGCTACCTGTTTTGTATGGTCTGTATGTGAGCTTGTATGCAGTGCCTTTATCCCCCAGTGATGAGTGTGTGTTGTGTGATGTGTATGTATATGTTGGGGACATGTTGTTGTCATGGTATTGAGTGGTGTTTGTGTTCACATGTGTTTGTTGCAGTGTTGTGTGGCTTTGTCTGCCCTGACTGCATGCATGTGTGTGTCTGGTGCATTGTATGTCAGATACAATGTTCTAGGTTTTTGCTGTGTATGTTGATTGCTGCATTGTATCGTTGTGCGATTGTGTGTGTTTGTTCCCTGTTGGTGGCACATTGGGTTGTATGTGTGATTTATCACTTGGTAGTGTGTATTATGGGTGCTTACCAATGCATTGATGGTGTTGTGGTTGTGGTGTTGGTGTGACATGTTGTGGTGTTGTGTTATTGTGTGTGACTGGGCCTGTGCTTTGTTTCTGGGATTTGGTGTGTGTTTTTGATGTGTGTATGTGTTTGATGGCCATAGTGTGTTTACTGTGTATATGCAGGCGTGTATGTGGCTGTCTGTGAGTGTGTGTGTATCAGTGTCAGGTTACGTTTGTGTGTGTGTCGCCTGCGTCCCGGTTCCTGATGGCATGCTGTGTGAGCACATGAACTTTGGCAATATACAACAGTGACAGGTAAGTGTGTGTACGTACGGTTCCTGTCTTCATCTTCAGCGTTGATTCAGGAGTCTCTGGGTGAGTCGGAGCACCGGAATGATGTCCAGTTCTGGTTTCAAGGTGGCTTCGGACAAGTATGGCTTCCCGAAGGTGAGTGTCTCCTTTTATGCAGTCCGTTTCTGCCTGGGTTTTTGTGGAGGAACTACTGCAGTGAAAACCTTGGCGGTGTGCAACCTTGTAATCTATCCAGTGATAACATGGTCTACTCTGCCCTGCAGGTGCCTTCTGACATCCGTAGCGGTCAGACTGCAGTGGCGGTGCCGGAGGTGCATTGACTTATTCTATTGGGAATACCACCATGGTCATAATTTGTCCATCTTCTCCACCAGCCTGTTGGCGGCACAACTGCCACTTCCAACATCTGCCAAACTCATAATGAGGCCCAAATGTTTTCTAGCACCTAGAAAGCAAAAGCATCACTTGGGACATCTGGTCGCACTTAACCGGGGCAAAGTCAAAATTTGAAGCCAACCGCGATGGAGCCCTGCTCAGCTTCACAGAACGGGAGGCCTCAGTTAAAGTTTTACCTTCAAACTTAGAAAAATTATTCAAGATTTTTTTCCAACCGGGACGAAGTCAAAAGTTGAGGCCAACCTTGCTGGAGGCCTCATTGAATACGTGGTGCGGGGTGCTGCAATCCAGTTTTCACATTAAGACTTAGACGCTTGTTCGAGAAGAAATCTTCCGACCGGGACAAAGTTGAAAGAATAGGCCAACCACAATGGGCCTTTCCTGGATACACTGCACATAAGACCTCAGTAAAACATTTACCTTTGGAAATGGAATTTGTTTTACAGCTTTTCTTCTCCAACGTCAGGTGGTCCTCATCAGAAAGCTGATTTCGATGTGATGCCATCAGATTGCCTTTCTATGAGCCCCCAATCAAATCCTGGAAGTCTGGGGTTCAGGAGCTTTTCAGCGGATGAACCTGCAAGTCAGGTCGGGTAGCGATCGAAGTTGGCTAGCTTGATTCTTGACGTCGGGTCGGCCCACCTATGGATCTTTTTTCCTAAGTTGCTTCAAGCTTCTCCAAACTTCTGGATCTTCTTCCAGAAGCACTTTTAAGGTCTTTTAAGCGTCCACAACTCACCCCAAGATTCCAGAAGCTCTGAGTTGGGGTTGGACTTCAACTCCCACAATGCACCTGGTCAGCTGGGCTATTTTAGCAGGACTTGATGCACAGGTTCAGCGGTCAGCTCCTATTTACCTGTAGCTTACAGAGAGTCCCTTCCTGGTTGTTGTAGAAGTAATGCAAAGTCCTTTACTTGGTGAAGCTGAAAGTGTGCAGCTGGCGCAGTCCTTCTGAATGCGGGTTCCAGGTGCAGGCCATGGGTCCAGCAGGGCAGTCCTTCTTGTCTTTTTCCAGTAGGGATCTGAAGTGTGGGACAGCTCTGCCATATTTGTCCTTGCTCCTGGTGTGGAAAGCACGGGGTCCACCTGTCCAGTTACGTGCAGGCCGCCATACTTTGGTAACCACTTCCTGAGAAGTGTGGCAAGAATCAGTCACAGGGTGCAACATCCCTCCAAAATCCAAGACAGCAACAACTCCATCGTGGAGTTTAGATCTGACTGATTCCACCCATTGGTGCGGCTAAGCTTTCCTTAACACACTCCTTTCCAGCCCTCTCTTAATCTAAGGGGCACTGGGTTGTCTGGGACTGCAGAAAATGGGGGATGTCCAATTGCTGTCCCAAATGTCCTTCCATCCTTTGAAGTCCAGTTTGGCTGCTCTACCCCATCCTGTCTTACCATCTGCTGAGGCAAATTTCCTCCCACCAAATGCTTCTTTTGTTTCAGCCCAGGCCACTTCACACCTCATCAAGGCAGCCTGGCTCAGGCTGCCAGATGCTGACTTATCACAGAAGGGCACTACTGGACTGAACTTGGTAACTTTTAGCAAGTGTTCTAAAATTATTTCTCTGTCCAAGTTATGTTAAATTCAACAGTGGCAAGTAGTTGGTTTTATTATAACATTTAGGGGGTCATTACGACCTCGGCTGTCTTTTCGCAAGACCGCTGAGGTACCGCCGTGCTGAAGACCGCCAGTGGTGGCAGTCTTCCGCGCCACGTATTATGACCGCTGGCAGCCCGCCATCCTTTTTCGTATGGAAAGCCGCCAGCAGCCATACTGGCGGACGGCAGGAAAGTGGAGGTTGCTCAACCTCCACCGCCACGTCAACAGAACACCGCCCAATGAATCACGTCCCATGATTCGGTGTGGCGGTGTTCTGGTGACAGTGGACTGGTGGCGGAGCTGCCCCCATGGATCCCGTCCCCTCCCGGAGGATCAACGGACAAGGTAAGTTGATCGTCCTTTAGGGCAGGGGGTGGGGGGTGTTGTGTGCTGTGTGCGTGCATGGGGGTGTGCGTGTGAGAGTGTAGAGGGGGTGAGTGAGTGTATGCATGCGGGGGGGTGCTGAGTGTACGAGAAATGTGTGCGGGTCGGACGGTGTGCATGTCTGTTTGTATGTGTGCGGGTATGTGTTGCCGGGGTGTATGTGTGCGTGTAGGGGTGTGTATATGTGCATGTTGGGGGTATGTGCGTGTAGGGGTGTGTATATGTGCATGTTCGGGGTGGGGAGGGGGGTTGTGCCACCTTTGGGGGGTGGCAGGGGGTGGAGGTGTGGGGGGAGGATTCGTGGGGAGTATCAGGGGGTAGGGGAGACCCCTATCAGTGCCAGGGAAGGAATTCCCTGGCACTGATAGTGCCTACCGCCATGGATCTCATGGCGGTTCCCAACCACCCGATTGGCAATCCATGGCGGTATGCAGGGTCCTGATACCGTCGGCGCTCTAATGACGACCGCCGGGCTGGAGACCGCAATCTCCAGCCCAGCGGTCTTCACCGCCATGGCGTTCGAATGGTGAAGTGGCAGATGACCGCTGCGGTAACCGCCGCGGTCATAATTCAATTTTTTTTTTCGCCGGCCTGTTTGCGGTCTTACCGCCGCTTTACCACCGACTGCCAGGGTTGTAATGAGGGCCTAAATTTGGTACCAAACTTGCTATATTTAGCTCCTTTCTATGGAAAATAAGACTTTTTTATTTTAAATTTAAGTCTCTCCTTGTTAGCTTATGGAGAATATTCACTACAATGGGGAAAAACAATTTTGGCTATGTTTACCTCACCAGGGCTTATAACACACCTTTTATAAAATCCCTGTTTATAGTTACACTGCACTCAACCCTGGGGGCGCTTAGGGCATAACCTAGGGGCAACCTATATGTAAAAATAAGGCAGCGTAGGGCTTTGGAAGTACTTTCAATTCCAAAGTTGAATTTGAGGATAACTTTAACCTAAAAGCAGTGAGCAAGGCAGACCTACCTTTAAAATGACACTGAACACCACAGCAGTCACCTATGGGTGTACTGCCTATGCTGGGGCCCCTAAACCTACATGCCCTACCATATACTAGGGACTTATGGGTAGGTTGGTAAAGCCAGTTATAATTAGTCTAATTTACATAATCCATTCTAATCAGAACACAGGCCCTGGGACTGTTTAGCAGTGCCCAGGCTCCATCAAAGTCAGAAAAACACCAATATGAGTGAAAAATGGGGGCAAAAAGCTATGGAGCTTCCGCAATCAGCCCCGTTTTCCCACATCTACTGACAAACCCACACCTACTCTCTGTCAAAGATTTGTGGTTACAGGTAGGAAATAAAATTTAGAATTAAAAAAACCTCAGAAATTCACTGAAAAAAAGGTTACATGGATGTTCTAGTTAGGCTTACATTTCACTCATTAAAAACAGTGAAATTCAGCACTTATAGTTACCTGAGCTAACTATAACTTACTGCCCCATAATGCACTCCTTATGATCTCACATATTACATCACTCATGAGATGGTCAGTGACATTACTGAGGACATCACTGAAATCACCGATGAAGAACTCACACACCCACTCACAGCCCTATAACCCTCTAAGACACCCACTCATACCCCCACACAACCACTCACATATCCATACAAAAACTCACACAACTACTCACTCAGCCATAGAGCCACTCACTGTAGGAAAGTACTACCTTGCCTGGCATGTTACCTCCATTTTTACATGTATGTAAGTTTGTTTTTGCCTGTCTCACTGGGATCCTGCTAGCCAGGACCCCAGAGCTCATAGTTTGTTGCCTGAATGTGTGTATCTGTGTAGTGACTAACTGTGTCACTGAGGCTCTGCTAACCAGAACCTCAATGCTTATGCTCTCTCTGCCTTTAAAATTGCCACTATAGGCTAGTGACCATTTTCACCAATTCGAATTGGCACACTGGAACACCCTATAATTCCCTAGTATATGGTACCTATGTACCCAGGGTATTGGGGTTCCAGGAGATCCCTATGGGCTGCAGCATTTCTTTTGCCACCCATAGGGAGCTCAGACAAACCTTACACAGGACTCCCACTGCAGCCTGAGTGAAATAACACACATTTTATTTCACAGCCATTTTCACTGCACTTAAGTACCTTATAAGTCACCTATATGTCTAGCCTTCTCTTGCTGAAGGTTAGGTGCAAAGTTACTAAGTGTGAGGGCACCCTTGCACTAGCAAAGGTGCCCCCACATAGTTCAGGGACATTTCCCCGGACTTTGTGAGTGCAGGGACACCATTACACCCGTGCACTACATATAGGTCAATACCTATATCTTGCTTCACAATGGTAACTCCGAATATGGTCATGTAACATGTCTAAGACCATGGAATTGTCCCCCCATGCCAAATCTGTTATTGGGGTGCCAATCCCATGTATACCCGGGGCTCCAGCATTGACCCCAGGTCCTGCCAAACCAGCTCTCTGGTGTTTTCTCTGAAGCTACTGCTGTTGCCAACCCACAGACAGGGTTATGCCCTCCTGGGGTCTGGGCAGTCCAGTCCCAGGAAGGCAGAACAAAGAATTTCCTCTGAGAGAGGGTGTTACACTCTCTCCCTTTGGAAATAGGTGTTAAGGGCTGGGGAGGAGTAGCCTCCCCCAGCCTCTGGAAATGCTTTGAATGCCACAGATGGTGGCCTCCTTGAATAAGCCAGTCTACACCAGTTCAGGGAACCCCAGGCCCTGCTCTGTGTTGTTATTGTGCAACACATAAAGAAGCACAAGTATCCTATGTTGGTCCGCTACTTAAACATTTGTCAGCAAAGGATACTGTTCTGCATTGCCAGTATGCATTATTTTTTTACTGAGCAGTAGTTGGCCCATATGTTCCTACTGAAGAAAAGCAGTTTCTATGCAGGGAAGCAATGCACCTCATGGGCAAAATGGGTGCCACTGGCATTCCAAAATCAGCCACAGTGCAGATGCAGCACTGGATGTGCTTCATAAATGTGATGCAATCCTGCGCAAAAGGCATTTTTTAAATTTAAGTTCAGATTTGTATTCTGTTTGCGCTGAATTAGTGTAATTTATTTTTACGCAAATTCAGCGCAAACGTAATGCCATATTTATATTTTGACGTTAGACTAGTCTAGCGCCAAAATATTGGAATTAAAGTCAGTTTTTGCTAGCATAAACCTACCTTGCATCAATGAGATGCAAGGTAGACATTCCCGGGCCAAAAATGACTCTAAGGCCCAGGCGCCTTATTTAGCCTCTCGTCCAAAAATGGTGCACGGGAGGGAGGCATGCCTAAATAATGGCGCTAAGCTTGCTTAGTGCCATTATTTAATGCATGGGTCAGGGCAGGTGTTAGGGGACCTGTGGGTCTATCTCTGTGGTGCAACACCATGGAATAAGTCCACAGGTGCCCTCCCAGGCCCCAAAGACACCACACCCACACCAGAGGGACACGAGGGGATGGGGGACCCCATCCCAGGTAAGTATAGATAAGTAGAGGTAAGTATTTTTGTTTTTTTTAAAGTGTCATGGGGGGCCCTGATATGGGCCCCATACATGGCACTGGGTGCAATGACCATGCCCAGGAGACCCTTGTCCCCTGTGCTGGCCATTGGGGTGGTGGGGTATAGTGGGTTTAACGTCTAGAAATGACACTAGGCTGGCTACAGTCATCTTTTTTTACTCTAACCAGCCTAATGTCATTTTTTGGTGCAAAACCCCCATTCTCCCATACTGCCACCCCCTTCTGGCTAACGTCATTTTCCATGATTTAGCCCACCTTTGTGCCGAATTGTGCCATTCCATAAATAATATGCCCGGCCGACGTGTTGGAATGCCGCTAGCTGGCGGTAAACCTTTTCACGCAAAACTGCGTTAGCGCAGTTTTTGCGTGAAAAAGTATAAATATGGGATGTAGTTTTCCAGTACAAATCTTGTTTGCACTGGGAATCATCTGCCCTTGTGAATTGTGATACCAGCCTCTGGCACTGCTTCTAAAGAGGCTATCTCATTTCACTGTATTGTATGAAAGCAGCATGTCAAATATTCATAAACAAATTAAAACAAACAAGCACTATTGATATCGATATTTGATGTAAACGGAAAGGATTATCCATGAACTTTTTTATTTTAAGGAGTTATGTAAGGATAAAAGCTGATAAGAATAGCTTGTCAAAGCAAGAGCCCTTGAAACTATATTATGTGGATTTCAAATGAAAATTAATTAGGCCCCAGATGAGAAGTGCTGTATTAGATGTTTGATTTGCTGAAGAAAGAAAATTGCTCATCCATGATGCCAACAAATAAACTTAATACAACAGTGATTAGCACGAGTGGTTAACAGAATAAAGTAATGACTTACAGCATTGCCTCAGTGGCCAAGTAGCCAGACTGTGTCTCAGATGTAAAGAAATAGACGAGTACAGAGCCTCTATCGAATACCGAAAGATAACGATTTATCAGCTCACAGTCAAAGCGGTTTGTTTACATAAAACCCAAATCAAACTAAAATGCCTGAGCAACTAGGTCATTGTTCTTGTAACAGCGAATGATTACTTGTGAGAAAGGATTTCTGTACATATTAAAAGGAAATATCTGTAAACAAGCAATTTAACAACAACAACTATGTTTGGCAATGTATTGTATCGTAATAAATAATGTAGATAACATCTTTGTCTCAAGTTAAGCTTCAGTTAAGCTTTATCTAAGTAGTTCTAGTATTTTGTTCCACTATTTTGTATTGAGAATATCATCTTCAGCGATGGTAGAGCAGGATATCTAGGCTTGAATCAATGAGCGAAAGTGAGGCGCTAGTACTGAGAGTGAGCAGTTGTACAGATGAGTTGATGCAGGAGACGCAGGGTTTATTTCTGTCTGCGCGTAGATCAGACAAAGCATTCAGCATTACAATGAATGCTCACCTACATACTATGATCATTGTTCTATAAATGGCATTAAGGGGTTTGTTTACAAGCCCCTAGAGACGCTCTAAGCAACTTTGCGTGGCTTAAAGCCACTTTGTAAATATGGCCACTCCAATGAAGTTTTCTGTGGCAGAGGGGCTTGCAATGGGTGTTGGTGTGGGCGTTTCCTCACAACACCCATTGCTTTTGACACTGCCCCAGATTTACGAGAAATCATAAATCTGATGCAGTGCTGTAGGAAAGTACCATCTTGCCTGGCATGTTACCCCCATTTTTACTTGTGTGTCAGTTGTTTTTGCCTGTCTCACTGGGATCCTTCTAGCCAGGACACCAGTGCACATTGTGGCCTGAGTGAGGGGACACCATTACAAGCGTGCGCTACATATAAGTCAATATCTACATGTAGCTTCACAACTTTGAATATGGCCATGTAACATGTCTAAGATCATGAAATTGTCCCCCATGCCAAATCTGGTATTGGGGTGCCAATCCCATGCATCCCTGGGGCTCCAGCATGGACCCCAGGTACTGCCAAACCAGCTCTCTGGAGTTTTCACTGCAGCTACTGCTGCTGCCAACCCACAGACAGGCTTCTGCCCTCGTGGGGTCTGGGCAGCCCAGTCCCAGGAAGACAGAATAAAGAGGGCCTGAGAGGAGTATCCTGTCCTCGCCTCTGGAAATGCTTTGAAGGGCACAGATGGTGCCCTCCTTGCATAAACCAGTCTACACTGGTTCAGGGATCCCCAGCCCCTGCTCTGGCACGAACCTGGACAAAGGAAAGGGGAGTGACCACTCCCCTGTCCATCACCACCCCAGGGGTGGTGCTCAGAGCTCCTCCCGTGAGTCCCAGACCTCTGCCATCTTGAATGCAGAGGTGTGAGGGCACAGTGGAGGCCTCTGAGTGGCCAGTGCCAGCAGGTGATGTCAGAGACCCTCCTGATAGGTGCTTACCTGACTAGGTGGCCAATCCTCCTCTGAGGGCTATTTAGGGTCTTTCCTGTGGGTTTCTCTTCAGATAACGAATGCAAGAGCTCACCAGAGTTCCTCTGCATCTCCCTCTTTGACTTCTGCCAAGGATCGACCCCTGACTGCTCCAGGACGCCTGAAACACTGCAACAAAGTAGCAAGAAGACTACCGGCGACATTGTAGCGCCTAATCCTGCTGGCTTTCTCGACTGTTTCCTGGTGATGCATGCTTTGAAGTCTGTCTGCCTTCACCCTGCACTGGAAGCCAAGAAGAAATCTCCTGTGGGTCAACGGAATCTTCCCCCTGCTAACGTAGGCACCAAACTTCATCGGTCCTCTGGGTCCATTCTCATCTTGAAGAGCATGGTCCCTGGAACACAGAAGCTGGACCCAAGTGACGCCGACAGTTCAGTGGTCCATCTTTCCAAATTTGGTGGAGGTAAGTCCTTTCCTCCCCACACCAGAGAGTAATCCTGTGTACTGCGTGAACTGCAGCTGCAAGGGCTTCTGTGCACTTTTACAAGGAATCCTTCATGCACAACACAGCCCAGGTCCCCAGCACTCCATCCTGCATTGCTCAACTCGCTGAGTTGACCATTGGCTTCGTGGGGCCCTCCTTTGTAATGTTGAGATGACCACTGTGCTCAGTTTTCTTGGACCTTTGTTCAAGTGCTTCTGTGGGTGCTGCCTGCTTCTGCGTGAGCTCTCTGTGTTGCTGAGGGACCCCTCCTTGTCCTTCCTGGGCCCGGGCAGCACCCATTTTCTTCAACCGCAACCTTTGCAGCTAGCAAGGCTTGTTTGTGGTCTTTATGCGTGGAAGCAACTCTGCATCGTCCAGAATGCCGTGGGCCATCTTCTGTGCAAAGAAGAAGTTCCTGGCATCTTCCGTTGTTGCAGAGTCTTCAGCTTCTTCCACCCAGAGGAAGCCATTTTGCACCTTCATCTGGGGTTTAGTGGGCTCCTGCCCCCCCGGACCCTTTTGTGACTCTTGGACTAGGTCCCCTTCCTTTGTAGGTCCTCAGGTCCAGGAATCCGTCTTCAGTGCTTTGCAGTCTGTTGTGGTCTTTGCAGAATCTTCTATCATGACTTTGTGTGTGTCTGGGGAAGTAGGGTAACTTTACTCCTACTTTTCAGGTTCTTTGGGGTGGGGTATCTTGGACACCCTTAGTGTTTTCTTACACTCCCAGCAACCCTCTACACACTACACTAGGCCTGGGGTCCCTAAGTGGTTCGCATTCTACTTTCATAGTATATGGTTTGTGTTACGCCTAGTCCTATTGCATCCTAATGTATTCTACAGTGTTTGCACTACTTTTCTAACTGTTTACTTACCTAATTTTGGTTTGTGTTTATATTTTGTGTATTTTACTTTCCTCCTATGGGAGTGTATCCTTTGAGATATTTTTGGCACATTGTCACTAAAATAAAGTACCTTTATTTTTAGTAACACTGAGTTTGTGATTATTGTGATATAGTGCTATATGATATAACTGGAATAGTAGGAGCTTTGCATGTCTCCTAGTTCTGCCTAAGCTGCTCTGCTATAGCTACCCCTATCAGCCTAAGCTGCTAGAACACTACTAATCTACTAATAAGGAATAACTGGACCTGGCACAAAGTGTAAGTACCATCAGGTACCCACTATAAGCCAGGCCAGCCTCCTACAACGCTGAAAACTAACTCCACCTCAGGTGTGGCGTTAGAGTGGCGCAATGAGGAGAAATACTCTTATTTCTCCCCTTTTTTGCTTTTTAACAAATTGCCATTATTTATTGTTTATGTGCAGGAAAGGACACCTTCTTGCACATAAACAGTCATTCCCTTCAACGCAGACACCAGTGAACTAAGGTGCAAGGGTGCCTGCATGTGTTAGGCAGGTAATTTTAGCAACAGTGCAGGGAGAGTGGACAGAAATGCATTGGATCTAGTAGATACAGCACATTTCTGCTCTTTCCTGGTGGTGTAGTGCAGCGCAGCAAGCCACTTGCTGGTCCAAACTGCGCTACTGGGGCTTGTAAATAAGCCCCCAGCCGTTTTATGGTCATATGTCCATAAGGCCACAACTATCCATACTTAGAGCACATTAAGGCCTGACTATTTTGACACAGTCCTGGCAGAGCTGTGGTTACATTGGAGGCACGTTCTTGGTAAATTTACCTGATGGAGTGTGGCTTTCTAAGCCTGGACTTTGTGGCTGATTATGTGCTTGGCTGTCTGATCGCCAATAGTCTGGTGGAACGGACCGCTGTGTGAGTTTGGTGGCCGAGGAAATCAAAGACCGCCTGCGGTCTGCCACCACGGCCAGGCAGCACAGACCAGCGGTCTTCCGGAGGCCCAGCCAGTCCGGCAGAGACCATGTTTCCGCCAGACCTATTAATAGGTTGCACACCACCAATGTGAACGACCATGGATACGCAGGTGGAAAGGTGCAGTTTAAAGGGAGACACTAATCTGCACACAGCAATATAAGTCCGGAGCCACCATGGTGCCATTCCTAAACGTTATGCCACTCCTCCTGCTCACCAAAAGACAAGGGATTCTATTCTGACGTGGACGACTCCAACCATGTGTGCACACACCTATCTGTATTGTTGACCTGTATAAAAAGAATTCACCGCTACCAAGCACACTATGGGAGGGACACCAAGGCCATCAGCTACACTTATAATTCTAGACACATACACACACTCACATACTGCAACACAGACACCCACACATTCACAAAATGCACACTTCAGCCAGCACACACACACACACTGCATGGCAATTACACATATATGCACGGCCACACACACAGGCTCCGGGACACTGAAGGCCACACAGTGTACACACACGCAGCAACAACAACTACTGCACATATACAAATTCATTCCACAAACGTACACCCAACATTGGTCAGGGACTGGCCATACATACAACACATCTATACATCAATCTGCCATGGCACACACTCAACACCATCATTAAACAACACTGCAGTAGTGACACACATCACACACACTCAAAGCACAATGGATGTACAATGCCATGCCCAATGCACACAGAGACAAATAGACAAAAGACACAAAGCACACCACCACAACAACACCTGCACAGCTGCTATGGGAGCAGAAGGACCATACCTGGAAGGATGCTACATTGGGACACATATCATGTTGAACAATGGCCCAAACAACATGTGCACAGCAGTTGCCGACAATTCAATATCAGGGACAAGCATTACCAATCTCAATTGTCATACACAGTCACACAATCAGGGAAGGGCAAGGCAACAGAACACACACAACATATACTCCATGGGACATACCCCTACACCAATAAGCTGTGAGGGACACATACCTAATGGACACATGTGCACTCAAAGGCAAAGCAAAGTACCACAACTCAACACACTCAAGTTCTGCACTGACAAATTCAAGAACACACACACACAAACCATGTAGACAATAGCAAGATCAGGGACAAGTCATACATCATACATACCCACATCGCACAACACAAAAAGAAACACACACCACTACACACAGGACACAATGTCATAACACCAACATTGCAGCTACACAACTACCCATCACACAACACACACTCTACCCTTGGGGGACTACAACACTGCACACAAACTCACACCCTTTTAACACCTGAACTACAGGCACACAATCAATACCAGCCAGGAAGAAAAGATACCTAGGGAGAAAAATGCATGGGAAAGATGTATCCAAAACACCGACACTGGTTGGGTTTTAATATATCTAGAAATAATTTTAAAAGGCCAAGGCCATAGGCCAGTCCATAATAAGTAAGGGTCAAAAGGCACAGTCCTGGGCCCCTAGCTCAACGCCTGACTGCCAAGTAACGTCCACAGGTAGTGGCATCAAGGAGGCAGGCAGGCACCTCAGGGATTATATGGGTGGTGGGGGAGGGGAGTTTGGGTTTGGGGGGTTTGGGTTTGGGCTTGGGAGGGAGATGAACCTTCTGAGGAGGGTTCCACTTCTTGGAGGAGGGGAGGGGCATAGGTGCTTGCAAGAGGGCATCGGAGGCCTTGAAGGTGGAATGGATAGCCTTGGGGAGGGAAACAGACCTTCTGGGGGTGGTATCAGGGAGTAGAACAGGGGTTAGGTCAAGCTCACAGAGGAAATGATTTTGGGAGTTGTGCTTGTGTGTGGTGGGTGTTTGTTCGGTGGGTGAATGAGGGCGTTTATGTGTTTGGGGCCGCAGATTGGTGGAGGTGATGGGGGGTGCCATGGTGTGTGTGTGTGGGTGTCTGTTGTGGTGGTGACT
The DNA here is from genome assembly GCF_031143425.1 of Pleurodeles waltl. Classification (NCBI taxonomy): domain Eukaryota; kingdom Metazoa; phylum Chordata; class Amphibia; order Caudata; family Salamandridae; genus Pleurodeles; species Pleurodeles waltl. The sequence goes on from NC_090437.1 coordinate 423,850,244, forward strand.
GCACAACTAGATGACCACTCCACATCAAACAAGTGCCACATGCAGTGCACCACATGGAACCAGTAGCCAACAATTGGATACCATTGTAAGGTGCCCTACCAATTACACTGACACAAGCCTATGCACACATTTAACGTGCACCATTATGATGTCTCAATATTAAGGGGGTCAATATGACCCCGGCCGTCTGTGTTAATTTGAAGAAAGTACTGCCAACGGTCTGGCGGTACTTTTATCCATATTATGACATTGGCGGTTTGGCTAAAGCCAAACCACCAATGCACCACACCGACTGCTACGGCGGTAATGACCGCCGGTCTGGAGACTTCATTCTGCAGCCCGGCGGCTGTCACTTGCCTGCTGCGGGATTATTACCCCGCCTACCGCCATGGTTTTCGTGGCTTCCTTACTGCCATGAAAACCACAGCGGTTGGCACTCTCAGTGACAGGGAATCCCTTCCCTGACACTGATAGGAGTCTTCCCCACCCCTCCCCTCCCCTGGTTTCCCCCCACCACCCTACCACTCCAGACCCCTCTACACACCCTTCCCTTCACAAACGCGCACACACATACACACACCCATTCCAACAGTCATCCAAGCATGCATACATCCATTCACACACACACACCTGCATACACTTACATACCTACATGCACGCATGCATTCACACAGCTCAACATACACGCACACACACATCCATACATGCACACATGCACAACACGCAACACACATCCGCATACACGCACACACAGACAAACACACACCCCCAAACACACACACAACACCCCCCACCCCCTCCCCTGTAAGAGCACCCGACTTACCTGTCGTCAGGGGTTCCTCTTGCAGGAGACGGGATGGGGCGCTGCAGCCGGCAGCAGCATCCACCGACATAACACCGCCAGGCTGGATTATTATCATAATACGGCCGGCGGCAGTCTACTGGCCAGCGCTGCTGCCAGAAATCCGGCAGATGGCTGGGAGCCGCGGTGACGGTCTTTTGGCGGCCATCACCATGGCAGTAGGCAGTTTTTACCGCCAATGTTATAATGAGGGCCTAAGTGATGTTGGTAAGGAAAGACAGACACTACTGGTGCAAACATGCCATACATGGATTAGGTGACATTGAAACGTTCATGTTACTATGGACACCTCACAACAATGTACAGCTCCACAAGTCTCACTTTTCCAAAATGAGTCACAGAGGTAGTAGCAAAGCCACCCTGATGCCCATCACATGTGGTTTTGTATGGAACAACAATGAAGTCAAGTCACAAACCTTATGGAGAGATATCTCCAGAATACACACATGAATGGTCCTGTTCAGCCAAGTCATCCCCCACCAATGTCTCACACCCACCTCTATGTTCACTTCTGAGTGTGGTTGTAGTAGACAACTGTACCATGCAGGAAGGATGGGCATAGACCTCTCAATCACTATCAAGAGGATACCAGATCATTGTACGATGACAATCAGAATCACTACCCACATTTCAGGCATGACAAGCATGGCATCTGTCTGTGGATGAATCCTTGACCCCAACACATGTCATGCAAACACCACAGCAAATCAATCCATGATGCATCCATACAGTCAGCACAATTCACAAACAAAACACAGGTGCTGTGGACCTATATATATAGTACCATATCAAGGGTAAAAATCGTCATCAAGTGGATCAACACCCTGCCCCTACCTCTCATGTTCATCATAGCTACTGCAGATACACAGGACTAATGACATATTATGAGGCATGAAACTTACTGTCATCACAGTAACTGGACAACCATTGCAGATGTAACATAATGACAACAGGACCCCACAAACATTTATGTAAGAGTGTTTCTGCATCATTCCATATGTGTGGCTAGCACATGCCATACATCTACTGCATACATATGTATCCTAGTGGTAATGGAGCACATGCAGACACAGTGACACAAGGTATGTTTACCACATTGATGACACATCAGCCATGACAATGCACATTCCCCACTTACCAAGGGAAAGTAGTATGCTACAGCTGCCAAGATTTTACCATGTAAGTCATGTCACATGTATGATGGATACCCATGCATCCCAGACTGCTGTGAGGCACCATCCCCCAAAATACAATGGAGAAAATCTGCACCTGGGTTGCAGATGTCAATCTACACATATCCCCAGACACATGACAGAGGACAGTGACCGACATCCTTCTTAGCTTTGTACTGAATCATTTGTCAGGAGTGACCTGTTGGTGGAACGTAACAACCACCATGGCAGTCAAAACAGGATATCTGAACACTAAACACAGTCATATCTGCTTCATGCTGGGCAATTTGACTAAGGGTTCCCCATAGTTGAGTTGTAGGTCCCAGCTTCTAAAGGGTGAGCATACCACACATGCTACATAGAGCAGTCTGTCCCTCACTCAATCACCTGCTAAAGGTTCAATCATAATTTTTCCATGTACTCACCTCCTTGTGACTGCTGTGCTGGCCTCAATCGCCCATCCAAGGCTGGATAGGCCACCACCAAAATGCGGACCATTAGGGGGGTCATGGTCCGCCGGGCACCCCATCCTCATTGAGAGTACATCCCCAGGTGGCCTATGTGGACTTCCTGGCCCAGCGCCTCAGGTACTTCCACCTCATCCAACAGTGGGTGTTGTGCCATCTGTGGACCCCCAGGGGGCTTGGTGATGGCTCTCCAAATATCCTTCTTCTAATTGGCTTTGACCAGCATAAATACAAATGACAAGACGGATTATTATGTCCCCAAGTCCCACACAAAATGTCATACATGTCAGTGCACCTAGCTAAAGACATCCGGTCCTGACCATCCTGTCCACCTGTGGCACATAGCATGCATTTGATTCAGGGACATGACTGCAAAAACTACCCATTAGGGTGCCCTACACACTCCCCAGCTCAGGCCCTGCATTAACCAGGTAAAAAATCAGTGACTTTGGTGGGACATGAGCTAATCACATGGTGTTGACCAGGAACACGATGGAACTCATCCCACAAATTGGCAGTTGACAGGTGAAGCACACTGCAAACAATACACAAAAGTATCCACTACCTCTAAATGTCACCCGCCACATACAGTCCTGACATGTCACACCAAACCTAAATTCAAATCCATTGTGCTTCAACCACATTGAGGGGAGTGACATGTTGAGCACTCAAAAAGGCAAGCCTGTCTATGTGTGGACATGTGCAGATACAGATGCAAGCACATGCTACTTCTGATGGAGGTGCTCTGTGTGTCACATCAACATTAGGGTACACACATCCACACATGTGTGTTCTGTAGGAGGCTGGCCCTCTATGTTGTGTGCAAAACCAGACACACAGTGCAGGGGTCCAAGCAACCACACATTGGTTTCCAGAGGTAAAAACTAGATCACCGAATGCTCTAATTTTTATGGTAGCTTGGTCGAGCAGTTAGGTTAATCTTGGAGAAGTGCAAAGCACTTGCTGTACTTACAGTATCAATCATGCAACTCAACCATTTGAAGGAATGACTCAAAACCAATCTATAAATATACTTTAGATTTTGATATGACTTTTAAGACCAAGATTATCAAAATTGGTTAAGTACTTTTGAAGATATTCATTTTTGGGGTTTTAATAAATGTGGTCTTTCTGTGCATAATTACGCACCCTAGGAATCAATAGGAAGACACCTTTAAAAGTTCATATAAAACCACCCAGTTGCTTTGCCAAGTTTCGCTTTTTCCAGGTTGGTTGAGGTCATCAGTGGGCATGCTGTGCCAGCTGGAGAATTTTGGGCAGCTCCTGGTTCCAGCGGAAGCAGAGGTGGAAAGTCTGTTGTAGCTGGTGTACAGCCACTAAGGGGGACCACTTGGAAAAGGTCTGCTCTGGTCAAGTTAAAGGTGGTTCCTTGAAGTCCCCTTGGAATGTCAAGGTCGCCAGGGGTGAGGGACCCTCGGGGCACAGCTGGTTCTTCGAAGCAGGGCACAGTGCTGCCGGGTGCAGAGCAAATTGGTGAGCCAGAGGCTGTGCTCAAAGATGCCCTTTGGATCTGGAGGTAGGTCTCTTTGAAGGTCACTTACAGGACAATGGGGGTACTCTATTGGGAGGTCTGGAATGTTCCTGAGGTCCCTTTACTAGGGATTCTTCCTGGTCCTTTTTCAGCTCTGGGCAAACTGTTTTTCCTGATGTCTGATGTCAGCTGACCAGTACCCAGGGTATTGGTACGGTCTGGCTACTGGAAGGCGCAACCAAACTTGGTATACTCACAGGGTTTGTCCATTAAGTTGTCGGTGTGTTGTTGAGTGACCCTCACTGAGTTGCTGGTTTCTTTATTGTTTCAGAGTGGTACCTCCACTCTGAAGGGAGGTCTTCAGTGAGTGGTAAAGCCAAAAGGCTCTCTGGGTTTCTTGAGGTCAGTCCAGTGTCCAGCTTCTCCGCAGTGGAGATTGTCTGATCCTGGGGCAGTAGGCAGGGTTTGGCACCTTTTCTTGATGCAGCAGGTCCACAGTTCTCATGCCTTGGTTCTTTTTTGTGCTGGTCTTCTTTGTGTCCTTTGAATCTGTCTTTTTGGTCTAGGGATGCCCACTAAATTCTGAATTTAGTGGGCGTTTTAGGGGATACCTGTAGTGTCCAATGGGACTCTTACATTTGGATGGCTACACCCACTATAGTGACCACTTCCTGGAGAAGAGTCACTTCCCTAAACCCGATTGGCTATTTTCCTTCCATCCAAGATAGAGTAGAATGAAATGGAGTGTCCACCTTGCAGGCAACACCTTAGGTGTGGTGCATGCCAGGTGGGGCCAATCCTCCTATACTTTGTGTGGTTTACCACCTTTTTGTCCCACCAAAAGTAAGGCATGCAAAGGGGGAAGCCATCTGCAGCAGGCCTTGGGGTCAAGTTTCAAGGGCAGTAAGCCCTTTGAAGCTCACCACCAGGGCATTTAGGGATAAATCCAGTACTGGTACCAGTTTGGTTTTATTGTTCTGAGTTGTTTGATACCAAATGACCCAGGGTTCAGAGTGGCCATCATGTAACTTGGAAACTCGTGTTGACCAGTGTCCAGCATACGTATTAAAAAGGCTGCTCTGTTCACTCACAATGTCCCAGGTTTGGCAAGGACACAGTGGGGGTATATTGCTCATGCAGCTATGCCCTCACATACAACATGGAGCACCCTGCCTTAGGGCTATAAGGCCTGCCAATGGGGGTGTCTTACCTATAGTAAAAGCAGGGTATTGTGGACAAGGCACACAGGCAGTGTGCCATGTCAAGTTTGTGTTTTAGGTTTGCACCAGGTCACTCAGCCTGCAATGGCAGTGCTGGGTACATCTGGATTCCTGGCCCTAGTGGGTGGCACAATCAGCGCTGCTGCCCTCGGGCGACTACCCATAGTACCTCATGCCCTGGGTACCTAGGAACCCATTTACTAGAGACTTATAGTGCTAGTTAAGGGTATATGCAATTGTGTCAATGCATCACAAAAGTTTTAGGGAAAGAGCTCTGGCCAAGGGAACCTGGTTAGCAGGGGCCCTGGGCACTACAACTTCTAGGCTATGAAACATCAAGCAAAAAGTGGGGGCTAACTATGTCAAAAAGAGGCATTTTTTCACATGTTCACAAAACCTATAGTACTGAAAGAGAAATATGGCCATTCATTGTGCATGTTCTGCTTCATAACCATAGCCACAAAGTCCATTATCATGGCACATCACTCAAATCACACTGCCTACAGAGGTCCAAAATAAAAGGTGCCTGCACTGCACACATCAGTGCTGGATGAACGAGATAACAGGGCTGTGGGATCAAGGGATCTGTCAAGGCTATGTGACACACATTGTCAGTGATGAAATGAGCACAACAGTCACAGATCATGACTCTGCCCCAATGCAATTACCGTAATAATCAGTTGACATGGTCTGAAGAAGTTGCATATTGGCAGTGAGGCATAATGGGGCACCATTGCATGCCGTCCAGGGATACAGGGAGTGAGCACAGTGTCAAACGTGGTGGAAAAGGGAATCAATACCAGCCCATATCTCCAGTGATGGAATGAGTGGCAACACACAGGCCCCCTTCTCTGCAGGCTGATCAGACATACTACACAATACACCAAGTAGTAACAATCACATGCATCACAGTACATCATGTGATGTACTTTACATTGGCTGCCTATGTGCATGGCTCAGGGGGGTAGTGAGTCATTACCTGGCTGCAGAACAACTGTCCAACAAGACCACATGTGGTCAAAGATTACTGTGCAAAGACAGAAAGAGCTCAAATTATGGCCAAATAACATACAACTTGCATTCAACCCTCCTGCTGTCATGCAACCACATGTGACTACATATTGCAAACATCTTGTGGCAAGATTACGCTGAGCACGGCTGTCATAAAACCTGACCTAGCCAAATGCATCAAACAAAAGTTGGTTCAGGGAAAACTCAATGCACACTCACAACATTGTCTCAGAACTACACACCTGATACTTGACATTGATACATGCCCATTGTCTCAACCATTGATGCACACTGACAGCACCTACAGGGCTTTGCAGACATAGTCATACAAACTAGCCTTAAGCCTAGGATGACTAGAGCTAATATAAGTAGAGGTAAAGAGAAAAGTGTGCACATGGTGCACTTAGCTTCTCCCCTGATGCACCATAGAACTGTTCATACAAGGATAGGACCTCCCCCCACAAGCTTCTCCAGCTCTTCTGTTGAGAAGACAGGGGCCCTATCATTGTAGGATGGTGCATGATAGCTCCCAGAGGCGGTACTCAGCAGTTCAGGTCATGGAAGTCTTGCTGGCAGCAGTGTCAGGAGTCAAGTGAGAGAATCAGTAGAAAATGGTGGTCACGTCCGACACGTACACCACCATCCCCTCTGGCGGACACTGCCATTGGCCCAAGACTGCACAGGCAGCAATATTATCCAACGGCTGTGCCTGCTGCGGTAACATCTGCCTACGGCCATGATGACTTCTGCCGGCAGTCGCGGGTGATTCCCAATGTCCAGTAGAACAGGCCAAAAGTGATGTACTGGTGACTAATAAGTGCTGGCCTTGTCCTGTCATGTAGGTAAATCATTTCAATTATCATGTAGGTATGTGGTCCTGCAGATGTGACAACATTATTGGGGGTACAGCCACCACCCTCTCCCTCATATGTAATCCAGGATTTGGGGCATAGAATCACAGACAGTTTATGGAGTAATTTGGACATGAGGTTGCAGTCCATATAGAGATTTTGTACACATATGTAGATTAACAAGGAATTAGATTACAAAAATGCGCGAGTTAGTTAGCCCTGATGTGTGTTGTGTATCTTGTTTACAGTACCTCACATGACATGACACATTTCATATCTGACATGTATCATATAATTTGCATGAGTGACTGCATTTTTTTCTTTTTGGCCCACATAGTTACCATGGGAGAAGAAGGATCAGACACCCTCCTGTGTTCCGTCCAGGAGCAGACTTGCAGATCATAGAGAACAGACATGTCATTCAGATATTCCGCCTGGATAGGCAAATAATCATGGTTCTCTGTCGTCGGTTGGAGTCAGATCTGATACCAGCTATATGTCATCCAAATAGCATACCACGCATAGTATAAGTCATGTCATTGTTAACCCAGTGGCCCTATCTGCTGGGAGGTCCCAGGCTATTTTCAGTTTGGTGTTGATGGATGTTCTCTCAGCAGTGTTGAAACACTTTGACAGCTACATTTGTTTTCTTCAATGTGTGGATTTTGCTCATGTGAAAGCAAAGTTCTATGGTTTGGAGCACATTCCACATGTTGTGGGAGCCATTGATGGTACCCATCCACCCTATGGCAATGAACAGGTCTATCAGAACAGGACAAACTTGGACATACTATCAATGTCCAAGTAGTGTGTTTGGCTGACCTCCACAATTCTTAAGTCTGTGCCCGGTACCTGGGTTCAGTGTAAGATGCCTTCATCATGCGGAACAGTGCAATTCCCCAGCTGGTGACACTACTGTCCCCAGAGAGGGCCTGGCTGGTTCGTAAGTAACATATGTCATGTGTGTTTTTATGCTATGTCTGCTGCTAGTGAGGCGTTGCTCTGGACTGGTGGTTGCACATACGTTGCTATTCCTTACAGAGGATTCTGCCTTCCCAAACCATCCCAGGTTGTTGACACCAGCAAGGAACCAAACTACGCCAGGAGAAGTCTGTTTCAACTAGGCACATGGAAGAATATGTCATGTCATGGAACAGGCTTTTGGGCTCCTGAGGGCAATATTCCGTAGCATGGACAAATCAGATGGAGCCCTCCACTATTCACTCCCTGATTAGGGGGAGCTGGCCTTGCCATCAGGTGAGCCTCCTGAAATGCCAAGTGAGGATGACAGTGATGAAGATGAAGGTGGAGACATGCGGGCAGATCTCATCATTCAGTACTTCACTTGAGTGTGAGTAAGTGATGTTCCGTGATTACTGTGACTACATGGGGTACTGTAGGGGTTTAGGATTTTTAGAGATGGCTATCTCTGTCACCATGAGACAGGGCATTTCATGCTATACATCACACAGGCCAGGATTGCTGGCTATATCAGACTTGAAGATGTGCCTCTCTTGAGGATATCCTTTGTTTGGGGCAGTCAAATATTCACTTTCAGAGAAACAACAGAAGTTTAACATGTCCTCTGTGTCTCACAAATGCCTTTGCCTGCGTACCCTTGTTGTATGCCACTTTTTTCTTCCAGGTCTCTTCATCATGCCATCCTTATCTGGGCATCTCAGAGTTGTGTCAGTGGCAGGTGGCTGTTGCTGGTCTGACATCTGAAGAGGGCATTTGATTGATCCGGGTACTGTTTGCTGCAAATTTGGGATGTGTGAGTCCCATGTCTTGGCTGCCTGGATCGTGTGAGGGCAGTTATCCGAGCTGCAGAATAGACCTGTTTGCCCTGGTGTGTTGGTCCAATGGTTTCATATGTAGATCATGTGGCCTGGCATCCTGTGCAATCCATCCATTCTCCCTTCACATTGTGTTGATAATGATCCTGTATGCCCTGAATGTAGATGTTGATGTGTTTCCTCATTGTAGGGCATCGTGCATGTGCCAAAACACTGACATAGGTGTGTAACATGGCACTAGATGCCTTCCCATTGTAATAAGATGGGCCTCTCACTAGGTATTTGTTTTACTGACCTCTGTCTGTGTCATGGTGTATGTTAAGTTGGATAGTCCTGGTTTAGGTATGTGATAAGCATCAGCTGGTGACAACATCCACCGATCTGTTTGCCTATACTACAGGACAGTGTCTGACTTCGCCCTTTCTTCTGTGGCCAGGGGGATGGTACTTAGAGATATCTAGCCAGAAGCAACAATGTTTACTCATTCTTGGCAATGACAGTCCAGATATATGTGCAGCCTTGTGTACAATGTAAATAAGTAAAAACTGGTGAGAGGGACCACTTCTGTTGTGTTGCTAGTAATCCTGAGCCTGACACTGCCTGTGACATATCACTCCTTACATTACCATCTTAAGAGTACCTCATTTGCATCACATGACTTTCACAGTGTACATCCCCAATGATGAAAAAAACTATTGGGCATTGATTGTTGTGTTTATTCACATGTGATATGAACATAAAGGTGGATGTAATCATTGGAGTAGCTGCCACAACATTTGAAGTCCAAAATTGTCCAGTGCCAGTGTCCTATTATCCTGGAAAACTGATAGTGTTTGAAGAACAGTCAACAGAGTGAAACTGGGGCACACAAACAGGCTCAATCAGAAAGAGGTCACTTCCCGGCAGTGGTTAAGGTCTTGGCATCTGACCTCCTGGATGTTTGGGTAGACTTCCCCACCTGCAGGGTAGTTCTTCAACTACAGAGGCAGGGGTGTCCGAGGCAGTTCCTTCCGATGGAAGGGCCTCCCTTACAATGGCTGCCACAGAGGTCGAAGTGGCATATGTTACTAGGCCAATGTAAGAGGTCTGGTGTTCTCGAACCCTGCTTTGGGTGGTGTTCATGTCCCTCAGTACCCATGTTAGTGATGCCTAGGTGGCATTGTGGGCCTCCCAATGTTCCAATATTTCATGGTGGTAATCCTTCTGCTGCTGCTTGATCTTCCTGCATTAGGTGAGTACCTGGCCCATTATGCTTAGGCTCCCAAGACTTAGGTGATGGTGCCCTGGCCAGACCCATCCCCAGCAACTCATGCCCTGGCCCACACAACCTACCCACACATGTATGCACCCTTGGTACAGTTTGGCCATCACCAATGAGTCCAGGTCCATTATTGTCAGAGGTGTCTAGATGTAGCTCCGGTACCTGTACTGGGGGACACAAGATTTTTGATTCTGTCCTTGAGACACAGGTTTAGGGGTAACTGGTTGCCTGAGTTGTTGACGCAACAGCTGGGAGGAGTCAATATGGTCAGTGTGAGGCTAACAGGTTTCGTCTGACCAGGTTCCCCAGATGGGCCAGCGTCGTCCCCAGCGTCCCTATATCCAGGAGTGGTATCCTCACAGAGGACTTGAGCCAAGGGGGAGCAGTAGTCTCTTGACTGGTGTTTGTGTACCCAGTGGCAGGTAGACCTGCTGAAGTGAGAGACAGAACGTTACAGGTTGTATTGTGACATGTACCTCCAACAATTTACAGTGACATTTGAGTAAGGCCATGTACCCATTGGCTTTGCATTTTTCCCTTATGTGAGAGACAAGGCTGCTATCAACTGTATAGACCTGACATTTGGGGAACAGACACATTCCATTTCATATCACCTTGCTACAGGATGTCTGAGTACCTTGGCACTTGGATGTCTGTTCATAGAATGCTACCTTTCCCAGCAGTGCAGTCAAAACAGTGGCTGGGCATGATGTGGCTTAGGTCATCTCAAGACCTAGTAGACTGCTTTGTGGCAAGACCCGGATCCTTGTTGTTGTATTTGTTAGTTGTCATCATATGGTCAGTGCATTGTGAAAGTGTTCTGCCACAAACATTAAGATGATGCATATTAATACCTCTGAGTTGTCCTTCATTCTTTGGGCACATAGGTTTGGCTGTCCTTCCTGTCCACATTATTTTCATCTTGGCTTATCTGCTCAAGATGGATCTAGTTGATTGGACACATCACAGAGTGTACCATGTTCTGTATGTTGGTCCCTCCCAGGCTGGTAACCTGCATTTGTGAATTAACAGACAGCAGAACAATGCCATTATGGACAGTGTCCTGGGTATTGGAGTTAGAAGAACTGTTCCTCTTGAGATTTCCAGTCATGTTATACCAAGTACTACACACAGCATACATATGTCATCCTCTCAGGTAAGTAGACTTTCATAGCGAGTTGATGTAGAAAGATGCAGAGGCACAGTGAGCAGGTGTTTTCCATTGAGTAGACAGTGCCTGCTGACCTTGGCATTGCTGGCTTTGCCTGTCCTAGAGGAAGACGAATGGTCCTAGTAGCAGAGAACACAGTATTGTCTGAGTGGAGTGACATTACAAGTACCTGCTGACCTATCATTGCCTTCATTGCCTGTCCCACCCACACACTGTACAGTTTAAAACCCCTCAGAAGGGTACACTCTAATGTGGAGTTGACAAAGAGGTAATTTGGATTAGGCTACACTGTTCTGGTACTAGCGATAGCAGAACAGTGCCAGCTGGGAGTCGTAGTGCTGTCAACCCCTGTACAACACCCAAGATATAGAGATCTTGTTCTCTCAGGTAGGTGTTATTGACATGTTGGAGGCCAGACAGGTGTTTATGGACGGGTGGACACTGAACTGTTGAGTGGTGTTACATTGTAGGTGGGGGAAAGGTGACCAGTGAGCATGCATGCCAATACATTTTGGTGGGCAACTTTTGTTGTTGTGACTTACCCGACTCAACTCCCCCAGGTATTCCTGTCAACCCCTCAGAATACAGAATGGCCAAAACCTTCTCCTCCCATGATGTGAACTGTGGGGGGGAGGTGGGGGACCACCACCTGTCTTGTGGAGCGCCAGCTGGTGCCTGGTAGACATGGAGCGGACCTTCCCCTTGAGATCGTTCAACCTCTTCCTGATGTCGTCCCTTGTGCACTGGTAGCTGCCTACAAAATTCAGTCTGTCGACTATCCTTTGCCACATTTCCATTTGCCTAGAGATATTAGTCTTCTGGATATGGGCTTCAAATAGATGTGGCTGTACTCTAATGACTTCATTGACCAGGACTCTTAACTCATCATCTTTGATACAGGCATGTTTTTGTGGTGACATGGTAGTGATAAAGAAGTGAGGAAAATAAGAAATAAATTGTAGGCTCTGTGTGATGAGGGGTTGATGGGGTGTAAATAGTGTGACAGGGTGCAAATATATGTGCTGAGGGTGTTGTGAGGATGTGTGATATGTGCTTTGTGAGAGATGGTGGGGTGCCTAATCTATGGTTTGGTTTGCTCTAATGTTGCTCTGGCTTCTGTGTTTAGCATGGGAGAGGCAAAGGATTTTGGTGTGTGGAGGAGTGTGTTTTATAGTGTGGTTGGTAAGTGTATCGAGTGCATGTATGTGTCTCAGCTATGTTGTTTTCCAATCTATCCAATGTTGTGTGGTGAATTACTGTGGGGATTGTCAACCGCCATGGTTCGCACCGCCATTGGAAGACCACCATGGCAAGACCGCCATGGTGATTTTTGACTTGTAATAGGTTTGGTGGTTGGTTGATGGCCTGGTGGTGCTGATGATCAGACTGCCTCTTTCCCACTCTCCAGGGTCCTGGTGGTGTCAGGATTTTGGCTGTCTTTAGTGGCCCTGGATGTATAAATCGTAATACAGCAATATCTATGACCGCCAACATGGCGGTCTTTTGGCCACCAAACTTGTAATGAGGCCCTCTGTGTTTATCAGAGAGTCTATTGTCTAACAATGTGGAAGCCCTGTTAAAAACATTGTAAAGGTTTACTGAGTAAATTAACTAAAGCTTGCACAGCAATGCACAATTGAAAATGAATGTGACATCACCTGCTGGCTCCTATCCCCCTTATCAGAAATATATCACTGGTACACCATCCTATAACGCTTGTGGACATGAAGTAAATAAACATGTTACACCCGTATCCAATATACCTATATGGGATTACCCTATTAAAAACATCACATGACCCACAATTTTAAGTCAGAAGGTTGATATGTATACTTTTGCCACTGCACAGATACCTTCTGATGGTCAACGCCGCATAGTTTAGTAAAATACACTACACACATTCCTGAGAAGTGTGTAATGTCATGCAACCGCAGAACCATGCTTACAACACCAGTTAGAGACAAACCACCTCTAAGTGGACATCCCTATATTATATATTATTCAACATTCAATATTCTGCAATTCACCAAAAATCTTTAGTACAATTCTGAAATAATTTCTCGAAATAAACATGCACAGCATGCAGAATATGTCTATTCCACCGCATTTAAACACTTAACATGAAACCAGAGGGTTAGCTGCAGTTTTTCACAGTGTTATAATGAACAGCTATAACACTAGCATTCTGTATTTAAGAGAGAATTCCGACATACCTAAAAACCATCTTTACAGAATAAAATCTGTAAAACAAAATATTTTCCTTTAGAAAGAGCAAGATGAGAGGGTTTCCTGTCAGTAAACCATTACGACATGCAGTCTCAAACTTGTACTTTCAGCACCCGCAGCAGTCTGTCAGTCAAATCCTTGTGTTCTTCTTAGACATTTACCACAAAGTTTCAATAAGCAAATCGAGTACTAGCATTCTGAATTGATGAAAAAAGTGATGCACAGCTGAGTGCTTTTGATGAAATCAAAGCTGTAAAACGGAAAGCATTTCCTACAGAGTACACAGCTGTAAATGAAGAAATGAGATGTTTCCTTTGACATGGAAATTCGGTTTAGTTCAGGCTCTTTAACAGTGGTCCGGGGCCCCGTGGGTATCTGTGATGCATGCTCATGGGGTCTAAAAACGACTAAAATAAATAAATAACAGATTTAGAAAAAAGAAGCAAAATGGTAAATTGAAAAATTAAGTTAGTATCCTCAGATTCACATAAGCAGTGCATGTGCATCCTGGATGATAGATGGGCACTATTGAATTTAAAAAAGTTCTAACCTTTAAAAGAAAATCTTTATTTTTATATGTTTTTGAATTAAATAACATATTTCATTTCATGTATATTTGATTGATGAACACTTGTTTATGTAATTTTGTGTAATGTTTTGCCGTTCAAATCATTGAAATTGCTTCGGCTAGAATCTCTTTATTCTAATACTGACTGTGTCCCTGCTTTCCAATAATGATTCAGGATGGTCCCTAGATTGCAGGAATGTTTCAGTGGGGGTCCTCAGAAGTTACACATTTAAGAATTACCTCTCTAAAAAGATAAAATGAGGTCACATATTCTACATCTCAAATATCTTCCTCATTTATTTCAGTAAAACATTCTGACATGCAGAGTCAAACATACTTCTAACACTAGCAGGAATCTGTCAGTCAACACCCTAGTGATCACCTACAGCATCACTACAGACTTTTAATGAGAAAATAGAGCACACACATTTTGTACGAAAGATAAAACTGAGGCACTCCGGAAAGCCAATTTTAAGGACTAGGAGTGATTAAATGTAAAGGATTTCCTGAATAGCAGGCTGAAGTAAATAAGCTTTGAGACCAAATGCAGGCATGAAATCATAGGGGTACAAATTTTAGGATACTTGTGGGCATTTAGTAGTGTGAAGCATAATGTATTTTTCAAGAAGCTAAAAAGAGGTAGTAAGACATTTGCATAAGCACATAATCCCCTTTCCTGCCTTTTTTCTCAGCCTGCCAATCTTCTAAATTAGTTCACAACGCCCTAATTTAAAAATAGTAACAGTTTGGTATATAATAATGTCATCCTCCTGCTCCTGTTAGAAGTACATGTGTTACTCAGAATATCGACTTTATTCTCAAATGGTTGACAGCGATAGTGAAAACTAATAGAAAATGTGTTTTCAGTTTAGCTTCTTGAGCATCTTCCATAACCTATATGAGAAAATCATGAGTGAAAACAGTTTCTCTCAAAGATGGGATATCTAAACATATTAGAGAATGAAAAAATATCTCAAAACAAAAATACTGTCACATGAATATTCTGATTTAAAAACATATGTAGACATAAATTTTGAAGATATATATAATGTTTTAAGTCTTTTTTAATATGTGGTAAAATGTATTATTTACCAACATATTGTTATAGAACAGGTCAATGTTATGCATATTTGTTTTTAAAAAGTAATCGTAATGTTTATCATATTTAATTTGAAAATACATTTATTTACTATTTTTTAAACAAAATACAGGTTTAATAATTTTTTCAGTAGTGGAACGGGATGTTGGGTTTATGGGGCAGAATGTTTGGGGGATTTTAGTAAATGTTTATGCACATTTTATTTTCTGCACTATTTTTCATTAGTAATTTTATAGTTTTTAAATTCTACATTTTACATATATATATGTAAGTGTTAATCTGGCTTTGTTATGGTGGGTTATTTTGTGTATATTTTGTGTTAATGCTTACTATAATGTAAACATTTTAAAAATGTATTAATTTATTATTGTAATATTTATGCTAATTGTACATTGTAAATTAATTGTAAATTACTTTGTTTTTGATATGTAATTCTTATAAATGTTACTTTTGTAATGTATTTTGTAGAGTTAAAATATGTATTTATTACATATTTAAGTTGACATTTTATTTTATTTTATTTATTTTGTTTGTTTTTTGACATAAAAATTGATTTATAACATTTGTATTAGTGGGATGTTGTGCTTATAGGGGAATAGAGTTGGAAGATTTCTGAAGTTTTGCTTATTGTATTTATAATATATTGAACATTGTGAATATTAGGCACTTTATTGGTATGTTTTTGTTTTCAAAACTTTACATTGTGAAATGCAAGTTTTAATAATGACATTTTTTGAATCTCATGGTTAATACAATGTTAGTTATGATTTAAAATAAATTATTAACTAGTTTCAATGTTTAAATTAATTTAAAATTTTGGGCATGTGTGTTTAGTTCTTGCATGAATACATATTGAGTAAATTTTTCATAAAATATTGTGATTTTATAAATATATATCTCCACAGCACAGAAGTATGCTCACTCAGGAAGAAAGTAACATCAGGGATTTGCACTAAAAATGGAATGTTTTGGCCGACTCCATGACCTTGATCACATGAACAGTACATGGCAATGACAGCAAAGCAATGGCTTAAACACACTTACATCCCAAACAAAGCACAGCTATAGCTGAGTGCCCAGATATAATGGCCACAGATCAAAGATCCCAAGCTACAAATATAGCCACCTGGTTTGTAAAGTCAGATGGCTGAGTGGATGCACATGCAGTTCAATAAGTTACAGGTCATTGTCCAGTGTAAACTCATATACTGTGTTCCTACAAGGACACAAATGGGCATTCTACAGCACTTATTTGTGCAAGCCATCATGCCAGACATTTCACTAGGTAACAGAGGTAAACAGCCATGTCAAATATCAGACAATATCGGATGCCAACACCTGTATTATCACTACCAACATAGTTTAACAGCATAAAACATGGTATAAGGAATTGAAGTTACAGAGTTTCATGTTGTACCAAGTTACATAGTGAATCAGCTATCAATGTCATTGCTGGGGATCATGTGAAGGCACTGTCTGCATCTCACACAACTTCTGCAATACACCCATTGTAACCTGAACTCTTTGTTCCACTTCCTCCACAGGTAACCTTTCCATTGTCAGTATGGAGAGGATACCAGAGACTGCCACTACCCCTCTGGATGAAGGCCCCATTGAGGACAACACCCCTGGATGCCTGGTCACTGACAAAGAACCTGGCAACTCTCGGACACCTGGTCAGACAACAATTGTCATCCTCACCCTGCCCACATTAACTCCTCCCAGAGCTGTTTCTTCTACATCCCAGGCAACCATTCGCCCCCCAACCTGTGTCCCAAGGACTGTTTCATCCATTGTGTGCCATCAGTACAGGTACCTGAGTCTGACCTTGCAACCCCTGACAATGATGACATGCCCCCACTGGGACTGGGCATACTGTACCAGGGGGACATGGAGGCAGGGTGTGTGGTTGGGATGCTGTGGGCCAAAGGATGGAGTCTGAAAGGGACACTACTGACCAAGAAACCATATCCTAAGTCTTGGGTGACTACCAAAGTTCCCAAGGCATGATGGGCTAAGTTATCACCATGTTGGGAGAAATCCAAAAGCTGCAGAGGGATAACCATCAGGAAGTCGTGCAGCAGTGGCAGGCACAAAATGCCCATTTAGCTTCTATTGCAGGGGTACTGAGAGACTTGAATATCACACTGAGTAGGTTGTACGCAACATCTGACCCCTTCCACTAGTAATGATACAGAAGGCTCTCCTACATCTGTGGCTGCAAGTGGAATGGAGGCCCTGCCAGAGAAAGGACATGCCTTAGTCACCCCACCCTCTGTAGCTGAAAACCCCCTGCAAATCTGGACATCCACCCAGACATCCAGCAGGACAG
Organism: Pleurodeles waltl; assembly: GCF_031143425.1. Lineage (NCBI taxonomy): Eukaryota > Metazoa > Chordata > Amphibia > Caudata > Salamandridae > Pleurodeles > Pleurodeles waltl. Next base: position 423,867,772 of record NC_090437.1, read on the forward strand.
ATGCCAAGACAAAACCCACTGCCAGGAAGTAATCCTCTTCTGAGCTGTTCCCCTTGTGTGCTATTAATACACCCTGTTGACTGTTCTGTAACCAATCTCCCATGCTGCAAGGAGACTGGACCTGTGTTTCCAAATGGTGTAGCACCTACCCTGTTGATGTCATCCATGACTAAACCTATCTCCATTTTTTGTATGGGTTTAACGTTCATGGTCACATATGTTTTTGTATTTCCACAATAAATCACACTTTAACACAGGTCCTGTTCATGTCTCATTTATCAAACATGTACAATAGTTAAGCATGTCAGCTCCAGACTGATCATGTCCCTCTGTATTGCACACCCATTGTTATGGACCCCATACGTTGACTCCATCAGCTGGAGACTCATTACAATAAGATTTTAAAAGGACAGACACCAATAAGGTTATAAACTATAACTACACACAATCAGTGAAATATATGCTAACAGCAAAAAGAGCGCAACTGAGAGTGGCATCAGAATGTCTGCTAAGGTTGAACACAATGCTAAACTACACAATACAGAAGTTAGGGTCATGCCTATCTACCAACAAGGCAAGAGACATACAGATTGGTTCTTTGTATCATCTGGCAAATCCTTATCACATACCCATACCATAGCTGCCAAATATTCCTATCCCATTGACAGACAGAGTACAGTACTGATCTACCCATAACTGGAAAGTTTCACTTGCATTTGTTCATGCACATGTAGGTCTGTCACTCACCTATGTCAGTCCACAGTGAAATTCACATTGGTCTGCAAAGTAGGAAGGCACTGAAAGCTCGATTTAAGGTAGAATACATAAAACTGTTACCATTGTGCAGGGAGAGGCTTTGGTATTACATATACAGATGAGTCAGACACATATTCAGATACAAATGACAGCATTTGACAGACTCATGCATCCTACAGGTGACTTTGACATGACAGTCTACCAATGTCAGTCACACTCCACATTGGTAGGACTCAAAGTACCTGGTATCAGCCATGTCCACTTCTCATATCTGTCTGCAATTCCCATCTGCTTCTGCCACGGTCTGTCATATGCCAAGGTTGATCAGCCAAACAGAATCTAGGAAAATCTGTGCTTGTAAGAGAAGAGGGATGGGGCAGAGTAGTATACACTCTTTGACCACTCAGTTCTATACACAATGCAAATTACAGTTTGCATGCACAACTTGTTCATTGGCATTGTAGCTATTTATAACCCCACAGAGGATACAAGACAGGAGGAGACATGCGACCCGTCTACTTCAGTTTGCAAATTTGAACCACAACAGCTTCAATCAAGGAATTAATATTGCAATCAATCAACTTGCGCCATTTAAAACCCCTGCCTTTTCAGAAAATAAGAAAGTTAGCTGCCCCTGCTTTACTAAGGGCCTCAAGCACTTACAGAGATAATATCGCCAACAAGAATGGAGATGGAATTAGATCCAAATTCGAATGAGAAAGAGAAGCTTAGAGTTGTCCTTTGGCCTATAAAGACGCAAGTACAAAAGCTAAATCCGATTATATTACTCGGAAAATTAAGAAGGTATCAAATGCCCCTGGAGAACTTTTCAAAGTGGTACACTCCCTGACGGTCCCCTCTATATCGCCTGAATTGGAGAATTTGCAAGAATTTTGCGATAAGGTTCTTTGAAAATACAGTCCTACAAATCCATGTGAGTTTTGCTCATTCTGTAGGGATATCTTGCCCATATGACCATTTAAATAGCATTCTAGACAAACATTGTCCCTTCTTAACTAATTTCCAGCCACTACCACCAGACAGGATTAAAGCGATTATGATGGGAATTAAGTCAGGTTCCCCCAGAGACCCCTGCCCCCCTCATATCCTACAGCAGGTTCCTGATCTAGTATCCAGAGCCCTTGCTCTGATTTTCCAGGAGGTCTTAACTGCTGGAGTTTTTCCTCAATCTTGGAAAGAAGTGACAGTAGTCCTCTTGAAAAAGAAACCAGATGGAACAGTACATGATCTTAAAAATCTGCGGCCTATTGCCTTACTCCCTGTACAGGCAAAGATCTTTGAGAAACATATTAATATAGAGTTCGCCAACTTTCTCCAAAATTCGGGATGCCTAGACACTTCTCAGCATGGCTTCAGAAAAGCCCACGAAAAGCTTCACACGGAATCCGCTCTTATCACCACTTCAGATACTATTCAGAGATTGGTCAATGAGGCGCAAGGAGCCAAATTAGTTCTATTGGATTTATCAGTTGCTTTCGATACTATTTCACCTGATATTATGTAATCTCATCTCTATCAAGCAGAGATTAAAGGTACAGCATTAAAGATCTTGGAATCCTTTTTGGGAGAAAGATCCATCATGGTGAGCTGTGGAGACTTTAGGGCACCTGCATATCAACTGCCATGTGGCGTCCCTCAAGGCTCCTCAGTCAGTCCCACTTTGTTTAATCTGTATGTTGCCCCACTGCCCCACATGCTGATGATTCACAATTGATTATTCCAGTCGCTAAGAACTAGGAGGAAGTGGCAGATCGCTTTCACAACTTTATGCAGGAGGTCAACAGTTGGATGGGCTTGAATTGGCTGAAGATGAATGGCGACAAAACTGAGATTTTGTTTTTTGGCTCCAGCAAGGGATTGTAGAGCTCACACTGGTGGCCATCAGAATGTGGCAAATTGCCTGCCCCTATTACAGCCACTAGAAAACTGGGAGTTATTTTCAATAACTGTCTTTCTTTATTTAAAGTCCAAAGTAAATTCCATCACCAAATCTAGTTTTGGACTTTGAAAATGCTGAAAATAATTCTTCCCTATCTGCAAAAGGAGCTTAGAATCACAGTTAATATGGTATTAGTAACTTCCAGATTAGACTACTGTAATGCCTTGATGATCAATCTTGACAACTCCTCACTTAGGAAGCTTCAGCTGATTCAAAATACAGCTGCCCATTTCATATTATATCTACCCCGCTCAGCATTAGCTAGCAGTAGCCTGAAACAATTGCCTTGGCTACCTGTCACAAAGCACATTACTTTTAAAACTCTATGAATGACTTATAAGTCTTTACATAGATGTGGATCTGAATTCTTGTCCTCAAGGCTACGTTGGTATTCGCCGAGCCATCATCTCAGATCAGCAGGAGCCCATCTGATCCATGTCCTTCAAACTCGCAAGGCTAGATGGGGGGATAAAGCATTCATTGTAGCGGCTTCCAAGTATAGGAATTCGCTCCCCATGATTATTAGGAAGGAACAGAATTTTATGACATTCAGGAGGCTAGTAAAATGTGGCTCTTTCCCCAGTAGCTATCTTTTCTCTCTTGATTTTCTGACACTTACTCTTCTAATACCCAGTGCTTCAATGTTACAGCCGGAATGCCCTTTATAAATAAAAATAAAAATAAAAAAAAATACAAATACAACATGACCTCTACTTCACATACCTTTTAGTCAGTTGAAGTACTGATTGATAAGATCTACCCTAGAGTCTCCTGCTACATCTTCCTTCGGCTCGTTAGCAGTTAGCAAATCTGCATTTCTACTCACAGGTTCTGCTGACTCCTTCTCATCTGATATATATTATATCTGTTGTCTCAGGGCAAGATTGTGGAGTTTGCAGCTGGCAACAATTATTTGACATACCTTTTTGGGTGAGTAGAGGAGGGCCCCTCCTGATATGTCCAAGCACCTAAATCCTGCCTTCAGGAGCCCAAAAGTCTATTTAACGACATGCCTTGTCCTCCCGTGGGCCTCATTGTAGAAGACTTCCCCTGGCTTGGTTGGGTACCGCACTTCCATCAACAACCAAGGATGGTTTTGATAGCCAGAATCACCTGTGCGCAAATTGGTAGAACAACACACACATATATGTGGACATGCAACATTGTTGTGGAAAGAGATATACATTGCAAACACACATTTTGTAACTTACGAACCAGCCAGGCCCTCTCTGTGTAGAGTCGTGTCATCAGGTATGGTACATTGGTGTTCTGAATGATGAAGGAATCATAGACTGATGCTGGATACTTGGCACTGGCTTGTGAAATGTACTGGTCTGCAAGACACACCACCTGAATATTTATGGAGTGGTAGTTTCTCCTGTTCTATACACCTGTTCATTGGCACTGGGGGGAACCATGGCTACATAGATGCTATCTATGGCTCCATCCACATGTGGAATTGGCCCATAACATACCACTCTGCTTTCTGAGCGGCCAAATCCGCTACTTGGGGAAATGTGATATAATTGTACAAGTGTTTCAACAATGCAAACAGTACGCCCCTCAAAACCAGACTGAACATGGGCTGAGACATTCCTGCAGTTAGGGCCACTGTGTTCTGAAAGGACCCAGTTGCCAAGAAAGTGTAGCACTGACAAGACTTGATCAATGGGATGTATGCTGTAGGGATTACGAATAGCAGGCATCAGTTCTGGCTCCAATTGATCACAAAGATCCATAATTGTATGACGATTCAGCCGATATGTCTGTATATAATGTCGCTCCTCCATGGTGTGCAGGTCTACTAGTGGACGGTACATTGGTGGCTGCCATCCTCTCCTCATGGCATGAAAACAGGGTGAAAATATTTCAAATAAGTATTTGACATGCAGCATGCAGACATCTTATAAAGTCAGATAAACAACTCACACATATCTGTTGTTGAGCTCGGTTACAAACTCCGATATCTATAGTACAGCACATAGGTATGAACCCAAGGACACCCTCTTTGGTGCACATCCCCCAACTACACAAACAGATTCATCTGTTACTGGACATGGTTGTAAGTCCATCTGATTTGACATCTCTTACACATATTGTTGCAGATAATCAACTTTTTCAAAGCGAATGGGAACACCTGTGTAGGTGTTATATCACAAAGAAAAGTAAAAAAAAGGGGTCCCTAAGTTGATGAGGAGAGAAAACTAGGGATTCAAATCTATCTTTGTAACAACATGTCCCTCTCCTATAGATTTCTACATACAACCATCAATAACAAATAAAAACTAATTATGAAAATGTATAAGTTTTATTCCTAGTCAAAAAATACATAAAATATAAAAAATCCAAAGCAAAATTACTGCTAACATAAAGACACAAGGACAAAAAACAATTGATAATAATCACAAAGACTGACTCCCTACTCACTCACAATAACACAACAAATAGGACAAATCTGATTTCCATAAACAGGCATATATCCACACTCTACTAATAGGAGTCTTTATATTCCAGCATTCTTTACAAACATATTCATCAACTATCATTGGTATTCCATGCTCTTATAGGTATTCCAAACATCACCTCCCAGATGTCAATACAGCTGGATATATGCCCGATGAATTGTGAAAAGGCTGTTGGCAATGAGTTTGGACAAAAGAAAGTAGAAGTAATATATAAAATAGTGAAATGTAATTGTTATATTGATACATATATTTGTAGTAGTAATTTTGCTTTGGATTTTTTATATTTTATGAATTTTTTGACTAGGAATAAAACTTATACATTTTCATAATTCGTTTTTATTTGTTATTGATGGTTGTATGCAGAAATCTATAGGAGAGGGACATGTTGTTACAAAGATACATCTGTGTAGGTGTACATTGCAATCACCACATGTTCTCCAGTAACACTGCATTTACCGCACTGATGCACACTTTGCAACTAAACATGAAGGCAGTAATCACAGTTGTACTGCACTGTATGGTGTACAGTTAATGACGCAGATGATAAAACTCTTCCATCCAAGTTATGTGCTTCAAATGGCAGCCACCTGACCTATTGTACTGGACACATGGAAGTGACCTAAGTCCACCGGGGGATATCGTCATGCAGTAGGCGATCACAACTGCTGTGGAAATTGCCATTGGAAGACATTGCTGCCTTTGGTGGCTTGGGCCAATGGCGATGTCCGCCGGCGATGATGGTCATGTACATGGCGGATGTAACCACCATCTTCTGCAGTATTGCTCACTTGACTCCTGATACTGCTGCCAGCAAGGGCTACCTGAGCTGCTGTGTACTGCCTCTGGGAGCTATCATGCCACGTCCTGCTGGTGATAAGGTCTCAGCCTTCACCCCTGAGGAGCTAGAAAAGCTAGTGGAGGAGGTCCTACCCCTGTATGAAAAGCTATATGATGCACCAGAGGAGCATGTGAGTCCAATGCATATCATTGTGTGATTTGTGTGGTGAATGATGGTGTACCTGAAATGTGGAGTAGTGAAGGTGTTGAAGCATGCAGATGATAAATTGTAAATGTGGGTGAAATGAAAAGATGGAAATGATTGCCTACTTGCTGTCACTGAAGTGTGCTGTCCACTACAATTGGTATGGTGCATGTGGACATGACTTTTTCATTTTGTCTGTGTCATCCGAGCAGGTCAACGCCCATCAGGAGAAAATAAGTTGGCGTGAAATCGCCAAGCAAGTGCAGACCCTAGGGGTCCACAGTTGGAGGAGCACCCACTGTAGGAAGAGGTGGGAGGACCTGAGACGCTGAGCCTGGAAGACTACCGAGGCCAATTTGGGGATGTCCTCCCAATGAGGGAGAGGTGCTCATTAGACTTTGACCCCACAATTGCCCGAATTTTGGTGGTGGCCTTCCCTGAGGTGGATAGGCATTTGAGGACAGCACAGCAGCAACAGGGGGTAAGTACTGACAGAACCTATAAACTTGTCACTGTCAGTTTAGTATATGATATATAAGTATTGCAGCTGTGACGATGTGGTAAGTGCTACAGGTATGATGACTACTAGGAAGACATGATACTACAGTTGCCAACATACATATACAGATGTGGTAATTGTATTGTGCATAGGAACATGTTGTTCATCTTTGTCTACCAAATATTATTACTGCATGTGGAGATGCACATGTGAATGTGTCATATATGTGACTCTACTCAGCAATACTTATTTGTTACCTGCTGTGTCATCCTTCCCACCTAGTTTTTCCAAGTCCATGTACCCAAATGATTAGTTGTAAAGCATTTTGGTCTCTGACAACTCCTATTCCACTGGATGCGCTCTATGTGCATCATTGGGTCTGACAGATGTGTACAGGACCAAGTAATCATGTGTCCTGCAATAGTTGGTCACTTCATGTGAGGCTGTCATCTCAACCAGGCTTTTGGCATGGCCAAGATACTACACTCCCTATGAGGTTTGAGGAGGTATGGTATTACATTGACATGTGTACAAATACCTTTCATTCTAATGCATTTGGGTAGAGAAGGTAAGTGGCTAGGCTGCTGATCCCTTTCTCATGCATATTGTCCATGCTACGTAGGGCAATTCCCTACCTATATGTGTGCAACATATGCTATTTGCTGCCTACATCATGTGTCAATTGATACTGTGTGCCTGATTTGATGCTGAAGCCTCTATTTTCCCAGACTGACCTTAGCAAAGCCGAGGCTGTTAGACAGCATTGAGTACGGCTCTGCACATTTCTGCCTAACTAAATGGTGTGGCAGTTGTTACATTTCGCATATACCTATTGGTGTTGTGGGATATATTGTCATTCACTTTGCTTGACCCTAGGTGTATGTGTCATGCATGGGTACAATAATAATCAGTTGTGTAAGTGTAGTTCTGGGCTAAGGTAGTAGGAATCATGTCTGGACAGTTGTTAGTGATGTAGGTGTTCAGATGTTGTCATGTATTGGTTTCTAACCAGCATGTATGGTATGATGCTATGAGTCATTTATGCACATTGTTTGGTGTCCATTGTATTGTTTGTGTTACTGTGCTCCCTGTGGTTCTCTGTGGATGTGTCCTGTGTGCTAGGTAGACTCCTCCTTCATAGAATTGTTGTCTATGTGGCAATATATCAGATTAGTGGGTGCTGAAACTCCTAAAATATCTTTCCTAGTATTTATATAGACGTTTCAATGACATGCTATGTCATTTTGTGATGCACACTGTATGGGAATGCCACATGTAGGCATAGATTTATGCTTTTTGCTGCAAAAGTTTAGCGTTGTCTTGCGTCATTTAACAACCACAGCCATATTTATTGAATGGCTCAAGCCAGCGCAAACTTGGGCTTTCTTCTTAAAGAAAGATGCTAGCTAGGTGGGGGTGGCGGTAGGGAAGGAAGGGGTTGTGAGTCAGAAAATGGCGCAAGCCTGGTTAGAGGCAAAAGAAAGTCTTTAACTAGACTAACACCATTTCCTGGTGCACAATCACCAAAAACATGACGTTTGTCTTAGGAAAGACAGAAGTCATGCCCACCACCCCAATGGCCAGCACAGGGGGCAAGTGTCCCCTGGGCATGGCCATTGCACCCTGTGTCATGCAGAGGGTCCCAAGGTAGGGCCCCTGATGGCGCTATAAAAAGAAATTTAAAAATGCTTACCAATACTTACCCTACTCACCTGGTGTCCATCTAGTGTGGGTTGGTGTGCTCCTGGGGCTCATGTGGCCCCATTCCATGGTGTTTAACCATGGAAATTGGTCCACAAGTCCCCTAATGCCTGGTCTGACCTAGGCGTTAAATAATGGTGCAAAGCAAGCTTTGCACCATTGTTTAGCCTCTCCTCCCACCCGTGCCTCATTTTAGCATGGGTGTTAAATATGGGGCTATGAGGATAGCACAATTTTTTAGATGGGAATGCCTGCCTTGCGTCTTATTGATACGAGCTCGGTTCACGCATCCCAAAAATTGTGCTACCTCCAATATTTTGATGCTAGACATGTCTAGCATCAAATTATATAAATGGAGTTAAGTTTGAGTAAAATATATTACCCAAATTCGGCACAGAGTATAACTATGCCCAGTAGTGTCTTCATCTGAGGTGTTTACCATTGTATGAGTTGTGTACAGAATGATCAGTTAGGCATGTGATTGGAAATCAACAAGCTGTGTCATATTTTAAGTGAGATGAGATTACTTTAATGGTACATGACTACTGGTGATGGACTGGGCAGGTGTGGAGTAGGGGTAGGAATAATATTGTGTCTTCAGTCAACTGCATTTACTTAGACTGATTTGATGATGGACAGTGATGATCTGAATAGGGGTGTATTTGAGAAGTAGCCAATCCAGCTTGTGAATGATGCATTTGAGTTACAGCTGAATTAAAGGGATGGTGATTTAGTAGTCAGATGGCTGGCTTATGTTGTGGGTTGGACTGTGTTCATATGGGAAAGTTGTTTTCTGACATGACATGGGCAGTGAATAGTTTCTATCTGGGGCTTTACAAAGATGTTTTGTTTCTGTTATGAATGTTGTAATGTATGTGTGTGTGAAGAATGTGACAACTCTCTCTCTCTCTCTCTCTCTCTTTCTGTGCATCAGCATCAGCAGGCGAAGGAGATGGGGCACAGCTGAGTGGGGAAGTTGCCAGCCACAAGACCTGGAGTGCTGAGACCACTGACACAGAGGGACCCAGTGGACAGAGGGTGAAGGGAGGGCCACAGGGGAGACAGAATCCACATCTTCATCATTAAAATCCTCCTCCAGTGGACACTCCCAGATGGTGGTGGACCCATCTGGGACCACCAGCACCATCTCTGGCCACCACCACAGTTACTACCACCACCCTCCCTGTAGCTCCCCACCCAGTAGGCCGTGCCTGCTCGACCAAGAGGGTGGGCATCTCTTTTGCCACAGGCAACTCTGCCCATCCCCTGTCAGCCCACCTACCCTCATGGAGGAGGCTATTGATGTCAATCTCTGTGGGTCAGTCGACCATCGTGAATGCCATCCAGGGACTAGCAACTCAAACCTAGCAGAGTAATGCATTCCTGGAGGGCATTCACGGTGCACTGGCTGGCCTACAGAGATCATTTCAGGCTCTGGCCTCCACACTGACAGCAGCCAGTCACCCTTTGTCTTCCGTTACCCCTCAACCTTCCTCTTCCCAATCCCAATTCCCTCTTCCCTGACCCAGCCAAAGCACTCAGATAGACAAGCATGCATCCACCTCAACATCCAAGGGTAGCTCAGACATACACAAGCACTACAAGACACACCACTGGCATGCACACAAGCAACATACACCTGCACATACATCAACAGTCACAACCTGCCCTGACACTCCCACCTCTCCCATCATAACAGACAGCACACCTGACACACCTTCAGACACCTCACCAACATTCACAGATCCAGCCACTACACCTCTCGTACCCACAGACAGCACCAGAGCAGTCCCTCAGACATCCACCCCAGTCACCACACCTGAATACAATAAAACCACTGACACTCTTAGATGCAGCATGTCCACCATGTAGGAAAGTACCATCTTCTTGGCATATTACCCCCATTTTTACCTGTATGTCAGTATGTTTTTGCCTGTCTCACTGGGATCCTGCTTGTCAGGACCCCAGTGCTCATAGTTTGTGGCCTAATGTGTACGTTGTGAATAGTGCATAACTGTGTCACTGAGGCTCTACTAATCAGAACCGCAGTGCTTATGCTCTCGCTGCCTTTAAATATGTCACTATAGACAAGTGACTTCATTTACCAATTTCAATTGGCACACTGGACCCCCCCTTATAAATCCCTAGTATATGGTACCTAAGTACCCAGGGCATTGGGGTTCCAGGAGATCCTTATGGGCTGCAGCATTTATTTTGCCATGCATAAGGTGCTCAGACAAACCCTTTCACAGGACTGCCAATGCAGCCTGCGTGAAATAGTGCACACATTATTTCACAGCCATTTTTACTGCACTTATGTAACTTATAAATCACTTGTTTGTCTAACATTCATTTACTGAAGGCTACCTGCAAAGTTACTAAGTGTGAGGGGACCCTTGCACTAGCAAAGGTGTCCGCACACACTCGAGGGCCAATTCCCAAGAGTGTGGGGATACCATTACACGCCTGCACTACATATAGGTCAATACCTATTTGTAGCTTCATAATGGTAACCCCAAATATGGCCATGTAAGGTGTCTAAGATCATAGAATTGTCCCCTCATTCCAAATCTGGTATTCGGGAGCCAATTTCATGCATCCTGGGGGCTCCACCATGGACCCCCAGTGCTGCCAAACCAGCTCTCTGAGGCTTGCAGTTCAGCTACAGCTGCTGCCACCTCACAGACAGGGTTATGCCCCCCTGGAGTCTGAGCAGCTCTATCCCTGGAAGGCAGAACAAAGCATTTCCTTTGGGAGCAGGGTGTTACACCCCCTCCCTTTGGAAATAGGTGTTACAGGCTGGGGATGGGTAGCCTCCCCCAGCCTCTGGAAATGCTGTGAAGGCCACAGATTCTGCTTGTAAGTTTCCGGCATGAATCCTCTGCAACTACTACTTCATCCTCTGACCTCGGATAGACCACAGACTGCTCCAGGAACTACTGCAACAAAGTATCCAGAAGGACTACTTTTCCTCTGCAACTTCAGCTCCAGCCAGCAACTGCAACAGTTTCCATGGTGTCCATGCTCTGGGGACTCCCTGTCTTCACCCTGCACCAGAAGGACCAAATAAATTTCCTGTGGAGTGACAGAGTCACTTCCCTGCTCTTGCAGGTACCTTCTAAGTCAACAACCAGTTCTCTTGGACTCCTCTCCTGGCAACGAGCGTGCTCCTTGGAACACAGGTGGCAGAATCCTTCGACACAGACTGTACTAAGTTCCTGCTGTCCAAATTTGGAGGAGGTAAGAGCTTGCCTTTCCCATTAGCGATAGTATCCCTGTGCACCATGTCATTTTCACCTCCTGAGGCCTCTGTGCACTATTTGCAAGAATCCTTTGTGAACAGCCTGGTCCAGTTCCCCAGCACTCTATTCTGCAACGCTCAACTCACTCAGCTGACCTCCGGCGGTGTGGGACCTTCTTTTGTAGTGCTGCACCAACCGCAATTTGCACCTTCTTTTTCCCCATGTCCTGGGACCTCCATGGGTGCTGCCTGGTCATCTGTGGGTTTCCTCTAGTGTTGGAAGCCCCCTCTGCCTCCTCAGTCCGAGTTGAGGCCCCCAGGTCCATCTTGGGTCCAGGCAGCACCACTTTGACGCAAAAAGTGACTTTGCTTGGACCAAGGCTTGTTGGATGAATCCAGTGCCGAAACATGCCTGCGTCCAACATCTCTTCGTGGGACATCCAGTGCATCACTCAGGAACCCGCAGACATCTTCCTTTCGTGTATTTCTGCAGTTTTCATCTAACCGGGGACTCTTCTGTTGCACCCTCTTCTAGGTTGGCAGGGGCTCCTCTCCTTCCTGGAACTTCTTCCGACTTTTGGACTTGGTCTCCTCTCTTTGCAGGTCCTCAGATCCAGGAATCCATCATTTGTTGTTTGCGGTCTTGCTTGGTTCTTGCAATAACTCGAATCACGACTTGTAGTGTGTCCTACGGAAACTTGCTGTACTTTACTCCTACTTTCCTGGGCTCTGGGGTGGGGTATTTTACACACCTTTGTGGTATTCTTACTCTCCCAGCGATTCTCTACACACTATACTTGTCTAGGGGGGGAATTTGTGATTCATATTCCACTTTCTTAGTGTACGGTTTGTGTTGCACCTAGACCTATTTTATCCCATTGCATTCCATAGCATTTCCTATTGTTTGCACTATCCTATGTCTAATTACTTACCTTATTTTGGTGTCTAGTGTATATATTGTGTATAATACTTACCTCCAGAAGGAGTATGGCCTCTAAGATAAGATTTTTTGCCTTGTGTCACCAAAATAAACTACCTTTATTTTTGGTAACACTGAGTATTGTCTTTACTTGTGTATAAGTACTGTGAACTATAAGTGATATTGCAGGAGCTTTGCATGTCTCCTAGTTCACCCTAAGCTGCTCTGCTATAGCTACCTCTATCAGCCTAAGCTGCTAGAACACTACTACATTTCACTAATAAGGGATAACTGGACCTGGTATAAGGTGTAAGTACCCAAGGTACCCACTTCAAACCAGGCCAGCCTCCTATACACCATACCTGCAGTCACCACCCCAACAGACAGTTACCCACCAACCATGGCATCCCCCAGCACCTCTACCCCACCTCAGTCCATACGCATAAACACCCTCACTCATCCACCCAACAGACAGCCACCACCCACAAGCATCCCTCTCACACACAAGCACCCACGACAACCACAACAACACATCAAACAACCACTCCCTCACCCTCCACTTCCAAACCCCTTCTGATGACCATCCGTGTGTGTCAAAAAAGTGCTCCTTTCATGTTTTGACCTTTTCCCCATTCCTCCTCTCCCTGTGAGACCCCTAAACCCTCTGTTTCCTTGCCAAGGCCTGTCCCTTCCACCTTCCAGTCCACCCTAGCCCCTCTGGAAGTACCCATGTCCCCCCCCCACCAATAAGTCTGCCCCTACCAAGAGAACCCAACCCTCCCCTAAGCCTAGACCTAAGCCCCCCTCCCTAGCCCAATCCCAAAGGACCCCCTCAAAGCTGAAGCTCAAATGCCCCTCCCCAATTCCTGAGGTGCCTGCATGCCGCTTTGATGCCCCTACCTGTGGAGGTTACATGGTAGTCAGGAGTCAAGTTCAGGGCACCAAGATGTGCATCAAGTGCATGTTGCACTATTTAAAATTGGACTGGCCTATGGCCTTGGACATTATTATATTAGTTCCACATTTTAATATATATGTGGACCAATCAGATGTTGGTTTCAACGTTACAAATTTGTACTGGATTTCTTTACTTAGGGCATATTTGAAAATGGCTGACACTGTGTGTGAGTATTTGTTTGTGATTGGTGCTTGCGCTACCTGTTTTCTCTGGGCGGCATGTGAGGTTGTGCACAGTGAATTTGTCCCCCAGTGATGAGTATGTTCTGTGCTATGGGCATGTGTATGTTGGGGACATGTTGTTGTCATGGTATTGAGTGGTGTTTGTGTTGACATGTGTTTGTTGCAGTATAGTGTGGCTTAGTGTGCTTTGACTGTGTGCGTGAGTGTGTTTGGTGAATGGTATGTCAGATACGTTGTGATGTGTGTTTGCTGGGTATGTCAAATGCTGCGTTGTATGGTTGTGTGATTGTGTGTGTTTGTTCCCTGTTGGTGGTACGTTGTGTTGTATGTGTGATTTGCCAAAGAGTAGTGTCTATTGTGGGTGCTTGCAAATGCATTGATGGTGCTGAGGTTGTGGTGTTGTATAGTCAGTTTGTTGCGTTGTATATTGTTGTGCGTGACAGTGCCGGTGAAGTGTTTCTTGGAGTAGGTGTGTGTTTTTGACGTGTGTGTTTGATGGCCGTAGTATGTGTACTGTGTATGTGCGTGTGTGTATGTGGGTGTCTCTGAGTATGCGTGTCAGTGTCAGGATACATATATGTGTCTCCCTCACCACCCTCTACTGACTGGTATGTTGTGTGTGCATACGTACTTTCACAATTTACAACAGTGACAGGTAAGTGTGTGTGTACTTACGGTAACTGTTGTCATCTTCGGCATTGATTCTGAAGTCTTTGTGTAAGCAGGAGCAGCGGGAAGACGTGTAGTTCTGATTCCATGGCGGCTCCGGACAAATATGGCTTCCTGAAGGTGAGTGTCTCCTTTTATGCAGTTGGTTTCCCCCTGGGTTTTTATGGTGGTATGACCGTGGCGGGAAACTTGGCGGTGTGAAACTTCGTAATCCAGGGACCACCATAGTCGTAATGAGACCACCAGTGTCCAACACCTTGCCCAAAATTCTTAACATTGGAGTGGGAACAGTAAATATGCTATGTACTGATGTAATTTGATATACATTTTTATTTAAAAAAAAAAGAAAATCCAAGGGTAAAATACATAATTTTCACATGTTACACTGGTACAACAATTTTGTGTACATTTTTGGTATAGTATCACATCTACTGTAATTTGTAATACATTTTCAAGACATTTATATTTTTACACAATTATTCCCAGATGGTGCATAATTAATTTTTCAAATATGTATTTGTATACATATAGAAAGCACATTGTATTTTTACAATTTTATAATGCATTTTAGTCTATATTACTTTGTACTATTTTTTACAGTTATGTTCAAAGTCCCATTCAGTTTATATTGTACATATGCATTTGTGTATGTTCAATCCATTAACATTTTTATAAAATGTTAATTGTTACACATTTATAACACTTTTAATAACTTTTTGTAGCATTTTCATTGATTTCTATAGGAAAAGTGTACTTTTAAAACTTTCCATTTAGCGACCATTTGTTACCACAACATCTATTTTGTACTTTATTAAGAGGTGGGTTTCATTTGCTTTGGTTGCAGATCCCTGTTGCTGTTTGTCAGTCAGGGCACAAGCTTTTTAAAGCTTTTATTTAGGATTTTGAGGGTGACAGGACATGACTAGGGCTAGATAGTGTTGGTTATGGTATTAATTAATTTTATTTGGTAAGTTGTTCAGTGGTAGTTTTATTTTATTGTGATGTAGTATAGCGTGGTAGGCCTAACTATACTTTTGATATAGTAGTATGTTATTGCAGATATATTTGTGTGTTGTATTATATTTCTAGAGTTGACATTTCTAGAGTTGTGTATTGTAAGGGTAGGTGTAGTGTTGTGTTAGTAAGAATGACTGGAGGAGGCTGGCCTTCTGTGTAGTGTGTAAAGCTAGACACACTGTGCAGAGGGTCCAGGCAACCACACATTGGTTTCCAGAGGTAAAAATGAGACCACCTAAAGTTCCAATTTGTAAGGTAGCTGGTCGAGCAGTTAGGCAAATCAAGGAGCTGTGCTAAGCATTTGTTGTACGCACAAGTCCAATCATGTACCACACACACTCAATGAATAACTCAAGACCAGCATTTACAAAAATACTTCATAATTTTATATAAATTCTAAGACCAATATCTTTAAGATACATTAAGTACTTTTTAAGATATGACTTTTCAAAGTTTTAATAAAGTTAGTCTTTGTGTGCGCAACTATGCAACATTGAAATCAATAGGCAGTCACTTTTAAAACTGCATTAAAAATCATGCATTTCAGTTACCAGTCTCTTCTTTTGCAGGATGGTAGCAGCATTCACTAGGCACACTGTGCCAGCTGGAGAGCCTCAGGCATCTCCTGGTTCCGGCGGAAGCAGAGCTGGAAAGTTTCTTTGACCAGGCACAGGGCCACTTGGAGCGGCCATCTAGAAAAGGAAATGGTTTTCAAACTTAAAGATGGTGCCTTGGGGTCCTCTTAGGCTGTCGAGGTTGCAAGGGGTTGGGGAACCATGGAACACAGCTAGTTCCCTGTTGCAGGGTGCAGGACGGCTGGATGCAGGGTGAGTTGGAGATCCAGGAGCTGTGCGCAATGGAGTCCTTTGGAGTTGGAGGTGAGTTTATTTGAGGGCTCCTTACAGGACAACAGGGGCACTCTGGTGGGAGGTCCAGGGCGTTCCTGAGGTCCCTTGAATGGTGCTTCCTCCTCATCCTTTTTCAGCTCCTAGGGAGCTGATTTTCTGGTTGTCTGATGTCAGCTGACCATTACCAAGGGTATTGGCATAACTCGGCCACTGGAGAGCACAGTGCCAGCAAACTTGGCACACATGTAGGTCACATCTGTGTGGTTGTTGGTTTGTTGTCAGGTCTGGCTTCATCTTCCGGTTATGGAGATATTGGCCGGTCTGTGAAGTGACCCTCACCAGTTTGTTGGTTCTTGCTTGGTTGTTGAGTGGTGCCTCCACTCAGAAGGAAGATCTGGGGTGATTCTTGAAACCTGGAGATCCCCTGGGTTTCTTGGGGCTGTTCCAGTATCTAGCTACTCCACAGCAGCGATTTTCGGGTCCTGGGTGCAGCAGGCAGGGTTTGGTGCCTTTTCTTGTGCAGCAGGTCCACAGTTCTCCTGCTTTGGATCTTCTTTGGTGCTGGTCTTCTTTGTCTTTTCAAATCCAGTTTCTTGCTGTAGGGATGTCCACTAAATACTGAATTTAGTGGGCGTTTTTGGGAAAACTGGTAGTGTCCAATGGGACACTTACCAATGGGTGGCTCCACCAACTTTAGTGACCACTTTCTGTAGAAAGGGCCACTTCCCTAAACCTGATTCGCTATTTTCCTCCAGTCAAAGATGGAGGAAACTAAATTTGAGGGTCCACTTCGCAGGCAACACCTTAGGAGTGGTGCATGCTGGGTGAGGCCACTCCTCCTACCCTTTGTTTGGTTTCCCGCCTTTGCTCCCTCCAAAAGGGATGGTTTGCAAAGGAGGAGGCCGTCTGCTGCTAGCAGCTGGCCTTGGGATTGAGTTTCAAGGGCAGTAGCCCTTTGAAGCTCGCTGAGGGAGGGGGTGTTAGCTCCTCCACCCAGCAAGGGCATTGCTTTGAAAACCAGAGAGACAGGGCTCTCCCCCAAGGTTTGTATATTGGCCTTCTAGATATGGCAGGCTGGCTGGAACCAGTCAGCAACCATGCCAGGATAGTTAGCTTTTGCAGGGGACACCTCTAAGGTGATCGGTAGGTATATTTTATAATAAATCCAGTAATGGTACCATTTTGGATTTATCATTCTGAGTTGTTCGATGCCAAACAACCCAGGGTTCAGAGTAGCCATTATGTAGCTGGGAAACTCGTGTCGACTAGTGTCCAGCACATGTATCAAAATGGCTGCTCTGTTCACTCACTATGTTCCAGGTTTGGCAAGGACATAGTGGGGCATATTGCTCGTGCAGTTATGCCCTAACATATGATACGGTGCACCCTGCCTTAGGGCTGTAAGGCCTGCTAGAGAGGTGTCTTACCCATAGTAATTGCAGTGTATGGTGGATAGGGCACACAGTCAGTGTGCCATGTCGAATTTGTATTTTAGGTTAGCACCAGGACATTCAGCCTGCCATGGTAGTGCTTGGTGAATCTGGATGCATGGCCCTAGAGGGTGGCACAATCAGTGCAGCTGCCCTCAGGAGCCTACCCACAGTACCCCATGGCCTGGGCACCTAAGTACCTTTTACTAGGGACTTATAGTGGTAGCTAAAGGTGTATCCAATCACCTTTACAATGCTTTAGGGAAAGAACACTGGCCCTGGTAACCTGGTTATCAGGATCCCAGTGCTCTCCAGTCCAAGTTGCATACAGAAACCAGGCAAGAAGTGTGGGGGGTACTGCAACAAGGTGCCAGTCCCTCGCAATGACGCATCCCTATTCACTCCGGAAGGCCATGTAGAGCTGTGACGAATGTGTTAGAATGTGGTGAAATGAATGCATGTTTATAATGATTAGTTCACTATTGCACACAGACAAATAAAGATGTGTACTGCATAGCCCAGTTTGTTGGATATTCATTGATGGGTGCCCAGGCTGGGAAAGATGTTACAACTGGCAACGACATAGGGGATACGTAACCCAAAGATTGACAGTGCTGTCCCAGAGAGTTTGCCGTGGTCCAAGCAATCTGCTCATGCATGCCACAACTGCCTAAATTGAAATGCAGAATCGACGCTTGCCGTATGTGTAGTTGAAGCACAACTCCAGCCAATATGAAGCATTTAAAGATAGTGAAAGCTTCAATGAGAAGTCTATGCATTGCTGGCCAAAAACCTACTAGCAAGGTCATACAGAGAGGTACCATGCTACTACACAATATAAAGCTATACAGAGAAAGGAGTAACAGCGCTAAAGAACATTTGTACTTCCTGAGCTATCCAATAACTGAAGCGGCATACCACCAAAGTTTTCAGGTGGTGGCTCAAAACAACTCCATAAGTCTCCAGAAAGTACAGGGCTCTAATGGAGACCAAGAGAGAGGTCACAGTCCTGCAGACAGTCCAAGATGACTCAGAGGCCGACAAGTCACAAGGACTCAGACATAGGGGCATATTTAAGGAAAGAGCCACTTTCTCTGCGTCCCTTAGTGCCCGCTACTGCAACCATGTGTGCACCGTATTTAAAATACGGCGTACCAGGGCCCAGGGTAGGGGGCAATAGCGCCATCTGTATTGCTTCTACTCCTGCAGAGTACATTGGGGCCCAATTTAAGTAATGGAAGCCCTCTTTTAACTCCTGCTCTGATCAGGCGGTAAAAGTGACGTAAAATGATGCAAGGAAATCTGTTAGATGACCTGGCAGAAAGTGCCATTTCCAATAGGCTGTTTGTGGGTATTGTTTAAGTATGGTTTATATCATTACCTGCTCAAAATCTATTACAATTTTGTGTAGCGAGTAGTTGTTGGTTTTTAGTTTGATGTGTTTTGAAAGTTTATAGTAGGTTGCACTTTATTCATTAGGCAGCAATGCATAAATGAGAAGTATGTCAGTGTTATGATATTGACCATTTATGGTGTATATCTGTGTGAGTATCATTGGGCACACTTTAAAAATTATGTCCATCATCCACGTTTCACTTTAGCTTAGTCATAGGTGGTTGTTTTCAGTCATGGATATGATTATTCTTCTTTAAGTGTTGTGATTGTTGTGTAGGAGGAAGGGTTCATCCTCAAGAATAATGGATAGTTGTTTTGGAATCTATGGGCCTTATTACGAGTCAGGCGGTCTAAAGAGCCCCAGACTCTTGGTGGTGGTCAGACTGCCACACTCCTGGCAGTCGGCCCGCCAGATTACAACCCTGGTGGTCAGACTGCCAGGGGACTGCCACCACTGACAGTAACATGGTCCCCAACAGGGTGGCAGCAGTTGGAGACCTTGTCAGCTACAGCAGCACTGAGTTCCGTATCCCCGTGCTGATCACAAGTCCTCTTTCCACCAGCCTTTTCATGGTGGGGTCCGTCCCATGAAAAGACTGGTGGAAAGCCTCTGCTGGGGGATACAGGGAGACCCCTGCACTGCCCATGCCCAGGACTTGGGCTTTGCAGGGATCTCTCTGCAGGCACCCCTGGAATGTACACTGTCTGCTGGGCAGACATGGCACATATTGAGGGTGCTGGTGTGCCAAAGTATTGGCCTTGGATCCCTAAAGGGAGCTGAGGTCAATGTCGTTGCACTGCTTTCACTGGTCTGACCTGTGGAACCGTCATAATATGATGTTTCCACTGATCAGCCCGGTGGAAACATCGTAATATGACTGGCGGGGAGGGAGGCCTATGGTATGATGGCAGCCTCCTCCCTGTGGCTTTGGTGATCAGATGATTCTGACCACCAAAGTCGTAATGACACTATATAAGTTTTGGTGTCACTTAGGGGCAAAAAGTGTGTTACTTGTGGGTTTTTTATTATGTGATAGTAGTTATTCTAGACTAAGGTGGTCATTCCGACCGCGGCGGTCGGCGGTGAAGCGGCGGTAAGACCGCCAACAGGCTGCCGGTCTTTTTTCATGTATTCTGACCATGGCGGTTACCGCCATGGCCAGCCGCCGCTTCACCGTTCCAACCGCCACGGCGTTAACGACCGCCGGGCTGGAGACCTTGGTCTCCAGCCCTGCGGTCGTCACATACCGCCGGCGGTATTCCAACCCGCCTGACCCCGGCTTACCGCCATGGATTTCATGCGGTTTGGGACCGCCATGAAATCCATGGCGGTAAGCACTATCAGTGCCAGGGAATACCTTCCCTGGCACTGATAGGGGTCTCCCCCACCCCCAACCCCCACCCCGACTCCCTCCCCTACCCCCCCACCACCCCTGCCACCCCCAAAAGGTTGCAGGACCCCCGTCCCCCACCCCGATCCCCAACATACACACACACATACACGCACGCATTCATGCACATACACACACCCCCCCGCATTCATGTACGCATTCACACGCCCCCTCAACATACACACACGCACACCCCCATGCACGCACACAACTCACAACACTCCCCCACCCCCCTTCCCTAGCGGACGATCACCTTACCTGTTCCTGGTGATCCTCCGGGAGGGAACGGGACCCATGGGGGCAGCTCCACCGACACCCGCCACGCCAACAGAACACTGCCACAGCGAATCACAGGTCGTGATTCGCTGGGCGGTGTTCTGTTGGCGTGGCGGTGGAGGTGGAGCTACCTCCACTTCCCCGCCTGCCGCCAGTATGGCTGTTGGCGGCTCTTCGTCCGGAAACGGGCGGAGCGCAGCCAACAGTCAGAATGGCCCATGCGGAAGACCGCCAGCACTGGCGGTCTTCTGTATGGCGGTCCCTCGGTGGTCTATTGAAAAGACCGCCAAGGTAGGAATGACCCCCTAAGTATTGAATTGGTAGTAGCTGACCTCTAATGTGCTCAAGTACTTTAGGGAACATATATTTTAAAATGTTGGTACTGGGCCATTGGGAAACTAGTTTGTATTTACTTCTATAAATTCTTTAAGTACTTGTCTCACTTCTATCTCTGTTACATTTGGGGAGGGTTGTGTTTTGTGATGTTTAAATGAAATATTATTTTTGTTGTAGCCCTCCTATAGCTGATATTTGCATAATAATTAATACATTTCTAATTCACTTTCACGGAGTCTGTGCTTTCCTGGCTGTTAGTGTATCCCATATGTGAAAGCAATTGCCCTTCTGTAATGCCATATTTGTGGCTTTTTCTGCTATTATGTCTGAAAGTATAATAATTTTAAAATAAAGTATTCAGTATATATAAGATATATATATATTATGTTTGTTAATATAATTTAAACATGCTTTGAAATATTTTACATTTCATAGCTACATGTGTGCAGTTGCTTTTAGTTGCACTTGACTTTCTTCCATTGATGTTGTTGAGATGTGGGTCAAGTGAACTTTCCTTTTCTGTTGGGAAGAAAATGTTTGTTTTAGTTACATGTTAAAAGTACAGATTTGGCTAGCTTGGTGCGTAGTTTTAGGTATAAGAGTTGTTTTATTTTTAGAACTGTTTTTATTTTACTTGCTTTAAAAGTGCCTTTGTTTTATAGGATTACGAGTGTGGAAATGGAGTGTTTTCTTAGTACCTAAGGACTAATAGACATAATCAATGTTTGAGGTTACTTATTTATTTATACGGCTACATTTTAAAATTATGTTAGGGTACATTGTAGTCAATTTAATTTTAAAACTTACTTGTGAAGTTGCCTTGTCATTCTGCTAATGTCTTTCTTCTGATTTTTCTTCATGTAGTCCAGCAGTGTTATTTTCTTGCAGTCAAGTTTTTACTGTGAACATTGAGGTTTTGTGCTCATTTTACAGTGTTCACCTAATTATGTTTATATGTTTGTTGCTTAGTTTCTGTTACTGCAAATGTTATTGGCTACTTTGTATGTTTTTAGCAATTCTGTTTTAATTGTAGATATGTGTATTTGCTGAATTGTTTTAGTATTGATATATTCTAAATGATAGATTTATTTTTAATATGTGTTGTAATTTTTATTTTCTTGTAAAAAAAAAATATTTTTTTAAACATGTTTATTTTTAATAGTAGTTTTATTCGGATTATATATGTTTATATAAGTGAATAATTGTATGTTTGTTGTTTTAATGTATTATTAAATTGCTGTATATTGCTTTTTATTGCAGCTAGGATGGGGAAACAGAAAGTTAGTGCCAATCCTATAGGGCAGGGGGCGAAGAAAGTACCTCGCAATGCCGCTGAAAATTGTACTGTATCCCAAATTGATGACTTAATTGAAGAAGTTGAGAGTATGCTTGCGACCAAACCGTCTAAATATCCCAAAGGAAGACCTGATGCTGCGACCAAAGATATAAAATCTTTTTTACGCCTGTAACTCCTGTGAACAATAAGACCTTGTTTGTACCATCACGGGGGCCCCAAACAGATCACATTACGCCAGTCACTAACTACACAGAGAGCTTGAACCTGAACGTGGCTAACCAGCAGGACAGTTCTAATCGTTTTTTACCTTTGGCTTCGCTGGCAACCCCCAGCCCTGAGAAAGATGTTACAAGAAAAGCCTAGGAGCCAACAATACATCTAGCCACCCAGACGGATCAGCCTATAGAGACCCAGTTAGTACAAATAAGATCCGAAATAATGAGCTTAAAAGAGTACCTCATTTCCTTTAGTCATATGGTCCACATGAAGCTTGACGGCTTAACAGCAGCGTTCGGGGACATCAGAACATCTTCTCTTAACCCCAAACTTATTTCTCCACTCACACAAATTCAGCAAATTGATATATCTACGAAAGGAACGCTTAGGGGAAAGGATTCAGGAGCGACCTCACTACCCTGCCAATGGGAAGTGGGCGTAGCTCCTGTAGTGGCTAATTCATATAAATATGACATTAAATTGTCTAGAGGGGCTCACCAAGAGAAGCACAGCGTTAAGTCCTTAGCCAATGTTAACAAAGCCTCCCAGCCAAGCACCCTGCCTAGCAAGTCGCTGCATGGTCAGTGTGACATCTATATGACGAATGTACCCAAGTTGAGACATGGTTCAAGGGAACTAGAGGCTTCACTGAAGAACAAAGTAATTCAATGGATAAGAGGTGTGAAAAAATGTAGGTCCATTATACGGGATGATTTAATAACTGCCCAGAGATTCACATGTGATACCTCAGAAACGGACCTCATAGGGTTGCAGCTGAGCAGTCAGAGTTTAGTAAAGGGCCTTTTAGCTCTTGAGCTAAGATCAAGACCTGACACTTTTTCCCAAGTATCTCTTGTCCAGTCGATCCCCCTTCCAATGGCTAACCGGTTCTTCAGAGATAGACCTAATTTAAGATCTTCTCCCAAATCATGTATCACAAGACGGGGACCTTTGAGCAGTCCAACTTCAACCTTAGATTGACGTAAAGCCCCAACAGTAGAGGTAGGGAAGGACGACATTTCTGCCATAAAGACCTTAGAATTATGCGATCTAGGTACCCTACCGCTGGTCAATGTGGGACTAGAGACAGGAGTACGTTACAACGTCCATGTAGAAGGGAGGTATAGCGGAATTACTCCCCAAAATAAGCGAATAGTGAGATCGTCCAATACTGGGGTCAGCAATGAATCTTCAATTAATCTCTTATCATGGAATGTGGTGGGTGTGTCATCTAAGAAAACTAACCCAGAGTGGTGTGGTTTTATGGATCAACAACACATTATCTTTTTACAGGAGAGATGGGCCCCCTTTATAATTCACCGTGCAGGATATTGGTCCTTTCAGAAGGCCGCACTTCCATCTCCATCTGGTAGAGCATCTGGGGGCCTATTAATTTGGCTTAAACATGATCTGTTTACCAAGGCAAAGGAGTTGCCCTCCCCCTCGAAGGATATATTAGCTATGGAGGTTGTGTTGCATAGTTCTCATAAGCATATATATTAGGCCTGGCCCGCAAAAGTCTCAGACCGTCCAGGTAAAAATGCTAACAGATTTTTTAAACTATACGTCTGGGGGGCAGGGCTTATTTGTTGCAGGAGATTTTAAGATGCAGCTGAACTGTGAAGTTGACTATCAGCAAAAAAGAATCCAGTTT
This sequence comes from Pleurodeles waltl, assembly GCF_031143425.1. Lineage (NCBI taxonomy): Eukaryota > Metazoa > Chordata > Amphibia > Caudata > Salamandridae > Pleurodeles > Pleurodeles waltl. The sequence goes on from NC_090437.1 coordinate 423,891,964, forward strand.
GCCCACCCATGGGACAGATCAGGTCCGGTGCAAGTTGTATTAGAACAATCAGGGGGTGTAATAGATCTAGTGGAGGACTTGACAAAAACAATGGGGCTTAGAATAGTCAATGGGAACACGAAATCAGATACCCCTGCGTCGCCTACATATAGGAAAGGCTCATATAATTCTCTCATTGACATGGCAGTTTTTCCACGTGATGACAGCGATCATTTAGCTCTCTGTACATCATTTTCAACCACCACATTTAAAAGTAGTTCACTTTCTAGGTGGGTCAAGGGTAGTGCACTAGTTGCGACAAATGATTATAAAAATGTTAGGTGGGAAATGGTGGCCGATGATGTACACTTTCAGGCCTCAATATATAAAGTGGTGAAATCAACGCTTTCCCCTTTGAAGCATATTGTCTTGGTACCGGTTGACTTAATTAATTTACATGATATTATGGTCAACCAGCTAAGGCCCCTCTTTCAGGCAACAAGGAGGTGGGTAGAAATTAGGGCCGGACCTTTGAGGTGGTATACTAGCTCTTGTCGATTGGCTATATCACGGCTTTTGGAAGCACTGAAGGCAGGGAGTTGCGGTGCGATCAGAGCCTCCAGGTCTGTATATAAAGCAGAACTGAAAAACGCAAATAAAGAGTGGGAATCCAATCAATGGAAGGCTTTGGTAGATGCTTTACAAGCAAAGGACTCAAAATTGTTCTGCAAGTTGGTGGCAAACAAAGGTCATTCTGATAACGCGGAGACATACCCAGTAATACAACCAGCACTTTGGGTATCATATTTTGGAGCTGTATATAGTGATGCTCAAATTAGTAGTTTTACTGTCCTGTCACCCCTTGAGGGGCCCTTCTATACACCTTTGTCTGGGCTAGCTATTGCACCTAAATTCGATCTGGCTCCATTTTCCTTAAAAGAAACAACTTTGGCACTCCAAATGCTACGCAAAGGGAAGGCCCCAGGGCTAGATGGTATCCCAGGTGATTTGTATCTGTCCCGACCTAGATCCTGGTCCCTATATTTAAACATACTTAGCAATGAGATTTTGAGAGGCGGTGGGCTTCCTTCCACATGGCAAGGAGCTATTATAGTTCCCGTTTTTAAAAAGGGCGTAAGGGAACTTCCTTCCAACTATAGGCCAATAAGTCTAATCGACATTAGCCACAAAGTTCTTTGTAAGCAAATTTTGGCTAGATTGCAGGTGTGGATTGAGGACTCATATATCTTCTCTGGCTTCCAGGCAGGTTTTAGAAAGGGTGTGAGTACTATCGACCAGGCATTTAGGTTCAACCTCCTTTGTTGGAAGCACCTGACATTAAATAGGGGCCACCTGTATGTGGCCTTCATTGACCTAAAAGCTGCGTTTGATATGGTCCCAAGGGATTTACTGTGGAACACCCTAGAGTCCTATATGTTAGACAGCGAGATGTTGAAATTGATTAGGTATCTCCATGAGGGCACTTATGCCCAGGTACGCTGGTCCCAAGGTGGAGATTTGACAGAAGCTATACCAATCGACAGGGGGGTCAGACAGGGGTGTGTTCTGGCCCCCACGCTATTCAATCTCTATATTAATGATTTGGTTGACCAGCTGATGCACTGCAATCATGACGCCCCAAAGCTAGTAGGAACTTCTGTCCCTATTTTAATGTTTGCAGACGATACCTTACTGATCTCACGAACTCCAATGGGCCTTCAAAACGAACTTGATGCCTTTTTTAAATTTTGCTTAAAGAGGGGCCTAGAGATACATTTTTCTAAGACTAAATTCATGGCTTTTAATCCTCATAAGTCTTTTTGGGGGAAAATGACTCTAGCAGGCCAACCGATAGAGCGAGCTAAGCAATTTGATTATATGGGGATTAGGATATCTGATGACCAACGGTGGTCGGCACAGATTGAGAAGAGTGTGTCCACCCTTCGACAGAGATCGACTATGATAGCTAGAAAAATTGCTAGCACCACGGTAGGAGAAATTTCACCTGCTATCACAGTATACAAGGCAGCGGCCGTGGCTGCTTCAATCTATGAAGCTGAATTATGGGGGCACTGCAATTCTAGCGGCTTGACGAAGGTGGAAAATCGCTTTATGCATAATTTTCTGCGCTTACCAACAAGTACTCCACTTATACCCCTGAGACTGGACTTAGCCCTAAATGAGATCCATAACGAGGCCGCCTTAAGACCCCTTATGTATTGGGTCCGCCTTTGGACATCTGAATACATGTCCCCCTATCAAACAGCAGTTGCTGAGCTCTTAGCGGACCGCGGTGTGTTAAAAATTCCCTGGTTTAAATACATCAGAGACACGTGCCAACTTATCAAAATGGACGAGGTGTGGATAGACCCCCATAGCCTGACAAAGGAAGTAAAGGCACGAATAAGGCGGTTTTACTGGGAGTTCATTTTGACCCAACTTTGGTCCAAAAAGGACCATGGTAGTAGCACGCTACAGTTCTTGGACCACAAGTGTAGTACCAAGTTTGAGGCTTTTATGGATAATATCAATCCCCCCTATGCCAAATCACTTTTTATTAAATTCAGGCTAGGGGTCTTGCCTCTTAATACATTTACTGCAAGATGGTGCAAGGAGGTTGACAAATCGAGATTCTGCCACTTCTGTCCTGAGCAATCTGAGACATTGGCCCATTTTATGTTTTTTTGTCCTAGATATTTGGTGCCCAGGAAGAAGTGGATAATCCCCTTATGTAGATCAATGGGGATAAGGGAACATAATATATCCTTGCGACTTCTTACTAGTGACACAAGTGATAAGGTGGTCTTTGCCGTTGCTAAGTACCTACAAAACGCATGGGCCATAAGATTCAGAGAATACACTGCTGATTGATCCGATTAGCTATAACTACCGTAGGCCTCAGTTGACCACCATGGTCATGAAACCGCGAAGGCTTGTCTGTTAAAGAAAAAGGAAATTTGATGTTAGTTTTGCATTGTTGCTATAACTATGTGTATCAACAGCTTATTCTTTTGCACAATCTATCGTAGGAAGAATAGACTATTTTATGGAATCAATTTTAGGCAGGCTTCCAGGTCTATAAAATTAGATAGTTGTCCTGTAATTGTTCTAACAAATGAGTTTTAAAATATTAATTCAGTATAACTATTTGTTATTCTTTTTTAATGTTCTATGTGGAATTTGTGCTTTTTATCATTTATAATTTTATTGTATGGTAATTGTTTGTTATTTATTGGATACTTTTATGGCTTTCAGCCGAAATAAAGTTATTTATTGATTTATTGAAATTGCTGTATAGTTTGCTTACTTATTGTTTACTTATTGCTTACTTATTGTTATTGCTCAATATAATATTAAAAAATATTTTATTAATTAAAATATTATTTTTCCTTACTTTTTGTGATTTGTTTGTAGTTAATTTTATGTGTGTAAATAGTTTTGATATTGTCTATATAATTAAATAGTGAGTAGATTTTGTGGTTTGATATTTATGTGTTTGGTATTATTAAACTGAGATATGTTTGCCAGCAATGTGTTTGTCATTGTTATAGTTTTTGATTAAGTATAGTGTAGCAATAGTTTTGTAAACTATATGAATTTGAGAATATTTTACTTGATCAATATTTTTTTCCACAATATTCTGTCATGGAACAAAACATGGGTCTTCAAATCCCAGGAAAGGAGCAGCATTTTTTACAGGGTAAAATCAACCTCAATTCCCGGTATGGCACCACCAACTGTTGTGACCAACAATATTGTGACTAAAATCCATTATCACTGGTACTTTTTTGTGAGCCACAAAAGTAGGCTTTCATTATATTTATGTAAATGGGCACCTTGTCCTGACAACATATTGTTCAGGTTGTGTGCAGCTAATCAGAATTGACTAGTCCGTTGACCAATAAACAATTAGATGATACCTGGACAATGACAGTTCAGATATGCCTACCCTTTTAACCTTTTCATGCCCAATCTGAGCCCTCTTCAAGCACTCATCTCTCAGAAAGGGCTGAACATATTTACACCAAATCAAAAAGGATGATTTCTGAGTAATGTTCGAACCTTTTACCAAATTTGGTGGAATTTTCTTCAGCCATTTCTTCAGTATTGGAAAGTAGTGTTTTCAATGGGTATTAAAATGGGAAAATGCCCTTTTGGGACCCTTTTTATCTTGGCCCCAGCTTGATGCATCAGCATGAAACTCTCCAGGAAGGAGCTGAGATGGATGAGTTTAAAAAAAAAACATTTCTGGAAGACTGTGGCTTCAAAGTTATTAGTGACTGTGAAAGTATTACAATGCTATATGTCCACAAGAACAGGGCAATCATACTTCATCAAAACAATTGTCTGCGGAATTTATTTGGATCATTATCTATGATGTAGCACTAAGGTAATGTGGTCAATCACTCATATGTGACATTCAATAATGGAATAAGAATGTATCCATGGAAATTTAATTAGTTAAACAGAGCCTCTTTTTTTTACTATTTTCAGATTTTATATTTCATATGATCAAAGTATGGTTCTATGTATACAGTGAAAACATAATGCAGATGATGCAGTGCTCATAAGTGGTGAACACATACATACAAACAAATAAACAAGCACTGCACAGATCGAAATGTTGAGGGTCAGTTATAGAGACAGCATCCAGCTGTGTAAATATATTCCAAGTCAATTCACTTACAGGACACCCAAGGGAGGGAGTGTCAAAGTTTTGACCCAGGACTACTAGTTGGGTCTCATCAGAACCTAGTCAACTATCTAGTGCAACACTATAGTTGTAAGGTTCAGGATACATGTAAAGTGTCACAATCCTAGCTATCAATTCCTTCTGGTTTATGATCCGTACCATGTGTGCAAAAGTCCAAAGGATGCAGGAATGATTCTGAAAGTCAATTTTCCAAAAGTGAATTTCTCTACATTTTAGGCTTCCAAATGTAATTCAGAGTATCACAGAAAATACATTTTGCAAAATGCCATCCGAATCCCATGATAGTAAGGGTAAGCTCAAAATTAGAATTGCACAAATAACTAGGCCTCAGAGTATTTTTTGTTATGCTGGCATAATCATGCATTTTTCCAGTGTTTCACATTATGCTTCTTATACACCAACATTGTCTAATTTCAAGTCCATTCAGATAAAAATTATATTGTGGGAACAACACAGACGAACAGAACAAGAGTGGCTGCTGTTTGAGGCACTTGTATTTTTTGCACTATTGTTTCAGTGATTAATTAGTCCTCTTTTCCAACATAGATACAAGGACACATTTTGGGTAATATTTAGCAGTGAATACCAGACTTGCATGCACTTCAGTTTGTGTAATTTTTGCCAAATTTCACATAATTGCAGAAAAAGAAATTACATACATTTAACACACACTTACAAATAAACTAACCACTATTTCATAACTCAGTATCTTGACCACATTTTAAAAATGCATAGGCTTCCTTCCTATCCAAAGTTCATTCATTGGATTATACCATATGAAATGATGCATGGTTTGTAGAGAATGAAAAATCATTATAAGCTGCAAGTTGATGTCTCAAGATAATAGGCTGTTTTGGACACCCAACAAATATATATCTCCCTGCAACCAGGACGGTCCACTGCACAGTCGCAAGGCAGGGATCCATCCACTAGACAACATGGAGAGTTGGAGAAGCCCCTTGGCATGGGGGCTTACTGGCCACAATTTTAAAAAATGGAACAATTCTTCTGCTGCCCTGAGGGAGATTGGGGTATCACCCACAATCTTCCCCCATGGGGGCAGATAGCCCACATAACCCAATGGATCTTTAAAAATGGGTGCGGGGTGGCTCGCCTGCCATCAGGCCATGCCACCATCCTGAATAGGCCATCTAATGTTCTATGTTGCCTCTGGGCAGCTAAGGTGATACACCATCCCTTCCCATTAGATGCCATGGTTCTTCCTTGCAATGAAAACAAAAAAGAGGAAGACTGTTATGATCTGCAAAAGCATTGCACCATGCTCCAAACCCAAAAGGGGCCAAATAGTCTGTCTGTACCCCTAAGGGGCAGGTTTGGTACATTTAATACCAATTTGCCTCCTATGGGGCAGAAAGGCCACTACAGCACAAAGAATTCACTGTTATTTTCCTTAAAAGGGGGTGTGTTAGACAATTGTTGTTATAGGCCGTGCCTCACAAAATAAATTAAAACTTAGACTACCTGCAACCCTGGGGGGATGTCTGGGGGGGTTTACTGGCAACTAGGTAGCACAATGAATGCCATAACTTTCTGAAAACTAGACACCCTGAGGATTCTGTGTAAAAAAATGAGTGGGGTCCATGCAAATCACACTATCCTGGGTGTCTAGTATTCAGAAATGTATGGATTTGGTAGGTTTCCTATGATGACGACCAAGCCCAGGTACAAATTCCGCAGCTATCTAAATCTCTAAAATGAGTCATTGTTCATACAAAAATTAGATGTCTCCACATTGTATTTTTTTGGACCTTTTGTGACATAGGGGATAGACCCAGCCACACAAACAGATTTTTGGAATCTTCCTTTGCGAAACCTCTGGAAAATGTGCTATTTTATCCAATGTTTGTGGTTCATAAGGCATTCTAGGTAAGAATAATTAGTGGGATCCACGAAAGTCACACTGTATTGAACTCCTCTGGGTGTCTCATTTTCAGAAATGTCTAGGTTTGGTAGGGTTCCCTGGGTTGGGGCTTGGCCCATGTCTACATTTTTCAACTTTACACATCAAAAAATGGATCATTTTTCATGCTGAAAATGTTATGACTCTATGTTGCATTATGGGTGCTTCCCTGTCACAGGTGATAGGGCACCTCACAAAAGTGGAATGTATTTCTTATCTGGGGAAGCATGTAGACCATTTGTTTTATCAATTGAATTTATCTTAATTTTTGGCTTTCAGGTGTAAGCCAGAGAGCAAGAAAGAAAACATTTAGGAAAATGACATCTGATTCACATGATAGTAAGGATAACTTTGAAATCAGAGTTGTAAGAATAACTGTGCATGTGTGGAATTTCCATAATGCTGGCATAATCCTGCATAATTTCCAGTATTTCACATTATGCTTTTTTAAGCAAATCTGCTGCAATTATGTTGTTATATCTTCATTTTGTAATTTCAGATTCTTTCACAAACAAATCTACTGTGGAAACAACAGAGATGAACAGAAAGAGAGCGGGCATTGTTTACAGTACTTGTGAGTTTTGCACTTTTGTTTCAGTGAAAATGCATCCTCATGTCCAAAATGGACACAGGGACAGAGTTTAGGTGATACTTAGAAATAAATGCTAAAGTTGGATGCACATGAGTTTGGGTAATTTTAGAGAAATGTCATGCAATTACACAAAACGTAATCACATAAATTTAGATCAACCTTATAAATGACTACTATTACTAAACTCTGCATCTTCAGGACAGTTATGACATGCATAGTCTCATTCTTCCCCATTTCCTAGACATTAGACTTTACCTTAATAAAATGGTGCATGGTTTGTGCAGAAAGAAACATCATTATAAGCTGCAGCTCAGTTGATGTCTATATTGCCCATTGAAGCAAATAAATATGGATAAGAATATTGCAATTTATTTAGTTTTTTTTGTATCTATTTTATTAGTTTTAATACTTTATTTTTATTTTGGACAACCAGACAATATACAGTGTTGAATAGCTCCAAAATGTAACACATATAGAGCACATTGGAATCAATTCAAAGTATGTCTATGTAACACACATCTGATATTGCAGCAAATTAGAACCCAGTAGAACACAGCCAGGATATGCATATTTCATAACTTGTCACTACAGCCCTGCCCTGTGCAGGCAGGGGGTTCAGGGTACACTTTCAAAGATATGAAGGCCCAGCTGTATGATGCATTTTACCAGTCTCAAACCGGCTATCATGCACATCATTTAGAACCCTAAAGCATTGGAGCATAGCCAGCATCATAAGGGAGTCACCCGGTGCACACACCTGCTCCCAACTCTGCAATACCCGATCCAGAAAGATATCGGCCATGTGTCTAAATTGCAAGCCTTGTGGTACCCAAGCCGCCCCCTTAGCTCGCCCCAGGGGGAACCAAATGCACCAATTCATCTGCAATAGTAGCAAATAAAGGACAGGCCCATTCTGGAGCTCTAACCAGAATAAGAACGGAGCACACTTAGAATAGTTGACTTAAATTGTAAATTCTGTCCATGGATTCAACAGTTTTGGTAAATCAATAAAGTATAGTCAAAGAAAATAACAATGGTTACAAGACTGTTATTACATTCCCAGTTTTAATACAAAAAATAGAAAATACCACAACAATATCACATTACAAACATGAATACCACGCATTTAACACAGATCCTCCAATCCAAACAAAGTCAAATGTTCTCCAAAAGACTCAGACACAGTGCGCTATGGTCCAGTTAATCCATAGAACACGTATGCAATATCCAATTCGTTGACTTGAAGCAATAAGAATTCTTGTCATCCGATGTGAGAAATTAATTTGCAAAGTTCGAACCAGATTCAGCCGACACGTGTTTCATCCCATAAGGGACTTTATCAAGGCTGATAAAATAAATCATACAAAACTTTGGTTGTAACTTATATCCTCATTAATATTTACACTATTATTTAACATGATTTAAAAACCTATTGTAAGATCTACTATGATAGAAAACATCCCATTGTGTCAAATTATGAAAACTGCGAAACGTGCAAATAAAGAAACCACTACACCAAATCATCACAGTCATCCCACAAAATCTGAATAAACTAGAGATAATTAGAAACCAGCCTAATATATCTTAACCCGTAGTATCACTACTGTTTTGATCCTAGCGAAATAATATCGTACTTTTGGTGACCAGAGAGAGAAATAGTCCACAGATTGTGTACATGCACGTTAGTATAGGTTAAGAAAGAGAGAGGGAGAGCGAATATGAGAGAACCCCAAGATGCCAGAGACCAAAGGTGACCCCTATTACCATGTGTGATCAATCTTAGTTGACATCTTGGTAGTGGGAAGGTGTTATTTAGTGATGTACCTTATCTTCCTTTATTCGATGTAAGCTGTTCAGGCTGAGGTTAGTCGATTGGATATAGGGTCATTATATATCTGTAAAGTAGCATAATCAATATGCCATGTCAGGTCAAAGCAATTGCCCAAAAAGTCAATTTGTTAGTCCAACCAAACGTTCCACCAACCTGTACTTATTTTTCTCCAATGTAAACGTTCCAAGTGAGACATATTAAGTTGAAATGGCCAGACCGACCTATGCCTCCCAAAAGTCATTCAAAGATCCAAATACCACTTGGTCTACAACACATTAAAAAGATGGGAAAATTTAATAGCATTCTTGATATATTACTATATGAAGTGAATCAACGAGCAACTGACCTCCAATAATTACAATTATCTAAAAGGTCCAGTTTTCCCAAATGTGTCTGATATTGTATAGACAAAAATTCAATAACAGAGACCCATCCCTTTAGACTATTAAGTATCCACCTTTTACCTTGTTAGTCACGTCCTCCCCATCAAAAGCGTCCTTCTATGTAAACAACGAAAGCCCGACTAACTGCAAGTTTCATATTTTTGTAATTGGTAAAAATCAAAGTAGAACTCATCATTAAATATATGTTATTTAGAGATTCCAAGACGTTAGACCGCCAAATTTATATCAATACTGCCATCTTTGATTTCCAGATGTCCCCCATGGAAAAAGTCGATATAGTGCAACGACTAATAAAAACATTAGCCAGAGACAAGTCTCAAACGTCCCAATTATATCTAAGTGTCTCTCCCGATATATTCATCAATTCCTTAAATTCTTACCAGCGAGAAAGCATCTACAGTGCGTCCTTCAATGTCAACAACGAAAAACCGTCTACCAGCATCTGTCGTCTTTTTATAATTTATAAAAATAAAGGTAGGACTCATCGTTAAATGTATGTTGCCTCGATCTTCCAAAACGTTAGACCTCCGAAATCAAACAGAGGCCACCATCTTTAAATTCCAGAAATCCCCCATCGAGAGTACTAATATAGTGATACGATTGGTGAAAGCAGAAGCCGATTGCAAGTCTCGAATGGCCCAAATGTATCTGTGTGTCTCTATCGGTATTATCGTCAGTTGCCTGAATTTCCAACCCGCGAAATCGCATCATGAATTCCGCATCCCCGATGATGCCTCTAGTTAGTATATCACTGCGGGTGCCATTTTAAAGGGACCCGCTGTGCACTTCATATCATTTCTTTTTGGATAAATCCTTTGGAACTGTATTTGCCAAACTTCTTAGTGTACATCTTTAAAAAGTTACCTCAATGCAAAATAGACTTGGTCCAGAGTACTGTTAGTGCATGAACAAGTTATATCCAAGATATATTCATTAGTAAATGTAACTGTGTAACATGCAGAATGTTAGTGGGCCGTGTTTTAACATGTGTTTATTTTCCTCAGTTTATATTCAGCTAACACAGTAGTCGTTTTACACTCAGTTCAGAAACATAAAAAATCTTTGGTGGCACCATTCTGGAGCTCTGCTAACAGCTTCCAATTATTTGAAGTGGTATTGAGCAAATCAAAAGGATTATATTGCTGTGAAAGCGTGTCAAATAACTTTCTGGGGTGCAAAAGAGGAGAGGCAGTGTCTTTTTATAAACATATATGTGGGATGTCACTCAGCCATGAAGCCAGTAATGGGTGAACATAGGGGCATATTTATGAGCCCCTAGCACCACCAGAGCGCCACTTTCTGTGAAGCTCCGGTAGCGCAATGCCCTGCACTGCATTTACAAGGTGGCGCTAAGCCACTTTTTGTGGCTTAACGCCACCTTGTAAATACGCCCCCTTCAAACACAGCCCTTTGTGTGTCTGCAGGTTGCAAAAGACAGCTTTTGGGAGCAAAAGCTGAATGTTCACGAATTGAAACAGAAAACCACGCAGCACCATTATCTTCATTATGGCAATGAGCCCACTGAGTGACAGTGTAAGCCTAATCATCTGTTGACAGCCTCTTTAAGATGATGGATGGCCTTGTCATAATTGTCCAGAAGCACCACTTATGGATCAGTGTGAATGCGCATGCCCAGGTACCGTACTGATCTGGAGTGCACTGCAATGAATACTCCAGTTGCACAGGTGTGGTATCATAACCCTCCACTTGACGGAGTTAAATGCGTCCAAAAACACAGCAATAGAGTGCACCTCTGGGTCAATCAAAGAAATAGTGCCAAAAAGGGTTCTGAGATTGTAAATCAGCAATCTGCCTGATATGAACCCAGCCTGCTCAGGCCCTATTCATCCTGGAGGAGAAACACCAGCCTTGTGTCAAGAACCTTTGCAAAGGTTTTAATATTGGTATTGAGCAGGATAGGGATCTGTAAGGTGTGCAGCATTCAGCTGGTTTGCCTGGTTCAGCAGGGTAACTATAAGAGCCTCACACATCAAGGGTGGCACACATGCCCCCTTGATCATTTCTTCAAAAAGCGTGACAAGATGAGGTACCAGTTGCTGTTGCTATGCTTTGTAAAAGACTACAGTAACCCCATCAGTTCCCAAAGGACTTCCCACCGGGCATGTCTTTATGTACTGCCACTATCTCAGCAAACCAAAGTGGGGTGTAATGTGCTCTACAGTCAGTCAGCTGTAGTGTGTTTGTCATGGGAGAGGCATTACTGTTATAAGTATGCTTGAAAATGATGAAACCTATCAGCTATCTGCACTGATTTGTGCAATTATACCCCCGACTCTTCTAGAACAGTGAGAATTGTGTAATTGTCCCAACAAGGTCCTAATACCACAGCAAGTGTAGCATTGGCCCTGTCAGTCACATATTTTCCCAGATATATGATTTGCTATGTGCCGCTTCCTCCAACTTAGCCTTATTTTCCCCAGGATGCACCTCTTCACTGTCTTTCTGTGCACACAGTCAAAGGCTTTTTTCTCAGACTCCAGCCTCACCAGCCTGCCTCAAAGTGGTTGCAATGGTCACATGTTTGGTAAAAGTGACCCACCCGGGTAAAACAATAAAAGCCTCCCTTGAATTTTGTCACAGATCAGATATTATTAGTGAAGTGATCTTATATCGCTTGCACAAGCTTCTCCAGAAACACTGCATCTAGGAGGGAGTAGGGCAGAAATCTCCAGGCAAATATTGGAGGGCCTAGGTGTGTCCTAACCCGCTCCAGTAAATCTTGTGAGTGATCTGAGTACGTGCGTGGCATATGCTTGCACTTTTGGTCATGCAGCACCAGACTCCACAACAACAGCCAATAGTCAATGTGTGTGCATATTATGCACTGTAGAGTAGTTTGTGTATTCTGCAGCCTCAGGGAAGTAGTATTGCCAAATATCCAGCAGGCGTTTTATCAAGGGCTCAAACCGCAGTCAAAGGGTTCCTAGGGGGAACCCTAGACCGGTCACAAGACACAATTAAAATCACTTCCCCATATCTGAGGCATGTGCCCATATTGGGCTAGGCGGACATGCAGGTCATTGTAAAATTGAAGATCCTCGTAATTGGGACCATAAACACCAACCAGCAGTGCTGTCAAGTTGTCTTTATAATAGCATGCCACCAAGTACCTGCCTCCCGGGTAGCCACATACCTCCTGCAATTTAACACCAGAGCCCCTTCAATCCCAAAACAACACAATGTGCAGTGAAGTTGGCTGAGCAGCAGTCCTCCTTCATGCGATGCTGTGTGAGCAGCCCACTACCAGGAGCCAGATGCGTCCCCTACAATATAGCACATCTATACCATGTCTCTGCAAAAAAGCCACCATCTTACACACTTTCCTGCAATCATTCAACCCCTGGGCATTCCAGGTAAGAAACCTTAATGAATGTGTGCCCCTTGTTGCTATCAAGGTTATGCATCCACCATAATTTGCCCTCATGCAACCCCAGAGGCCAACACCATATCTTGATCCAGATTATGCCAAATACCAGTTTTGCTATACTATGCTTATTTTGATTGTTCAAACTAACCACACCCTCCAAAAACACTGTGATCCCAAACAGCTTACAATGTGAAGTGAACCACCCCCCAAACGCACCCTGTACCCACACTATGTAACCCCAAACCAAACATTGTAGAGCACACATGCTGACAGATATTGCCCTGCCAATCCATGTGGTTTCTCTTTGCCACAGGATAGGGGTAAGGTGTGCTGTAGACATCTACTGATTAAAGTAATGAGGAAAGTACCCCAGTCTTTTCTCATTAATCCACAATGGGCAACATCTGTAGGGCCAAGGTCAACCGGCCTACTACTGGAGCGCAAAACCAACTGCTTTAACATACCCCACCCTGAAGTGAAACCGTTAGTACCAATCCACAGTGGAAGTTGACCAGACAGCGTCCAAGAGTGACTAATGGGTCACTCTCAATGTCAACTAGGAGAGTCTCTATTGGATTGTGAATGTAGACAGGCCATGAGGTCTGTAGGAGGGCACCCAAACTGGGCCCCTGAGCACAATGAAGAAATAACATGTACAATTGGTCAATGTGCCTAAATGACTCTAGCCTTGCTCATCAAGGCCCTGCTGTGCCACATATTCCCAACTCTTCAAATCACAATGAATGCCTCCATGCCTCTGCGGACATCCATTTCTTAAGAAACAGATGCAGCTGCTTGGGATCGCTGGAGATTTTTTTCCCCCCATCTATCATAACCAGAAAGCGGGCCAGATAGAGCATGCTGTGGTCCAAGCAGAGCTCTTGCAGTTTGCGTTTAACTGTGATAAATTGTCTCCTTGCCTCCTAGACCTGCTGTGTGAAATTGGAGTGGAGAGATATCTCTACACCTTCATGCCACAGCTCTTTCAATTCATGTGCCTGTCGGTGTGCCGCATCTTAGTCTCTGTAGTTTAATTGTCTTGCTATTATTGGACACAGTTCCGCACCAGTTACTGGTCTTGGCCCCAACAATCGGTGTGCACGCTCCATCACAAAGATCTCAGAGAAGTTTTCTCATCCTAGAAGGTCTATCAAGAAGCGTTCCACGAACCTCTCTATATTACCAATGTTAGTGGATCGAGCCAGAGCGACTATCCTGAGATTGTTACAATGCACGGGCGGCTCCTTCATTAGAGCGGAGGAGCATCGCCCCTCCGGCAGCAGCAGAAGCTGCAAATCTTTCACCATGAAGGGATAATAAACTACATTTATTAGCCCTTTGTAGTGGAAGGGGTGGGGCCACAGGGGTGACGAGCACCGAAGGGAGTGCACTGTGTACTCCCCTCAGAGCGCATGTGTGTTTGTCGGCCGTCTCGGGCCAGCAAAACACAAATGCACGGCAGGCTCTCTCCAGCCCAGCAACACGATTGCTGGGCTGGAAGGAGCCTACACAGGCTCCCAGTCTGCCTGGGAGCATCCAGCCAGGGCACTCCCAGCCAATCCTAATGCTGCTCTGAACAGCATCAGGATTGGCCGCAGGGCAGGCTGGGAGCCTGTGCCTGTCTGCAGCCTGAGGAGACAGAGGAGGGGTGCAGCAAGGAGCGAGTAAGTTTTTATTTTAATTAATTTTTTGACCGCTCCTGTGCTGTCCCCACCATGCATGCCACCCCTCCCGCCTCCTTATTACTGATGCAAGCCGCGACTGCTACAATACAATCTGGCCTCCAGGTCTTCTGTCTTGGCCTGTAGCATGGTAAAGGTCTTTTCCATTATATTCTGAGATATTCAGGCAGTAACCTACTCATTCCCAACCCCAGACAACTGCCTTTATACCATATTGAGTTGTTTGGTGTGCTTGTCCATTTATCCCAACATTGGGTCCACTTGAAATGATAGGGTGTCAATCTTCCCATCAATCTTGATGAGACTATGTTGCATTTTCCTCAGGATAAATTTCAAATCATTGCCTATCTCTGATGGGACTGCTCCTTGCACTCCCTCTGCTATCTTTATGCTGTTGTTGGGGCTCCTGGGGTTTTCAGTAAGTCAAACTGCAATTTGGACTGTGATTTAGCTGTTTTTCCCTTAACAGCATGTACTTAGCATCTACAGGTGGACTGATGTGCTCTGTGCTCAAATATAAACAGGCTAGTCACTGAGGTGCATCACTCTGCCCTGGGTAGGCATTCCATGGGTGGTGAAGTGGGTGTTCACTCACAAACACTCATAGATTTTGATACATCCCCAGATTTACAAGACTTTGTAAACCCGAGGATACGCAACAACCTCTCTCCTCCCCAGTGGAGGCACAATAAGAAGAAATACCACTGTTTCTCCTTCTTTTTGTCCTCTTTCCATGTGTGCTGCATTCTGCAGCACACATAGGAAGAGGAAAAAGGCTCCCACGACAGTTTCCCCTTCCTGCACATAAACAACCTGGCATGCAATGCAAGCACCCTTGCACCATGGTTCAAGGTTGCCTGCGTTAGCACTAGGCAGTCAAAACAGCACCATTGCATGGGGAAAGGATTGAAATGTGCCAAATACCTTAAATACAGTGAATTCCATCCCTTTCCCAGTGATGCAGTACAGCACATTAGGGTAAATATGAGTCCTGGTGCAGTGGTTCCCAACCTGTGGTCCGGTAACTAATATTAGCAGACTAATAAAGTGTACATAAAGAAAGTGGCTAAATCTACAATTGAAATTTCTAAAACCTACTGCAAATATCATGGAATTTGAAATTGGAGGCTAACAATTAAATTAATATATTTAGATTGATTCATGGGAGAAGTGCAGCTGCTTTAAACAGAATATAGTATGGACAATGTGTGGCTGAATTTAGAAAAGCTCCAACCTTCCTATTAAAATGAGTTTTTTGTTTCTTTTGTTTGCAAATTACATAAAATGTGTTATCATTTGTGTATGTGTTTAATGGAATGCTTGTTTCTGTATTTTTGTGTATTGTTATGTGGTTGAAATCATCAACAATATTTGGGCCTATGTTCAAGTAATGACTCAGTGAAGGTTCCTGAATTCCAGTTATGATTTAGTTAGGGTCCCCGGGTTCCAGTAATTACAAAGTGGGGTCGACAGAAGTCAAAAGGGCCAGCAGCGAACACAGCAAACACTTTAAAAACCCTGCAATTAATTTTCCCAGGTACCATGCTAATTCAGACATGACAGATTGGGTCTCAGATACAACAAAGAGAGCGAGGTCTCTTGAAAGCTCATATGATCTCTTAATTAAAATCCCTGGCTGTGAAAATGTTTTATAATCAGACTAACGACACAATAACATTCCACTCTCTTTCGAACATTCGATGTAAAATAGGGGATTCCAGGCTGCAGGTCAAGCATTTCTCCGGAGAATAATTTTAGACAGTCCAGCTGCACCATCTTTGCGCCTTTCCGCCTGACAGACCCATTAAACAAATAGCTGTTTGGGAGCAGTACAAGATGTAACAGATAACAAAAAAGAAAGATCCATCGAACAGCTGCTCTGAAATGGCCAGTCCCTGACCGACGTGGGAATCATGCTTGATTCCTGCACAACAGGACCAGAGCTGACTGGAAATTCGCAAACCCTCTGAGAGCAATGCTTCTGCAAAATTAACCTTATAGTGGCAGTTTTACACTTTTGAAATACAGAAGCGGTTTAGAAACCGACAAAGATCAGTTAAAATGTAACTTTTCGGAGAAAACTCTCAGATTTAAACCAGTCAAACTACCCAGAAGGCACACTCATCAAAAATCTTGGAAAACTCTAAAATGATTACAGGAACTGAGTGCAAAAATGTGTTTTAGTGCCAATGAGGGCACTGTATAAAGTAAGCATGAAGAAACGAAAGCTAATAGCCATTTTCCTAACTCAGGATCAGTTAATAAGTTCCGTACGCGTTGTATGGAAAGTAGCCCTAATGAGAATATCTATGCATAAAGTAGGTTTAAAATGTTAGGGCATATTTGCAAGCTAACAATACTGAGAGGGACAGGGAGATTAATGGTCCAGTGTACATTCTCCCAAGCAATAATACCAATAAATAAGGGTACACTGTTCCACGAACAAATAGTAAATCCACCAGGCACTCCCCTATCTAGAAGCAAATGCATCCTATAGGATGTCATGCTTCATCGTCAGGCTTGCTCCTCGTCAGTCTGGTGCTGCAGTGTCTGACGGGCACCCCATAGAAGGGGCTACTTGCCCGGGATCTTGTGCTGATATTATATGCCGTAGTATGGGATGTGGGGAAGAATTCTAACCCACAGGTAGGCTAACAAAAGGAGAGAGAAAAACGGAAAGGTAAAATTGGCTCAAAATCCCTAAAAAAAAAACCAATTTATTGCTCAAGACAGGATTTTGGTCAAGGTTAAAAACAAAAAACTGGGAGTGAACAGAGAGGTAATGCTCAATCACTCTATCTAATAACATATGATTGAGGAAGAAGTGTAGGAAAGTACCATCTTGCCTGGCATGTTACCCCCATTTTTACATGTATGTCAGTTTGTTTTTGCCTGTCTCACTGGGATCCTGCTAGCCAGGACCCCAGTGCTCATAGTTTGTGGCCTGAATGTGTGTACCTGTGTGGTGACTAGCTGTGTCACTGAGGCTCGACTAATCAGAGCCTCAGTGATTATGCTCTCTCTGCCCTTATAATTCCCTAGTATATGGTACCTAGGTACCCAGGGTATTAGGGTTCCAGGAGATCCCTATGGGCTGCAGCATTCTTTTGCCACTCATAGGAAGCTCAGACAAACTCTTCCACAGGACTGCCACTGCAGCCTGAGTGAAATAACGCACACGTTATTTGACAGCCATTTTCACTGAACTTAAGTAACTTATAAGTCACCTATATGTCTAAACTTCACCTGCTGAAGGTTAGGTGCAAAGTTACTAAGTGTGAGGGCACCCTTGCACTAGCAAAAGTGCCCCGACATAGTTCAGGGCCATTTCCCCGGACTTTGTGAGTGCGGGGACACCAGTACACGTGTGCACTACATATAGGTCTATACCTATATGAAGCTTCACAATGGTAGCTCTGAATATGGCCATGTAACATATCTAAGATCATGGAATTATCCCCCCATGCCAAATCTGGTATTGGGTTGCCAATTCCATGCATCCTCGGATCTTCACTATGGACCACGGGTACTGCCAAACCAGCTTCCTGGGGTTTTGTCTTCAGCTACCGCTGCCACCACCCCACAGACAGGGTTCTGCCCCCATGGGGTCTGGGCAGCCCAGTCCCAGGAAGGCAGAAAAAATAATTTCCCCTGGAAATAGGTGTTAAAGACTGGGGAGGGGTAGCCTCCCCCAGCCTCTGGAAATGCTTTGAAGGGCACAGATGGTTCCCTCCTTGCATAAGCCAGTCTACACCGGTTTAGGGAACCCCCAGTCCCTGCTCTGGCGCGAAACTGGACAAAGGAAAGGGGAATGACCACTCCCCTGTCCATCACCACCCCAGGGGTGGTGCCCAGAGCTCCCCCAGTGTTTCCAAGACCTCTGCCATCTTGGATCCAGAGGTGGGAGGGCACTCTGGAGGACTCTGAGGGGCCAGTGCCAGCAGGTGACGTCAGAGACCCCTCCTGAAAGGTGCTTACCTGACTAGGTGGCCAATCCTCCTCTGAGAGCTATTTATGGTCTCTCCAGTGGGCTTTTCCTCAGATAACGACTTGCAAGAATTCACCAGAGTTCCTCTATACCTCTCTTTTCGACTTCTGCCAAGGATCGACCGCTGACTGCTCCAGGACGCCTTTAAAAGTGCAACAAAGTAGCAAGAAGACTACCAGTGACATTGTAGCGCCTAATCCTTCCGGCTTTCTCAACTGTTTCCTGGTGGTGCATGATTTGGGGGCTGCCTGCCTTCATCCTGCACTGGAAGCCACAAAGAAATCTCCCGTGGGTCGACGGAATATTCTCCCCGCTTCAGCAGGCACCAAACGTCAGCATAACTGGTACTCTGGGACCCCTCTCATCCTGACGAGCATGCCCCCTCGAACACATGTGGTGGACCCAAGTGACCCATACTGTCCAGTGGTCCA
Source organism: Pleurodeles waltl (assembly GCF_031143425.1). NCBI lineage: Eukaryota > Metazoa > Chordata > Amphibia > Caudata > Salamandridae > Pleurodeles > Pleurodeles waltl. The sequence continues at coordinate 423,910,894 of NC_090437.1, forward strand.
ACTGTCCAAATTTGGAGGAGGTAAGTCCTTGCCTCCCCTCTCCAGACAGTAATTCTTTGAATCGCGTGACCTGCAGCTACAAGGGCTTCTGTGCACATTTCCATGAAATCCTTCATGCACAGCCAAGCCTAGGTCCCCAGCACTCTGTCCCGCAATGCTCAGCTCACTGAGTTGATCTCTGGCTTCGTGGGACACTCTTTTGTAGTGATGAGATGACCACCATGTTCTGACTTCTTGAACCCGTTTTCAAGGACTTCTGCGGGTGCTACCTTCTTGTGCATGGGCTCTCTACGTTGCTGAGAGCCCCCTCTGTATCCTCTCCCAAGTGGCAACATTCGGGTCCTTCCTGGGCCTGGGCAGCACTCTTTTTCTTCAACTGCGACTGTTGCAACTAGCAAGGCTTATTTGTGGTATTTTGCCAAGGAAATAACTCTGCATCCTCCAGCACTCTGTGGGAAATTTTCTGCATGAAGGAGAAGTTCCTAGCACCTTTTGTTGTTGCAGAATCTTTAGCTTCTTTAATCCAGAGGCAGCCATTTTGCACTTTCATCTGGGTTTTAGTGGGCTCCTGCCCCCCCTCGACACTTTCACAACTCTTGGACTTGGTCCCTTCCTTTGCTGGTCCTCAGGTCCAGGACTCCATCTTCAGTGCTTTGCAGTCTGTTGTGGTCTTTGCAAAATCCTCTATCACAACTCTAGTGTGTTTCTGTGGAAATAGTAGTACTTTACTACTACTTTCCAGGGTCTTGGGGTGGGGTATCTTAGTTTTTTCTTACACTCCCAATGACCCTCTACCCACTACACTAGCCTAGGGGTCCATTCGTGGTTCGCATTCCACTTATTTAGTATATGGTTTGTGTTGCCCCTAGGCCTATTGCATCCTATTGTATTCTACAGTGTTTGCACTATTGTCTGACTGTTTTACTTACCTGATTTTGGTTTGTGTGAATATTTTGTGTATTTTACTTACCTCCTAAGGGAGTATATCCTCTGAGATATTTTTGCCACATTGTCACTAAAATAAAGTACCTTTATTTTTAGTAACCCTTAGTATTGTGTTTCTTATGATATAGTACCTATATGAGATAAGTGGTATAGTAGGAGCTTTGCATGTCCCCTAGTTCAGCCTAAGCTACTCTGGTATAGCTACCTCGATCAGCCTAAGCTGCTAGAACACAACTAATCTACTAATAAGGGATAACTGGACCTGGCACAAGGTGTAAGTAACATCAGGTACCCACTATAAGCCAAGCCAGCCTCCTACAACAAGGAATTACCCTCAATCTCCATCGGAGGTCAACATGTTTCACTCCTAGAGAGTCCATATGGTTCCGAGGGCGCTTTGTCAGGACCAGAAAGCAAAAACACTTCTCCTCAATAGCAAAAAAAGACTACAATGTGTCTAGGAAAGCAAGCGTGACAGTCACTTACTTACAGAACAAGTCTAAACTTGAAATTAGTCGTATGTGGAAGAAGACCTGTGGAGGAACAAAAAGGGGAAAGATACAATCGCACAATTCAAATGTTTATAGTCCAATATAGTAGATACACATGGTGGTGTGACACTTTGTGATTTAGGTGATGCCATGCTCGGTGACTGTGAGGGATATTGATGAATTTTTGCTTACCATCCCAAATTAAGGACCTGGGTTCCATAGGGACGGGTGTGCAATAAGACTGGTGTTATGTCTACATGGATATAGGGGAAACATTGTGAGCCGTACTGTATATCCAACAGGGAAACTGTCAACATAATGAAAGACCCTCACAACTATCTCCGAAAGGTATAGAAATACTATCCCCAAGTCAAAACAGGTGAGATATATAGTACTCACTATCCCCACTACAATCTTATATCTGACCACACTCAATATTACAGAAAAGGCAGAAAAATTATGCAGTTCTTGTCTAAATTGTAGGACAGGAGGCCACGCTGAGAGTAGTTGAGAATGCGCTTCTGAATCGGACATGGACTTCACCTACTCCAGTCCACTTTGTTATGCAGTGTGCGACTATAACCCTGACATATTTTATTTTCCAATTTGAGGATCATTTCTTTCACCAGATACGCAGTACATCTATGGTGACTACCTTTGCTCCAAGCCTGGCCTGTCTATATATGTATGATTTTGAACAACGTTTCATAGTTCAGAATACTAACACTTTTTTATGATGCTGATACATCGATGATATCCTGATTGTTTGGCAAGGCCAGACATTGAATATGTTCTACTTTACTACTTGGATCAACAACCTTTAACCATATTTGAAATTTACTTCCACTGTCTCTTTAACCACAATTCATGGACTTGATGATTACTATTGATCAAGGCAAACTGAAAACCTGTACGTATCAAAAGACCACTGATCGTAATAGTCTATTACTCTATGAAAGTCATCATCCCAAAGCCTTACGGGATAACTTACCATATGGTCAATTTTTAAGCTTGCGCAGCAATTGCAGCAACACTCAGGCCTTCATTATGAACTCGACTGGAAAACCCGCCGAGTTCGGTGGTAGCGGTCTACAAAAGAACACCAGCGCGTTGAAGACCCCGCCGGCCACATAATGATCATTCCGGTGGGCCTGTGGGCGAAAACCGCATTTCCGCTAGACGGCCCAGCGGAATGCAGGGCCTGTACATTGCCGCTGGCTCCACATGGAGCCAGCGGCGATGTAGCAGGGCAGCGGGTGCAGCAACACCTGTCGCGCATTTCACTGCCTGTATATCGCGATGGGGCTGTGCACGGGGCCCCTACACTGCCCATGCCAAGTGCATGGGCAGTGCAGGAGCCCCCAGGTGGGCCCGAGGCACCCATTCCGCCAGCCTTTGCCTGGCATGGTGAACCGCCAGGGAAAGGCTGGTGGAATCAGGAACATTATGGGGCAGGCAGCGCTGCTTGCAGCGCTGCCCTGTCGGATATGTAACTTCGCCATCGCGAGGCTGTCTGACGGCGGAAGCCTGGCGGTGGCAGAATTACGCCAGTGGTGGTTTTGCCACATCGATTATATGGCGGTCTGGGCCACCATGCCAGTGGTGGTAATCACCCATGTGGTAACTGTATTGTGTGCTCATTTACTAAACAATTAGACACTGTGAATTTGGAATTCATAGTAACATGGCGTCTTTTAAAACATACCAATTGCAATACTAGCAACTGTATTTATATGATCACCTGTCTGTGGTTTACGCTACATTGGAATCACGTCACGAGCAGTTAGGGTCAGGATCAATGAGCATCGCAGCAATATTAGGTGTGGCCGTGATGCTACCAAATTAAATGTCCATTTTCTTGAGAAAAAGTACACTCCAAACGACATGTGGTGGATTGTTTTTGATGTCCCTAAGTATGTACCTAATGGATCTAAGTCCCTTTTAGAAAGAGAACAAAGTTGGGTGTTTAGATTGGGTACTCATATTGAGGGACTAAACAATGATATTCCTTGGATGAGTTTCCCCTCTCAATCCCCTTGAATTTGCTTGTTAGAACAACGTGGGTATAAACTTGAACATGTCATTTCTTATATCAGATGCTATTGGCACCTCTTCTGATATTTACTCCTTTTTCTTTTGTCACATATAACATAATTGTTTAGAATATGTGTGTTCGATTCAGTTTATGTATTTTTCTGCCACCATGCAGACTATTTAGCATATTATCAAACATTATTTGATTTTGTCTCTCAACTCAGATAAATGCTAAGCACAATAATTTCGTTCTTGTTCGTCTTTATTTTCTGAATTACCGATGTGATGACAATGGATATACTAACTATGGGCTATCACCCACTGGTTGTGACTCACACAAGTACTCTATTATAGATTTTTTGTGTGTACCTAAAACAACTCTCTCAAGTAGAAACTCTTTTTACTAAATATGGAGTCTTTCTTTATGTTTAGTACCTTTAACTATTGGGATAGTCCGTTTTCACGGGTAACCACAAGTTTAGGACCAGATGAGCAGAAGACTGCAGGGTTAGTCCTCTTTTTGTTTTGGGCACGAGTGTCATGCCGCGTAAAGTCAGTTTTCTATTTTTACCCTTTCAGGTGTAGGGGAGCTCCAATGTTCCGGTCAACCAATCAGCGAACATTTTCGCTTGTTGCTGGTCACTTTGCGTGTTACTTAACCTGAGGTACGTGTTCCTGTGACTGTTTCAGGGAAGCATCCTCGCAGTAGGTCTCTAATGCGGGACTGTTACCGACAAGTAAGTAAATCTGTACTTTTTTGAATGGGGCTGTTTTCTTTTCTTTTTATTACCATCTCAGATCAATGAGTACACTTAGACACACCATTTCTTCATGTTCATGACAGTGATTTTGAGTCATGTGTTACCGATGAATGTTGACTTGTCTTACAATTTAGACATGAACTGCATAATGTTTCTGCCTTTTCTGTAATATTGAGTGTGGTCAGATGTAAGAATGTAGTGGGGATAGTGAGTACTATGTATCTCACCTGTTTTGACTTAGGGATAGTATTTCTAGTGTGGGTCATTCATTATGTTGACAGTATCCCTGTTGGATATACAGTACAGCTTGCAATGTTTCCCCTATATCCATGTATATATAACGCCAGTCCTATGGCACGCCCGTCCCTATGGAACCCAGTCCTTAATTTTGGATGGTAAGCAAAAACTCATCGGTATCCCTCACAGTCACCGAGCATGGCATCAACTAGGTACCATGGTGTCCCTTCCAGCACATAAACAATCATCCCTGCAATACAGGCACCCTTGCACCATGGTGCAAGGGCATCTGTGTTGACTCTAGGCTGCAAGTTGTGCGCCAGTACTGAAGAAAGTACAGGGATGCGTTGTATTGCTGTAAATACTACGTATCACTGCACTTTCCTAATGGTGCAGCTTGGTGCTGCAAGATGGCTTGGGCACCAGACTCTGTCATTATTTTGTAAATTTGTCCTGTGTTTCTAGCCTAATGGTAGTACATCCTGTAAAAACTCTGGGTCATATTTACAACTTTTTGGCACAGGGCAGCGCCACAAGCCTTCTTGCTGCTTTGCCCTGCATCAAAGGAAAAGGGGAGGAATGTTGTGAGTCCACAAGATATGGCGCATTCCTGTCCTTTTTCCCTGTGCTGGTGCACAATGGGCTGCCATGCTCTATTGCAGGCACCATTGCAACATGGTGCATGGGTGTCTGCATTGTGGGACTGATTGTTTTTGTGGAGGAAGGGATACCGTCCTGAGAAAAACGATAATTTGAGGTGGTTTCCTCTTCCTATGTGTGCTGCAGGACGCAGCACACATGGAAAAAGGAAAAAATTAAGATAAATAAAGGTATTTCTCCTTGTTGTCCCTCCCTTATGCTTCCCATGGGACTATGTAGGCTTTAGATGCATTTCCAGGTTTACAAATCCATGTATATCTGGGAATGCATCAACATCCATGGGTGTTACACGTGAACACCCACAGCAACACCCCTGGAACGCAGAATAAGGAAACCAGTGACTTGTGCTGCATTGCGTTACTCCATATCCAAAAGGCCATGAAAAGCCATGCAAAGTGGCTTTGCGTGGCCTTGTAGGTAGGTTCCTGCAGCCTGCGCCATCAGTGCATCAAAAAAGTGAAGCACTGGCGGCCCAAACCGCCTGCAAATATAGCCCTCTCCTTTTACTAAGTAGACAGCGCAGATTTAAACCGGTTAAAACCTACCTAGAAGTCATAGGCTTCAAAAATCTCTGAAATCTCGGAAAGGAATACATGTATTGAGAGCAAAATGTGTTTTAGTACCAATGAGGGCACTGTTAAAAGTAAGCGTAAAGAAAAGCTAATAGATAGCCATTTGCCTAAAACAGGGTAAGTTAATAAGGGCCAGATGTAGCAAAGGTTTTTACCCATTCTGGGGGTTATGACAACTTTGGAGGAGGTGTTAATCCGTCCCAAAAGTGACGGTAAAGTGACGGATATACCGCCAGCCGTATTACGAGTTCCATAGGATATAATGGACTCGTAATACGGCTGGTGGTATATCCGTCACTTTACCGCCACTTTTGGGACGGATTAACACCTCCTCCAAAGTTGTAATAACCCCCTCTGTGTCTATGGGAAAAAGTGTTCGTACATATGGCCCTAAATTCCGTACACGTTGTACAGAGATTAGCCCTAAAAAATTAAATATAATATCGAAGCGGAAAATATTTATGAATAAAGTTGCTTTTAAATATTGTTTCTAGCATAAGGGCAGTTCATCTTTTAAAAAGAGTTTGCTTTCTGTAGTGGTTCACCATTGAGTGTCATTAAGTCTAATTTCGTGTGTGCTTCAGCCTGCCAAATGTGTGTATTGTTCTAATTTGTTAGAAAAAAAATCAAAAGCACAATTAGCTGAAAATGCATTTGGGTTTAATATAATTATATCTTGCATTGCACAGTATGTGTGTATTGTATAGTTCTTTATCTATGCCTGTAAATGATTCTGCACCTCTGCTTCTAAATTGATGGTGTTCTCCCAGCGCCCCTTACTGTGAATTAATCAAACAATTCAAAGACACCTGCTATTCCCATGTTATTAGTTGATCATGTTATATGCGAAAACTTAACACAATGTGTCTTTTAAATGCTCACAGATTAAAAATTGGAAATGATGTCGCTCCCATCACAAGAATGTAAGATCATTTGCATATTAAGGGTGGAGATTATTTTAATACGTTTCTGTATTAACTCTTTTTTATGCAGTAGCTTTATATATTTATTGTATACATATATATTTGTTAGGTATTTTAAAAAGTTTGAAACATATTCCATGTTACTGATACACTCACAAATGTGCAGTGGAGTAGTAAGTCCTTGTGGCTGTGTAGACTACCCCGGAGAGGAATTCATACCCTACATGGTTTTAGGTGGGAAGTTCTTTCCACTTCAACACATCCCTTCATGCCTGTGATTGAAGTTAGGGTCTTGTTGACTTGAGCACTGGTTATAAGTGATAATTGGAAGCGGGTTGAGTAGTTAGCATTGATATGGTTGATTCTATACTCGGAGGCATATTTATGAGTCCCTAGCACCAAAGGAGCAACACTTTACGTGACGCTTGGATGGCTCTATGCCCTGTGCCATATTTACAAGGTGGTGTTAAGCCACTTAACACCACCTTGTAAATCCAGCCCCTTCACACGCAGCACTTTAATGCTTCCCCAATTTACGTCTTTTTGTAAATATGAGGCAAGGCTAAAATGTAACGCACCCCAGTGGTGGCATTAGCAAGGCACAATGAGGAGGAATACTTTTATTCCTCTTTGTTTTTTGCTTTTTCTATGTATACTGCATTCTGCAGCACTGATAGACACAGCAAAATGCCAGACAAGATTGTTTATGTGCGGGAAGGTCTCCCTTCCTGCACATTATCATTTCAAAATTACACTTTGGCACTTCTGCAGCACACACAGAAGTGTCAAATCACCATTAGTGACTGTTTATGTGCAGGAAGGGACACCTTTCCGCACATAAACAATCAAACCCCTCAAAGCAGACTTCCTTGCATGATAGTGCAAGGATGCCTGCATTGGCACTGGCAGCTAAATTTATCCCCAGCGCAGGGAGAAATGCAAGCGTGTACTGTATTCTAATAAATACCGCTAATCCCTGCCTTTCTGTAGTGACGCAGTGCGGTGCAGCACTGCACTGCATGACTTCTGAGTAAATCTTGCCCTCAGTACCTTAAGTGATGGGTGAAGCCTCTAAGCACAGCACATGATGTAAATCTTTTGGGAAAGGATTTCATGAACAGTTTGGCATACAGAGTCCTTATAAAGAGCAGGTGATTTTGCCATTCTTTCAAGAATGCGTTTAGAGCTTTTCAAAGCCTGGTTCGCTGTACTCTGGGGACATGGTTCAATGTTTTAGCAAGAACATTTATGAGCCCAGGAAGCAGTACTTCAGGAAAACTGTCTTATGTACCATTACATGCCATTGTGAATCACTCCCTACGCTTTAAACTTCCTATAAGTAAAAGTACAATTACGGCATAGACATTCCCCATTCGTGTTTTATGCTAAATTTTAGATGTTTTGGGGCAAATTCATAAATGTGTGAAAGAGTATATACAATAGTTATACAGCAGTACTCATTCACATGTATGTCATTACAATGCTGCCAACTACCACGCATGCTTTTACCATTCATTTTTTTCAAAGCATGCCTTTAACCACACATATGCCGTTTACCATGCATTGCAAAATATGCTCCCTTTTTGGTTTTCCTGTTTAAGAAGGCTCCCTTGAGCCAATGACCTGACGAGCTCTGGTTGAGCACCTCCGTGCCAGTGAGTGGTACATAAACATGAGAGGACTTTTGGCAGCATTTCCAGCATTCCCACAGACAAAGCTGCTCTCTGGTGATGAAGAGCTAAACTCAGAAACACACTTCCAGAGATTTACAGCACTTGCTGCACCTACTAAGGTGAAAAACTACAGTTTATTTTATGGATATAAAACAAACTTTGACTGCATTTACCATGATGCATTGGGGCTGACTGCATGCTGCAATGTGAGGCAGGGTGCTCTATTTCCGGTTTTCATTGCAAAATATATACATTATATATGTGTGTGTGTGTGTGCATATATATATATATATATATATATATATATATATATATATATATATATATATATATATATATAAATAAATAAATAAATATAGACATTACCTAGTGGTAGTGGCAACTAGGTAGTTATAGTTAGGACCACGTTTCCATGGAAAAAGTGCTTTTTGACATGCCTATATATCTTTGGCACTGTCTGGCGAATCTTCACAACATTTTACAAATTTTACAAAAAAGTGTCACTATGATTCTTGTTGTGAGTGGAAAGTTTTGAGGTGATCAGTCAAGCTGGGGCTGAGAAACAATATGGGGGGGTCAAAAAAGTTTTGTTTCCCATGTTAATTCCAGTAGGACCTTTAGGCACGACTACAGCCCGAACCGCTGGAAGGAATTACATGAAATTTGGCAGAAAACTAGCTTTCGGTACGCAGACTACACTTTCACTTATCTTGTGTAAATCAGTTCAAACGTTTATGAGATATTAAAGGGAAAAAAATTGTAAATCTATTGACGCAGATCTTTTGTGAATAAATCGCAATAAATTGCAAATTTTCGTGACTCCACCCGCATATATGAGCGCTCTAATTGGCTGACAACAACCTGACAAGAAAGTTGTGGCTGCCATTTTATGTTATTGGAGAGGGTCTGCGGGCTGAAAATAGAAATGATAAGTGGTATAAAGGGTCAGGGTGGAGGTACACTAACCACAGGCGTGTGATATAGTGGTGGTTTGGGGTCAAAATATGGGTTTAAAATGGCTTTTCTTCACCATGCATGATAGTCTCAAATATCCTTAAATAATTGTGGATATGCAAGGATATCGTCGAATGTTCAAGGATATTCTTAAATATGCACCAAAAATTGTAAAAAACATCACAGATTCATTTTTACACTAAATCATTCGATCATACATGCTCTCAAATACTCATGTGCCAACTCACACACCCATTCAGACACTCATGCATTCACTCAGACCCACTCATAGACTTTACACACCCACTTTCATACCCACTCAGACACTCACACACTCACCCACTGATTCACTGACAGAGACAGGCCCTGTGACCAACCTCCGCTGTGCACCGCCATGGCACAGGGTTAAGTTTATTATAAGGACTTGGGTGCAGGACCTGGACACAGGCCAGACCCTGCGACCAACCACCAGCAGGGGTTGAAATAACATATAATAAATTCAAAATTAACTCACTTTACAAAACCATAGAAATTCACTGAAAAAAAACAAAGGTTACAGGGACATCATAGTTAGGTTCTGAATTTACTTGTACCAAACCATAGAAAAACAGCAGTCATAGTTAGAGTCCTTTCACATAACTATAAATCACACCCTAAGATAACCATAACTCATGCCCTTGCATGCACAGGTTTTTCTTCAAAATTTGACTGCTAATTTTTAATTTATAGTTTTAAGGATGTTACAGAAGTTGTCATGACTGCTGGAATCAGAGGTAATTAACAGCGCATGAGTTATAATTACTTGAAAGAACTCTAAATATAACTGTTGAATTTCAATGGATTCTAACGACTAAATTCAGAACCTTACTATAACATCCCTGTAACCTTTGTTTTTTTTTTTTGAATTTCTAAGGTTCTTTTAATTCTATTTCCTAACTGTAATGTCTCTGTAACCTTTGGTTTTTACAGTGAATTTCTATTTTTTTTAACAATAAAATAATTTTCAATACTAAATGATAATCCAACAACCACCACCACACACATCCTTTGGTTGTAAGCAGTGGGGGTTGGCTGTAGGTTACAGGGTTTAGGGGTATGTAAATGTAATGGGTGTTAAGGGTATTTTTAGACTGAAGGGATGGGTAACGGTTTTGGATGGTATGGGAATGTTTAGGGTTCAGGGCGGGTAAGGAAATTGGGTGGCAATGGTGTTTTTATGGTTTAGGTGTAAGGGTTTTGGTGGAAAGGCTATTTTTAATGTTTAGAGTGAGTAAGGGTCTTGGGTGGTGAGGGTATTTTTAGGATTTATGGGTGGGTAGAGCTATTGAGTGGTAAGAGTATTATATAATTTTAGAAATGGGGTCTCCAACATGACCAACAAAGTGGCGTGGCCCACTCCACCACCGAGGTGTGACTCCTTGCCCCCCCCCGGGACAACTCTGTTCACCAGGACAGCAAGCCACAGTGGCCACTTACAGCTGTCAGGGATGAGAGGCAGGCCCCAGGCCTTTCAGGGCTCTCTAACCACAGTGACTTTTGAGAGTGTGGGCGGTGGCCCAGCTGCCTTGCACCTTTTGACCACTCTCCCTTCCACCAGGTCAGGGATGGCAACCTTACACTGGTCCTACCCTCTGGGGCCCTGTACGTTCCCCCCAGGAGCAGCACCCCCAGAATTGTCAGGGTGCTTGTGGAAGCAGCCCCACACAATCCTCCCACCAGTACAGGAATGTAAATCTGCAACTGGTTTCCCAACCTTGCGTCTCTACCCCGAGGCTGGACCTGTGCCTGGCAAGCCAGGAGTTCTGGGGGAGTATTCCTACCCCCCAAGGGAAACACCATCTTCAGTTCTGTCTGGCACTGGTCTCCCAACCCCTGCCCATCTGGCAGGGCGTGGAGCCACTCCAGAACAGAAGTGGTATCACCAGGGTCATTCCTGGGGAGCTCTGACCCCAACCCCAACCCTCCAGTTCTCCACTGGGGACTACCTCCCCCTCTCACCCCGCTATCTAGTTCCCTGCACCCTGCACTCTGGAGCGGTACTGCCAAACACTGTGACTGGCAGGACGCTGGTGACAGCTGCCCCCATATCTTCCTGACACTATAGGGTCCCCTTCAACAGATGGCCTACCAGTGTAGGCTAGCCTCCCCCTGGTGTACCCTCATGGAAACCCACAGGCTCTGGGACTGGGTCTCAGCAACCTGGGCCTCTGCCCATCCCCACTCCCTTTCACCTAAGACAGAACAGGGGGCCCCCTCACCCATCCCACTATGCGGGGACCTACCTGACTCACTGCAAACCTCTCGTACCTCCCTTGACTAGGGAAAACCTGATCCACTCCCTTCAGGAGCCCCCCCCCCCCCAAATGCCACTTCAGTCTCTCTGGTACTCACCCAGAGGTCTGCCTCCAGTGCAGTTTCCCTTGAGTCAGAGAACTCATACTCCACTGGGTGTTGGCATAGCTCTGGAAAACAAGGACTGAACATAGGCTCTCCACAAATCACATCACACACCCCTCATATGGGTTAACCAAACTACCCTCCACCTCACAATCCAGTGCCTTGAAAAAATACCCCACATCACCCTCCTGAGACTGGTGAGACATTACCTGACTGTGTTGCGCCGCGTGGTGCGGTGCGAGCCGAGCATTCGGCTCGCGCCACGCAGCGCGTTCTCAGGACGCGGCGCGCCCCGAGACTTCTTTGTACAGCGCGAGGCCCCAGATATTATTTTGGGCCTCGCTCTGCCTTCTGTGGTGTCCCTGTTCTCCCCTGACCCCTCCTTACCTGTTTCTTTTTCTTTCTTCTTCTTCTTTTCTTTTTCGAGGCATTTTTTTGTCCTTTCTTTATGTCTTTCCCCCTTCCCATGTTACCTTTTTCTTCCCAGCATTCCTTGGTCCCTATTTTCTATGGTTCCTGTTCTATTCTATCCTATGTACTTTTTCCCTATCTAAAATGGTGTATTTTTACTTCCTGTTGGTCACTTCCTGTTTCTTGGTATATAAGGGCTCTGTTTTCTCCCTTTCCTTGCGCTGCATCACTTTCTGCTCAGATTGTGTCTTCGCTCCTGATTCTTAGCCTTCGGTTCTGAATCTTTTCAATTTTGCATTTACCTGCATTTTATTCCTGTTTGATTCCTGGTTTTGTTTTCGTTTCAGGAATCCATTTTTTGGAGGTTTTTTCCCCTTTATTGGGGTTTTTTCCCTCTGGCACTAATTCTAAAGGGCACGGTCTGTTCTTGGCGTTTCCACTTCCTGCAGCACCGTGGCTACTAGAAAGAGTCGCCCCTTTCTGGGCCAAAGCCGAACCCTCAAAACCTACGCCACTAGATCTGCGGTTTCCAGGCGCCAGCAGCACGTGAGTCGTGACAGAATGCAGCGCCAAACCATTCCGACATCTTCTGATACTATGGATGACACAGTGGCGGCGGCTGCAGATCCTGATTCGTCTTTTTTGACTACTATTCAACAACAAGCTCAGGAATTGCAACAATTGCGCAACGAGAATGCGGTCTTACGACAGGCTTTGGCCCTCCGCAGTGGCGATGTTCCGACTATCTCCGCCTCAACGCCTCGCTTCTCTGGTGAACCAACTAAACTGCGTGAATTCCTGGATGCATTAACGGTTTACTTCGCCTTCAGACCTAGCCAATTCTCTCATGACAGGACAAAGGTGGGATATCTTATTAGTGCATTATCCGGTCCTGCCTTGGCCTGGGCAACCCCGATGGTGTCATCCAACGATCCAGTATTGTCGGACTATTCTGCCTTCGTGACCCGCTTCAAACAAATGTTTAGTCGCCCAGGATTGGAAGCCTCGGCAGAGGAAGCATTATGTGATATCCAGCAAGGTTCCCAGGATGTCCTCCGATATATTACACGTTTCCGTCAATTAGCGGCAGAGACCACTTGGGTGGAGCGTACCCTGGTAACTTTGTTTCGCAGAGGACTTAAGGAAGAAATTAAGGATGAATTAGTACATTCCACCAGAGTTGAAGATCTTCGTGGCCTCATGGATCAAGCACTTTCCATCGAGTATCGTCTTCAAGAACGACGAATGGAGAAGAGAAGGAGTAGGGGAGCGTCTCAGCCAAGCTCTTCACGGATGTATCCACCTCATCCTGAGGAATCTCGTCCTCCTGCTAAAGATATAGAAGGGGAACCCATGCAAGTGGATACTGCTCGAGGGCCACTCTCTGCTAGTGAGAAGGAAGACAGACGGAAGAAGGGATTGTGCCTCTACTGTGGTTCTGCTGGTCACCTGCTTCGTACATGTCCTGTACGTCCACCTAGACCCTTGGGAAACGCCACCTCCCGTCCTCTGTAAGAAGGGAGGGGACGGGATCATCGGCTATACCTTCTATCAGCTCATTCAACGACAATACAACTTACTTGTTCGTGTTACGAGTCATATTACAACTACCTGATGGCCGCCAAGGAAGAACTATGGCATTATTGGATTGTGGTGCTAGTGGTATATACATGGATAAGACATGGGCCACTAATCTGCAAATTCCCACTCAACCCAAAGACATTCCTGAACAAGTACACACCGTGGATGGATCTTTAATATCCTCAGGTCCAGTCGATACTACGACCTTGATGTTAAATTTACAGTTTGGTAATCATCAAGAACACCTCTCTTTTGATCTCATTTCATCTCCCAACCATACCATTATTCTCGGAATTCCATGGTTTACTAGACATAACCCATATGTGAACTGGGTAACCCGGACAATTTCTTTATCCTCACAGTTTTGTCAAGAAAATTGCTTTGCTTCCGATAAATATTGGTCACCAAACAGATTAACACCTATGAAGAGTACTACGGAATATTCCATCAACACTGTCCAAGGGGTTCCTGAACATTATTTAGAGTTCCAAGACGTGTTTCAAAAACCATCCAGACCTGTATTACCTCCACATCGAGAGTACGATTGTGCTCTTCTTTTGGAACCTGGAACAGTCGTTCCCTTTGGGAGGATGTATTCTCTCACGGAACCTGAAAAGGAAGTTCTTAAGGAGTATCTGGAGGAAAATGTACAGGGTGGTCTCATTGTTCCATCATCTTCTCCAGCAGGGGCTCCTCTCTTTTTTGTACCTAAGAAGACCAAAGATCTTCGTCCTTGCATAGACTTTCGAGGCCTAAACAAGATAACTATAAAGGATCGTTATCCTTTGCCCCTCATTAAGGATATTTTAGAGGCAGTCAGAGGGGCTCAACGTTTTACCAAGTTGGATCTTCGGGGAGCTTACCACCTTTTACGTATAAAAGAAGGAGACGAGTGGAAAACAGCATTCAGGACACCGTTCGGTCATTTTGAATATAAAGTCATGCCCTTTGGTCTTACGAACGCTCCTGCTATATTTCAAAGGTTTATGGACTCAATATTTTCCGATCTCTTGAACCAGACACTCGTAATCTACTTGGACGACATCCTAATTTTTTCCAGACACCCCGAACTCCATTCTTCTCATGTGAAACAAGTCCTTCACAGACTCCGAGCACATCAACTATTCTGTAAACCCGAAAAGTGTGAGTTCGATAAGACGGAAGTCATATATCTGGGTTATCATTTAAGTTCCACTGGCATAGCTATGGACCTAGAAAAGGTACAAGCAATTCTAGAGTGGCCTTCTCCCTCTTCTATCAAAGAAACACAATGTTTCCTAGGATTAGCAAATTTTTACCGACAGTTCATTCAAGACTTTGCTAAACAGACCAGCCATATAACCCATACCTTAAAGAAGGAAAATCTAAAACAGGGGTTTGTCTGGACCAAGGCGGCTGAAACAGCTTTTCAAGAATTAAAGAAGGCATTCACTCAAGCTCCCATCTTGAGACATCCAGATACCAATAAACAGTTTATCGTAGTTACCGATGCTTCCGAAAAAGCTATTGGAGCAGTCTTGCTTCAACTTCAAGAAGATGATGGTCTTGAACATCCTGTTTTCTATTTGTCCCATATTCTCTCTTCAGCTGAACAACATTACTCTGTACTAGAAAGAGAGTTGTTAGCTCTGAAGACAGCCTGCATCGAATGGAGACAGTTTCTGATGGGATCCAAGGAGCCTTTCGAGGCGAGAACAGATCACCGTAATCTGCAATGTCTACGTAATTTTGTATGCCAAAATAGTCGCCAGGCGCGTTGGGCCTTTTTCTTTAGTCAGTATGACTTTTACATCACCTATATTCCTGGATCTCAAAACATTCTGGCTGATGCTCTGTCTCGACGCTATCCAGATTGTACTCCTTCCCCATCTCAGTTTCTACTGGAGCCTAGTAAGATCATTGGAGTTGCTCAATCTTTTCTGGATGAGGTACAACTGGAGTATTCCAGCCTGTCTAATAGCGAAATAGAGAAATTAAGAACCTTTTTATGCAAGAAAGAAGGATTCTTTTTTCATCAGAAGCTGTTATTTCTCCCTACTAACAGAGTGCGAGACAAAGCATTACAGATGTGCCATGATTCACCGGTTGCTGGACATAGAGGTATTAAGGCCACACAAGAACTTCTTTCGCGATATTTCTGGTGGCCTAC
Organism: Pleurodeles waltl; assembly: GCF_031143425.1. NCBI lineage: Eukaryota > Metazoa > Chordata > Amphibia > Caudata > Salamandridae > Pleurodeles > Pleurodeles waltl. The sequence goes on from NC_090437.1 coordinate 423,926,682, forward strand.
CTGGAAATCAGATGTTGAAAGATATGTTCAGGCTTGTCCCATATGTGCCCAAGTCAAGATCCCCCGTAGCAGACCTGCAGGATTACTACAGCCTTTGCCAGTTCCACCAACGCCATGGCATACTATTTCCACTGACTTTATGTGTTCACTTCCGCCATCAGCTGGAAACCAGGTTATCATGGTCACTGTTGATTCTTTCACTAAGATGGCCCACTTTACTGCTCTAAAGAAATTACCAACATCCCAAGAATTGAGCCAGATATTTATCGACCATATTTTCCGTCTCCATGGACTTCCACATACCATTGTGTCTGACAGGGGTCCCCAGTATATTTCCCGGTTTTGGAAACATTTTTGCAAGACACTGAATATCAATATAGCACTATCATCCGGTTTCCATCCTCAGACCAATGGACAAACTGAGCGTTTGAATCAAGGACTAGAACAATACCTTCGTTGTTTTTGTAATTCCAACCAAAGCAACTGGAACACTTATCTTCCTATTGCTGAATATTCCTACAACAATTCTGTCCATAGTGCCTCCAAGGTCACTCCCTTTTTCTGTTCCTATGGCTATCATCCGACCTCTTTTCCTACTGCTCCTCAATCTACCTCTCCTCTGCCTGCCATTACATCTTTTTCCAAACGTCTCCTGCAACTCCATAAGCTCATTAGATCTAATTTATTGCACACTAAGAGGTATATGAAGAAGATCGCTGATAAGAAACGTGGACCCACTCCTGATTATCACCCTCAGGATAAAGTCTGGCTTTCTTCCAAATTCTTGCCCTCTCGTCTTTCTCTGAATAAGTTCACGCCTCGCTATTATGGGCCTTTTCGTATTCTTCAGTTGCTCAATCCTGTCACTGTTCGTCTTCGCTTGCCTCATACTTGGAAAATTCATCCGGTCTTTCATGTATCCCAACTCAAACCTTATGTCCCTGATCCTTTCTCTCGTCAGTTTCCTTGTCCTCCTCCTGTGTTGGTGAATGATGTCCCTGAATATGAGGTTCAAGAAATTTGTGACTCTCGCCTTTTTCACCGGCGTCTTCAGTATTTGATTCACTGGAAGGGTTATCCTCTTAGTGAATGTTCTTGGGAAGATGCTTCTTCTGTTCACGCCCCTCTTTTGATTTCTCGTTTTCATTGTTTGTTTCCCTTCAAACCTGGACCTTCGGGGGGGGGACCTACTGTTGCGCCGCGTGGTGCGGCGCGAGCCGAGCATTCGGCTCGCGCCACGCAGCGCGTTCTCAGGACGCGGCGCGCCCCGAGTCTTCTTTGTACAGCACGAGGCCCCAGATATTATTTTGGGCCTCGCTCTGCCTTCTGTGGTGTCCCTGTTCTCCCCTGACCCCTCCTTACCTGTTTCTTTTTCTTTCTTCTTCTTCTTTTCTTTTTCGAGGCATTTTTTGTCCTTTCTTTATGTCTTTCCCCCTTCCCATGTTACCTTTTTCTTCCCAGCATTCCTTGGTCCCTATTTTCTATGGTTCCTGTTCTATTCTATCCTATGTACTTTTTCCCTATCTAAAATGGTGTCTTTTTACTTCCTGTTGGTCACTTCCTGTTTCTTGGTATATAAGGGCTCTGTTTTCTCCCTTTCCTTGTGCTGCATCACTTTCTGCTCAGATTGTGTCTTCGCTCCTGATTCTTAGCCTTCGGTTCTGAATCTTTTCAATTTTGCATTTACCTGCATTTTGTTCCTGTTTGATTCCTGGTTTTGTTTTCGTTTCAGGAATCCATTTTTTGGAGGTTTTTTCCCCTTTATTGGGGTTTTTTCCCTCTGGCACTAATTCTAAAGGGCACGGTCTGTTCTTGGCGTTTCCACTGCCTGCAGCACCGTGGCTACTAGAAAGAGTCGCCCCTTTCTGGGCCAAAGCCGAACCCTCAAGACCTACGCCACTAGATCTGCGGTTTCCAGGCGCCAGCAGCACGTGAGTCGTGACAGACTGTCCCTGACACTTAACTCACACTGTTCAGGGGTGTCTTCATACTTTACTACTTTGACTTCCACCAGGGGGTAATCTCCCTCCCTGTCACTCTCACCTACAGCCAGTAGAGCGTCCCTCCCATCACTATGTATATGACTCCTAATGGTAGTTCCCCAGTTCACCTCAGGGATCTTGCAAGCAGCGCCGCCATGGAGGATTCCCTGGGCCAGGGGAATACCGGCGGGAAACCGCTGGTTCCCCTTTTCTGACCGCGGCTTTACCGCCGCAGTCAGAATAGCCCTGGAAGCACCGCCAGCCTGTTGGCGGTGCTTCCGTTGCCCTCCGCCCTGGCGGTCATAGACCGCCAGGGTTGGAATAAGGGCCTAAATGCCAGGCCTGTGACCCTTACAATGTTTAACCCTATTGAACAAGAGGCCATACATCCAATCCGAATGTTGGTGTCCTCCCCACCGCCAAAACATAGAGTTAGTATCATCTAAACAAAAATAAATGCTCTCAGCTATTTCTCACATCCAGGCTGACTTAGACTCAATCAGAAAGGTAAGACTACTCTGCTACTATCCAGAGATCCCCCAACTGTTTTAGAAAATGTATTAAACAGTCAGGACATCGTGTTAGGGCAAAGGAAATTAAAAACAAAGGAGCACACAACAGATGCACTGATTTCAAAGGTAGCAAGCATGGGGTATATGCAGCCATAAATAATTCCCATTAAAGGTACTGCCACCAATCCAAAAATTACCAACTTGTAAAAAACAAAAACAAAATTGCCAGAAAGCATGCAATAGTCTTCCAGAGGAGTCAGTCCAGTGTGTGATACAAATATACGTGTACTCATCCGATGTGTACAGAGATCTACCCATCTTCGTTCAATCCAATCGGGGACTTGCTGCTTAAGAGAATGATGTACTTTGACTCAAGGATACTGAGATTCTTCTTCCTGTAACCTCATCTCTGCATCAGCATCACCCCATTAAGCCTAAAGAAAGACAGTGTCAATATTTCCTTCATTTATCTTATTTCAATGCATAGCAGTAGAATGGGTGAAATCAGCATTTTGATTGCTCTCAGATGCTCTAAGATCCCCTTCTTCACAGGGAAGATTGTGTTGCCTACATATTATAGACCACAGGGGCACTCTAAGACATACACACAACAATCACTTTTGCAATTGATAAACTTCTTCATATTACCCATCTTTCCATTTGGTAATCAATAGCTCCTCATATTACTGCTGTTCTTGCACGCCTTGCAGTCATTACATTTGTTGAATTCTCCCTGGTCAAATAGCCACCATGTCTGTCTCTTCCCTCCCATACAACTGTTGAACAACATGTTCTTCAAGGACCAAGGTTTCAGGTACTTTATCAGGAGGTGTAGGGTAACATTACCCCCTATCACCGGATCACCCGATAAGGTGCCAATACTTATTGAGCACCCGCCTGATAGTAGGGAACTCACTTCAGAAAGTAGTTACCATTCTCACCTTCCCCTCTTGATCTTGCATCCTCTGATTCTTCACCCATAGACTTGAGAGAGAGAGAGAGGGAGAGAGAGAGAGATTTGCCACTCTGGCACTTGCTCTTCTAAGCACAGTGGAAGGGTACCCCCTGTTCTTAAATCTCTTGACCATTCGCCTCTCCTCTTCCACATATATCTGTTTAGTACTGCAATTCCTCTTGGCTCTAATCAATTCACCAAAAGAAATGCTCCATTTGAGCTTCCTGGATGAGAGCTACGAGTTTGCAATACACTATTGCCTGAGGTTTCTTTCCTGTGTAAATTTAACTGAATGACATTGCTTTCAGTCTTCACACACACATCCAGAAAATCCATTTCAGTCTGATGTGACCTGAGTGAAACATAAATTCAAATCATTTGCCAATATTTGTTGAAGAAATTTGTCTAGTTCCCGGTTAGGATCATCCCAGATCATAAGCAAATCAGTGATGTACCTTGCTCAGAACAATATAGGGCATATTTATTTTCATTCCAGGGAGCGCGGAGCCGGTGTAGGTGTGACGGACCCGTCGTACTATTGAATTTTTTTTTATATTGATTGGACCACTTAAGCCCGGTGCTATCCCTATGGGGCCCATCCTTTAATACGAGAAGGGTTCCTGCCACATATATTTAATTTATTTTACTACAAGAGTGAGGCTTTGGTATGTTTTTTAGGTCCAGATGAATCACACCTTGATCTTTGCTGACTATTTGAGCGAGAAACATGTTGACCTTTTTCATTTTGGCAGTATAGGGACTTCCGATCCCGCCCCTACCAAGTCCCTAGACTATAGGGTTTGAGGTCATTAGACAACATAATTGAAAAGGGTAAAATAGACAATCTGATTTTCCCCTTACCCATTGTTTTTAATCTTGACAGAGGCGCATTTTCTTAATACATTTTTCTATTGTCATTGTCCCCTCTAGTCAATTTTAACAGTCCCACATAACTGCACTCACCTCCGGCAAACATCTCTAATAAAAGATCTATGGTAAAGAGCCCCCTTGAGGGGCCCGTCAGGCTTTGCAGTGCTGGCCTGACAAGGAGCAAAGCCCAATGATGAAGCAGGTCACCAAACGGTGAGTGAGGGCTTTTGTTCCTGATTCAGGACACCCACAGGGACCTAACGATCTTTCCCAGATTGTGATTTGATCTACCATCTTTACTGTGGAACTGTGCATCCATTGTTTTGTGATTTATATGGGAGTATTATGCACAGGACCATTCTTTTCTAAGAATCTCCCACTACACAGGCCCTCCTAGTTTTTTGTTTTTGACATATTTAGGAGCCCCTTTGGCATATTTAAGAGCCCCTAACGCCACTGGAGTTTCACTTTTTATGGCGCTCCAGTGGCGTAATGCCCTGCGCTGTATTTACAAGGTGGTGCTTTTTGTGGCTTACTGCCACCTTGTAAATACGTCTCCTTCACACGCAGCAGTTTGCACAGAAGGGGCACGCAATGGGTGTTATCATGGCGCAACAAGGAGAAATGCTTTAATTTCTCCTCATTTTTTGCTCTTTCTGTGTGTGCTGCATTCTGCAGCACACATAGAAAGAACAAATCACCATTTAAAATTGTTTTTGTGCAGTATGGTGTTCCTTTGTGCACAAAAACAATCTCCCCCTCAACGCAGCTATCCTTGCACAATGGTGCAAGGGTTGCTGCATTAGCGCTAGGCAGGATATTTAGTGGAGGCACAGGGAAAACACAGGAGTGCACCGTAGTCTAGTAAATACGGCACATCCCTGCGTTTTGAAAATGATGTTGCGTGACGCTGCCGAATTTGACACAGCTTTGCCCTTCATAATTTTCTGTTAAATCTGGCCCTATGTGTTTAATCATCTCCTCATTCTCCTCAACCCACACATGCTGTTCCTCCCACGAACCCATAAAAATCCCTGTGTAGCTTGACGCAAAGCAATTGCCCGTTGCAGTCCCCACCAGTTGCCCGTACCACTTGTCTACAAAGAGGAAATAATTATTCTCTAGACAGAATCTCAGCATATCAATCAACATCATGGAGTGATCATATACGCACATGGGTTTATCCCTCAAAAACTTTTTACATGCTTTAATTCACAGGTCATGCTCTATGCAGGTGTACAGAAATACCACATCAATCATGGCCATCCAGTAAGGTGGTTGCCAGGGGATCCCCCCTATGTTATTTAAAAAATCAATGCTGTCTCTGCAGTAAGAAGGGAAGTTTAGCACATATGGGAACAGGGATGAGCCAGATACATAGATGTGTGCTCAAGCAAGCTGTTTTTTGCTGAGGGTGTGGTCGTCCAGGAGGATTCATCATATCCTTATGCGTCTTGGGCAGCATGTAAAAACATGGGGCAGTAGGTTTCTTTTTATCCAAAAACTGATATTCCTCCGCATCAAGCAGACTCCTCCCCTTCCATTCAAAAGCAAAGCATGATAATTCACTATTGTCAATTTGTATGCTCATGTGTAGTAACCTCATAACTACCCAAGATCGTGAGTTGTCTATTTGTTGCACGTCAATATTTCTCAATATCTCACAGGACCACATTACCTCCCTTATCGGATGGTTTAATGACAAAGCTTGAGTTGCTTTTTAAGGTACCCAATGCCACCCTCTGTCCTTTTGTACGATTATGTGCATGTATATTGTTTGGTACCCATCCAAATCTGCAAAAGCTTGCATGTCATAACCTCCTGAAAGGTATCTATGCTATCATGTGGTGATATCAGATTGCATTTGGATTTAAACTACTTGTGGTGGTACCCCCAGTCTCTAACCCCAAATATTACTAGAGGTTGTGCTCAGATTCCTATCTTGTGGCTCCACTTTGCAATTCTACAAGGCTGGCCAGCCCTTCAATATCACCCAAACATAAACTATCAAAGGTGGAGTCACAAGCAGCCTCCCTAGCACTGACATCTTGGTGTTATGTTTGTTCTCTTGCAGCAAAAAAACTTTCATTAGTTTAAGTTTCTGTACAAACAGAAACAAATAAATACGAGCTTGACTATACTCAAAGTTCACTGTGGGGCAAAAAGATAGGCCCAGTTCTAATACAGACTGTTCATCACTCGTTAGTTCATGAGAAGAGAGGTTAAGCACAGTCACATTTGCCTCACCCATTATTTCCATGAGGGCTGCTGTGACTTTCTCCCTTATGGCATAGTTTCTTTGATGGTTGCTCCCCCCTTCATGTTTTCTCTCTCTAACTATGGTGCTTACTTTTCCATCTGGTGGTTTTCTCCGTGGCACTTTGCTTGACTGTAAAAAACGGTGTAGGAAAGTACCATCATGCCTGGCATGTTACCCCCAACTTTTACTTGTATATATGTTTGTTTTTGCCTGTGTCACTGGGATCCTGCTAGCCAGACCCCAGTGCTCATAAAGTATGCCTGTTGGACTTGGTCCCCTTCCTTTACAGTCCTCAGGTCCAGGAATCCATCTTCAATGCTTTGCAGTCAGTTGTTGTCTTTGCAGAATCCCCTATCTCGACTTTACTGTCTTTCTGGGGTAGTAGGGTAACTTTACTCCTACTTTCAGGGTCTTGGGGTGGGGTATCTTGGACACCCTTAGTGTTTTCTTACACTCCCAGCGACCCTCTACACACTACACTAGGCCTGGGGTCCATTTGTGGTTCGCATTCCACTTTTGGAGTATATGGTTTATGTTGCCCCTAGGCCTATTGACTCCTATTGCATGCTATTGTGTTCTACAGTGTTTGCACTACTTTTCTAACTGTTTACTTACCTGATTTTGGTTTGTGTGTATATTTTGTGTATTTTACTTACCTCCTAAGGGAGTATATACTCTGAGATACTTTTGGCATATTGTCACTGAAATAAAGTACCTTTATTTGTAGTAACTCCTAGTATTGTGTTTCTTATGACATAGTGCTAAGTGATATAAGTGGTATAGTAGGAGCTTTGCATGTCTCCTAGTTCAGCCTAAGCTGCTCTGCTATAGCTACCTCTATCAGCCTAAGCTGCTAGAACACTACTACTCTACTAATTAGGGATAACTGGACCTGGCACAAGGTGCAAGTACCACAAGGTACCCACTATAAGCCAGGCCAGCCTCCTACAAACGGTACTTCTCAAGTGAAGTAAATGGTGGTTCATTTAGTCACCCCAGACTGTTCATCAAGGTTCGAGTATTTCTCCAATCCAGACTCTGAAATAACCAGCTCCTGCTGCCTCAGAGCTCTCATTTGTCTGTATTGTCTTAATGCACCACCAAACCTCTTACCAAAGGTCAATATTCGGCACTTGGCATGGTCCTGTTTGTCTCTCAAAAACTTTCTTTTCTTTTTCTCTTTCATCTTCATATGTGTCCAATCTTTGTTTCATCTGACTAAGAAATCCCGTCACTTTCTCCTGCACTGGATGTTTGTCAAGAATCTCTTTCACTCTTTTAACCTTCTCATATCTCTGGTACCAATTCCAATTTGGCATATTTAGACAGCAACTCCAGCATGTTTTTGCAGGTTGCAGCCATTAGTGCCAACCACTCCTCCAACAGTTTAGGGTGGGGATTTTAGTACGTGAGGGCTATCAAGATGTGAAGTCCCTGTGGCACCCTACCCACCTCAGTTATCAAGGGAAGTCACCTCGCACCATCTATTTGTTACCTTTTTCAAAAGCTTCTCATTATATGCCAATTTCGGTTTTCTACCTGCATTCACCGCATTTTGTCCAGTCACACGGATGCCTGTAGATGCTTCATCATCCTGCTCATTAAACAGACTACATGCTGCCTTAGCTCTCCCTGTTCGAAACATCTCCTTGGTGCATTTAAATTGGCAGACCCCATTAGTTTAACTTCAAAGTGAGAACAACGTGATCCTATGTCACAACAGCCTAATACATTATGCCACCGAGCCTTAGCTTTCCTGCATGTTTACACGAAGAATCCAGGCCAAGGTACGTCAACAATTTGTTTATGATCTGGGATAGGCCAAAGCGGGAAGTAGACCAATTTATTAGGCACATATTGCTAAATTATTTGAATTTATGTTTCACTTGCAGGTCATATAAGACTAAGATGGATTTTTTGGATGTGTGTGAAGATTGAAAACAATATAATTCAGCCTAATTTACACAGGAAAGAAACCTCAGGCAATAGCATATTGCATGCCCATAGCTATCATCCCAGGAAGCTAAAATAAAGCATTCATTTTGGTGATCTGATTAAAACCATGAGGAATTGCAGTACTAAACAGACATGTGTGGAAGAGGAAAGGAGAATGGTTAAGAGATTTAAGAACAAGGGGTACCCTTCCAGTGTCCTTAGAACAGAAAGTGGCAAATCTCTGTCTCTCTCTGTCTCTCTCTCTCTCACACTCTCTTAAGTCTATTGGTGAAGAATCAAAGGATGCAAGATGAAGAGGGGAAGGTGATAATGCAACTAATTTCAACAGTGAGTCCCCTACTATCAGGTGGGTGGTCAAGAAGCATTGGCACGTTATAAGGGGGAGCCAGTGATAGAGTACCAGAAAAGTAGGTCCTTGAAGAACATATTGGTCATGAATTGTATGGATGGGAAGAGACAGACAGGATGGCTATTTGAACAGGGAGGATTCCACAAATGTGGTTACTGCAAGGCATGCAAGAACAGCAGTAATATTAGGAGTTTTCAATTACCCAATGGGAAGATGGATAACATGAAGACGTTTATCAATTGCAACAGTGATTTTTGTGTGTATGTATTATAGTGCCCTTGTTGTCTTCAGTATGTGGTTAGCAAAATCTTCCCCATGAAGAAGAAGATCTTAGAGCTTTCGAGAGCAATAAAAAATGCTGATTTCACATATCCCACTGCCAAGCACTCCAGTAAGTTCCATGAAGGTAATATTGACACTGTGGCCCTCATTTACAAGGGCATTGCTTCACAGGAATGTCATTTTTACCAATGTTCCAGTGGTGCAATACTCTTCCCCATAATTACAAAGCGACGTTAAGCCACTTTTTGTGGATTAACGCTGCTTTGTGAACACATACCTTTGTGTGAAAGTGGTGTGCAATGGGTGTTGCTGTGGGCGCTCCACTGCAACACCCATTGCGTTTTGACGCTGCCCCCGATTTACGAGGATTTGTATACCTAAGGCAGCGCAAAAAAGGAGTGCCACCCCTGGGGTGGCCTTAGCCTGGGGCAACAAGGAAAAATACTTTTATTTCTATTCAATTTTGCTTTTCTTATGTGGTTTATGTGCAGGAAGGGACACCAACCTACTTATAAACAATCATTCCCTATCTCACCTCTAAACCTTAAAAATACCCTTACCACCAATACCATTACCCACACCTAAATCCTAAAATCGCCATTACCACCCAATTCCCTTACCCGCCTTAAACCCTAAAACTACCCTTGCCATCTAAAACCATTACCCAGCCCTTAACCCTAAAAATACCCTTACCACCCAATAACTTTACACACCCCTGAACCCTAAAAACACCCTTACAACCTAATACCGTTACCCGCTCAATACCCTCAAATCACCCTTACCCCAAATACCCTTACCCACCCCAAACCCTGAAATTACCTATACAACCAAATACCCTTACTAATCCCTAAACCCTAGAAATACCCTTAACACCTAATACCCCTACACACCCTTCAACCCTAAAAACCCTGCACCACCCCATACTCTTACGCACCCCTAAACCCTTTAAACACTCCTGCCACCCAATTCCCTTACCCTCCCCTAAATAAAAAAATACCTTTACCAACCAATACCCTTACCGACCACTAAGCCCTAAAAAACAACCTTACCACCCAATTCCCCTACCAACTCCAACCACTAGAAATACCCTTACCAACCTATGCCCCTAACAATCCCTAAACTATCTTTACCACCCTATACTCCTACCAATCCATAGGCTGCATTTATGTGTGTGTGTCTATATAAATGTATACAAATATAGTGCATAATTTATGCATCATTCTATGCATGAAAGGGTACTGTTTTAACTTATACGGGTGCTTCCCAGTGCTCTAATTAAACTTGAGCTAGCCCCCGTCCACAGTACATGGAGGGGCCCCCTCCCCCGTTTCACTCAGGAGGTACTGTGTTGAGCTCAGCTCCCACCACACCACAGGGGCTGTGGGGGCCTTTGTTATGCCACTGTTGTTCCCTTGTATCTGGACAATGCCTAATCTTTCTCGAGAGCTATAACAATAGCAAAACAGGTGTCAGAGGTTGCTTTTGCTCCTTCCAGGTTGGCTTGAATGGTATGTTACCAATTCAAAGCTGTAATGCTGTGCTGGAAGTGGTGAAAGGATTTTGTCATTTACAGCTCAGCAAGGATGGCACTGTGCTAATCATATGCTTACAGACTTTGCTGTAGAAATGGCAAAAGACTTTGCCCCTTTCTATTTCAGCGTGGAATGCACTTTGCTGATCCTGTGCTTAAAAACTTTTCTAGAAAAGCAGCCTTTTGAGGTGACCACATTTAGAGTATCGCTGGTGTTGTAGGATGCTCTGTACTGGAGCTCCTCTCCATCTAAACTTGGGAACTACACAGAGTTATTCCTTCTCTTCTGCATGATTAATGTTTCATTCTAGGCATGAAACAGTATTGTTTTGAATGATACTGGGTGCTCCCTTGTACCTGGACAAAGCTAAATCTCCCTGAAGAGCTATACTTACAGCGAAAGACATGTGAAGTGTTGCTTTTTCTCATTCTATGTTTGTTTGGGTAATATTCTATCAATTCAAAGCTATGATACTGTGCATGGAGTGGTGAAAGGTTTTTGTCATTTACAGCTTGGCAAGGGTGGTACTATGCTAATTATATGCTTGCAGACTTTGCAGTAATAATCCCAAAATACTTTGTCCATTTCTAGCTTGGTGGGTGGCACTGTGCTAATCCTATGCTTAAAAACTTTGCTAAAAACAATAACATTTGAGGTGAAAAGATTTAGAATGCTGCTGGTGCTCCTGGGTGCTTTATACTGGAGCTGCTCTCCACCCAAACATGGGAGCTAGCCAGAGTTCTCTCTTCTCTTTTGCATAATGTATCAATCAATCAATGCCTGAAAGGTTATTGTTTTGACTTATACTGGGTGCTCTCTTGTGGCTGGACACATCTATACCTCTCCTAAGAGCTGTAATAATAGTGGAAACACTGTAAGGGTTTGCTTTTGCTCATTCAAGGTTAGCCTGGAAGGTAATTTACCAATTCAAAGCTGTAATACTGTGGCTGGAGTGGTGAAAGGTTTTTGTTAATTACATCTTGGCAAGGATGCCACTTTGTGAATCATATGTTTGAAGACTTTGCTATTTAAATGGCAAAAGACTGTCCCTTTCTAACTTGGCTTAAAGGGCACTGTGCTAATCCCATGCTTAAAATATTTACTAGAAAAGCAGACATTTACAATGAGCAGATCCAGGTCCTCATTTATGAGGCCATATTGGTACACTAGGCCACCAGAGCGTCATTGTTTTGACTTTCCGGTAGTGCAATGTGCCAGGCCATAATTACAAGGCCACGCAAAGCCACCTAGTGTGGCTTTTCATGACCTTGTAAATATGGTCCCCTTTCACGCATAACATTGTGTGAAATGGGCATTCCATGGGTAATTCTGTGGGTGTTCCCATGCAACACCCATGAAATTCTAAGGAATTTGATGCATTCCCAGATTTACGAGTCTGGGAATGCGTCAGATTCCTACGCTACCTCGGAGGTGGCATAGAAGTGACACAACAGGAGAAATATCTTTATTTCTACCCCTTTGTACCTCCTTCTATGTGTGCTGCATTCTGAGGCATGCATAGAAAGAAGAAAACACTTCTTGATTGTTTTTGTGCAGGAAGGTGTCCCCTCCTGCAGAAAAACAATCATCCCCACAACACAGGCATCCTTGCACCATGCTAGGCAGCAATTTGAGTGCCAGCACAGGAGGGAGGACAGAACTGCACCGTATCTTGTAGACATTGTGCATTTCTACCCTTTCCTGGTGGCTCAGGGCGGTACAGCAAGACACTTGCTGTGCTACCCTGAACCACCGGGCATGTAAATAAGCCCCTTAGGACCCCATTGACGAGGCTCTAGCATACACTTTACCACTGGAGTGTCATTTTTTTTAATGCTCCAGTGGCACAGTGTGCCAGACCATATTTACAAGGCCACTCAAAGACACCTTGTGTGGCTTTTCATGGCCTCGTAAATATGGTCCCCTTTCATGCATAACTCTGTGTGAAAGGGGCAGTCAAAGGGTGTTGCTTTAGGTGTTCCCATGCAACACCCATGAAATGCTAAGGAATTTGATGCATTCCTAGATTTACAAGTCTGGGAATGCGTAACATTCCTACCCCACTTGAGGGGTGGCATAAGAACCATGCAAAGGGAAGAAATATATTTATTTCTTCCTGTTTTTCCTCTTGTGATTTTTGTGCAGGAAGGTGTCCCACCCTGCACAAAAACACTTGTACCCTCAACACAGGCATCCTTACACCATGTTGCAATGGTGCCTGCTTTGGCGCTAAGCAGCAATTTGTGCACCACTGTGCCTTTTCCCTTTTCCCGGCTGTGCAGGGCAGTCCAGCAGGGCCATTGCTGTGTCACCCTGCACCATGGGCCTTGTAAATGAGGCCCTTAGAGTGTTGCTTGTGTTGCAGAGTGCTCTCTACTGGAGATGCTCTCCACCTAAACTTGGAACTCCCCAGAGTTCTCTCTTCCCTTTTGCACAGACACACACACACATGCACACACTTTCTCTGTCTCTTTTTTATACTTACCTTAAATGGACTTTCATGCATGGTAAAGGCATAAACCTTTTAAATTAAGGGGAATATTCATCAAAGTTTTGCGTTGCTCTTGCATAGGGCAAGGGTGCCTGTGTTTGCCCTATGAAGCACATAGTGTGCCAGCGCTGGGAAAAGCTAGGAATGTGCAGTGCAATGTTAGGTATGCCACATTCCTGCCCGTTCCCTATCATGCAGCACGGCATTTCACAGCACAGCAAGGTGACTTGGGGGCATAATTAAAAGCCCTGTGAGCCACCGGAGCACCACTTTTTCTCATGCTTCGGCGGTGCAGACTGCAGAATCATATTTATGAGACCACTCAGCCAATTTGCATGACTTTTCATGACCTCATAGATGTGGCGTAAGTCAAGGTATCAGAAGTTACTGTTTTGCCTTATTTTGCACTAAGGAAGAATCCATGGGCATTGCTGTAGGTTTTCCCATGCAACTCCCATGGGTTTTGATGCATTCCCAGATTTACAAGGGCTTGTAAACCTGAGAATGCATCAAAATCTTACACCTCCCCTGGGGAGGCATAACGAGGGGCAATATCTTTACTTCTCCTCAGTTTTTCCTCTTTGTGTGGTGCATTCTGTAGCATACAAAGAAAGGAAAATGCCTTCATGGCTTGTTCTCCGCATGAAGGTACCCCTTCTTCCACAAAAACAATCCTGCATGCAACTGAGGTACCCTTGCACCATGGTTCAAGGGTGCCTGAGTTGGTGCTAGCCTAACTGAATGGCACCAGCACAGTGGAAAGGCCAGGAATGCACTGTAATTCATAAATATGGTACATTCTTGCTGCCCTGCGCCACCATTCTAGTAAGTATGCCCCACGGTGTACTGCTCTATGTGACTGAATGATAAATATGTCCCTAATTTCTGTTTAAAATCCTCCAAGGCTGCTTTTAAGTGACTGTTCTCAAACAAAAGTGTTTTTCTGTGATTTGTGATTTTGATTACCTTCGTTTGGTGTCATATTATGGCCCTGATTTACATCTGGGAGGAGGGGAATATACTGTCACAAACTTGACAGATGTCCCATTTGCCGTATTACAAGTGTGAGAGGAGACCTCTTTTTGCATGGTTAGCCCCCTCTTTTTGCCTGATGTTGATGTGTCCTAGAAGTTGGTAGTGCCCAGGGCCCCTGCTAACCAGGTTCCCTGGGCCAGAGCTCTTTCCCTAAATCTGTTCTGATGCTTGGCACAATTGGATACACTCTTACATATCACTGTAAGTCCCTAGTAAATGGGTATCCCAGTAACCAGGGCATGGGATAGTATGGGGTGGGCACCTGAGGGCAGCAGAACTGAGTGTGCCACCGTCTAGGGCCCTGCACCCAGATACACCGAACACTGCCATTTCAGGCTGAGTGCAAAGGTGCAAACCCAAAAAGGAAAACCTGACATGGCACACTCCCTGTGTGCCCCAACCACCCTACACTTCATATGATGTGGATAAGTCACCCCTCTGGTAGGCCTTACAGCCCTACGGCAGGGTGCACTATACTTTATGTGAGGGCATAGTTGCATGAGAAATGTGCCCCCAATGTGTCCTTGCCAAACCTGGGACATAGTGAGTGAACAGTACAGCCATTCTTAAGTACATGTACTGGACACTGGTCATATATGAGTTCCCTAGTTACATGATGGCCACTCTGCACCCTGGGTTTTTTGGTATCAAACAACTCAGAATATTAAATCCAAACTGGTACCAGTATTGGATTTAACACTAAAAGTACCCAGGGGTCATCTTAGAGGTGCGTCCTGCAAAGACTAACCTAACTGGCATAGTTGCTGACTGATTCCATCCAGCCTGCCTCTTCCAGATGGCCAAACACAAAACTGGGGGAGAGCTACGGCTTTCTGGTTTGTAACACAGTGCCCTTTCTGAATGGAGGAGCTACCACCCCTTCTCTCAGGAATGCCCACTCTGCTGGTGGTGAGCTTCAAAGGGTTACTACATTGAAACTCAAGCCCCCAGACCTGCTGCTAGCAACAGATGGCTTTCCCCTTTGTCAACCCCCACTTTTGGCTGGAGCAAAAGCGAGAAACTACACAAAGGGTAGGAGGGGTCTCACTGAGCATGCTCCACCCCTAGGGGCTTGCAGGCGAAGTGGACCCCCATTTCATTTTCCTCCATGTTGGATGGTAGGGAAATATCCAATGAGGTTTAAGGAAGTGACCCTTCCCACAGGACGTAGTCACTGTAGTGGGTGTAACCACCAAAGGGTAAGTGTCCCATTGGACACTACCAGGTTTCCCCAAAACACCCACTAAATTCAGCATTTAGCAGGCTCCCCTAGAGCAAGAACTTAGATTCATCTGGAGGAAAAGAAGACAGAACCAAAGAACCTGACAGGGCAAGAACAGGCGACCTACTGCATCAGAAGAGCCTCCAATACCCCTGCTTGCTGCACCAGAGTCCTGACAATCACCGCTGTGGAGGAACTGACCACTGGACTGACCTCAAAAGACCCAGAGGACTCCAGGCTTTGCAAATAGCCAGAGATCTCCAGTAACCAGTAACCTGGCGAGGGTCACTTCACCGACTGGACAATATCTCTGCAACCGGAAGTCGCAGCCAGACCCGATGACAGACCAACATCACCCCGGATGAGACCTGCAAGTGTGCCTTTGGTGGGATAGCGCCCTCCCATCGCAGAGTTGTGCTAATAACCCAGGTACTGGTCAGTGCTCATTGGACCATCCCAAAAACAGCTTCCCCAAAGCTGCAACTGGACCAGGAGGAAGCCCCAGTCAAGGGACTTAATTGACACCCCAGACCTCCCACCAGAGCACCCATAACTTCCTGCAAGGCCCACAGAAGAAGACTTACCTCTAGCTCCAAAAGTTCTCTTTACGCACAGCATCCAAGGCCTTCAAATAGCCCTGCACCCGGCCACCCTGAGCCGTGCATCGTGGGATCTGCTGTGTACCCCAGGTCCCCAACTCATTGCGACCTCAACAGCCCAAGGGGATGCCCAGGCACCATATTCTAATCTGAAAACCAGCTTCTTTTCCAAGTGGCCCATCCAGGCGGCCCTGTGTCTGTGCCAAGATACATTCCAACCCTGCTCCCCTCGGAATGGGGAGCCGCCCGAGGCTCTCCAGCTGGCACAGTGTGCCCATCGACTACTCTGATCACCCTGCAAAAGAAGAGACTGGTAACTCAAATGTACTGTTTTTAGTGACTGCCTATTGATTCCCATGGTGTGTAATTACACACAGAAAGACTTAGGGGCATATTTATACTCCGTTTGCGGCGGATTTGCGTCGGTTTTTTTTTAACGCAAATTTGACGCAAAACTAACTCCATATTTATACTCTGGCGTTAGACGCGTCTAGCGCCAAAGTCCATGGAGTTTGCGTCACTTTTTAGCGTGGACACCTACTTTGCGTTAATGATATGCAAGGTAGGCGTTCCCGTCTAAAAAATTGACTCCGAGGCATGTGCGCCGTATTTACACTCCCGGGCAAAAATCACGCCCGGGAGTGGGCGGGTCAAAAAAAATGACGTCCAGCTGCTTTTGCGTCGTTTTTTAGCGCCTGGTCAGGGCAGGCGTTAAGGGACCTGTGGGCTCGGAAGGAGCCCAGAGGTGCCCTCCCAAGGCCCCCAGGGACCCCCCCTGTCACCCTTGCCCACCCCAGGAGGACGCCTAAGGATGGAGGGACCCATCCCAGGGAACATAAGGTAAGTTCAGGTAAGTAATTTTTTTTTTTTTGTGTGTGGCATAGGGGGGCCTGATTTGTGCCCCCCTACATGCCACTATGCCCAATGACCATGCCCAGGGGACAGAAGTCCCCTGGGCATGGCCATTGGGCAAGGGGGCATGACTCCTGTCTTTGCTAAGCATGGCGCTTCAGAATGGCGTTAGCCGGCGTTAACTTTTTCGATGCACAACTGCGTTGGCGCAGTTGTGCGTCGAAAAGTATAAATATGGCCCTTACTTTATTAAAACTTTGAAAAGTCATAACTCAAAAAATACTTAACACATCTTAAAGATCTTGTTCTTAAAATGTATATAATAGTCTGATGTATTTCTATAAATTCTGGTCTGAATTTATTCATTAAGTGTGTGTGGTGCATGATTGGATTTATGAGTAAAGCAAATAATTAGCACATCTCCTCGATTAGCCTAACTGCTCGACCAGCTACCTTAAAAATGGGAGCATTAGGTGGTCTAATTTTTACCTCTGGTAACCAACGTGTGGTTGCCTTGTCCCCCTGCACAGGGTGCCTAGTTTTGCAGACCACATAGTGGGCCACCCTCCAGAACAAGTTTCATTATATCCAATAGAAAATGCAAAATGGTCGGTGGGAGATCCTTCATGTTTCTGTTGGTGTAGGAAAGTACCCTAATTTTGGCATGTTACCCCCAATTTCTGTCTGATGTTAGTGTGTTTTGACTATGTCACTGGGATCCTGCTAGTCAGGGCCCCAGTGCTTATGGTTTTTGGCCTGCTTGTCAGTATGTTTCACTGTTTTCTAAAGTGTCACTGGAGTCCTGCTAACCAGGACCCCAGTGCTCATGCTCTCTCTGTTTCTAATTTTGTCCTTACACACTGGTAACCCAGTATTTCACTCCAAATTGGCATACTGGTCCCCCCTTATAAGTCCTTATTATATGGTACCTAGGTACCCAGGGCATTGGGGTTCTAGGGGATCCCTATGGGCTGCAGCATTACATTTGAGCCCATGCAAGGATTCTACAGGACTGCCATTGCAGCCTGTGTGAAATACTGCATGGCCTATTTCACAGCCATTTACACTGCACCAGGTCACTTATATGTCACCTATATGTCAGGCCTTCCAATACTGAAGGCTGGGTGCAAAGTACGTGTGTGTGTGTGAGGACATCCCTGCACTAGTAGAGGTGCCCCCATGTCATCCAGGCCCATTTTCGTGGACTTTGTGAGCGCAGGGACGCCATTTTTCGTGTGCTCTGTAAATAGGTCAATACCTATGTCCAGCTTCACAATGGTGACCCCAAATATGCCCATGTAAGGTGTCTAACAACTGGGAAATGTACCTCAATGCTGATTCCAGTATTGGTTGCACAATCCCATGTACTCTGGGGGCTCCACTGTGGACCTGAGTACTGCCATACAAGCCTTCTGAGGTTTGCCAGCCAGCCCAGCTGCTGCCACCCCACAGACAGGTTTCCACCCTCCTGTTGCTTGAGCAGCTCAAGCCCAGGAAGGCAGAACAAAGGATTTCCTTTGGAAGAGGGGTGTTACACCCTCTCCCTTTGGAAATAGGTGTTACAGGCATGGGAGGGGTAGCCTCCCAGAGCCTCTGGAAGTACTTTGAAAGGCACGGATGGTGCCCTCCTTGCATAATCCAGTCTACACCCATTCAGGGACCCACAGTCCCTGCTCTGGCGCAAAACTGCATAAAGGAAAGGGGAGTGACAACTCCCCTGTCCATCACCACCCCAGGGGCCGTGCCCAGAGCTCCTCCAGAGTGTCCCTGGATTTTGCCATCTTGGATACCAAGGTGGTGGGGCACTGTGGGAGCATCTGAGTGGCCAGTGCTTGCAGGTGATGTCAGAGCCCTTCCCTGATAGGTGCTTACCTGTGTAGCTGACCAATCCCCCTTTCAGGCTATTCAGGGTCTCTCTCAGTTTCGGATTGTAAGACTCCACCAGGAATCCTTTGCATCTTTTACTTCATCTTCTACTGACAGAAACACAGCTGAACCCTCCAGGAACTCTACAAACTGCAACAAAGAAGCAAAGACGACTTCTGCAACATTGTAACTTCAGCTCCTGCCAGCAACTGCAAAAGTTTCCCAGTCATGCATCCTCTGAGGACTGCCTTTCTTTAGCCTCCACCAGAAGAACCAAAGGAAACTCCTGTGGAGCGACGGAGTCACTTCCCTGCTTCAGCAGGCACCTCTCTGCAGTGACATCCGGTGGCGTGGGTCCCCTCTCTAGATAACAAGCGTGGATCCAGCAACATGGGTGGTGGACTAAAGTAACCCTGACAGTCAATTTCCAGCTGTCCAACTTTGGAGGAGATAAGAGCTTGCCTCCCTACGCAAGACACTATCTCTGTGCACCGCGTGACTTGCAGTTGCCAAGGCTTGTGTGTGACCTTCCATGAAGTTCTTCATGCATAGCATTGCTTAGGACCCCAGCACTCCATCCTGCAATGCACAACTTCCTGAGTAGTTCTCAGGCATCGTTGGATCCCTTTGTGCCCTGTTGCATGGGCCTCCATTTCCACCTTCTTTGTCTCCGTGTTGTGGGACTCCTGTGCATGCTGCCTGGTCTTCTGAGGGCTCTCTGAGTTGCTGAGAACCCCCTCTGTCTTCCCCTCCTGGTTAGAGGCGAGCAGGTCCCTCCTAGTCCCATGCAGCGCCATCTTCCGCTAACTGTGAGTTTTGCGTGTACCAAGGCTTGTTGGCAGAATCCAGTGAGGCAAACCAGACTGCAATTATCCATCCGGCGTGGGACATCTTTCTACACCAACCAGGAACCCGCATCTGTCTTCTTGGGTGCATAACTGACTTTGTCTTCTCACCGGTGGTTGTTCTTTTTCACCTTCATCCGGGTAAGCAGGGGCTCCTGTTCTCCCTGGACTCTTCAGTGCATCTTGGACTTGGTCCTCTTCTTCCACAGGTCTTGAGGTCCAGGAATCCATTGTTGGTGTCTTGCAGTCTCTTCTGGTTCTTGCATAGTCTTCTATCACAACTTATTGTGTGTTTCAAGAAACTTACTGTGATTTACTCCTGTTTTCCTGGGCTCTGGGTGGGTTCTATTACTTACCTTTGTTGTTTTCTTACACTCCCAGCACCCCTCTACACTCTACACTTGCTTAGGTGGGAAACTAACTTTTGCCTTCCACTATTTTAGTTTATGGTTTGTGTTCCCTCTAGGCCCATTGCAATCTATTGTGATTTTCACTATTTGCACTGTTTCCTGACTGTGTACTTACCTGTTTTTGGATACTAGTGTTTATATTGTGTATATTACTTACCCCCTAAGAGAGTATAGTCTCTAAGGTATTTCTGGCATTGGTGTCACCAAAATAAAGTTCCTTTATTTTTGTAACACTGAGTATTTTGTTTCATGCGTGTAGGTACTGTGTGACTCCAGTAGTATTGCATAAGCTTTGCATGTCGCCGAGACATAATCCTTGGCTGCTCAGCTACACCTACCCCTACATAGCCTGGCTTCTAGACACTGACTACATTTCACTAATAAGGGATACAGACCTGGTATAAGATGTAAGTACCTTTGCTACCCACTACAAAACAAGCCAGCCTCCTACAGTCAGAGTATCCCACCCGCCAAGGTCGTAATCAGGAGGAGCTAATTATTTCAAGTTTGTATTTGAGTCAGGTGCATTCTGGGAGTTGGAGTCCTAACCATCGAAGAGCAACTCAGAGTTTCTGGAACCTTGGGGTGAGTTGTGGACACCTGAAGGACCATCAAAGACCTTCTGGAAGAAGATCCAGAAGTCTGAAGAAGTTTGTGGCAACTTTGGAAAAAAGCTCCATAAGAGGACCGACCAAGCGTTGTGAGTCAAGCCGGTTTACATCGACTGCGAATGGCCTGACTTCAGGTTCATCCTGCTGAAAAGCTCTGGAACCCCAGACTTCCAAGATTTCACCAGGGGGTTCATGGAAAAGCGATCGAACAATGTTGACTCAAAGCTTGCTGTGGAGAGTCGTCCTACGACAGAGAGAAAAAGTTACAAAAAAGTGACAAAGTCTGAATGTAACCCACACAGCCTATCAGAGGAGGGCTCCAGGAAGGTCGGATCCAATTTCAAGTTTGGCCTGGATAAAGATTTCCATCATAAAAAATCATCCAAGTCTGAAGGTAGTAATCTCCACTGAGTTCTCCTGCGATGCATATCCAAAGAAGGTTCCAGGGAGGTCGGATCCAATCTGCAACTCCGTCCCAGTGAGAAATTCGTCCTGAAAAATTCATTATGAACATGGCGGTAATCACTGCTCTGCCGACGGTGGCGATAACTACAGCCAACAGGCTGGTGGTCCGGACCAGCCAAATAATGAAGCACATGAGAAATAGCCAGCGGGAAATCCACACACTGCCAGCATTGGAGTGCCTACAACGATGGAAGAGGCC
This sequence comes from Pleurodeles waltl, assembly GCF_031143425.1. Lineage (NCBI taxonomy): Eukaryota > Metazoa > Chordata > Amphibia > Caudata > Salamandridae > Pleurodeles > Pleurodeles waltl. Next base: position 423,947,975 of record NC_090437.1, read on the forward strand.
ACCCACAGGCCGACGGGAAGGCCCCACCTGCCCAACAAATAATGAAGCACAAGACCGCGTGGCAGAAATGAACCAAATAAAAGGAAACACTCACCGTAGGCACACACATCACGCCGAAGCAGACATGGAGAGAGAGTTGCAAATAATGCCAGTCCTGCTCCTTGCAATAGACTTCCACGACCGTGACCGCCGACTAAGACGACGACGGTAAGTACCGCAACCTAGTACACATGGGAAGAAAGGGCACAGTTACACACCCACCCAACCCACCCACCCTGCAACGCACTCCCAACCCCTCCCACCATCACAAGCCATACACACAGGAACAAGAGGTACTTACCCAACACAAGGCACATAAAACCTGCCCAAAGTACACACATGTGCACACCACACCCCCACAATAAAATGATGAACCACGTCTCCATATTGTACCAACAGCAACACTGGGCACACAAACTTTAATAGAACATTAAAATGTAATGTCCAAATAAGGCCATTGGCCAGTCCACGATGAACAGGCTGTAGGGCCCAAATGGCCTGAACTTGACTCCCACATGTGCACCTGATACTCCACCGTAAAGGGACATCAATGGGACAGCCAGGCACCTCAGGGAACAGGGGCAGGAGGTGGCAGGGTTAGGGACTAACTTCTGAGGGGGGTCTGGGCTTACGTTTGGGAGGTGGAAGGGGTTTGGGTTTGCTCTTGGAAGGTGGGGGAGCGGGCTTGCACGGGGGGGGGTGGCAGATGGACCTGGGGCAATACAAGGCTTCTTCCTTTCTTGGGAAGGGGCACGGGAATGGGAAGGGCAGACTGGGGCGGATTTATACGAGGAAAGAGTGGACAGGGCAAGGAGATGGGCACTTTTAGGGACGAGATGGGGTGGGCCAGTGGGTTCGAACAGGTCAAAACAGGAAAGGAAAAGATTTTTAGGGGCAGTGGGGTGGACATGGAGGAAGGTGTGGGAGTGGAGGTAGAGGGAGTGCTTGTAACTGGTGTAGGTGTGCTGGACGTGGATGCAGGTGCCTGTACAGTATGCTGAGGTGTGGAGGATGTATGCTGAGTGGGTGTCTGGTAACGTTTGAGTGTCTTGGGAGGGGGGGTGGACACAGTGGGACAAGACAGGCAGCCAGTGTAAATGGATGTTGTCTGGGTGTTTGCAGGTCTGGTGAGTATGCTGCATGTGTCAGTCAATGTTGTTGTGGTGAGTGTAGGTGTGGTGTTTGGGGTAGATGACTGTATGTCTGATGTTGTAGTGACTGCAAGAATGGGGCCAGCAGCAGTGACTGAGGGTGCAGTGCATGTGGGTGTGCATGTTGAGGTGAGAGACAGGGAGGCGGGAGAGGTGGACACACTGGGGGAAGTGGATGTTGTCGTGTGTGCCTTTGTATGTTGGCCTTGTGTATGCCTGTGGTGGGAAGCATGGTGCTTGTGTTTCTCTGTTTGCTTCTTGTGTGTTGAGGTGTGTGCATGGCTGTCTGAACGTGTGCTTGGGATGGGTGAAGGGAGTGGGGTGCTGGAAGGGGTAGAGATGGTTGGATGTGGGACGGAAAGACCAGGGACACTGGCTGCCGTCAAAGAGGAGGCCAGAGACTGAAAAGATCTCTGTAGGCCAGACATGGCACTGTGAATGCCTTCCAGGTATGCATTGCATTGCTGCATCTGGGATGCTAGCCCTTGGATGGCATTCACAATGGTTGTCTGCCCTACAGAAATGGTCCTCAGGAGGTCAATAGTCACCTCCATGAGGGCAGCAGGGCTGACTGGGGCAGTGGATGAGGTGGCTGGGGCGAAGGAGACGCCCACCCTTCTGGATGAGCGGGCACGGGCAACTGGGTGGGGAGCAACTGGGAGGGCGGTGATGGTATGGGGTGGCGGAAGATGACAAAGAATGGGTGGGCCCACTAGGGTCCGCCACCACCAGGGAGCTCCCATCGGAGGAGGTATCAGAGTCACTACCACCAGTGGTAGTTGCCTCTCCCATGGTACTCCCCTCGCCCTCCAACCCACTGGTCCCCTTGGCGTTGGTCGACTCTGCCTCCTTGGAACCGTGGGCCTCTGCACCCCCACTCACTGGTGCCACTGCTCCCTCGCCAGATGATGCTGATGTACACAAAGAACACAAGAGCACAGGTGTGGGGAGGCAACACATGGGAGAAATCTGTAAATACCTGAATGGTTGTACATATTTGGTGCACACACATTCCCATCCAGGTCTCACACCTACACGCAGCACCTACAACTATAGTCATGATTATGCCCCTGACTAGTGGCCACTACCCCAGCATAAAACTCATTTTCCACATGACCCATGGACCTGATGAACTGTTAGACCTGCCCTAATGATTTCTGTGCCCATAGAGGGCAGGACTGCTGGAATACACCTGTCAGAGTGCCTGGCACTAGACATCATACATACTTCTGCAACCAAACACATCCATCAAAGTGTTATGGAACCGTGTTTGTACTCACCCCCTTGTGGCTGCTGTGCTGCATTCTAGCGCCCCTCCAAATCCGGATATGCCACCACTGCACAACGTGGCTGTGAGGAGAGCTATCCCCCTACTAGAGGAGGAGGATGCTGTACATCCAGATCTGCTACCTGTGAAAGGGGATGAGAGTGATGGTGAAGACGAAGAGGGGGAAGATGTCCACTCCAGGAACTAGCTGATCCAACTGTACTTCCAGTGACAATGAGGTACTATTCACTGATGATGTTGTCTGCAATGCATAATGTCTGTCTGACTCATTTGTTTGGGGATGTGGGGTCTGTAGCCATTGACACTGTTACCTGAAGAATAAGGTGGCATGTGCCATGGAAACAAACATGGTGTACATTTTGGTTAACTTAACTCCAGATAATGTTGTGCATGGGGTACCATTCCTGCAAGGTATGATTATGGAAGTGACTGGAAAATGCATTTACAATTACAATTGAATCTACATAATGACAGGGGACATACAAATTGGTGTATATGTGTTTTATTTGGTGTCACAAATACATTGGTGCGCTGTACAGTGATAGGGAGTGGGCTAATGGTGGATGTCCATACTAGGTACATGGGCTCAGCGCTGGTTGCAGTGGGTATAGGTCCCTATGTCCCTTGCAAGTTGTTAAGTTGCTATTAGCAGGTGAGGATGGTAACACAGTGGCACACTTGAGAGACAGTTCAGGTCAAAGTTACTTCTTTGTGGGGGCCTTGGTCTTGGCAGGTGTTCCAGTGCCATATCTGAGTCTGAGGGACAACTTGAGTGTCTGGTGCTGGGCTGCACGGGTAGGGGTGCTGGTCTCTTGTGTGTCCTCTGACAGTGGCACCAGTCCAGTTGCTGCTGCTGATGTAGAGGGCTGGTCTGTGTCCTGGGCAGTGGTAGGGGCTTCCAGCTTTGTAGGGGTCTCAGGCTGGGTTGTGTAGTGGTGCTACCTCACCCCTGCAATAGTGGCCATGGTGGCATTGAGTTGTTTCTACTGCTCCATGGTCTCTTGACGTTGGGCTATCTGCAGCCTTTGACTCTGCTCCAGGCTGGCCAGGATCTGTCCCATCCTGTCTTGTGTATGGTGGTATGCTCTCAGGACCTCAGAGATCACCTCCTGGCACTGGCACTCCTTGGCCTTTCTGTCAGGGTGGCATGGGTGGTGGTGCCTGTGGGGGGGAATGGACATCCATGTAACATGTACTAATTCAAATTAGAATGCACAGCTCTGCCTTATTTTGTGCTGTTTATTCCCCTGTCGGGCCATGCAGGGACCTATTGTGGGGTTGTCCTAACATTTTGCATCGGATGTGGAGGTGCATTGCGGGTGCAGTGGCACCATTGTGATTCCTTGCAGGGGTAGGTGGCTGTGCACAGGGGGAGGGATGTGGGCCTGTTAGTGGGTTTGTGGACATGCAGGGTGACTAGATGTAGTGATTGTGGCCTGGGTGAGGTAGGGGTCCTGGTGGTAGTTGGAGGGGTGGGGTGGTACATGCATTACAGGTGTGGTGGATATGAAGTAATTGTAGATGACTTACCTGAGTCCAGTACTCCAGTGAGTCCAGTGATGCCTTCTGGGTGCATGATAGCCAGTACCTTCTCCTACCAGTCGGTGTAGTTGGGGTGTAGGTGGGGGTCCTCCCGCAGTCTTCTGGACCGCAATGTTTTGCCTGGATGCCATTGACCTCACCTTCCCACATAGGTCGTTCCATCTCTTGGGGATGTCGTCCCTTGTGCGTGGATGGTTTCCCACTGCCTTGACCTTTTTTACTATTGTCTGCCATAACTCCATATTCCTGCGATGGGTGTGTGCTGGACCTGTGACCCAAAGATTTGTGGCTCGACCTTCAGTATTTTGTCCACCATTGTTCTTAGCTCCCTATCTGTGAAGCGGGGGTGCTTAGGGGGTGCCATGGTGTGTGTTGTGGGTGGTGTGTTGTAGGATTATTGGTGAGGATGCTGTTGGGTGTGTGACTTGTGTGAAGTTGCATTCAGTGTATGCATGTTGTGTTGTCAATCTCAGTTGTCCTATTGGCAATGCAAAGGATTGTGGGGTGTGTATGTGAATGTTTTATAGTGTTGTGGATGTGTATCAGGTGTGTGGGTTTCAAACTTGCCAATGTGTGCATTTCTTGCTGTTGGGTCCACTTGCTGACTGTGGCAGTCCGTACCGCCAATGGTCGTTTGACATCCACTATCCGCTACAGTGATTTATGCATCATTATCTGGGGGGTGGGGATTTGTCTGCTTGGCGGTGGCGTGGTGGAGTGTGCAGCCTTTCCGCCATCAAGGGCCTTGGCATTGGATGGCGGTAGCAGAATTTTTGGAGGTTTCTGTTTTTGGCATCATTATATGTCGGTGTGCTGTCTTCTGTTCACCATCGCCACGGCGGTCGGCGTTGTTTCCCGCATTGTTCATATTGACCACCTAAGTCCAAAGGCAAAATTTTGACAGAGGGCTCCTGCTCACTGTAGCCGAGTAGGGCTCCATCACAGTCAGCCTAAAATTTTGGCTATGCCCCGGTCAAGTGCAACCAGATGTCCAGATTAGTGCTTTTATTTTCTATTCGCTAAAAATACATTTAGGCCCTCATTATGACATTGGGGGTAAGTTCGGCTTACCACCATTCAGACTGCCGCCAACTTACAGCAGCAGCGGCGAATAACCGCCAATCATATTATGACACACACGTACAAATCCGTCACTATACAGCCACACACACAAGTCCGCCAGCCCAAAGGTCAGTGATGAACTGGTGGTAGCAAAACTTACACTGTAACGCAAACGGAACTACACCCACAACATTATGACCCACGAATCACTGCGGCGGACATTGAATGGCGCTCAACCATTGGAGGTACATACCGCTGCACTCAAAATACACACACTCAAACAAAACAACACCACATTGGACAATTACAACTACACCCACCTGACACACATACACACACCACACCCACACACCCACACCACTATAAAACACACACCCACAATACCCACATCCCTTTACTACTAGAAAGAATTGCCACCAGAGAGAGATACAGCAAGAGCACCCACACAACCAGAGCCACATAACACCATCACCCATACTCCATCCACGCACCATGCATCACACACCCCAACACATCACCCCACACACCCTCATACACACCACTCACACTACACCCATGGTACCACAACGACACCCCAGTTTCTCAAAGGAGGAGCTAAGGGCCATGGTGGAGGAAATCATCCGGGTAGAGCCACAGCTATTTGGAACACAGGTGCAGCAGACATCCATTGCTAGGAAGATGGAGCTATGGCGGAGAATCGTGGACAGGGTCAACGCCATGGGACAGCACTCCAGAAAAAAGGGATAACATCAGTAAGAGGTGGAATGACCTATGGGGGAAGGTGCATTCCGTGGCAGCAAGACACCAAATAGCTTTACAGAGGACTGGTGGTGGACCCCCACCTCCTCCCCCACAACTGACAACATGGGAGGAGCAAGTCTAGGCAATCATGCATCCTGAGGGCCTGGCAGAAGTAGGAGGAGGACTGGACTCTGGTAAGTCAACTCTCTATTACTATCACCCCCCTTCATGCATGCCATCACACACCCCGACCCTCACCCTCAGTCCCATCAATCCACTCCATCCCACACACCTCACCATCACAACTCACTCATCCTAATACCAAGCCCTGCATGCAACACCAATGCATGGACCCCCCTCACAGACCTGCATGGACACCTATCACCACTGCATGCACACTGGAGAGAATTGCCTAGCCCACCAAATAGCAACTCACACAAAGGCTAACCTGCCAGGGCAACAACAACCATAGAGGGCAACACACCCATGCACAATATGTCACATGCAGAAACAATAACACTGCATTTACATCACCACAGGTCCCACAGCCAATGTCACCGGAGAAGAGGTGGCAGCAACATCCACCCCCACCCCTCCCCAGAAGAGCCCCACAGTGATGACAGCAGCTCTGGACGCCTGGATCTGGATGACCAACCTGGCCCATCAGGGATCTACGGACAGTCAGTTACCCAGGCACAGTCACACACCACCACAGAGCCTCCCCGCCTCAGGAAACACCACCACAACACCCACCCAGCGGGACCATACCTCTGTCCCCAGGATGCATCAATCAGCAGTGTGTCCACCACTACAAGGACCCCAGGACACCCCACCAACACAGGACGATCAGAGACCTGGGGTCAGTGGTAGTGAGCACACAGTTCAGGGGACAGAGGCACAGGACAACAGGGAAGTTGGGAGGACTGCTGTGTGACAGGGGGAGGACAGGCCCAAGGAACCAACGCTCCAGGAGACACTCACCGCGATCCTAGGAGCATATGAACATTCTCAGGATACGGTTGGCCAGATACTGGACAAGTTGCAGGAGAACATACGGCTGCAGGAGGGACAGTACCTGGGGATCAGGGAGGACTTGAAGGACATCAACACCACCCTTGTCACCATTGCAGGGGTGCTGGCAGACATAGCCAACACTATGAGGGAGGCAGTGGCACACCACTGGGCCCCTGACAGTAGCCAAACCGATGAACAGCCCTCTACCTCCGCTGCCGCTAGTGGACAGGAAGCCCCGCCACAGGACCAACAGGCCACCAGCACCCCTCCCCCTGCAGAAGGAGAACCACCCTTGGACAATGCACCTGTGATAGATAGACTTGACTCTATCCTGGACTTTCCTCCACCATCACCCCAGCCCATTGCACATCCCCCTCTACTTCTTAGCACTTGAATAAACACCTTTGGAGAATGTCAAATGATTTAAGTATGTATTCTTTTAACAAGGTTTAAACATTGCAATTTGACTGTACATTAATGTATACATAGGAATGACCTGTAGTTTGCTGCAGTCAACACACCAGGATCGATAGTGGGGCACAAATATCTGCAAATAGAGATGCCGAAGGGTACAGTGAGTGGGCATAGAAGTGGTAAAATCAGCCTGCCAGTGACAATGTCAAACGAAAAACTGTCAATTAAATGTGAAGTTACAAATTATTGCACTTCTGTTGTCCTCATCCTCATCCTCTGCCTCCTCCTCTTCACTGCCCACAGGGTCCACTGCTGCCACACGGCCATCTCCAGCCTTATCCTCCTGCAGAAAAGGCACCTGGCGATGTAAGGCAAGGTTTTGCAACACACAGCATGCCACGATGATCTGGCAGACCTTCTTGGGTGAGTAGTACAGGGATCCACCTGTTAGATGGAGGCAACGAAACCTGGCCTTCAGGAAGCCAAAGGTCCTCTTTCTAATTCTTCTTGTTCGCCCATGTGCCTCATTGTAATGTTCCTCTGCCCTTGTCTTGGGATTCCTCACAGGGGCAGGAGCCATGAGAGGTTGGGGTAACAAGAGTCACCTGCAAATATCGAGGGACAACTGTTAGACACACTAACCCATAGGGCCCACACCATACCCATACACCAACATATACTGGGTGGGAACCAGGGCTCACCTATTAACCACACCCTGTGCCTCCGAAGTTGAGCCATCACATCTGGGATGCTGCTGTTCCTCTAAATGCATCATGCACAGACCCAGGATTTTTTGCATTGATGTGGGAGATGTACTGGTCCATCAGGCACAACATCTGCACATTCATGGAGTGAAAGCTCTTTCAATTTCTGAACACCTCTTCATTTGGCCAGGGGGGACAAATGCAATATGTGTACCCAATAATGTTGGGGATATGTTCCTTTGCACAGAAATCAGCTTTCAATGTGGCCAAATCCTCCATCTGGGGGAAAACCATGTAGCTGCACATGTGTTTTATAAGGGAAGAGAACACTCTGGTCAGCACTATTGAGAACATTGGCTTAGACATTCCTGCTGCCAAGCTCACTGTCACTTGGAAGGAGCCAGTTTCCATGAAATGTAGCACTGATAGCACTTGCACAAGAGGAGGGATCCTGGTGGGGTAACGGATAGCGGAGATTAGGTCAGACTCCAATTGGGCACACAGCCCTGTGAGAAGAATGTGCCTGTCCTCCATTGTTGCCAAGTCCCCAGGGGTCTGTATACGGGGGATGTCTCCATCTCCTATTCATCCACAGCGGTTGCAATCTATGGGGCAAAATGGTGAGCAGCTGGTCAGTATCTCATATTTCCAACCACTACACTTTAATGCATGTTGTGATTATAACAGTATTTTGTTGGAGAGGTCCAAATGGTGCATATGTGTACTGTGACGCAGTTAGGAGCCATGGCCTGCACCACCCACTGAAATGGCGCCCTGTATGGAGGGACATGTGGAAATGAGGTAATTCCGCTGATGTTGTGCGCCATTGTGGGAGGTGGTCGAGAACCGCCGTGCAACTCCTCATTGGTTATCATTGGGCCCTATGGGATGCAGTGGCCGATGGTGATGTATGCCGGCGGTGACGGTATGCACCGCCACGGACGTGACCGCCATTTTCTATCTGTTCACTCACTTGCTACCTGACCTTCAACAGGAGAGGACCTACACTACACGTGGTGCTGTGGACTGTGTCTGGAACTGACCACGGATCGTGTCACTGGGGAAAGGGCCTCTGCCTTCACCTCGGCGGAGTTGGAGAGGCTGGTGGATGGGGTCTTACCCCAGTACCGACTGCTGTATGGACCTCCAGACCAACAGGTGAGCACACTGTGAGCACGATGCATGGGACATGAATGCATGGAGTGGTGTGTGTGAAGGACTCGTGGGGAGGGGGTTGGTGGATGTCCCCTGGGCAGCGTGCATCATGTATGCTGGGCCATGTCTGTGCGTTAGGGGATAAGAATGGCTATGGTGGGCCTTGAGTGGAACAGGCAGGACGGTCAGACTAATACCATTCTCTGTGTCCATTTCCCTGCAGGTCAGCGCCCATTAGAAAAAGGATATATGCCATTGCCAAGAACATGTGGACCCTGGAGGTCTACGGCAGGCGGAGTACTCACTGTTGGAAACGGTGGGAGGACCTGAGACACAGGGCACGGAAGACGGTGGAGGCCCATCTGGGGATGGCATCCCAATGAGGAAGGGGTGCCCGTTGAACCCTAACCCCGCTGATGGCCCGCATACTGGTGGTGGCCTGTCCGGAGCTGGATGGGCACTTGGGGGCATCACAGGAGCCACAAGGGGGTGAGTACAGTGCCCCAATATACAACTTGCGCCTTGTGGGGTGGGATCCAGGTGGGGGATGTGGGACTGTGGGTGCCCCTGGGCCAGGCCTGACATTGCAGAGTAGGTCCCATGTTGGACAGGGTTCTGAAGTGAAAGTACTACAACCAAGCTAGTAGGCATCCCTTCCTGGCCAGGGGTCTGTGGGTCTCAGGTATGCTGCAATTGGCGTTAGGTGTTCCTATCCATGGGCTGGTGACTAGCATTGTGACTGGTAGTGCACTGCCTAGTGCGTAGGGCTGTTCCCTGTGTGTGTGTGTTGTGTACCCCAATGGTGATGTTGGTGCCGCCATTGACCAAGTGTATTCTTTGTCTCTTCCCCCCTTCTTGTTTTGTCACCCTGTCCTTATGTGCATTAGCATCATCTGGCGGAGGAGCAGAGGCACCGGAGGGAGCAGCATACCATAGGACCCAGGATGCCGAATCCACTGACGGTGAGGGCACCAGTGAGATGGAGGGCGAGGGAGCACCACGGCGGAGACTGGAGGGAACAGTTCTGACACGGATACCTCCTCCGATGGAAGCTCCCTGGTGGTGACGGACACCTCTGTACCCACTCCAACTACAGGTACAGCTGCCTCCCTCGTACCAGCACCACCCTCCCAGCAGCCCCTCAGCGAGTTTCCCATGCCCGCTCTGTAGGAAAGTACCATCTTCCTTTGCATGTTACCCCCATTTTTACCTGTGTGTCAGTATGTTTTTGCCTGTCTCACTGGGATCCTGATGGTCAGGACACCAATGCTCATAGTTTATGGCCTAATGTGTGTGTCTGTATATTGCTTAACTGTGTCTGCTTATGCTCGCTCTGCTTTTAAATTTGTCACTGTAGGCTAGTGACTTCATTTACCAATTTCAATTGGCACACTGGACCCCCCTTATAAGACCCTAGTATATGGTACCTAGGTACCCAGGGCATTAAGGTTCAAGGACATCCATATGGGCCGCATAATTTCTTTTGCCACCCATAGGGAGCTCAGACAAACCCTTGTTAGTGCGGATATGCCATTACACGTGTGCACTACATATAGGTCAATAACTATATGTGGCTTCACAATGGTAACTCTGAATATGGCCATGCAACATGTCTAAGATCATGGAATTGTCTCCCCATTCCAAATCTGGTATTGGGGAGCCAATTCCACGCATCCTGAAGGCTCCACCATGGACCCCCAGTACTGACAAACCAGCTCTCTGAGGCTTGCACTGCAGCTACACCTGCTGCCACCTCACAGATAGGGTTCAGCCCTCCTGGAGTCTGGGCAGCCCAGTCCCAGGAAGGCAGAACAAAGCATTTCCTCTGAGAGCAGGGTATTACACTCTCTCCCTTTGGAAATAGGTGTTACAGGCTGGGGAAGGGTAGCCTCCCCCAGCCTCTGGAAATGCTTTGAAGGGCACAGATGGTGCCCTCCTTGCATAAGCCAGTCTACACCAGTTTAGGGAACCCCAGTCCCTGCTCTAGCGTGAAACTGGACAAGGGAAAGGGGAGTGACCACTCCCCTGTCCATCACCACCCCAGGGGTGGTGCCCAGAGCTCCTCCAGTGTGTCCTAGACTTCAGCCATCTTGCTTTGCAAGGTGTGGGGGCACTCTGGAGGCCTCTGAGTGGCCAGTGCCAGCTGGTGACGTCAGAGCCCCCTCCTGATACCTGATAACGTAGCCAATCCCCCTCTCAGGGCTATTTAGGGTCTCTCCTGTGGGTTTTCTTCAGATTCTGCTTGCAAGTTTCCTTCAGGAACCCTCTGCAACTACTTCAGCATCCTCTGACCTCGGATCCACTGCAGCCTGCTCCAAGAAACGCTGTAACTGCAACAAATTATCCACAAGAGATGCTTTTGTTCTGCAACCTCAGCTCCACTTCAGCAACTGCAACAGTCTCCACTGTGTGCATGCTCCGAGGACTCCCTGCCTTCATACTGCACCAGAAGGGCCAAAGAAATCTCCTGTGGGGGGACGGAGTCACTCCCCTGCTCCAGCAGGCACCTTCCAAGATGATGACCGGTACCTGCTACCCTTGGACTCCTCTCACAGTGACGAGCATGCTCCTAAGGGCACAGATGGTGGACATCATTGACATAGACTGTCCTAAGGTCCTGCTGACGCAATTTGGAGGAGGTAAGAGCCCTGTGTACTGCATCTTCTTCACCTCCTGAAGCCTCTGTGCACTATTTGCAAAATTCCTTCATACACAGCCTGTCCCAGGTCCCCAGCACTCCATCCTGCAATGCTCAACTCGCTGAGTGTTCTCTGGTGGTGTGAGACCTTCCTTTGTTGTGCTGCATCAACCGCGTTTTGTGCCTCCTTTGTCCCCATGTCCTGGGACTCCCGGGGGTGCTGGCTGGTATCATGAGGGCTCTCTAAAGTGCTGAGAGCCCCCTCTTTCTCCTCACACAGAGTTGAGGCCCCCAGGTCCCACCTGGGTCCATCCAGCACCATTTTGATGCAAATTGAACTTTTGTCGTAGCCAAGGCTTGTTGATGATTTCCAACACGAAATCACATCTGCAAGGATCTTCACATGGTGGGACATCCTTTGCATCATGCAGGAACCCACTGGCATCTTCCTAGGGTGCATTCCTGCAGTCTTTGACTAACAGGGGACTCTTCTTTTGCACCCTCTTCTGGGTTGGCAGGTACTCCTGTCCTTCCTGGAACTTCTTTCGACTTCTGGACTTGGTCCCCTCCCTTGGCAGGTCTTCAGATCCAGGAATCCAGCAGTTGCTCTTTGCAGACTTGGTTGGTTGCTGCAAATTCCCAATTACGAGGTGTAATGTGTCCTAAGGAAACTTGCAGTACTTTACTCCTGCTTTTCTGGGGTGGGGTAATTTACTTACCTTTACTGTATTCTTACTCTCCCAGCGATTCTGCACACACTACACTTGTCTAGGGGGCAAATTTGTGATTTGCATTCCACTTTCTTAGTGTATGATTTGTGTTGCCCCAGACCCATTTTCTCCCATTGCTTTCTATAGCATTTCCTATTGTTTGCATTGTTCTACGACTATTTACTTGTCTAATTTTGGTGCCTAGTGTATATATTGTGTATAATACTTACCTCCAGAAGGAGTATTGTCTCTAAGATATTTTTGGTACTGTGTCACCCAAATAAATACCTTTATTTTTGGTAACACTGAGTATTGTCTTTACTTTTGTATAAGTACTGTGTAACTATGGGCCAGATGTATCAAAGAGTTTTGCATTCGCAAACGGTGCGAATCGCAAAATTTGGTCTGCGATGTATGAAAGAATAAAATTGTGATTTTTTGCGTTGCAACCTGGTTTTGTGAGTCGCATTTTGCGATTCGGTATTTTAGTAGGAAATTGCGAGGCACAAAATGCGAATCGCAAAACCCAAGTCGCAATTCGATGCATCAAAAAATCTCAATTTGCGATTTTTCGCAGAATGTCATTTTGCACATGCAAAATACCACTAAGTGAAACCAGCTGGTAACCAGGTGCAACCTATATAAAGAGGCCCAGAACGCCTCAGACTCTTTTCCACAATGGCTGCACTCTACTTCATGGCGAGGAGGATGAGGATCTTGGCAGGTTTGAAGAGAGGGAGGAGGAGACAGGAGCGCATTTTCAGAGTGCACATTACACTTTTTGACCAGACAGAGGAGGAAATATTTGAGAGGTATAGGTTGAGCTCTGCCATGATACTTGATCTGATAGCTGAGCTACAACCCATACTGCAGCACAGAACACATAGGACTCATAGCATCCCCACCCATGTGCAGGAATTATGCTCCCTCCACCTACTCGCCTCAGGGAGCTATCAAGGGGTCATAGCAGCAGCTGGAGGGATCTCACAGAGTACCCTATCCAGATTTTTCAATGCATTTATTAATGCCATGCTGAGCAGAATACACCAGTACATCAGATTCCCCACACCCCACAGGAAATTCAGCAAATTGATTTTTACCAGATAGAACAGTTCCCCCACGTCCTAGGTGCCATAGAAGGGACACATGTTGCAATCTGTCCCCCATCAGCCACAGAGTATGTACCGCAACCGTAAATACCAACATTCCATGAATATACAGGGGATATGCAATGCCTCCTACATCATAACTGATCTCGTGGCCAGGTACCCAGGGAGCACCCATGATTCATACATCTTTCGCCACAGTTGCATTCACACAAGACTGCTAGCTGGGGAGTTTGGTGAAGGATATCTACTAGGTATTGTCCCTCTGTACACTGGCGCATTGATGGCGTGCTGATGTCAGATGGCACAGTTACTCAATATACCCTCTGTCCCTTCCAGGGGCATCTCTAATGTGGCCCCTGGGTACATTTAAGGATACATCCAATACTGGTACTAGTTTGGATTTATCATTCTGAGTTGTTCGATACCAAACAATCCAGGGTTCAGAGTGGCCATCATGTAGCTTGGGAACTTGTGCTGATCAGTGTCCAGCACATGTATTAAAGGGGCTGCTCTGTTCACTCACTATGTCCCAGGTTTGGCAAGGACACAGTGGGGGCATATTGCTCATGCAGTTATGCCCTCACATATAATATGGTGCACCCTGCCTTAGGGCTATAAGGCCTGCCAGAGGGGTGTCTTACCCATAGAAAATGCAGTGTATGGTGCATTTACTATTTATTAAATTTTTATGGAATAAACATAAATCTTGCATATCATTGACTAAATTACAGGAATCTAGAGAAAATGGAGGTGGTAATTTGTTTTGTCTTAAACAATATCACTCAGTTTTTGTCCTGAAACAAATATGGACGTCTCTTTTCTCTACCTTCCCAGACAAAACCACCATTTGGAGTCAATTATAACACTCACAGATCATACCTTTTACTTTCAAAGATGCAATCCGGCTTTCAAAATCCCCCATCTATTGCCACGCCATTACTTATTTCTGCTCATTCCCCACAGGGGACTCTCAAACAAACTCCTATATGGTATAATAAAGATTTCAAAATAAATAATTGGGGTCTAGCCTGGAACAAATGGATGCATAAAGGTATAATTACTTTAGATTGTTTAATTTCAGAAAACGGTATTTTGACTTTTAAGATATACAACAAAAATGTCACGTTTCCTTTCATTCTGCAGTTCCACCAAAACAACCTCTATAAAATTTTATTTCAATCTTCTAATTCCCTCCCCCCCACAGAACATCTCCCAATTTCATAATTTTTCATCACCAGTCCAATATATATATAAAACTCTCACTAATACCTACATTGTGAGACCAAAGTCTAAATTAGAATTACTATGAGAATTCGACTTCAACCAAAAGTTTCCGTTACATATATGGAAAACAATATGGTTACAACTCCACACAACATCTCACTCTGCATCTACAACCCAAACACTATTTTATTTTTATAACAGACTGTATTATACTCCTATAGATCTAAATAAATTTAAGCTTATTGCAGACAACAACTGTTGGTTGTGTTCTCAAGTCAACAGTCATTATATGCACATGTTTTTTGAATGCCCTTTAGTTAAAACTTTTTGGATACAAGGTTTGGATAAAATCAATTACATCTTGTCTACCAATATACCTTTCAATGTTTTACACATATTTTTGGGTAGTACTTCTTCAATATAGCAGTCCCAGAGACCATGCTTGGTAAATTTGTTGATCTACGTATTGATAGTGCATTTTATTTATAATCCATGATTATTCTATTATATTTATGTGATTTTCAAATTGCATTATTTATTATTCTTTTCTTCTCTTTATACTCTTCCTTTCTTCTCTTTCTCTCTTCCCTTCATTCTCTTTACTAAAACCTAACAAAAATGAACATATTTTATAAAACAAGTCATTATCCTGTAGAGTGCATTAGCTGTTTGGTAGATATGATTATCTCTATAGTTCTCTAGTACAACATGTTTTTTTTGTTGATTTTGTCAGAAATATTTAATATAAGTCTATATATTTCCTCTTGTACTAATGTATGTTATCTTACTTAATAAAGCATTATTAAAGAAAAAGAAAACAGTGCCAAAGATATAGGCAAGTCAAAAAATGGGTTTTCTATGGAAACTAGAATCAAACTATAAATACCTACTGGTGACCGCCAGTAGGTAATATTTGATTAATTCTACTATATTTCCCAATCAGAATCTAGAAAGTTCCCATGAAAGCTAAAATCACATTACTGAAATCAGTCCAATTCCAGATAAGGTCAAAATATTAATATACCATTTATGATAATAATCCACAAAAATATAAGTGCAACCCATTTACACATCATGTCATCCCTTTCTGCAGGGCTAGTACTGCTGAAAATGCCAGAAGTATACAAATTAATGATATATGCAGTATGCTATTAAATAAACATGAATTATAGCAAAAAAACTGTATTTTAAAGTGTCATTGTTTCCACTCACTTGTCTATCAAAGGAAATCCCCCAGTAAAATTGATATCTTACGTGAGAAGACTTGCAATGGATACATTTAGTTAGAATGCTAAGTTAAAAGAAAGTTGTATTTTCAATGAGCTGGTCACTTTTCTTTTGTCTTCATAAACTGGAAGTTCTTGTTTGATAAGGATTGCTTATGAGTAGTAATCCATCACATTCTGTCAGCTGTCACAAGTCCTGCAGTTGATAGCTATACCTTGGAGGTTTGCCTCCAGCAAACTAATGCTCAATTTGTGGCAAGCAACAAAATCTGAGCTAACTAGAACACTCTGGTATATTTGCAATCTTTTGACGCAGGACAGTGCTGCAAACCTTTGTCCTGCACTAGCCTACGTCAAAAGAGAAGGGCAGGAATGGACCATATCTATAAGACACAGCCATTCCTGTCCTTTCCCCCTGCACTGGTGCACAATTGCTAACATGTGCTAACTCAGGCACCCTTCCACTGTGGTGCAAGGGTGTCTGCATTGCAGGGATGATTGTGTTTGTGCAGAAAGGAAACCTTCCTGCTCAAAATCAATCACGAGAGGCATTTTCCCCTTTCTATGTGCTGCAGAATGCAGAACACATTGAAAAAGGAAACAGGAGGAGAAATAATTAGATTTCTCCTTTTTGCACCTCCTTTAGCCTCCCTTGGAAAAGAGTAGGGCTTTTATGAATTCCCAGATTTATGAAATCTCATAAATCTGGAGATGTGTCAAATGCCGCGGGTGTTACGTAGGAACGCCTATTGTAAGGCCCACGACACTCCTCCCTGTTGTAGGATGAGTCCATGCAGCGACTTGCGCTGTTTTGACTCTGTCCATATTTACAAGGCAGCGCATGATGGCTTTACATGGCCTAGAAAATATGGCCCTGAGGACTGCGCTGCTGGACCATCATTAAAAGTGATACTCCTGCAGCACCAATGGTCTTGTAAATATGCCCATGGATGTTCAGGCCTAATGGGAAGTTATATTATACCATTATTTAACACTTGCATTTATGTTATCCTATTTTAGGAGTGATTTGTGGAGCTCCATTTTGCCTTGGGTATGGCCTGGCACCACTTTGAGTGCTGTAGACCGGTGCAGTTGAGTTAAGTAAATGCTTTCAAACAGTCAATGACGGTTCACGAAGCAGTAGTAAATTATACCCTAAAGTAAACTCAAAACCTATCTAGTGCATTTTTGTTAAGCAATATTCCATACGCAGGGTTTAACATATTTTGGCTAATGATGTGCAACCGTCACAGGGTTGGACTAGGACTGATTATAGGCCCAGACACCAACATGAAAGTGGCCCACATTAGTGAATTAGAAAGCTAAAAGGGTGGCCTGTGTTTGCAAACTGGGCAGTTTTTAACTTTTGATGAAACACTGTATAAGTGAAAGTATGAAAGACTGCATGGCTGGGTGCCTGCTGCAGACAATGTTTGTTTTATTATAAAGGAAATCAAAAGTAACGAGCATTGCCAAAGCCTATAGGTCTCCCCTATGCACAAGCTATTGGATTTGCCAATGTTTTTTAGCCAGTGAGGCTGCTGTTCAGCATGGCTAAAAGTTAGTGCATAGAGGAGAGAGGCATGGAGTGGAGTGCATTTTTGTAGAGTGGAGTTGCGCAGAATGGAGAAGAGTGTCATGGAGTAGCGTAGTGTGGAGTGGCATAGAGTGTCGTGGAGTGGCATATAGTAGAGTGGAGAGTTGTGTAGTGATATAGAGTGGAGAGGAGTGTCATGCAGTGTTGTAGAGTGGAGTGTCATAGAGTGGAGCTTCATGGAGAAGAGTGGAGTATCGTGGAGTAGAGTGGTGTACAGTGGAGTGGAGTGGACTTCTGTTGAGTACAGTGGAGTGTTGAAGAGTAGAGAGCAGTGGTGTAGAGTGGAGTAGAGTGGCATAGAGTGGAGGGGTGGAGATTGGAGGGGCATAAGTGGAATAGAGTGGAATAGTGTCAGAGTGGAGCAGCATTGAGTATCACAGACTGAGGTGGCATAGAGTGGCACCAGTGGAGTGGTATTGAGTTGAGTACTGTGGAATAGTGTGTCATAGAATAGGGTGGAATGGAGTAAAGTTGAGTGAAGTGGCATGGAGTAGCATAGAGGGATTGCATAGAGTGAAATAGTCAGAATGAAATGGCACAGAGTGAAGTAGAGTATTGTGGAGTGGCATCAAGTGTGGTTCCATAGGGGGAGGGTAGTAGAGTGAACCGGTGCACAATAGAGGGGCATAGAATGGAGTGGCATAGAGTGGAAAGACATAGAGTGGCATAGAGTGGAATGGTGTAAAGTGGAGTAGAGTGCAGTAGAGTGGAGTGTCAGAGTTAAGTGCAATTGTCATATACTTGAATGTCCATTTCCATTGGAGTTGTTTGTAAAGTCTCTTGGACTCTCTGAGGTCAACGTTGTGTCAGGTAGTTTGTTTGATGGATCTTTTGGGTTGCCAGGGCACCAGGGAATTTGCACAGGTGGTGATCTACTTGTTTAATTTGCTTGATTTGTTGGTGGGGTCTAGGCAGTTTAGTTTAGAACATTGAGTCATTCTGTTTATGTAACTTTCTTTCCACAGCAGCTTGTGATGTAGCTAAACTCTGTAGGGGTGATAGGTGGCTGTGTTATTTGAAAACAATATATTTGAAACATTTGATTAAATGCTTCTTATGCATGTTGGTATGTTTCGAACCCAATAGGACAAACAATAGGGCAATATAAGGTACTCAAATCTCTCCTATGCGCCAGCTGACCCATGTACCAGAAACCTTCTTAGATATTTTAATTTCCAGTGAAAATGTACCACCAATCTACACAGAAAATCAACTACATAACAATTTCACTTTGTAAACTTCTCTCTTTGACATGTGAAATACAAGGAAAACTCTGACTGTCTCTCATTCCATTATGGCAACATTCATCTTCTGTTTCTATGTAAAAAATCATGAGGTAGTCACATCCTGAAACAGGTACTCCATATATCAGACGCTACCACTATGATGCTCAACCACCTTACTTGTTGCCTTCAAGGGGTAGGGTGCTCCCAGCACCCTTGTGGCCAACCCATGCAAGAGCAAATCACTAAATAGTTCTTAGAGGGCACCTGCAGTATGATGACTTAGGTGAGGAAGAGTAAGACTAGGAGTAATGATGATTACTAGCAAACAATCGCAGCATTCCTTCATCTCCTTCCTTGACTTCTAACATAAATGTTTTCACCGCTACTTAACATGATTATATGTCCAAGCTATCAAACTGTTTCCCTTCTTCAAACACAATTGACAGTTTTCACTAGCAGCCACATAACTGTTTCTACCATACAAAACAGATGTTTCTTTACTTTTACATAGCTCTTATGTAGCCCTGACCCACAGGCCATGTGTTTCTAGGAAGATACCACTGACCTCAAAATGTCCAATCTCCCATTTCAGCAAACCACCCTTTGGAATTCATGCCACAAGGTGGCCCTGAGAACAATACTTTTCAGGTTCTGCTGCCAGTGAGGACATTCCTGGATCATCAGCTCAGCTGCAGAAACACCAGATGCACCAATAACCACCAATGTCTATTTGCCAGCTTCTACAGCCTTCCACATGCTAAGGTGCCCTGCCACTGGGCAATAAAACACACACTCCTGCAACAAACAGGTACAGATTGCAACAGCAGTAGAGAAACAGTGCCTTTCATCCTTCTAATTTATGGGGATGCCACCAATATAGATTACACTCATGGGCCTAAGCAGAAATCCATCACTGCCAAGAGTAGTCAGCTATGAATATCTCTATGCGATTAGTTCTGGATTAGATTTTATGTCAAGACAGAAGACTAGCATCATGCATAAATCTTTGATTCAATCCTTCTGAGCAGCCATTAAAAGCTTCTAAAATAGGACATTCAAACATCACAATAACTTAGAATGTTCAGTCCATAAAAGCAGCTCATCCTCCATTTTCTTCCTCTTTTATTTTTCTGCTTCTCAGCATATATATATATATATTTTTTTTGTGGTTGTAATAGACTGTCTTATAGAATTGATATATTTATAGTTCTTTATGTTGATATTGTATATTTATTGTATTATAGTAAACCCAATGGTTTGCAACATATTAATATTTGATGGATTTGTCACGATGTGGATATATGGGGTCATTACGACCTTGGTGGGATATGTCTGACTGCCGGGCGGGCGCCAATGCGGCCGCACTCCTGCCGCGGCCATCAGGAGATCCTCGCTGGGCCGGCGGGCGGAAACCTGGTTTCCGCCCACCGGCCAGCGGGCATCTCAGCAACAACACAGGAGCCAGCTCCAAATGGAGCCAGCGGTGTTGCGGCCGTGCGACGGGTGCAGTTGCACCCGTCGCGCTTTTCACTGTCTGCATAGACAGGGGCCCTGCGACGCCCCTTTCCACCAGCCTTTTCATGGTGGTGCAAACCGCCATGAAAAGGCTGGCGGGAGGGGGCTCGTAATCCCCTAGGCAGCGCTGCCCTGGAGGATTACTCCCGCCGGGACTGAAGTGGCGGGACACCTCCGGTCCCGGCGGTGGGGCCACAGCGCTTCCATCACGGTCGTAATACTAGGGATTTTACCGCCAGCCAGCTGGTGGTGAAATCCGCCAAAACAATCCTGGCGGTCCAAGACCGCCAGGGTTGTAATGAGGGCCATAATCTTTACCTCTACAGCCTGTAAGGTTTATTTCGTGAAGTTATGATGGGTTATTTCTGTTTTAAATACATTTGAAACACAACAACACCTCATCCAAGGGTTTGTTTGCCTTGATCTTCGTGTGCTGCAGTGTCCTCTAGGTCGAGCGCATCGGGCAAGAATCAACTGTAGTTTTTTTTTACTATAACATTTTTGGGTTGGAGACACGTTTGCGTGAGGGAACTCTAAGGAAATACCTTTGCTTAGCAGCACGTGTTGCTCACTTCCCCAATATTTAGAGGAAATTAATCAGGTTGTCATTTGTCAGCTGTTGTTTCTTTCTGAATTGGATCTACTAGTCATGCCGCTTAACACAATATCGAGCCGGCAGATCTCCTCATAGAGGCTCTGGTGAGGTGTTTAACAACCACTCAGCATTTTTTACAGTATATCCAGTGAAATATTTTGAATAATTAGTACTTTAACATAATTATTTTCCATTTAAATGCTTGTGAATAATAATACTCCTAAAAACATAATAATAATAATAATAAGAAAGATCTGTGGAGAATATGGAGGGTGAGAGTTCTAAGGTGAGATCTCAGGAATCGTTAATAAGAAAAATCATTACTGAAGAGTTAAGAACAGTCGTACAGATTTCCATTAAGAACATTTTGAATGAAACAGAAAAGAGACCTCTAAATGAGGAAGAATATTTTTCTTTATCAGAGGGTGAAGAAGGGCATAGTGGCCCAGGAGGAAAATGTTTAAGGAAAAGAAAGCAGATTGAAGTAGCTTCTAAAAAGAAAGGAGTTCTAAATGACTCAAAAGGAGATGGTGTCCGGAGTAGCATGCAGGAAAGGTTGCTACAGGCTGCAAATGATACATCATATGATGAGATGGAGAAAAGAGAACAGACATCCAGTTTGGATAAATATGTTTTAGATTTAGCATATATAAATAATGTTGATGAGGAATTTGAAAACCTTATAGAATTAAGGTCCAAGAATTTAAAAAAGATTAAAGATCTACTGGGAGAAATGTTATTGGTGGCTTTTGGACCATGTTGCCGCATATATTCGGCATTGGATCTGAAGACCTTTGAAGAAGGAGGAGCACAATATTTTGAGAGCAGAATGCTCCAACCCAATCATATACAAAAAGTTTACAATGACTCCCAATTTGGATACAGAATGAATTACTTACATGTTTAAAATGGGAAGAGATCCCAGAAAAGGTTTAGAAAGAGCCTCAAGCAATGCCAAGATAGGCTATTTGATATTTTGGGACCTCTAGCAGGGATGTTTGATCTCATTGAAGATACTTACATGAAAGGCACAGACAAGAATAAATATTTGCTTATAGGCTGGTGCCAACATTAATTTTTTTTAGGAAATGCCAATGCAGGATTATTGGGGGAAATTAGGAGAGCAGTTCTAATGCGTATTAATCCAAAATTGGGTTATTTGGCCAAAAAAAAACTGAGAGAGAACCCCAAAGGCCTTTTGTTTGTGGAAGGCATGGTGAAGTCTTTAGATAAAAATGTGCAGACTTTCACAATTGAACCTGGGAAGGGTCTTTAACTAGAAGAAAATTTCCAGACTGGCTGGAAGGAGAAGGCAACCTTCCAGCCAGGCAAATTATAAGTTCCATTATTATGGAAGTAACTCCAGTGGATATTAAGGAACTAACAGAGGAAACCAAACACATTTCTATCCTCAAAAGAGACGATTAGGGAGATATCAGTCCAACAAAGGACATGAACAAATTCCCAGTGTTTTACAAGGTGAGTACGAGGACAATCGGAGGAAGATTCTGGTAATTTAAAAATCTTTGGAGGGAGATCACACAGGATGCATGGGTGTTGGAGGCAGTTCAAGGTTATCAAATAGAGTTTACAGAAATACCTCATCAAGAAAAGGAACCAAAGCAGTTGGTGTTCCACACAGACTTGGAAGGCATTGCCATGGAGGAGATAGGACAAATGTGTGAGAAGGTTGCAATAAGAAAAGTGGCATTTTCAGAAGAAAAAAGCTTTGTAACTACTCCTTTCCTAGTAGAAAATAAGGACAAAGGGTGGAGACGAGTAATACATTTGAGAGATTTGAATCAGTTCATAATTTAAAGACATTTCAAAATGGAGGGAATTCATTTATTGCAGGAACCTCTTCAGGATGGAGACTGGTTGGTGAAAATGGAACTCAAAGATGCATACTTTATAATTCCCATGAGGGAAGAGAGTCAAACATGTCCTAAGATTCTTATGGAAAGGAATCCTATATCAGTTTGTGTCTTCTATTTGGCTTATTTGCAGCCCAATGATGTTTTACAAAGGTTTTGAAACCAGTAGTAAGATATCTAAGGGGGAGACGGGTATTCGATTAATAAGCTATATGGATGACATTCTGATAATGGTGCAGAATGTGGACAATTTGTAACAACAGATATTGATAGTACAGAATGTGTTGGAATATCTAGGTTTCATAGTAAATTTTGAAAAATCAGTTTTAGTCCCAACCCAGCATCTTGGGTTTTTGCGTTTTATGGTGGTCACACAGATGCGTCAATTACAGCTAACCATAGAAGAAGATAAAAAAGATCAAACAAAAGGAATCCTCATTATTGAGGAAGAACAATTTCCAGTTGAGAGAACTAGCCGAGTCATTTGGCTGTTATCTTCTTCGATACAGGCAATTTTACTGTCTCTGTTACATTACCAGTTACATTTCTGTCTTTGTTACATTATTTGCGCTTCAAAGGTTAAAGACAAAAAGCTTGTCCAGAGGTCTATGAAATGGAGACAAGATGGAATTGGATCAGGAAGCAGAGCTGGAATAAAAGTGGGGGAAGGAAAATTTGGAGGCATAGAATGGATGAGCTATTTTTGAAAAGAAAGCAGATTTAATTCTGGAAGCAGATGCAAGCAACTTAGGCTGGGGAGCCTGTTGCTTAGGAGAGGAAACTGGAGGTTTGTGGAATGCAGAGGAAAGACAGAATCACATAAATTGTTTAGAGTTGAGAGCAGGTTTGTTTGGCATTCAGAGTTTCAGGAAAGAGTTGAAAGGTTATGTTCTTTTAAAATTGACACTATTTCAGTAGTTACTTATATCAACAAATTCAGAGGAACAATATCAAAGAAACTGTCAAGCTTGACGCAAGAAATATGGGAATATTGTTTGGATCATGATATAACATTAGAGGCACAGTTTTTTCCATGAACTTCAAACATGATAACAGATTGGAATTCGAGAAATCTAAGAGATTACAGCAATTGGCAGTTGAAGATACATCCCTTTCAGAAAATTCAAATGGCATGGGGTCCTTTTGGAGTAGACCTTTTTGTATCCCAGCTAACTTATCAGTTAGGCAGTTATATGAGCTAGAGACCAGATCCAGGTGCAATAGCGATAGATGAATTTACTCAGAATTGGAGGGAGTCTGATGAGGGGTGCTTTTCCCTCCTTTTTTAATGATTCATAGTGTTGGTTCATGTGAGAAGAAAGGAGTGTCAGATTGTATTGTGGACCCTGTTTTGAAAAATAGGTTTCGAACCTGTTGCAAATGTCAGTCGGTTTCGATTTGAATGGTATCTGATGTAGTGGCGGAGGTTTCAAAGAGGTTTTATCATCCACACGGTGTACTTTTGAAAATGGAAAGAGAGCAATAACTATGTCTGATTCCGTATTATACCCATTTTTTGATGATAGTCCGAAATAATGTGTTGTACTGAGTTTGAAGGAGTATGAGACTTGGCTGCTGGATAAGAGATGCAGAAGAAGATCAATTACACATTTTCTATGTTAAATCTTATGAAAGGGTTTTGAATTGTACAATTGCTCGATGGGTGAAGTCAGTAATGAAGGAAACAGGTTTATATTTGACTAAATGTAAGCTCATTCGATAAAGGGAGCAATGGCAAGCATGGATTTTATGTCTGGGGACGTTTAGAAGATTTGTTGAAGGCAGAAGGGAGATCAGGTGTTGATACCTGTAGAAAATTCTATTTTAAAGCTGTGGAACATGTTTCATGTTATTCTTTGAAAAGCTTTGAACATGCACAATGCTAGCTCCAGTCTTGACATAAAACTGTGGTTCTTAAAGATTTACTGTATAAAGAATCAGGATTTTACGAGGAGGCTAAAATTACTCCACCATCCCTCCCCTGTGGAAGGAGGTTTTTTGGATAAATGATTCATTAGTATATTATTATTGTTGGGATTTATAAATAAAACAATTATATAAGGTGAAAGAAAATAATTTTTACTTATTGTTTTTCAACAACTTGGTAAATTAGCGTTAGAGTTTAACAAATAAATATAGGGGAATTGGTGTTCATTCATGCTTTTTATTTTATAGATATTTAGTTGCATTGCGGACATCACATGGAGAAGTTTTGGATTTTTAATCTTTTTGTTCGAGGTTCAAACAAAAGAGGAAGAAAATGGAGGATGAGCTGCTTTTATGGACTTAACATTCTAAGTTATTGTGATGTTTTAATGTTCAAGTTTGGAAGCTTTTAATGGTTGCTATAAAAGTGAATAAAAGAGTTATATATAATGCTAGCCTCCAAGTCTTTAATAAAACCCTGATTCTTTATACAGTAAACCTTTAAGAATCGCAATTCTAGTAAACAAAATGAGGATAGCTTTGGCCTTCAGCACAGTGAAATGGAATACAAAAGTAAAGTAAGCAAAACAGAAGGCATTTTCTAGTGCAAAATACACAATTTATAGAATGGGACTTAAATTGATATCAGGTTTAATGAACTTGGTCTAAGTAGTGACTGGTAGAGATTTTCTCGATTATATTGTTTTTTTCCGAAGTATTAAAGTTCAAAATACAGTATAACTGCCTGCTGTGGTACACTAATTAGGCACTTATCTGGACAACAATGGTTCATTTGCAGAAATACCACAATTCTGTTAATTGAGTGGCACCAACTAGTAATCTTGATAATATCATTTATATAAATTTAATTGGGAAACACATCTGGAAAAGGTTGCCTCTGTGTGTTATTGTTGCTTTCATAAGTGTTGAGTAAGCACATGACTGACATGCACTCAAGAAGTAATACCTCTTTTCTTGACATAGTACAACTCCCTTTCTCCCAGTAGAAAAATGATATTCAATGGGTCATAGTGAAGTATAGAAATGTAATGCCCTCAAACGAAATGTTGGGTCTATGTCATATTAATTAACTTAATACACTCTTATGTTTGATTACCACTTACTAGCTCTTTTTTAAAACGTGTTAAGGTTTATTGACACAACAGATGTATACTGATGTGTCACTAGGAGGACTATGAGGCAATCACAACTTATAAAAGATACAGATTTTGGCACCTATGTTTTCCTTGGGAAATTGTATGAAACACCTAAAACATCAGTTGACAGTAAGGAGTTTGGGAAATCTGTTTTGAGTTTTTAATGCAATCAGAAATTACTGGGCCGTGTGTGTCAATGGGGTGTCCTACCTCTTGTGTTCCTGGTGAACATTCAAATTAGGATACACATTACCCTCTTAAAACTTGACTCTCAGATAAAGCAGCACAGCAGCCCAAGGCAGATTAATGGTGATAGAAATTCAGAACTCAGCAGTGCACACACTAATACTCAATAAATCATATTCAATACTCAAATGGCACCAAATTATCCAAAATATTGAGCATAACAAAGACACAAACCTGGCCAATTATTTTTAGGATCATTGTAAAGCTAAGACAATTACTTGATTAAGCTAATGTCAATTCTGGACTGACAAAAGCTAAACGTATGCTTCTGTGTAGGTTTATGATTGATTGATATTCTCAAAGGTAGTTTACTTGTTGTATCTTTATGTCTGTGAAGTCTCCACACATAAAAAGATAGGACTGTTCTATCTTTTTATGTGGCACCTTGAGAGACTTTGTGATCAATGCATCTACTAAGTCTGATGATTAAATTGGTTTAATGTGCTCTTGTAGGATCTATCCCACTAATATCCCTCAAAAGGTCTTGTAAAGTTAGTGATGGAGCTTAGCACCATTATTGAAGGCCCCCTTCCTGCCGAGCGTGATTTTAGTACAGGGGATAAATATGGCGCTAAGGCCATATCGTAATGTTTTGCACGGGAACGCCTACTGTGCAGCTCATTGACGCAAGGTAGCTTCTAGCAAGCAAAAAATGATACTAACTACAAACATTTGGCTCTAGACACGTCTAGCGCCAAAGTATAAATATGGAGTTAGGTTTGCGGCTAATTTGGGTAACAAAAAATCACACAAATTGGGTGCAAACAGAGTATAACTCTGGGCCCAGGGGCCAGATGTAGCAAATAACCAATTTGCAACTCGCAAATTGGTATACAGTATGGTGTCTCAGACACCGTACTGCGACTTGCTATGGGGTCGCAATGACCCACCTCATGAATATTCATGAGGTGGGTCGCAAATTGCGGCCCCATAGCGAGTCTAGGCACTCGCAAACATGGAGGCATGCTGTAGTCAGCAGACCTCCATGTTCGTGACTGCTTTCAATAAAGCAGTTTTTTTTTTTTTAAGTGTAGCCCGTTTTCCTTAAAGGAAAACGAGCTGCACTTAAACAAAATACCGAAACCTTTAGTTTCGGGTTTTTTTCAGGGCAGGTAGTGGTTCCTTGGACCACTACCTACCCTGAAAAAATATTTGTGGGTCCATTCACAAAGTGGAAGGGGTCCCATGGGGACCCCTTCCAATTTGCGAGTGGGTTACCATCCACTTGAAGTGGATGGTAACTGCGACACCATTTGCGACCGCATATGCGGTCGCAAATGATATTGCATACCACTCAGAATCGCAAATAGGAAGGGAACACCCCTTCCTATTTGCGATTCGGAAATGCATATTGCGAGTCGGTCCCGACTCGCAATATGCATTTCTGCATAGCAAAGAGGCATTTGCGCCTCGCAAACGACGATTTTCACCATTTGCGAGGCGCAAATCCTTTGCTACATCTGGCCCTAAGTGTCTTCTCATTGCCAACGTCTGATCTATTAACTATCAAAGAGGCCTGATTGTTTAGTTATCTCTAGGGATCAAAGCTTTGAATAGATGTATGCCAGAGAAGAAGGCAGAAAAGATGAGTGCTATGGAATTCTCGAAGACTACCTAATATATTTCATTCATCTGTTCCTCCCCACCCGGCCAAAAATATATTATAGTATTTGCAACCCCCAAAAATCTGTGATTTTTAATTTTTCTTTACTTTTTTGTCCCTTAGAAGGTGCACTCTAAGGCCCATGTTTACACTTTTTGACGCATAACTGCGCTAACACAGTTTTCCGTCAAAAAGTTTAGCGCTGGCTAGCGCTATTTTTTAATGCCACCCAGGTGTTATATTTATACTATGATGGTGGGTGGTGCTAAAATTAGTTTAGAGACATTTTTAACCATTGTGCCTTGTCATAGAGCAAAATGACGTTAACAAAGGAAAAATTATTCTAATCTGGTTTACGACATGTAAACATGTCGCAAAACAGAAAAGTGCCATCTTTGCCAGCTATAGCATCAAAAAGAGACGCTAACGGAGTAAACAGTGCAAAGGAGTAGCAAGATGGATCCGGAAAGCCAGGAGATACCCCAGGGAGACCCCAGACAACCAGAAACCAGCCAGGAGGACACTGACAAAACCCAGGGGAGAGAGAAGAAAAAGAGAAAGTGTTGTTTCAGCACAGAGGAGCATGAAATGCTGATGAGAGAGGTGAAGGAGCACCAACATCATCTCTTCATCACCTGCCACTGAGTGCAAGAAATGCTGGCATGACTGCAAGCGGAGGACAAAGGAAAAAATAGCAAGGAACAGGACAGCAGCACTGCAGACTGGGGGTGGGAGTCCAGCACAACAAGAGGACCTGGACAAGATGGAGGAGATGGTTGTAGTGGCCATCCCGGAAGAACTGGTCATTGGTATTGCAGGACAGCGCAGACTACCAGGAAACAACACATATGCAGGGTAAGTTGCATGGGGGAAAAATATGCCAAAATGTCAAGAGCAAGAAGGGGGAGGCACATAGGTTACACACAATGCATGTCAGCCCTGGAAATCAGGCAGTGGAAAGGGCAAAGAGCCAGGGCATGGGACCCCCTGCGCTGCCCATGCCAGGTGCATGGGCAGTGCAGGGGCACCAAGGGGCACACCTAAACACAACACCAACAACCCCTGCATTGGGGTACACCGCCATGCCAAGGCTGGTGGAAATGCTGAAACAGACCAGGAGGGTAGCGTTGAATGTAAAACTGGTCTGGTGTCACAGGACAGCTGGTATTGCCAGTTTGAAATCTGCAGGAAACTGCCCAGTGTTAGGCTATTGGCCCAAGCGGCATTCCCCATTGACAGCAGTTGCCACTACCACCTGTGCTGTAGGCGCTGATCATTTAGAAAATGACAGTTAGGTGCCCATAAGACAAACATGAAATGAAGGTTCAGTATGACTACCCGATCAATCCCCATCAAAGTAGCATCAGGCCCTGATCCAAGGGCAACTCCTGTCAAATGGTCGGGTCCATAGACTCACTAGCCATCAGACACTGTCACATACATAATGATGTACATTACAATAATCTCATACCCATGCTGGCCATCCTTGGGTTTACCCCTTTGCCTGTGTCACATTAGCTGCAGTGCCACCATGCAGAATCTCAGGTATCATAGCGTAAAGAGGACTGCATTGAGGGGGAGGACATATGTGTGTAGGAAGGCGAACACACCTGCACAGACAGAAGATTAAATGAAACTCTGCCAGGTCCACAAGTGCAATACAATGTAGCACACGTACACAAACATCAACATGAGGAACTAGCAATGGTAACAAGAGCATTGTCTCCTGGCAATGCCATGCATGGGGTGGTACTAGGTCTCAGCACCGCATGGGTGTATGTGAAACGTAAAAGACTGGGACAGGGGCATATTGCCATGGGTGGTGCTGTGCTTAACCTCATCTGAAATTGGCACTGCTCAGTTTAGCAGTGCTGACATGAAATGCAGGCTGTAGTCAGACGTCACACAGTGCCCAACATTCCGACACAGGACCCAAACAATGTCAGCTTAAAAACCACACCTACCTGTCCAATACATGGGAAACATAGTCACCGTGAGTGGTGGGTACATTGGATGGCAGATGCATAGACAAGTAGATGTGTGTAGCTGCTAATGTGACGGCTCAGCTGTAAGTGTGAATGAACATGTCAAGAGAGGGATCTGGATGCAGGACGGAATCCCTACGTCAACACACAATTTTCACTGTACACTCATGGCAAGACCCTGAGACCCAAGCATATGACACATGCAGTAAGGGAATACCCAAACTTTTAATATATAGGTATAAAACTGAACTAAAACATCTGCAAAACGCCTATCCTAGCCTAATCTATCCTACCTATTCATTACCCACAAATGGCCCTAACTACCCTATGCTAAACTTACCACATTTAACAACATACTCTAAATATTGCCCCTCTATCCCTCATATCACGAGACACATGCAGGACAACATATAATAACCTAAACATATACTACCTAATCCTAAACAAATATATATTTCTTTGTATATTTTTTTAAACTTTTTTTTGTTTTTTATTTTTTTTCAAACATAAATGCCTCAACATTACCGCCCACCCACTCACCCACAAACTAACATGTCATAATTTGAAAACCCACCCCAAACCTATTTATTCTATCTAAACAACTAACCCAATCTAACCTATTACTAACCCCCTAAAACCCACTACAAAATATTAAAGTAATTAGGAGGGAGGGAACTGAACTGGGGGTGAACGGGAGGCATCACTTCATAGGTCAGCCCTCTTGAGTGTCCTCTTGATGACCTTCAGTCTCTTGGAGTTATGGTCCACTTCCTTCTTGAAGCTGTCCAGCTTCTTGAGGAGCTGTTTCATATCCCTCTGTAGGGCCTTAGGGGGTCATTCTGACCCTGGCGGTCGGTGATAAAGTGGCGGCCAACCCGCCAACAGGCAGGCGGTCCAAAAAAAGGAATTCTGACCCTGGCGGGAACCGCCAACACAGGCCGCCACATTAACACTCCGACCGCCACGGCGAGACCGACAAACAGCGCGGCGGTCACCGCCAACAGGCAGGCGGCAGACAATGTACCACCCACCGTATCACAACTCACCAATCCGCCACCTTTTCCGGGGCGGGAGCCCCGCCGATAAAAACACGGCGGAAACAGACTACGAACGGGAAAACGCTCACCTATACACACTCCACGAGGAAGGAGGACAGCATGGAGCCCGAATTACACATCCTACCGGCTATTGTCTACCTGCTCATCTACCAGGAGTATGAACGCCGGCGCAGACGACAACGGTGAGTACTGCACCTACGACACAGGGGAGGGGGGAGGAGGAAAGCTTACGGGCACACACATACGCGATACACCCACCCCCCCAACCCACCCCCCCAATACCTACACACCAATGCAGAGCAACAAGTCAGAGTGACACCCCCCAAACCCCCAGAAGAATGCAAAGACATATTTCAAATGAAGTTTAAAATTTATGTATAAAATAGGTTAATTTAAGTCATGGTAAATATGCCATATGAAATATACAAAAGAAATAATGAACATAGTGCAAAGTATAAACATAGTCAATAAGTCCTGCACAGTCCTTTCAATATCCATAGTCCGTGGGCCAATGTGTACAAACACATGGGCAAAGCCCACACAGGAGACCGGAAACCATTGGAGAGAACACTGCTGGGGCATCAGATGAGAAAACAACAGGCACCTCAGGGGGAAGGGAAAGGGGGGCACCTCAGCCACATGAGTCCATGACGCCAGATCCACGAGGGGCCTCCATGCCCACTGTACCATCCTGGGGAGTGCAAAGCCACAGTCCATCAGATGGATAACCGACTCCACTGGTATTGGAGGAGGCATGCTGCCCAGAGTGCTTTGTGAACACCTGCTCGACACAGAACCGGCACTGTCAAAGGACCAGCGGTGCTTGAGACGGCGGTGCCCAGCGGAGCGGTGCTTGAGATGAAGGGCCCAGCGGAGCGGTGCTTGACAGGAAGGGCCCAGCGGAGCGGTGCTTGAGATGAAGGGCCCAGCGGAGCGGTGCTTGAGATGAAGGGCCCAGCGGAGCGGTGCTTGAGATGAAGGGCCCAGCAGAGCGGTGCTTGAGATGAAGGGCCCAGCGGAGCGGTGCTTGAGATGCAGGGCCCAGCGGAGCGGTGCTTGAGATGAAGGGCCCAGCGGAGCGGTGCTTGACAGGAAGGGCCCAGCGGAGCGGTGCTTGAGATGAAGGGCCCAGCGGAGCGGTGCTTGAGATGAAGGCCCCAGCGGAGCGGTGCTTGAGATGAAGGGCCCAGCGGAGCGGTGCTTGAGATGAAGGGCCCAGCAGAGCGGTGCTTGACAGGAAGGGCCCAGCGGAGCGGTGCTTGACAGGAAGGGCCCAGCGGAGCGGTGCTTG
This sequence comes from Pleurodeles waltl, assembly GCF_031143425.1. Taxonomy (NCBI): domain Eukaryota; kingdom Metazoa; phylum Chordata; class Amphibia; order Caudata; family Salamandridae; genus Pleurodeles; species Pleurodeles waltl. The sequence goes on from NC_090437.1 coordinate 423,980,065, forward strand.
AGATGAAGGGCCCAGCGGAGCGGTGCTTGAGTTGGCAGGGCCCTGTTCAGCGGTGCTCCTCATGGCGGGGCCCTGTTCAGCGGTGCTCCTCACGGCGGGGCACAGTTCAGCGGTGCCTGTCTTGGCGGGGCCCTCTTCAGCGGTGCTCCTCACGGCGGGGCCCTGTTCAGCGGTGCCTGTCTTGGCAGGGCCCTCTTCAGCGGTGCTCCTCACGGCGGGGCACAGTTCAGCGGTGCCTGTCTTGGCGGGGCCCTCTTCAGCAGTGCTCCTCACGGCGTGGCCCTGTTCAGCGGTGCCTGTCTTGACGGGGCCCTCTTCAGAGGTGCTTGTCCTGTCTTTCAAGGGACCCAGACCTGGCCAAGACTCCCCGCTTAGTCGCCCTCCGACTTTGCGGTAGCGGGGCCCTCCTGTGATGGAGTCTTGTGCCCGTGGGTGTCGTCCTTCACACCCGGTATGGGGCTGGTGGGGCCCTCCTGGTGCGCTCGGCTGCTGCATGTCTTCTCCGCCCTGCTGCCCTTGCCCTCCTTCGCTGCAGCTCTGGGGCCCTTGCCTCCCTTAGATGATGTGGCATGTGACGTGGCAAGGCCACTCTCCGTGGTGGCAGCCGTCTCAGGCTTTTCGCGCCGGCCCTTAAGTTTTCTTGTCCTCTTCCCAGGGGGTGGGCTGGCTGTCCCCTTGCTGCTGGCCGATGTTCCTTCCCTAGGAGCTGGTGGACTCCAGTAGCCCGGCACTATGGTGATACTAGATGCAGGGCTGGTGGTGGCTGAGGTGCTCTTTGGACTCTTACGAGATGGAGGGGGTGGGTCAGGTGATGCAAAGAGGTTAATTTTGGAGAGGAAAAGTTTTTTAGGAGCAATGGGAACGGTAGGTGCAGTGGGTATGGGAGTGGAGGAAGAGGATGTGGTTGTAGGAGAGTCAAGTGTGCTGTCTTTGGGTGCAGGTGCTTGGGCTGGAGGCTGTCGTGAGGTGGATGGCTGTTGGGTGGGTGGCTGCCTGCGTTTGTGTGGTTTGGAAGAGGGGGTGACAGACACACTGGGAGAGGACACAGAGGACGTGTAAATGGCAGTGGGGGTGGTGACTGCATGTGTGCTGACTGTAATGGAGGGTGTGCTGGTGATGGAAGTACTGGCTGATGGTGGAGTGCATGCAGGTGTGAGTGGAGACGTCACAGGGAGGGAGGAGGGAGACGAGGAGGAGGGGGACACAGAGGTGGTAGTGACTGTTGGCATGTCTGCATCTGGATGTTGTTTGTGTGAATGCTTGTGTGATCTGTGGTGCTAATGTCTGGATGAGCTGCCCTTGGGTGTTGAGGTGTGTGCAGGCTGGTCTGATGGTGTGGATGGGATAGGCTGAGGAACAGGAGACTGGGACTGGGTGGAGGGAGTTAGAAGAGGGAGGCTGGAGACAGGGACAATGGCTGCCGTCAGTGCTGAGGCCAGAGCGTTGAACGATCGCTGATGGGCAGCCTGACCCGAATGAATGCCCTCCAGGTATGCATTGCTCAGATGCACCTCCCTTTCCACCCCCTGGATGGCATCCAAAAGGGTAGACTGCCCAACAATGAGCGTCCGGAGGAGGTCAATGACCTCCTCACTGAGGGCAGCAGGGGTAACTGGGGCAGGGCCTGAGGTGCCTGGGGCGAAGGAGATGCCCGCCTTGGTGTGCGAGCGGGCACGGGGCGAATGCTGAGGGGCTGCTTGGAGGGCGGAGCTGGTGCGCTGGGTGGCGGCTGTACCTGTAGTTTCGGTGGGCACAGATGTTGCCGCCACCGCAAGGGAGCTCCCTTCCGAGGATGTGTCGGTGTCGCTGACGTCTCCACGGGTCCCCGTTGTGGAGCTCCCCTCGCCCTCCGTCTCACTGCTGAACTCGGAGTCCGTTGCATGGCCCTCCGGGGCCATGTGAGATGCAGCTCCTTCGTGCGCCGATGCCACTTCTCCTCCGCCTGATGATGCTAATGCACATATGCACAGGAAGAAAAAGAAAATGGGTGGGGGGGAAAAATGAAGACAGGTTGAGTGCATGCATTGGCAACACCGTTGGCGGAGAGGACAGACACAGAAGCCCCCTGAACTACTCTGCGCATTCGGGGTACACTACTCAGTTCTTGTGACTAGGCCTACAGGTCTATGGATGACAAATGCACACATGGGTGATGCAGGACCATGGATAGCTGTACTTGGCACCCTACAGAGGTGGGGGGCGGGGGCACAGGGCCATGGCTAACGGAGGGGACTAGCCTACAGAAAGTGCCCTGGCCTTGAGTTACCCACAGCCCTCCTCCCCCACCCAGACACCTCCACTGCGCGCAAAGATAGCAGAATGTGCTGATACTCACCCCCTTGTGTCTGCTGTGATGTCCTCACGCGCCCATCCAAATCGGGGTAGGCCACCGCCAGGATCCGGGACATCAGGGGGGTCAATTGGCGGCTGGCACCCCTTCTACGTTGGGAGGCCATCCTAAGCAGAGACTCGGCGGTCTTTCTGGTCCCGCGGCGGATGTCCTCCCACCTCTTTCGGCAGTGGGTGCCCTGTCTGTCGTGGACCCCCAGGGCCCGGACGTCCTTGGCGATGGCACGCCAAATGTCGACCTTCTGATGGGCGCTGACCTATTTGACATGTACAGGGTGGGAAAGGAAATATCATCACTTTTCAGCATGGTAGATGTGAGTGGCCCCCCCTCCCCAAACTTGCCATGTGGCACATGTTCCCATCTGTCGTGCGTTGCACTCCTCATTCGCTCCCCTCCCCACCATCTTACATACACCCCACTCAACACAGGCATAGCCCATTCAGCGTGCACCCTGTGTACTAACCTGTTGGTCTGGAGGACCGTAGAGTAGCGCATACTGGGGGAGGACCCCATCAACAAGTTTCTCCAATTCTTCGGAAGTGAAGGCAGGGGCCCTATCCCCAGTCGCAGCAGCCATTGTATCTCCCAGACCGAGGTCACAGCAGCACTTGCAGTATAGGTCCTCTCCTGTGGATGATCAGGTCTCGAGTGATTAATCAGATAGAAAATGGCAGTCACGCCCGCGGCCGTGCGTACCGCGCCGGTGCGTACCTCGCCCGCCGGCGCACATCGTCATTGGATCCTGAGACCCATAGGGTTCAATGTTAACCAATGCTGCTTTGCGCCGCGGTCTTCGACCGCCTACCGCCACGGTGTGCCAAGCCAGCGCAGTGACCTCACATCCCACTGTCACACTTCACAGGTCAGGCAGCCGCCATTTCAAGGGCCCACATGGCATGATTTCTACTGCGTCACACAGGCCTAGGCCTTGCATTGCCACTCATACAAGCAGTTCCATGCATAGCGATTCGTGTACTGTGCAAGCTGTGTGAACGAACCTGTGGGTTGCTTGACTCTGTGCTCCATGCTGTCCTTCCTAGGCACCGTCCGCTGGGACTTGCGAGGAGAAGGATGAATCCTCCTGTGTACCGACCGCTGGTGGACCTGTCGACAATGGAAGAACGACACATCATACTTACATACCGGCTTGACAGAGCAACTATACATGAACTATGTGTCCAGCTGGAGCCAGACCTGATGTCCCCCATCCGCCAACCCACAGGGATTCCCCCTCTGGTGCAGGTTCTGTCAGTACTCCATTTTTTGGCAAGTGGGTCGTTTCAGACAACAGTGGCCATATCATCTGGGATGTCTCAGCCTATGTTTTCAAAGGTTTTGTCCAGAGTGTTGTCTGCCCTGATGAAATACATGCGGAGATACATTATTTTCCCTGAGGTGGGCGAATTGGCTACAGTGAAGGGTGATTTCTATGCCCTTGGACATATCCCCAACATCATTGGGGCCATTGATGGGACCCATGTGGCTTTGGTTCCCACCAAAGACAGTGAGCAGGTGTACCGAAACAGAAAAAGTTATCATTCGATGAATGTCCAGGTGGTCTGTTTGGCTGACCAGTACATCTCCCATGTAAATGCCAAGTTCCCTGGGTCAGTGCATGACGCGTATGTCATGCGAAATAGCAGCATCCCTTATGTGATGGAACAGCTACAGAGACACCGTGTGTGGCTAATTGGTGACTCTGGTTACCCCAACCTGTCGTGGCTACTGACCCCAGTGAGGAATCCCAGGACAAGGGCAGAGGAACGCTACAATGAGGCCCATGGGCGAACTAGGAGGATCATAGAAAGGACCTTCGGGGTCCTGAAGGCCAGGTTTAGGTGCCTGCATATGACAGGGGATCCCTCATGTACTCACCAAAGAAGGTGTGCCAGATCATCGTGGCCTGCTGTATGCTTCACAATCTTGCATTGCGACGCCAGGTGCCTTTTCTGCAGGAGGATGGTCCAGATGGTGGTGTTGTTGCAGCTGTGGAGCCTGTGGAGAGTGAAGAAGAGGAGGACGACGGGGACGACACGGACAACAGGGATACAGTCATACAACAATACTTTCAGTAGCACACAGGTAAGGAACAGCCACCCCAATTTACATTTACTTGAGGCCTCATGCGTCTCCACTGTCTGTGTTTCCCCCCAGTTCCTGTTAACTGATTTGTGACTTTCCCTTCCCTTTTCAGAGCTGTATGACCCACTGCCTGACTTCAGCTTTGTTTGCCCATGGACTAAAGCTTATTGAAATTGGTATGTTGTCATCACAAAGTAACTGGACATTATTGAACCGTTATGTGTAATACATTTGTTAAGAATACAAGCAGACTCCTGTTTATTTAAGTGGAATAAGTGATTTATTTAAAGTGCTAGATATAGGTAAATGATTGGGAAGCGGGGATGGGTGGGGGTGGAGTAATATCCATGGCAGAGTCCAGTTCTCAGTCGCACAGGTGCATTGTCCATATGCCTGTGGAAGGATGGAGCAGGGGCAGTTCAAGGTTGGACAGGGTGACAATGTGGGACAGTGGGATGACATCAGGGGGTATCTTAGGCTGGCGGGGGTCTTGCAATCCTACTCTGTCTTCTTCTGCAGGAGGTGGGGTTCTGGTGGCCTGTCGTTGTGTGGGGGCCTCCTGTCCACTGGCGCCGACGGAGGTGGTAGGCTGTTCCTGGCCTGGGCTAGTGACAGGGGCCCTTTGGGGTGCCACATGGTCCCGCAATGTGGTGACGATCTGGGTAAGGGCCAGGACGATGGTCCCCATTGCGGAACCAATGTTCCTCAGTTCCTCCCTGAACCCCATGTACCGTTCCTCCTGCAGTTCCTGGATCTCCTGGAACCGGGCCAGTACCGTCGCCATCGTCTCCTGGGAGCGGTGGTATGCTCCCATGATGGTGGAGAGGGCCTCTTGGAGAGTCGGTTCCCCGGGCCTGTCCCCCCCCCCCTCGCACAGCAGCCCTCCCAGTTCCCCTGTGTCCCTGGGCCTCTGTCCCCTGGCCGGTGTGCCCACTACCACTGCCCCCAGGTCCCTGCTGTTGTTGGGGTGGTGGGTCAACCTGGGTGCCCTGTAGTGGTGGACACACCGCTAATTGACGTGCCCTGGAGACAGAGGCATGGGCCCGCTGGGTGGGAGCTGTGCTGGTGTTCCCAGAGGGGGTTGGGTATGGTGTAGCCTGTGGCTGTCTGTGGGGAACCGACTGTCCAGAGGTCCCCGATGGGCCGGGCTGGTCGTCTGGCTCCAGGGAGACAGAGCTGCTGTCATCGCTGGGGGCCTCTTCGGGGGGGTGGGATGGACATCTCTGGACCCTCCGTGGCGGTGTGGTGGCGTTCGGGTCCTGCAGGGGTATAAAGGTATGGTTATTGCTTCTGTGTGGGGGATTTCGTGTGATGGGTGGGTGTCCGTGTACCCATGTGCAGGCATTTCCTTGTGGGGGCTTTTGTGAGGGTGGCTTGTGGGGGTGATGTGTGTGTGCAGTGTGCATGCTTTGGTGATGGGTGTCCATGCTTTGGGGTCGCATGCAGGGCTTGGTGTTGGGATGGGTGGGTTGTGATGGTGAGGCTTTTGCTAGGGGTTTGTGTGATGGGGGAGGGGGTGAGGGTGGGGGTATGATTTAGCATTCAGGTGGGGTGGGGGTGGGAAGCAGTAGTGAAGATTTGCCTTACCAGAGTCCATTCCTCCGCCTACTCCAGCGAGGCCCTCAGGATGCAGGATGTGCAAGACTTCCTCCTCCCACGCGGTAAATTCTGGGGGAGTAGGTGGGGGTCCGCCACCAGTCTTCTGCACCGCTATGTTGTGCCTTGATACCATGGAACGCACCTTCCCCTGTAGGTCGTTCCATCTCTTCCTGATGTCCTCCCGATTGCGTGGATGCTGTCCCACCGCGTTGACCCTGTCCACTATCCTTTGCCATAGCTCCATCTTCCTGGCAATTGTGGTGTGCTGCACCTGTGCCCCGAAGAGCTGGGGCTCTACACGGACTATTTCCTCCACCATGACCCTGAGTTCTGCGTCACTGAACCTGGGGTGTCTTTGGGGTGCCATGGGGTGGTGTGATTGAGGTGTGGGGTGGCGTTTGTGGTGATGAGTGTGGTGCGTGTGGTGGTGTGTGCTGTTTGGTGCGTGGATTCTGTGTGGGTGATGGTGTTGTGTGCCTCTGTGTTGTGGGATTCTCTATTCTGTGCTCTGTCTCTTGCCTTCGTCAATGATTTCGGGTCGTAGGGGCTTGTGGGTGATGTGGGTGTGTGTTTTATATTGTGTTGGGTGTGTGAGAGTGGTGTTAGTATGTGTATCAGGTGTGTGTATTTCGAAGTGACCAATGTGGCTGAGTTTTCTATGGGTGTGTGTATTTTGACCGCGGCGGTGTGTACCGCCAATGGAATACCGCGTTTGAAAGACCGCCGCGTGGATTTGTGGGTCGGAATGGTATGGGCGTATTTCTGTTGGCGTGACGGTGGAGGTTTGGTCAGTGCCATTTTTTCGCTGACCTTTGGTGTGGCGGATTATTGAGGGTGTCGGGTTTTCGGCGGTTTGGCAGTTGCGGGTCAGAATGACCGTGGCGGTTTATCGCGGCCGCGGTGGTGTTATGGCGGTCTTCAGACCGGCGGTAAGCGCCTTTTACCACCGAGGTCAGAATGACCCCCTTAATGTCCAACCTGTACATGGCAGCAAGCATGGTGGGCTCTGGTGCTGATGTAGAGGGTGTTGCAGGTGGGACAGAAATAACAGTGGCAGAAGTGGCCCCCTGAATTGATGTGGTGCTTGGTCCACTCATTGTGGGCATTGTGGGTCCCCCCTCGCTGAATACCCGCCATTCCCCAGTGGCTCGCTCCTTCTGATAGCGTTGGGCCATCCTGTGCTTCCAAGTCTTCACTGCCAATACGTGGCGATAGCACACTGCCCTCTTCTGGAATGCCCTGAATTCCTCACTGTCCATTTTGGCAGCTGTTAAATTGAGACAGGCAACCATCAGTGTCAGCATTGTGTGATGTATACACAGCTGATACTCTAACACTGTACATCGATTTGCACATGTACTCCAAATCACATTCCGGATAATACAATGTCCCTGATGAATCTAACCACAAGGCTGCCTACCCATCATGTAATTGACACCAAAAGCGATGCACAAAAAGAGTTGGAATCAAAACAACGTATTTGTGCATTGATTTAGTGCAATGTATCACAATGCAAAGGCAGCAACAACTTCCTATGGGCCAGGGCCACTAATCTCCATCATCTGAGTCAACTTTAAACCACACATCACCTTAACCAGTAGATGTGTATGCAGTTGGTAATCATCAGGGGTCAGTGTTGATTGGGACACATGCAAGCCCTATTGAGATGACTGTCATCTACACTGTGACCATCACATCTACCTACAAATATGTTGTTTCCCTAACTGTGTGCCTCAGGGAGGATGGCCATGCAATCCATCATCACAACTGTTGAGGTCAACCACTAAGGCATATCCGCTTATATATAGAGTTAGGAACTAGACGATATGTGAGGAAGGATGCCAACTAGGAAGCAGGTATCCATAGGTCATTCACATCTACCTTCATGTGCCCAGGTGTGCCATCAACACCTGATCTGTCAATACTATTCCCTAAACACCCGTATCCATGCCAGCACACCTCTGGCCTTGACTTGCATGCACGCCTATTACATACCACATAAGTGTCATGTAAATGGAGTTCTACTTATGGGGCACCATGCTGGGGGATAGTTGCCCACCCAGTCCTACATGTACATTACAATTCAGGGATGCACCTATTTGTGTGGAAAACTGGTGCATCACTGTGTTGTGAGAATGAGGGTATGACCCAGTGCCAATATACTGCCAGTGGTGCACTTCCAAGTAACATAAGGGCCTACATGTGACCAGTTATCACCTTGTTCATGTGCAGCTGCCCACTGTGCAGCACAATAGTCCCAAGATTTGACTCTCTGCTCGTGAACGGGTAAGCCTTGCATGGGACACAATGTCACCATCCAGCCTACTTTGAAAGCTTATCATGTGCCAGCTCATCATAGCTAGCATTGAGTGCAACACACAACAGCCACAATCACTACACAGGATAGACATTATCACACTTACTGGATACATCTGTGTCCTGAAATCTTGCCACTTCTCCAATGGTGTAGGGAGCAGGTCCACCTGTAAGACATGGATGGAAAAACATGCTCAGTGTCATATCACTGTCACTAAGAGTGAACAACATATCACACTGTGTAACATTTTAGATGAGTGAGCTAGTGATCCCGCTTGAAGACAGTGCAACAGACACACCACTGCAAACTCACATTGACACTAACACTCTGGTGATTGAGAGCTACACATCTGCACACATGCACTGGGCCTAAGACTCATGTAGTGCCATACCCACAACAATCATATGTGGACAATCCATTAAAGATGGCACTCCATGGCACGATTTGGATTTGGGTGACGGGTCCATGGCATTACCCTAGTGCACTGCAATACAAGTGACTCATGTATTTTGGCTTGTTCTTCAAGGCACACAGAGTAACTGTTTGATGGACATGGGGCTCAATTTTTAGTAAGCAATTATCATGCGTTCAGTGATCCATGACTGATGTGGCACAGATGTATGTTGGTAGCAAATGCCCCATTGCCAGTGCCCCCTAAGGAGTGTATGCTCCCTTTGCCATCATGATGGCAGGGATCATGTGTGTGTAATGATGACAATGTAGCGCTATACATTCAGTGCCCACTTCGATGTCAGGATCCAGTGAAATATCGTTTGGTGCCGGTGTCTTGCCTTGTCATCATTGACACAATGCTGGGGCATAGGTGTTGCCATGGCCCCTGAAATGTTTAACTAAGTGATAGTCGTACATGATTCAACAAACCTCTGACTTGTATTGTGAAAATGTATAGACATGTGAACTTGATCTCAGTACTAGGACAGTTACACTTCATTCTGGTTGCATTCAACCTGTCCACAAGCACTGTATGCAGCATGCCAACACATCTGCTACTGTCACTCAGGAGCATTCTACAGTAAACGTATGTCAATGGGATACTCACCAACAGGGCCACCGATCACCACACCCAGGTGGTCTAGCAGATCCTGCTCTCTGGCCACCAGATCAGCCCAGCAATGTTTCAGCTGGTGCTCATTACGTCTGCTACGGTACACCCTCTTCAAGTGGTAGGGCACCTTGCCCCACCACAGCCGCCTCGCCTCTGAGCTCCTCCTCCCCCATCAGTGTCAGCCTTGTCCTTCCTGGCATGTCCCTCATGCACAAAGTGAAAAAGTAAATAGCAGAAGAAAATTTGACCAAAAAGGAAACTTACAGCCCAAACTTATGAACCCCAACTTACCCAACTAATATAATACCCAGACAGACACCCCACAGTACAAGTACAAAGAGAAATACAGAAAAGTATACAAAATCACAGACACTGGTACAAGTAACAGTCACAATTCACACCAGACGCAACAAGAGAGACACCACAAGATACAAAAATCACCTAAAACACACCACCAACACCTAGACGCAGCCACACAGTCGAAAGCTGCACAAACTTTAAAGTAAAAGTGAAAGTGCACCCACTGTACCATGCCTGTAAACAGGATTTCCTATTACATAACTTACTGTGCCCCTGCGTCACGTTTTACGTCATGCGTGTATTTTTCTGACGCATAAAATATTTGTGTGACAATTTCCGACGCAATACCTTGTGTGATTCAATGTACAACGCATGAGTGTAGTGCAAGGGTGGAATTCATGCTAAGTGCCCATGGTTCTCAACTTTGCATTTGCGGATGTTTTCAACACATTTACCTCAAGATTTTTTAATCTATTCCTGATTGCGTGATTTTGTTCCATTGACCATGGATGCACCCTGTATCAACTGCAAATGGGATTGGATGGGCTGCAGTGTGTAATATTGTGTATGGCCACATGTGGTAGACAATGCAACTTTGCGATTTGGGTGTGTATGGTCTGTTACACCGATGTGTGTGTTTCTGACTAAATGGCATGCACAACTTTGGACATCATGCATATGTATGCATGTCTGAGAACTGTGTATCTACATTTTATGTCAGTGATCTACAACAGTCATGGTATGTGTTTGTGAATTGTGTTGACTCATGTGATGTGATGTGTGTAGTTTGACTTACAGGGCATTACATTTAAGATGACATACACAACTCAGGCATTGTTGATGATGGTTGATGAGTGCTATGTGGGATATGTTACTCCTCAACTGTCTCAAAATGGAGGTAATGAGTTTATGGTGACTTGTGTGTGGACTGCACATATGTCTGACATGTGTACATATTTGGTATCTACTGTGCTTGACACACTGTGCCTAAATTCCACCCATATCATGTTTTGAACACGTCAGTTTGTACTCATTACATTTAGCTATGCTTATTGTGTTGTTGTGGTGGACCTGCAGCCCTAGCTGCATGTCTTCTAATTATTTCTGATGTGCATTCCACAGAAGTGTCCATTCCAAGTGTGTGGCCATGTGTACCCTGTGTAAGGATTGGGCCCCATGCCAGTGGCAAGACTGATTTGAAGGGATGTCCTGTGGAGAGCAAGTGTTTTTACCATTGCTTGTCATACCCTGGCCAATCATGCTATCCATTGTCACCAATGATGCACCCCCTTATCACACAAGAACCTTGCAGCCATTGCAAGTCTCACACTTAGAAATGTCAGTGGTCTGTTCATACATTCCTCTCGGTCTGATATTTTACATCCACTGGCTCATGTGTGGGGTCCTTGTTTCTCTCATTATTGGAGATGTTCTAGTTGTATGTCAAGAGCTACAGTTGTACAAGTTGGCAACATGGATGTAACTTATATGTTGTGGTCCATAGATTGTGTCCTTCAGTTGTGACATGCAAGTGATGAGTCTGTTTGTGATGTGTGTGATGGTAGCAGTACAATCATACGCATCACATGTGAAGTTGCAACAGAAGTTTTCAGAATACTATTTGTGACATGCTCCCTGAGCTAACACTCACATTCCTAAGGTACATGTGATGAAGGATGAAGACACCAGAGCAGGATTGTGTGATCAAGTAAGGTGTTTATTTACAAATATTTACAGGGTGTGTAGAGTAACTATAAAGTGAAAACATTTTGTGCAATTTGCTGTCCCGCGGCGCATTCCAGCAGCTGTTTTCTGCTGTTCCCCCTCATTTTCCCTGCCACCATCCTCCTCCTCCTCCTCTATCAGTTCTTGATCCGGCTCATATAATGGGATGTTCATTCTCACACAAATGTTGTGCAGGATAGCACATGTCAGTATAATTTTACAAACAATGTGTGGGGCATATAGGAGGCTGCCTCCTGTGATGTCCAGGCACCTGAATCTGGACTTCAGGATGCCAAAAGCCTTCTCCACAATGGTGTGCGTCCTCTGACGTGTCTCATTATAGGCACGCTCTGCTTCTGGGCTTGGGTTGGGGAATGGGATCATGATCAAATCTGGATCCCATAACCCTGATCCACTGCAAAAGATTATAGGAGTGGGTGTGATGTTAATGCTTGCAACAGGAATGTCATGTAGCATGGCAGTTGATATATTGTGTTGTTTGTGACTGATATGTGTTTGTGGTATGGTGTGAGTTCCTGGCCGTCTGTAAGGTCTTCTCAGCACTGGGTTGTTGGACATGACAACTTGTGTTTGGGTCAATGACTTTGGATATATGATTTGGTTTCCTAACTGTTGGGCAGTATGTATGTATTATGTGTTGCGTAGTGTCCCATATGTATCAGTGTGCTTTCATTAGAGGGGACGTGATACATCCATACACACAATGGGTTCAGATGTGATGGTTGCATGGTTGTACTATATGGCCTGGACTTCCCATCCATTTAGACATGTATCATTGCAGATGAAATGCGACACTGAGGCCCATTAAATTGGGTAGGTGACAATGCACAACACATCTCCAAAATTGGCAGCACTAACCTGTTAAGTTTTGATAATGCACTATTGTCCCATGTGTGATTTGTTTCTATGCAACCCTCTGTTGTTCCCTCTGCCAGTTTCTCTTGTGCAGCTGTACACTACCACCCTTGCACCAGGGAACCTGGCTAACTGCCTTGTGGAGGTGGATGTATCTGTGCTGGAAGGGCCACCTCCCTATACATATGCTGTTTTGATGGACAATTAGCTTATTAAGTGTGTGTAGCAGTGTGCAGTATGCATTGGTGGCACATTAATATGTGTTCATAGCACAGTCCACTTCCTTATGGCAACCTGTAATGGCACCCCTGGAGTGGTGTATGATGTTGGCACTGCCTCAGTATTTTCGTGACACCTACATCTGAGTCAGCATCATCATACTACGTGTCTCATGGTGTAAGACCTTTTGCAACACACATTGCACACCCCTTCCTGCTACATACTGCTTGGGAGGGTAGCCAATTGACTATGTGGCCTCAAGTCATTGGAAATAGTTAATCTTTCAAGTTGTACACACAGTGCAGGCCATGACTTTGTCACTGTGGGCTTTAACTTTGGTTTATTGGTGCTCCTGAGTGGCAGCTAATGTTTGTGGCAGCCGTCAGGTGTCCAAGGGTGTGTATCCCATTGTGTCAGGGTGTACAACATGACTACCAGTGTCACACCTCAGTGTCACCCTGTCCATGTGTTTATGTAGTGGTGTATGTCTTTTGTGTCCTATAGGGTTATTCAATCAATCAATCAATCAGTGTAGTTGTAAAGCGCGCTACCACCCGCAAGGTTGTTGTGCTGTGTGTATATTGCTAGGTTTATTGACTTACCGCCAAGAAGGACAGTGCCATATTGTCCATCCTGGAATTGCTCCTTGATCCTGCTGTGCCGGAATATGAAGGAATCATGGACAATCCTAGGATACTTGGCCAAGATGTTAGTGAACAGTTCCTGGTGGTCAGCTATGCCCTGCACATTGATAGAATGTGTGCTTTCTGTTCCTGAATAGGTGCTCTGTTGCTGCAGGTGGGACAATCCAGACATGGGTGCAGTCAATTGCACTGAGCACATGCGGGAAGCCATGGATTTGATAAAACTCCTGTTTTATCTCCTGCTGCTACTGCTGGTGTTGGGGAAGCTAATGTAGTGGGGTGTCAGAGAGATTATGGCACCTAACACCTTGGGCAGGAAAGCCGAAAATGAGGGCTGTGATACCCCAGTGACCAGGACACCCTTTGTCTGGAAGGTGCTACTTGCCAACAGATGCAGGACAGCTAGCAGCTTGGTCACAGGTGGTATGTAGTGTGGTGTCTTCAGGCTAGCTGTTAGTTGTGGCTCTATATGGTGCAGCAGCTGCAGTATGGCTTGGCTGTTGAGTCGATAACTCTGGATGATCTCCTGATCTCTGGGGCCAAGGAGAGTTTTCCTGTATATTCTCTCCTGCCTTCTGAGTTGCCTTTGTGGGCCGCATTGAGGTGGTGGTGTTTGCTGCCGTTGCTCCTGTGCTCGGCGTTGTCTTGCAAGCTGCATCAGTAACACCTCCCTGTAGTCCTGTTGGTCTGTGATGTTGCTTGTGTGTGTTTTCCTTAAGTAGTGGTGAGTTTGCCTCATTTTAATGTCTGCCGTGACCCAGGTATTAAAATTTGACACAAATCAGAGTTAACGTCATTTTTTGGGTCCGCCTCCCACCTGTGCGCCATTTTTGCCCAGTTGGATAAATATGGCGTTAGGTGCCCTAAGTAATTTTTTTGGACGGGAACGCCTACCTTGCATCTCATTGATGCAAGGTGGTTTCACTCATCCCAAAAATGATGTGATCCCCATATTTTTTACGCTAGACGGGTCTAGCGTCAAGGTATAAATATGGAGTTAAGTTTGCGCTGAATTAGCTAAAAAAATTACGCTAATTCAGCGCAAACAGAGTATAAATATGCCCCTAGATCTATTGGCATCTGACCACTTCTGCTCTGAGGCCCTTGTTATTATCTCACCTCTTGCACTTTCCTTTTGCCAGAAACGGTGGGCCTGGTTTATACTTCTTTAGCACCGCATTTGCGTCATTTTGCAAAAGTGGCGCAAAACTTACAAAATTTAATTATATTTTGTACGTTTGCACCACTTTTGCATCAAAAAATGACGCAAATGCGGCGCTAAAAAGTATAAATCAGGCCCAGTATATGTAATTTGATAAGGTTAGATTAAAACATGTTAAACAGACATTCATTAAAATAGAAGGTTATAATTGGTAAATGCAGTTAAAAACATAAAGGTAAAGGAGAGGCTAGTAAAGAAAATATATTTTAGTACCTTTTAACAATAATGGAATAATAACGAAAACTAAGAACAAATTAATGGAAAAAGTCATTAGTTTACTGCCTTAAATAGATTACATATGAATATATTTGGTTTGGATGTTAAATAATAAGATTTTCATTACATATATAATTAAAATAAAACATTAACATATGTACTTAAAAAAGAAAATGTAAACTTTAGGTCAAACAAAGGTCAATATAACAGTTTGAATATTGTTAAATTGTTAGTATTGAGAGTTCTAATGAAGACAACGTGATGTAGGATGATGCAGTGGAAGGAAACAGAGAAACATTTGACCTCTAATTTCTCGAAGGACATTTTTTATTTGCATAGAATCGTACCTAGAATTTATTCACATAATTCGTTTGATGATGTTATTATATTACATGCAAGCTTTACCTACCCTCCCTTTATCTAACGGGTTCACAAATAATTATTTTGATTGTGGACAGAAATATATTCGCCAGGTGGTTTAACCCAATTTCCCCAAAGACAAGAAATGTACATGCTGTTTGGCTATGAAAAATAATCCAACAGTGTATACAGTCATATCCTTGATAAATCCATTTAACTGGAATCCCTCAATATTTTATCGCGAAACTGATTAAAATACTCTCCCACTTGCATGCTCATCTACATGAGATAAAAACATGGGGGCATATTTATACTCCGTTTGCGCCGGAATTGCGTCTTTTTTTTTACGCAATTCCGACGCAAAACTAACTCCATATTTATACTCGGGCGTTAGACGCGTCTAGCGGCAAAGTCCATGGAGTTTGCGTCATTTTTTTAGCGTGGACACCTACTTTGCGTTAATGATATGCAAGGTAGGCGTTCACGTCTAAAAAATTGACTCCGAGGCATGTGCGCCGTATTTACACTCCCGGGCAAAATTCATGCCCGGGAGTGGGCGGGTCAAAAAAAATGACGTACGGCTGCTTTTGCGCCGTTTTTTAGTGCCTGCAAAAGGCAGGCGTTAAGGGACCTGTGGGCTCTGAAGGAGCCCAGAGGTGCCCTCCCATGCCCCCAGGGACACCCCCTGTCACCCTTGCCCACCCCAGGAGGACACCCAAGGCTGGAGGGACCCATCCCAGGGACATTAAGGTAAGTTCAGGTAAGTAATTTTTAATATATTTTTTTGTGGCATAGGGGGGCCTGATTTGTGCCCCCCTACATGCCACTATACCCAATGACCATGCCCAGGGGAAAGAAGTCCCCTGGGCATGGCCATTGGGCAAGGGGGCATGACTCCTGTCTTTGCTAAGACAGGAGTCATTTCTATGGGGGTTGGGAGTCGAAATAAATGACGCAAATCGGGTTGAGGCGAAAAATTTGCCTCAACCTGACTTGCCCCATTTTTTGACGCCCAAGCCCCATATCCCCCTACGCCGGCGCTGCCTGGTGCACGTCGTTTTTTTCCACGCACACCAGGCAGCGCCGGCGGCTAACGCCGGCTAACGTCATTGATTAAATACGGCGCCCGTATGGTGCTTCAGAATGGCGTTAGCCGGCGCTAATTTTTTTGACGCAAAACTGCGTTAGCGCAGTTTTGCGTCAAAAAGTATAAATATGGCCCATGGTGTAGTGGATTTTGATCTGCAATACTTGTAGAAAGTGCGTTTATTGTTTCACGTTATTATCTGCACAATTAACTAACAACTGATGGTCTTTTTACTGCATTAATACTTTTCGCACGTTGACTCTCTTACAATATGATATTTCTGAATATAAATCCAAAGGAGGTCCATTTAAATCTATGTATATATAGTGATCCGTTGAATAACAGCAGAGATGATACTTTTTGTTATTCATATGGAAATTCATCAAAGTGACTTCCTGTATATCTTCATACTTAGAACTCCTGTGAGGTCACTTTCTGTACAGGTGGATGATATGCAATGCTGTCCACAAAAAGATTTCGCCAGAAAACCGGCAATCTGTTTAGAAATGCAGTGGTCACTTCTTATGTAACGATGGATGTAGAGAACCACAGTATTGTCACTTCCGGTGGAGAGGAATGTATTGCTTTAAGGTCTCTGTTTTCATAGAAGGGTTTGGTGGGAAACCAGTGATAAGACTGTCCTACGAAATGCAGTTTGTAAATTATTACATCACTCATAATGAATACTTTATAATTATTTGTGTGCCACCAGCACTAGGGGCTAAATATACTTTATAGATGATCACAGTGCAACACAAAATACTTGTATATTTTTATAAGAGAAACATTTTTTTGGGTCCTGTAGTCCATAGTCTAATACTGAAGGCCAGCTGCTGACATTTACATGTTCAAAGGGTCCCTTAAATACTCGAATAATTGGAAATTGTATAATCAGCTGCTTTAAAGCTGCATATCATGTCATATTTCTTCATCTAAATATAATATTCACATGAATCGAGAATCCTTTCAGGCTCTTACAAACTTGTGAAAACTGTTTAAAGATTAATTAAATCAACTGATGCTGCCATGTGATGCTGTCCATACACGATTTATTTGACATGGAATATTTTCTTGACACCATTCATCAGAATATTCATTATGCACCAAAACAATGCTCATGTGCACATGAGTACAGTAATTAAATCGTCTCCCTCAAAAATGAACTGTTGCTGTGTACATGATTGAATTAAAATTATAGTTTAATGAGAGATTAGTGTCGTATTTCCTCGTGGGAAATGCGAGATGTGAAGCTTGCAAAACTCACTTATACAGAAAAGTTAATTTCCAGTACATTACAAGAGAATATCAGAAAGCGTGCCATATAACTTCACTGTTCACTGGATCGCTTTTTTACAGATCTATTCTGTGAGGGAACAGGGCTGATTGCAGAGGCCCCCTAAATTGTTGTCCCCATTTTTAAATTTTTGCTGGTGTTTTCCTGACTCTGATGGTGCCCTTGGTACTGCTAACAAGTCCCAGGGCCTGTGCTCTGTGTAAAATCAGTATGCAAATTAGGCTAATTATAATTGGCTAAGTCATCCTACCTATAAGTCCCTAGAATATGGTAGGGCATGTAGGTTTAGGGACCCCAGCATAGGTAGTGCACCCATATGTGCACTGCTGAGGTGCCCGGTGTCATTTTAAAGGCAGGCCTGCCTTGCTGGCTGCTTTTAAATTAAAGTTACAAGCAAATTCTACTTTGGGATTAAAAGTAGTTCCAAAGTCTTAAACTACCTTACATTTACATATAGATCACCACTAAGGTGTGCCCTATGTGCCCCTAGGGATGGGTGCCATTTAACTATAAGCAGGGACCTTATAAAATAGTTTTATAAGCCCTGGTGAGGTAAAACAGCCACATTTGTTTTTCCCTCATTGTAGTGAATGGCCTCCATAGGCTAGAATGGGGAGACTTTATTTTTATTAAAAAATTCCCCTTAAGTAACAGATACTATAAGTTTGGTATCAAATTAATTGTTATAATAAATCCCGCAGCTTCCAGTTGTTGGATTTAATATAACTTTTTCAGGTAAAGAGTTTTAAACTTTACCTGAAAAGTTGCCAACTTCAGCCCTGCATTGTTTTTGCTGCTTTGCTCTGACTGGCCAGCCTCTGGCAGCCTGGCCAGGTTGCCTTGATGAGGTGTGAAGTGGACTTGCTCCACACAAAGAGATGTGTGGGGAGAGGAGATCTCCCCTCAGCAGATGGGGAAGCAGGAAGGGGGAGGGCTGCTAAACTGGTCTTCAAAGGCAGGGAAGGACATTTGGAGCAACCCAGCAACAACCTCACATCCTGCAAACCCAGACAATTAGGTGCCCCCTTGATTAGATTAGGAGAGGGCAGGAGAGGGGTGTGTTTAGGATTTTTAGCCACACCAGTGGGTGGGCTCAGCCAGATGTAACCTCCAAAAATCACTTTCAGCCATGGTGGATTTTTGAGGAATGTTGCTCCCTGGGAATGATTTTTGCCACACTTCCCAGGAAGTGGTCATCACAAGGGAAAGGACCCTGCCCCTGATTGGAGAACCAGGACCCCCCGTTTTTCACCCAGGAGCAAGGATAAAACTGGCAGACCTGCACCCACACCTCAGATCCCTATCACATTCCAACAAGGAAGAACTACAGGAGAAGAAGGACTGCCCTGCTGGACCCCTGACCTGCACCTGGACACTGCACTGTGGAGGACTGCACCAGCTGCACACTTGGGCTTGACTACTAAAAGGACTTTACCTGTCTTTTACTGCTTCAAGAAGGGACTCCCTGTTTGCTACAGGTACAAAGGAGCTGCCCAGAGTCCCCTGCATCAAGTCCTGCAAGCAGAGCCCAGCTGACCAACGTCCAGTGGCCATTTGAGGATTCTGACCAGGTGCATTCTGGGAATTGTAGTCCCAAATCCCAAGGAGCAACTCAGAGCTTCTGGAACCTTGGATCAAGTTGTGAATACTTCAAGGACCCAAAAAGGACCTCTGGAAGAAGATCCAGAAGTTTGGAGATGTTTGGAGCAACTCCATAAGTTGAAGAGGTGCATTGTGGGAGTTGTAGTCCCAGCCCCAAAGAGGCAAACCAGAGCCTCTGAACCCTTGGCTGGTGCTATGGACCACTTCCCTGAATCAAGAAACACTTCTGAAAGTAAGTGTGACAGTGTTACCTCGTGGGTGGCCTGAACTCTGGACTTTGTTCCTTTCCAGTGTGACCTTTTTTTTTTTAAACCCTTCGAGCGCTGGTTGCTTTTATGCCCTAGAAAGCAATAATTTTTTTAAAATTCATATCTCAGGTTCCCCTTATCCGATTTTATTCGTTTTGGTGTAATTTTTAAGATAAAAATATAAACTATTTTTATAAATTGATTTTAGATTTTTAAACTGTTTACTGTGTTTTATTTAATTACTGTTTTGTGATATTTGAATGCTTTACACTTTGTCTCCTAAGTTAAGCCTTGTCGCTCATTGCCAGCTAGCAAGGGTAGAGTTGGGTTTAATTTACTGCGACCTAACTGGACCTAAGTGGAGGTTAGTGGCCTATTGCTAAGTGTAGGTACTTACCTGCCCTTGCCAATAACCCATTTCCAACATATTCATTTCAGCATATGCACAATGGCTGTATTTTTTATGAACATAGGAACCATTTACAGGCAATGTATGTGATTTTAAATAATAGGTAACGGTGAGTTCTGTTGCTAAAATGAATGGTTATATAATGTCAAGAATTTATTGGGTGCTAATCTACAACATCGGAACATTTATCTTGCATTTTGAAGTTGAGAGCTTGCTTTAGCCTCACATGAAATGAATATATTCTTCTTTAAGTGAGGAAATATGTTTTGAAATTTGCAAGCTGAACAATAAAGTGTAATGTTGTGCAAAACAAATAACTGACATACATGTTTATTCCTGGACCTGTCCCTCTCTGCAGGGTTACTCCTAAACATTTTACCTTCCCCCCTCCTATTTTGCTCAATTTGTTTTTGGGCTTTAGGACTCTGCTTGCTTTACCACTACTAACCACTGCTAGAGTGCTTCTGCTCGCTCCCTAAAACATGGTAAAATTGGCTAACACCCGGTTGGTATATTTAATTTACTTATACGTCCCTTGTAGAGTGGTGTACCATATACCCAGGGACTGTAAATTAAGGGGCATATTTATACTCCGTTTGCGCCGGAATTGCGTCGTTTTTTTTGACGCAATTTTGACGCAAAACTAACTCCATATTTATACTTTGGCGTTAGACGCGTCTAGCGCCAAAGTCCATGGAGTTTGCGTCATTTTTTAGCGTGGACACCTACTTTGCGTTAATGAGATGCAAGGTAGGCGTTCACGTCTAAAAAATCGACTCCGAGGCATGTGCGTCGGATTTATACTCCCGGGCAAAATTCACGCCCAGGAGTGGGCGGGTCAAAAAAAATGACGTACAGCCGCTTTTGCGCAGTTTTTTTGCGCCTGCAAAAGGCAGGCGTTAAGGGACCTGTGGGCTCTGAAGGAGCCCAGAGGTGCCCTCCCATGCCCCCAGGGACAACCCCTGTCACCCTTGCCCACCCCAGGAGGACACCCAAGGCTGGAGGGACCCATCCCAGGGACATTAAGGTAAGTTCAGGTAAGTGTTTTTTTTTTTTTTTTGTGGCATAGGGGGGCCTGATTTGTGCCCCCCTACATGCCACTATGCCCAATGACCATGCCCAGGGGACAGGAGTCCCCTGGGCATGGCCATTGGGCAAGGAGGCATGACTCCTGTCTTTGACAGGAGTCATTTCTATGGGGGTTGGGAGTGAAAAAAAATGGCGCAAATCGGGTTGAGGCGAAAAAATTGCCTCAACCTGACTTGCCCCATTTCTTGACGCCCAAGCTCCATTTTCCCCTACGCCGGCGCTGCCTGGTGTACGCCGTTTTTTTTAACGCACACCAGACGGCGCCGGCGGCTAACGCCGGCTAACGTCATTCAATAAATACGGCGCCCGCATGGCGCTTCAGAATGGCGTTAGCCGGCGCTAAGTTTTTTTTACGCAAAACTGCGTTAGCGCAGTTTTGCGTCAAAAAGTATAAATATGGGCCTAAATGCTAGTAGTACGCCTGCAGCACTTATTGTACCACCAACCTAAGTAGCCTCTTAAAACATGATCCAGACCAACCATTGCACCCTGAATGGAGTTCTAAACTGCCAATTCAACTTGGAAATATAATCCCCTTGTCAATCCTTAAACTTCTCTTTTATTACAGATATGCCACCCTTAAGGGATGCCCCTAGGTAGCCTATAGGGCATGGCGCCTTGTAATTGACAGTTTGGAGCAGTACTTTTAAGATTCACATGCCTTGGTAGTGAACAAGTCCTAGATGTGTTTTTCACTACTGTGAGGCTTCCCTGTCACATAGAAAAGTATTGGGTTGCCTTATCTCATTTAATAAGTGCTTACATTTGATTGTGGACAGATAAGCCTTTCACGTGTGGTATCTATTAAAACTGTGCTGTAAATCATCGTTAATAGTAGAGTTGGATTTTAAATGACCATTTTGAAAATGGCACTTTCAGGAAGTGGGATTTTTTCTGCCATGTCCCTTTCGTACCCATGACCTGTCTTGGGTCACATGACTGGGTGTAGCTGACAGACTTTGTGAATTCCTCCCAGACAGTCACACAATGGATGGATTGGATGTGCCTGACTGAGCCATCTGCTGGCAGGATGGGGGGCAGAACTGGGCACAGCCCCACTGCAACTCAATAGGCTGTGCTCTGCGTTCACACAAAAGGCTTGTTACCTTCACAATCTCACTGAATCTAGCTTGGAGCCAGGAAAATGGAGTAAAGAAATGCTGTCCCTATGCTCTTGGAACATTAACGGGATTGTGTACCAATCTCCTAGCATTCTTGAAGAGCTATGACGTAATCGCCCTTCAGGAAACTTGAGCTGAGAACAGCTGTCCGCTGTTTGGGTATTTAGAAATATGGAAATCTGCTCATAGAACGAGTAAGAATGGCCGTGCCAAGGGAGGACTGGCCACCTATGTAACTGTGAAACGAAATGGGAGTATTTTGCCACTGGTCTGGGATGATAACTGGATTCAGGGGACAGTCATCACGAACGGGACTGTGCAGCAAACTCTTATAGTAATTAATGTTTACATTGCGCCTGGTACAAAGGACAAAAGGGGCAAGTTGTCTCGATTGATTCAGATTGTTGGCGATTTAGTCGGGGAGTACCCTTGTGCTAACTATCCTATAACTGGTGATTTTAATACAAACTTGTTTCAAGACACAATGGAGGCTCTTGACGGCCCTGATCTCTGTAACCGTCAGGCAATTCCTGAAGAACTGAGACATCAGGGCTGTTTTTATTGCCTGTTGGGAGATTACACAGTAATGGACCTCAATAGTATGGGCTTTAAAGTTTTGAATAGGCGTTTATGTGACAATGTCCCTTCCCGATGGACAAGATCTGATGGTCGATCCTAATTCTATTTATACTACACCATTTGCAGTAGTGAATTGTTTCTCTTCATTGAAAAGTTTTCGATTTTGCCTCCAAGTGAGAGCGATCATCGTCCGCAAAGTGTATCCATCAAATCTAGATTTCCTTTGCATGATGTTATGCGAGCGGTGGGAGGTGGCGTCTACTCTGAGTCTTTAAAGCCCATAAAATGGAATTCTTCTATTGGTGGCATAGTATTGTCTGAATGTATTAACTTTTTTTACTCTGAGGGATTGGGTTGTGAGTCCCCAATTATGTCATGGGTTAAACATTCCTGCCTTTTATTGCTAAGGTTTCACCAACCTGCACGCAATCGTGCTCCACCCCGGTCCTTTGTCATTTCTAGAGAATCCAGGAATCTAAAGAAAGCGCACAACAGACTAGTAAGGGCACTTAGGAAAAGTCCTGATTCCAAGTGTTTACTCATTAAATACAAACAGCTAAGGAAAGACTACAGGAATGCTGTTTATAATGATCAGCAGTCCTATCTTAATCAGTTTTGGGCCAAAGTTTTAAGTGCAAGCAAAGTTTCAAATTCTATGAAATGTTGGTCCCTTATTAATAATCTAAATTGCAATTAAAGGGGCATTGGCATTGCCAATATTTCAGAAGGAGTCTGGACGTCTTATCTGACTACCCACTTTCCTGCAAGTAAGTTGGTTGGGAAATCATTAAATATAGGGGCTTATAGTCCTATTTCTACTCTGTCTAAGACATGCCTCAGGTTTACTGGTTCTTCAACTCCCACACTGGGAGTGAAGAAGTCCTTTCAATTGCGACTTCCTCATATCATCTCGAGGGCGAAGCAGTTTGGAGATCCCGGCCCCAACAGTCTCCCGCAGGCACTGTTCAAACAGGATCCCCTCTTTTGGGCCAATCATCTTGCCCATCTGTTTGAGCACTGCTTCTTGACTTCAACAATTCCTGAGTCTTGGCGGGGTGACGTTCTTCATCCCTTATATAAAAGTGGTTCAAGGTCAGACCACGCTAATTTTAGGATGATAGCCCTGCTGGACAACGATGTCAAGTTGTATGCCAGTCTTTTTTTGCAAGACCTTCGTGCTTGGGCTGATTCAAAGGCCCTAATTCCCACTGTTCAAACAGGGTTTTCTGCTGGCTCAGGCACTTCAACAAATCTGTTAGCACTTTTTCTTTTGATCGACAGGATGAATTTATCATGCCTAACGCTGAATTGTTGTTTTGTGGATTTTAAGGCGGCCTTTGACCGGGTCCCCTGGAGCGCTTTATGGTCTAAACTACAGAATTGGGGTATTCCCTCATTGCTCCTGGGTGCCATCATAGAACTCCATACAAATACTTGGGTTCGTATTAAGCTCGGTGATGAGTGTTCTCTTTCTAGAACAATCCCCACCACCCGTGGTGTGAAACAGGGCTGTGTGCTTGATCCTCTTCTTTTTAATTTGGTCATTGCTGATTTATCAACGTCTTTTGATGTTGTTAATTCCCATCCCCCTGAGATTGGTGGCCGTAGGCTCAGTCATCTGCTTTATGCCGATGACCTTGTATTATTTAGTCATACTAAGATCGGCCTTCAACGGCTCCATAATCAACTTGCATCTTATACAATTTCCGAGAATCAACTGGAAGTTAATCTGCTGAAAACCAAGGTGGTTTCCTTTGGAAGGAAAAAAAAAACAGCTTTCAGTTGGTATTATAAAAGCTGTAAACTTGTTTCTGACCACTCTTACAAATATTTAGGGGTGCACTTCGATTCCAGGAGCAGCTTTGTTAAACATAACAAGGAGATCAAACTCAAAGCTGTGGCATTGCAGGTGGCCTTCTCCAAATCATCTATGGTTTTAAAGGGGCCGACCTTTCTTCCTTTAATGGAAGTTATGAGAAAAAAGATTATCCCTTCACTGGCCTATGGTCAAGAAATTCTGTTGGGTAAAGGGTCCTGCCTATTAAATAGGCTGGTTAATAAAATCTATAAGAGTGTCTTTCATGTTCCGCGCCTTGCCTCACCTGCGCAGGTACGGTTGGAATTTGGGCTTCCGGACCTGGTGGCAGTTGGTGCCGGTGCTTGTTTGAAGCTCTGTCATAAGCTGCGCTTTGCCACAGATGGCCGTTCAGAGGCGGTCCTGTGTCAAGAAATCAGTGAGTCTAAATTAAAGGGATCATACCTCAATTTTTTGGGCCGAATGCAAATGGGGACTTGGCGTTGATGATCTTTGGGAAAGTAATCCCTCCCATTCTCTGTTTACATTAGGTGTAAAAAGGCTTATTCAACTGTATTCGTATCACTCAGATCGTTCCCTCCTTGCTCAACGGAAGCATGCCTGGTCAGTATTTAAATCTTTTAAGCAAGGTACGCCTTCCAGCTTTTTGTTTTCCTGTTCTCAAGGTTCTCGGTTGAAAAGGGCCATTGTGGTCTTAAGGATGGGCGATTAGGGTTTCTTGAAACATCTGTCTCAATGGCGGCTACCATCTGGGGAAAGGGTGATATGCAGAGGCTGTAATAATGCAGACAAGACCCTTGATCATGTGGTCTGTCTGTGCCCAGCTTTACTTAAGGAGCGTAGATTTTTGCTTTGATGCAAATGGAATGAACTGGGAATTCGCTCCTGTTGACAGGCTATTATTCAGTCTCTGGACCTTGCTAATTCAATGCTAAATGTGTTATTGATTAAATTTATTACAATTTCTCAATTTAAATTTAGCAGCACTGCGAGCAAAGGATAAGTATGATTGGAACTTTTTTTTTCCCCTTGCTCTTCCCACGCTGTCCGCTGTTGGTTAAGTTGTGGATTTTAATGGTATATGCTGGTATTTATTGTAGCCATTATTAATGCATTACACATTTTCGGGCCTGGGCATATGTATTTTGTTTGTTATGCATTATGTGGAGTTCTGGGCTTGGGGGTTTATTCTACTTTTATATTTTAGGACTGTTTTATACTTTTAGGTAGGAACGCTACCCCTTTTTAACAAATCATGTGTGCTCTAATCATGATGTTTTTTCTTTTTACCATACATTCAGCTTCTGATTGTATTTGTATTTCTTTTTCTTTCTGTTTAATTGTATTAGATTTTATTATCTGTACAATAAATTATGAAATTATGAGTAAAGAAATGCCAAGCACTTCAAAAAGAAACCTCTCAAAACTTCTCCCAACTTCAAAGAAGGCACTGGGTAGAAAAATAGGATCCACGGACCCACTCTATAATCCACTTTCCTGACCTACTAAAGGACTCTCAGAGAACCTTCTGCTGCTGTGTCCTGTTGTGTACTCCACAAGACTGATTTGCTGCACTTGGAAGGACTGCTTTGCTGGCTGGAACCTGCCTTAAACCCTCAGAGGCCAGCCCTGCTGTTTCACCTGGACCCAGGACTACCAGAGTGACTCCAAGGGCTAGTTTATTGACTTCATGTTCAGAGCCACAAGGACTGTAAAGTCTTCTGCCATCCTGAAACCACACTTGGACCCAGCCTGCGCTAGTTCTGAATTCCCAAGTTGAGTCCCACCAGTCCTAGAGCCTTGGTTGTGGGCACTAAAAGTGCCTAGATAGCTAACATTCAAAACTTTGGATTTAAAAGATTTTTGGCAAAAAAAAGCTCTGAGAACTGAGGAAAGACCAGGACCAACCCGCTCTTCAATCCACCCAAGGTACATTGCCGGTCAGCCTGACTTTGTGCCTGCTCTTGCTGGGTTCTTCTCTGCAGCAGCAAATCCTGTTCAGCTGTCGTTCAACAAAGGGATATATGATGTCAGGGAACTGTCTCTGGTAACAGCCTGCTGCCTCATCCCACCAATGATTTTCAACTTCCATAAAAGTGATTAAGTCTGAATTTAGAAATATTGGCCACAACTTCGTCCAGCAGGTCCCAGATAATCACACTCCCTCTTCAGACATTGCCAGCAGTGATTCCCCTCTGAACTTTACCTTCTTAGAACATATTTCTTGAAAATTCTTATTTTAAGTCTAAAGGTAAGAGCTGACCAAGCCCAATCCACTTCTTGTATCCAAACTGGACTCCATCGTGGTCAGCCATATTTTTAGACTTTGACCCGGTCTCCTGCAACTAGATGTCCACAGTTGGTACTGTGATCTTTTAGTTACTCATTTTTACTACTAACTTTAAAAATTCACAACTCAGGGTCTACTGATTGGATTTCTTGTTGCTTTGGTCTCAAATAATTAAATTTTACACTATTTTTCTAAGTTGATGTGGTATTTTTTGTGTTGAGTTTTCACTTTATTACTGTTAGAAATGTTGAACAAATACTTTGCTCATTGCTACTAAGGTAAACCTGACTGTGTTTGGTACAAAGCTACCCAAGGTTAAGCACAGGTTATTTTAGTGACTTTTTGTTGTTCACCCTGCCAGGGATTGTGGCTGTCACTTGTTCAGGGTTCAGAGCCCAGTCAACTAAGGACATCATTTCTCACATTTAATTTTTCAGGATCATTTTCATTTTAGCTGATGTTTTAAGGTATGTATTTGGCTCCATGAGTAAGGGAGGATTAGCATTTGCTCTTAAGAATGTTGAGCTCCAAGTCAAGATCTGATGGCAATAAAAGTAGCCGTTTTGTTTACATTAGACAATTAAACCACTGAGTGAAAAAGGTGATTGATATAAATGCATGTTGTGTTTTCAATTTACCAAGACGTTTTGACACACAGAAAGCAAGGGCAAATTCAGTAGTGAAACAAGACACATATATGAAAAAGAATTTCCTTTAAATCCCACCAGTTACAATTGTTGATTCCTTGGAATAAATTAATTGCAAAAATTAAGGAAAACAATTCATGGCAAAGCCATTGGTGGGTATTGACTCTCAACTGTGGAGGGTCATCGAGCTGATTGCCAGACCAGTGGCAGGCACTATAATATATTACAATGCCTTTAGACTCACATACCAAAGCTCTTAATCATGGCTCGCTATTGTAACAGGCCATGACTGGGAGCTCTGGAATTATTTCACTTAAGTGTGAAGGGAATGCTAGTTTCTCACAGTGCCTGTCAGTAGGTCAAAAATAAAAAATAAAATTAAAATGTACTTACACTCACTTCTTCACAGTGACCTGGAGTCCTCCTGGAGCCTCAGCCAACCCTCTCCAAATCACGATGCTGCTATCATGAGGTAACTGAGCAGCATAAGAGCAGCACCAGGATTGGCTTGAGTGTGCTGCCTCGATGCTCCAGCAGGCACAGGGGGGCCTGTGCCTGGTCTCCACCTAGCTGTCTAAGACAGTTTGCAGTGTAAACTGGTGGAGTGATGGTGATGGTGATGGTGATTACCATTTTATTTTTCACTTTTGCTGTATGGGCAGCGGGAGGTACCACCCCTCTGCACTTATGGGCAGCAGCCAGTGGGCAAAATATATTTTTCTTTAACTTAAGTTCTTTAAGCCTCTGATGATTGAACAATAACGCTAGACCAACACTTGTGACTTACTAACAAAGGGATTTTTGAGTATAGGAAGTGTTACTTTCCGTGCTTACAAATACTATCCACAACTCTTTAGGGCAATACCTCTGGCTCTGCTTATCCTACCCCTTATGTGTAGAGATGTACACTATGGGTATAAGAGAAGGCAGAGATCTCCCTGACACAGAAGTGTAAGTTTTTATAGGAAATGTGGTGGGGGGGAGACAAAGTGGAAAATGAGCAATATTTTCTACTAAATGGGTGAGGTTTATATAAATTTAAGGAGGAGTTTAGACAGGGACATGCTAATAATAAAACACAATAACAAACAAGTGAGACAATTTTTGTTCACAAAAGATACAACTAAATATACCACAATAGGGCTACTGACAAGATAGAATGAAATCCAGTGCAGCCAAGACTTGGAATAAGGAAACCACCACACATGGTCAATCATTTGTACTCTAACAGGGCACAAGGAATAATGTTATCACAAGATAGGGAAAAATAGGAAATAAGTGTTAACATTTCTAAAAGTCTAAAAATGTTTTCTTAAATTATATTTTTATTTAAAAAACATTCAAAAACAAAGATTGCATTACGTTTGGCTACAAATAATATAAAATACATATTCTAATGAGGCTTCAAAATATGCTACATACCTGCTACTCTATATTGGGGACAAAGTGAGCATACATATCAACAGATGAAACTGCTTTCAGCCAGTCACACAAAGGCCCTCATTCTGACCTTGGTGGTCGGCGGAGAGGCGGCGGTCGGACCGCGAACAGACCGGCGGTCAGAAAAATGGCATTCTGACCGCGGCGGTCACCGCCGCGATCGACCGCCACTTCCCCACTCCGACCGCCACGGCGGTCATGACCGCCGGGCTGGAGTTTGCGCACTCCGGCCCGGCGGTCGTCCCGAGACCGCCAACGGTATCATGACCCTGCCTACCGCCGCGGTTTCTGGTGGTCGGGAACCGCCATGCGAACCATGGCGGTAAGCACTATCGGGGCCAGGGAATTCCTTCCCTGGCACTGATAGGGGTCTCCCCCACCCCCCACTACCCACCCGAGTCCTCCCCCCACACCCTCCACCCCCCTGCCACCCCCCAGAGGTGGTACGAACCCCCTCCCCACCCACACCCCGACATGCACATACATGCACCCCGACATGCACACACCCCCAACATGCACATATACACACCCCCTACACACACATACACAACGGGGACACATACCCGCACACATACATGCAGACATGCGCACCTGCCGAACAGCACACATTACCCATAGACACAGCAGCACCCCCCGCCCGCATACACGCACTCACACACCCCCTCTACACACTCACACGCACACCCCCATACACGCCCACATCACACAACACCCCCCCTCCCCCTCCCCTCACGGACGGTCAGCTTACCTTGTGCGTTGGTCCTCCGGGAGGCGACGGGAGCCATGGGGAGGTGACCGCCAACAGAACACCGCCAACAGAAGACCGCCACACAGATATGTGGGTCGTAATTCTGTGGGCGGTGTTCTGCTGGCGTGGCGGTGGAGGTTGACCAGTCTCCACTTTTCCACCGACCGCCAGTGTGGCTGCTGGCGGTTTCCCGGCGGAACGCTCCCAGCGGTCGGAATGCGCACAGCAGCATACCGCTGCGGTCGGCGGTCTTCACCGCGGCGGTAACTCGGCGGTCTCGCGAAAAGACCGCCAAGGTCAGAATGAGGGCCATAGTCTGCCGACATCACAAAGCAATACACAGAGAAAACTGTTGTTTCACTAAGTCAGTGAATGTCTATGTGGCTTTGACCCCCATAGTAAAGAAAACATATTTGAAGAGGTGAGTGGAGAGGGAGGAGAAGGAGATAATTCACTACCATGTTTGCTACGAGTAAGTTGGTTAGGTGTAATGTGTTTTATGTATAATGTGCTGGTATTAAGTGTCATTTGTTACATAAACTGACATGTGTAGTCTGTGAAGGGTTGGTGGAAGAACAGAGTGGCATGAGTGAATTAATTGAGAGTGTGGTGTATTGAGTTCATGCCTGCCTGGCCTCAATTTGGGGTTCCTTGAAAAGGTGGACCGTATGTGAATTTAGGGTGCATGATGATGAGGACATGCTTCTCGAGGAGGATGAGTTACATAGCATTCGATAATGTTTGTCAGTAGAAATGGATGGTTACTCATCAGGTCTGCTTTGATCAATTAGCTGAGGCTAGTGCAATTTAAACAGAGAACACATTTTTCTTGCAAACATGTTGGAAAATGGATTATTGGTAAAGTTAGGTAAGTACCTACACTTAGCAATAGGTCACTAAACCCCACTAGGTTCAGTCATATCTCAATAAATGACCCCCAGCTCAACCCTTGGTAGCTTGGCGATGTGCAACATGGCTTAACTTAAGAGACAACATTTGTAAAGCATTCAAGTATCACAAAATAGTAATAAAATAAAACACAGGAAAACGTTTAAAAATCCAAAATGAATTTATAAGAATAGGAAATATTTTTATATTTAATTTGACACCAAAAAGAATAAAATCAGAAAACGGGGAACCAGACATATGAATGTTTAAAAAATTAAGTTTTTTTAGCGCATAGAAATCAAAAGCGCCACTCGAGATATCTGGTCACACCTCGACCGGAGCAAAGTCAAAGTTAAGGCCGATGGCGATGGAGCCCTGCTGGGCAAAACCAAGGGGGAGTCCTCAGTCAAAAGTTTAACTTCGGACTTTGGGGCAGATTTATGAAAAGTGGCATTGCACCAAGTATAGTGCCACTTATCTTGCACCCCTTAGCGCCACCCTAACGCCACCATGTATGCACCATATTTAAAATACAGTGCACCATGGTGATTGTCAAGGGTAGTAGTATCATAATTTTTACACTAGTCGGGCTCTTTGCAGGATTAGCGTTAAAAATGTTGAAGCTAATCGTGCAAATCACCCAGAGGCCTATTTAAAACAATGGGAGCCTCCTTTCTACGCCTACTCTTAGCAGGCATTAAAAATGCTGATAAAAATTATGTAAAGAAATCTCTTTGATTTCTTTGTGCCATTTTTCGGCCCCCCCATAGCACCGGAACACCCCCTCTTGCATACATTATGCCTGGCGCAGTCATAATGTGCCGCAAGGGCTTACAAAGTTTTTGGCCCTCCAACGCCACATTAGCATTAAAAAAATGATGCTAATGTGGTGTTGGAAAGGCGCAAGGCCCTCTTAAATCTGGGCCTTACTCTTTTTCTTGAGGATTATCTTCAGCAGGACAAAGTCACCTATCCGATCTGACCTCCCTGAAGCCCCCTTTGGATACGCGTCGCAGGAGACCTTGGTGAAGAACTCTACCTTCACACTTGGATGATTTTTCAGGATGGAAATCTTTGTCTGTGCTAAGGCTGAATCTTGATCCGACATCCCTGGAGCCCTCCTCGGATACACTGTGCGGAACGTCCCAGTCAAGTTTTTAATTTCGGACTTTGTCACTTTTTTTGGAGCTTTCTTCCGACAGGGGTCGACCCTCCACAGCAAGCCGATTTTGATGGAAGGTTTTCGGATTACCTTTCCAGGAGTGCCCGGTGAAATCATGGAAGTCTGGGGTTCCAGAGCTTTTCAGCTGGGTAAACCAGCAAGCCATGCTGGGTCACAGTTGAGGTAAGCCAGCTTGACTTACCACGGCGGGTCGGTCCCTTAATGGAGATTTTTGCCAAAAGTTCTTCACCCTTCTCCAAACTTCTGGATCTCCACAGCTCACCCCAAGGTTCCAGAAGTTCTGAGTTGCTCCTTGAGGCTCAGGACTACAAATCCCAGAATGCACCTGGTTCACATCCAAAAATGACCACTAGCCACTGGTAGCTCATTCAGGTTTTGATGCAGGGGTCTCTGGTTAGCTATTTTTCACCTGTAACAAGCAAGGAATCCTTCCTTGAACCAGATGAAGACAGGCATAGTCCTTTTAGTGGTGAAGCACAAGTGTCCTTCAGAGTGCAGTGTCCAGGTGCAGGTCAGGGGTCCAGTAGGGCAGTCCTTCTTCTTCTGATGTTGTTCCTTGTAGGGATCTGAGGTGTCTGAGGAGCTCTGCCAAATTTATCCTTGCTCCTCGGGTGAAAAGCAGGGGGGTAACTGTCCAATCACAGACAGGCCACTACCCTCTTGGATGACCACTTCCTGGGAAGTGTGGCAAAAATCAATCCCAGGGTGCAACTTTACTTCAAAATACAAAAGGGCAGAAATTGAATTTTAGAGGTTACATCTGGCTGAGCCCACCCACTGATGTTGCTAAAACTCCATAACACACCTCTCTCCTGCCCTCTCCTAAAATAATCAAGAGGGAACCTGGTTGTTTGGGTTTGCAGGAAATGGGGAGGTCCTGATGCCAGAGTCTGGCCAATCAGAGAAGGTCATTACAGAGCTGAAACTGGTAACTTTTAGAAAGAGTCCTAAAACTCTTTCCCTGAACTAGTTATCTTAAATCCAACAATGGCAAGTTGTTGCATTTATTATAACAATCAGTTCGAGACCAAACTTGACATATCCAGCTCCTTTGGAGACTTTATTAATTAAAATAAGGTATCCCCATTTTAGCCTATAGAGCCTATTCACTACAATGAGGGAAACATGAATTTGGCTATTTTTCCTCACCAGGGCTTATAAACCATATTTATTTTATAAGGTCCCTGCTAATAGGTACATTGTAACCAAGCCTTGGGGTACCTAGAGCACCACTTTGGGGTGACTTTACATAAAAAATAAGGTAGTTTAAGAGTTTGGAGGTACTTTTAATTCCAAATTTGAATTTTCATGTAAATTTAAAAGTACCTGCCAAGGCAGGCCTGCCTTTAAAATGACACTGGGCACCTCAGCAGTGCACCTATGGTTGCACCACCTATGTGGTGGTCTCCAAACCTACATGCCCTACCATATACTAAGGGCTTATATGTAGGTTGACATAGCCAATTATAATTAGCCTAATTTGCGTTCTCATTTTACAAAGAAGATAAGTCCTGGGACTAGTTAGCAGCACCCAGGGCACCACCAGAGTCAGGAAAACACCAGCAAAAAGTAAAAAATGGGGGCAAAAAGTGATGGGGCCTCTGCAATCAACCCAGTTTTCTCACAAACAATACATTTGTTTTTCAGGTCTCTCTAAGAAGTTACTGAGTTTATAGTTAAAGCTATGCTGTTGGGTCAGCGTCTTTTGACAATTTCCTTGACCTGATCCCTGTTTCAGCTCTTTTGGGCGGTAGAATTGGAAGATATACCTCCACTCTGCCCTCAGCCGACTTGAAACAGTCATTAGTCTCAAGGAATTTGTAGTTGCTTCCTTGGCAGGAGCCATGGATTCAATCACTAAAGTAGCAACTAGCCTCTCCCCCGACTTAGGTTTGACTCCCCATGATGGGTGAGATATCCCATAAGCACCAGGGAGTTGTTTTGTTGTATAAGCTGAATAAAGTGGGGAGACAAACCCCATTCCTTGAGCAACTTTTGTTTTTGCTCCCTGAGATTGATTTATTGATTTGGGAGTTTATCCACAATCTACCCCTTCTATGGTTCTGAAATGGCCAATGGAAACAAAGGCTTTGTGTTTTTCAAGGGAACTAACCTTTATTGCATGGTTTATGATTTTCCATCCCTGAAGTAAGAACCATACTGTTAGCCCTCCTTTGTCCCACTGATCTGGAAAAACTGACCAAGGGAGCACAGTATATATTTGATAGATATGGCCTCAGGGAGGCCCCATGTTAAACCTCCCTATCCAGTTTAACCTCTTTAGACATAAAAGTAGGAAGAGAGACAGCCTGACTATGTTTAGATACAAATTACTTTAACCATGTTAATGGCTGCCCTTATATACTAATTTTATTTAGTCATGTGATTACAATAGGATGACATACAGTGTTGAAAGCAGCAGATAGATCCAGAAGGATTGATGCTGCAATTCCTAATTAATCCTGAATCATCTGTATTCTGTTAGTCTTAGCTAGAAGAGCTTCCTCCTTTCCTTGGGAAGCCCTAAACCCTGCTTTGTAGTGGGGTGGGCGGAACTTGCAGAGTTTCACTCTGTGGAATTCCACGGAGTTCTATGAAAACTCTGCTCAATTTTGAGGAGGTACACAAGTAGGCAGAATTGGACACCATGAGATGCTCACACTGATTTTTAGCATCAGGTGCTTGTTCTGCGCTAGAAAATTCTGGTGTGACTGGCAGCACTGGCATGCCATAGGGTGCAGACCCTCAAGTTGAATTTGCTCCAGCAAGTAGATTTTCTACACAAGCCCTCCTAGTGATCGAAAATCAGATTAGGAAATACCAAATCAGTCTCTCTCCTGTCAACTTACAGTTTATGTGCTACATGTGAGAAAAAACTCCACCACTTTGGCAAACTTTGTCCAGAACTCTGCTTAACAAGCATAACATAGACTGGCCATAATTCTGCCAACTCCACAGCAGTGCGGACGTTATTGCCCCCACTCCTACTTTATAGTCATCTACCCTACTATGTCCATAATAAACCGGGATACTAGCAGATTTACGAATGTCTCTGCAGCTTTCTACATAGAAGGCAACCATATAATAGTCTGAAGATTACTGTGATGAGCTGGGTCTGCATAAGATTTTTTCAATACAGGTATTTTCTCCAATTCAAAGGCACTTTTTCCATTTGAAAGACACAGCTAATATCATCAGTCAGTTTGGGAGCAGAACTTCTTATGCCCAGATGAAAGATTTTAGGAGAACAAAGCTTTTGGGCAGATCCAGATTTCACCTTCATGTCTATCTTAGGTACATGCTGTGCCTAAACCAAAGCAAACTGGAGGAGATGCTGAATATTACTCTCTGTTTCTAAAGTATTGTGCACTCGGATATTCCTCAGTGTCACCGAGAGCCTGCAAAGATACTTACATTTGTTTAATCTTGCCTGAAAAGATGGTTTTTAATTAACCATCAGCTTTTGATATTTCTGTAAAGCATCTACATATTTGCTTTTGCCATGTATGTGATAGTTTTTGCACCCTTGCCTTTCAAGGTCCTCTACTTCTGTTTCCATGTTCTCAGTGAATTATTGTAGTTAGGGATTAGTCTGAAAATACCAGCCTACTGTAACAGAGGAAAATACATTTATAGCTTTCACAATCTAGTGATATATCTCTAAATCAACATCTTTATCAATGTCAGGTCTTAGACTTTCAGCTAATTTACAAATAATAATCCACTCAGTGATTCTTCATAGAAGTTGTAGGAAAACTACTCTTTTTGCATGATCTCTCCCATTTTTTTGGACTGATGCTAATAGTTTTTGGGCCCGACACTTGGGATCTGAGCCCAAAAAACTTGTCAAATTGGTTTACAATTCAAATTTCTGCAATTAACTTACCTTTAATTCCCTAGTATATGGCACCCAGTGTACCCAGGGCTTGTAAGTTAAATGTCACCAGAAAATTGACAAGGCAAAACATGGCTTCAGGCCTTGTCTTGCAGCCTGAGTGTCTAGTTCTAAAACTGTAAATTCTACCTGGCAGAATAAACATTTTGTGAGGCCTAAACATTCATTTTAATGTTAGAAGTCATCCCTAAGGTAAATCATAAATGCCACAGGGCAGGATGCATGGTATAAAAGATAGAGCATGTGTACTTAAGTGTTACATGTCCAGGCGGTGAAAAATCACCAAAGTCATTTTTCACTGCGGCAAAGCTGGCTCTCCCACAGAAAACCACTGGGTTACATTGTAACCATGTATCACTTAAAACCTCTTTTCGGGAATAGATAGAAGCATGAATCAAGGATTAAATTTAATACTAATTTAATATTCAATCTAATAGTCAAGTTGGATTTTAAATTTATATTTTGAGAATGCCACTTTTAGAAGATTGGTATTTTTCTACCTAAAAAACACTAATTGCCTTTTCAGAGATATTCCCTAACTGTTGAGTGGCAGCCTGACGGCCACTTGCAAAGTGGACAAATTGTCTTGACTGGGAGTTGGTGTAAACTTGTCCTGGCAGAATGGTCTTGGGATGTGCCTACCAGGGTGACAAGCTTCAAAGGGACATCCCCTGTCACAGGCAGATGTAAAACACACTTAGGTCCGCACATGCTATTGTCCCAGTTGGCAGAGTAGCACCAGTATCAGTGGGGTGAAAATGTGTTCCACAACTGAATTGCAAGGCAAGTATTTCATTTTCCTAGACACCACTAGGGGTGTGCTCAGAGCTATGACAAGGGGGACAAAAGGTTCTGCCATGTTGGATTTTGGCAGACCAGTGACTGTTTGACGTCTTATGGCCAAACTCACAGGAAGTGGTATTAAAGTAGGCAGGGTTGCTCTTGAAAACTTCCCCACTCACAAGCTAGTGAGAGATATAAAAGTAGCACCCCCAAGAGCACCTTCTTCAGAACATCTCTGGACCTTTGAAAGACAGAAGAAGGAAAGCACCTGCTGTTGAACCTGTGGAGAGAAATACCAAGGGCTGGACCTGCTCCTCATTTTTACCCAGGACAAAATGAACCTCCAAGGACTAGTTGGCTAGCCTCCTTTACAGACCAGGAAGCCCTAATCTCTGCTGAGCCCAGTTGACTAGTTCCTACTGATTTACCTTGGGCATTGCTGGTGGATTCTGGGAGATTGAGTTCTAACCCCCAAATGGTGCCCAAAAGATCCTGAACCTTTGGCTGGTGTTAGAGTGCACTCTCACCCCCTTCAAAATTGCAAGACTGGACTCTTAGAAACTGTTCTAGATTGTTTTGCAAAAAGAACCAAAGTCTACCATTAGACCATTCCCTATCACCACAGATGTTGATTTGCTAATCGAGCTCAACTTGCTGGTTTGTCCCACTGAAAGGATCCTGATTTCAAGAAAAGTTTCCAGGCTCAACTTTAGGGCATTTCAGTGGGCTAATATCATGCAGCACCCCACCAATGCTGACACCTTCATGGATCCGGACTTCAGGCTTCACCACTTAGAGATTTCCCACTGTCATTGTTGAGCCTCGAACTTCCCACTGGAGCCAAGGCTCCTACTGAGGAATGAGGTACTGCAGTTCACCCAGCTGCTGTTGACAAGTCCCTCTGCGGGTCCAACTAGCAAACAGACCCTTTGCAGACCTCATTAATGAGGAATTGTCTCCAGATAAATAACTAATATGAAGGTAAATTTTCCCCTGGACAGACCTAGTCCCTGTACTGACCTGCGCTCCATCACGGCCAGCCTTAACCTTTGACTTCAACCCGGTCTACCACAACCAGATAACTGCAGTTGTTGCTTTGCACTTTTTGGTGCTAGAAACAGCTACACATTTGAATAATCGTTTTTTTGTAATTTTGGTGTCAATTTGTTCATTAAAATTATCTAATTTTGTATAAACTGGAGTTGGATTTTTGTTGTGCTGTGTTTTCTACTTTTTAACTTTTTGGTACTCAAACATGTTGTACAGATTTCTCTGAAGTTAAGCCTGTCTGCTCTGTGATACAGCAAGTAAGAGTTGAACTGAGGTTTAGGTTATTGATATCTAACTGGTCCTAGTAAGGAATAGTGCCATTATTACTTGAAAATGACTACCACCCACTTCTACAAATTCTCCCCTTCCTCACAAACGTGATTTTATAATGAGGATTCAAGATAATAGTGCTTGTCACTATACATAATTTCACAAGATCACATAGTGGTCTGTCCAGGCTAATAGATTCATCTTTTGAATTTGTAGAAAATACAAATTTGAGAAAACAAGATCTATACAATGTCCTCCAATATGTGTGGGATGTTGAATAAACCGTTTCAGCCCTAGCACTGATAAGTGATCCCGAAGTTCTACTACATCACTTGAGCCTGTTAATTGACTTGAATGTTTAAATCACCCAGTACCAGTAGATAAGCGGCTGTAAGTACTAACGAGGATACCAAGTGACTGAATTAAACAATTAATTCTTTAGCTTGCTATAACAGATGGTATGTGAGTATACAAGTGGTTGGTTTTATTGCCGGGATCCCGTTAACAGCTTGTAGATTTGCTGGTTTTATTAACTCAAAGCCTATTGCAGTTAATGTAACCTGTCAGTTATAAATAATGGAGACACCTCCTACTCTTCTGCTCATCATGTACAACCAATAGATCTTATATCCTTCTGGAATTGGTAGTGTTAAATCTGGTATAGACACATTGGATTGTCAGGTTTTGGCAATAAATTAAATACCCAGAGCCCAATTCGTAAAGCTAAACTTACACTTCTGTGTAAGTTTATTCTTTTTCGGTAGTCCCAAACAAAAGATTTAATGACTGAGGAGATTCTGCAGCCAGGGTAGGTAGCTCAGCACATAAAAAGAGACAACAAGTCTATCTTTTTATGTGCAGAGTTCCCCATCCTATTATAATCAATTACTTGTATTTCTGAAGGAAAACCAGGCCCATATTTATACTCTCTTTGCGTTGTTTTGCGTCAAAAAGTATAAATATGGCACCTAGTGTCATCTGTGGAAGGCTTGAATATATCTTTTCCAATCACCATCAAACCTTCTTTTGAAAATATTCTTTTAGATGAGTCAGTCACATTTGGTCCAGGGATCTGACTGCAGCGACATTCTGATCGCAAACAGATGCAGACATTATTGCCTTTGGCATGCCTTGGATAGGCCACTGGTGTGATTGCTGCACCTGTTAGAAATTGGGTTTGTAGTTGGCAGAGATATGCACCCTGTTCAAGTCGGGACCACAATCCTAGTCAGGGTAAGTCAGATACACAACCTAAATTAACCTGTGCTCACCCTCGGATAGCTTGGCACAGAACAGTCAGGCTTGACTCAAGATGCAATGTGTAAAGTATTTGCGCAACACTTAAATGACAGTAAGAACGTGTAAAGTATTTGTGCTACACTTAAATTACAGTAAGATACTGAAACCACAAAACTACTCCACACCAGGTTAGAAACATAAAGAATATTGTTATGAGTGAAACAAGACAAAAACAACAAAAACCCAATAAGTAGAACTCACGATATGCATTTTTAAAGAATAAACTTCGATACAGTGCTCAGAAGTCAATAGCACAAAAAGGTTATTTGAGGTCACTGTGGCGGGGGTAAATCCAAAGTTCAGGCCAACCCCGATGGAGGGCTGGCTGGCTACAGGACCCTTGCAGGGCCCACTGAAAAGTACCTTGGATGGAGGGTTCTGTCGATGTCAAGGAGGTGAGGTGGAGGTGATACATCTGTTCCAACCCACACAGTGTGGGGGTTTTGTTGTTGTCAAACTACGCAGTCATTGAAGCGATGACCTTGAAGTATTAAACCCTTTCAAAGAAGGCAGTGTGCTGGTAAGCTGTGCAGTGAAGGTTATGTGCTGGGGCTGGTGGTGATGCATGGATCCTGAGCCAGCAATGCAGAGTCCTTGACCTCAGCGGTAGCAGCAATGCATCAGCATCAAGGGATGATGCAGCAGTTCCAATCAGCACACTGGCGTCGAAGCATTGATTTTTTGCAAAAAACAGCTGCAGAGTCCCCTTTCAAGGCCCTGGACTGGCACCTCTTGGCAGGACAGACCTCAGAGTTGACAGAGTCCATCAACTATAGCAGAGTTGGGGGGAGTCTTTGATGGCCCTAAGACTTCAGAACAGGAGGCTAGCCAGCAAGCCTTTGTAGTCACTTGGTTCTTTAGAGGATGTAGAGATAAATCGAGTCCTTCTCACTCCCAGGTAAGAAACAGCAGTCAGCAGGCCAACACAGCAAAGCAGTACAGCAAAAAAGGCAGTCCCTCCTGGCAGCACTGCAGTCCTTCTTCCTGGCAGAATGTCCTTGGATCCAGAACTGTACTGTTTTGGTGGGATTGGGGACCCAGTACTTATACCCAGTTGAGCCTTAGAATTGGGGGAGACTTTGAAGAGAGGCCTTTGAAGTACACATGGTCCCTGCCCTACCTTCCCTGGTTTCAGAGACTCTACAGGGGATTATGTAGCTCATTGTGTGGGGGGAGGCCCAGCCATATTTAGGTGTAAGTGTCAGGTCCTCCCTCCCACCTAGCCCAGGAAGGCTGATCAATCTGGTGGTGGGCCATCAGGATGTAAATGTCATACCCCAGGCTCCTTTTGAGTTTGACTGTCTTGAGGGAATGCACAAAGCCCAGCTGTCACCCGCCACAGACGTACTCAAAGAGAGGCAGACGTACAGAATGTTTAAAGTAAGAGAATGCCAACTTTCTAAAAGTGGCATTTTCAGACATACAATTTACAATCCAACTCATTATCAATAATATCACCTCAATATCACCTTAAGCTGTGATATTAAATTGTGAGTCCAGAGGCACCAAACTCCAAATTTCTATCTTTTCCCAACTGGAATTTACACTTAAAACTGCATCATGTTAATCCCAATATTAACCTATGGGAGAGATAGACCTTGCAGTAGTGAAAAACTAATTTAATAACTTTTCACTACCAGGACATGTTAAACTTAAAAGTACATGTCCGTCTTTTTAAATACACTGCACCCTGCCCATGGGGATAGTTAGGAACTACCTTATGGGTGACTTACATGTAATAAAATGGAAGGTTTTGGGGTTGGCTAGTGGGTGCACTTGCCAGGCCACAAAATCGGTTTAAAACTGCACACACAGGCTTGGGGTGTTTAAAGTGCTACTGAAGTGGGTGGCACAATCAGTGCTGCAGGCCCAATAGTAGCATTTATTTACAGGCCTTGGGCACATATAGAGCACTTTGCTAGGGATTTACAAGTAAACTAAATATGCCAATTGTGGATAATCCAAGGTTAACATTTTTAGAGTGCAGAGCACCTGCACAGTAGCTAGCCGTGGTGAAGTGCTCAGAAATTTAAAGCCAGCAAAAAAGAATTCATCAAAAAAGGAAAAAGGAAGGCAAAAAGTGTGGGGTTGACCCTGCAGAAAAGACCAGGTCCAACAGCACAGATGAAAAGCAAGTGCCCTGATACAACTGGCTTGCACATGCTCAGTGTTTCCAAACTTAACTACAGCACTATGGAATCCAAAAATGCTATTTCTTTGGAAGCCCTCTTTTCTGACAAGCAACACAAAAAATAAAGATTTCCTAAACTCAGCAATGTCCTAATTAATTTTGAAAGCTCTTCAATCATTCATAAATTCAGTCAGTCATCACTACTCTCATACCTATTACCCTATTCCAATTAAGGTAGACGTTTAGGTTAAATACGACAAGGTCAATAGATGGTAGCTGGTCAAGGAAAAATAGATTAAAATATGGCAATTTGAGTTACACTGGCCTGCTCATGATGATTGTGCCTGAACTCAACTAGAGGGCTAACATATATTTCACAAATAATACCCAAAAATGTGCTTTCTTTAGAAGTGATCTTTGAGGGACAGTGACTCGGAAAATAGGTAAATCAATTCTTAGATCAACCAATGATCCCAATGAATGATGAAAATGAAGAGAAATAACTCTTTAGTGGCTGAAAAATTCATTTGCTCTCAATTACTCCAATAACGTTCTCCAAAGGTGGAGTGCAAGTGAAATATGGTGTGACAATAAGGTGGCAGCTGATAAAGATGAAATGGTTTAAAATGCAAATATCCAGAGTATTCTGTGGTTATTACTGCAGGATGACTATTTAATACCCAATGCACATTTCATTATCCAACTGCCAGTAAAGAAATTAGACTGAAGACATTAGACTTTGCCGAACAGGCACCATGTTTGTTGCGTGTCCTCATCAAGGATCACAAGGTTCACAAGAAACAAACTCCCAAACTGAGAGTTTATTTCTTGAAAACAATAAACAGTGATCAAGATATGCAGGTAGCTTTCTTCCTGAGCATTGGAGGCCTTGGATGGATTCTCCCTTAGCAATCATGTTGCATGTCTGTTCCTATAAGGAAAATGTTAGAAATGGGGTCTCTATTTGGCAGTGGTTTGCACCTTGTCCAGGACCCTCACTGTAGTCAGGGTAAGGGAGTCACACACCTAAATTAACCCCGGCTCACCCCCTTGGTAGCTTTGCATGGACAGTCAGGCTTATCTCAGGGGCAATGTGTTAAGTATTTGTACCCACACAAACAGGAACACATTGAAAACACTACAAAAGTACTCCACACCAGTTTAGAAAAATATCACATATTTATCAGAATAAAACAAGATCAAAACAACAAAAATTCAATATACACAAACAAAGATAAGAATGTGTAAAGATTAAATCCCAATAAAGCGCTTAGAAACACAATAGCTCCAACTGGGCCTATCATTGACAGAGTTGTTGCCAACATTCTGACGCAACTTGCGAGGGAGTGCAGTGCCGGTCACGAAGTGGCACAGATCCCCAGGCACAGTGCCTTTGAAAATGATGAATCAAAGAAATCACACAGTGTTGGGGAGGTGAGGTGTCACTGGGTCCTGTACGGCATCGGCTTCTTACTGCTGCCGGAGATGTGAGGTGCCAGTTTATTACTGCCAGGCAGGGGAGGTGAGGCGTCAGTTCCTTACAGTTTCAGGGGAGGTGATTCGGTTTCAATGGTGAGGTGTCAGTTCCTTATGATCTGGTGGGGTTGATGAATTTGTGGGTCAAGACATGAAAAGTCGACCTCTGGGGGTCATAGCACGGGGTCACAAGTGCTGAGGCACAGTCAGGTGTCATGGACATCGGTGACATGGCACTCGGGACTCACAATCTTGTGGGACTTCAGAGGCATTGCAGCCTCTTTGGGCCAGCGGCACCGGGTCTATGGTGTCGGTCCTGGTTGTTGCACTTCACTGGGGACCACATCTTCAGATGGAGACAGTAGTGCAGTGTTGAGCAACGGCACCGGTTCTCGAGTCGTCTGGAGTCGATATGCCTGGTTATTCTTATTTTTCACCAGAACTCACTTCCGGGATTGGATCTGGCACCACTTGGTCACAAGTCAGGAATCTCAGCAAGAAAGTCCAGGTACTGGCAGATGAAGTCTTTGATGTCCCTGAGACTTCTAACAGGAGGCAAAATCAGTTCCAGCCTTTGCAGAACCTTGAAAGCAGGATGTAGAAAGCAAAGTCCAGTCCTTTCACTCCCAGGGCAGAAGTAGCAGCAGCCGGCCAGCACAGCAAAGCAACAGGCAGAGTAGTAAGTTCTACTCAAGCATCCAGCTCTTCTCCCTGGCAGAATGTCCTCAGTCCAGTAATGTTCTGAAATTGTGGAACCAGCAGTCCAATACGTAGACTAATCCCTGCCTTTGAAGTAGGCAAAATTCAAAGGAAAGACTTTGTAGTGCACCAGACCCCGCCTCTCCCTGTCCTGGCCCCAGACACACTCCAGGGAG
Source organism: Pleurodeles waltl (assembly GCF_031143425.1). Classification (NCBI taxonomy): domain Eukaryota; kingdom Metazoa; phylum Chordata; class Amphibia; order Caudata; family Salamandridae; genus Pleurodeles; species Pleurodeles waltl. The sequence goes on from NC_090437.1 coordinate 424,023,261, forward strand.
TTGGAGACTGCTTTGTGTAAGGACAGCCACAGCCCTATTCAGGTGCAAATGCCAGCTTCTCCCTTCACTTTAGCTCAGGAAAAAGCATCAGGATGTGCAGGACGCATCTCAGGTCCCTTTATATGACTGTCTAGAGTGAACTCACATACAGCCGAACTGTCACTCTGACACAGATATGTATTCCAAAAGACAGGCAGAGGCACAGAATGATTAAGCAAGAAAATGGCTACTTTCTAAAAGTGGCATTTTCAAACTTACAATTTACAAAACAACTTCACTAAAAGAGATATTTTTAAATTGTGAGTTCAGAGACCCCAAACTCACTATCTCTATCCCCTCCCAATGGGAAATTACACTTAAAAAGATATTTGAAGGCAATTCCCATGTTAACCTATGGAAGAGAAAGGCCTTTCAATAGTGAAAAATGAATTTAGTGGTATTTCACTAGCAGGACATGTAAAAACACACGAGTACATGTCCTATTTTTTAAATACACTGCACCCTGCCCATGGAGCTGCCTTGGGCCTACCTTGGGGGTGACTTACATGTAGTAAAAGGGAAGGTTTGGGCCTGGCAAGTTGCGGCACCTGCCAGGCCAAACTGGCAGTTAAATCTGCAGACACAGACACTACAGTGGTAGGTCTAAGACATGTTTACAGAGTTACCTGTGGTTGCACAATCAGTGCTGTAGGCCCACTAGTAGCATTTGATTTACAGGCCCTGGCACACAATGTGCACTGTACTAGGGACTTACTAGTAAATCAAATAGGCAAACCATGGGTAAACCAATCACCAATACAATTTAGACAAAGAACACTGGCACTGGTCAGCAGTGGTAAATTGCCCAGAGTCCAAAAGCCAACAAAAACAGGTCAGAAAAAATAGGAGCAAGAAGGCAAAAGGTTTGGGGATGACCCTGTAGAAATGCTGCAGATCCAGCAGAAAACCTAGTGATGGTTGTCACACCCTAAATAAGACAGGACAACTGTATTATTGCATGGCTGAACTGTTTAAAACAGGCCGCTGAGTCAGAGGTTTATGCTGATGTAGGCAGCTGATGCTCCATTGGGCTAAACCAAATGCCTTCCCATATTAAATGAGATGGGAGACCACAAGGATTGGGGATTTGGAGCCCCACAAGTGTACAGAGGGGCTGTAGTTTTGCCAGACTCTACATGATGCCCAAAGTATCTGGATGATACAGTGGTTAAGTGAAATCATTACAGACTACCAAATGATCAAAATCTGGTATGTTTTAATATTAAAAAGTATTTTCAGCCCACGGGGACTGAGGGACGGCATAACCAACTGTGGCAGGGAGTCTGCAGCTGCATCTGATTAGAGTCAGTGGGTACATTAATGGTCTTCTAACCTCCTAGAGTGGTGGATGCCATTCAGCCTGTGGGCCCGAGACCACCTATTTGATAACCAACCACAACAGGGAGGCCACAGCTCCATCTGATTAGTGCTGGGTGGCAGCATAAATAGACTTCCAGTCTCCCACAATGCAAGATACTTTTCAGCCTGTTGGGGCCCAGAGGCTACCTGTCCCACAACCAGTCGTGGCAGGGAGGCTGCAGCTGCATCTGTTTAGCGCTGGGGGTGCATAAAAGACTTACAGTCTCTACAGAGTAGGACACATGCTGGATACATCGGGCGCATGACCAGGTGAAGGCTGTCCAAGAGCAGGCACATCTTCAACCACCATCTGCTGGAAGAGGCCAGGTTGGACTACTCCTCTTGGCCGTCTGCCTGTCTGCTTATGTGCGAAGAATCATCTTCTCTCAGAATGGGTACTTCTTTAGATGTTAAACCTCTGATCAAATGTAAGTTCTGATTCTCACTCCATTGACCCTGTTACTATCTCAGTGTAGTGTGCAGAGGGGGACGCAGAGCCATTTCCTTGGAAACACTGTTCACGTCTTAGCTATTGCAGTATGGGAAAGAGAAAGGTGGCACTTAGTCCGCAAAGGCGAAAGACACACAATTGCAGCAACTTCAGTCCAAGTTAAATGAGCCAAGTCCATTGTTACTAAATAATGGGACGTTGTGTTGTGAGTAAGCAATGGTAAACCATCCATTAAATAGAGGCCATTGGAAATGGCCTTTCTGCAGGGTCACCTCCAAACTTTTTTTGCCTTTCTCCTCTTCCTTTTCTGACCTCATTTTTGCTGGCTTTAGGACTGGACATTTTACCACTGCTAACCTGTGATAAAGTGCATGTGCCCTAAAAAGATGGTAACAGTGACTCATACCCAATTGGCATATTTAATTTACTTGTAAGTCCCTAGTAAAGTGCACTACATGTGCCAGGGCCTGTAAATTGAATGCTACTAGTGGTCTGCAGCACTAGTGGTGCCATCCACAGAAGTAGCCCCTTAACAATCTCTCAGGCCTGCCATTGCAAGGTCTGTGTGTGCAGTTTCACTGCCACTTCAATTTGGCATTTAAGTACTTGCAAAGCCTTAAACGCCCCTTTTTCAATATATAAGTCACCCCTAAGGTAGGCCCTAGGTAACCCATAGGACAGGGTGCTATGTAGGTAAAAGGCAGGACATATATCTGTGTGTTTTATATGTCCTAGTACGGGAAAACTCCTAAATTCATTTTCCACTGCTGTGTGGCTTGCTCCTTTCATAGGCTAGCAGTGCGGCTACCCTCATATACTGTTTGAGTGGTAGATATGGATCAGAAAGGGGGACCCAGATTATATTTAGTATTGCCAGAATGGTAATAGAAAATCCTGCTTATTGGTGAGGTTGGATTTCATATTACTATTTTAGAAATGCCACTTCTAGAAAGTGAGCATTTCTCTACACTTAAAACCCACCTGTGCCTAACAGCCTGTCTCCAATCCACATCTGGATGGGCTGGTTGACAGCTCCCTTGTGCATTTCACCCAGACAACCACAAACACAGGATGCTCAGTCACACCTGCACTCATTTGCATACTGAATGGGTCTTCCTGGGCTGGGAGGGTGGAGGGCCTGACACTCACATATCAAAGGCTGGTGGCCTGCCCTCACAAAATGGACTGCCAAACCCCCTGCTGGTACCCTGGCAGACAGACTTGTACTGAAAGGGAACCTTGTGCACTTCAAAACCACTCTTTGAAGTCTCCCCCACTTCAAATACATTTTTGGGTATATAAACTGAGTTTCTGACCCCACAAACTCAGACACTTCTGGACCTGAACCTGCAAACTATCAAGAGGAACTGACTGGCTGCCCAAAGGACTCACCTGGACCGCTTTGCTGTGAAGGACTGCTGCCTTGCTGTTGCCCTGCTGCCTTGCTGGCCTCTGAATTTGCTAAGAAGTGCTCTCCAAGGGCTTGGATTGAGCTTGCCTCCTGTTTCTGAAATCTCAGGGACAAAAAGACTTCGGCCCTCATTATGACATTGGCAGTAATTCCTACTTACCGCCACGCTGACTGCCACCAACATCTGTTCACCATATTATGACACACACACACCAATCCGTCCCTATTCAGCCACAGACACAAGTCTGCCACAATAAAGGTCCGTGACAAACTGGGGGTATCAAAACCCACACCGTTACGCCAACAGAACAACACCCACCACATTATGACCCACGAATCACCATGGCGGACATTCAATGGTGGTAAACCATTGACGGTACATACTGCTGCGCTCAAAATACACACACAAACAAAACAATACCACATTTGACAATTCAAACAACACACACCTGATACACATACACACACCCACATACCCACACCACTATAAAACCCACACCCACAGTACCCACAACCCTTTCTGACTACAATTAATTGCCAACAGAGAGAGACAGCAAGAGCACACACATCCAGAGCCGCATACCGCTCACACCTATACACCACTCACGCACCCCACTTCATACACTCCAACACATTACCCTACATACCCTCATCTACACACCTTACACAACAACCATGGCACCACAAAGACACCCCCGATTCTCAGAGGCGGAGCTAAGGGTCATGGTGGAGGAAATCATCAGGGTAGAGCCACAGCTATTTGGAGCACAGGTGCAGCAGATATCCATTGCTAGGAAGAAGGAGCTATGGCGGAGAATCGTGGACAGGGTCAACGCCATGGGACAGCACCCAAGAACCATGGATGACATCAGGAAGAGGTAGAACAACCTACGGGGAAGGTACGTTCCATTGCAGCAAGACACCAACTCGCTTTACAGAGGTTTGGCAGTGGACCCACACGTCCTCCCCAACAACTAACAACATGGGAGGAGCAAGTCTTGGCAATCATGCATCCTGAGGGCCTGGCCGGAGTAGCAGGAGGACTGGACTCTGGTAAGTGAACTCTATACTACTACTACCCCCCTACCTGCATGCCAACACATACACCCACCCTCACCCTCACTCCCATCACTCCACTACTTCCCACACCCCCCACCATCACATCTCACTCATCCCAATGCCAAGCCCTGCATGCCATACCAAAGCATGGATACCACTCACAGACCTGCATGGACACCTATCACTAAAGTATGCAAACTAGAGAGAATCAGCTAGCCCACCACATACCAACTTACACAAGTAAAAGCTGCCAGGGCAAATACAACCAAACAGGGCAACCCACCAATGCACAATATGTCACACACAAAAACAATAACACTGCATTTACATCCCCACAGGTATCCCAGCCAATGTCACCGGCGCAGAGGTGCCAGCACTATCCAGTCCCCCCACAGAAGAGGCCCACAGTGATGAGAGAAACTCTGGTCTCCTGGATCTGGAGACCAACCTGGCCCATCAGGGACCTATGGACAGTCGTTACCCTGGCACAGTCACACACCACCACAGAGCCTTCCCCTCAGGAAACACCATCACAGCACCCACCCAGCGTACTCATACCTCTGTCCCCAGGACATGTCAATCAGCAGTGTGTCCACCTTTACTGGGACCCCAGGCCACACCTGGCACCCAAGACAATCAGGGACCTAGGGTCAGTGGCAGTGGGCACACAGTTCATGGGACAGAGGCATGGGACAACAGGAAAACTGGGAGGACTGCTATGTGTCAGGGGGAGGACAGGCCCAGGGAACCGACTCTCAAGGAGGCACTCACCGAGATCCTGGGAGCATACCAACATTCCCAGGATACGCTGGGCCAGATCCTGGCCAAAGTGCAGAAGAACAGGCAGGTGCAGGAGGGACAGTACCAGGGGATCAGGGAGGACTTGCAGGCCATTAACACCACCCTGGTCTCCATTGTACGGGTGCTGGCAGACATGGGCAAAATCATGAGGGAGGCAGTCCTACAACAGCAGGCCCCTGCCACTAGCCAGACATCTGAACTGCCTTCCACCTCCGCTGCCACTAGTGGACAGGAGGCCCCGCCACAGGACCAACAGGCCACCAGCAACCCTTTCCCTGCAGAAGGAGAACCTCCCTACAAATGTTCCCTACGATCCAGGCAGAACCCAGAGACTATTGCCAAGACGCCCACCAGGAAATGAGACTCTCCTGATTGTTACCCTTGTGTCCCACTCTGTCACCCTGTCCACCTTGAACTGCCATTGCTCCCCTTCCTATGTCCCCTTGGACAATGCACCAATTCTACCAATAGACTGGAACAATACACTGGACTTTCCTCCATCGTCACCCCGGACCATTGGACTTGTCACTCTACTTCTTAGCACTTAAATAAACACACTTTAAAAAAGTACAAGTATGGAGTATGTTAAACTTATTTCAGTATGTATTGGTTTAACCAGGTTAAAACATTGCAATTCAACTGTACAGTAATGTTCAAATAGGAAAGACCTGTAGTTGGCTGCAGTGATCACACCAGGAGTGATAGTAGGGCACCAACATCTGCAAAATGAGTTGCCAAAGGGCACAGTAAGTTGGCATAGAAGTGGTAAATAACAGCATGCCAGTGACAAAGATAAACCGTAAATTGAAAATGAAATATGAAGTAACACTGTCTTACCTGTGTGTCATTGGAAGTACTGTCGAATCACTGCAGTTCTGTTGTCCTCATCCTCATCTGCTGCCTCCTCATCCTCACTGTCCACAGGGTCCACTGCTGCCACACGGCCATCTCCAGCCTCCTCCTCCTGCAGAAAAGGCACATGGCGTCTGAGGTCCAGGTTGTGCAACATGCAGCATGCCACGATTATCTGGCAGACCTTCTTGGCTAAGTAGCACAGGGATCCACCTGTTAGATGGAGGCACCAAAACCTGGCCTTCAGGAGGTCAAAGGTACGTTCGATAATCCTTCTTGCTCGTCCATGTGCCTCATTGTAATGTTCTTCTGCCCTTGTCCTGGGATTCCTCACAGGGGTCAGTAGCCATGATAGGTTTGGGTAACCAGAGTCACCTGCAAATATTGAGGGACAACATTTTGCCACACCATCCCATATGGCCCACACCATACCCATACACCAACATATACTGGGTGGGAACCAGTGTTCACCTATTAGCCCCACCCTGTGCTTCTGTAGTTGGCCCATCACATTTGGGATGCTGCTATTCCTCAGGATATAGGCATCATGCACCAACACAGGATAATTAGCATTGACATGAGAGATGTACTGGTCCGCCAAGCACACCATCCGGACATTCATTGAGTGAAAACTCTTTCGATTTCTGAATACCTGTTCATTATGACGGGGGGACAAATGCAATATGTGTACCATCAGTTGCCCCAATGATGTTGGGGATATGACCCATTGCATAAAAGTCAGCTTTCACTGTGGCTAAATCATCCACCTTGTGGAAAACAATGTAACTGCACATGTGTTTAATCAGGGCAGACAACACTCTTGTCAGCACTATTGAGAACGTTGGCTGTGACATTCCTGCTGCCAAGCCCACTGTCACTTGGAAAGAACCAGTTGCCAAGAAATGGAGCAGAGATAGGACTTGCACAAGAGGGGCGATCCCAGTGGGGTGACGGATAGCAGAAATCAGGTCAAGCTCCAGTTGGGCACACAGCTCCTTTATTGTGGTCCTGTCAAGTCCATAGGTGAGGATAATGTGCCTGTCCTCCAGTGTTGCCAAGTCCACCAGGGGTCTGTACACAGGGGTATGTCTCCATCTCCTATTCATCCACAGCGGTAGCAATCTATGGGGCAAAAGAGTGAGGAGCCGATCACAAACTGAACATCGTAGCCACAATAGTACAATGCATGAAGTTAAATTTTGATGTGTAAGTGGCATTTGTCCTGTATGTCAAAATTTGAACTGTGATGCAGTTATTATCAAGGGCCTGCTCCCCCCCCCTATGAAATGGCGTCCACCTGTCCTGTGTAGAGGGACAGGTGGAAGAGAGGTAATTCCGCTGATGTTGTGCGCCGTTGCGGCAGGCAGTCGGGAACCGCCGTGCAACTCCTCATTGGTTAACATTGGGCCCTATGGGGTGCAGTGGCCAATGGTGATGTACGCCGGCGGTGACGGTATGCACCGCCGCAGACATGACTGCCATTTTCTATCTGATCACTCACTTGCTACCTGACCTTTAGCAGGAGAGGACCTACACGGCATGTGCTGCTGTGACCTGTGTCTGGAACCTACCATGGCTCCAGACCAAAAGGTGAGTACACTGTGAGCATGATGCATGGGGCTTGAATGCATGGGGTGGTGTGTGTGAAGGCCTCGTGTAGGGGGGTGGGTGGATGTCCCCTGGGTGGCGTGCAGCTTGTGTGTTGGGCCCTGTGTGTGCAAATGGCGATGTGAAGGGGTATGGTGGGCCATAAGTGTAACAGGCAGGACGGTTTGTCTAAATCTATTTTCCTGTGTGTATTACCTCTGCGGCTCAGCGCCCATCAAAAGAAGGGTATATGGCGTGCCATCGCCAAGGACGTGCAGACCCTGGGGGTCTATGGCTGGTGAAGTACCCACTGTCGGAAAACAGTGGGAGGACCTGAGATGCTGGGCACAGAAGATGGCGGAGGCCCAGCTGGGGATGGCCTCCAAACGAGGAAGGGGTGCCCGTCGATCCCTGACCCCCCTGATGGCCTGCATACTGGTGGTGGCTTATCCGGAGCTGGATGGGCGCTTGAGGGCATCACAGCAGCCACAAGGGAGTGAGTGCATTTTCCATCATTACAACTTACGTATGGTAGGGGGGTACCTGGGTGGGGGATGTGTGTCAATGGATGCCTCTAGGCCAGGCCTGCCATTGCAGCATAGGTCCCCTGGCGGCTGCGGTTCTGAAAGGATAATCCTGCTACCTAGCTTGTAGGCATCCACTACTGGTCGGTGCTGTGTGGGTCCCAGGTGTGCTGCAGTTGGCACTATGTGCCCCTCCCCATGCCCTGGTGGCTAGCATTATCACTGGTAGTGCATTGGTTTGTACGTAAGGCTGTTCCCTGTGTGTGACGGTGGTGTGTATGCCAATGGTGGTGTTGGAGCAGCCATTGATCAAGTGTATCCTTTGTCTCTCCCCCCCCCTTTTGTTTTGTCATCCTTTCCTTATGTGCATTAGCATCATCTGGCACAGGTTCCAGGAGGCAGAGTCCACCGACGGTGAGGGCACCACTGGGCCAGAGGGTGAGGGGAGCACCATGGCGGAGACAGGAGGGGACAGTTCTGACACAGATACCTCCTCCGATGGAAGCTCCCTGGTAGTGGCGGACACTTCTGTGACCACCCCAGCTACAGGTACAGCTGCCACCCCAGTACCAGCACCGCCCTCCCAGCAGCCCCTCATCAAGTTGCCTATGCCCGCTCACCCAGGAGGGTGGGCATCTCCTTCGCCCCAGGCACCTCAGGCCCTGCCCCAGTTAGCCCTGCTGCCCTGAGTGAGGAGGCTATTGACCTCCTGCGATCCATCTCTGTAGGGCATTCAACCATTGTGAATGCCATCCAAGGGCTGGCAGCCCAAATACAACAGACTAATCAATTTCACACTGGCTTGGCAGCCCAACAGAGTTCAATCCATGCTCTGGCCTCCTCTCTGATGGAAGCCATTGTCCCTGTTTCTACCGTCCACCCTCCAACTTCCTCTACCCAAACCCATTCCCCTCAACCCCAACCTATCCCAAGCATACAGGCAAACGACCATGCAAACAAGACAACACACAAGAGTGGCACAGGCAAACACAATCACCACACTTCATCCCACAGGCACTCCCACAAACACCATCCAGATTTGGACATACCAACATACACTGCCTCCACTGTGTCCCCCTCCTCCTCCTCCTCCAGCTCCCTCCCAGTTCCGTCTACACTCACACCTGCATGCACTGCACCATCATCCACTACCAGCATCACCACCACACCTAGCAGAAAACACACCTCATTTGCAGACACCACTACAACAGCCATGCACAAGTCCCCTGTGTTCTCTCCCACTGTGTCTGTCACCCCCCTCCAAAGGTACACAAAAGCAAGCACTCAGACACCCAACAGCCATCCACCTCACAACAGCATCCAGCCCATGCACCTGCACCCAGACACAGCAGACAGACACCTCCTACAACCACTCCCTCTTCCTGACTCCCAAACCTTTTCCCTCTTCCCACCCCAGTGTCCTTAAGAAGCCTTTCCTCTCCACCATTGACCTCTTCCCTACCCCTCCCCCCTGTCCTTCACGTCTGGCTAGGGTCCCAAAAACAAAGGCAAGCACCTCAGCAACCCAGTCCACGGGACCACTAGTCTCCACACCCACTCGTGGTGGAAAAGGATCCAGGGCACCAGCCAGCCTCAAAGTTAGTGTGCCTGTCCCAGCTGCTGCCCGTAAGGGCAAGGATCCATCCCCAGCTGCTGGCCGTAAGGGCAGGGAGCCTGCCCCGAGTGCTGCCCTGAAGGGCAAGGAGCCATCCGTAGCTGCTGCCCGGAAGGACAGGGAGCCATCCCCAGATGCTGCCAGGAAGGGCAAGGGGCCTGCACCAGCAGGCAGGAAGGACAAGGAGCCTGGTGCAGGGACTCAGTCATAGCCCCCACAACCAACCATGGTTGTGCAGCTATCCGAGGCCGCAGGTGATGGGCTGGAGCCTCCCCAACCACCAGCAGCAGCAGCACCAGCACCACCACCACCAGCAGTGGCCAGCCGTCCGAGGCTGCAGGGGATGGGCTGGAGCCTCCCCCCACCACCATCAGCAGCAGCAGCATCACCACCACTGAGCAGCCATCACCACCGGCAGACGGTCTGTAGTCCTGCCTCCATGGGCTGCTGTGCGGCATGTCCCCTGCAAATCCTGTGTGACTGACACCCAGCTGAGAGACTGTGACCTTGCACTCCCCAGGATCAGAAGCGCAGGGCACAATGCCCCCTCCAGAACCAGTGGGTAAGCTACCCACTCACCCAATCCTCCCCAGGATCAGAAGCACAGGGCACGATGTCCCCCTCCTGAACCAGTGGGTAAGCCACCCACTCACCCAATCCTACCCAGGATCAGAAGCACAGGGCACGATGCCCCCCTCCAGAACCAGTGGGTAAGCCACCCACTCACCCCATCGTCCCCAGGATCAGATGCACTGGGCACGATGCCCCTTCCAGAACCAGTTGGAAAGACACCCACTTGAGAGACTGTGGCCTTGCACTCCCCAGGACTAAGAGCAATGGTCATGTTGGCCCCTCCAGAGCATGTGGGCAAGTCACCCACTTGAGAGACTGTGGCCTTGCACTCCCCAGGACAAAGAGCAATGGGCATGTTGCCCCCTCCAGAACCAGTGGGAAAGTCACCCACTTGAGAGACTGTGGCCTTGCATTCCCCAGGACCAAGCACATGGCATGTTGCCCCCTCCAGAGCATGTGGACAAGTCACCCACTTGAGAGACTGCAGCCTTGCACTCCCCAAGACCAAGCACAGGGCATGTTGCCCCCTCCAGAACCAGTGGGCAAGTCACCCACTAGAGAGACTGTGGCCTTGTACTCCCCAGGATCAAGCAGAGGGCATGTTGCCCCCTCCAGGACCAGTGGTGGTATTCTATCTCCAGGCTGAGGAGCCCCTCCATCCCCCTGAGGTGCCTGCCTATTTTTCAACTGATGCCCCTGCAGTGTTCTCTTTGTGTTGTTGCAGGTGACATGTGGGGCCTTGGACGTTGGCCTGTGGCCCTGTGGCCCATGGACAATATTGAGTGAGCAGTGTCCCTTGAACTGTACATATGTATATACCATTAGATAGATTTTTTGTATTTCTACTGTATTTATATTATTACACTCACTTTTCAACAATTCCTGTAGTCCTTGCAATATTCCTGAGGGGTAGGGGTAATCATGTTTTATTATTGCATCTGATTGTGTGTATGGTGTTGGGGGTGGGGCTGTGTGTGTTGCGTGTGTGTGTCACTCTCTTTTTCCTCCCCCCTCCCCTGTGTGCGAGGCGGATGTACTCACCGTGGTCGTCTTCTGCGTCGTTGGTGTTAGTGGTGGAGCAGGATGTAGAAGAGCATGGGGAAGATCTGAAGTTCAGGCTCCATGGCGGCGTGGTTGTTCCCTGTGTCTCCCAAAGTGAGTCATTTCCCTTCTATGCAGTGTTTCCGCCAGGCTTTTGATGCCGTTGGTACCACTCTGGAAAAGGTGGTGGATTGGGTTGTCATAATATGGTGGTTGGAACATTGACTTCCACCTGGCTGTAGGCAGCTACCGCCGTGGTGGCTGTTGTTTTCACCCTGGCAGTCAGTGTGGTAAAGTGGCTCTCTATGAGAGTTCTCACCGCCATGGTCATAATTTAGTGGTAGTTACAGCTAGCCTGTTGGCGGTATTACCGCCATTTTAACACCAACCGCCAGGGTTGTAATGAGAGCCTTCATCTCTTCAAGGAAACTGATTGTGCGCTGAAAATCTATGCACAGCCTGCTGGAAGCAACGCAAGCCTGCCCTGCGACGAGAAAATCACCACACAGCCAAACCGGCACAATGCAGTCCGACTTCCCGAGCAAAGATCGACGCAGCGCCTGCGGGGTGACCTGAAATTCGATGCACAGCCCTACCGGATCGACGCACAGCCGAGCCGAAACAATGCAGCCCAAAGAATCGCCGCAGCACCTGCCGTGTGACAGAAAATCCGATGTTTCGATGTAACAGATTGATGCACACCTGTGACTTTGCCCAACACTCCCAGGATTTCCACGCATCGTCCCTGAGTGTCATAGAAAAACCTGCATCACAGTGAAGAACCAAGACTGTGTGCCGGAAATCGATTCAAAGCCCCTTGCAGCGTGGAAATGAGCATTGTCTGTGCCACGCTGGAAATTCCAGTGCACACCTTATTTTTCCACACATCTCCTCCCCTGCGGTATCCGTGCATGTAATTTTTTACGCAAACCAGGTACTTTGTGCAGCCAAGAGACAACTATTGATTTCTAAGATTTGACTCTTTTTAAACTTGCAAAAGTGATATCTCAACTTGTGCTTATTGAATCTTCATCGTTTTGACCTTAAAATAACCAGATAAATATGTTATATTTTCCTAAACCTGTATGGTGTATTTTTGTGGTGTTTTCTATGTGTTACTGTATGATTTATTGCTCAAAAATATTACACATTGCCTTCTAAGCTAAGCCTGACTGCTCAGTGCCAACCTGCCAGATGGTGGGTACAGGATAATTTGGATTGTGTGTGACTTACCGTGACTAGGATTGTGGTCCCTATTTGGACAGGGGTGTATACCTCTGCCGACTAGATACCCCATTTCTAACAGAGACTACCCAAGCATTGGGTACTGCCATGCTTGTTTGTGGTGTGTGTCGGTCTGGAAGCACTCTTCACAAGCTGTGCTCTCTGCCAGATGCTAGCATTCGAGGAGACTTCCATCTGACGAATGGTCCAAGAGCTTTGATCCGTAATAGCGACAGAAATATGCTAATGAATTCTTGAAATATTTCTGATGACACTAAACCATTTGGCCCCTCCCAGAAATTTCATTGTGAGCCTCATTGGATGTCCCTTACCCACGACCAGCCTTCTTCCAAACTATTCTCCATTCATATGCCTTTGGATAAGAGCAAGATGTTCATGACCAAAGTTCCCAAGTTAATCCAGACCTGAAAATCTTATGAAGATACAGAATTCTTAAATAAAAAAAGTAATACACGGGTTCAGGAGTGTAAGGTACTGTTACTGTTACTCGGTCATTTGAAAAGATATTGTGAGTGTGAAACGTTACTCCCATCCAGGTAGCAGTTGGGGTTACATTAAAATCATCATGTCCAATATCACCACAGCAAATGGCCTCCTATCAGTTGGCCTTAGATCTGACCCCTCACGAGGCTCAGAGTTTCAGTTCAAACCTCTTCCACCCACTGACCTTCTTCATGAGACACTATTGGGAAGAGAGGTCAACTAATCGCAGATATTAACCTCTAGATCAGTGGGTGCATCAACCGCTACACAATGATTCCCACTGCTAAAAAATCAACTATTTGAAAGGTTTCATTCTCCAAGCACTCACCCCTTTGGCATGATGAAGAGCAAACCGGAGTTAGTTTTCCAGCCAAAAAAGAATCTTGCCCCAAAAAACAGCTGTTCAATGCATCGAGATAAGCCTCCAGTCCCAGGCAAAAATCCTGCTATTAGCCCTCTTGTGCACATTGACAGTTTCAACTGATCACTCATTGACTTTGGATAATGATGAGTGCACTTCTGAAGCACAAAAGAACTTTGAAGATCTAAAGTCAAGAAACATCAAAGTCCTTTGCTGGAAGGTTGCTGGGCTAAAATCTAAGCTATCAGATAATGACTGGGGCTCTTTCCTTGAAGATTTTGACGTTTGTTTCCGGAAGGAAACCTGCATGACTAAATGTGCATTTAGGCCTGTATTCTGAAGCTTTCAAATTATGGCTAAAAGTTCTGTGGTGGATTAGGCAATGGGTGGGGTATGTGCATGAGTGAAAACCTTACTTCAGTGTTCATTTAAAGTGATTGTAAGCCCATGCCAAGATTTATTCATCGTGAATTTATCCATGTGCAATGATAAAGAATTATTGTTGATAAATGTATATACCAGACCAGTTAACAGTCACACAAATTCTCCCAAACTGTGTCATTTGCACAAACTCTTAAAGTCCATTAAGAAAGGTAAATCAATCATAATTGATGGAGATTTTAATACCCACTTCGAACTGTCGGCAATATCTGAGCTTCCAGGCAGAGATGAGGAGGTCAAATGGGTATCAAGAAATCGATACTACCCCAGTCAAGCACTTGACTAAGGGCCTGATTTGGAGCTCAGCTGATGGGTTTCTCTGTCACAACAGTTATGGATATCCCATCCGCCAAAATCTAACTCCCATTGAAGATAATGGGATTTTGATTTTGGTGGACGGGATATCGATGACCATTGTGACGGAGTAACCCGTTCGTCAAGTTCTAGATCAGGCCCTAAACCAGACTTACAAGCTGTTGATATAATTTTCTCCAATGGTATTCATGCATGTAATGGCCGATCAACCACAGACAACAAACCTGCATGCACATTCAGGAGGGGAAACTATAGAAATCATTTAGATTATTTGTTTGACAAGCTGGAGTATGGAATGAGCTGATTGATTTCTATGTGGTACCAGGAACAGAGACTACCACACTCCTTTAGTTCTTCTTCTGGAATTGCCATTAATAAATAGCTTGCTCACAGATTCTGGTTGAGAAATTCAGTCAGTTCTGTAAAAACACTGGCCTAGGAAATAAACACATCTAAAGCTAAATTAATTACTTTTAACACCAAGAGGCCAAATAGATGCGTGATAACACTGGACACCAATGCCTTGGAAACAGTTAAAATGTGGATCACGTAGGCATCAAACTGTTAGAAAATGGTAAATGAGTTGAACAAGATGTAAAAAGCAAGCTTTGCTTAAAACACAGGGCACGTGCTATTGTGAAGTTCATTATGGGCTTTAACAACTATCCAATCTATTTTTCTCTAGAGCTTTACAGAGCGCAGGTGGCTAGCGCGGCACTCTATGGAGTCGAATTGTGCGGCCTTTGTGAAGTTGAAGATCTACTCCTGCCCGAGAATTCTTTTATAAGACATTTCGTAGCTCCGACAGAGCTCCCCCTTTTGCCCCTACGCCCAGTTCTTGGCCTATATAGGATAAGCACGTTTGCTAGACTGAAACCAATCCTTTACTGGACTAGGGTTTGGTTAAGAACTAGCACACAACAGAGCAGGGCTAAGTGATATAATAAGCAGACCCCTGTCATTAAATATTCCCTGGATAGGATACACCAAGAAGTTACTAATTAATCTAGGACTGGGCGATTTTTGGCTTGACCCAACCTCTATTACCTCGGGTGTATCCTTGTTGGTTGAAAAGACCTTCTGGCAAGTTACATAGAAAATGAGTGGAAGTGTGTCTCCCTTTGAGGGCCTAACTGATTTCTTTCTGAACATAAAAACAGATTATCATTTTGAGGATTTTTTTAGATTTATAGCAAAATTCTGCGCTTGAGGAAGCTGTGCATTAAGTTAGAGTTGGGCGCCTTCACATTGGCATCCTTCAGAAGCACATAATCTAACTCCAGTGTAAATCATAGCATATGCCCCATGTGCAGGAAAGTCTGCGAAAACGCTGAGCATGTACTTCTGCTCTGCGTATGAACATCCCTGCAAAAAAATGCATTAAACCGCTTTGCTTACAAATGGCGACTAAACATTACTGACAGTCCCTGAGAGTCTGTAGCCCGGATCATAAGATTGAAATGCATTGGCCATAAACAATGATTTCCCTTTTTATTATCGATATACCAATGTTTTCTTATTTGAACAGTGCTGTGAAAATTTGCACATAGAATTAGAAGTAAATCGTTGCGAGTTGAGGAATTCACATTCTGTTGAACTTGAATATTTGCATAGTACAGCCACTTTAACCGATGCATAGCATCTTTTTCTGGCAATCTTATCTTAAATTTATTTAGAAACTGATGTTCTTCATGCATGCTAGAAAAAAACAGCTTTGAGAAAAGCGTTCGTCAATGATTTTATATGACGTTTTATTGTTCTTATATAGTTTTTATATATTTTAAGTCTTGTTTTTAATTATTTTATACATAGTGGGTCAGATTTAACAGAAAATGACGGAGCACGACTGCGCCAAATTTGGCAGCATCACTCACCATCTTTTAAAAAAATGCAGGGATGAGCCGTATTCACTGAAATACAGCGCACCCCTGTGTTCCCCCCTGCCTGGCGCTAAATTTGCTGCCACGCGCCAACGCACCAACCCTTGCACCATAATTCAAGATTGGCTGCGTTGAGGGGGAGATTATGTTTGTGCAGGAAGGAGCACCTTCTCGCACAAAAACAATCTTAAATGGTGATTTGCTCTTTCTATGTGTGCTGCAGAGTGCAAAATACGAGAAGTGAAAGCATTTCTCCTTGTTGCACCATGCTAGATTTTGGCGCATCCTCAGGTGTTTAAAAACGAATAAATCTGAGGCAGAGTCAAAATGCAATGGATGTTTGTTAGACCTGGTCTCTTTTGGAGTGTTTCCCCTGTCTTTTTGCCTTCTGACCTCCTGTTGTTATGGTATGCTGGATTCTGTTTTTGCCGGTTTATTGTCTCTACCACTGCTGATCAGTGCTAAAGTGCAAGTGTTCCCTATGTAAATTGTATTGATGATTGGTTTATCCATGATTGGCATATTCAATTTACTAGTAAGTGCCTTGTAAAGTGCACCAGAGGTGCCCAGGGCCTGTGAATCAAATGCTACTAGTGGACCGGCAGTACTGGTTGTGCCACCCACATGAGTAGCCCTGTGAACATGTCTCAGACCTGCCACTGCAGTGTCTGTGTGTTCGGTTGTAAACTGCCAATTCGACCTGGAAAATTTACCCACTTGCCAGGCCTAAACCTTCTCTTTTACTACATGTAAGGCACCCCTAAGGTAGCCCCTAGGTGGCCCCATGGGCAGGGTGCAGTGTATTTAGAAGGTAGGACATGTGTTTTACATGTCCTAACGGTGAAATACTGCCAAGTTTGGTTTTCACTGTTGCACGGCATATCTCTCTCATAGGTTGAGATGGGGCTGCCTTTAAGTAACTTTTTACTGCAGTTTCCCTTTGGGAGCAGATGGAGATTTGGAATTTGGAGTCTCTGAACTCACAATTTAAAAAGTAATCTTTTTGAAAAGTTGGTTTTTAAATTGCCTGTTTGAAAATACCACTTTTAGAAAGTGGGCATGTTCTTGCTTAACCCATTTTGTGCCCCTGCCTGCTTGTGTAGTCCACTTCTGGGTCAGACTGACAGTTGGGCTGTTGTGAATTCCCTCTAGACAGTGACACAAAGGGAGCTGGGTTGTAGCCTGCACATCCTGATGGGCCATCTGGGCTAGACTGGAGGGAGGAGTGGTCACTTACACCTGAAAGTGCTGTGCCTGCCCTCACACAATGCAGTCTCTGACCCCCTGGTGTGTGTCTGGGACTAGGCCTGGGCAAGGCAGAATCTTGTCAACAACAGAGACTTTCCTTTGAAGTTTGCCTACTTCAAAGGCAGAACTGGGTATATGTAGTGGACCCAAAACCCCAGACTTTTAGAACACTTCTGGATCAAGAGGAACCTCTGCCAAGGAGAAGAGCTGAAGAGCTGGAGGAGGAGTACTTCCCCTTTTCTGTGTGTGCTTTGCTGAGTTGGCCTGCAGTTGCTGCTTCTGCCTTAAAGAGGGCAAAGAGTGAACTTCACTGTGCATCCTGCTTGTGCAGTTTCTCCAAGGGCTTGGAGTAGAGCTTGCCTCTGTTGAAAGTCTCAGGGATATCAAAGACTTCCACTTTATCTGCCTACAGCACTGGGAATTGCGAAAGAAGAAAAACAACTTCAATGCAGTCAACAATGCTGCTGACTGCACTGTGACCGTACTACGCCACATAGAGCCGTGCCCCATGTCGCACCCCAACTCTGGTCCCATTGATGCCACTACCTGATGCCACCACCAAGCCGTTGCTTGCACATTGGCCCCACACTCCATATTGCCTTGCTCACACTGCAGCCTTGGCAGCTCTGACGATGACACTTCATGCTGACGCCGGCGCCACTGCTCACACTGCAGCCTGTGCACACCGCTCGTTAGGTACATGAAGCACCGTTGCATCCCACACCAAAGCCCCAGTCCACCAACGCCAGCACCATCGACTCCAGTGTCGTCAACAGATGCCCCTGTCTGCACCGCGACCCATGGGCACCACACGGAGTCCGCCCCATGCTGCACCGCTGTCTTGGGCCTACCAACAACAGCGCTTCAGAAATAACAACGCCGCTGCCTGCACAGTGACCTGGAGTTACCGCAAGTCATGCCGCCCGGCTTCACACCGCAGCCCTGGTCTCACCGACACCGCAGGATGCGGTCACTGATCTGCTGCCTGCACTGTGACTTGGGGGCACAGCACGTCGCATCATCCCGCTTCGCACCGCAGCCCCGATGCCATCCATGCCAGTGCTCCTTACTTCGTCATCAGCCTGGTGTTTGATCTGCAATGTGTGTGACTTCAACTGGCCGAACGACCCTCGCACTGACCTCTAGAAGCGACACCAGTGACAGCGCACTCCAAATCTCATCGCGAGGATCACAACGCTCTACATTTCCAAGGTACTGTTCATGGGTTTTCGCAACAATGTAGCTGGTCCACAGCACCACAGCCAGCCTGAACAGTTGGATTTGTTGTTCATGATGGTGGGACAGCCCCAGATGGAGCTATCAACTTCAAGGACCTGTATTTTTAAGTAATTCTTGCAAAATTAATATCTTTATATCCGTATGTTGGATTTTTCTTGTTTTGGTCTTGTTTTACATGGATATATGTTGGCTGTTTTTTCCAAAACTGATGTGGTGTCCTTTTGTAGTGTTTTCACTGCATGACTGTGTGTTATGTGCAAAAGCTTCACACATTGCTTCTGAGATAAGACTGACTGTTCATGTCAAGCTACCAAGAGGGTGAGCAGGGTTATCTGAGCTGGGTATTGCCATTATCCTGACTGGAGTGAGGATCCCTACTTGGACAGGCTGAAAACCGACAGCCAACTAGAGACCTCATTTTCACGCAAAGTGCTTCGTGTGAAGGGACCCTATTTAAAAGGTGGCATTAAGCCACAAAAAGTGGCTTAAAGCCACCTTGTAAATATGGTGCAGGGCATTGCACCACCAGAGCATCATGAAAAGTGAAGATCCAGTGACTCTAGGTTCTCCAGTGGCGCTAGGGTCTCTTAGATATGCCCCATTGTTTTTCCAACAAATTTATGTAATTCGAAGTGACAAATACAATTGAGATTGAAATACTTAAAACCATGAGAATCATTGTTAGGCAACATGTGTGCTCTCTTCTAGGATTAGTTATGTAATAATATTGCACTAGGCAAACAGAAGGGGCAGTTATTTATAGTGATCAAATGATATAAGAGTAACTTTGCCAATTACTTCTTTTCAATAAGAGTAGGAGTTGCAATGCCTTTAGAACAATTAAAACAGTGAATAATTTTACAAACTACTGTCTTTTCTAACCTTAAATAACCCAGCCTTGCGTCTAACCTGAAGCCAGCTGATATCCCCCATTTTTCAAAGCCTTCGGCTCAGCGCAGAGCGACTTAGTCACAGACTGTGACATATGGCCAGGCCCAGCACCTATAATGCTCTTGTGTGGCCATTCCCTGCTGTATACAGCCCTTGGTGGTGCACAGCAGCGGATGGCAAAAGGGCCTATCCTGTGGCCCTACTCTGCACCCATCCATCCAGGAGCAGCTTACTTCTGCTGTGCAAGTCTTTCTGGTGGGATTTCTTCCACATATTTTATGTACAATTCTTTTTGCATGGATTTCTTAACTTGTTGCTTTGTAAAATAATCATGACACATGCAAATCACAATTTTCTATTCACAATAATGCCTTTTTTAAGTTAAATACGTTTTGAGTGATGCATGAATTATAGTTTTAGGTTATACATATACATTTAGAATTTCAAATGTTTGTATAGTTTAGGATGGTTCTGTATACAAATTATTAATAAAAAGTTCCTAGCAATAACTTATCCTCAACCTTCTTTGAATTTGAATGTTCTTTTTTTTTAAACTGTGTTTCACATGGTGCAGTGGAGTGTCATTGATTGCAGTGTCCTTCAGTGGAGTGTTGTAGGGTACACTGAAGAAGAGTGTTGTAGAGAGTAGTGTCATACAGTGGAGGGCCGTAGAGTGGAGTATCATAGAGTGGGGTAGAGTGGAGTGGCAAGCAGTGGAGCACCAAAGAGTGGCTGTTTGTAGTCTGGTGTACTAGAGTGTCATGGCCTAGAGTGTTGTGACATAGAGTGTCATGGCATAGGGTGTCACAGTGTAGATTGTCATGGAGTACAGTGAAGAGGCGTAAAGTGGAGTTGCAAAGAGTGGAGTGGTGTAGAGTGGGGTGGTGTGTCCTACAGTAGAGTGGAGGGGTATAGAATGTAGTGGTGTGTCATAGAGTAGTGAGGAGTGGCATGAGATAGAGTGGAATGCCTCACAGTGTCTTGAAGTGGAGTGGAATGTCGTAGAATGGAGTGGAGAGTCATACAGGAGAGTGGTGGGTCGTACATTGGAGCGGCATGTTGTATAGAAGGCTGGCGTGGAGTGTAGTACAGTACAGTGAAGGGGCGTGTCATAGAGTGAAGTTTCAGAAAGTGGATTAACATGCCATACAATGAAGTAGAGTGGAGGGGCTTTGAGTGGAGTGGCATAGAGTTGAGTGTTGAGTTATAGAGTGTGGTGGTGTAGAGTGTCATGGTGTAAAGTGTCATGACATTAAGTGGAGTGGAATAGAGTCAAGTAGTGTAGAGTGGAGTAGCATAGACTGTAGTGGCATGTCATAAAGTAAAGCGAAGTGGAGTATTGTAGAGTGGTGTGTCCCAGAGTGTTAAAGAATGGAGAGCCATAAAGTGGAGTGCCATAGAGTGGAGAGGTATGTCATAGAGCGGAGTGGCATGTCATACAGTGGAGTGGCATGTAACACAGTTGAGTGGTGTGAAGTGTCATAGAGTGAAGTGGAGTGTCCTACAGTTCAGTGGCATGTCGCAGAGTAGAGTGGAGTGTCGTACAGTGAAATATAGTGGAGTGGCGTGTCGGCATGGAGTACTGTGGTGTAGAGTGTTGTGGTATAGGGTGGAGTGGCATAGATTAGAGTGCTGTTGAGTGGAGTGGTGTAGAGTGGAATGGTGCATCATAGCGTGGAGTGCATGTTGTAGATTAGAGTTCATGATGTAAATTAGAGTAGTATGGAGTGGTATAGAGTGGAAAGTAGTGTTGTAGTTTGGAGTGGAATGTCAAAGAATGAAGTTGTGGGTCAAAGCGTGCAGTGGTATGTTGTTTAGTGGCATGTTGCAGAGTATCTTAAAGTTGAAGGACAGAGTGGAACGGCACAGAGTGGAGTGACATGTCATCAATTCGAGTAGCAAGTGGTAGAGTGTTCTGTCATTCAATTGTGTGACGTCTCATAAAGTGGATTGTCATGGAGTGTCATAGAGAAGAGCGGAGTGTCATAGAGTGGAGCTGCATGTCATAGAGTAAAATGGTGTGTCGTAAAGCAGAGTGGAGTGTTGTAGAGTGCCATAGAGTGATGAAGAGTGGAGAGGCATAAAGTAGAGTAGAGTGCTGTAGAGTTGAGTGGGATAGAGTAGAGTTGCATGTCGTGCTATGTGTGAGTGTAGAGACTTAGATTGGAGTCGCATAAGGTGCCCTGACAAAGAGAGGAGTGGCATAGAGTGGAGTGGGGTGGCGTAAAGTTGAGTGGCATGTGATAGAGTGGTATGAAGTGGCATGTGGTAGAGTGGAGTTGAGTGGTGTAGATTGGAGGGGCATATAGTAGGCACAGAGTGGAGTCTTGTATTGTGTTGTGGAGTGAGGTGGCATGTCATAGAGTGGCATGTTGTAGAGTGTGCTAGAGTGGGGTGGCTTGGAGTGGCATGTGGTACAGTAGAGTAGCATGTCAGAGAGCGGAGTGGCATCTTGTAGAGTGGAGCGGCATGTCAGAGTAGAGTGGTGTGGCATTGAGTGAAGTGGAATGTCCTAGAGTGGAGTAGCATGCCATAGAATTGAGTGAAGTGTTGTGTGTTTGAGTGTCAGAGAGTGCAGTAGAGTGGAATAGAGTGGAGGGGCATACAGTGGAGTAGAGTGTTATAGAACAGAGTGGCATTGAGTGGAGTGGTGTTTTGTTGAGTGGAATAGCATGTCATACAGTGGCACATTGTAGAGTGTCTTAGAGTGGAGGAGCATAGAGTGGAACAGCATGTTGTGGAGTGGAGTGGCAAGTCGTATAACACAGTGGCATGGAGTGGAATGTCTTAGAGTGGAGTGTTGTAGAGTTGAGTGGAGTATATCCTCTGATTCTGGAGGGGGCTCCTTGCCCACTGGTTCTAGAGGGGGCTCCTTGCCCACTAGTTCTGGTTCTGGAGGGGGCTCCATGCCCACTGGTTCTGGAGGGTGCTCCTTGCCCACTGGTTTAGGAGGGTGCTCATTGGCCTCTGGTTCGGGATGGGGCTCCTTGGCCTCAGTTTTGTGAGGGGCCTCCTTGGCCTTATTTTTGTGAGGGGCCTCCTTCGCCTTAGTTTTAGGTGGGGCTTCCTTGGCCTTGGTTATGGGAGGGGCCTCCTGGGCCTTAGTCTTGGAAGGGGTCTCCTTGGCCTGTGTCTTGGGAGGTGTATCTTTGGACCTAGGTTTTGGAGGTGGCTTCATGGCCTTGGTTGTCTGTTTGAGAGTGGGTGGCACTTTAGCACTCCATTTCACGGGCGGAGGAGTGTCCTTGGGGTTGGGGGCTGGTGTCACACTCATGTGTCCCTTGGTGGCAGCTAGGGACTTTGGGGGTGAAACAGTTTCAGACTGGGTGCTTGAGGTACTGGGCTGGGGTGGTGGGACCTTCCTCTTATGGGCAGGACAGGGGAGGAGAAAGAAAGAGTTAAAAGCGGGAAAGGAAAAGCTTCTTAAGGCTAATGGGGCAGGATATAGGAGGAGGGATGGGAGTGGAGGTAGAGGGAGTGGTTGTAGGAGGAGGAGGTGTGCTGGACTTGGGTGCAGGTGCATGGACAGTTTGCATGTGTGAGGTGGATGGCTGTTGGGGGTCTGTGTGTGAGCGTTTGTGTGTCTTTGGAGGGGAGGCAGACAGGGTGGGTGAGGTCAAACAGGACGTGTGGATGGATTTTGTGGTGGTGTCTGCAAGTGAGGTGGGTGTGCTGCATGAGATGGTGATGGTGGTGGTGGTGACTGCGTATGTGGTGTGTGGGGTGCATATCTGCAGGTCTGCTGTTGTGGTGACTGTGGGCAAGACTGTGCAGGTGGCAGGTTCACGGACTGTTGATGGAGTGCATGCAGGTGTGAGTGCGGACATGACCGTGAGGGAGAAGGAGGAGGGGGAAACAGTGGAGGCAGTGGATGATGTTGTGTGTGCATCTGTGTGTTGGCTGTGTGAATGCTTGTTGACTGAAGTGCGCTGCCTGTGTTTGTCTGTGAGAGTCTTGTATGATGTTTTGTGTGCATGCTTGTCTGAATGTGTGCATGGGATGGGTTGGGGGTGGGGAGACTGGGATGGGAAGTGCTAGTTGGAGCGGGAAGGAAGAAACAGGGACACTGGCTGCCATCAGAAAAGAAGCCAGACCCTGAAACAATCTCTGTAGGGCCGCCAAGCCACCGTGAATGCCCTCCAGGAAGCCATTGCATTCCTGCATCTGGAATGCCAGCCCCTGGATGGCATTCACTATGGTTGACTGCGCTACAGAGATGGATCTCAGGAGGTCAATAGCCTCCTTCACTGAGGGCAGCAGGGCTGACTGAAGCAGGGCCTGAGGTGCCTGGGACGAAGGAGATGCCAACCCTTCTGGGTGAGCGGGCACAGGCAACTCAGTGGGGGGCTACTGGGAGGGCAGTGCTGGTAGGGGGTGGCGGTAGAACCTGTAGCTGATGTGGTCACAGAGGGGTCTGCCACCACCAGCAATCTCCCATCAGAGGAGGAATCAGAGTCAGTGTTATCAGCTCCTGCGCCCCGCCATGGTGCTCCCCTCGTCCTCCGTCCTATGGTTCCCTTGGCATCAGTGGACTCTGCCTCCTGGGTCCCATGGGCTGCCCCTGCTCCTTCGCCAGATGATACTAATGCGCACATGACAGGATTACAAAAGGAGAGAGAGGGGGAGAAAGAAAGGGAGCACAGGGTCAATCATGGCACCAACATCAGAGATGGCATACACATCACTGTCACACACTGAGACTGAGAATGGGCAGTATGCACCACACTGGCATACCATTGGCAAAGTACCACAGCAGGTAGGAGCCAAACATTGCCAGCTACCTACTAACTGGGACCAACTAAGGCCTGTCCTCCATGGAAAGCCAGTCACCTAGCTATCAAAAACATGCATTTCACCCTATTAACCTAAGCTGGCCCACCCAGCAATGTCTAAACTGGCATATTGGGGCATCCACTGTCTTGTACCATGCACCCGAATCCCATGCCAGGCAACAGAGATGATTGTCAAAGACACTGTACTCACCCCCTTGTGGCTGCTGTGATGCCCTCAAGTGCACATCCAACTCTGGGTAGGCCACCACCAGTATGCGGGCATCACTGGGGTCAGGTTTCGACGTGCGCCCCTCCCTTGTTTTGAGGCTGTCCCCAGCTGGGCCTCCCCAGTCTTTCTGGCCCAGCGTCTCAGGTCCTCCCACCGTTTCCTGCAGTGGGTGCTCCACCTGCTATAGAACGCCAGGGTCTGCACGTCCTTCTGGATGGCACGCCACAACCCCTTCTTCTGATGGGCACTGACCTGCAGAGGAAACACAAACAGTGGGACACATTGAACCAGTCAATCCAGCCTGTCACACATATGGCCTACAAACTGCATTTGCCCCTCATAAGACACACACATGACCCGTACCCGTGCATTAACACTGCCACCAGGCATTCCACCCAAATGACACAATGCCAGCATACACACACATCTCCATTCAGCCATGTTGCATGCAACGTACTCGTGGTGTACTCACCTGTTGATCTGGAAGCCCATGCAGCTGCCCATACAGGGGTAGGACCCCATCCACGAGCCTCTCCAACTCCTCTGCTGTGAAGGCTGGGGCCTTTTCCACTATTGCACGTGCCATGGCAGGTTCCAGACACAGGTCACAGCAGCACACGCACTGGAGATGTCGTCCTGTGGAAAGTCAGGATTCAAGTGAAGTGGTAGAAAGAAAATGGCGGTCAAGTCAGCGGCGATGAACACCGTCACCGCCTGCTTTGATCATCATTGGTTTCCATACTCCATAGAGGGCCATGTTAGTCAATGAGGAATTACACAGCGGTGCAGACCGCCTCCTTCCGTGATGCGAACGCCGGCGGAGTGAGGTCACTTCCACCTGTCCCTGCATACAGGACAGGCTGTTCCATTTTCTAATGCTAGTACACATGTACAGATTATTAAATGTGTCATTGTAGTCGAATGTATACAAATAGACATTTCCAGTGTCCAACATACAAGCATGCTCTGTGAACGCAGCTGTAGTATGATCATGGTTCCTGTTGTCACTCCCTTCTTACTTTTGGGTCCCTTAGGTATGAAACACTGCAGAGGAATAGGAGGAGGAGGCAAGTACCCATGTACAGACCCCTTGTGGACTTGGCTACACTGGAGGACGGGTACATTATACTCACCTATCTTCTGGACAGGGCCACTATCACAGAGCTGTGTGCACAATTGGAACCTGATCTGTTACCTGCTATCCATTGCACCACAGTAATACCCCCTCTTGTGCAGGTACTCTCAGTGCTCCATTTCATGGCAACTGGCTCTTTCCAGGTGACAATGGGCCTGGCTGCAGGAAAATCACAGCCAATGTTCTCGATTGGGCTTGCAAGGGTTTTGGCAGCCTTGCTCAAAGACATGTGCAGCTATATCACATTCCCCCAGGTAGATGATTTACCCACTGTGAAGGCTGGATTCAATGCAATGGGACATACACCACATGTTACTGGGGCCATTGACTTGACCCATATTGCCTTAGTCCCCCCAGTGCCAATGAACAAGTATACAGGAATAGGAAGAGTTTCCACTCACTCAATGTTCAGAGGGTGTGCCTTGCTAACCAGTACATCTCCCACGCCACTGCGAAGTATCCTAGATCGGTACATGATGCCTTTGTCCTGAGAAATAGCAGTGTCCCACAGCTGATGGCACAACTAGAGAGACACAGAGTGTAGCTTATATGTGAGCCGGAATCCCCACCCAATGTATGTCATTGTATGCCTTCAGGAGTCATACACCATGCCATTGTGCAGGGCTAATGTGTGTCCCTCAATTCTTGCAGGTGATTTCGGCTACCCAAACCTGTCCTGGCTCCTGACCCCTGTTAGGAATCCTAGAACAGGGGCTGAGAATAGGTAGAATGATGCTCATGGGCTTACTAGGAGGATTGTTGAAAGGATCTTTGGGCTCCTGAAGGCTACGTTCAGGCGCCTCCATCTGATAGGTGGATCCCTATGCTACTTTCCTGAGAAGGTTGGCAGGATTGTTGTTGTGTGCTGCAGGTTGCACAATTTGACCCTCAGAAAGCATGTGCCCTATCTGCAGGAGGAGGGGAGTGACAATGCATCTGTGGCAGCAGTGGACACTGAGGACAGTAAGGAGGAGGAAGGGGAGAAGGATGTGGACAACAGGACACATTTGATCCAGCAGTACTTCCAATGACACTCAGGTAAGACTGTTGAACTAAACATTTCTCCATTTCAGTGTTGTGCTGTGTGGCTGTAGCATAATGCCAGTCATTACCTTTGCATCCCTGTCTGACTGTCACCTATGCCTCCTCTTATTGTAGATGTTGCTGTGGTTACAACAGCATAATGTTGTGATGTGTACAGACTGCTGAGATATATTTGTCGGATGGATCAACGTATTACTGGACATTTACACAGGATCATGCAGTTCATTACAGTGCAATACATTGTACATTACTTTCAGATAAAGGACTATTACTCACACAGGTCCAGTGTGTAAGAGGCCATAGGAGGTGGAGCAATGGCAGTTCAAAGTGGACAAGGTGACATAGTGGAACACAAGGGGGACATTCTGGAGGGGCTAATTTCCAGGCTGTGGTCTTGGTCTTGGCAACTGTCTCTGGTGTCTGTCTTGGTTGCAGGGACCGTTTGCAGGGTGGTTCACCTTCTGCAGGGGGAGGGGTGCTGGTGGCCTGTGAGTCCTGTGACACGCCCTCTTGTCAACTAGCTGCAGCAGATGTGGAGGGCTGGTCAGTACACTGGCTAGTGGAAGGGGCTCCCTAGTATGCTGTGTAGTCCCTCATGATGTTGGCCATATCACCCAGTAATCTTGCAATGGAGACCATGGTGGTGTTCAGGACCTGCAATTCTTGCTTGATCTCCTGGTGTTGTTCCCCCTGCAGCCACTGGTTCTCCTGCATGATGATTATCACCTGACCCATCTTGTCCTGGGATTGTTGGTAAGCCCCAGGACATTAGTGACTGCATCCTGGGCAGTTGGTTCCCTAGGAATGTCCTCCCCCTGGCGCACAGCTGTCCTCTGACCATCCCTGGCCCCTTGTGCCTGTGTCCCCTCAATGGTGTGCCCACTCCCACTGACCCCAGGACCCTCATTGTCTTGCCTGTGAGGTGTGGTCTGGGGTCCCTGTGTAGGTGGGTACACTACGGATTGATGTGTCCTGGGCACAGAAGTCTGGGGACGTTGGGTGGCTGCTGTGGTGATGGATTCTGAGGGGAAGGCACTGTAGTGGACTGGGTGCGGGATGGGCTAGCCGACTGACCAGTGGTCCCTGATGGACCAGGGAGTTCATCCAGATCCAGAGCTCCAGAGTTGCTGTCATCACTGGGGCATCTTCTGTTGGGGAGCTGGGGAGCTGTGGCACCTCGTCGCCTCTGAGATTGGCTTGGGCACCTGTAAGTGGTGTATAATGCTACATGTCTGTGACATATTCTGTATCACTAGCTTCTCCTATATTATCTTTGTTTGTGTATGGTGATGGATTGTGGGATTGTTAGCTCTCCATGCTGTGCATGCATTGGTGGTGAGTGTACATGTAGGGCTGGAAGGGATGTGCATGCAGTGGGTATGGCATGCAAGGCGTGGCATTTAGGTTTGCTAATTGAGGTGGTGGACTGTGTGGGATGAGTGGGGTGGTGGGAGTCAGGGTGAGGGGTCGAGATGGCATGCAGACATGGGGGGATGATAGGTAGTAAATGTTGAATTACCAGTGTCCAGTCCTCCAGCTACTCCAGTGAGTTCCTCAGGATGCTGGATTGCCAAGATTTCTCCTCCCATGCTGTCAGCTGTGGGGAAGGAGATGAGGGTTCACCGCCAGTCCTCTGGATGGCGAGCTGGTGCCTTGCTGCAATGGAATGCACTTTCCCCCGTAGGTCATTCCAACTCTTCCTTATGTCGTCCCTTGTGCGTGGCTGTAGTCCCACGAGGTCCCACGAGGTTCACCCTGTCCACAATCCTCCACCATAGCTCCATCTTCCTGGCAGTGGATATCTGTTGGACTTGTGCTCCAAACAGCTGTAGCTGTACCCTGACTATTTCCTCAACCATGACCCACAACACCTCATAGGTGAAACTGGGATTGTTGGTAAGCCCCAGGACATTAGTGACTGCATCCTGGGCAGTTGGTTCCCTAGGAATGTCCTCCCCCTGGCGCACAGCTGTCCTCTGACCATCCCTGGCCCCTTGTGCCTGTGTCCCCTCAATGGTGTGCCCACTCCCACTGACCCCAGGACCCTCATTGTCTTGCCTGTGAGGTGTGGTCTGGGGTCCCTGTGTAGGTGGGTACACTACGGATTGATGTGTCCTGGGCACAGAAGTCTGGGGACGTTGGGTGGCTGCTGTGGTGATGGATTCTGAGGGGAAGGCACTGTAGTGGACTGGGTGCGGGATGGGCTAGCCGACTGACCAGTGGTCCCTGATGGACCAGGGAGTTCATCCAGATCCAGAGCTCCAGAGTTGCTGTCATCACTGGGGCATCTTCTGTTGGGGAGCTGGGGAGCTGTGGCACCTCGTCGCCTCTGAGATTGGCTTGGGCACCTGTAAGTGGTGTATAATGCTACATGTCTGTGACATATTCTGTATCACTAGCTTCTCCTATATTATCTTTGTTTGTGTATGGTGATGGATTGTGGGATTGTTAGCTCTCCATGCTGTGCATGCATTGGTGGTGAGTGTACATGTAGGGCTGGAAGGGATGTGCATGCAGTGGGTATGGCATGCAAGGCGTGGCATTTAGGTTTGCTAATTGAGGTGGTGGACTGTGTGGGATGAGTGGGGTGGTGGGAGTCAGGGTGAGGGGTCGAGATGGCATGCAGACATGGGGGGATGATAGGTAGTAAATGTTGAATTACCAGTGTCCAGTCCTCCAGCTACTCCAGTGAGTTCCTCAGGATGCTGGATTGCCAAGATTTCTCCTCCCATGCTGTCAGCTGTGGGGAAGGAGATGAGGGTTCACCGCCAGTCCTCTGGATGGCGAGCTGGTGCCTTGCTGCAATGGAATGCACTTTCCCCCGTAGGTCATTCCAACTCTTCCTTATGTCGTCCCTTGTGCGTGGCTGTAGTCCCACGAGGTCCCACGAGGTTCACCCTGTCCACAATCCTCCACCATAGCTCCATCTTCCTGGCAGTGGATATCTGTTGGACTTGTGCTCCAAACAGCTGTGGCTGTACCCTGACTATTTCCTCAACCATGACCCACAACACCTCATAGGTGAAACGGGTGTGCCTTTGTGGGGATATGGGTGTTGTGTGGTGTGTGTAGGTAGTGCAGAGGGTGATGTGTGATGTGGTGGGGTATGTGGTGTGTGGTGCATGTCAGATGATTTAGTAGCTGTGATATGTGTGTGCAGTTCCCTTTTGAATTAGCGTTGCAAAATGTAGCCGTCTTGTGTTAGCAACGGATTGTAGGTGATGTGGGTGTGTGTTTTATAGTGCTGTTGGTGAGTGTGTGGGGTGTGTGTATTTGTGTCAGGTGTAGGTTTTTTTGTTCTGGCCAATGCTGTCTTGTTTTGTATTTGGGTGGCCATATCCGCCACAGCGGTGATCACTGCCAATAGTTTACCGCCGTTGAATGTCCGCTGTGGTGATTCGTGGGTCATTATTTGGAGGGCGTAGTATTGGTGGCGTAACTGTATGGGTGGTAGTTCTGACAGTTTATCACGTACAGTGGATCTGGCGGATTTGTGGTTGTGGCTGTTTTTTGGGGGTTTTGTGTGTTTGTGTCATAATTGGGCAGAGAGATGTTCGCCTGTGCGGCAGTATGTTGGCGGTAGTCACCATGGCGGTATCCGGACTTTACCGCCAATGTCAGAAAGAGGGCCAAAGAGTCTTAGAGCAGAAGTGTGTGTAGTGTGGAGTGGTGTAGGAGGCTGGCCTGGCTTATAGTGGGTACCTTGTGGTACTTACACCTTGCGCCAGGTCCAGTTATCCCTTATTAGTAGAATAGAGGTGTTCTAGCAGCTTAGGCTGATAGAGGTAGCTATAGCAGAGCAGCTTAGGGTGAACTAGGAGACATGCAAAGCTCTTATCATGCCACTTATATCATATAGCACTATATCATAAGAAAACACAATACTCAGAGTTACTAAAAATAAAGGTACTTTATTTTAGTGACAATATGCCAAAAGTATCTCAGAGGATATACTCCCTTAGGGTTTAAGTAATATACACAAATTATGTGCACACAAACCAAAATCAGGTAAGTAACAGTTAGAAAAATAGTGCAAACAATGTAGAACACAATAGAATGCAATAGGGAGAAATAGGCCTAGGGGCAACACAAACCATATACTCCAAAAGTGGAATGTGAACCATGAATGGACCCCAGGCCTAGTCTAGTGTGTAGAGGGTCACTGGGAGTGTAAGAAAACACGAAGGGTGTCCAAGATACCCCACCCCAAGACCCTGAAAAATAGGAGTAAATTTACCCTACTACCCCAGAAAGACAGTAAAGTCGAGATAGGGGATTCGGCAAGGACAACAACTGACTGCAAAACACTGAAGACGAATCCTGGACCTGAGGACCTGTAAAGGAAGGGGACCAAGTCCAAGAGTCACACAAGTGTCCAGGGGGGGCAGGAGCCCACTAAACCCCGGATGAAGGTGCAAAAGGGCTGCCTCAGGGTGGAAGAAGCCAAAGATTCTGCAACAACAGAAGGAGCCAGGAACTTGTCCTTTGGTCAGAAGATGTCTCACGGCATGCTGGAGGACGCAGAGTTGTTTCCACGCAGAAAGACTGCAAACAAGCCTTGTTAGCTGCAAGAGTTGCAGTTGAGGATTTTGGTTGAAGCTAGGGCCCAGGAAGGACCAGGAGGTCACCCCTTGGAGGAGGAGACAGAGGGGGCGCTCAGCAACTCAGAAAGCCCAGGCAGCACCAGCAGAAGCACCTGAACAGGCACTTAGAAGATCTGAGGACAGCGGTCGACTCAGAGTCACAAAGGTGGGTCCCACGATGTCAGAGTCCAACTCAGTGAGTTGGGCAATGCAGGAAGGAGTGCTGGGGACCTGGGCTAGGCTGTACACGAAGGAAGTCTTGCAAAAGTGCACAGAAGCCTGAGCAGCAGCAGTTCTCACAGTACACAGGATTACTGTCTGGATTGGGGAGGCAAGGACTTACCTCCACCAAATTTTGACAGAAGGGCCACTGGACTGTGTAAGACACTTGGACCCAGCTCCTGTGTTCCAGGGACCATGCTTGTCAGGATGAGAGGGGACCCAGAGGACCGGTGATGCAGAAGTCTGGTGCCTGTGTTGGCAAGGGGAAGATTCCATCGACCCACAGGAGATTTCCTATTGGCTTCCAATGCAGGGTGAAGGCAGACAGCCCTCAGAGCATGCACCACCAGGAAACAGTCAAGAAAGCCGGCAGGATGAGGTGCTACACTGTTGCTGGTAGTCCTCTTGCAACTTTGTTGTGGTTATGCAGATGTCCTGGAGTAGTCAGCGGTCGATCCTTGGCAGAAGTCGAAGAGGGAAGTGCAGAGGAACTCTGGTGAGCTCTTGCATTCGTTATCTGGTGAGATGCCCACAGGAGAGACCCTAAATAGCCCATAGAGGAGGATTGGCTACAGAGAAAGGTAAGCACCTATCAGGAGGGGTCTCTGACGTCACATGCTGGCACTGGCCACTCTGAGCTGTCCATTGTGCCCTCACACCTCTGCATCCAAGATGGCAGAGGCCTGAGACACACTGGAGGACCTCTGGGCACCTCGCCTTGGAGGTGATGGTCAGGGGAGTGGTCACACCTCCATCCTTTGTCCAGTTTCATGCCAGAGCAGGGCTGGGGGATCCCTGAACCGGTGTAGACTGGCTTATGCAGAGAGGGCACCATCTGTGCCCATCAAAGCATTTCCAGATGCTGGGGGAGGCTACTCCTCCCCAGCCCTTCACAGCTATTTCCAAAGGGAGAGGGTGTAACACCCTCTCTCAGAGGAAATCCTTTGTTCTGCCTTCCTGGGACCAGGCTGCCCAGGCCCCAGTGGGGCAGAAACCTGTCTGAGGGGTTGGCAGCAGCAGTAGCTGCAGTGGAGACCCTTGAAAGTTAGTTTGGCAGTACACAGGTTCTTTGCTGGAGACCTGGGGATGCAAGGAATGCAATTCCACGATCCTAGACATGTTACATGGCCATGTTCAGAGTTACCATGGTGACGCTACATATAGGTATTGACCTATATGCACCGCATGCATGTAATGGTGTCTCCTCACTCACAAAGTCCGGGGAATTTGCCCTGAACAATGTGGGGGCACCTTGGCTAGTGCCAGGGTGCCCACACACTAAGGCGGTCATTACAACATTGGCGGTAAAAGTCGCTTACCGCCGTGCAGAAGACCGCCAACACACCGCTGCGGCTGCAGAATTCCGCCACAGCTATTATGACCCACATCTCGGAATCTGCCAAAAGTCAGACACCCACACAAGTCCGCCACACCAAAGGTCAGTGATAAACTGGCGAAAACAAAACCTCCACCATCACGCCAACAGAAATACGCCCACACTATCACGACACACGAATCCACGTGGCGGTCTTTCAACCGCGGTATTCCATTGGCGGTACACACAGCCGCGCTCAAAATACACACACACTTACAAAACACAGCCACATTGCACAATTCAAAATACACACACCTGATACACATACACACACCACTCCCACACACCCATTACAATATAAAACACACACCCACATCACCCACAACCCCCCACGATAATAAATTCCAAAAGAAGGCCAGAGAGAGACACCACCAGCAAGAGCAACAGCATTCACAGGCACACAGCACCATCACCCACACAACTTCCACACACCTCACACAACACACCACTACATATCACCACACTTATCACAACACACTCCCCCCACACATCACCTACACCACCCCATGGCACGGCAAAGACACTCCAGGTTCTCAGAGGAGGAGCTCAGGGTCATGGTGGAGGAAATCGTCCTGGTAGAGCCACAGCTATTCGGAGCACAGGTGCAGCACACCTCCACAGCTAGAAAGATGGAGCTATGGTGAAGAATAGTGGACAGGGTCAACGCAGTGGGACAACACCCAAGAAATCGGGAGGACATCAGGAAGAGGTGGAACGACCTACGGGGGAAGGTGCGTTCCGTGGTCTCAAGACACCACCTGGCGGTTCAGCGGACTGGCGGCAGACCCCCACCTCCTCCCCCACAATTAACAAAATGGGATGAGCAGGTCTTGGCGATTCTGCATCCTGAGGGCCTCACAGGTCTGAGGGTGGAGGAATGGACTCTGGTAAGACAATGCTTTACTATTACATCCCCCACCCTACCTGCATGCCATCACATACCCCACCCTCACCCTCACCCCCAGCACCCCAACTCCTCACATATGTCCCAACATCACAAACCACACATCCCAACATCAAGCCCTGCATGCAACAACAAAGCATGGACACCCATCACCAAAGCATGCCCACTGCACATACCCATACACCCCCTTAAACCATCATCACACAAGCTCCCACACAGGAATGCTAGCACTGGAGTACACGGTCACCCACCCATTGCACACCATTACACACACAAAGTTAATAAACATCATTTTATACCCCTGCAGGACCCCTACCCAACGTCACCGGACAGAAGGGTCCACACATGTCCACACCACCAACAGAAGAGGCCCACAGTGATGACAGCATCTCTGTCCAACTGGATCTAGATGACCAGCCCGGACCATCGGGGACCTCTGGACAGTCGGTTCCCCTCACACAGGCACAGGCCACCACAGACCTTCCCCCCTCTGGAAACACCAGCACAGCACCCACCCAGCAGGCCCATACCTCCGTCCCCAGGACACGTCAATCAGCTGTGTGTCCACCACTACAGGGAACCCAGGCTAACCCACCACCCAACAGGGACCTGGGGGCAGTGGTAGTGGGCACACGGTCCAGGGGACGGAGGCCCAGGAACACAGGGGAACTGGGAGGGCTGCTGTGTGACAGGGGGAGGACAGGCCAAGGGAACCCACTCTCCACGAGGCCCTCTCCTCCATCATGGGGGCCTACCACCACTCCCAGGAGACGATGGCAACGGTACTGGCCAAGTTTCAGGAGACCCAGCGCATGCAGAAGAAACAGTATATGGGCTTCAGGGAGGAACTCAGAACCATCAGCTCCACCCTGGGCACCATCGTAGGGGTGCTGAAGGAACTACTCAACACCAGGAGGGACACTGTGGCACTACAAGGGGCCCCTGTCACTAGCATGGACTAGGAACTGCCCACCACCTCTGCCGGCGATGGACTGGACGCCCCGCCACAGGACCATCACACCAGCACCCCACCCCCTGCAGACGGAAAACCACCCCGCAAACGGTCCCTGAGATCCAGGAACAAGACAGAGAACGATGCCAAGACCCCCGACAAGAAATGAGACCACCCTGATTGTCATCCTACTGTCCCACTTTGTCACCCTGTCCATAATTAAACTGCCCCAGCTCCACTTCCTATGCCCATATGGGCAATGCACCTGTGAGACTACTAGACTGGACTCTGCCATGGACACTCCTCCGCCATTACCCCTCACCATTTCACTACCCACTTTGGAGCATTTAAATAAACACACCTAAAGCACAAAATTATCTGGAGTCTGTCTGTGATTTCGAAATAGTGTATTAGCAATTACAGTGCTAAAATGTTTTTTAAATAGTAATGTCAACATACCTATGTCACACAGCTCTAGTCCATGAGGAATCTAAGCAGATGTCACACAGTGGGACCCACATTTGTGAAATCGTAAGGGAAAGTGACAACTCAGTGACCATACACTGGGTGAAAACGACAGACAGTAGAGAGGCAGTAGTGTTTAAGTACATGTAGTAGGCAGGTCTGTATTCTTACCTGTGTTTCACTGGAAATATTGCTGGATCACTGAGTCCCTGTTGTGCATGTCTTCTTCCTCTGCTTCCTCCTCATCACTGTCCTCAGGCTCCACAGCTGCAACAACACCGCCACCTGGACCATCCTCCTGCAGAAAAGGCACCTGGCGTCGCAAAGCCAAGTTGTGAAGCATACAGCAGGCCACATGATCTGATACACCTTCTTTGGTGAGTAGAATAGGGATCCACCTGTCATATGGAGGCACCTGAACCTGGCCTTCAGGAGGCCGAAGGTCCGCTCGATCACCCTCCTAGTTCGCCCATGGGCCTCATTGTAGCGTTCCTCTGCCCTGGTCCTGGTATTCCTCACTGGGGTCAGTAGCCATGACAGGTTGGGGTAACCAGAGTCACCTGCAAATGGCGAGGGACAATTGTTAGACACACACTAACCTGGAGGGATAACCCCAGACCCAGACAACCATTCCCACTGACTTGCTTCCAGGTGCTCACCTAATAGCCACACACAGTGCCTCTGGAGTTGACCCATCACATAAGGGATGCTGCTATTCCGCAGGATGTAGGCGTCATGCACTGAGCCAGGGAACATGGCATTCACATGGGAGATGTACTGGTCTGCCAAACATACCATCTGTACATTCATAGAATGATAACTCTTCTGGTTTCTGAACACCTGTTCACTCCTGTGGGGGGGGGACCAAAGCCACATGGGTCCCATCAATGGCACCTATGATGTTGGGGATTGTCCCTGGGCACAGAAATCACCTTTCACTGTAGGCAAATCCTCCACCTGAGGGAAAACGATGTAGCTCCGCATGTGTTTCAGAAGGGCGATAACACTCTGGACAATACGTTGGAA
Organism: Pleurodeles waltl; assembly: GCF_031143425.1. Lineage (NCBI taxonomy): Eukaryota > Metazoa > Chordata > Amphibia > Caudata > Salamandridae > Pleurodeles > Pleurodeles waltl. The sequence continues at coordinate 424,059,383 of NC_090437.1, forward strand.
AAAATAGGCTGGGACATCCCTGATGCCATGGCCACAGTTGATTGAAAAGAGCCACTTGCAAGGAAATAGAGCACTGACAGCACCTGCACTTGAGGGGGGATTCCTGTGGGATGGCGGATTGCTGACATCAGGTCCGGCTCCAACTGGGTACACAGATCCTGGATTGTGGCACTGTCAAGCCTGTAGGTGATGATCAAATATCGCTCCTCCATTGTCGACAGGTCCACCAACGGTCGGTACACCTAAGGATGCCGCCATCTCCTCACATGTCCCAGCGGACGGTGCCTATGAAGGACAACATCGAGCACAGAGTCAAACAACTCAGCGGTAAGTACCAACAGTTTACCCAGAACACCAATCATACACAAAAGGTGGCCTGTATGTGTGTTGAGTCTAGGCCTAGGTATGTGTGACGCAGTTGAAAATGAAGCCATGTGGGCCCCTAAAAATGGCGGCTGCCTGACCTCTAAAGTGGGACAATGGGATGTGAGGTAACTGCGCTGGCGTTGTACACCGTCGCGGTTCAATACTGCATTGGTTAACATTGGACCCTATGGGTCCCAGGAGCCAATGACGATGTACGCCGGCGGTGACGGTACGCACCGCCGCGGACGTGACCGCCATTTTCTATCTGTTCAATCACTCGATACCTGATCTTCGACAGGAGAGGACCTACACTGCAAGTGCTGCTGTGACCTCGGTCTGGAAGAGACAATGGCTCGTGCGTCTGGGGAAAGGGCCCCTGCCTTCACATCGGAGGAGTTGGAGAAACTCGTGGACGGGGTCCTCCCCCAGTACCACCTACTCTACGGTCCTCCAGACAACCAGGTAAGTACAAAGGGAGCATGTTGTATGGGCTATGCCTGTGTGGAGAGGGCTGGATGTAAGAAGGAAGGGGGCAGAGTTCTGCGTGCATGAAAGACGGTGAATGCATGTGCCACATGGCAAGGGTAGGGATGGGGTCCAATCACTTTGACGGTGCAGTTGGTAATGACTTCTCTTTTTCCCCTGTACATTTCATGTAGGTCAGCGCCCACCAAAAGAAAGATATTCGGCGTGCCATCGCCAAGGACGTCCGGACCCTGGGGGTCTACCACAGACGGAGCACCCACTGCCGGAAAAGATGGGAGGACATTTGCCTCTGGAGCAAGAAGACGGCGGAGGCTCAGCTGGAGATGGCCTCCCAAGGTGGGAGGGGTGCCCGTCGCACCATGACCCCCCTGATGTTCAGGATCCTGGCGGTGGCCTACGCGGAGTTGGATGGGCGCTTGAGGGCATCACAGCAGACACAAGGGGGTGAGTACACTCTCATTCTGCTGACTTAGCGCGCTGTGGAGTTGTCTGGGTGGGGGAGGAGGGCTGTGGCTTTCCCTAGGCCAGGGCGAGTTCCGTAGGCAAGGTCCCTCGGTAAGGCAGGCCATGTGGCACCCCAGCCCACCTCTGTAGAGTGCCAAGTACAGCTATTCATGCCCCTGTGCAGATGTCGGTCATAGCCTTGAAGGCCATTTCCCAGGAATTGAACAGTGGAGCCCAAGAGCGCGGCGTAGTACAGGGGGCTTCTGTGTCTGTCTTGTCTGCCAACGGTAGCGGTATTCCATGCACTCAACATGTCTTTCTTCTTCCCCCCCCCCCTTTTTGTGGTCTCCCTGTTCTTGTGTGCATTAGCATCATCAGGCAGAGGAGCAGTGGCACCGGAGCAGGAGGGAGCTGCATCCCACATGGCCCTGGAGGGCGAGACTACAGACTCAGAATTCACCAGTGGGACGGAGGGCGAGGGGAGCTCCACGGCAGGGACAGGAGCTGACACCAGCGACACGGACTCGTCCTCTGATGGGAGCTCCCTTGTGGCGGCGGCAACATCTGTGCCCCACGCATCTACAGGTACAGCCGCCACCCCCCCTACCAGCACCGTGCTCCCAGCAGCCCCTCAGCCTTCGCCCCGTGCCCGCTCACCCAGGAGGGTGGGCATCACCTTCGCCCCAGGCACCTCAGGCCCTGCCCCAGTCACCCCTGCTGCCCTCAGTGAGGAGGCCATTGACCTCCTCGGGTTCCTTACTGTTGGGCAGTCTACCATTTTGAATGCCATCCAGGGTGTAGAAAGGCAGTTGCAACAAACAAATGCATTCCTGGAGGGCATTCATTCTGGTCAGGAGGCCCTTCACCGAGCTTTTCAAACTCTGGCCTCAGCACTGATGGCAGCCATTGTCCCCGTCTCTAGCCTCCCCCCTCCAACTTCCCCCACCCAGACCCAATCACCTGTACCTCTGCCTATCCCAAGCACACCATCAGACCAGCCTGCACACACGTCAACACACAAGGGGAGCTCAGGCAAACATAAGCACCACACATCCCACAGGCACTCACGCAAGCAACACACACATGCAGACACACCAACATCCACTGCCTCCACTGTGTCCCCCTCCTCGTCGTCTCCCTCCTCCCTCCCAGTCTCGTCTACACTCACACCTGCATGCACTACCTCTACAGCCACTACATCCCTCACCAGCACACCCCGCTCACGTGCAGTCACCACCCCCACTACCATTCACACGTCCCCTGTGTCCTGTCCCAGTGTCTGTGACGCCCCCTCCCAAGATACACAAACGCAGGCACACACCCACCCAACAGCCATCTACCTCACGACAGCCTCCAGCGCATGCACCTTCACCCAAAGTCACCAAACGTACACCTCCTACTACCACCACCTCTTCCTCCACTCCCAAACCCCCTCCAGCTACCCGTCCCAGTGTGTCCCAAAAACTTTTCCTGTCCACCCTTGACCTTTTTCCCATACCTCCCTGTAGGAGGCTGGACTGGCTTGTAGTGAGTACCAAGGGGTACTTGCACCTTGCACCAGGCCCAGTTATCCCTTATTAGTGTATAGGGTGTCTAGCAGCTTAGGCTGATAGATAATGGTAGCTTAGCAGAGCAGCTTAGGCTGAACTAGGAGACGTGTGAAGCTACTACAGTACCACTTAGTGTCATATGCACAATATCATAAGAAAACACAATACACAGTTATACTAAAAATAAAGGTACTTTATTTTTATGACAATATGCCAAAGTATCTTAGAGTGTACCCTCAGTGAGAGGATAGGAAATATACACAAGATATATATACACAATAGCAAAAATATGCAGTATAGTCTTAGAAAACAGTGCAAACAATGTATAGTTACAATAGGATGCAATGGGGAAACATAGGGATGGGGGCAACACAAACCATATACTCCAAAAGTGGAATGCGAACCACGAATGGACCCCAAACCTATGTGACCTTGTAGAGGGTCGCTGGGACTATTAGAAAATAGTGAGAGTTAGAAAAATAACCCTCCCCAAGACCCTGAAAAGTGATTGCAAAGTGCACCAAAGTTCCCCTAAGGACAAAATAGTCGTGTTAGAGGAATAATGCAGGAAAGACACAAACCAGCAATGCAACAACTGTGGATTTCCAATCTAGGGTACCTGTGGAACAAGGGGACCAAGTCCAAAAGTCACAAGCAAGTCGGAGATGGGCAGAGGCCCAGGAAATGCCAGCTGCGGGTGCAAAGAAGCTTCGACTGGACAGAAGAAGCTGAGGTTTCTGCAGGAACGAAAAGGGCTAGAGACTTCCCCTTTGGTGGACGGATTCCTCTTGCCTTGGAAAGTCGTGCAGAAGTGTTTTCCCGCCGGAAGGACGCCAACAAGCCTTGCTACACGCAAATCGTGCGTTTGGCGTTTTTGGACGCTGCTGGGGCCCAGGAGGGACCAGGAGGTCGCAAATTGGACCTGCAGAGAGAGGGGACGTCGAGCAAGACAAAGAGCCCTCACTAAAGCAGGTAGCACCCAGAGAAGTGCCAGAAACAGGCACTACGAGGATGCGTGAAATGGTGCTCGCCGAAGTTGCACAAAGGAGTCCCACGTCGCCGGAGACCAACTTAGAAAGTCGTGCAATGCAGGTTAGAGTGCCGTGGACCCAGGCTTGGTTGTGCACGAAGGATTTCCGCTGGAAGTGCACAGGGGCCGGAGTAGCTTGCAAAGTCGCGGTTCCCAGCAATGCAGCCCAGCGAGGTGAGGCAAGGACTTACCTCCACCAAACTTGGGCTGAAGAGTCACTGGACTGTGGGGGTCACTTGGACAGCGTTGCTGGATTCGAGGGACCTCGCTCGTCGTGCTGAGAGGAGACCCAAGGGACCGGTAATGCAGCTTTTTGGTGCCTGCGGTTGCAGGGGGAAGATTCCGTCGACCCACGGGAGATTTCTTCGGAGCTTCTGGTGCAGAGAGGAGGCAGACTACCCCACAGCATGCACAAGCAGGAAAACAGTCGAGAAGGCGGCAGGATCAGCGTTACAGAGTTGCAGTAGTCGTCTTTGCTACTATGTTGCAGGTTTGCAGGCTTCCAGCGCGGTCAGCGGTCGATTCCTTATCAGAAGGTGAAGAGAGAGATGCAGAGGAACTCGGCTGAGCTCATGCATTCGTTATCTAAAGTTTCCCCAGAGACAGAGACCCTAAATAGCCAGAAAAGAGGGTTTGGCTACCTAGGAGAGAGGATAGGCTACTAACACCTGAAGGAGCCTATCAGCAGGAGTCTCTGACGTCACCTGGTGGCACTGGCCACTCAGAGCAGTCCAGTGTGCCAGCAGCACCTCTGTTTCCAAGATGGCAGAGGTCTGGAGCACACTGGAGGAGCTCTGGACACCTCCCAGGGGAGGTGCAGGTCAGGGGAGTGGTCACTCCCCTTTCCTTTGTCCAGTTTCGCGCCAGAGCAGGGGCTAAGGGGTCCCTGAACCGGTGTAGACTGGCTTATGCAGAATTGGGCACCTCTGTGCCCAACAAAGCATTTCCAGAGGCTGGGGGAGGCTACTCCTCCCCTGCCTTCACACCATTTTCCAAAGGGAGAGGGTGTCACACCCTCTCTCAGAGGAAGTTCTTTGTTCTGCCATCCTGGGCCAGGCCTGGCTGGACCCCAGGAGGGCAGCTGCCTGTCTGAGGGGTTGGCAGCAGCAGCAGCTGCAGTGAAACCCCAGGAAGGGCAGTTTGGCAGTACCAGGGTCTGTGCTACAGACCACTGGGATCATGGGATTGTGCCAACTATGCCAGGATGGCATAGAGGGGGTAATTCCATGATCATAGACATGTTACATGGCCATATTCGGAGTTACCATTGTGAAGCTACATATAGGTAGTGACCTATATGTAGTGCACGCGTGTAATGGTGTCCCCGCACTCACAAAGTTCAGGGAATTGGCTCTGAACAATGTGGGGGCACCTTGGCTAGTGCCAGGGTGCCCTCACACTAAGTAACTTTGCACCTAACCTTTACCAGGTAAAGGTTAGACATATAGGTGACTTATAAGTTACTTAAGTGCAGTGTAAAATGGCTGTGAAATAACGTGGACGTTATTTCACTCAGGCTGCAGTGGCAGGCCTGTGTAAGAATTGTCAGAGCTCCCTATGGGTGGCAAAAGAAATGCTGCAGCCCATAGGGATCTCCTGGAACCCCAATACCCTGGGTACCTCAGTACCATATACTAGGGAATTATAAGGGTGTTCCAGTAAGCCAATGTAAATTGGTAAAAATGGTCACTAGCCTGTCAGTGACAATTTGGAAAGAAATGAGAGAGCATAACCACTGAGGTTCTGGTTAGCAGAGCCTCAGTGAGACAGTTAGTCACTACACAGGTAACACATTCAGGCACACTTATGAGCACTGGGGCCCTGGGTTACCAGGGTCCCAGTGACACATACAACTAAAACAACATATATACAGTGAAAAATGGGGGTAACATGCCAGGCAAGATGGTACTTTCCTACACTCCCCCACCCCGTCCATCTCATAGGTCCCGAAGTTGTACCTCAGCCACAACATCTCCGGGACCAGTGGTGCCTGCAGTCACCGGTATGTGGAGTGCACCTGCCACCAGGACAGCCAGTGTGGCACGGAGCCACAGCACAGACAGTCCCCCACCTGTGAAGCATCAGAAGTTGGCCAGTGCCCGGCGGGAGAGGGGGAAGACTCCAGCCACCAAAGCCGCAATGAGGGGTCCCGGTGGGAGTGTGGACTCAGCTGTGACACCCTCCAAGGTATGGAAGGGCCACAAGAAACCCGGCAAGTCTGGGAAGAGCTGCACAGCGGAGAAGACCGCCATCATCCCCGCTGCCCAGGAGGCCACAGCCATCCCCAGCCCAGCTGCCCAGGAGGCCACCGCCAGCCCCAGCCCAGCTGCCCAGGAGGCCACCGCCAGCCCCAGCCCAGCTGCCCAGGAGGCCACTGCCAGCCCCAGCCCAGCTGCCCAGGAGGCCACCGCCAGCACCAGCCCCTCTGGGCCATGAAGGAACGCCAGCACAAGCCCTACTGGGCCATGAAGGACCGCCAGCACAAGCACCGCTGGGCCATGAAGGACCGCCAGCACAAGCACCGCAGGGCCATGAAGGACCGCCAGCACAAGCACAGCTGGGCCATGAAGGACCGCCAGTACAAGCCCCGCTGGGCCATGAAGGACCGCCAGCACAAGCCCCGCTTGGCCATGAAGGACCGCCAGCACAAGCACAGCTGGGCCATGAAGGACCGCCAGTGCAAGCCCCGCTGGGCCATGAAGGACTGCCAGCACAAGCCCCGCTGGGCCATGAAGGACCGCCAGCACAAGCACCGCTGGGCCATGAAGGACCGCCAGCACAAGCCCCGCTGGGCCATGAAGGACCGCCAGCACAAGCCCCGCTGGGCCATGAAGGACCGCCAGCACAAGCCCCGCTGGGACATGAAGGACCGCCAGCACAAGAACCGCTGGGCCATGAAGGACCACCAGCACAAGCCCCGCTGGGCCATGAAGGACCGCCAGCACAAGCACCGCTGGGCCATGAAGGACCGCCAGCACAAGCCCCGCTGAACAGGGCACCGCCAACTCAAGCACCGCTGAACAGGGCACCGCCACCTCAAGCACCGCTAGCCCATGATCGGCAGGGGCACTGACGCTACTGAGTCCGTCACAGGGTGAGTGAAGCCCTCTGAGTGAGTCCCCCTCCAGAACCAGTGGAGAGATCCATCCACTACCTCTGTCCTTCACAGGATGAAGCACTCTGGGCACCAGTCCCCCTCCAGAACCAGTGGAGAGATCCATCCACTACCTCTGTCCTTCACAGGATGAAGCACTCTGGGCACCATGCCCCCTCCAGAACCAGTGGAGAGATCCATCCACTATCTCTGTCCTTCACAGGATGAAGCACTCTGGGCACCAGTCCCCCTCCAGAACCAGTGGAGACTGTCATCCACTACCTCTGTCCTAAACAGGATGAAGCACTCTGGGCACCATGCCCCCTCCAGAACCAGTGGAGACTGTTATCCACTTGAGAGACTGTGGCTTCGCACTCCCCAGGATTGAACAGTGGGCAAACCACCCACTGTAGAGACTTGAGAGACTGTGGCTTTGCACTCCCCAGGATTGAACAGTGGGCAAACCACCCACTGTAGAGACTTGAGAGACTGTGGCTTTGCACTCCCCAGGATTGAACAGTGGGCAACCCACCCACTGTAGAGACTTGAGAGACTGTGGCTTTGCACTCCCCAGGATTGAACAGTGGGCAACCCACCCACTGTAGAGACTTGAGAGACTGTGGCTTTGCACTCCCCAGGATTGAACAGTGGGCATGTGGCCCCCTCGTGGATTTGGCGTCGTGCACTCAACCAGCTGAGGTGCCCCCGCTTTCCCTCCCCCTGAGTTGCCTGTTTTCTTGCTGTCTGATGCCCCTGCAGCGTTCTCTCCATCATGGTCGGGGATCTTGTGTGGGCCTCGCCCATACTGTGTGGTCCCAGTGTTCCACGGACTTTCTTTGTGCAGTACCTGGACTACTATGCCTGGTATATATTTTGTACATGGTGTAAATATATATATTTCTGCCTACTTGTTTGTAATATATTCTGATGGTTACAATCATTTTCTTTGGTCTTTGCATTCTTCCGGGGGGTTTTGGGGGGTGTAACTGTGACGTATTGATATGCATTAGTGTGTGTGTTGTAGTGGGTGAGGGTGGGGGTGTTGCGTGTGTGTGTCCCAGTTTTTTCCCTCCCCCCTCCCCTGTGTCGTAGGTGCAGTACTCACCATGGTCTTCGCCACCGGCCTTCGTGCTCCTGGTAGAGGAGCAGGAAGACTATCGCAGGTAGGATTTTGAGTTCCGGTGCCATGGTGTCCTCGTTCCTCATGGAGTGTGTAGAGGTGAGCGTTTTCCCTTCTAAATTCTTGTTTCCGCCGTGTTTTTATCCGCGGTGAATCCGCCCCGGAAAAGGTGGCGGATTGGCCTGTCATAATAGTGTGGGTGGTACATTGTCTCCCGCCTGTCTGTTGGCGGTGACCGCCGCGCTGTTTGTTTGTACCGCCGTGGCGGTCGGAGTGTTAAAGTGGCTGTCTTTGTTGGCGGTTTCCGCCACGGTCGTAATTGCTATTTTTTTACCGCTGGCCTGTTGGCGGTCTTACCACCGCTTTAACTCCGTCCGCCAAGGGTGTAATGACCACCTAAGTAACTTTGCACCTAACCTTCACCAAGTGAGGGTTAGACAAATAGGTGACTTATAAGTTACTTAAGTGCAGTGTAAAAATGGCTGTACAATAATGTGGACGTTATTTCACTCAGGCTGCAGTGGCAGTCCTGTGTAAGAATTGTCTGAGCTCCCTATTGGTGGCAAAAGAAATGCTGCAGCCCATAAGGATCTCCTGGAACCCCATTACCCTGGGTACCTAGGTACCATATACTAGGGAATTATAAGGGTGTTCCAGTGTGCCAATGAGAATTGGTAAAAATTTGTCACTAGCCTGCAGTGACAATTTTAAAACAGAGAGAGCATAACCACTGAGGATCCCCACACAGTATGCGACTCCAGCATTTTTTTAAAACACATTATAAACATATATACTCTGTTTTAGAGTTTCTATTTCATATAGAGGTCCACTAACATGTAGCTAAAATTAAGGTTTCCAGTCAATATATAAGTTTTAATGAACTTCCCATGTTAACTACAAAAAATCAATTCCATTGGCTAATATCATTTCGATGTCTTTCAGTTTCAGGTCCCACCCATTGAAATTTACTCTGGGAGTGGCTGTGTGTTTTCACACTTGTCTGGCACACCCACAGTTCAACATCAAAGAGAGGGACAGGGAGAATTAAAGGTCCAGTGCACAGTCTCCCTAGGTATTGATAAACAATAAAGAGTACACTGTTCTGCATGGGAGAGTGACTGGGTATGTGAGTGGTTGTATGGGTGAGTGAATGAATGGGTGTGTGAGTGGCTCTACGGCTGATTGACTGGGTGCATGAGTGCCTGTGTGGGTGAGTGAATGGGTGCATCCGTGACTGTATGGGTGACCTACTGGGTATTTGATTGCCTATATGTGTGAGTGAGTGAGTGTGTGAGTGGATGTATGTGTGACTGACTGGATGCATGAGTGCCTGTATAGGTGAGTGAATGCGTGTATGAGTGACTGTATGGGTAACTAAGTGGGTGTGTGAGTGGTTGTATGGGTGAGTGAATGGGTGCCCTCAGACAAAGGGCTTCCTTACCCTCTACTAATGTCTAGAGCCAGGGTAGGGGAGAAGGGAAACTCCTAGAACTTGTCAGACCTTGTTGTAAATGTCTCCCACCTTTTACATACACAGCACCCTGTCCATAGAGCTATGAAAGGCACAAATGGGCTTGATTGGTAAAAGGGGTGAGGGGATTGCATGGCAGTGGTTGATGTACAGGGTAATGCGGTGGATTATAAAAAGGTTGTGGTACACCTACATCTGTGCTCCAACCATCCGATTATGAGCTGCTGCTATAAGCTTGTGATTTCCTGTGGGGGGGACCCGACTCATCAGAAGAACGTGATTGAGTATCAACCTCGTAGTCGTCTTTGATGTAGGTGAACACCTTCTCTCTACTGAATGTGGTCATATCTTTTTGTAATTTAGTAATTTTCTATTGGATCAGGTTATCTTTGTTTTTATTCAATTCAGTGTTAATCTCTGCCTGACGAGTCTTAAATGCTGATAGAGATAAAGTTGTTTTTAAAGTGTTTTCTGCCAGGTTGATCTCGACTGTGATAGAGTTGGCTAATCTCTTTGATGTGTTAATAATAAGGACTAGTCAGTCTGAGTACACTTCCATGCAAATTGTGCCCAGTCTTTCTGGAAGATCAAGTCCTGCAAGAAAATTCTGGGTACATTGGTCACAGTCAGCCCATTAGGTGCTATATTAGCCCAAAGGTATTCAGTCAGGAGAGTCTCATGTAAGATAGTTTTAATAAGGTCCCGGTTCAAAGAGGAAAGTTTATCCCAATCCTCCTTGAAACTCTCTGAGGGTCCCTGGTTTGCATTTTTCCCAAGGAGCACTGTCCTTAAAATAGGAGGGTAAGCAGTTCTATTTTGTGATTCTCGTCACACTTAGCATGGCATCTTGTCAACACAGAATGCCACAACACTATTGTGTGTGTAGTGTATTTTTGTCTATGTACTGTACTCTAATACACATATGTTAGATTGTTTCTTCCTTTCCACAGGTACTCACCAATTTAGGTTCTGATTTTCATAGTGCACTAAGTAGGTTATATCTGCCCCATAAATTCCTAATGTTTCTAGTGTAGGTAGTGTAGCTTAGGGGATGTTTGTTTTTGGTCCGGATGAAACGCCATTTGATCCGTAGGGACATCTTAGGCGTGAACCGTGTTGACCCCACTCGGTGGCTGAAGGAAGATTTTTCCTGTCTGCCCCTCTTGTGTTGGTAGAGTGGTGGAACATTATTTCCATCTCACTCCCTTGTGTTTTTACTTTGACCGAGATCCTCTACCCTTCCTTTTTCTCCTGCTCCTCTCTAGCTGTGGGTTTGAGTTTATTCCTACTCCTAACCACGGCACGCACTTCAAATTAAGATATCTAGCAAAGAGCCCCCTTGTGGGGCCCGTCAGACATTGTAGCACCACTCTGACGAGGAGCAAGCCCTATGATGAAGCATGACATTCAGTGGATATGTGAGGGCTCTAGATTCTACTTTTAGAAGTGCCTTCAGGACCCGTGGTCTTTCTTTGTGGAACAGTGTACCTTATTGATTTGAATTTGGAAGCTAGCCAGGAAGACATGAAACACTAGTATGACCAGAATACCACTCTGGTTGAGTTTCAGCCTAGTCAGAAAGTATGGTTGATGGCCCCAGGAGAGCCCGGTTCTCTCTAAGACCGTTGGTCTGGGCCATTTGAGGTGAAGGAGAGCAAGAGTGAAGTCACCTATGGCAGCCTCCCGGACTAGCATAAAAAATTATGACGCTAGGCCCCCTGAATACTGCCAAGGTACGCTGTATTTTAAATACTTCGCATTAGGTGGGCGCTAATGGCTGCAAGAAAAATAGAGCTGCACTAGGTGCAGTGCCACTTTTCATAAATCTACCCCTTGGTATGTACTTGGGAACCCAGTCCAAACCATACAGTAGACATTTGCTTCATCAATGTGTGCAGGCAAATATGAAATAATTAGTGACATATCACAACACAAATATCATTTGAAAATGTACAAATATTTGCAATCTACTACCATTACTGCCATGTTAGCCCCACTAGGCGATCATAGACATGGACCAAGCAGGGATCTCTTATATCATGTTCCTGTATTGCACTCAGATACAAACAGTAGGCTAATTCCTCTTACAACATTTGGGGCCTCATTCTGAGGCTGGCGGGAACCGCCAAATGGCCGCTCCGCGGTCAAAAGACCGCGGAGGCCATTCTGGTCTTCCCGCTGGGCTGGCGGGCGACCGCCAGAAGGCCGCCCGCCAGCCCAGCGGGAAACCCCTTCCCACGATGAAGCCGGCTCCGAATGGAGCCAGCGGAGTGGGAAGGTGCGACGGGTGCAGTTGCACCCGTCGCAAATTTCAGTGTCTGCACAGCAGACACTGAAATTCTTTGTGGGGCCCTCTTACGGGGGCCCCTGCAGTGCCCATGCCATTGGCCCCCAGGGGCCCCACGACACCCCATACAGCCATCCTGTTCCTGGCGGGCGAACCGCCAGGAACAGGATGGCGGTATGGGGTGTCGGAATCCCCATGGCGGCGCAGCAAGTTGCGCCGCCATGGAGGATTCCGTCGGGCAGCGGAAAACCGGCGGGAGACCGCCGGTTTTCCTCTTCTGACCGCGACCAAACCGGCACGGTCAGAATGCACTGCGGGGCACCGCCAGCCTGATGGCGGTGCTCCCGGCGACCCCGGCCCCGGCGGTCCTTGACCGCCGGGGTCGGAATGACCCCCTTAATGTGTGAATGATACAATACAACACAAACAGTCTGATCATATAATCTTCACACAGAGGCAAGGACAAAATGCAAGCTAAATACACCCAAGGTACATGCACAGATGCATTCCAGATCAGAGTGGAATAATGTGACAGTAAAAACAGAGCTTTATAGCTTGGGTGAATGCTTATCCACATTAAAAGCCATCAATATTTCCACATATGGTTATGCCTGCCAAGAGCAAACAGATCCCTCCTTGTAATAAATCAGACCCCTTGCTGGCTAGTCATGCTTGCTTTGTCAACACAAATATGATGTGGAAGTTATTAGTCCAAAAGTATTATATAATGGCACTGTGTCCATGCAACACATATCTTTCCAGACTCAAGTTTATACAGCAGATGTGTGTGTACCATGACATGATATGGTGGTTGTCCAACATGACTATCTGGTACCTGTTGGTATTCACATATCAACATGGACCTCAGGTGGCACAATCTTTTCAAACATCTCAATGAGGGCATGTCAAATCATCCTGGATGGCTCATCCTTGCCTCATAGCAATCAGGTAAATCAAGTCACATCAATAAGCTGCCTTGATCTACTCTGTGTAATGTGTGTGTTCCATGTGACTTGCAGGATATTTTGACAGTCAATGCACATAGATATCCAGGATGAGTAAAGTAAAATTTGGGATTATGACATGGAGTAGGTAAATAGGCTTATGCCTTCAAAAAATCTGGTGTCAACTTTTATAACCCATGCATCGCTTTGTGTGGCATCTACCATGTGTGCTGTATGTTGCAGCACACTTGATAAATTGGAAGACAACCCTGTTTTATGAAGATTCACCTGGTAGCACCTCTTCTGTGGATGTGTAAAGGTTTGGCCCTGCACAAGGTTAATGTGAGCCTAAGAACTCAGGTTAGTGTCATAATCCATGAGTCTTTACTGTGAACAGCCACTGCAATGCACATGCCACACCTCCTTAATACCAACTCAAGCTATAGTGTGCTTCATGCTTCCTTGCCATACCCAATGATCATGAGGTCACACACAGCTATGCATGTTTTGCTTTGCATAGCAAACACAGTATGCATGAGTCATGTGCACCACAACATGCAAGAAAGGAAGTTTTCTGTAAGGCAGGATCCTTCTATATGAACAGCATGATGTCAAGAAATATAGAACATTCATTCCTTAATCACCTACCATTTTGTGTCTGGTGTTTTTATGCATCCAATATCTAAACTGTCCCCACTAAATTTTAAAAAAACAGGAAAGGGGCAATCTGACACCCTTGTGTGTGCCTAAAATCAATTTCTACAAATCTGCATCCAGCGGTGCAATGCATAAAATCTAATTCAGGAATGCTTACCATGTAAGGAACATGGCTGTTATCATGCATTCACCCATGGATGTCAGGCAATAACCGATTACACCATGTATGCAATCCAGGAATTGAAACTTAACCAACTCATCATCGAGGGTGGTATAACCATGAGAGAAATATATCTGTGACTTTGTCATTGGAACACAATAGAATACTAGTCTTTTTCTCTGTGCATGGTGGAGGGTGGGTTTTGGCTGTGCTGGAGAGAGTCTTTGTGCCTTTTTACAATTGTTGTAGTGTGTGCTGTCCCTGTAGTGTGAATTTGTGTTTTGTATTTGTTTATTGTGTTATTTTGTACTGTGTATTGTCTGGTGCCTGCTTTCTGGTGTTTTATACTTCTTAGGGGTAGTGGTGGTTTTTTTGGGTAGTTTAAAGATTGTTGTGGGTCATATTGCTGTTGGTGAGGGACACGTCTGGGAAAGGAAGGGCACGTAATATGAACGCCCAGGAGTTTAAAGGCTTCCTGTGGCTCATTAGCCAATGGTCCAACATGATAGCTAGTGGTGGATGGGTGATCTAAGGATACACCACACAGGAGTAGAAGACCAGTGGGAGAAGGTGCAACAACAAATGATTTGCTTCTATAATATAGATCAGACGCTCCATCAACTCAAACATCGCTGGGCAGATGAGATCAGCCAGGAGGGTGATCTCCTGAGCTACATTGGAGTGCTAGTTGATGAAAAAATTGGTAAGTACACATATTCTGTGAGTGATCACCTGTGTCCCATTAGCCTATTGATAATTTGTGTTAATGGTTACTGTGGCTTGCATGTGTGTTTGCACAAAAATGTCATGCCCCCACAAAAAATATGTTTTAAAGATGAAGTATGCCATAAAGGCATTTAAATACTGTACTGCCATTAGCCCATGTAATGGACTGCAACTAGGGCAGCCACACACTTTCCCTGCCCTGGGGGCAGTGCTGTTACATAAAAAATGGAGCATGTTTAGAGCAGAAGTTCTGTGTTTCATTGTGCATGCATCAAGTTGCCTGCACTTTTTTGTGTGGTTAGAGATTCGCTTGTAGGCTGATGTAGTGAGTAACTTCACCCACCTGCAAGTGGATGTCTGGGGGATACAGAATAGCCCCTTTCACCTCTCCAGCTATTGACCATTAGGTGGCACACTAACAATGGACCCACTTTTAAATGATGCACTGTCTGTGCACCTCCTGACAGGTTATTTGTCTCTGCTCTCACATCCAATTTAGAGCACAAACACAGAGGCAAAGAAATGTTCCCATTTGCATGTGGCCATCCACCTATGCAAATGAGGGGACATAATGTGGCTATAGCTCAGGTGCTATATGTGCCCCAGTGCTATCTGTGTCACAGACAGGCCCACATAAGTGTATGTGGACCTTTTGTTGATAGGAAAGATTTCCAGGGCAGCAGAAAGCAGAAGCATATACCCGTAACCCTCTCGGCCACTTCTCTGATATGACACAGGTAGCGCAGGGCACCTCCAGGGGTGCCTCTTGCACCACAAGTATTTGGCAGGTACTGTTGTAATGGGGCATTGTAGGAGGCTGGCCTGGTTTGTAGTGGGTACCAAAGATACTTACACCTTATAACAGGTCCTGTTATCCCTGATTAGTGAGCCCTGTCATAGTAAGGTTTAAGGCGATTGACATGAAGCAGCCTAAGGGGGCTTCTGTCAGTGCCCAGGTCTACCAAATAGGTGACGTCACCTTTCTTCTCCACAATGAGATGGGGTCCACTCCATTTGTCCTGGAGTGCTCTTGGTGCCACATGTTCCAATACCCACACCTTCTGTCCTGGTTGGTACTGTGTCAGGACAGCCTTCTGTTCATGCCATTGCTTTTGGAGCTCTTGGCTGGCCTGAAGGTTTTTAGTGGCCTTTTTCATGTACTCAGCCATCCTTGATCTGAGGCCAAGCACATAGTCCACAATGTTTTGTTTGGGAGCTTTTAAAGGTTGTTCCCAACCCTCCTTCACAAGATCAAGGGGACCTCTTACACGGTGTCCAAAGAGGAATTCAAAGGGGCTGTAGCCCACTCCTTTCTGGGGTACCTCCCTATAAGCAAAAGGGAGGCATGGCAACAGGACATCCCATCTCCTCCTGAGTTTTTCAGGGAATCCCATGATCATGCCTTTGAGAGTTTTGTAAAATCTCTCAACCAATCCATTTGTTTATGGATGATAAGGAGTGGTGAACTTGTAGGTAACACCACACTCCTTCCACATTGCTTTAAGATATGCAGACATGAAGTTACTACCTCTGCCTGCTACCACTACCTTAGGGAAACCCACTCTAGAAAAGATTCCCAGGAGGGCTTTTGCCTCTGCAGGAGCTGTAGTTGTTCTTAAGGGTATAGCTTCAGGATACCTAGTGGCATGGTCCACTACTACTAGGATTAATCTGTTTCCTGAAGCTGTTGGAGGGTCAATGGGGTCAACAATGTCAATCCCTACCCTCTCAAAGGGCACCCCAACCACTGGAAGTGGAATTAAGGGGGCCTTAGGTGTGCCACCAGTCTTGCCACAGGCTTGGCAGGTAACACAGGAGCGACAGAACTCCTTTGTGTCCTCTGACATATGAGGCCAGTAAAACAGTGGAACCAGTATGTCCCATGTTTTACTTTGGCCCAAATGCCCAGCCAAAGGAATGTCATGAGCCAAAGTCAGAAGAAATTCTCTGTAGTGCAAACGGATGACCAACCTCCTGGCAGCTCCAGGGTTCGGGTCCCCTGCCTCAGTATAGAGAAGTTTGTCTTCCCAATAGACTTTGTGGGTATCAATGACATCCCCATTTTGCAGTTTGACAGCTTGCTGTCCAAGACCCTCTAGTGCGGGACAGGTCTGCTGTGTCACACTCAGCTCTTCCCTAGCAGGCCCCCCTGCACCCAAAAGCTCAGCAGTGTCAGCTGCCAGATCCTCTGGTGTAGGTTCTGCACAGGGAGAGGATTCCTCTTCCTCAAAGGGGGAATCTTCCAGAGAGGGAGGGACAGTAGGCAAGGATTTACCCTTTCTACCCCTAGCTTTTGGGAGCACTTGGTCCATTTTTCCATGATCCAAGTTTCCCTGTCCTCTTTGCTTCTGGGCCTGGGCCCTTGTGAGAGCAAATATATGCCCTGGAATGCCCAGCATTGCTGCATGAGCCTCCAACTCCACTTCAGCCCAAGCTGATGTTTCCAAATCATTTCCTAGTAAGCAGTATACAGGTAAATCAGTGGCTACCACAACTTTCTTTGGGCCAGTAACCCCCCCCCCAAGTTACGATTCACAACATCCATGGGGTGGCTAAGAGTGTTGTTATGAGCATCAGTCACTTGGTACTGCTGACCAAGTAGGTGTTGTTCAGGGGCAACCAGTTTCTTTATCACCATGGTGACACTGGCTCCTGTATCACTGTAGGCCTAAACCTCATCACCATTTATTAGGGGTAGTTGCTTGTACTTACCCATAATAGGGGGACAAACAACTAAGGTGGAGAAGCCTCTGTGGTCTCCCTAACTAGACCAACCCCCACTACATTACCAATGGTGAGCCCAGCTACACCCTTTGTCTGTCTATTAGTAATGTTCTTCCCACCACCACTGCTATTACTAAGGGCACTAGTGGACACAGTTGGGGTTGTGGTGGTGGGAGCCTTGGTGTTTTTCTTTGGGCGGGTGGGATCACTTGCCCAATGGCCTTTACTTTTACATAAATAACACCATGGTTTCTTTTGATTGTGAGAAGAGGATTTGGAACCACCTCCCCAAGAGGATTTTTGTGGGCCTGATGAAGACTCAGAATTATTTTTGTCTTTGTCCCCACCCTTGTCATGAGACTTACCATCCTTCTTCTTGCCATCCTTGTCACCCCCTGTATGAGCTTTTCTACTCACTCTTGTTCTGACCCATTTGTCTGCCTTCTTTCCCAAATCTTGGGGAGAGGTCAGATCTGAGTCTACCAAGTACTGGTGCAACAAATCAGACACACAATTGTTCAAAATATTCTCTCTCAAGATTAGATCATACAGGTTTTCATAATCAGTCACCTTACTGCCATGTAACCAACCCTCCAAGGCCTTTACTGAACAGTCTACAAAGGCTGTCCAGTCTTGAGAGGACTCTTTTCTGGTGTCTCTGAACTTAATCCTGTATTGTTCATTGGTTAAGACAAATCCATCTAAGAGTGCATCCTTCAAAACTTTGTAATTGATGGCATCACTTTCCCTGACAGTAAGGAGTCTGTCCCTACCTTTGCCAGTGAAGGATAGCCGCAATATAGCAGTCCACTGCCTTTGAAGGACCAACAGTACCATACAGGCCCTCTCAAGTGCAGAAAACCACTTGTTAATGTCATCCCCCTCCTTGTAAGGGGGGACAATCTTATGCAGGTTTCTGGAATCTCTTTCTCTAACAGGATGACTATCAAGATTGCTGCTGTTGCTGCCACTATGGGGAACTAACCACACCATTTGCCTTTCTCTCTCTACATATAAGGATTCCCTATCTAAGGCCAAATGTTGCTGCTTAAGCCTCAGTCTGGCCTCTTCCAACCCCAGCTTTCTGAGTTCCCTGTCTAGGGTGTTGTCCTCAGGGTGGGGGGGTTGGGAAACCTCTGATACAGAGGAAATGTGAGAATGAGCAGAAGTGGACCTTTCTCTGACTGCCTGAACCCTAGTGACCTGGCCTTTAGGAGTGAAAGGTGTCCTACTGCTGTGTGACCCCCTCCCACTACCAGCTTTACTAGATGGCCTGTTAGGTGAAGGGTCTTTGGAAGTACCCTCCCCAGAGCTCTCAGGACCCTCCCCTGAATATATCTGGGTACCCCACTCCTCTACCTCCTGATCCTGGATTTGACCAGTCTGATTCTGGTCACTTTCAAGGAGAAGGTTAAGAAGGAGATCTTTGGTAGGGTTCTTACCAATCCCCAAACTTCTTTCTATACAGAGACCCCTCAAACTTTTAAAGTTAAGATTGTCTTAAGTTGTTTTCACAACTTTGGGAGTATCCTTTACCATAGATATGGTGAAAAGAAAGAGATTAGGGGTAAGAGAATTTTTTTTGAGCTTTCAGGTCAGAGGGAAAAAACGTTTTCAAACTTTTTGAACACTTTTTAGAAAGTTTTTAGAGCAAAAGTAAGAGTGTTAAGTTTACTTGTGTATATTTCTAAGTATTAGGAATATGGTTTTCTTATGAAAAGCATCAATGACAAAGTGTAAAGAAGTTACAAGTACTTATCCCACCGCTGCACCACCAATGTAGGAGGCTGGCCAGGTTTGTAGTGGGTACCAATGGTACTTATGCCTTATACCAGGTCCAGTTATCCCTTATTTTTAGAGTGTAGTAGTGTTCTAGCAGCTTAGGCTGATAGAGGTAGCTATAGCAGAGCAGCCAAGGCTGAACTAGGAGACATGCAAAGCTCATGCAATACCACTTATATCATATAGGTACTATTTCATAAGAAAGACAATACTCATGGTTACTAAAAATAAAGGTACTTTATTTTAGTGACAATGTGCCAAAAATATATCAGAGGATATACTCCCTTAGGAGATAAGTAACATACACAAAATAAACACAAATAACAAAATCAGGTAAGTAAAACAGTCAGAAAGTAGTGCAAACACTGTAAAACACAATAGGATGCAATAGGCCTGGGGGCAGCACAAACCATGTACTAAGTAAGTGGAATGCGAACCACAAATGCACCCCTAGATGATTGTAGTGTGTAGAGGGTCGCTGGGAGTGTGAGAAAACACTAATGGGCATATTTATACTCTGCTTGCGCCGGATTTGCGTCATTTGTTTGTACACAAATTCAGCACAAAACTAACACCATATTTATACTTTGACGCCCGAGCCCGTGAATGCCAAAATTCCGCAGTGTGTGTCATTTTCTGGATGAGTGAAACCGCCTTGCATTGATGACATGCAAGGTAGGCGTTCCCGTCCCAAAAATTACTTAAACACCCGTGCGCCACATTTATCCTACTGAGTCGGAAAATGGCGCACAGCCCGATTTGCTTAAAAAATTAATGCATGGGTCAGGGCAGGCGTTAAAATGGGGGAAACCCACCAGTACTTAAGGAAAACACACGGAAGCAACAGCAGAGCTCCAAAAGGAAGACATGGAGGTTCTTTTCATCCAGCATTCATGAAGACGCAGAGCGCAGGACCAACAGCAGCAGCTTCCACCACACCAGCAGGGACCCCAAAGGCAACGCAGAAGGCAGGAGAGGCTATTCTGGACCAGGACAACCCTTCTGGGCCTCAGGGAACATGACATCATCCAGAGTCTGGCAAGCCACTCAGCAGCTGCTGCGCCACATTGAGCCACAGGTGGCACCCAGCTTGCCGACACCCCACATCATTCCACCAGAGACCAAGCTGCCAGCTGTCCTCCACATTTTGGCAAGTGGCTCGTTTCAAACCACTGGTGCCCTGGTTGCCGGGATCTCACAGGACTCATTCTCTGCCTTCATTCACAAGGTACTGGATGCCATCATCTCCCTCATACCCCGCCACATCAGCTTCACCAACACACAGCTGAAGCAGCAGGAGACCAAACAAGGCTTCTACCAAATCAATGGCTTCCCACACGTGCTTGGTGCCATTGACTGCACACATGTACGGATTGTGCCACCTGCTGCAACAGAGCATCTATACCGCAACAGGAAGCACACACACTCAATCAATGTGCAGGCCATTATGGATCACCGGGGATTGATCACCAACATTGTGGCAAAGTATCCTGGGACTGTACGTGATTCATTCAACTTCTGCCACTGCACCATCAATCAAGACTTCCAGGATGGACGATATGGAAATGGCCTACTTGTTGGTAAGTACAGAAACCCAGTTATATACACACTACACAGCAACCCTGTAGGACACACAACACATACACCACTACATTGACACGTGGCCAGAAAGACACTGAGGTTATGGCACTGCTAGTCATGTTTAATATCCTGACCCAATAGGATACACAACTATGGACAAATGACAGATGCAAAGAACAACAGTTGCCACTCCAGAGACACAAGGGAACAATTTAAAACCACACAGTGACAATAACATGGCCTTAACTGGCAGTACAACTTGAAAGATTAATCTTTCAACATCACATCAATAACACTCAATCACACACACTTCCAAACAATATGTACTGTGTAAGGGGTATGCAATGTGTTTCTCTGCAGGTCTAACACCATGACACACATAGCATGATGATGATGACTCCAATGAATGGGACATGGAATCATTGAGGCTGTACCAACATCTCACATCACTCCTGGGCTGACATTACCCACTACCAATAAGGAAGTGGTCTGTGCTAAGAACACATATTGATGTGACAATATTGCAAAGTGCACATTGCTACACATACGGATTGAGACAATTTCACACATACACAACAGATGTACAGGCATATGGACTTTCTGACACTTAAACCTGTACCCCCACAACCAAGTTAGCCAGCGTACCTGGACCAGGTTCATTAGTGTAGGTACACGTTTGAACATGAGCCAACTCAGTGAGGACAGAAAAATTGGTTTACATAGAACTTGTCACAAATTGGATATTTGTGCATTGTCAATTGTCAACACTTCAGTTCAGCAAACCTATGGAGATGTGTTGTACATTGTCAGCTAGCCAAATAAAAGGGCTTCACTGATGTTTAACAAATTATATTGCATAGGTTAAATTGGATGGGATGTCCAGTCCATATAGATGCAACCGTGTTACCACCACTGTGAAATTTATTCTGTGTTTGGAAGTATCATGCCACCCTTAGTTAAGACACATGGACACCTCTTTCACATGACATACTGCATGGGAGTACACATTGTACTGCAAGTCTACAAAAATACCGCTGACATCCGGTCAATCAGGCAAACACCAGTTCAGATAATGAGACATCACAATGCTGATGGTACATCCTAGAAGCCTAGGATTCCACACAATAACACAAACACAGATGAGTCACAGAAAACACAAGATAACAACTGCCATGCCCAGAACGCGCACAGGAAGGCGGGGGAAGGAGGCGGCAACCCTCGGCAACCCTCGTTTTGGGCAGGAGCCCTTTAACTTTGATTCAGCGCTCCCGCCTCGCGGGACGCGCACAGGAAGGCGGGGGAAGGATGCGGCAACCCTCGGCAACCCTCGTTTTGGGCAGGAGCCCTGTTAACTTTGATTCAGCGCTCCTGCCTCGCGGGATGCGCACAGGAAAGCGGGGGAAGGAGGCGGCAACCCTCGTTTTGGGCAGGAGCCCTTTAACTATGATTCAGCGCTCCCGCCTCGCGGGACGCGCACAGGAAGGCGGGGGAAGGAGGAGGCAACCCTCTGCAACCCTCGTTTTGGGCAGGAGCCCTTTAACTTTGATTCAGCGCTCCCGCCTTGCGGGACGTGCACAGGAAGGCGGGGGAAGGAGGCGGCAACCCTCGGCAACCCTCGTTTTGGGCAGGAGCCCTTTAACTTTGATTCAGCGCTCCCGCCTCGCGGGACGCGCACGGGCGGCGCCCGGACGAAGCCCGGGCCAAGGGCGGGCCCGTCCTGCGCCCGTCAGCGACCGGAGGAGGCCGGGCTGGGCCACACCATTTTCATCCTGACTTCCGAGGTTGGTGACCAGCAGACGAACATACTTTAGCCACCCGGATACCTTCCCAATATAGGTGAGCAGTACTTTAGGCTCTCCTGGCGTTTCAGCTTTTCTAAACAAAGCCCCAGTAGAGCAAAAACAGGGTGGGATCAGGAGAGGAAGAGCACCTACGGAAATAGACTGTCAAACTTTGGGGCTGGACATAAGTGTCTTATTAAAGCAAGATGGGTAGACGGAAGGGGGGGATGCCTTTGGAAAAAGCCGGCAACAACAAGACTCTAGATGGTTTCCTCCAAAAAGCGGTAGGGGCATTAGAAAAAGAAATTGAATTGGTGGAGCGCCGTCTGACTGCCCCCCCCACCAACGGAGGCTCCATCGAAAACTCCACCACAACCTTTTCACCAACCCGCTTTTCAGCCTGCCCCGGCAACTCCACCTCCAACTACCCAAACTACCCGAATGTCTTTTCCAGAGCCTCTGGACAAGGTTATATATCCTCCAGAAATTACACAGCCTATTCCAGATAGGCCTGCACCCTCCCCAGAGCATAGCTCAAAGGGCAAAAGGAAACAAGGGGAGGTAAACTTAAAGAATAAACGGGCCCGTGTTTCGAACTCCTCCATACATGCCGTGCCTACTCGGACCAAGGACTGCACACCTGCCCAAGCTACTAATAATGGCAGCCTAGACATAACCTTCATAATAGATTTTATAAAAGACGAGCTCTCCAAAAAACTATACCCTATAACAACTCGCCTATCAGCAATTGAGGAGAAACTTGACGTTCTCATTAAACTTAATCAGCCAACCATCTCTTCCTCACTAGATTTACAATATTCGCAACAACATTTTCCCCCATGCCCTCCAGTCAACAGTGCCAGTAGCCTTCCTCTATCATCAAGCACGGTCCACAATTCTCAATCACTTTGCCCTGATTCTTCGCATCAACCAGTGAAGGCTTCTACTGCTAGACTGGCCAATCCCCCTAAAACTTGGCACTTAAAGAGTGATCCCATCTTCCCAAGGCGGACTGATGAAATTGCTTCTTCCATGAATACGGGCACAAAACTGCACAAGGATCATACCCACCCTTCAGCAGACCGGATGCATAGGGATCTAGGAACCAATATGAGAACTTTACACCTACCACCGGAAGCTTGCCCTTATGTGCTTGTTATCAGGAATGTTCCTAAGCTTAAGCCTAATATCTCCGAATCATTTACAGAACTGAAAAATAAGGTCATCCACTGGCTACATAGATACGCTAGATTTGCTTTTTATATGATACCCTCAATATTAATGGTGAGGAGGGTGGGTTGGGTGGGTCCACTCAAAAACCCCGGTACAGGGGACTGTATTGTTATTAACTTCGATGCGCCTTCCCTCGTCCAACAGCTTTCCTTGAATGTGTGTCATTCTAACCCTCTAGGGGGAGTAACCTCACTTTGTAGGCTCCAGGCTTTCTCCCCTCACAAAGCTGTACCAGCTACTAAGGGGGTAACAATGTCACCCAGAGGTCCCACTAGGGTACAGATGCAGCCTGACTCTCAGCTGAGACGCAGCCCTTTTTCGCTCTCGCTTTCTGAAATTGATTGACTAAAAGCCAGCACTGAGTACAGTTCATTTCAGCCTCAAGGTTCAAATAATTGGGATAAAGAGTACCCTATAGTCGGAAATATTGAAACTCACGAAATAGGGCAAGGCAATCTTGACAAACCCCTACTGCAGACACCAGAGACCCTACGCCAATTTCCGCACTTGCTCAGCCAGATCTTTCTAAGATGGAAATGAGTATTTGGCTTTCCTCCTGTGTCCAGAGCTCGGAAATCTGTATTGGGGTGCAAATAAGAAGCGCAAGGTGATTGAGAACAATTTAGCCACAGATTTATTAGACCTTAGTAAACTTGGATATTCACCACCATCTCAGACACCCGAACTGCTCACGCCACCCCCCGATCTAGACGGGGCAAGAAATATTTTGGGCAATATTGTAGAGGGAAATCCAAACGTGGCTGGTATAGATATGATTGAAAAGGGTATAAAACTTCCCCACGGTACTCCATTTGCAAGAGAGAACCCTGTGGCTGAAGCTCCCCAAGACAAAACAGATGGCCTAGATACCATCCTTAGTTGGAATATTGCAGGGTTGGAGAATAAAATGAACAACCCTGAATGGGGCAAATTCATAGACGAACATAAAATATGTCTTTTCCAAGAAACATGGGCACTGGAGCCCAAATACAGAATTGGTTACAAAAGCTACTGGGTCCCAGCAACTAAGGTGAATTCAGGGAGACCCTCAGGTGGGCTGCTTATATGGCTTAGCTGTTCCTTTAAATGTCGGATTGAAACAATTGACTTGGGCTGCCCTGATTTAATGGGTCTATCAATACAATCCCTTAGTGAGAAACCACTTTTAATAATCAATATTTATAATAGGAGCCTGGGTAGCAAATATGAGTGCGACACATTAACTATTTTGGACAGCTTTCTTTCTTGTAAATCACCTTCCCACTTTATTCTTATTGCCGGAGATTTTAATGTCACTTTTGAACCCTACTTGCTGGCCCAGGAACTATACAAAGATGAAGACGCCTACTGGGGTATCCCCCAACTAGTACCAAGCAAAAGACCAAAAATAAATAGATTAACACATCAGGTTGTGGATATTGCACTGGCACATGGCCTGCAGGCCTGCAATGGTCGTTCCCGCTCGGACCCTAATCTTCACCCTACATTTAGGCGCAGGACACAGAAGAGCCAGATAGACTATATTTTGCTTGACATCCGCCTGTGGGGCTATATGGTTGACATGAACATTGTAGAACATGAGGAAAGTGACCATGAACCATTGATTTTATTTCTTAGGAACCTATTACCCCGACTTGAGGTCTCCTGTTCCAAGACCCATGATCAACAGCTCGCACTGACCAACAATAGACGAAATGTTAGATGGGAATCCCTGAGCACCGACACAGCCACCTTGGCATCTGTGTACAGGCAGTTGGCTGATCACATGGATCGTATATCTCAGCCTTTAGAAGATAGTGGTGGGCTTATAGCAGCCCACACACAATTTTTTAATTCTCTAAAAAATCTTTTTACTAAAGAGTCTGCAATAGAAGTTAAAAAGAAGTGCAACGCAAGGTGGTTCAACGCCGCATGCAGGGAAGCACAGCACATACTGCTGAGAGCTTTAAGAGGAGGCCAGCCAGATCATATAAGGGAAGCCAGGAAAGATTATAAACAGGAACAAAGTAGAGCCCGTAGGAGATGGGATGAATCTAGATGGGTTTCCCTCCTGGAGTCTGCTAAAATAAATGACACCTCGAAATTTTGGAAATTGGTGGCTAATGCCAGCGAAGAACCTAATTGTTTGCCTGGTGCCTCAATACTCCCTGTAGAGTGGACAGATCACTTTTCCCGATTATATTCTGGGATCACTGGTGTTACTTCCAGGGAATTGACCCATACTATGATTACTGAGACCCCCAAAATTGAATTTACCCTGGCAGAAACCAAGGCTGCGATCGCTTCACTGAAATGGGGAAAGGCCCCCGGCCTTGATAAAATACCAGGCGATTTATACAAGACAAACCCAGATATATGGGCCCCATATCTGAACCTCATTTCCAATGCGGTAACTGCAGGAGCACCTGTCC
The DNA here is from genome assembly GCF_031143425.1 of Pleurodeles waltl. Classification (NCBI taxonomy): domain Eukaryota; kingdom Metazoa; phylum Chordata; class Amphibia; order Caudata; family Salamandridae; genus Pleurodeles; species Pleurodeles waltl. The sequence goes on from NC_090437.1 coordinate 424,085,230, forward strand.
CGAGCTCCTGGATGGGAGCAGAGATAGTTCCCATCTTTAAGAAAGGTAACCCCTCTAATCCTCTTAACTACCGCCCAATCTCCTTAATTGACAACTTCCAAAAACTTTTTGCAAAGCAAATTTTGTCCTGTCTAGAAGAATGGATTCTGGAAACCAATGCCATTTCTGATTTGCAAGCAGGGTTCAGGCCAGCAGTTAGTACCATAGATCAGGTGCTAAGAGTTTTAACAATAAAATGGAAGACTGTGGAAGTAGGAGGGGGCAACCTTTTTGTAGTTTTTATTGATATTAGAGCCGCGTTTGATTTGGTCCCAGAAACCAGTTATGGCTGACATTAGCCAATATGGGTGTCCCACACGGCCTCTTGGAACTTATCATCCGACTACACGAGAATACTTATGCACAAATCAGGAGCGGTAAGGATGGTGATCTAACAGAAGCAGTGGCTATTGAGAGGGGAGTCAGACAGGGGTGTGTTTTGGCCCCTACCCTTTTTCTTCTATACATAAATAATTGTATTAAGTATTTAGCAAATTGCACTAATGATTCCCCAAAGCTGGCCGGGACCAAAGTTTCATGCCTACTTTATGCAGATGACACTATCCTCCTGTCTAAATCGTCCATGGGAATCCAGAATCTGGTTAACCAGTTCGGTGTATTCTGCAGAGATTATGGGTTAGACATAAATGTTAAGAAAACCAAACTCATGATATACAGTGCCCCGAACAAGAAGCTTAGAGCAAATATAAAGATGGACTCAATTCATCTGGAGAGGGTAATGGAATACGATTACCTGGGCATCAGACTATCTGATAAGGGCAGCTGGGATGCAGCTATAAGGAAAGGGGCACTAACAATCAGCCAAAGATGTGGAGTGATAGGACGTAAGGCTTGCACTGCAACAAGTTCCCCTCTGACCCTTATCTCTGAAATTTACAAAGCCCAAATCCATGCCGCGGCCCTATATGGAGCGGAACTTTGGGGATCTCACAGACAACTGGACACTCTTCAAATCAAAGAAAATAATTTCCTTACACACATATCCAGACTAGGGAAGGGCACGCCGATGCTCCCCCTAAGACTGGACCTGGGTCTAAATAGTATTAAAGACACAGCATACTTAAGACCACTTTTGTACTGGGTCAGACTATGGAAAACGGATGAACTCGAACCCTTCAGGTCAGCAGTTAAAGAACTATTGCCACCTTGCTATGGATGGGAAAAAGTACGGTGGCTAAGGGAGATGAAAGCGGCTTGGGTCAAACTGAATTTATCCCATTATTGGGAGAATCCCGAGATGATTCCTGGTAACGCTAAACGCCTGATCAAAGACCATTATTGGGAAAAAATCCATGAGGAATCTCTCGGCTCAATTGGGTTAGGTCGGCTGGCAGCAGAGTTTCTGCTGGTCAAGCACAAACCTCTGCCTGAAAGCTTCCTGGATCTCCCTATACCAGCCCGTGCTCGCTCTTTACTACTTCAGTTCAGATATGTAACATTGGCAGTCAACAGCTTCACGGCTTGCTGGTCGACCAATAGTTCTTTATCTGACAAATGCTTAAACTGCCATCTATGCAAGGAAACTTCTGAGCATGTTCTATTTTTATGTCCTCTGTACAAATGCCCTCGAGGGAAGTGGATTATCCCTCTGTGCAAAACACTGTTAACACAAAACCGAAACAGTGTATATAGAATATGTAAATATGACACTTCCATGCTGATAGTGAGTTCTGTTTCTAAATATTTGGCAGCAGCATGGAAAATCCGCAGTAGGATCATTACAGATCTTAATCCACCGGTTGAAGAACGGTCTAGAAGTTAGCGAATTAGAACCCTGTTATATTAGTCTGGGATTTAAAATAAAACTATTAGTGCGACCTATCGAGGATATAAGATTGTATCCCCGAGCATGTTGTCTAGTGGGTTACCCCAATTGAAGTGACTTATAGCTCCCCAGCATATAAAATTTTAAAATGGCAAGATGCAATTTATTTGATCAACTTATTTAAGAGAATTGATTAACTTAGGGCTTCATTTTCCACTGGTTGACTTCTAACTTTTGCTAATAGGAGCTATTGTATGTAGTTTTTATGTCTTATTTTATGGATAAACCTGTTTTAGAATGGTTTTTATGCTTTTAACAATTGATTAATATTATTTTAGCATTTAGCGTCTTGCATAGGGTAAGATTCAGAGACTATTTTGAGAATCTTGTCTTAATTATTAATGAAACTTTTTTATGTAGTTTTACGAACCTTTTTTTTTTATTTTTATATATAAGCGGTGTATTAATTGCTAATGTCTTTGTTTTTGTTTTTTATTATGCAATGGTTTATGTCTTCTATCCTTTTGTATGTATGATCACTTTTAACTTCTCAAATGGTCCAAATCTGGACCGAATAAACTATTGATTGATTGATTGAACTGCCATGCAAAGTCATAATCATGGTGCAAGCTCCATCAAAAATGTTCAAACATTTTCTCTTTCAGCTGATCAGGGGTATGGGATCCAGCCATGGATCATGACCCCATTTGCAAACCCAAGCACTGCAGCACAGCGTGCCTATAATGAGGCACATCGGAGGACATGCACCATAGTAGAGAGGACCTTTGGCATCCTGAAGTCAAGATTCAGCTGCCTCGACATCGCCAGAGGCAGCCTCTTATATTCCCCGGAAATGGTCTGCAGGATCATTCTGACCTGTGCCATCCTGCACAAAATATGTGTAAGGAGGAACATTCCCCTCTATGAACCAGACCCACAAATGCCTGAAGAGGAGGAAGAGGAGGATGCTGTCCATCAGCATGAGGGGGACCATCCAAACACTGCTGCAGGATTGCATTGGAGACAACACGTTGTACAAAACTTCTTTTAACTTAAGTCATCATCACCACTTTCTTACCATATCGCATTAAACACCTAATCTAATCACTAAATCATGGTCTGGGTAATTATTTATGCATCACATGATTCCTAGGAATCACAATCTCAGTTTAGCCTCATGGAGCAGTGCAGTAATACAGATTAGGATACTGAAAAAGCCATATCACATTTGCTGGGTATGAATGTACATTCAACTTCACATACAATGTAAGTGACATATATGGTGTTCATTTCACTTTTGAGGGGCAATGTCAGAGTAGCACAACTATGGGACACATCCATGTTGGCAACACAGTTCATTGCAGCATATGGCACACAACTAAGACACCATCAATCACAAGTCAAAACCTGCTTCATACATGAGCCAGTGGATTTGCAATTGCATTAGTAACAGGAATGTATGACCACACCCTTGGCAGCAGTAAGTGTGACATCAACTATCTCTGCAAGGAGCATGTGTGACAAGACGTCCATATAATCTGCAAATGGATAGCCCAAGTGCCCCAAGTATGACAAGCATTGCTCACAAGACATGCCCTGTGCATGCCATCCCAAGTTATAAGTTCGGTCACAGGCATGCATTCAGTCTCTCCCCACCCTTCTCTAGGTGGCCCTGTAACAGGACTATATGTACCCTGGTAATCCATCATCTACACACACCCAGACTCACATTCTGACTCCAGTGTGCTTCCCTCTTTAGTATGGCATGCCATGGTCCTACTTCATGTGACTGCACGGACTACAGGACCCAAAATGCACTGCCTTGTAGTCTGTAGGACCTGTAAAAACCTGTCCATTGCTTCCCATTTGAAAGGTATTGTTGGCCCTTTGAACTTGATTCTCACCTACAGGACTTGTGAGAGACTGAAGCTGCACACACCTGTGAGCACTTCCATGCAAACCACCCATTTGACTCTGCACTGCCATTGTTGCTGGCTGGAACGGCTTAGAAGCTGCCTTTATATAAATGTATAAACCACTTGTGTAACACTGCCCTTGGGTTATTGTGTAACGTTGCAGCCAACAGCACAAATCCATTTGTTATTATCCACAGTGTTGTTCTGGCTTTCTCCAGTCTGAGTCTATTCACTGTGCATTTGCGTTGTTCATGTTAGTTCCTGACAGAGTGTGCATCCTGTTAGCCTGATTGTTACCTGTTTTTGTGTAGCCATAGAGGTTCCCTGTGGCCACATTTCTCTCATAGTTGCTTTCCATACCCTCACTTTGCTCCTAGGGTATTGTGTCTGGTAGGTCTACGATGAATCCACAAATATATTTGATAGTTTAATCATTTTACTTATGCTATCAAGGTCTGGGACATGTATTCAAATAGCCTAATCCCAGCACTATTCCTTGCCTGTGTTTCATGTATGCAGGAGTGACAAACAGTAACAGTGTACTATGGCTGTCTGTTTGGATTGGGAATGGTGCCTCCAGCACAAAAAACAACGTTTGCTAATGTTCATGACTGGACAAAACATTTCTGTGCCCTGACGGTCCACACACAGATTCACATTGGCTGCAGCCCAATGATGGTGCTTGCATGGTGACTAGCTGTGAGATTAATCAGCACAGCGGCACTGATGTTCCCTGTTGCAGTGGGAATTTTAGAAGCCACCCTGTGTACAAATGTTGTGATGAAAGCTGCCGGGCTCTATTTACTGATCCCTTATGTTTGTGAGCACACCAAGGTTACCCTGTTGTCAGCCTCATAAAACTTCTGTAGTGCCATAGCTCAAATATCCCCATGTGTGTTTTCAATTCCCCTTTGGCTTTCAGTGAATTCTGCTATGGAGGATACTCTGTTAATGCAGGGAATGGATCCACAGACTCATGAGTAGACCTACACCCAACAGTGACAACATGGTGGACCATAATGACACCGGACACATGGCCACACACTTGAACTGGACACCTTTGTGCAATTAACCACTGAAAATATGTGAACCCATGCAGCTTGGTCTGCTGGTCCTCCACTGCCACACGTGCAACATAGGTCATATACAGGACTCAAACAGTGGAGTAACATCACATTTTTTGATTGTTTTGCAACTCTGTGCCACAAACACTGTACCTACAAAGCATTTTCAAATGACTGACTCATGGCTAGTATACAAACAAGCTACCAGATTGTGGTATCTAACCTTCCTGTACATGTGATGGCTTACTCATTGCCATTATCAACCATCCTCTATCTATCCTGTGAATAGTTTGTCATGGGAGATGTATTGTCCCAAAAGTCAGTGCAGTTCACACAGCATTAGATGTTACGTGTATAACAAACACATATCCTGACTCATATCTACACTGAAAAGTTTGTGAAGGTTATCTACATTAACAACACATGCATACAAGCACATTAATGAAAGCACGTCTTGTGACGTTCACACAGAGGCCCAACGAAAATTGAAATAGCCAATTCACAGACATTGACACACAGGCAAAGAGTTAATGTATTAAGCTGCATAGCCTTGCTATCCCCTATTGACGCACAACCTGCTCAAACTGGGTAATACTGATTTGTATTCCAAAAGTTTGGGTATCTATTGCGTCAGTGAAGAGTGCTCATCCAGTACAACAACTGGAGTATCATGGTCCGCAGTAGTGTGATCTGCCACATATGCCCAAAAACTGGAATACACAATGCAGGTGCAAACAGCCTATCTCTGTACAGTTACAGCTGTCATTTACTTAAAAAATGTGAGAAATGACACAAACCCGGTAAAAGACATACATTTTGACGTAAACGCATCAAAAAAGACACATATGCGTAAAAAATCATTGCATATGCGTAGAAAAATGAGTCTCACAGCCATTATACATCCATTGGCCCCGAGCAGTAATTCCTACACTGTACCCCATGAAATTGGTTACCAATGCTAAATATTTTAAACTATGGATGCAGGGTAATTTTTAAGCATTTGCGTAAAAAAAGAAATTGACTCACAGACTGTAAGCGTCATAAACGTTTGACACATCATAATAAAAATGCACTGCAGAAAGGCAGAAAGTGATGTAATAGGATATCCTGTATACAGAAATGGTACAGTGGGTGTACTTTCACTTTCACTTTGCAGTCTGTGATTTTTCTAGACTGTGTGGCTGTGCTTGGAGTTTTGTCTGTCCCATAAGTGCTTTTGCCTCCTGTGTGCCATTCTATTTGTCATCTGTTGTATTTGTATTTGTCTCAGTTGTTCATTGTAAGTGTTTATTTGTCATATTTGGTGTCTAATTTTGTCTTTGTACTGTTGGGAGTCTGTGTGGGTATTTTTAGTTTGTGGATAGTTGGGCTGTTTGAGGGTTACTTTTCTCTCAATTTCCTCCCTCCTTTCCCTTTATTTTCCTCTGTACCCTTTATTTTTCCCATTATTTCTGTCATGTTGGGTAGGCCACGTCTGGGGAGAATGGGTGAGGAGTAGCTGGGGGCATTCATTTGGCTGGTGTGCCACTTCCTCCCCTTGATGATTGAAGCAGGTGGAAGGGTGATACAGGGGTATCACACGGAGGCTCAGAGGCTCAGGTGGTCCAAGGTTTTGTACCATCTGCGTCGCATCTTCAAGACACCGCGCAACGACCATCAAATGAAGCACAGCTGGGCTGACCTTGTTGCCAGAGAGCATCACCTGCTGGACCACCTGGGTATTGTGATTGGTGGCCCTGTTGGTGAGTACAATTCAGAGTAATGTGTACATTTAAATGTTCTGTGGTGACAGTAGCAGATTTGTTGATATGCTGCAGGCCATGTTTTTGAACATGTGGAATGCAAGTTAAACATACAGTTAACTCAACCTGAGTTATACAATAATTGCTACATATTACCATCATTTGTTGACGCAACAGCTGCACTAACTTACAAACACAACTTGATCTTGTAAATTAGTGCTGCCTTCACTTCAATAGATGATGATAATGCGGCTCAAACATATGTTTTATCCATGGTATGTGAGTGTACCAGGAAAGAGATGTTTTTCACAAGCTAAAGCAAAGAATTAATGTGTTCCCCAATTATTTTGAATACATGTCTGAACTGTATTCTGGCCAATACGTACCAATATCTTCCTAACCTCCGGTAATATCTTAGGCTGATAGTTTGACTTGGTTGTGCCACAATTAAATTAGGAATGGATGCCAAAATAATGAACAAGGGTTCATATCTAAATGTTTGGTGATATTTTCCATAGCTGTAGCGTAAAACATGAAGCAAATGATACAAATTGAGGGATAACAACAATCTCTGGCCCTCTGCTCATTGTACCTGTGTATTTTAAATTGGTCTTGGGCACAATAGCTGGAACAGAGCTGATGCATTTCCCATCTGTGTTACTTTATAGCCATGGACTTCTCATAAGTTATTGGTTCATCATGGGATACCTGACGTTGGGGAATGCATGGTCATAATGTGTTACTTACATGATGTTGTGCAAGGGTCCCCTGCCCGATTCCATCATACATATAAAGTTCCCTAATACTTTGCTAGTTTACGTTTGGTACACCCCTGCTGATCTAGTGCTGCATATGTACAATAGCTACCTTCCCAGTATGGAGGCTATCACAGACATGTGTGTATGCTAAGATCAGAAGACCAGCATTCCTGTGACTGCTGCCATTCCGAAGGTACAAACAAATTGAAACCTACATCATCATGATTGACACAGCAGGACATTTTCTAAAACATGTTTCAATAATGGGACAGTGTCAGTTTGCTGTATACCCACTGATCTCCCAACTTGTAAGATGATGTATGTGGCTTACTGTGAATTCCAAAACCCAATATGGGTACACAGGGCAATGAGTGACACATTTCAGGTGCAATGACTACACCTGTGCCCATGCATTCTGTCATGGGTGACCATAATATACACTGTCAGCATATATTTCTTTGTTGTATTAAATTTTGATAAATGGCCAATCCATGTTTTGCGTCAGATTGTCATCAAGTAACTCACAGGACCCCTGCCATTATGGTGTCATGGGGGCATATGTGGCTCAGGGTACACTTTAAATGCAGCATATGTAACCTACACACAACACAGGCCCACATGTAAGGGACCATAGAATGCATAATAAATCATGAGCTTCACTCAACCCACATGAGCATCACACAGTAACTGATTGTCCCTTGATGCACAAGCCACAATACCTGAGCGACTGGTATTGCAGTGCTCCAGGAATGTGGCTTTACATGTCTCTCATTACAACAAATGATGACATGGAGTACACTCCATAAATTAGTCTGCAACCAATTAAGGGATCATGTTTGTCACCACATGATAGTTAGGGCCACTGCATGTGTGCAGATGTGTGTGTATCACTCACTGGAGTGACAGGGTCTAGACATGTTTGCAGTGCTATGTATGTTGGAGTATCATCATGTCTGAGGGGATGGACTTTCCGATATAATGTCACACACAATACTTTTATTTGAAAGTGTTGTACAGTGCACAGACATTGAGCACATTTGACCCTTCCATGCTTTACAGGTGGACCTGCCCCTTACACAATTGGCGAAGTGTCTAGATTTGCGGGCGCAGACATATCCAGTAAGAGTTGATATTTCAGTTCTGTGTTGTGTTTGCAGCTGTTGTGTGATTGACTCCTGTGTGTTGGAGACATAGCAAGGTATGATGTGCTGGCACATGATCTGATATGTAACTTGACTGGAGTTTCAGTTTTTTTCTCCATATTTGAGTTGGACAATCAGTAGTGTAGAGTCATATTTTGGGATTGTAGTACAGCCCTGTAAGTAAGGCCATGTGAATAGGGTGACATTTGTTGTTAAATTTCTTGCAAAGAAACATTTGCAGAGGGCTATTTTCATAATTTAGTCAGCAAGCCATACCCAGAATCTCACAGAATAGGGATGCCAAAGTATTACCCACAGACTTGAGCCTCCCTGTTCACTAATGGACAAGTTCCACTGTATGTTTGACTTCCTAGTAGCATCTAGCTCCACATGTTGTGCTACGTGTATGTGGCACTTAAGTACAATGTCATAGGTGTGCATGCAGCTCATGCCCAGATGTGTGCTTGCATCTATCTGCTTGTTGTAGGACAGGGGTGTCAAATGATGTTGACAATTGTCTGCAATTACAAACATAAATGTGGGTTGGAATGTCCAAGGTTTGTGTCTATCCTAGTTGGACACCCTCCTTACCTGTGGTGGACTGATCATACCCATGTACAGCTGTCCAAAGCTTCCTGGCTGTCCTTGATGTTTGAAAGTATGTGTTGCTTGTCCATCCCCCCATGAGACACATGCTTACAGTTATGAAATATGTGTAGGTAGGTGTGATGATCCAAGTGTAGTACACAGACATGTAAATCTGTAAATAATATGTCCCAACCTAGGATACCAACTCTTGATTAGCAACTGCATATCATTCTGGCAATTCCATTTACAAATCACAGATCTTGCGGCCCTTGATTGTCATCCAGAAAATAGTCATTAGTTGGCCTGTCACATGTGGAGGGCTTGCAGCATTTGTTTCGTGACTAATGGCAGAAAAATGATGCTTAGATCATTTAATTTGGTACACATCTTTTAGAACATTGCTGTGCTGTTAGATAGGACATGTGTAGGCTGCGTTGGCATGTACTTCCTCAGGGAGAATCTGTGATCTGTATGGTGATATGGTCTGTTTCAGCTACATTAGATGTATTGTCTGATTCTCATCAGTAGCTGTATCACGCAATAATGTACCTAATGTTTGGCTTTATCTTTTTTAACAGCAGCCAATATGGATGCCAACCAGATCCGTGAATTTCAACAGAGGGCGATGCGTTACCACCACATTCTGGATGTAGAGTCTGTGATCCGCCACATGGCACGGCGTTATCGCCTTGAAAGAGCCTCAGGGGTGTGGAGGGCATTTGCCCAAGGGGGCCCTTCTGTGTCCACAATAGCCGCCACCACCAGCACCACCACTACGACCCAGGAGGCACCAAGGATGACATCCACCACTACAGGTCCCTCAAGTTCCTCAGCTCTTGGACCACTGACAGCAGACCCTGCACCTCCCCCTCCAAGCATGGCACCACCAAGTGGACAAACCTCCACAACTGGCACTCAGACCACCCCTGCTGCAGTCATTGACAATCGTGAATTTCATACAATGCAACGTGACATGCAACAGATGTTGTGCAGATTGGACAGGCTGCATGCAGCAGGAGGTGTCGCAGATAAACAAGAGAGTGCATGCAATTAAATTAAGAAGACCATGCAGAGGGCGAACTTGTGACTTTAATACCCTCACCCATGATTCCCTCCCCTCCCTCTTCTTTCCTGGTTCTTTTAATTAGTGGGCTTAGTGGGCTTAGTGTTAGGTTAGAATAGGCTGTTAGTTTAGTTGGTATGAGTGGGTTGGGGAGTGGAGGGTATGATATTTTTACATGTGTGTTTTTTTGTGGGTGGGGGATGATATTGGGGTTTTTGTGTATTAAATAAAAAAAATATTTAAAACAATAACAAAAAAATATATATTTGTTTAGTATAAGATAGTATGTGTTTAGGTTGGTATATGTTGTCCTCCATGTGTCCGTCATATAAGGGGAGTTTTTAGTTAAATGTGATAAGTAAGTTTAGCTTAGGGTAGTTAGGGCCAGTTGAGGGAAATGTGTAGTTAGGATAGGTTAGGTTAGTTAAGGTGTTTGCCCTAGTTTTAGCATCCTATTTTTACAGTTGAATAAATACTTAGGTACTCCTTTACAGTATGGGGGACATTACAACCCTGGCGGTCGGAGTTAAAGCGACGGTAAACCCGCCAACAGGCCGGCAGTAAAAAAAATGGAATCACGACCGTGGCGGAAACCGCCAACATAGACAGCCACTTTAACACTCCGACCGCCACGGTGGTACAAACAAACACTGCGGCGGTAACTGCCAACAGACACGCGGAAGACAAGGTTCCGCCCACTGTATTACAACAGTCCAATCTGCCACCTTTTCTGGGGCAGATTCACCACAAACAAAAACACGTCGAAACAGGACTTGGAAGGGAAAACGCTTACCTCTACACACCCCACGAGGAACCAGGACGCCATGGAACCCAAGCTCCAGATACTCCCAGCCTTTATCTTCCTGCTCCTCTACCAGGAACAACAAAGACGGCGGCGAAGACCACGTGAGTACTGCACCTATGATACAGGGGAGGGGGGAGGGAAAAAAGAGTGTCACACACACGCAACACTCCCACCCCCACCCTCACCCACTACAACATACACACATGTACATGTTGATACATTACATTAACAACCCCCAAGCCCCCCGGAAGAATGCAAGGACAAAAGTAAATGAGTCGAACGTTTGTAATCGATTCAAATACAGTAATCAAAAATACATATATATATATACATATATATATATATATATTTACACTATAAACAAATATATACACCAAGAATACAAGTCCAAGGTATTCCACCATCATAGTCCGTGAACCACTGGGTACAAAATGCATGGGCGAGGCCCACACTCAATGCCTGATCAAAACGGAGAGAACACTGCTGGTGCATCAGATAGAAATATAACAGGCACCTCAGGGGGAAGGAAAGGGGGGGCAACTCAGCCGGATGAGTGCACAACGCCAGATCCACGAGGGGGCTCCATGCCCACTGCTGTATCCTGGGGAGTGCAAAGCCACAGTCTCACAAGTCTTTCCAGTGGGTGGGTTGCCCACTACTGCATCCTGGGGAGTGCAAAGCCACAGTCTCACAAGTCTCTCAAGTGGGTGGGTTGCCCACTGCTGCATCCTGGGGAGTGCAAAGCCACAGTTTCACAAGTTTTTCCAGTGGGTGGGTTGCCCACTGCTTTATCCTGGGGAGTGCAAAGCCACAGTCTCACAAGTCTTTACAGTAGGTGGGTTGCCCACTGCTGCATCCTGGGGAGTGCAAAGCCACAGTCTCACAAGTCTCTCGAGTGGGTTGTTTGCCCACTGCTTTATCCTGGGGAGTGCAAAGCCACAGTCTCTCAAGTCTCTCCAGTGGGTGGTTTGCCCACTGCTGCATCCTTGGGAGTGCAAAGCCACAGTCTCTCAAGTGGATAACAGTCTCCACTGGTTCTGGAGGGGGCCTCGTGCCCAGAGTGCTTCATCCTGCCAAGGACAGAGGTAGTGGATGTAAATCTCCACTGGTTCTGGAGGGGGCTTTGTGCCCAGAGTGCTTCATCCTGCCAAGGACATAGGTAGTGGATGTAAATCTCCACTGGTTCTGGAAGGGGCCTTTTGCCCAGAGTGATTCATCCTGCTCGTGGCAGCCTCAGTAGCGTCAGAAGCTTTTGCGCTTATTGGCCTGCGGTGCTGGTGGCGGCGGTGTCCTGTTCAGCGGTGCTTGTGGTGGCGGTGTCCTTGGCAGCAGTGCTTGTGGCGGCGGTGTCCATGGCAGCGGTGCTTGTGGTGGCGGTGTCCTGTTCAGCGGTGCTTGTGGCGGCGGTGTCCTGTTCAGCGGTGCTGGTGGCGGCGGTGTCCTTGGCAGCGGTGCTTGTGGCGGCGGTGTCCTGATCAGCGGTGCTGGTGGCGGTCTTGTCCGCCGTGCAGGTTTTTGCAGACTTGCCTGTTTTCCTGTGCCCCTTCCCCACCTTGGATGGTGGCGCAGCCGTCTTCACACTCCCAACTGTACCCCAGGGAGAGGCTTTGGTGGTAGATGTTTTGCCTCTCTCCCGCCGGGCACTGACCAACTTTTTGTGCTTTTGAGGTGGGGGACTGTCCGTGGTCTGGCTCCTTGGCACACTGGCTGCGCTGCTGCCTGGTGCACTCCAGAAGCCGGTTACTACTGGCACCACTGTTCCCGCAGATGTTGTGGCTGAGGTGCTGAGTAGGGACCTGGAAAGGCGGGCCCTAGGAGACTGAAGGGGTGGGGGAGGTGAGGGGAAGAGGTCAAGGTTGGACAGGAAAGTTTTTTTGGGAACACTGGGACGGGTAGATGGAGGGGGTTTGGGAGTGGAGGAAGAGGTATTGGTTGTAGGAGGTGTACGTTTGCTGACTTTGGGTGAAGGTGCATGGGCTGGAGGCTGTCGTGAGGTGGATGGCTGTTGGGTGGGTGTGTGGCTGCGTTTGTGTACCTTGGGAGGTGGCCTCACAGACAAACTGGGAGAGGACACAGGGGATGTGTGAATGGTAGTGGGGGTGGTGACTGCACGTGAGCGGGGTGTGGTGGTGGGTGTGCTGCTGATGGGGTAGCGGCTGAAGATGTATTGCATGCAGGTGTGAGTGGAGACGAGACTGGGAGAAGGCTATTGACCTCCAGAGATCCCTCACTGTTGGGCAATCTACCATTGTGAATGCCATCCAGGGTGTCGAGAGGCATTTGAAACCAACAAATGCATACCTGGAGGGCATTCATTCTGGGCAGGCAGCCCAACAGAGAGCATTTCAGGCTCTGGCCTCAGCACTGATGGCAGCTATTTTCCCTGTGTCCAGCCTCCCCCCTCAAACTTCCTCCACCCAGACCCAAACCCCTGTTCCTCAGCCTATCCTAAGCACACCATCAGACCAGCCTGCACACTCATCAACACACAAGAGTGGCTCAGGCAAACATAAGCACCACACATCCCACAGACACTCACACAAGCATCATACCCATGCAGACATAGCAACATCCACAGCCTCTACTGTGTCTCCCTCCTCCACGTCCTCTTCCTCCCTCCCTGTCTCGTCTCCACTCACACCTGAATGCACTACATCCTCAGCCACTGCCTCCATCACCAGCATGCCCATCACCACACACCGCTCACGTGCACTCACCACCCCCACTACCATGCACACATCCCCAGTGTCCTCTACCAGTGTGTCTGTGATCCCTCCTCCCAAAGTACACAAACGCAGGCACACACCCACCCAACAGCCATCCACCTCACACCAGCCTCCGGCCCATGCACTCTTCCTGGCTAACATTGACCTCTTCCCTACACCTCCCCCCGTCCTTACCCTAGGTTCAGGCTTTCCAGGTCCCAGCCCAGCACCTCAGCCACCAAATCTCCATCCACAGTGGTGCCAGCAACTGCGGGGTCATGGAGTGCGCCACCCATCAGGGCTGCCAGTGTGCACGTAGCAAGGGCAAGGACATTCCGCCACCTGCCAAGGTGAAAAAGGTGCCCACATCCCGGAGGGAGAAGCCTAAAGTACCAGCCACCAAGGGCTCAGCAAAAACCAAAGGGGATAGTGGCAAGACAACTGCGGCACCATCAAAGCTGGGGAAAGGCCAAAAGCTGAAGAGCAGGTCAGGAAAGGGCATGGTGGCACCGACTGAGGGACCAGTGTCACACTTTCTGTCCACGACCACGCCAACCTGTACGAACACCGCTAGCTGCCCAGCCACAACAACCGCCACCTGCACCGTCACCTGCACCATCACCTGCATGTCCACAGCCTCAGCAACAGTCCCCAGCCTCTTCTACAGTGGGCAGCCATCCGAGGCTGCAGGAAACGTCCTGCTGTGTCCCTCTGCAGGTGCTGACCCATGCACCGCCACCAGCACCGCCGCAAGCACCGTCGCGACAGACACCGCCGCTAGCACCGCCACCGGCCTGCGGTGTCCTCAGACACAGGCACCACCGCTGACATGGCTACCATTCCCAGTGGTCAGTCGTCTGAGGCTGGAGGAGAGTTCCTGGCCCCTGAGCAGCTTCCATGAGGCATTACTTCCAACACTTTTAAACCTGCAGGTGGACGGCGCAGCCGCAACAGTGTGCGGTATGTCGCTGCCTCCATGGCGTATCATGCTACCTGAACCTCGCCATTCTCGTGGCATGCACACCCAGGTGAGGGAATTGTACCGGCCACACTGTACGTGGAGCACCAAGCCCCCTCCAGAACAAGGGGGAGAAAGACATCCACTACCTCAGTCCTTGGCAGGATGAAGCACTCTGGGCACCAGGCCCCCTCCAGAACAAGTGGAGATTGACATCCACTCGAGAGACTGTGGCTTTGCACTCCCCAGGAGAAAACAGTGGGCAACCCACCCACTGGAGAGACTTGAGAGACTGTGGCTTTGCACAGCCCAGGATAAAGCAGTGGGCAAACCACCCACTGGAGAGACTTGAGAGACTGTGGCTTTGCACTCCCCAGGATAAAGAAGTGGGCAACCCACCCACTGGAGAGACTTGAGAGACTGTGGCTTTGCACTCCCCAGAATAAAGCAGTGGGCAAACCACCCACTGGAGAGACTTGAGAGACTGTGGGTTTGCACTCCCCAGGATACATCAATGGGCATGGAACCCCTCGTGCAGCAGTGGCGTCGTGCATTCATCCGGCTGAGGTACACCCCTCCCCGCCCCCTGAGGTGCCTGTATATTTTTGACCTGATGCCGCAGCAGTGTTCTCTACATTTCCAGTAAGGTATCATGTGTGGGCCTCGCCCATGTATTTTGGACCCAGTGAGCGGACAATGATTAGTACGCTATCCGGACTTGTGTAGTTGGTGTACATATTTGTATATACTGATTTTTGAAATTGCACTATCTTGATTACACTCGTTACAATCATTTTCTTTGGTCCTTGCGTTCTTCCAGGGAGTGAGGGGGTGTATATGTAAGGTTGATGCATGTATTTGTGTGTATGGTGTCGTGGGTGAGGGTGGGGGTTGGGGTATTGCGTGTTGTGTGTGTGTGTCACTCTATTTTCCCTTCCACCTCCCCCCTCCCCTGTGTTGTAGGTGCAGTACTCACTGTGGTCGTTGACGGCGTCTTTGCTGCTCCTGATACAAGAGGAGGAAGACCAGCATTGGCAACACCTGTAACTCGGGCTCCATTGCGTCCTGGTTCCTCGTTGGGTGTTGAGAGGGGAGTGTTTTCCCTTCAGTGTACTGTTTCCACCGTGCTTTTGATAGTGTTGGTTCTGCCCCGGAAAAGGTGGCGGATAGGCTTCTTGTAATAGGGTGGGCGGTACTTTGTCTCCTGCCTGTCTGTTGGCGTTGACCGCCGCGCTGTTTGTTTTTCCGCTGTGGCGGTCAGAGTGTTTTTTTTCCGCCAGCCTGTTTACTGTATTACCGCCGCTTTAACACCGACCGCCAGGGTTGTAATGAGGACCTCATTCTGTCCAACACAGCATTATACTGTAATTTTTCTATTTACTTAGAATTAACCCTCCGGAAGGACAGATGATGGTGCAATCCAGACCACAGTGCATAGTTATCAGCCCACAATCTTTCAGGGCAGTTGTATTGACATTCTATGGGCATTGACATGAGGCAAACATCACTAATCTCCCTCACGGTTGATGTGTCATATTACACAGAGACAAAGTGGTTGTGTAAGTGCTATTTATTTTAAAGTGCTGTAGTGCTACATTTACAGGGTCCAGGATAGTGAGTCCATTAGTGTGACACCTTCCATTGTGATCCTACACAAGTGCAAAAGGACATGTCATTGGACATGTGTTGGAAAATGGGTTATTGGTAGGGCAGGTAGGTACCTACACCTAGCAACAAGCCACTAACCTCCACATAGGTACAGTTAGGTCTCAGTAAATTAATCCCAGCTCTACCCTTGGTAGCTTGGCATCGAGCGTCAAGGCTTAACTTAGGAGACAAAGTGTAAAGCATTCAAATATCACAAAACAGTAATTAAATAAAACACAGGAAACAGTTTAAAAATCCAAAACCAATTTATAAAAATAGCTTATATTTTTATCTTTAAAATGACACAAAAACGATTAAAATCGGTTCAGGGGAACCGGAGATATGAATTTTTAAAGTATTATTATTTTCTAGCGCTTAGAAACAAAAAGCGCCAATCGGGTCATCTGGTTGCACCAGGACCGGGGCAAAGTCAAACTTTCAGGCCGACCGCGATGGAGCCCTGCTCGGCTACAAGTCGCGGGAGGCCTCGGTTAAAAAGTTACCTTCTGACTTAGTCTTTATTTTGAAGTTTTTCTTCACCGGGACGAACCTGCCAGTTGAATCCGACCTCCTGGAGCCCTTGTCCGGATACGCGAAGTCGGTTTCCTCGGTGGTGATTTTTACCTTCGGACTTAGTCGTTTTTTCGAGATGAAAATCCTTCGACCGGGGTAAACCTGGATCTTGATCCGACGTCCATGGAGCCCTTCTCGGATACGATGGCTGGGAGGTCCCAGTCAACTTTTTACGTTCGGACTTAGTCTCTTTTTTGGATGTTTTTCTTTACCGGGACAAACCACGAAGTCAGGCCGGGTCGCGGTTGAGGCAAGCCGGCTAGAATTTCCGCGTCGGGTCGGTCACTTTATGGAGCTTTTTAAAAAAAATTCTCCAATCTTTTCCAAACTTCTGGGGCTTCACCCAGATGTTCTTTCAAGGTTCTTTTGGGGTCCACAACTCACCCCAAGGGTCCAGAAGTTCTGTGATGGTCCTTGGGAAGTGCGGACTTCAACTCCCAGAATGCACCTGGCGCAAACTCCTTTTTGGCCACTGGACAGTGGTCAGCTGGTCGCTTTCTTCAGGAGTTGGTGCAGGGGACTCTGGTTTAGCAATTTTTCACCTGTAGCAAACAGGGAGTCCCTCCTTGAACCAGTTGAAGCCAGGCAAAGTCCTTCTTGTGGTGAAGCCCAAGTGTGCAGCTGGTGCAGTCTTTCTGAGTGCAGGGTCCAGGTGCAGGCCAGGGGTCCAGCAGGGCAGTCCTTCTTCTTCTTTAGTTCCTTTCTTGTTGAATTCTGGAGGGGATCTGAGGCGTGGGTGCAGGTTTGCCGGTTTTATACTTGCTCCTGGGTGAAAAGCAGGGGGGCCCTGGTTCTCCAATCAGGGACAGGGTCGTCCCCCTGTGATGACCACTTCCTGGGAAGTGTGTCAAAAATCCATCCCAGAAGGCAACAGTCTCTAAAAATCCAACATGGATGAATCTGATTTTTGGAGGTTACATCTGGCTGAGCCCACCCACTGGTGTGGCTAAAAATCATAAACACACCCCTCTCCTAATCTAATCAAGGGGGCACCTAATTGTCTGGGGTTGCAGGATGTGGGGGTGTTGCTGGGTGCTGCAAATGTCCTTCTCTGCCTTTGAAGACCAGTTTGGCAGCCCTCCCCCTTCCTGCCTCACCATCTGCTGAGGGGAGATTCTCTCCCCCAAGCACATTCCTTTGTGTGAAGTCTGGCCACTTCACACCTCATCAAGGCAGCCTGGCAGAAGCTGCTGCAGGCTGGCCAATCAGAGCACAGCAGCAAAAACAATGCAGAGCTGAATTTGGCAACCTTTTTAGGTAAAGTCTAAACTTTTTACCTCGACAAGTTATATTAAATCCAACAACTGGAAGTTGTGGGATTTATTACAACAATCAATTTGATACCAAATTCTTGGTATGTAACATTTAAGGAGACTTTAAAATTTAAAATAAAGTCTGCCCATTCTAGCCTATGAAGGCCATTTACTTCAATGAGGGAAAAACGAATTTGGCTGTTTTTACCTCACCAGGGCTTATAAATCTATTTTTATAAAGTCCCTGCTTATAGTTACATGGCACCCAGCACTAGGGGCACATAGGGCACACCTTAGGGGTGACTTATATGTAAAAATAAGGTAGTTTAAGACTTTGGAAGTACCTTTAATTCCAAAGTCGAATTTGCATATAACTTTAATTTAAAAGCAGCCAGCAAGGTAGGCTTGCTTTTAAAATGACTCTGGGCACCTCAGCAATGCACCTAGGTGTGCACCACCTATGCTGTGGTCCCTAAACCTACATGCCCTACCATATACTAGGGACTTATAGGTAGGTTAACTTAGCCAATTATAATTAGCCTAATTTGCATATCCATTTTACACAGAGCACAGGCCCTGGGACTGGTTAGCAGTACCCAGGGCACCATCAGAGTCAGGAAAACACCAGCATAAAGTGGAAAATGGGGGCAAAAAGTTATGGGGCCTCTGCAATCAGCCCTAGTTTCTCACAACATGCTGTGGTGAAGTGCCATACAGTGCAGAGGGACATGAATTGCCAATGAGGTAGTGAGAGACAATCACAGGGTACAGTGACAATGTAAACAGTGGCCTGGAGAACAGTGCTTGTGAGCAGCTGTTGCAATACTGGCATGTTACAAAGCACAGGACCTTGGTTATAAGTGCCCATGTGGCAGGGACTTGTGCTACCGGGTACTCTTACGGGTGAAAGTGATCTGATCCACGCCTTCATCTTCTGATGTGTGTGTCGTCTCCTCTGCCCTTGGCGGTGGTAGGTTTGAAGGAGCAACACACACTTCAGTGTTTCAAAAACGTGGAGTCAGAAATCCGGTAGCTGCCAACTGTGGGGCTATGAAGGGCAGTGCTGCTGCTGGTTCTTCAGGACAGCAGCTACAGCACTTTGGTAGGCAGCCAGGTCGGCCCTGATGGGGTCAATATTACATTTGTGCATGCGTTGAAAGATTTGTTGTGGGAGGTGTTATGTCAACTCCTTTACTGCTGTGCTGATTTCCTTCACACTTTGTTGAAGTTCTTGCAAGATTGATGTTCGTCCTTGCATGGCTGCTGCCTGTTCTGCAGTTGACATCATGCACAAACGCACTCCCTCTAGACTGGCTGCCATATTTTCCATCCCCACCGCACCTCCTTGGCCAGCTCCCGCTGTACTCCAACTACACTCCTCTCAAGGCTGGTGCCAGTGTCATCAGAGTCCTTAGCTGGGTTGGAGCTGACAGGTCGTACTTTTGTGGTGGTGTGTGGGTACTCTGTGATGGCTGCTGTATCTGTGCTCCTCCCTGCGACTGAAGGTGGGGTCTGGAGGGTTCCAAGGACATCTTGAGGGTCTGCTGGCTGATGTTTGTCAGCTCGTCATCCATGTCATCAGGGAAGTCCAGGACAGGCATATCCCCAGGAGAGCCATCATCCTCTGCAATGAGATATAGTACAATTAGGGGCATATTTATACTCCGTCTGTGCCGAATGTCCGTCAAAATTTTTACGCACATTCAGCGCAAACCTTGCCCCGTTTTTAAACTTTGAAGCCTGAGCCCGCGGGCGTCAAAAGTCCGGTGTGTGCGTCATTTTTTGGATGCAGCAACCCGCCTTGCGTTAATCATATGCAAGGTAGGCGTTCCCGTCCAAAAAATGACTTAAACGGCAGTGCGTAGAATTTATGCTTTCGTGCAAAAATGACGCACAGTCGGGAGGCGGAGCCGGAAAATGACGCACAGACTGATTTGCGTCAAAATTTAATGCCTGGGTCAGGGCATGCGTTAAAATGGGGCAAACACACCTGTATTTAATCAGAACACACAGAAGCAACAGCAGAGCAGCAGAGCAGCAAAAGGGAGACATGGAGGTGCTTCTCATCCAGCGTGCACGCAGACGCAGAGCCCAGCAACAACAACAGAAGCTACCACAACACCAGCAGGGACCCCAAAGGCAGCGCAGAAGGCAGGAGAGAATATTCCACCCCAGAACAACCCTTCATGGCCTCAGGGAACATGACATCATCCAGAGGTACAGGTTGAACTGGCAGGCCATTCAGCAGCTGCTGCGAAACATAGAGCCACAGTTGGCATTCACCTTGCTGACACCCCGCACCATTCCAACAGAAACCAACCTGCTTGCCGTACTTCACATGCTGGCAAGTGGCTCTTTTCAAACAACTGGTGCCCTGGTTGCCGGAATATCACAGCCATCATTCTCTGCCTTTTTGCCCAAAGTACTGGATGCCATCATTGGACTCACACCACGCCACATCTGCTTCCCTAACACACTGCAGAAGCAGCAGGAAACAAAACAGGGGTTCTACCTCATTAGTGGCTTCTCACACGTCCTTGGTGCAATCGACTGCACACATGTACGCCTTGTGCCACCTGCTGCAACTGAACACCTCTACCGCAACAGGAAGCACACACATTCCATCAATGTGCAGGCCATTGTCGATCACCAAGGATTGATCACCAACATCGTGGCAAAATATCCTGGGAGTGTCCATGACTCATTCATCTTCCGTCACAGCACCATCAATCAACACTTCCAGGATGAATGGTATGGCAATGGACTACTTGTTGGTAAGTACAAAAACCTACTTATATACACACTGCACAGCAACCCTCTAGGACACACAACACATACACCACAACAGCAACATGTCGACAGGAACACACTGAGGTTGTGACATCGCTAGCCATGTTTCATAGGTCACCATTGAACCTGTCACACATCTGAAATTACTGTACAGCCTAATGTTAAGACGTCAATGATCACAACATTTGAAGTGGGTTGCCTAAATGTCACCTTGCAAATTGTAAGCGTCTCAATTATGTTTACATTAATCCATTGCATAAGTTTAAAGGTATGGGATGTCCAGGGTACATTGATATGAACGTGTTAACAACACTGTCAATTTTAACCTGTTTATGGAACTATCATCTCACACCCAGTGAAGACACAGGGACACTTGTATCACAAGTCACAATGCTAGGGAGGGCACACTGTACTGGAAATCCCAAAACATACTGCTGACAACTGGTCACCAGCCAAACACTCGTTCAGCCAAGGAAACAACACAATGCAGATGGTACATCCTACAAGCCTAGGATGCAACATAATAACACAAAAGAGTCACAGACAATACAAGACAACTACTGCCATGCAAGCTGATATCAATGGGGCAAGCTACATCAACATAATCCCATTCATTTTCTCTTTCAGCTGATCAGGGGTATGGCATCCAGCCATGGATAATGACACCTATTGGCAACCCAAGTACTGCAGCAGAGCGTGCCTACAATGACGCACATAGGAGGACATGCACCATAGTCGAGAGGACCTTCTGCATCCTCAAGTCGAGATTCAGGTGCCTCGACATCACTGGTGGTAGCCTCCTATATTCCCCTGAAATGGTCTGTAAGATCATTCTAACATGTGCCATCCTGCACAACATTTACATAAGAAGGAACATTCCCCTCCTGGAACCAGAGCCACACATTCCTGAAGAGGAGGAAGAGGAGGATGCTGGCCTGCAACATGAGGGGGAACAACAAAACACGGCCGCTGGCTTGCGTAGGCGCCAAAATATCGTGAACAATTTCTTTTAAATATAATCACCATCACCAATTTATGAACAAATGTAAATAAACACAGATAAAAATCACCATAACATGGTCTGGCTAATCATTTTTGCTCACCTTTATCTCTAACTATCAGAATAAGAGTGTTTCCTCATGGAGCATTGCTGATATACCGATCTGGACACAGAAAATCCCAGAGCAATTGTGATGCGTATCATACAACGGTCACATGCACACACACTGTAAATGACATAGATCCTGTACATTTCACCTTTGAAGGGCAATAGCAGAGGACCACACCTATTTCACACATACATGTTGGAAACATGGTTCATCGCAGCATATGGCACACAACTAAAACAAGCCTCATACATGAGGCAGTTGATGTGCTTTTGCATTAGTAACAGGAATGTATGACCAGACCCTTGACAGCAGTAAGTCCAACTGCATCCAATCTTTGCAAGGACTATCTGTGACTAGAGTTCCCTAGAAGCAGAACATAGACAGCACATGTGCCACACATATGACAAGCATTGCGCCCATGACATTCCATGTACATGTCAGCCCATTTCCTAACTCCTGACACACCCATGCTCCTGGTCACAACCCACCTGTATGAAGAGGTCCCTGGAATAGTAATATGTGTACCCCCATATTCCCTCCTCTACACACACAGACTAACAATAGTAATCCAGTGTGCTACACCCTTTCCTATGGTATACCTTTGTCATAGTACATCTGACTGCATGGACGTCAGGTCAATTATTACACTGGCTTGTAGTTTCTAAGCCCTGTTATCACCTGTAGATTGCTTCCCGTGTGAAAACGTCTGTTGGCCATTAGAATGCAAATCTTCCCTACAGGCCTTGAGAGAAACTGATGCAGCCCACACCTGTGATCACCTCCAGGCACACCACCCATTT
Source organism: Pleurodeles waltl (assembly GCF_031143425.1). NCBI lineage: Eukaryota > Metazoa > Chordata > Amphibia > Caudata > Salamandridae > Pleurodeles > Pleurodeles waltl. The sequence continues at coordinate 424,107,968 of NC_090437.1, forward strand.
CAACATGCACTGCCCCTGCTGATGCCTGGAACAGCATAGGAGTTGCCATTTTGTCAAATACACCGTTAAGCATTGCTAGTAATGAAGCCGTGTAACACAGCCCTTGATTTCATGTGTCACCTTCAAAAACACAGGACATACACAGTTTTACATGTCAACTGTCTAGTTCGTCCTCCAAACAGTCTTAGGCCCTCATTCTGACCCTGGCGGTTTTTAACCGCCAGGGCAGAGGGCAGAGGAAGCACCGCCAACAGCCTGGCGGTGCTTCCGGGGCAATTCTGACTGCGGCGGTAAAGCCGCGGTCAGAAAAGGGGAACTGGCGGTTTCCTGCCGGTTTTCCCCTGCCCCAGGGAATCCTCCATGGCGGTGCTGCATGCAGCGCCGCCATGGGGATTCCGACCCCCTTCCCGCCAGCCTGTTCCTTGCGAGGCTGGCGGGAACGGGTGTCGTGGGGCCCCCTAACAGGGCCCCATTAAGATTTTCAGTGTCTGCAAAGCAGACACTGAAAATCGCAATGGGTGCAACTGCACCCGTCGCACCCCAGCAAATCCGCCGGCTCCATTCGGAGCCGGCTTCATCTTTGCTGGGGCTTTCCCGCTGGGCCGGCAGGCGATCTTTTGAAGATCGCCCGCCGGCCCAGTGGGAAAGTTAGAATGCTCCCCACGGTCATTTGACCGCGGGGCGGTGTTTGGGCGGTTTCCGCCCGGCGGGCGGTGCCCGCCGCCCGCCGGGGTCGGAATGACCCCCTTAGTCAGACCACTGATTATGTAACTTGTGAAATTGCTGGATCCTGATTGACCCTGCATCCTGTCAGCCTGACTGGCATCTGTCTGTGCGTCACCCTAAAGTTTCCCTGTGGCTACATATGTACCACACTTGCTTTACCAAACCTCTCATTCCTCAGAGGGTATTTTGTCATGTGCTTCATCAATGCATACCCAAATACATTGTATAGCATCATCTGCCTTTTAATTGTACCAAATTAGTTAAATCCTCTTTGAATACCAAAATCATGGCCCATCCCTTGTCTGGGTCTCATTTATGCATGAACGACAAAATGTGACAGTGTCCCAGGGCCACATGCAGGGATTGGGTACGGGGCCTTCAGCAGAACCAGCTACCTCTGATAATGTCCATGAAAAGTCCACACATGTTAGGACCCTGACAGTTCACACGCAGAATTACATTGCTCACAACATATTGATGGGCCGTGTGTGGTGAATAGCTGCGAAAATAATCAGCACAGAGGCTATGATGTTCCCAGATGCAGTGGGAATTTCAGAGGCCAACCTGTGTACAAATGTTGTAATGACACCTGCCGGAACATGACACCTGAGACATGATCTCACTCAGTGCACCAAAGTTGCCCTGTTGACAGTCTCATTACAAGTCTTCAGTGACAGGGTGGGACCATCCCCATGTAAGTTCTCATTTCCTCATCCACTTTACTCACATTGATCTCCGAAGGATACTCAGTAGATACATGAATAGCTGCCACTGACTCATGCGGGGACCTGGACGTAACTGTGACAACATACACCCCTAAAAATATACAGGATCAACATTGGACTACACACATGAACAAGACACCTCTGTGCAATTGATCATTGGAAATATGTGGACACGTGCTGCCTCGTCTGCTTGTCCAACACAGCCACTGGAGAGTTGTGGCTCAGTTATATGACCTCAACTGTGGCGTCTTCATACATTTGTGGTTCACCTTTGGCTGTCTGGGCCAATTACATGATTAACACATGTCTTCTCTCATTTCCACAATGACTTGCATCTAAGGTATGAACACGTTGACTTCACATTCATACAATCATATGTTCAATAATGCATCTTGTGATGCACACACACTTGGTCAATAACTACATTATTTGCCATTGCACACACATTGAGCCATAAGCATTGACGTATTGTACTTATGTACGTCACCTTGTTATCCTCTCCTGATGCCAAACATGGCCAAATTGTGCAATACATATATGTAGGCCACACATATGGCCATCTAGTGCGTCAGCCAACCGTCAAAATCCTGTTAAGGAAGTAGCGGGTCATGGTCCGCTGCAGTATGATGTCTCACATGTGAACATACACCATCAACACCATAGTGGGTGCAATCAGCCTATCTCAGTTGTGTCCCAAATGTAACATAACGTAAAAACTGAAAAAATGCCGCAAACCAGTTGATGCACTGAAATGTTGACGTTGCTAGCGTTATATGTCATTTTTTCCTCACCAATACAGATTCTGCGTCATATTTTTCGACGCACAGGAGTGAAAATTAGGCCGCATCCAAATAATTGTAAAGACTATATTATTATTTGAATGCAATCTAATTTTCACTCCAGTGCGTCGAAAAATATGACGCACAATCTGTATGCGTGAAAAAATATGACGCATTATGATAAAAACGAAGGCCATTTTATGCAGGATGTGATGTCATAGGATATCCTGTTTACAGATTATGTACAGTGGGTGTACTTTCACTTTCACTTTGCAGTCTGTGAATCTTCTAGACTGTGTGGCTATGTTCAGAGTGTTGTCCAGTGATTTTGTGCTTTTGTGTCCTGTGTGCTATCTTAATTGTTATTTTGTGAAATAAATATTGTTGTTGTATAGTGTCCTAGTGTGTTTTGTTCACAATTGTCCAGTATTCTAGTGTTTTTGTTGTTTGTGGGAGTCTGTTGTGGGTAGTGCTAGTTTTGGGATAGTTGGGCTCTTTCAGTGGTTAAGTTAACTTTTTTTTTGTTTTGTACTCCTACTTTCCCCCTTTTCTCCTTTCTACTTCTTTATCCCCTATTCCCCTTTTCATTGCCGAGATGTCTGGTAGGCCACGTCTTGGCAGGATGGGTGAGGAGGAGTTAGGGGGGGGGTTATATGGCTGGTGTGCCATTTCCTCCCACTCATGATCGAGGCAGGGGGCAGGGTGATACAAGGGTATCACACTGATGCGCGAAGAATCCGGTGGGGAAAGGTGCTGCATCACTTGCAGCACGTGTATGGGAGCCAGAGGAGTGACCACCAGCTGAAGCACCGGTGGGCTGACCTCATCACCAGGGAGCAAGATCTGCTGGACCACCTGGGAATAGTGATTGGTGGCCCTGTTGGTGAGTACAAATCATGTAAATGTCACGATTAAATGCTCTGTAGTGACATCAGATGATTTGTACAATATCTACCAGCTAAGTTGCTGACTGTGTGCAATGCTGCGGAAACATACAGGGTAATTAATGCACTATGTGAAGGATCCCAATTGCTTGCTGTCAGGAAGCACGTGCTCTGCAAACTTACAGTAATTTGTTGCCGCCTTTGTGTCAGACAACAAAACAAAATAGGAACCAATCATGTCTATATAGGTCACATTTTCCACAGAAGTATAGATGTAGAAAGATATTGGCTAAGTTGGTTGACGCAATAGCTAGACTGACTTTAGAAACACTACATGATGCAGAAAATGAGTGCCTGCTTCACGTCAATTGATGATAGCAAAGTGGCCCAGACATATGTCTCATGTGAGTCTGGTGAGTGTGTAGGGAAAGCGTTCACAGAAGTTCTATGAATGTAAGGGATTATTGTGGTCCTTCATCTTTTTGGATACATGTCAGATATGGATTTGAAAACATTGGGAAAAGGTGTAAGGTGCCCTCAGCTAACATCTTAGAATGGTATTGTGAGTTTGTTTTGCCACATTCCAATTAGGGATGGCAGTAAAAAGGTATGCACATGTGTTCGCATCTCTATGTTTGGTGCAAATCACCATTGCTGGGCCACATCAAATTAAGAAACTGTAACAACATGAGGGCTTACAAAAGTCCCTGTCCCTCTGTGCATTGTACCTATGTGTACTAAATGTGTCATGGCCACATAGGCTGGTTGACTGGTAATGCACTCCTCAAGTAAACAGGCTTTGGATGTCTCTCTTGGATGCACATGATGAGACGATTACACACCATTATTATTTCTGCTCACTAATGACGGAGCATGTTTGCCACCACATGATGGTTAGGGCCACTGCATGTGTGCAGATATGTGTGTAACTGTCACAGGAGACCCATGCTATGTACATGTTGGCCGTGATATATCAGATGCAGTATCATCATGTCTGAATGGCTTTCATTACTGTATTCAGCTTACACATTGTGTATGTCTTTGAAATTGTTGGTCAGTGCACAGATTCTGAGCACATTTCTTCCTTCCATGCCTTACTGGTGGACCAGCACCCTACACTGTGGGAGAGGTGGCTACATTTGAGGACCCCGACCACTCCAGTAAGTGTTGATATGTCTGTTATGTGTTATGTTTGCTGGTGATGTGTGATGGACTCCTGTGTGTTGAACACATGGCAAGGTGTGATGCGCTGGCCAATCATTTGTCTTGTTCCATGAGTGGGATTTCAGTTTCTCAAAATGTATGAGTTGGCCAATGCTTATCCGATTGTATTATCTAGGGATTGTAGGTCATTCCTGTAGGCCCCGCAATGAGAACTGGGGTGAGTCATGTGGATAACACTTGTATCAACAAGAGTCGCACTGGAGCTCATCTCAGATTTAGTCAGCCTGTCAGACCCACATTCTCCGAGATTGGTACTGCAAATCGCTTTCCAACAGACTTCTGCTTCCCTATTCACCAAAGTACTTATTAAACTGTAGGTAGAACTTCCTAGGAGCATGTACTTCCACATGTTGTGCTACAAGTATGTGGAACTTGAGTGCAATGGCCTAGGTGTGCATGCTAATCATGATCATGGGTGTTCTTGCTACTCTGTGTCTGGTGTAAGTCATGCCTTACTGGAAGTATATGATGTGTACCAAGCTCTGCATTTCCTGACATGTGTGGCGCTATGATTGGTCAAGGGTTTGCAGACTCCTAATTGTTGATAGACCTTACCTGTGGTGTGTGTGTGTGTAGAGCCAAACACGTGTGGAGTTTTCTATACACTCCTGAGTGTCCATGTTGTTTGGAATTGTTCGTTGTTTCTCCACCCCCCTCCCAAACACAGGCATGGGTTTGTGAATAGGGTACCTAGGACTGATGCTACCAGTATGTTACACATACATGTGAATAAGTGAATGTTTGGTCGGAACCTAGTATACACACTCAGGTATGGCACATGAGTACTATACTAGCAAGTCCAATTACAACTTGCAGATCATGTGGCGTTAGTTTTTCATTCCGTACACTGACATCTGTAGCCCAGGCATTGGCAGAGGATGTGCAGCTTGATTGTTAGCTGATAACTGGCAGAACTCAGATGGCAAGTTAATGCCAGTTTGTTACCCATCTTGTAGGTTTTGGATGTGCTATGTGTGATGTGACCTTTGTAGGCTGGCCTGCCATGTACTTCCTCAGGGACATTCAATGATCTGTATGGTGATATGAGCTGTTACAAGTACAGTAGATGTATTGTCTGGTTTACTTCTTGTGCCACTTCAGACAATGCAGTTCCTAATGTAAATTATTTGCCTTTGTGTTCACAGCTGCAAACATGACACCCATCCAAGTCCGTGAGTTCCAGAGGCTGGCCATGAGATATCAACATATCCTGCTGGTAGAGTTGGGGTTCAGGAGGATTGGCCGTAGATACCACCATGAATGGGCCTCCGGAGCATGGAGGGATTTCCCACAGGGTGGCCCTACTTTGCCCACCACAGCCACCACAAGCACAACCACCAGTTCCACCCAGGTGGCACCACACCCAGCTGGGACTGTTGTCCCAACGTCTGCTGTTGTTCCAGGCCCCAGCAGTGCAACACCTTCAGGGCAGCCCACAGGCATTGGCTCGACACACACACAAACCTCCTCCGCCAGTACCCAGACTGCCCCAGCTGCAACAGTTGACCCTGCAGCTTTCCAGGCAATTGAACGTAAGAAGGACCGTGTGTTGAGGAAAATCAGTAATCTGAGTCGGGATGTTCGCCACATGAACAGGCGTGTGCGGTCCATAAAGCGGACCCTCCGGAGGGCCAACCTCTAGACTTTGATATATGGACATGATTCCCTCCCTCCTCTTTACTTGTTCTCATACTTAGTGGGCTTCGGGGGCTTATTGTTAGGTTAGTATAGGCTGTTAGTTTAGTTAGTGTTAGTGGGTGGGGGGTCCTGGATCTTTCGTTCTTGTGTGTTTAGAAAAAATATATATACATATCAAAAAATAAAAATATATATATATTTGTTTAGGACGGTATAGCATGTGTTTAGGTTATTATGTGTTGTCCTCCATGTGTCCCGTCTCATAAGGGGGTTGGGGGGTTGATGTTTAGAATGTTTCATTACATGTGATAAGTAAGTTTAGGTTAGGTTAGTTAGGAACAGTTGTGGGTAATGAGTAGTAAGGGTAGATTAGGGTAGGTAAGACTTTTCCCTCAGTTTCCTATTCTGAGATTACCATTTAATAAATATATAGTGAACCCTTTACAGTATGTGATAATTGTACATGAATTTTGTACTATTACATTTGTGTCCTATGCTACAAACAAATCCCAACTGAGCTGTAAGATTGGCCGCTACCCCAGAGCTACCTTGCAAAGATTCCACCATTCGTTGCAACCACCAATCACAGTTAATATGGATCCCAACGTGTTTTTGTCAATAAGTATGTTTGCTAAGTCACAAACAGTGCTTCCAGACTTGGTATTGGGGGAACAGTTTTAGGTCTGACTGCAGTGTGATGTTCAAGGACACCCTTATAAGATGAGTTGTTGTAAGCACTCTTGTAGTATTGTCTTCATGACTCACATAGATCATTTGTGACACTGTTCAGCATGATTATCTATTTGGATGTACACTCAGACATCTTCATTCATGCAGTTTTTGGAGTGTTTGCTTAGATTTGTGTGCACTGTTATATGTTTTAGTATTGCATTGTGACAACATTTTGCGGCCACTATTTGATGACTTAGATATCCTTGAGGAAGCATTATTCTGTCCAACACAGCATGATGGTGTATGGTTTCTCACTTCATCAGATATTACCCTCAGGAAGGGCAGAGCATGATGCAATCCTGGCCAATGTGAAGATTTATCTGACTACATAATTTCAGGACAATTGTATTGACAAGCTACGTTATTTGACAGGAGGCACATTTCAGTTATCTACTGCACAGTTGATGTGTCACATTACACAGAGACAAAGTTGTTGTGTAAGTGCTATTTATTGAAAAGTGCTGTAGTGCTATATGTACATTGTCCATGATTGTGAGTCCATTATAGTGACATCTTCCATTGTGATCCTACACAAGTGATAAAGGAAAATGCATTTGACATGCTGGGGTGATGTTTCAGACAGTGCAGAGGGACAGGATCTGCCAATGAGTAAGAGAGAGACAAGCACTGGGCAGGCAGACAAGATATACAGTGGTTAGCAGAACAGTCATTGAGTAGAATTGTTGTAAGACTGACATGTTTCAAAACGCAGGACCTTGGTAATAGTTGGCCATGTGGTAGGGACTAGTGCTTCCGGGTACTTTTACGTGTGAATGTGATCTGTTCCATGTCTTCTTCTTCTGATGTGTGTGTTGCCTTCTCTGTCCTTGTTGGTGGTGGTTGTGAAGGGGCAACACACACCTCAGTGTTAGAAGACGTGGAGTCAGACATCCCGGTCGCTGCTACCTGTGAATGTCTTAAGGGCAGTACTGCAGCAAGGAGGATCTGCTGATTCTTAAGAATAGCAGCCACATCACGATGGTAGGCAGCCAGGTCGGCCCTGAGGGGTTCAATGTTGCATTCGTGCACGTGTTGACAGGATTGCTGTTGCAGGTGTTGGGTCAACTGTATTCCAGCTGTGCTGATTTCCTTCAACCTTTTTTCAAGTTCCTGCAAGATAGTTGTTCGCCCTTGCATAGCTGCCTGTTCCTCAGTTGACATCATGCACGAACGCACCCCCTCTAGACTGGCTGCCATAGTTTGCATCCCCACCCGCACCTCATTGGCCAGCTCCCACTGTACCCTAACCACAGTTCTCTCAAAGCTGGTGCCTGTGTCATCTGAGTCCTCAGCTGTATTGGAGCTGGCAGGTCTTACAATTGGGGTGGTGGGTGGGTCCTCTGTGATGGCTGCTTGTTCTGTGCTCCTCCTTGTGATGGAAGGTGGGGTCTGGAGGCTTCCAAGGATATCTTGGATGGTCTGCTGGGGAATGTTTGTCAGCTCGTCATCCATGTCATCAGGGTATTCTGGGACAGGCATATCCGAAGGAAATCCATCGTCCTCTGCAATGACATGGGGTACAATTAGTGGGTCTGTGTTGTGGCATTAGTGATGTGACATGCCTGCCTTGTGATGAATTCACATTGTGATCGTGTTTCGTGTTCATTGCTCCAGTCTTTCAGATGGGCATTCTCCCAGGCCTATGGCCCACCTGCATGTCACATGTACTGTGGTAAGTTATTAGACTTGTCGGCATCATCTCCTCTAGGTGTTTGTTCTGGTCAAATTGTGATTTGCCACCTTCTTGTCCTACTCAACCCTCCTTCTACATCCATTCTCACGGTGAGCCCTTTCACTGGCTGTGGGTGCTCTGATGGCACTGGCAGCACACTGAACAATCTGGACCTGCCCCACTCTCTGATCTTTCACATCCACTTATATGTAGTTGACATGTAGCGTATCCTATGTATAGCATTGTTATGGCACGATATGGATGTTGGCATTGGTAATGTGTACAGCTGATGTTGGGGAATGTGTGGTACATTGGATTGCCCTGATAGTCGTAGCAGTGTCCTATTTCCTCCTCTGACTGTGCAGGTGTATTTCAGTGACCAGTTACATGTGTTCTCCCCCTCAATGCTGTTGTCTGAGTAGTATGCCATTTGGGATGTTACATTGTGACCCAGGCACAGGATGGACCCTGACATATGCAGCACGGGTGTGTCCTTAGTGCAGTGTAGCTCCTACTGTTGATGACATTGGCTGATGTTTGCGACAACTATGGGCATTGACATTTGACAGGACTGGGGCCTTTGTCTTGTTTCAGGGGATTATTGGAGTTGTCATGTACTTCCATTCTCATGTTGTGGCCTTGCACTGGCTGTGGGTGTTTCCGATGGCACTTGCACCACACTTAACAATCTGGAACTGCCCCAGTCTCTGATATTTCACATCCAGCTATATGTTGCTGAGACCTAGCATATACTATGTATAGCATTGGCATGGCACAATACAGATGTCAGCATTGGTAGTGTATAATGTTGATGATGGGGAATGTGAGCTACATTGGATTGCACTGATGATCCTAGCAGTGTTCCATTTCCTCTTCTGACTGTGCGGGTGTGTTTCACTAGCCGGAAACATATGTGCTCCCCCTCAATGCTGGTGTCTTAGCAGTATGACAGTTGGGATGTTGCATAGTGACATTGCAGCTATTGTGATCCAGGCACAGGGTAGACCCTGACATGTGCAGCATGGGTATGACATTACTGCTGTGTACCTCATAATGTTTCTGACAATGGCTGATGTTTTGAGCGACTATGGACATTCACATTTGACAGGATTCGCACATTTGTATTGATTACAGGGGATTGATAATTTTTTCATCCTGAACCCTCTAATTTGGGTGTGTTTGTCCATTGGCACGTAACTGCCATTAGCTACTCGACCTGCACACACAGCAGAGGTGGTAGTGACAACTGTTGTCAATGTTAAATTCTACTTGGGGATGTGGCCTGAGACTGTTAAGTGAGCCCTAGTTCATGTAGGGAGAATAGCAGCTGTCTTGTGACAGCAGGCCAGTTTTACATTGTACCCTCCCTCCTGGACTGGCTTTACCTTTCCTACATCCTTGGCATGGCAGCATACCCCAATGCAAAGGTTGTTGGTGTAGTGTAGTACTGTGCCCCAGGATTCCTCTGAACAGCCCATGCCCCTGTGCCGTGCCCCTTTCCCCTTTCCCCTGCCTGATTTCCATGGCTGACATGCATTGTGTAGTAGGTATGTTTACCCCCCGCTTACAGTTAACATTTGGGCATTTTAGTTCCACATGCCACTTACCCTGCATCTGTGTTGTCTCCTGGTAGTCTGCGCTGTCCTGTCTTGAATCCCTGTGATGATCTCCTGAGGGATGACGGCTGCCACCATCTCCTCCAAGTGGTCCAGGGCCTCCTGCGGTGCTGGACTCCCACCTCCAGTCTGCAGTGCTGCCTTCCTGTTCCTGGCCATCTTTTCCTTGGTCCTGCACTTGCAGTCATGCCAGTGTTTCTTGCACTTGATTACTGTTCTCCGTACCTCTGCCACACTGTTTATCTTGTCAACAATTTGTTGCCAAATTGCCTCTCTCTTACTAATTGGCAATTCAGAGGTGACAAAAAGTTGGTGCTGGTGTTCTGTCACCGCTTTCACCAGTATTTCGTGCTCCTCTGCACTGAACCAACACTTCCTTTTCTTCTTCTTCCTCTCCTGGGTCTTGCCTGGGTCCTCCTGGCTGGTTCCTGGTCGGTTGTCATCTTCCTGGGGTCTCTCATAGTTTCTGGAATCCATTTTGGCTCTCCTTTGCACATTTTGCTGTGTTTGCGATGCTTTTTGACGCAATTGCATCAAAAAAGACACGTATCCGGTTTGCGACGTCGTGAACCAGGTCAAAGTCATTTTCACCACGTTAACTTTATTTTTCTTTACGATGTGGCGCATTGGTTTGAGTAAAAAAAACGGCACTGCAGTTTTGCATCAAAAAGTACGAATATGGGCCTAAGGGTGTAAAGGAGACCCCACCACAGGACCCAGGAAAGTAGGAGTAAAGTACTACTATTTCCTCCAAAACACACTAAAGTCATGATAAATGATTTTGCAAGGACCACAACAGACTGCAAAACACTGAAGACGTATTCCTGGACCTAAAGACATGCAAAGGAAGTCCAAGAGTCCCTAAAGTGTCCAGGGGCGGCAGGAGCCCACTAAACCCCGGATGAAGGTGAAAAATGGCTGCCTCTGGTTGGAAGAAGATGATGGGTTTGCACCAACGAAAGAAGGTAGGAGGTTCTGCTTTGTGCAGAAGATGACCCACGGCGTGCTGGAGGATGAAGAGTTGTTTCCTTGGCAAATACCTCAAACAAGCCTTGCAACCTTCGAGAGTCACGGTTGGAGAAAAAGGGTGCTGCCCCGGTCCAGGAAGGACCAGGATGTCGCCACTCAGGGTAGGAGATAGAGGGGACCCTCAGCAAAGTAGAGAGCCCACTGGAAGGAGGGAATCACCCGAAGGAGTCCTTGAACACGGGTTCAAGAAGACTGAACACGGCGGTCATCTCAACACTGCAAAGAGAGGTCCCACAACACCGGAGGCCAACTCAGGGAGCTGAGCATCACAGGACAGAGTGCTGGGGACCTAGGCTCAGCTGTGCATGCAGGATTTCTTGTAAATGTGCACAGAGGCCCTTGTAGCTGCAGAAAACAATTTTCACAAGATTACTGTCTGGGGAGGGGAGGCAAGGACTTACCTTCTCCAAAGTCGGACAGTTGGACCTCTGGACAGTCTGGGTCACTTGGTCCCACCACCTGTGTTCCAGGGGCCAAGCTTGTCATGGTTGAGAGGGGACCCAGAGTACCGGTGAAGCTGAAGTTTGGTGCCTGCTGGAGCAGGGGGAAGATTCCGTTGACCCACGGGAGATTTCTTTTTGGCTTTTAGTGCAGGGTGAAGACAGGCAGTCCCCACAGCATGCACCACCAGGAAACAGTTGAGAAAGCCGGCAGGATTAGGTGCTACAATGTCACTGGTAGTCTTCTGGTTACTTTGTTGCAGTTTTGCAGGCCTCCTGGAGTAGTCAGCAGTCGATCCTTGGCAGAAGTCAAAGAGAAAAGTGCAGAGGAGTCCTGCTGGATTCTTGCAAGTGGTAATCTGAAGGGAAGCCCACAGGAGAGACCCTAAATTGCCCTGAGAGGAGGATTGGCTACCTACCCAGTTATGCACCTATCAGGGGGGATCTCTGTTGTCACCTGTTGGCACTGGCCACTCAGAGGCCTCCAGAGTGTCCTCACACCTCTGAAAGCAAGATGGTAGAGGTCTGAGACACACTGGGGGAGTTCTGGGCACCACCCCTGGGGTGGTGATGGACAGGGGAGTGGTCACTCCCCTTTCCTTTGTCCAGTTTCATGCCAGAGCAGGGACTGGGGTTCCCTAAACTGGTGTAGACTGGCTTATGCAAAGAGGGCACCATCTGTGCCCTTCAAAGCATTTCCAGAGGCTGGGAGAGGCTACCTCTCCACAGCCTTTAACACCTAGGAGGGCAGGACCCTGTCTGTGAGGTGGCAGCAGCTGTAGCTGCAGTGCAAGCCTCAGAGAGCTGGTTTGGCTGTACTGGGGGGTCCATAGTGGAGCCCCCAGGATGCATGGAATTGGCTCCCCAATACCAGATTTGGAATGAGGGGACAATTCCATGATCTTAGACATGTTACATGATAATATATTCTGAGTTACCATTGTGAAGCTAGATATAGGAATTTACCTATATGTAGTGCACGCGTGTAATGGTGTCCCCGCACTCACAAAGTCTGGGGAAATGGCCCTGAACTATGTGGGGGCACCTTTGCTAGTGCAAGGGTGCCCTCACACTTAGTAACTTTGCACCTAACCGTCAGCAAGTGAAGGTTAGACATATAGGTGACTTATAAGTTACTTACGTGCAGTGAAAATGGCTTTTGAAATAAGGTGTGCATTATTTCACTCAGGCTGCAATGGCAGTCATGTGTAAGGGTTTGTCTGAGCTCCCTATGGGTGGCAAAATAAATGTTGCAGCCCATACGGATCTCCTGGAACCCCAATGCCCTGGGTACCTAGGTACCATATTCTAGGGACTTATAAGGGGGGTCCAGTATGTCAATTGAAATTCGTAAATGTAGTCACTAGCCTATAGTGACAAATTTAAAGGCAGAGAGAGCATGAGCACTGAGGTTATGATTAGCAGAGCCTCAGTGACACAGTTAGACACTACACAGGCATACACATTTAGGCCACAAACTATGAGCACTGGAATCCTGGCTAGCAGGATCCCAGTGAGACAGGCAAAAACATACTGCCATACATGTAAAATTGGGGGTAACATGCCAAGAAAGATTGTACTTTCCTACAAGGTGGGACAGCAAATTGAGGTCATTACCAGTTGTGAAGGTTACTGGCATAGTCATAAGTAGTGGGCAAAGGAGGATGTGTCATTTTGGCATAGAAAACTGCTACAGGGCAGTTTTATGTTGGAAAGAGGGGAAGTCCAAATCTTCCCCCTCTAATGTGTGTATTCCTTCCCAGGAGGGTGGTGTTGTAGGTGCCGAAAGAGAAGGGCCTAACATAGGAGTGCCTTACATGTATAAAAAGGGAAGGTTTGGGCCTGGTAAGTGGGTACACTTGCCAGGTCGATTTGGCAGTTTAAAACTACAGACACAGACACTGCAGTGGCAGGTCTGAGCCATGTTTACAGGGCTACTTATGTGGGTGACACAACCAGTGCTGCAGGCCCTCTAGTAGCATTTGATTTGCATGCCCTGGGCACCTCTAGTGTACTTTACTAGGGACTTACTAGTAAATCAAATATGGCAATCATGGAAAAGCCAATTAAACATACAATTTACACAGGAGCACTTGCTTTTTAGCACTGGTCAGCAGTGGTAAAGTGCCCCGAGAACCAAAACCAGCAAAAACAAAGTTCAGCACACAGTCAAAACATAAGAGCAGAGGCACAAAGAGACAGGGGAGACCACGCCAAGGATGCCAGGTCTAACAAACTAATGGAAATAGTGCATTCGTGATATTTTCTTTTGGCACAGGGCAGCACAACAAGAAGGCTTGTGGCACTTTTGCTGCACCCAATATTAGCAAATATGCCCTCCTATGTTTTTGAATTTGTATTTTGAGACTTGTAGTTTTAAAAACTCATGTCGTGCTTTATACTGTATGTGCTAGGATACACAGGTTGGGCTGTACTGGTGCAGCACCTTACAAATGTTAGGGTTACTTGTGATGGAGCCTGTCTGAACTGTGCAACACTTCACTGCACAGTGTGAGTGATCTTTCAGTGGCATTTGATGGGACATGATCCAGATTCCTGCCCTATGCCCTGCAGGCAGTGCAGCAGAGTACTGGAAAATGCACCTAGCAGAACTACAAAACTTGACATTCGTTGCACCTATTGCCCCATTATTGATACTTACCCTGTGCTTGTGGTAGTTCCTTGTGTGCTACACTGTCTTGTCTGGCGACTCCAGCCACCAACTCGACTGGGATGAGAGCTGCCACCTGTTCCTCCAGGGCATCCAGCTCCTTCTGGGGCTCTGGGATCCCTCCTCTAGTCTGTATTGCTGCCTTCAAAATCTTAGCTAGTTTCCCCTTTGTCCACCGCTTATGATCGTGCTAGCAAAATAATCTGGAAATTTTTGCAATCGGTAATGGACCTTTCGCTTGTCCCACACTGTTGACTTTCTCTACGATGGTCTGCCAAAAAGCCTCTTTCTTCCCTGGTGGCAATTTAGAGGTGAGAAAGAGCTGATGTTGGTGCTCTATCACCTCAGTGACTAAGATGCATTTTTATCATCACTGAAGTTAACCTTCCTCTTCCCTTGTGAGCCTGTCCATCTGGACGTCCTGGCTGGTGTGGGGTTGTTGTCTTTGCTGCTACTGCCTGCTGCCTGGTCCATTGCTGCCTCCTGGGAAGTGTACCATATTTTTAAATACAAAGCACCATTGTTTAAGAAAAATTCAGAGCATTATCCACTCAAAAGTGAAGCAGGGATGATTTGCATCACTGTAGATGCTGCAAGTCAGCCTGTGTCACTTTTGAAACAGTTGCATCAGATTTCCCCATGACATGGTGCACAAGGGCGCACCAGTTTTTTTTACGCTAGCAGGATCATTATGCCATTGTGTACCGTATTGTAAATGTGATGCATCTGTGGCCTACGATTCTGCCGTATCATGGTGCATGTTTTTGGATGTATCGCTGCTGCAATGTAGCGATGTCCAATTTCTTGTAAATACGGCCCAGAGATGGAAGTGTGATTTCCTACTGCCATGCCTCCTGTTTGCCTGCAGGAAATTCCTGCAGACAGGGTAAGGCTTTTTGGCCAGTTGAGCTTCTGTATGGCCACCCAGGTAGAGGTGCTTTATATCTTGTAAGAGAAGGGTGAAAAAAATCTCGCTGAAGCCCAAGCAAAACATTATGGATTATGTAATGGGCCTAAGAGATATGATGGCTCAGTACATGAAAAATGCTAACAAGGATCTTGAGGACAGTCAGGAATTGAAAAAGCAGTGGTATTATAAGTAAGCTGAGTACTTCTCAGGTCAGAAAGTGTAGGCAGTGGAGCCCTTTAAGACATGTGGACTGGGCAGTACACTGTACTGAATATGTTGGATGAGATTTCCTACCTGGTTGATTTAGGCATCCCCGGGCTCCTCCACAGCCATTCATGCGAACCACCAGAAACCCCTCTTTGACATTGCGGACATAACAATGTTGATGGTGACAGATGGAGAAGAGGAAGATAAGTGCGTGCCCCTTTTAGACCTTCTATCCCACAACTCAAATGCTGATTCAACTGGAGGAGTTGTACTACCCCATACACTGACGATACAGCAGCAGAGGCACTGTTTCCCCTTGTTGGGCCAGTGTGCTGACCTGTTCTCATTGACATCTGGTCTAACCCAGTGTTGTGTCCACGTCAATGACACTGGTGATAGCTTACCTATCAAGAAGGTACCCCACCTGCTGGAACCCTGCTTGGCTACAGGTTTTAGCCTTTCCCACTTGGTAAATGTTTTACTTTCAAAAACGTGGTTGGGGCCTGATTTAGAGATGGCTGAACAGTTACTCTGTCACAAATGAAATGGATATCCCATCCGCCTCATTAGAAGTGCATTATATTCTACTGTGCTTGTAATGCGATGGATGGGATTTTTGCCACGTTAATAAATGTGGTGCTGTACACAAATGTAAAGTTTTATCAGCAACTCTGCATGTTCTTCAGCCTTTATACACTAAAAAAGGCATAGGGAAATAACCAAAAGTCACAAACACTGACTATACAGAATAGCTGTTACAGCTCCTGTAATAGTGGCCCTTTACTTTTCGCTCCACTGATACAATGGAAGAAGAAATGGAACACCACCTTTCAGTGCTGGAATAGCAAGAGAATCCTCTCCTTTTCTCACTATAGAAGAAAAAAGGCATTCTGATATTTTCTTGACATGATTTGATGATTTTCAGTGATATGTCCCAAAATTCATATTTAAAACTCATTAGGACACTGCCAAGTGTATAAGGTGTACGCAAACAAATATCAGCCAGTTCTGAAAGAACATATGAATGGAGTACATGGTTTTTACACTTTGGAATTTGAATTGGGAATCCATCATAACTCTTGGGTCATGTTCAGAAAAAGAAAACTCTAGCACCTGTTCAGTATTCTGTGGCTATGCAACTCAAATATCAACTAAATATTAAAAAATACACCAGTAAAACGCCCTATTATTGCCTGTAGCAGCGAAGGCTTTTCAATCAGTCCACTAAAACGTGTGCTGCAAAATCTTTTAACAGAGTTTTCCAGAACTTTCTTGTAGGAAACACCTCCTCTCTCTCCAAACACCCTTAGAGTAGGTTGCAGTCAATCGCTCAGTGCAGTGTGGCGCTACAAGGCTGCCATGGCTTCCCAGTCATTCCTAACAGTCAATCGTAATTTAGGGGTTAAAATTTCGGGACTGTTGGACCTGGCCCTTCTACAGGGTCATTCCCTAAAGGTTTTGCCTTCTCTTCCTTATTTTTCTGACCCTTGTTGGCTGACCCTATGACTCTGGGCACCTTACCTCTGCTAAGGAGTGCTAAAGTGCATGTGCTCTCCCTTGTAAACTTGGTATGACTGGCTTGTACATAATTGGCATATTTTATTTACCTATAAGTCCCTTTTAAAGTGGTATCTCTATACCCAGGGCCTGTAAATTAAATTCTACTAGTGGGCCTGAAGCGCTGCTTGCGCCACCCACTGACGTAGCCTTTCAAACCTGCCTCAGGCATGCTAGCGCAGGGCCTGTGCGTGGAGTTTTCTGCCACAGGGGCCTGGCATCTAAATGTACTTGTCAGGCCCAAAACTCAATTTTTACTATATGTAAGTCACCCCTAAGGTAGGCTGAGCTAGCCCTATGGGCAGGGTGCTATGTATGTAGAAGGCAGGACATGTGCCAAGTAGCGTGGCCTATCCTGGTAGTGACAAACAGTCTATTTGGTTTCTCACTGCTGTGAGTGCTGCCTTCTCAGAGGATTGCATTGGAAATGCCCTGACTTAGGTGTAGGGGGTATTATCTGATTTATGAGTGGTAGCGTAGGCATGTTTGGTATGGTTGTAATGCTAGTGAGAAATGCTGTCTACTGGTGTAGGTGGATTTTTTACTATCACAAAAATGCCACTTCTAGAAAGTGAGCATTTCTTTGTGCTTATGACTCTGGTGTTTTGCAGCTTGACTCCAATCCACATCTGGGCAGAGTGACAGTTGGGCTTTGTGCATACTTTTCAGACAGCCTGTACACAGGGACGGTGGATGTGTCACAGAGGTGCATCTACATACTAAATAGTCTTTCTGGGCTGAGAGAAGGGAGAGGCAGGGCACACCTGCATTTGTAAAGGCTGTGCCCTGGACTCACACAATAGGGTCGTTTACCCCCAACTGATGTTTGGAGCCTATGCTGGAGGAGAGAGGGGGCACTCCCAGAACCAGTTGGAACTGGTTGGAACCTCCTCTCCCCTCTCTTTGTGAAACACACTGTAAACTGAGTGTAAGTACAGGGGATTTTTCCCCACAATTTAGACATGAATAGACATTCTTGGGACTCCAGAGAGTCTTCTGGAACTGGACACAGGACGCTGCTGAATGGACTCACCAGGACCCACCTTGGACTGCTGCTGCTGTGCTGACCTGTGAACTGCCTGGTCACTAGGAGGAACTGCCACCATCTGCATCCCTTGTGCTGGCCTGTTGTTGGGCCTGCTAGCCCTGTGCTTCCGTCCCCACTGCTGTCTCCAGGGGCTGGGTGCCGAGGCCCCTGACTCCTGCAACTGTCCAAAATACGAGGAGTGCTGTCTCTTTAGATTTATAGAGCTGGGAAAGCACTTCTTTGTGCTCCCCCCTGCGCCTCTAAGTGCATTTGCCGGAAAGGAGATACACCGCCACAACCCGCGCTCATTGGAGATACGCCAGCGCTCGTCAGCACTTTTCCGATGCCAAGAATCACTGCCATGACCCGGACGCTATTGATTTCTGAAATTCACCAGAGATGCGCTGCCCCTAGGGCCCTCTGGGGCACCAACAGGTTGAAGAAAGGAGCAAGCATGGTCCTATCATGCCCCCGGGGCGAAGCACACTCTGAGGAGCACCCTTGGGGCACAAACAGGCATCCACTCTGCTGCCTGCTTACTGCTGCGGCCTGGGCGGGTGGGGAAAGGAAGCCTCATCGGAGGTTCCTCGCCCCTCCTGGCCACTCGCTGTGCTGTTGAACGAGCAGGGGGAACTGAAGCCTTATTGAAGGCTCCCCCCTGCCCCTGGGAGCGCTTCCTTTTGGACCCAATCGTTTTTGTGCTTCGCCCCTCCCCTGGAGGGCCAGTTGAGGCCCAGGGGGGAGCACCTTTGCGATCGCAGGCCCCAGGAGGGGCCGATATTAAAATAGGAAGGGGTGCGTACCACCTCTCTCCCCCAGGATTGACACATGGCCCCCGTTTTTGTGCATAGGAGCGCCGGGGCCCCCATAGTTATCTTCTTGGCACTAGAAGTGCTTTTCATCATAAAACAGATACTTTCCCAAAGACAGATACTGTCCCTAAATGTTTCTCATATGGATTGATGTGTTAACCTGTATCCTTGATGTACTACATATAGGTTCTGCTGTTCCTTGTATGGGCATGATAGGATAATATGTTTCTATGACTTTCCATAGGTTTTTATAATGCTCATAGTATAGGCATTTATTATATTTCCGTGACAAGTGCATTTCTTTAATGTATTTCTTGACTACTGCTTATGTTGCAGAATTCTGAGTACTTGTGTGATCTAATGTGACTACTGCTTATTTTTGCAGGGTATCAATAGTCTGTGTAACATTCTGACAACTGCTAAGGTAGCAGGATATTACTGACATGTAATGTTTGGACTAATTATGTTTTGTGCAATACGGTTTATTTTTACATAGCTCAGTGTTGTGTTTACTTTGTGGAGTATATATTGTGTCAAGTGTGTTGTGTGTGTTGTGCAAATGCTTTACACATTGACTCCGGGTTAGGCCTGACTGCTCGTGCCAATCTACCAAGGGGGTGAGCAGGGGTTATCTTGGACGTGTAACTCGCTTGCCCTGACTAGAGTGGGTAGGTTCTGTCTGGCTTAGGTGCATGCCCTAGCCAACCAGAAACCCCATTTCTAACCTGGACCTATTACAATTTGGGCCTCTGTTTTCTTTAATTGTTCCATTCTTGTCAATATTATTTTTTATGTTTTAATCAGATTTCAATGTGCCTTGTGTTTCATCTAGAAATAGCATGACGCTCAGAAACAGAAACAAACATTTTAACTTAAACCATACACATTGTAAACGTTCACCGGTATAGTCAGTACTTTCATTGAGATTCCAGGAACAAGAGTCCCATCACATTACAGCAGAATGCTTCATTTGCCATTTCAGTATAGATTTAAATGAGATTTTGATCTATAAAAGTAAATCCTTACTGACAGTACTGGTTCTTAAAGATTCGTGTGAACCTAAAAGGAAAAACAATTTGTTGTTAAAAAGTATTTTGGATTGTTAAACATCATTGATAAAGTATCTTCGGTAAATACTGGACAACAGGAAGCTAAAGTTCACACAACACTAATCTAAAAAAGATGTTCAAGTGATTTTGGGGGATTCGTATTTGTTTGTAATTTTTCATCACACGTTTTGGAAAATGAACCAAACTGTTTGTAATAAAGACGTTTGTTTCAATTTTCTTTTTGAGAAAATGAGGGGCTGATTTAACCTCTTAGCTGCTGGGCCTTTCCCCCCCCCCCCCCAGTGCTGAGCCCTTTTTTGGCTATTTGGGGTAGTTCGCGCTTAGGCCTTCATAACTTTTTGTCCACATAAGCTATCCACGCCAAATTTGCGTCCTTTTTTTCCAACATCCTAGGGATTCTAATGGTACCCAGAGTTTGTGGTTTCCCCTGGAGGAGACCAAGAAAATAGCCAAAATACAGTGAAAATTTCGTTTTTTCCAACAAAAAGGGAAAAAAGGGCTGCCGAAGAAGGCTTGTGGTTTTTTCCCTGAAAATACCATCAACAAAGGGGTTCTGGTGCTGAAATCACTATCTTCCCACCTTTCAGTAACGGGCAGACTTGAATCAGAAAACCACATTTTTCAACACAAATTTGGCATTTTACTGGGACACACCCCATTTTTACTATTTTTGGTGCTTTCAGCCTCCTTCCAGTTAGTGATAGGAATGGGTGTGAAACCAATGCTGGATCCCAGAGAGCTAAACACTTCTGAAAACTAGACAAAATTCTGAATTCAGCAAGGGGGTCATTGTGTAGTAATATTGAAATTGAGCTGAAAACAACTGCCATTTTTTAAAATGTTTTACTCTGTAACTTTTTCCTGCGATGTCAGATTTCTGAAAGCAATATACCGTTTTGTCTGCTGGACTCTTCTGGTTGCGGGGATATAAAGGGCTTGTAGGTTCATCAAGAACCCTAGGTACCCAGAGCCAATAAATGAGCTGCACCCTGCAGTTGGTTTTCATTCTATACTGGGTATACAGCAATTCATTTGCTGAAATATGAAGAGTGAAAAAGAGGTATCAAGAAAACCTTTGCATTTACAAAATGGCATCAAGATAAGGTTTTGAGGAGCAGTGGTTATTTGCACATCTCTGAATTCCGAGGTGCCCATACTAGCATGTGAATTGCAGGGCATTTCTCAAATAGACGTCTTTTTTACACACTCTCTTATATTTGGAAGGAAAAAATGTAGAGAAAGATAAGGGGCAATAACACTTGTTTTGCTATTCTATGTTCCCCCAAGTCTCCCGATAAAAATGATACCTCACTTGTGTGGATAGGCCTAGTGCACGCAACAGGAAATGCCCCAAAACACAACGTGGACACATCCCATTTTTTGATAGAAAACACAGCTGTTTTTTCCAAAGTGCCTACCTGTAGATTTTGGCCTCTAGCTTAGCTGGCACATAGTGAAATCTACCAAACATGTGCATTTTTGAAAACTAGAGACCTAGGGGAATCCAAGATGGGGTGACTTGTGGGGCTCTGACCAGGTTATGTTACCCAGAATCCTTTGCAAACCTCAAAAAGTGGCTAAAAAAAAAGTTTTCCTCACATTTCGGTGACAGAAAGTTCTGGAATCTGAGAGGAGCCACAAATTTCCTTCCACCCAGCATTCCCCCAAGTCTCCCGATAAAAATTATACCTCACTTGTGTGGGTAGGCCTAGCGCCCGCGACAGGAAATGCCCCAAAACACAACGTGGACACATCCCATTTTTTGATAGAAAACACAGCTGTTTTTTCCAAAGTGCCTACCTGTAGATTTTGGCCTCTAGCTCATCCGGCACATAGTGAAACCTACCAAACATGTGCATTTTTGAAAACTAGAGACCGAGGGGAATCCAAGATGGGGTGACTTGTGGGGCTCTGACCAGGTTATGTTACCCAGAATCCTTTGCAAACCTCAAAAAATGGCTAAAAAAAAAAGTTTTCCTCACATTTCGGTGACAGAAAGTTCTGGAATCTGAGAGGAGCCACAAATTTCCTTCCACCAAGCATTCCCCCAAGTCTCCCGATAAAAATGATACCTCACTTGTGTGGGTAGGCCTAGCGCCCGCAACAGGAAATGCCCCAAAACACAACGTGGACACATCCCATTTTTTGACAAAATACAGAGCTGTTTTTTGCAAAGTGCCTACCTGTAGATTTTGGCCTCTAGCTCAGCCGGCACATAGGGAAACCTACCAAACCTGTGCATTTTTGAAAACTAGAGACCTAGGGGAATACAAGATGGGGTGACTTGTGGGGATCTGACCAGGTTCTGTTACCCAGAATCCTTTGCAAACCTCAAAAGTGGCTAAAAAAACAAGTTTTCCTCACATTTCGGTGACAGAAAGTTCTGGAATCTGAGAGGAGCCACAAATTTCCTTCCACCCTGCGTTCCCCCAAGTCTCCCGATAAAAATGATACCTCACTTGTGTGGGTAGGCCTAGCGCCTGCGACAGGAAATGCCCCAAAACACAACGTGGACACATCCCATTTTTTGAAAAAATACAGAGCTGTTTTTTGCAAAGTGCCTACCTGCAGATTTTGGCCTCTAGCTCAGCCGGCACATAGGGAAACCTACCAAACCTGTGCATTTTTGAAAACTAGAGACCTAGGGGAATCCAAGATGGGGTGACTTGTGGGGCTCTGACCAGGTTCTGTTACCCAGAATCCTTTGCAAACCTCAAAAAGTGGCTAAAACAAAAAGTTTTCCTCACATTTCGGTGACAGAAAGTTCTGGAATCTGAGAGGAGCCACAAATTTCCTTCCACCCAGCGTTCCCCCAAGTCTCCCGATAAATATGATACCTCACTTGTGTGGTTAGGCCTGGTGCCCGCGACAGGAATAGATCACACAACGGTCAATGTTGGTCCTTACGTGAGGCAGCTGTTGACCCTGGGGTGATCCATTCCTGACACAGGCACTAGGTGTAGGCACTCAAGTGGGGTAGTGTTTTTATCAGGACAGGTGAGGAGTCACTGGGTGGTAGGAATGTTGTGGATCCCAGAATATTCCTGTAGTTTGTGTGACAGAAATGCGAGAAAAAGTGAGTTTTTTTTCAACATTTCAGCTTTGCAGGGTATTCTGGGTAAGAAAACTTTGGGGAATCCACACAAGTCACACCTCTGTGGACTCCCCCGAATGTCTAGTTTCCAGAAATGTTTGGGTTTAGTGTGTTTCTCTATATGGCCGCCGAATCCAGGACCAAAAACACAGATGCCTGCCTTACAAAACCAGTTTGTTTTGCCATAGATAATTTTGGTGTCTCCACAATATGATTTGGGTGGTGGAATTTGGGGCTGAACTAAATTGGGGAGCTCCCAAGAGAGCACTCTCTCTCTCTCTCTCTCTCTGCTTGCCGCCACATTCACCTGCTCTCTGGGTTGGTCTAACCCACTATTACCCAGTTGCACGAACAGCTTGCGAAGGGACAGCAGGACTGTCCTCATCACCTCCCTCATAATGTACTGGAAGAGGAGTTATCGAATGGGACTCCTCTGACTGAAAAATCACTCCCAGAGTCTGCGCCATTGTCCTATCCCTCAGATGCTGTCCAGTATCTGATGTCTCAGTCTCTGATCCTATGTCACTATGTCAGAGCGGTCCTCTATAACCCGAGTGCAGGCAGCAGTCATCCATCAAGATGCCATCTCTGCTATTGGCTAAACTGTTGACTAAAACACTAGCCTACGTAGACAGTCACAAAATCGATGGTGTGTGTGAGATACGTGCAACAGTAGAGGCCACCTTACCTGCGCTTCTTCCGTCAATCAGCACGTACTTTCAAGACACTCAAAAAACACCTTGTCACATACCATTCGTCACAGTCTTTAGCACCTCCTGCGCCCAGTCCAACAATCATTATTGGTGCTCCCACTCCCTCCTCCTCGGATTCCCTCATTACCACCCAGCAAAAGTGCCCTTCATCTCTCCATAGCCGCCTTCCACCCCGCACATACATTTCATTGGTATTATAGCGCAGGTAATGGCTGACTTTACTAATGTACTCAGCTATTTACATAAAATACAGATTTGCTCTTTGCAGTAGGCATATAAACCTTCTGCACTTCTTTATGGCACTAAAACTGCCACTAGACAAGTCAGACCCTTTTCCCCCCAAGGGAAACCACACACATATTGACAAAAGTGATATATATATGACAGCCAACCACCTGGAACTCAACTCAATAAATGAGCTGCACCCTGCAGTTGGTTTTCATTCTATACTGGGTATACAGCAATTCATTTGCTGAAATATGAAGAGTGAAAAAGTGGTATCAAGAAAACCTTTGCATTTCCAAAATGGGATCAAGATAAGGTTTTGAGGAGCAGTGGTTATTTGCACATCTCTGAATTCCGAGGTGCCCATACTAGCATGTGAATTGCAGGGCATTTCTCAAATAGATGTCTTTTTTACACACTCTCTTATATTTGGAAGGAAAAAATGTAGAGAAAGATAAGGGGCAATAACACTTGTTTTGCTATTCTATGTTCCCCCAAGTCTCCCGATAAAAATGATACCTCACTTGTGTGGGTAGGCCTAGCGCCCGCGACAGGAAATGCCCCAAAACACAACGTGGACACATCCCATTTTTTGAAAAAATACAGAGCTGTTTTTTGCCAAGTGCCTACCTGTAGATTTTGGCCTCTAGCTCAGCCGGCACATAGGGAAACCTAACAAACCTATGCATTTTTGAAAACTAGAGACCTAGGGGAATCCAAGATGGGGTGACTTGTGGGGCTCTGACCAGGTTCTGTTACCCAGAATCCTTTGCAAACCTCAAAAAGTGGCTAAAAAAAATGTTTTCCTCACATTTCGGTGACAGAAAGTTCTGGAATCTGAGAGGAGCCACAAATTTCCTTCCACCCAGCGTTCCCCCAAGTCTCCCGATAAATATGATACCTCACTTGTGTGGTTAGGCCTGGTGCCCGCGACAGGAATAGATCACACAACGGTCAATGTTGGTCCTTACGTGAGGCAGCTGTTGACCCTGGGGTGATCCATTCCTGACACAGGCACTAGGTGTAGGCACTCAAGTGGGGTAGTGTTTTTATCAGGACAGGTGAGGAGTCACTGGGTGGTAGGAATGTTGTGGATCCCAGCATATTCCTGTAGTTTGTGTGACAGAAATGCGAGAACAATTGAGTTTTTTTTCAACATTTCAGCTTTGCAGGGTATTCTGGGTAAGAAAACTTTGGGGAATCCACACAAGTCACACCTCTGTGGACTCCCCCGAATGTCTAGTTTCCAGAAATGTTTGGGTTTAGTGTGTTTCTCTATATGGCCGCCGAATCCAGGACCAAAAACACAGGTTATTGCCTTACAAAACAAGTTTGTTTTGCCATAGATAATTTTGGTGTCTCCACAATATGATTTGGGTGGTGGAATTTGGGGCTGAACTATATTGGGGAGCTCCCAAGAGAGCACTCTCTCTCTCTCTGCTTGCCGCCGCATTCACCTGCTCTCTGGGTTGGGCTAACCCACTATTACCCTGTTGCACGAACAGCTTGCGAAGGGACAGCAGGACTGTCCTCATCACCTCCCTCATAATGTACTGGAAGAGGAGTTATCGAATGGGACTCCTCTGACTGAAAAATCACTCCCAGAGTCTGCGCCATTGTCCTATCCCTCAGATGCTGTCCAGTATCTGATGTCTCAGTCTCTGATCCTATGTCAGAGCGGTCCTCTATAACCCGAGTGCAGGCGGCAGTCATCCATCAAGATGCCATCTCTGCTATTGGCTAAACTGTTGCTCTAAAACACTAGCCTACGTAGACAGTCACAAAATCGATGGTGTGTGTGAGATACGTGCAACAGTAGAGGCCACCTTACCTGCGCTTCTTCCCTCAAACAGCACGTACTTTCAAGACACTCAAAAATCACCTTGTCACATACCATTCGTCACAGTCTTTAGCACCTCCTGCGCCCAGTCCAACAATCATTATTGGTGCTCCCACTCCCTCCTCCTCGGATTCCCTCATTACCACCAGGCAAAAGTGCCCTTCATCTCTCCATAGCCGCCCTCCACCCCTCACATACATTTCATTGGTATTATAGCGCAGGTAATGGTTGACTTTACTAATGTACTCAGCTATTTACATAAAATACAGATTTGCTCTTTGCAGTAGGCATATAAACCTTCTGCACTTCTTTATGGCACTAAAACTGCCACTAGACAAGTCTGACTCTTTTCCCCCAGGGAAACCACATTCATATTGACAAAAGTGATATATATATGACTGCCAACCACCTGGAACTCAACTGAAGCAAAACCGAAATAATCCTCTTTGGCCCACACAAAAACACCTGGGACCCCTCATGGTGGCCCACCACGCTAGGCCCTGCACCCACCCCTGCCAACCACGCACGCAACCTCAGCATCATCCTAGACTCCTCCCTCTCGATGACCCAACAAATCAACGCTCTCACCTCCTCATGCTTCAACACACTCCGTATACTGAAAAAAACATTCAAATGGATCCCCACAGAGACCAGAAAAACTGTCACTCACGCACTCATCAGCAGCAGGCTTGATTACGGAAACGCCCTCTACGCCGGCACCACTCTAAAACTCAAGCGCAAACTACACGCATCCAGAACTCAGCAGCACGACTCATCCTCGACCTCCCCCGACACGAACACATCTCTCCACACCTCAAATCCCTCCACTGGCTCCCCATTGACAAAAGGATCACCTTCAAGATCCTCATCCTCGCACACAAATCACTCCACAACACAGGCCCTGCCTACCTCAACGAGAGTCACCTTCCACACCCCCACACGAAACGTCCGCTCAGCTGACCTCTCTCTCGCCTCTGTCCCCCGCATCAAACACACCACCACCGGGGGCAGATCCTTCTCCTACCTTGCACCCAAAACCTGGAACGCCCTCCCAACCCACCTTCGCAAGACCCAAAACCTACTTCTTTTCAGGAAGGGCCTCAAAACCTTGCTTTTCGAACAGTGAACCTCCCAGCCCCTTTCCCTCCCCCCATCCCCCCAGCGCCTTGAGACCCTCACGGGTGAGTAGCGCGCTTTATAAATCTCTTTGATTGATTGATTGATATATATAGATCTACCTCTATATATATATCTATCTACATAGATATATCTATAGATATATCCATGTACATAGATATATCTATCTACATAGATATATATATATAGATCTATATATAGATCTATTTTTTTTAGTTGTTGTATGGTTTCCTTGGGGGCCAAAATGGCCCCCAGGGAAACCCTACAACATCTAAAAAATATATTGCCCCCACAGGGGGTCGCCCTGCCCACGGGCGACCCCCTGTCCTTTTATTTTTATTTTTGGAGAATTTTTTTTTTATAAAAAATATGCCCCCGGGGGGGGCGGCCCATTTTCAGAGGGGGCCGACCCCCCCAAGTGAAATCCCTGGCGTCTAGTGGTGTTTCCTGGCCCCCGATTGGGGGCCAGTAAACAGTTTCAGAAGGCCTGGTAAGAAAGGGGAGAGTCTCCCCTCCGCTGACGTCACAAAGGGGCGGGTGGGGGGGGGAGACATGGAAGCTTCCGTGTCTCCCGGGAAAAGAAAAAAAAAAAAATCCTCCCTGGTGTCGGCCACTGGTCGTGACCCGCACCAGGGAGGTAGTGCGGGCCTCGGCCAGTGGCCGTCGCCCGCATTTAAGGGGTTAAGAGCCCATAGAGCCTCCTTGCGCCACATCAGCATCATTTTTTGCACACTAATGTTGACCCACGAGGCCAAAATCGCTGCACCAAATTTACAAAGTGGCACAAAGCATGCATTGCACCACTTTGTAACCCTTTGCACTACATTATTCCTGCGCCAGGCATAATGTATGCAAAGGGGGCATTTCTCTGTTGGGGGGAGTGAAAAAATGGCGGAAATAAATCTAGGAGATTTTTTTGTGTCATTTTTTTTTCACTTTTAACGACTGCTCAGAGCAGGCATTACAAGGAGGCACGCCATTGTTTTCAAGGGGCTCAATGGGCTTTGCAAGATTAGCGTCAACATTATTAATGTTAATCCTGCAAAGCTCTGAGCTAGCATGAACATTTCTGAAGCTAGTTCCCCTAACTACCACCATGGGGTGCCATATCTTAGATACAGCGCACACATGGTGGCATAAGGTGGGTGCTAAGGGGTGCAAGAAAAGTGGGGCTACAGCGCCACTTTTCTTAAATCAGGGCCAGAGTCTTTTTGCTGATTGTACATGACCAAATCATTATTTGACGAACCTATATTTTCGTAGGTTAACATTATACATTTGGTCATAGAAATGGTTTGTTAATGGGCTGAGTATGCAAAGCCACCATAAACCTTGGTATAAAAAAATCTCCATGAAGGGAGATCGACACACATGATATTTTGGTACCTACTCCGTACCTTTTAGCATTTAGTTTTAGCTGGTGCTAAAGTGATAAACATAATTCCTCGAATAAGCATGATTATTGCCAGACTTGCAAGGTGTGCAACATTAGTACTGCACAGAAAAAGATTTTGCTACTTTACGTCAATTGAGCCCGATTCTAAATCAGGTTTAACTATTTTTGCACTGTAATGCAAAATCAACAGTAACTGTGATGTTACACTCTGTTACATTACATTACATTACCTTGTGTTACTGACGTTTGTATAGCACACAATTTGCCACTTCCATGTTACCCGAATGCTTTTGATAGTCATGAGTTAACTTTCCAAAGATTCAGACATTTTCAGCTGAGATGGCATCTGATTTGTTTTTTGATGTAAGTGCTATCAATAGTATGAATTGGAGAGTTTTAGACCTGGAATCCTTGACGTGGTCTCCCGTGTCTTTTTTTGCCTGTGTTCTGGACTCTGTTTTTGTTGGTTTTGGAAAGCTGGTCACTTTACCACTGCTGACCAGTGCTAAAGGGCAAGTGCTCCCTGTGTAAATTCTGTGTGTATTTGCCATTTCCATGATTGCCATATTTGATTTACGAGTAAGTCCCTAGTGAAATACACTAGAGGTGCCCAGGGCCTGTAAATCAAATACTACTAGTGGGCCTTCAGCACTGGTTGTGCCACACACATGAATTGATGTGGAAACAAGTCTCAGACTTGCCATTGCAGTGTCTCTGTGTACAGTATTAAATTGCCAATTTGACCACTTAGTAGGCCCAAACCTTCCTTTTTTATACATGTAAGGCACCCCTAAGTTAGTGCTGGTGTGTTTTTACATGTTCTAACAGTGAAATACTGCCAAATTCGATTTTCACTGTTGCAAGGCCTATCTATCTCATAGGTTACCATGGGGCTGCCTTTAAATATGTTTAAGTGCAGTTTCTCTTTGGGAGCAGATAGAGAAGTGGAGTTTGGGGTCTCTGAACTCACAATTTAAAAATACAAATATTGGTAAAGTTGTTTTTTAAATTGTCAGTTTGAAAGTTCCACTTTTAGAAAGTGGGCATTTTCTTGCTTAAACCATTCTGTGAATCTGCTTGCTTGTGTATTCCCGGTCTTGGTCAGACTGACAGTTGGGCTGTTTGTGAATCTCCACTAGATAGTGACACAAAGGGAGCTGGGGTGTAGCCTTCATATCCTGATGGGCCATATGGGCTAGAGTGGAGGGAGGAGCGGTCACTTACACCTGAAAGGGCTGTGCCTGCCCTCACACAATGTAGTCCCCAACCCCCTGATGTGTCTGGAACCAGGCCTGGGCAAAGCAGGATCTTGTGAACAACAGATACTTTCCTTTAAAGTTTGCCTACTTCAAAGGCAGTAAGGGGTATTGTAGGAGGCTGGCCTGGCTTATAGTGTGTACCTTGTGGTACTTACACCTTGTGTCAGGTCCAGTTATCCCTTATTAGTAGATTAGAGGTATTCTAGCAGCTTAGGCAAAGCTCCTACTATTCCACATATATTATTTAGCACTATATCATAAGAGAACACAATACTCAAAGTTACTAAAATAAAGGTACTTCATTTTAGTGACAATATGCCAAAAGTATGTCCGAGGATATACTCCCTTAGGAGGTAAGTAATATACACAACATATACACACACAAACCAAAATCAGGTAAGTAACTGTTAGAAAACTAGTGCAAACAATGTAGAATCACAATAGAATGCAATAGGGAGAAATAGACCTAGGGGCAACACACACCATATACTCCAAAAGTGGAATGCGAGCCACAAATTGACCCCAGGCCTAGTGTATTGTGTAGAGGGTCGGTGGGAGTGTAAGAAAACACTAAGGGTGTCCAAGATACCCCACCTCAAGACCCTGAAAAGTAGGAGTAAAATTACCCTACTACCCCAGAAAGACACTTTCCACACACTTAAAATTATGCATCACGCTGTATATGTTGTGAACCTCTGAAGGTTAGGTGACCATAGGGGAATGATGCCCAAAATATTTAGAAAGTTGACATCCCTTCCGGTACTTACCTTTGTAAATTGTATTGCTTGCTGAGCATTAGCACTTATGGCAGGTGTCAGAACTATATATCACAATATGGCGCCTTTGCAAAGCAGTCACTGTGACACGGGTAAGTACCATGCCAGTTGCTACAATGCAGCTAAATACAAGGGGGCAAATTTATGAAAAGTTGTGCTAAACCTAGTGCAGTGCCACTTTCCTTACACCCCTTAGCGCCCCCCCATGCTACCATGTGTGCGCCATATTTAATATACGGCGCACCATGGCTGTAGTTAGGGAACTAGCATCAGAATTTCTGATGCTAGTTCAGACATTTGCAGGATTAACGTGAAAACTTTGACACTAATCCTGCAAAGCCCATTGTAAACAATGGTGTGCCTCCTTTTAACGCTTGCTCTGAGCAGGCATTAAAAGTGCAGAAAAAAATGATGTAAAGAAATCTTTTAGATTTCTTTACACCTTTTTTTTAGCCCCCTTAACAGGGGGAAGCACCCCCTTTCAATACAATTATGCCAGGTGCAGGTTTACAAAGTGGTGCAATGCATGCATTCTGCCACTTTGTCAATTTGGCGCATCGATTTTGGCTTCATTGGGCCATTTTAGTAGAACAAAAATGACACTATTGTGGCACAAAGAGGCATGAGGGACTCTTAAATCTGCCCCAAGGGGTTTTATGGAGGTTTACAACACAGTACTCTACCCCAAAGGTAAGTATTTTTTAAATAGTTTTAAGCAACACAGCGTTCGGTTTAGAAATATTTATTTTGTATTGTTTTAGAGTTATGACAAGTAAGATATGGTAGAA
This sequence comes from Pleurodeles waltl, assembly GCF_031143425.1. Taxonomy (NCBI): domain Eukaryota; kingdom Metazoa; phylum Chordata; class Amphibia; order Caudata; family Salamandridae; genus Pleurodeles; species Pleurodeles waltl. The sequence goes on from NC_090437.1 coordinate 424,138,915, forward strand.
GGTTTTTTTTTTTAGGGTTTAGGGATAACTAGTTTTATTATGTTGTAAGGGGCTTTAAGGGTGCAGGGTTGAGAATGTTTAAGAGGTAGTAAAGAATGTTTATCGTTCAGATGTGTGCAGTGTATAGGGTTAGTAAGGTGTTTTTAGGATTCAGGGATGGGTATTATATAGAGGTACTAAGAGGTGGTGTGAAAAATTGGGTTGTTGGTTGACTGGAGTGCAAACGCTGGTCAAGCAACAGCCACAATCCCTTGCAGGGTGAACCACAAAATGTCACTAAATTAACCTGTACTTAACCCTTGGGAGCTTGGCTTAAAAAGCATGCATGCTTAACTTAGAGGCAATGTGTAAAGTATTTATGCAGGACACAAACAGTAAGAAAATGGAAAGACTATACACACCAAGTTAGCAAAATAGAGTAAACATTAAAACATTATTTGACACCAAAATAACAAAAATCTAATCACTAGAAATGAAGTTATGAATTTTTTAAGTTTTTCATTTAAAATTAGCACCTTAAAGATCAAAGCGCCAACCGCGGACACCTAGTTGTGCGAGACCGCATTAAAGTAAAAAATATGACTGACCACAATGGAGCGCTATTTGTGAATTGGACCCAGTCGCAGATTACCTTCAGACTTAGAAGAGATTTTGAGAAAGGGGTTCAGAGAAGGTAAGGTTCAGTGGAGCAAGGTTACAGGAGGTGTCAACGGCGGAAGCGTCAGCATCGGATAGCCTTGGGTTGAAGCCACATTGAAGATTTCTACTTTCTGACTAAGGGTCTCATTATGACATTGGTGGTCTTTTGGCAAGACCGCCATTAGCGCGGTTACCAAAAAACCACCAGTGTTTGAGGTCCAAAGACCGCCTTATAATGACTCACCAATGGATATTCACCCATTGACAGGCAGAAATCTGACACCATCGGCCTGAGATGCGGTTCAACCACCAGCACTGGCACACTGCAAGGACTCCACCTGCCGTATTACAAGACGTAATATGACATGGTGGTCCTTGAACGGCAGTGCTGCCCTGGTAGTGGAACCACCAATACCAATCCCCTCCCGGGCAACCACCTCGCCCAGACAGGTAGGTGGACTGACCAAAAAGGGTGTGTGTGTGGTGTTTGCATGTGTGTGGTGTGTGCATGTATGTGTGTGTGTATCTGAATGGGTGTGCATGAGTGCCTGTGTGTGTATGTATGCATGCGTGGAGGATTTCAGTGTGTATGTATGCGTGTATGGAGGGTGTATGTCTGTGTATGTATGCACGCATGGAGGGTGTGGTAGTGTGTAACAATGCAGAGGTGGGGGTGCAGGTGTGTAAGTATGGGGAGGGGGTGGAGGTGTGTAAGTATGCAGAGGGGATGTGTAAATGTATGCAGACGGGTGAGGGTGCTTGTCTGTCTGTGTGCATGTGAGTAGGGTTGTTTGCATGGGTATTTTTCGGTCAGGTGGGGGTGTGTGTCAGGAAGTGTGTGGGTGAGTGGGGGTGCGTGTCTGCAGGTGTGTGGATGTGTGTGCCAGCAACAGAAATGGGGATTCTTGTCACACGGTGCATTTCAGGGAGGGTTTTCGTGACGGTGCGACCACCGTCTAAAGCCTGGGGGTTTGCGAGTCGTAATGCCACCGGCGGTCTTATGGTTGCTGCTGGGCCGGAGGCGCTCACCTCCGGCCCAGCAGTCCGACTGCCCTGGCAGTACTTGTGGCATTGTGGCGGTATGCCTTCGGACAAACCACCAATGTCATAAGACTGCCGGGCCCGCAGTGGTAAGACCGCCACCACGAGTGTGACAGTCTTAAGACTGCCACACTCATAATAAGGACCCTAGACTCTGAGATTGAAGTCAAAAATGTACAACGGGAGGAGGCAGAGAACTGCAGCTGAGGACAGTTCTATGAGGATGGATGCCACTTTGGCAAAGGATTGCTGAAAAGAGTATTGCTGCTGCAGAGAAGAACATAGTGGCGGCAAACTCATTCTGACTGATGATGCACCACTGGCAGATAGATGAGCAGGTTTGTCCCGGTATCCTCCTGCTTCTCAGAGCAGTTTTTAGCCAACATTCTTTAAGCTCCTACTTTTGGATTTTGGCTATCTGATCACTTGCAGTGCCACTTCCATGGGTCCTGGACTGGTGCGGCACCACTTGGAGGGTCAGGACTCACTCAGGCTGGGTTCATGTGTGGGTTCAAGGTGAAAGGAGCCTTTTGTGTCTCTGATGCTCAGATCAGAAGTCCATTAAACTAGCCCTTTGAAGTCACTTTGTTGGTCCTGGGTATAAGTTGCAAGTCCAGTTATTTTTCCCCAGATAGGAGAGCAGCACAACAGTCCCTCTTCCTGGTAGAGTATCCACAGATTCAGAAGTGTACTGAAGAGTTGGTGTCCGCGGTCCCCTTTTTATAACCTGGTGCACTCCTTCTGGAAGGTGGAGGAAGCTTCTAAACTGTGCCATTGAAGTGCATGGATTTCCAGACTCCTCTGCCATGCTGGCTGCTGTAACAGTGTGTAGGTGATAGGCCATTCGTATGAGGGGAGACCACTCCCTTTTCAGTTGCAACTGGAGCTGTGTTCAGCTCTGCCCCCTCATCCTGCCAGCAGATGGCCCACTAGGACACATCTAATTCCTCTATTATGTGACTGGGAGAAATTTACAAAGTCTAGCTGGCAGTTGAACCCATTCATGTGACCCAAGACAGGCTTCAGGCACAAACGGGCTACGGGTAGAAAAATGCCAACTTTTTAAAAGTGCCATTTTCAAAAAAAGAAATAAGAAATCTGACTTTACCATTAAATAGGGTTTTGCATTACAGTACAAAAGACACCAAACATGATAATGCCACATGCTTTCAAGGGGAACTTACAACTTAGTAGATCTAATAAGAAATCCTCAATGATGTCCATGGGGAGGGGTAGGACTCAAAGTAGTAAAAAACTAACGTAGTAGTTTTTTACTGCCAGGAAATGTAAAACTTAAAAGTGAATGCCCAACCTTTTAATTACACAGCATCCTGCCCTATGGGTTGCCTCGTTCCTACCTTGAGGGTGACATATGTAATAAAACGGGAGTTTAGGCTTGGTAAGGGGATTTTAATGCCAAGTCATTGTGGCAGTTTGAAACTGCATTCATGCTGCAGTGGCAGACCTGGGGCATGTTTGAAGGTGCTACTTAAGAGACTGGCACAATAAGTGCTACAAGCCTACTGGTAGCATTTAATTTACAGGCATTTAGTATATTCTATACCACTCTACAAGGGGCTTATGATGAACTTGATTATGGCAGATGGGCATAAACCAATATAATCATGTTGAGGGGAGTCAACACAAACACTTTAAGACTGATTAGCAGTCCTAACTCCAACAGAAATGAATTCAGCAAAAATGAAGAGAAAAAGGCAAAACGTTTAGAGGTAACCCTGCAGAGTGGACCAGGTCCAACAGATTGGTAATGTATAGATGTAGATAGGAGAGTTTTTGTGATGCTGCCACACTGCTCTTTAAATGTGGTGTGATAGATTCAAACGTGTTCCAAGGCATGTGTGAAACGAACCCAGATTTATAAATTTTTGATGCAGCACACTCCACAACAAGATTTACTGCACAGAGTGCACAAGGAAGGAAACACAGGACAAAGTTGTATCTACTAATATTAGTCCACTCCTGCTATCATCCATTGAACTGGCACTGTAATAACACAGCATTGCACCATGGTGCTGAGGTGCGTTTGAGCTCTCTATCTAGGATTTTTACTGGTAACATACATTTTCAGTAGAAATGTCTCTACCAAGACAAACTCAGAATCACCCCATGCTTTGTGTTTGTGATGTGCATTGCTACACACATGCAATGTCTCATTGTTTGAGCAATAAACACATTCCTTTTGTTTATGACTGATTTAGGTAGGTGTTATGTTTTGATGCCCCATCTATTCTGGTCATCAAAATAGATTAGGCTTTGCTTAAAAAACTATGAGCATTTGTGCGTGATCGCTCCAGTAATGCCTCCTTGTCAGAAAGTGATGCAAAATAGTGCTAAGTTTTTGCACTGAAACAAGACCACCTTTCCAGCACATAACAGTTCTTAGGCTGGATAGGTAATACCATGCACTGTTTTGACTCACTTCTTGTCAGTTTTCACCAGCTCAAAGCCTTAGTAAATATAGGCCCCCATACTTAGTCGTCAAGCAAGCACTTGCAACAGCAATATGCATGCAGCTGTACAGTCAAACGTGTGATGTGTTTTGGTAGGAAAACATTCAGACCCTGTATTTTTAACTCACTACCCACACTAAATATCTTTGCAGGTCATCTCTGGTGCTACCGCTTTAAAAAGACAGCAAAGCTAGCATTCATTTGAATAAGCAATTATTACATTTTGTTTGGTGGCAGGGTCTGCAATATATGCCGTCACCTTCCATTGCGGGTGCCACGTAAAACCATAGGTTATTCTTTTGAAAACACAACACAAGCAGCACATTGAGTGAGTGTGACTTACTTTTCTAGTACTCCAGGCTTACTCACAAATTCCAGTAGAAAGACAAGAACACTCCATGGGGAAGTCACAGTAACAACTTTGTGAATCAGTCCCATAACTGCTGGCTACATTGCACAATGTAATAATCGTTTGGAGTTCGAAATGTGGTAAATATACACTTATTATGTATCCACTTTTAGTTTTTTGTTTCAGATTTGTACAATGACAAACCTTAAGCAGTTTACCAAACTCACATTCACTAAAGAAGAGTTAGCAACACTTTTTTAAAATAATATTTGCCACTGAAACGAAAAGTTGCTTGCTTATTCAAATACATTGTATTTAGTTGGCATATGAGTTACAAAACGTGCTGGTGAAATTACAGTTGGATGCCAAGTGTTCCTCTATAAAAGATACAGGAAACGTAATGGCATCTGCCAGTCATATTCCCATGATGCATGACAAGGAGTTTTAATACATTTTGTCTGCCAAGAATGTTATAGTAACATTACACCGGTTTTACACGGTTACTCATACTGATTCCTTGACTTGCCTTGTGCCAAATATGTTTTTTTTTTTTTTTTTTAATTAATTGGATTTGAGTGATTAGACTTTTACAATTGAAACAGTCAACTATCCTTCTGATTTACATATACATTGAATAAAACTATGTGGATGCCTTTGTAAAGGACGTTTCTGTCCAGAATGCCTGGGAAACCAATGTTAAATGTATTATATAAATAATGCGCGCAAAACGTGGACCATGGGCAATGAAAACACCACAGTGTGGTTATAGAATTGCTAATGGATATTCACTGCAGTATGGACGTGTAACTGATTAATACGAGAAACAGAGTTAAACAGACTAAGAAAGTTAAAAGTTACCTGCATTGCAAACTATATGCAGACCACAGACTTTCTTTTAACTATAACTTCATTGAAGATTTTGGTTAGGCCTGAAACCAGACAAAAGGTACATAAAACCTCGTTAGAAATAATCGCACACAGCAGCCCCCCATACCTAACACCCCCTTGGCACACACTGGGTACAATAACAAACCACATGCTGTCGTTCCACTTATGCATCTTCTGCGCAGCGTGTGTGCAGTGGCTACCGGACCGACCTCCCATACCTTATACGGACATCCCCCTTTAACTTCCGCTGCTGGTCCGAACAGTTAGCCAACATTCCCCATCCTCTCTTCTGGTTCCAACAATGTATGCAGCATTTCTTTTCACATCTGCAAATCTTCTTCCACTTTCTCATTAGTGAGCACCTCTCTCATCCTTTTCCTCCTCTAGTACCCATTCTCCCATATCCCTGCGCCAAGCAGCATGGGGGCCCTATGGGACAACCAATGTACTGCCAATATACGCTTGCCCAGCACTATCTCTAAGGGGGCAAAGAAAAATCGAATCTTCCTGTGTTTCGACCGCAGTAGGAGACCCAGTATACAATAATGTACTGGAGTGTCCATACAGATGGCAGTTGTCATGGCCAGATTTGTGACCACCTCTTTCCAGTAGTCCTGCACTGGTCTGCATGCCCATGTCATATGCAAAAAAAAGTGGCCCTGGGGTGTCACACATAGGACAGGCCGATGATCTCTGTGGGTACATTGTGTGCATTCGCTCCGGCGTGCCATATGAGCAATGTTAGAAATGGGGTCTCTGGTTGGCAGTCAGTTTTCACTCTATCCAAGCAGGGACCCTCACTCTAGTTAGGGCAATGGAGAAAAACACGTAGATAACCACTGCTTATCCCGTTGGTAGCTTGGCACAAGCAGTCAGGCTTATCTCAGAAGCAATATGTAAAGTATTTGTACCAACACACACAGTAATACAGTGATAACACTACAAAATGTACACCACACCAGTTTAGAAAAAATAGGTAATATTTATCTAAATCAAATAAGAACAAAACATCAAGTTATGAATTTTCAAAAGAATAAGACCCTTACTTCATAGAATACAATAGAAATGTTGTTGTTACACAAAGAAGATAACTGGACATTATCCAGGAAGAGAGAAGTGGACCACACAAAATTTACTCTTTGACACAAAGTACCTGGTATCTGTCAAAATAAAGCTGCACGGACGATCATGCATCAAAAAAGTCAGTGATGAGTCAATTCCTTACTCGCAATTGTGGCTGTGCATAGTTTCTTCTCCAGTCGGGTAGGCAATATTTCATTTTTCTCCCTCACAAGAGATGGATGTGTCAATTTCCAGACAGTGCACCTCAGATCCGCACAGGCTCAAAATGACTTTGCTGTCAGTTGTTGTCTTTGCAGAATCCCCTATCTCATCTTTACTGTCTTTCTGAGGTAGTAGGGTAACTTTACTCCTGCTTTTCAGGGTCTTGGGGTGTGGTATCTTGGACACCCTTAGTGTTTTCTTACACTCCCAGAGACCCTCTACACACTACACTCAGCCTAGGGTCCATTCGTGGTTTGCATTCCACTTTTGGAGTTTATGGTTTGTGTTGCCCCTAGGCCTATTTCTCCCTATTGCATTCTATTGTGATTCTACATTGTTTGCACTACTTTTCTAACTGTTACTTACCTGATTGTGGTTTGTGTGCATATATTTTGTGTATATTACTTACCTCCTAAGGGAGTATATCCTCTAAGATACTTTTGGCATATTGTCACTAAAATAAAGTACCTTTAATTTTAGTAACTCTGAATATTGCGTTTTCATGTGATATAGTGCTATATGATATAAGTGGTATAGTAGGAGCTTTGCATGTCTCCTAGTTCAGCCTAAGCTGCTCTGCTATAGCTACCTCTATCAGCCTAAGCTGCTAGAACATCTTTAATCTACTAATGAGGGATAACTGGGCCTGGCACAAAGTGTAAGTACCACAAGGTACCCATTATAAGCCAGGCCAGCCTCCTACATTGAGGGACTTCAGGAACAACCTGGACCTTGTGCCAGAGTGCCCCAATTGTCCTGCAAGTGACCCTTAAATAGACTTACCTCCAGACCCAAATGGCATCTTTGCGCACAGCCTCTGGTTCACCAATTCGCTCTGCACCCGGCCTCCCTGTGCTGTGCAATGAATGGTCCTTTGTGCTGTGCCATAAGGGTCCCTCACCCATTGCAACCTTGACACTCCAGGGGGACCACAAGGAACCACCTCTAAACTTACTTGTGCAGTGCTTTTCCAAGTGGTCCCCCACGGTGGCCCTGCACCAACTCGAGAGACTTTTCCCAGCTGCTCCCGCTAAAACAGGGAGATGCCTGAACTTCTCCAGCTGGCACAGTGTGCCCACCGATGACCTCGACCAACCTGCAAAAGGAGAACTTGGTAACTGAACTGTACGATTCTATATATATTTTTAAAGGTGACTTTCAATCGATTCCTATGGTGCGTAGTTATGCACAGAAAGACTATTTTCTTTAAATTTAAAAAATTAGTATCTCCAAAAGTACTTAACAAATTTTGATAATCTTGGTCTTAAAAGGTATATCGAGTATTTTGCTAAATTGGTCTCAAGTTATTCCTTTGAATGTGTGAGTTGCGTGATTGGCCTAACTGATCGACCAAGCTACCATAAAAATTTGAGCATTAGGTGATCTAGTTTTTATCTCCCTAAACCAACGTGTGGTTGCCTGGACTTCCTGCACAGTGTGTTTAGTTATGCACACTATATAGAGGGCCAGCCTGCTACTCAGGGCTTGTGTCCAATCTGCCTTAAAGGGTTTTACACAGATAGGATGTCAAATGTCTGGGTGCAACCCACCAGAGCTTCCACTGTAGTGCTTACCTAATGTCAGTATGGGTACAACATACCAGATCTTCCAATGCAGTGCTTACCCAAGGTCTACCTGGGATGCATGGTGATACCTCCTCTGCTGTATAAGCCAGCTTAGCAAATAGCAAGAATTGACCCACTCCTATGCCAAACATGTCTCTAGCATCAGCAAAGGTGATGAATGTGTCCCTCTGATACAGGTCTCCCAGTGCAGTACATCCTTCTTTCCTCAGCCCCACATGGACATATACTGGATAGGTAGGGGCAGAACTCGCAGAGTTTAACTCCATGGAATTCCATGGAGTTACATGAAAATTATTCAAGATTCTGTGGAGTTCTGCAAAGGGGCGAAAATAGACATTTCATACTGCTTGTGCTGATTTTTACCATTGGAAACTCATTCTGCAATGAAAAAGCAGTGTGAATGGCACTAAACGGTACACCACAAGCTGCTGCTCGAGCTGATATTGCAAACACTCTAGTAGATTTTCAGTGTAAGCACCAGCTTTCTCACCGCAAACAGTTGTGATCACCCGGCAACGTTTGGGTGAGTAAATCTTGCGCGGTGCACCTCTAGCTCCCAAAATCATGGTAGGAGACATTGATTCTCGCTCCCCAATTCACTGCTGGTGACCAATGCCTGCAAAAAAAATCAGCCACACATCGGTTGGTGGAATTTGACCAGATCTCCACATTAAAAGCAAAACACGGAGTGGGCAAAATACCACCAACTCTGTCGGCAGAGAACGGAATTGATAATTCACTACTAATACGTATCTATCCATCAAAACAGCAGCAACTAATTTAGAGGCTCCTCTCCTGGTAATGGAGCCTGTCTCAAGGCTCTCTTAAACGTTGTCTCCCACTTGCTCACTACGCTTTTCACAATGTACAGGGTCCTTTCAAGTTGCGTCACCCCCTCCCTTCCTTAGATAGGGAGCCAGTTGGGCATCATTATAAACTTCTAGCAGTTGATCCACAAGTCGGCCTCCAAACAGTGAGTAGAACTCTGCAGGGAGTCCATCATTATTTGCAGCTCCCTACGTGTGTCTTAATAAATATAGTGCATTTTTGATTTAACACAATACAAAGTAAAAATACCCATGTCAACTGTGCAATGCTTTATAGCATATATTTTATTTAGTGCCTGGACTAGTGCCTGTACCTATAGTGCACCTATAGTGGCCATTGTAAGAAATTGGGTTATTAAGTTTGGTGTGTGACTACCTATATCACGGAATAATCACAACCCTTGTCAGGGTGAACCCTTAAAGTCACTAAACTAACCTGAGAATTTATGAAGCACAAAAAAGCAATAAAGTCAAAGTGCAAGACAATAAAAATCCCAAACTAAATTAGAAACATGGAGTAAAATAGAGTAACATTTAATAAACAACAAGGCACCAAAATGACAAAACTCTAATAAAGAAATATGAGATTTTTTTTTTTAAAAATGTAATAGAGAATAGTGCCAAAAAGCAAAGTAACAATGATAGTCTATGGTTGTGGTAGATAAGGACCTAGGTGCAATTTAAGGCTGACAGCAATGGAGAACAGGTCACACACACCAACCAGGTTCATACTACTCAATGATTTTACCTTTTGATTAGGTGTTTCGTGCCTCATTGCAATGAGGAGTACACTTCTAAAGTGCTCCCAGGGCGTCAGTTGAGTCAATAAGAAAATCACAGTGTGTCAAGCAGAGGTCAAAAGCAGGGTTCAGCACAGTTTCATTTGCCATTAGACAGCTGGGTACTTGCAGGAAAAAGGACTCTTGAGCTTGTTAAGGCCCTGTAGCTTATGCAGGAGGTCACCCAACTGAGTCTCTGGGACCTCTTCTTTGTCTTGGGTACATGAGGGAGCAGGACCAGTCCTTTGGGCTTCCCTTAGATCACAGACAGAAGATCCAGTCCTCTTCTGTGTTCTAGATTAGGTGCCTGGAGGTACCACAGTTATCTCTGGCACTAGCAAGTATGTGGAAATGGCTCCAAGGCATGTGCTAACCAATGGTCTAAAAGTTCCAAGGACAACCATACTTACTTTGGGCATTTTCTAGATGACGGTGCAAGTTTTCTCCTACATCTAACACTAAAATGCAGTTTGGGGCAGCCACTGTAACCACAATGTACTCAGAGACTGTGAGAGGAGACCTCTTTTTGCATGGTTTGCCCCCAATTTTTACCTGTTGTGGATGTGTCCTAGAAGTTGGTAGTGCCCAGGGCCCCTGCTAACCAGGTTCACTGGGCAAGAGCTCTTTCCCTAAATCTGTTGTGATGCTTGTCACAATTGGATTCACTCTTATATATCACTATAAGACCCTAGTAAATGGGTACCCCAGTACCCAGGGCATGGGATCATAGGGGTAGACCCCTGAGGGCAGCAGCGCTGCATATGTTATGGATAAGTCACCCCCCTGGTAGACCTTACAGCCCTAAGACAGGGTACACCGTACTATATGTGTGGGCATAATTGCATGAGCAATATGCATAGTGAGTGAACAGAGCAGCCATTTTAAGTACATGTACTGGACACTGGTCAAACATGAGTTCCCCAGTTACGTGATGGCCACTTTGTACCCTAGGTTGTTTGGTGTCAAACAACTCCGAATGTTAAATCCAAACTTGTACCAGTATTGGATTTAAACCTAAATGTACCCATGGGTCACCGTCGAGATGCCCCCTGCAAAAGCTAACCTAACTGGCATAGTTGCTGACTAGTTCCATCCAGCCTGCCACTTCCAGACAGCCAAAATTCAAACCTGGGGGAGAGGTATGGCTAGCAGAAGATGTCTTTCCCCTTTGCAAACCCACAATTTTGGAGGGAGCAAAGGCGGAAACCAGAAAAAAGGTAAGACGAGTGGCCTCACTGAGCATGCACCACCCTAGGGACTTGCAGGCGAAGTGGACCCTCCATCTCACTTTCATCCAGGTTGGATGACAGGAAAATATCCAATAAGGTTTAGGGAAGTGACCCTTCCCACAGGAAGTGGTCACTGTAGTGGGTGCAGCCACCCAAGGGTAAGTGTCCCATTAGACACTACCAGGTTCCCCCAAAAACGCCCACTAAATTCAAGATTTTAGATTCATCTGGAAGAAAAGAAGACACCAAAGAACCCAACAGGACGAGAACAGAGGACCTGCTGCACCAGAAGAGACTCCAAGACCCCTGCTTGTGCACTAGAGTCCCGACAATTGAGGCTGGGGAGGAGCTGGCCTCTGGACTGACCTTAAAAGACACAGAGGACCTCCAGGCTTTGCAAATTGCCCAAGATCTCCCTTCTGAGTGGAGGCACCACTCAAGAAACTAAATGAACCTGCAAACCGGTGAGGGACGCTTCACCCACCAGACAATATCTCTGCAACCGGAAGTCAAAGCCGGACGCAACAATACATCACCGACAGCCCGGACGAGACCTGCAAGTGTGCCACATTTGGTGGTGTTGAAAAGTACCCTCTTTTTGGCATGTTACCCCCAATTTCTGCCTGATGTCAGTGTGTTTGCTTGTGTCACTGGGAACCTGCTAACCAGGACCCCAGTGCTTATGCTCTCTTTCCTCCAAAGTTTGACACTGCATACTGGTAACTCAGTATTTCATCCCAAATTGGCATACCGGTCACCCCTAATAAGTCCCTAGTATATGGTACCTAGGTAACCAGGGCATTGGGTTTCCAGGGGATCCCTATGGGCTGCAGCATTTCTTTGCCACCTATAGGGAGCCCATGCAAAGGCTTCTACAGGGCTGCCATTGCAGCCTCTGTGAAAATTGTGAATGCAAGCACTAGCAGAGGTGCCCCTACATCATCCAGGACCATCTTCCCGGACTGTGAGTGCAGGGATGCCATTTTATGCGTGTAATATACATAGGCCACTACCTATGTACAGCTTCAGAATGGTAACTCTGAATATGTCCATGTTTGGTATCAAACATGTTGGAATCATACCCCAAGGCTTTTGCAAGCATTGGCTGTATGATTCCATGCACTCTGGAGGCTCCTTAGAGGACCCCTACTACTGCCATTACAGTCTTCTGATGTATTCCAGGCGGCCCCAGCTGCTGCCACCTCAAAGACAGGTTTCTAACCTCCTGTTGCTTGAGCAACTCAAGCGCAGGAAGGCAGAACAAAGGATTTCTTTTGGGAGAGGGATGTTACACCCTTTCCTTTTGGAAATAGGTGTTACAGGCCTGCAAGGGGTAGCCTCTCAGAGACTCTGGAAATGTTTTGAAGGGCACAGATGGTGCCCTCCTTGCATAATCCAGTCTAAACTGGTTCAGAGACCCCCAGTCTCTGCTCTGGTGCGAAACTGGGCAAAGGAAAGGGGAGTGACCACTTCCCTGTCCATCACCATCGCCGGGAGTGGTGCCTAGAGCTCCTCCAGAGTGTCCCTGGGATTTCCCATCTTGGATTCCAAGTTGGCATGGAACTCTGGGAGCATCTGAGTGGCCAGTGCTATCAGGTGACATCAGAGCCCTCACCTGATAGGTGCTTACCTGTTAGCTGACCAATCCCCCATCCAGGACTATTTAGGGTCTCTCTCTTGGGTGGTTCTTCAGATTCGGCTTGCAAGACACCATCAGAAATCCTCTGCATCCTTTACTTCACCTTCTTACCGAAGAAACTGCATATGGACCCTCCAGGAACTCTACAACTGCAACAAAAAAGCAAAAATGACTTCTGCAACATTGTATCTTCAGCTCCTGCCTGCAACTGCAACTGTTCCCCAGTCATGCATCCTCAGAGGACAGCCAGTCTTCGGCCTGCACCAGAAGAACAAAGGAATCTCCCTTGAAGTCAAGGAGTCACTGCTATGCTTCAGCAGGCACCCCTCTGCAGAGACGACCGGTGATTTGGGTATCTTCTCCTGAAGAAGTCATGGATCCTACAACACGGGTGGTAGACTGAAGTGGTTCCGACGGTCCTGAAGTCCAGCTATCCAACTTTGGTGGAGGTAAAAGCTTGACTTCCCACGCAAGACAGTAGCCCGGTGCACTACATGTTTTGTAGTTGCCAAGGCTTCTTTGCATCCTTCCACAAAGTTCTTCATGCACCATGCAGCTCCGGCCCCCAGCACTCATTCCTGCAATGCACAACCTACTGCGTGGTTCTCTGGTGGTGTGGGATCTCTTTGTGCAGTGGTGCGTGGACCTCCTTTCGCACCTTTATGTCCCCATGCTGTGGGACTCTCTGTGCATGCTGCCTGGTCCTCTGAGAGCTCTCTGAGTTACTGAGAGCCCCTCTACCTCCCCCTCCTGGGTAGAGGCCACCAGGTCCCTTCTGGTCCTGGGAAGTGCCATTTTTCACTAACCGCAAGCTTTGCATGTGCCAAGGCTTGTTGGCGGAATCCAGCGATGCAAATCAGACTACAATCATCCATCCGGCATAGGACATCATCTGCACCAACCAGGAACTCACATCCGTCTTCTTGGGTACAGAACTGACTGTTCTTCTTCATCGGTGGTTCTTCTTTTGCATCTTCATCCGGGTTTAGCAGGGGCTCCTGTTCTCCCTGGACTCTTAAGTGCTTCTTGGACTTTGTCCCCTTCTTCCAGAGGCTCTTCAGGTTCTTGCAAAATCTTCTATCATGTGTTCTTATGAGTTCTATGTAAGTTAATGTGATTTGCTCCTACTTTCCCGTGCTCAGGGGTGGGTTCTATGACTTACCTTTTGTGTTTTCTAACACTCCCAGCGCCCCTCTACACACTACACTTGCCTAGGAGGGAAACCAACTTTCGCATTCCACTTTCTTAGTATATGGTTTGTGTTCCCCCTAGGCCCATTTCTAACTATTGTGATTTTCACTATTTGCACGGTTATCCCCAACGCCTTGTGACCTGAACAGCGCAAGGGAACCCCCAGGCACCAACTTTAATTCTGCAAACCAGCTCTTTTCCAAGTGGCCCCTCCAGGTGGCCCTGTACCGGAGCCAAGATGTTCTCCAACGCTGCTCCCACCAGAACTGGGAGCCGCCTGAGGATCCCCAGGTGGCACAAGGTGCCCACCAACTGCTGCGACCATCCTGCAAAAGAAGAGACTGGTAACCCAACTATACAATTTTTAATGCATTTTTAAAAGTGACTGCCTATTGATTTATAGGCTGTGTAATTACGCACAGAAATACAATCTTTATTAAAACTTCAAAAAGTCATGTCTCAAAAATTACTTAACATATCTTAAAGATGTTGGCCTTAAAATTGATATAAAAGTCTGAAGTATATTTATAAATTCTGGTCTCGAGTTATTCATTGAGTGTGTGTGATGCATGATTGGATTTGTGAGTACAGCAAATACTTAGCACATCTCCTGGATTAGCCTAATTTCTCGACCAGCATTAGGTGGTCTAATTTGTACCTCTGGAAACCAACGTGTAGCCTGGATCCCGTGCCCAGGGTGCCTAGTTTTGCACACTACATAGAGGGCCAGCCTCCTCCAGAGACAGATTTCGGGTTTGACAAACAGAAAGTCTTTCAACAGCCAGACAGAAGAGCCACAAGAAGTCTCTTGACATCCTGTTCTCTCCCCTTTCAAGTGTGGCCCAAATGTTATATGTGAACACAACACACCTCTCAAGCAGGATTTGACATTGAAGCAGAATTTGACACTATAATGTCAAAAATAATGTTCACTGCTCTTGCCCTGAATATTCAGAGGAGTCATCTCTACCCATTCAGGCCAGCCTATTGGTTGCTCCTGGGAGGTAGTTGACATCTATTCATACCTATTCAAGATGAATTACTGACGGGGAGAAAATATAGAGCCAATGCAAATTAGCCTCCATAAACGACAATGGTAGGCCTTTACGCCTTGTTTGCTCTCACTGTATAGTAGATGCACAAACGGTGCTACAGCCCACCAGTGACATTTAGGGGCATATTTATACTCCGTTTGCGCCGAATTTGCGTCGTTTTTTTCGACGCAAATTCGACGCAAAACTAACTCCATATTTATACTTTGGCGTTAGACGCGTCTAGCGGCAAAGTTCATGGAGTTAGCGTCATTTTTTTTCCGTGAACACCTTCCTTGCGTTAATGATATGCAAGGTAGGCGTTCCCGTCTAAAAAAATGACTGCGATGCTATTGCGTCGGATTTATACTCCCGGGCAAAAATGACGCCCGGGAGTGGGCGGGTCTAAAAAACCCGCATTTGCGCCGGATTTTAGCACCTGGGTCAGGGCAGGCGTTAAGGGACCTGTGGGCTCAGAATGAGCCCAGAGGTGCCTTCCCAAGCCCCCAGGGAGACCCCCTGCCACCCTTGCCCACCCCAGGAGGACACCCAAGGATGGAGGGACCCACCCCAGGGAAGAGAAGGTAAGTTGTGGTAAGTATTTTTATTTTTATTTTTTTGTGGCATAGGGGGGCCTGATTTGTGCCCCCCTATATGCCACTATGCCCAATGACCATGCCCAGGGGACAGAAGCATGGCTATTGGGCAAGGGGGCATGACTCCTGTCTTTGCTAAGACAGGAGTCATTTCAATGGGGGATGGGCGTCGTAAAAAAATGGCGCAAATCGGGTTAAGACGGTTTTTTTGCCTCAGCCTGACTTGCCCCATTTTTAGACGCCCAAACGCCATTTTTCCCTACGCCGGCGCTGCCTGGTGTACGTGGTTTTTTTTCACGCACACCAGGCAGCGCCGGTCGGCTAACGCCGGCTAACGCCATTCAATAAATACGGCGCCCGCATGGTGCTTCAGAATGGCGTTAGCCGGCGCTAATTTTTTTGGCGCAAAACTGCGTTAGCGCAGTTTTGCGTCAAAAAGTATAAATATGGGCCCTAATTTCCAGGCCTCTTACACTTTGTACCATTTACTAGGGACTTATAGGCATGTTAAAAATGCCAAAAAGGAGTTTGCCAAGTAAGCCATGCTTAAGGGGGGATCACAGGCACTTAAAAACATCAGAAATGTAACAATCACACATTAAGGTTCATCGGCGTGTATCTGGGTGCTGCCAACATTTAACTTTATATATAGATACATATACAGATATACATACAGACATATACATACATTACCTATTGGTGTTTGCCACTAGGTATTTATATTTATGACCTAGCTTCTATAAAAAATCATTTTTACTTGCCTATATCTTTGGAGCCAGCTGATGAATCTTCATGAAAATTTGCAGAAAAACACAATGCTCATTTCAGCTGCTGTCTGGGAAGTTTTGAAGTGATCCATCAAGCAGGGGCTGAGAAAAAGAGGGGGGGGCAAAAACATGTTTTCCCCTTGCATTTTTCTGTAGGGATTTTGAACACAACCACAGCCCAAACTGCTCAACAGAATTATACCAAATTAAACAGAAAGCAAACTCTTGTTCTTGAAAGAACCCTTTTCATTATTTGGTGAAAATCCATTTAGCAGTTTTTGAAATATTCAAGAAAAAACACAATTGTGTGTATAGGGACATTAAGGCTCTGCAAACCTTTCCAATCGCATGCTAAGATCTGATTGGTTGCCAACACTTCAACAAGCAAGTGTTGGCAGCCATTTTAGGACTCAGTTTCAGCTGAGTCTACAGAAAAAAAGATCAAAAATAAGAAAAGGGGCCAGGGAAGGGACACCCTGACCCCTTAGCTCTGGAGCTGGGGGCACTTTTTAAAAAAAAGCATTTTGCTTCAAATTCACAACGGGGTCATGAATCCAGTGCAAAATAAAAAATAAAACAATTTTGGTCTCCCGCGCTTGATTAAAGAAAGCTACCGGGTGGGTCAGTTCCCAAGGGCATGTCAAAAATAAAGAAGGGGCGCATGGGGTCTCCCTCTTAGGGCTTATTCATGCCCCAACGATTTCCACTTCCCCGGGGTTTAATTTACATAGATTGTGGGGGGCTGTGTGCCCCCCATACCCTGGGGACCAGAACCACCCTGAGGCAAAATGCTTTATTTATATAAGGGGGGTCCTGCAGACCTCTGTAGGAAGGTAGCCTCTTTCAAGCCTTGTTACGCCCACCCTTGGCCTGTTTGTGAGTATATGTCAGGGTGTTTTAACTGTCTCACTGGGATCCTCCTAGCCAGGGCCCAGTGCTCATAGTGAAAACCCTATGTTGTCAGTGTGTTTGTTATGTGTCACTGGGATCCTGCTGGCCAGGATCCCAGTGCTCATAAGTTTGTGGCCTATATGTGTTCCCTGTGTGGTGCATAACTGTATCACTGAGGCTCTGCTAACCAGAACCTCAGTGTTTATGCTCTCTCTGCTTTCTAATTTTGTCACTGCAGGCTAGTGACTAAATTTACCAATTCTCATTGGCACACTAGTACACCCATATAATTCCCTTGTATATGGTACTTAGGTACCCAGGGTATTTGGGTTCCAGGAGATCCCTATGGGCTGCAGCATTTCTTTTGCCACCCATAGGGAGCTCAAGCAATTCTTACACAGGCCTGCCACTGCAGCCTGAGTGAAATAACGTCCATGTTATTTCACAGCCATTTTTCACTGCACATAAGTAACTTATAAGTCATCTATATGTCTAACCCTCACTTGGTGAAGATTGGGTACCAAGTTACTTAGTGTGTGGTCACCCTGGCACTAGCCAAGGGGTCCCCACATCATTCAGGGCAAAGTCCCCGGACTTTGTGAGTGCGAGGACACCATTACACGCGTGCACTATACATAGGTCACTACCTATGTATAGCATCACAATGGTAACTCCGAACATGGCCATGTAACATGTCTAAGATCATGGAATTGTCACCCCAATACCATTCTGGTATTGGGGGGACAATTCTATGATCCCCTGGGTCTCTAGCACAGAACCAGGGTACTGCCAAACTGCCTTTCCGGGGTTTCCACTGCAGCTGCTGCTGCTGCCAACCCCTCAGAATTGATTCTGCCCTCCTGGGGTCTGGGCAGCCCCAGCCCAGGAAGGCAGAACAAAGGATTTCCTCTGATAGAGGGTGTTATACCCTTTCCCTTTGGAAATAGGTGTGAAGTGGTGGGGAGGAGTAGCCTCCCCCAGCCTCTGGAAATGCTTTGATGGGCACAGACGGTGCCATCTCTGCATAAGCCAGTCTACACCGGTTCAGGGATCCCCCAGCCCTGCTCTGGCGCGAAACTGGACAAAGGAAAGGGGAGTGACCACTCCCCTGACCAGTACCTCCCTGGGAGGTGCCCAGAGCTCCTCCAGTGTGCCACAGACCTCTGCCATCTTGGAAACAGAGGTGTTGGGGGCACACTGGACTTCTCTGAATGGCCAGTGCCAGCAGGTGACGTCAGAGACCCCCTCCGATAGGCTTTTACCTTTCTTGGTAGCCAATCCACCTTTCTTGGTTGCCAAACCTCCTTTTCTGGCTATTTAGGGTCTCTCCTCTGGGGTATTCTTCAGATAACAAATGCAAGAGCTCACCAGAGTTCCTCTGCACTTCCCTCTTCGACTTCAGCCAAGGATCGACCGCTGACTGCTCCAGGACGCCTGCAAAACCGCAACAAAGTAGCAAGACGACTACCAGCAACATTGTAGCACCTAATCCTGCTGGCTTTCTCGACTGCTTCCTGGTGGTGCATGTTCTGAGGGCTGTCTGCCTTCACACTGCACTGGAAATCCCAAAGAAGTCCCCGTGGGTTGACGGAGTCTTCCCCCTGCTGACGCAGGTACCAAACTTCTGCATCACCAGTCCTCTGGGTCCCCTCCCATCTCGACGAGCGTGGTCCCTGGAACACAGGAGTTGTATCCAAGTGACCCGAACAGTCCAGTGATCCTTCAGTCCAAGTTTGGTGGCAGTAAGTCCTTGACTTCCCACGCTAGACTGCATACCTGTGTACTGCGTGATTTGCAGCTGCTCCAGCTTCTGGGCACTTCTCCAAGGATTCCTTTGTGCACAGCCTAGCCTGGGTCCCCAGCACTCCGTCCGGCAGTGGTAAACCCTCTGAGTTGGACTCTGACATTGTGGGGCCCTCCGTTGTGACTCTGCATGGACTCCGGTTCACAAATCTTCTAAGTGCCTGCTCCGGTACTTCTGCAGGTGCTGCCTACTTCTGTGGGGACTCTGAGTTGCTGAACGCCCCCTCTGTCTCTTCCTCCAAGGGGCAACATCTTGGTCCTTCCTGGTCCCCAGCAGCACCCAAAAACCTCTAATACGACCCTTGCAGCTAGCAAGGCTTGTTTGTGATATTTCTGCGTGGTAACACTACTGCAACATCCAGCACGCTGTGGGACATCTTCCATCCAAAGGAAAAGTTCCTAACCCTTTTCGTTGTTGCAGAATCCTTGGCTTCTTCCACCCAGAGGCAGCCTTCTTGCACCTTCATCTGGGGTTTCCTGAGCTCCTGCCCCCCCTGGACACTATCGCGACTCTTGGACTTGGTCCCCTTGCCTTGCAGGTCCTCAGGTCCAGGAATATGTCTTTAGTGCTTTGCTGGTGTTTGTGGTTCTTGCAGAATCCCCCTATCACGACTATTGTGTCCTATTGGGGTAGTAGGTGTATTTTACTCCTACTTTTCAGGGTCTTGGGGTGGGGTATCTTGGACACTCTGACTGTTTTCTAATAGTCCCAGCGACCCTCTACAAGCTCCCATAGGTCTGGGGTCCATTCATGATTTGCATTCCACTTTTGGAGTATATGGTTTGTGTTGCCCCTAGACCTATGTTCACCTATTGCATCCTATTGTAATTCTACGCTGTTTGCATTACTTTTCTTACTATTACTTACCTGTTTTGGGTTTGTGTACATATGACTTGTGCATATTACTTACCTTCTAACTGAGGGTACTCACTGAGATACTTTTGGCATATTCTCATAAAAATAAAGTACCTTTATTTTTAGTAACTCTGTTTATTGTGTTTTCTTGTGATATTGTGCTATATGATATAAGTGGTATAGTAGGAGCTTTGCATGTCTCCTAGTTTAGCCTAAGCTGCTTTGACATAGCTACCTTCTATCAGCCTAAGCTGCTAGAAACACCTCTATTCTACTAATAAGGGATAACTGGACTTGGCACAGGGTGTAAGTACCACAAGGTACCCACTATAAGCCATGTCAGCATCCTTCAACCTCCCTGCCCTGGGGGCAGCCACCTCACAAGGGCTTAAATTCAATAGATTATGGGAGGGTGCACACATCCCCCGTGCCCCACGGACCACCACCTCCCCAGGGCAAAATGCCTTATTGATATAAGTGGGGTCCTGCGACCTCTCTACATCTCCGGGGACTGCCACCTTCCTGGGGCAATTTTATTAAAATAAGGGGGGGCATGTGCCCCCCACAGCCCTAGGGACTGTCACCTCCCTGGGGCTGATTTATAAGAAAGAAGGGGTCTATCGTGTAACCCCCACCATGGAGATCTCCAGCTCCCTGGGGCTGTTTCACGTTAGAGGGGGGCCAAGCAGCCCCCCTCTTGTGGAGCCAATAATGACCCTGGCAAACATAGCTGTTTGCTGTGACTTTGCAGGAGCTTTGACAGCTCCTGCCAAGTCAGAGCAAACAGTCCTCTCCCATCAAGCGAAAGTTGTCAAATAGCTCTCGCTAACTGGGAGCAGAGGTTTCCTCTGTTTCACTGCCCGCAGCCACATGTGGGTAGGGAAACAGAGGAAACAATTGCTCTCACAGTGAGCTGCTTGTTTAGCAGCTACATGTCTGTGACAGCAATGCCGGCTCCCACAGGTGGCAGGGAACTGGCTGGGACTGCGGGACCTTTAGGCTCCCATGGGGGTCCCACTGCACACTGGGTGCCCTGAGTGGCACCTAGGACAGATGGGCAGGCCCTTGGGGAGGGGGGGCTGCATGGCCCTCCTCCCCAAAAATTAAATATTTTATAAGGCTGGGCCAGGAGGATGGGCTCACCAGGGCCAAAATCAGCCAGGGGAGGTGACCGCATGGCCCCCTCCTAGTAGATTGTAGTGGTTCCCAGGGGATAGGGTCCCTGTTTCCAAAATTGCATGAGCATCTTAGTGGTTCTGTGAGTGGCTGTGTGATGGTTTGAATGGGTCTGTGATTATGTGTATCAGTGTCTGAGTGAGTCTGTGAGTGGGTGTGTCAGTGACTGAGTGGTTCTGTGAGTAGGTGGGTCAGGATCTGAGTCGATCTGTGAGTGGGTGTGTGAGAGTTTGAGTGGGTCAGCGTCTGAGTGTAAGAGGGTCTGACTTGGTATGTGAGTGAGAACATCAGTGTCTGAATGGTTCTGTGAGTTGGTGCGTCAGTGTCTGAGAGAATTTGTAAGTGGATGCAGGAGTCCCTGAGTGGGTTTGTGAATGAGTGTGTCAGTGTTTGAGTGGATCTCTAAGTAGGGGAATGACTTACTAACTATGTCTCTCAGTGTGTGCATCAGTACCTCTGTGTGTCTATGACTGGGTCCATGAGTGTCTGTGAGTGTGTGAATGTTTTTTTGGTGTTTTTGATGGTATTCCCAAATGTGTCACAACATTACACGGAATGTTGTGCTGGGCACCTCAACAACTTTGTGAATCACACATTGAGTGAACAATACAATTTTGCGATGTTTTATGTCCATACTATGTTCAAATGAACCCCTAAATTCCACCCATGGGCTTAGGTAGCATCCAACCTGACCTCTTACACTACTTCTGTCATTTTTTTCTCCCTGGGGACCATGTCCGAGTGATAAAATGGCAGCAACAACTTTCTGTTTAAGTTTTGGGCAGCCAATGAAAGCTCATCTATTTGCACGCTCATTCCCAGTTAGTCATGAATTTAATATACAAATATAAAAATAAATTAGAAAAGGTCTAGTCAGGGACTTTCCAATGTAAAAACACATAAGTCAGCAGAATTTCCTGCAGACTTCAGACAATGTCAGCTGACCCAACCCGTACAGGAAGCAAGCCTTGAGCTATTACAAGACAGAAGAAATAATGTAATTCAGCTGTTCCTGAGTGGCAGGAGCATTTGGTGGTTAGTGATATATGAACCAATAAGCATTTCTCAGCAATAGAGCAACACTAAAAGGGGTCAATTAGTAACCAGAAATAAATGAAAATTAGCAGGCACAGTGGAAATGCAAACTGCATGAAACATAGAAATTAAACTTTCTCATCAGGTAATGTATTTATTTTTTGATATAGGTATAAATACATTTGCAGCCAAATACTGTGGTAGTTTCACAAAATGAAATTAAATTCCACAAAAGTATTGCAGTGACAAATGTCACTACATTTAAATATCTTATACTTACCCTACTTAACTGCAGTACCCAAAAAGCATCATCTCCACACCATAATGTGTAATTCTGCCAAATTGTATATAAATCCATCCAACCGTTTTCACACTATGTCAAATATAATAGTCTGTGGAAAATGATTGGTAGAAAAATTTATTTTGAGCCCCTTTTATCTTTGCACACCCTTGATGTTTCACCACACAAATTTGCATCATCTCAAAATATAAAAAATGTCATAGGTCTGGAAAGTTTTGTGGTGATTTGTCAAACAGTTGGAAAGCTTTAGGTAGGTAATATCTGGAAAATGCCTGTCTTTGGCAATACTACCTATAACTACAGAATGGCAATAAGATGTAATGTGATTTCTTTCTTTCTAGCCATTGTACTTGTTATGTATGAATTACATAATCATGTGACCATAAATATGTCTTTTAGTTGCTCATGTAGTAATTATGAAACTTTACATATGCAGTCTAGTTTATGTTTTGGGTTTCTTTGCTTTTTAGCTCGGCGCGAATGGCACTGTGACAATTCTATGCTTAAAGACTTTGCTAGAAAAACTGACATTTGAAGTGAGCAAATCTAGAGTGTCACTGGTGTTGCAGGGTGCTCCTTATTGGAGCTGCTCTCCACCTAAACTTGGGAACTAATCAGAGTTTTCTCTTTTGTTTTGCATAATATATGCATCACTCTCACTCTGAAAGAGCTTTGTTTTGACTTATACTGGGTGCTCCCTTGTCAGTGAACAAAGCTAATTTTTTTGAAGAGATGTAATGATATCGAAACACATGTCAGGGGTTGCTTTTGCTCATTTCAGGTTGATTTGGATGGTATTTTACCAATCCAAAGCTGTAATACTGTTCCTAGAGTGTTGAAAGACTTTTATCATTTTACAGCTCGGCAAGGATGGCACTGGGCCAATCCCAAGCTTAAAGATTTTGCTGTACAAGTGGCAAAATACTTTATTGCTTTCCAGCTCAGCGTGGATGGCACTGTGCCAATCCTATGTTAAAAAACTTTGTTAGAAAAATAGACATTTGAGGTGAGTAAATCTAGAGTGTTGTATTGCAGTGTGTTCCTTATTGGAGTTTCATTCCACCTAAACTTGGGAACTACCCAGAGTTCTCTCTTCTGTTTGCATAATTTATGCATCACCGTTACCCTGAAAGAGTTTTGTTTTGACTTATACTGAGTGCTCACTTGTGTCTGGACAAAGCTAAACCTCTCTGAGCAGTTGTAATGATATCAAAACATGTGTCAGGGGTTGCGTTTGCTCATTTCAGGTTGGTTTGGATGGTATTTTACCACTCCAAAGCTGTAATACTGTGTCTGGAATGGTGACAGCCTTTTGTCATTTTACAGCTCAGCAAGGATGGTTTTAGTAGGATTGTGCTAAATATAAAGCACAAAGCAAATGAAAGCCAATTGTTGCTATTAAAATTAAGATTTTATTCCCCAATGGGCAATTATAACGTCCTCTATATGGTCTATATTTTTCCCTAATGGGTGATTATAATGTCCTCTAATATAGTCATCGGTGTATCTCATTATTAGGTCAATTTTCCATTTTTGTTGCATAGGAATACACAATGAAGACTGCTTTTGTTTGGCTCATTGGGTGCAGTTTTATTTTTCAGCCAGAGAGCATGCAAAGAAAACTTAAATAGATTAAGATTACTCTATTTGTCATGTATTTGTTTTTTAGGTTTCTATTAGCATGTGACCATAAATTATTCTTTCAGATGTTCATGAAGTAAATCTGAAACTTCACATATGCAGTGTAGTTTATTTTTTGGACATCCTTGCTAATTTTCGTAGGGTTGTGCTACATATGAAGGTCAAAGTCAAGGAAGGTAATTATTGTTATTCTTATAAAAATTTAGATTTTTTTTTTTTTTGCTAATGGCCAATTTTCTTGTCCTCCTAATAGTTTGTGTGGCTCAATGTTGGGACATTTTTTAATTTTGTTGTGCAGGCAGGGCTTAAGAATGAGGCTTTTGTTTGGCTTGTTGGGTCAGTTTTATATTGTGAGCCAGAGAGCATGCAAAGGAAAGTATGTAGATGAAGGTGCATTCTATTCCATATATATTTTTCATAGGTTTCCATTAGTATGTTACCATAAGTCGGTCTTTCAGCTGTTCATGTAGTACATTTGAAACTTTACAAATGCAGTCTACTTTAAAGTTTTGGCTTCCTTGCCCCTTTTAGTAGTATTGTGCTACAAGAGATCACTAAATTGAAAAAACTTATACTTTCACATGTATTTACTCTACTCACCTGCAGTACCCCACAGAATCATCCACATCCCCTAATATGTAATATTTCCAAATTTAATAAAAATGCAGCAGACTGTTATTGCGCTACGCAAAATGCAAAACTCTATGGAAAATTTGATGGATTTCCAAGTCATTTGGGACACCCTCTTTTTTACTTTACATCTTGTTAACCAAACACCACAAAACTCTCATTCCTCCCAAAATGATATTAGGGCAGCAGGTCTGCAAGTTTCACGAAGATTCGTCAAACAGATGCAAAGTACGGACAGTAATACTAAAAATTCCTAGCCCTGGATCTCTGGTCACCCTAACTATAACTACTGGCTACTGCCACTACATATATATATATATCTGAAGAGATGTAATGACATCAAAACACGTGTCAGGGGTTGCTTTTGCTCACTTCAGGTTAGCTTGGATTGTATTTTACAAGTCCAAAGCTGTAATAATATCCCTGGAGTGGTGAAAGGCTTTTGTTATTTTACTGCACAGACTCATTGGCACCCTCATACATCAACTCACAAACAGACCCTCATGCACTCACTGACTGTTCTAGTGAGAACTTCACTCAGTGACTCACAGTACCACTCAGACACTCATGCACCCACTCACAGTACCACTCAGACACTCATGCACCCACTCACAGACTAACTCAGACACACATGGATCCACTCAGACACCACCTTGAACATCATGCACCCACTCACATAACCAGTCACATACTCATGCACCCAGTCTGACCGTAATGTATACTTTATCGGACCCACTTGCACACTTTCACACCCATCCACAGGCCCAGACAGACACTTGCACACCCACTCAGAGACCCACTGAGTTACTGATACATCCACTCACACACCCACTGACACCCTCATGCATCCACTCACAGACCCACACAGCTCCTCATGCACTCAATGACAGACCCACAGATACTCTCACTGATGCACTGACCAACACATACACGTATGCAGCCACTCACAGACCCACTCAGACACTCATGCACTCACTCACACACTCATGTTGACGGTCATGTATCTACTCAGAGATCCACTCATGCAGCTACTCCCAGACCCACTCTGACTGTCATGCACTCATTTACAGATCCACTCAGACACTTGCATATATGTCCACAGACCCACACAGACACTTGGACACCAACTCACAGGCCCACTGAGTTACTCATACACCACTCACAGACCTACTAACGCCCTCAAGTATTGACTCACAGGCACAGACAGACCATTTCCATTTCTGCCTCTGGCATATGTTAGAGAACACAAAGGCAGTGTAAGATAAAGGTGCATTATCGAACAAAGGTATCCTTCATTAAGATTTCCAATCCTACTCGAGTCAGTGTGCCAAGGTAATTTCCACCACAGTGCACAATCATGCGGTGATCTCTAATGCTTTCAACCAATGAAAGCAAGTGGCATCCCTTTAACCCTCTCTGGCCAAACCAAGTAATATCCACATTAGACAAACCCAGGTCCCTGTCAATACCACTCTTTCTAGCATACACACTAGCTCACAAACATAGCTGTGACCTACAATCCAGACTCTGAACATTTTGAAGGGAAGGAACAGTTGCACACAGGAGAACATTGCAGCTGAATGAAGGTGTTCTCAAAATGTGAGGTGGTTAAAATGGAGGAAGCACCAGATTTTTAAAAAAACATGCATTTGATATTGCAAAAACAGTGATACATAACAGTAGGTTGTGACTGAAAAAATTATGACAGTAAACTTGTAATTTTTTTAAACAAGTAATCTCATTTTAGATATGGTTACATTTAGTGGTAGTCAACTGCACCTGCTACAGCAACCAGAGAACTAGAATGCTGATAAAATAAAATGTAATGAACTTTTGAACTCCTGGTACAGTAGAGTGTTCAGTAGAAGGTTGCTATGGCACCTGTAAACATACAGTGTGGGGGGAAGAGCTGCTCTTAAAGGAGACAAACACTTTTTTTATTAGAAGCGAGGTTATGGTGGAACTAGCAATATATAATTTTTCCAATTTAAAATGATCTCTAAGTCTATAATATAGACAGAAATGTGCAAGAAAATATTGGGAAATATATTTCCAAACCCCGACTGGAGTCGCAACTTTGTCGTAAAGTTACATGGGGGTACACGCAGGGGGACACGAAGGAGTTGCGACTCCAGCACCACCCACGGGCTTCTTACAAAAAATACAGGAACGGGTTAACAGTCACTAACCATTGAGGTGTGGGATAATATGAGTAAAACATGAAACGCAGTTTCTGATTTAATAAGTAGGACAGTATCACTGAGAACAAAGGAGAGTAGGTTGCCATTACTGATTCCTTGTACTAAGAGTAGTGTACCATTCTTATTCTGAGATTCTATTGCTTTATAAAAAAAGACCCAAAGCGATATTGTCATAGTATTTTACTTGTCAACAGAGGCTGTTAACAGGTATTTCACAAAAAATATTAGTTTGAAAGCCAACTGTGTATGTATATAAGTGTGATCAAAGTGTCATGTAGATAAAAACTATAATAACTGACTTATACCAGAGAGATATTAATTTATTAATATATATATTAATGGACTGAGGGCTAGATTTAACAGTAAATGACGGTCCCCGTTGCTGCGCCAAATTTGCCATCATCACGTACCGTCATTTTCAAAATGCAGGGATGCGCCATACTTACTAAAATACGGCGCACCCCTCTGTGTCCCCCTGCGTTGGAGCTAAATTTGCTGTTGTGCACCTAAGCAGCAGCCCTTGCACCATACTGTACTGCAAGGATGGCTGCGTTGATAGGTAGATTGTTTTTGTGCAGGAAGGAACACCTTCTTGCACAAAAACAATCTTCAATGGTGGTTTGCTCTTTCTATGTGTGCGGCAGAATGCAGCACACATAGAAATAGAAAGAGCAAGAAATGAGGAGAAATGAAAGCATTTATCTTTGTTGCTCCATGGTAACGCCACCCCTGGGGTGGTAATAGATTTTGGCGCTGCCTCAGGTTTATGAAAATTCGTAAATCTGGGGCAGCGTCAAAATGCAATGGGCGTTGCTGTGGCTGCCCACAGCAACACCTATGGCATGCCCCTTCCACGCTAAGTGCTGCGTGTGGAAAAAAAAGTGGCTTAATGCCACCTTGTAAATACAGTGCAGGGCATTGCGCCACTGGAGCATCATGAAAAGTGACACTAGGGGCACTTAAATATGCCCCTAAATGTTTTAGAAAATTATTACCAGTAGAAGGCTTAACATTATGCCTTTTGTTTAGAACTATAGGTGTTATATACATACATTCTGGTGCAAGTTGACTTGGTATTTATATCCACTTAGGTAAGTAATTTTTTAGTACATAGAGGTTAGGTGTATAATTAGAATGTATATTTATTATAGAGAGAGAGTTATCTGTTTATGATGTAAGAAATATGGGGGCAGATTTTAGGAAAGTGGCGCTGCAACCAGTGCAGCGCCACTTTCCTTGCACCCCTTATCACCCACTACCGCCACCATGTGTGCACTGTATTTAAAATACAGGGCGCCATGGCGCAGGGTAGGGGCAGTAGCATCATTTTTATTGGTGCCATTGATATACTCTGCAGGAGTAGTACCAG
Source organism: Pleurodeles waltl (assembly GCF_031143425.1). NCBI lineage: Eukaryota > Metazoa > Chordata > Amphibia > Caudata > Salamandridae > Pleurodeles > Pleurodeles waltl. Next base: position 424,167,135 of record NC_090437.1, read on the forward strand.
AATTTTGGCGCTATTCCGGTAGAGTACATAGGGGCTCATTATAAATAATAAGAAATGGCACAAGGAAATCTCTTAGATGCGCTGTTTCTGAAGATATGATGCATCCCTGTGGTCTTACCATGTGATGATGCATAAATTAGTACCAACCGCCAATACATTCACCCTGTAATATAGTACAAGGGTACATGCATTCTGTGGATAATTGTTTTTGTGCAGAAAGGCTTACCTTAGTGCATAAAATACAAAAAATAGAAGGTGTTTTATTTTTCATATGTGTGCTGTATAATGATATATACACGAATAGCATTAAGTGCACTCTAATGTATACAGTGTCAAGTTGACTTTCACACTTATGCATACTGCAATAGACAGAGATATATATTATTGCATAAAAAGAGAATTGGAAGAAGATACTCATAGATACGGTGAGACATCCAGGCAATTTATAAAACAATGATGTACAGTGCCTACAATATAGTTTTGTGATTAATTTAATTAAGATCATATTGTAATCAAATATAATTGTACATTTTGATATGTAAATGTAAATCTGTAGTTATATTTTTGTGTTTCAGATATTTATTTTCTCCAAAAGAGACTTTCAAGATGCCAAAACAATCTGAAAAAAAAGAAACTGAGGAAAGGCTACTATCTACTTGCAACACAAAAACAAAAGGTGCAAGATGAGAAGATTGTGGTTAAAGGGAAAAGAGCCACTGGTAACGACGCAGGACATTTCTTAAAACTATATGTAGCAAATTGCAAACTGTGGAATATGATGTAAATAATGAAGGACACTTGAAGTCAAGCAATCAAGGTAAAAAGGCACATGCTATAAAGAGTAAGAAAATATTGAAGAAATTAGGGGCCAGATGTTCGTAGCGTTTTGCATGGCGCAAACTGCTAAAATCGCAGTTTGCGCCATGCAAAACGAGCATCGCGATGCTCATTTCCATTTTGTGAGTCGGTATCGACTCGCAAAATGGGAATGCAACTCACAAATAGGAAGGGGTGTCCCCTTCCTATTTGCGACTCGCACCGCGATGCTAAATTGCTTTGGGACTGCGAACGCGGTCGCAAAGCAATTCGCAGTTACCACCAGTGTCACACTGGTGGTAACCCATTCGCAAAAGGGAAGGGGTCCCCAGGGGAACCCTTCCCCTTTGTGAATGTTGCCATAAATGTTTTTTCAGAGCAGGCAGTGGTCCAATGGACCACTGCCTACTCTGAAAAAACGAAACCAAATGGTTTAATTTTTTTTTTGTATTGCAACTCGTTTTCCTTTAAGGAAAACAGGCTGCAATACAAAAAAAAAAACTGCTTTATTTAAAAAGCAGTCACAGACATGGAGGTCTGCTGTCTCCAGCAGGCCACCATCCCTGTGAGTGCAGGGAATCGCATTGGGGTTGCAAAATGCGACCCACCTAATTAATATTAATGAAGTGGGTCTTTGCGACCCCATTGCGATTCGCAGACGATGTCTGAGACACCGTTCTGCATCTGAATTTGCGATACAGAAATTGCGAGTCGCACCGACTCGCAATTTCCGAATCGCAAATTCGGAATTTGCTACATCTGGCCCTAGATTCCTTATACAAAAGGCAGCAACAGACCAAAGACATTAGAGGTAGAATCTTTCGTGACTGAGTCAATCAGAATCTTTTAAAAAATATGAAGAAGTACAAAAGGAAAAGGGAAGCAGTGAAACAAAAAGAACGTCTTGAGGTTGTAGTTGACAGGGCATTTGCCTTAAAGAAAAACCTTTTAATTTTGTTTCTCATTAGAATGAGAACACTGGATAAAACAGTATTATGTATGAAGAGATGCAGTCAAAGGAAAAGGCTTGTTAATAACAGTAATTTATGTTAAATCTTTAGACGTGAATGGAAGCACACCTCCAGTACAGAGCCTTTCTTTCTATTTACAAAAGAACACATTAGTGCATGCAGTTGATTCAACTGTTCTTTGTTATGAGATGAAGGATGGGAGTCCCATGGTAGCTTAGCTGAGGAGGTTCAAGGAAAGGAGTAGACAGGCTCACTTTACTCTACAATTTTGGTAGTTCACCATTAACAAATACGAGCTCTAGTTAGGAGACTTTACTTTGTGAAGACTCCAGCGTTATGTTTAGGATAGTTGACTAGAGTACTTGGTACAGTACAAGAGGTAGAAACAGTTTTTGAGGATGTCCAGCTGTGATTCTTTGGTCCTGAAGAGGAATCTAGGGAGAATGAGGAGTTTATAGGTGTAGGTATTGAGTAGCAGAGTACAGGTATTTAACCTGACATTTTTAAAGAAGAGATTATAAAGTTTACTACAACGTGTTCTGAAAAAACAAACTATATTTGTAGTTGCTATTTGCACACTCACTACAAAAGTCAAACACAAAATGTACATGTATATTCCAAGACTGAAGGGGAAAACAGAGAACCGTTGCAAGAAATTGCTGCTTATTTATTTGTAGAGGAACATTTTGACTTGTCCATGCAGCAAGTTATATGCAAGTATTGCTACGATAAGTTAGAGGATCAGAAAACACAAGCTAGAGCAGTGTATAACAGGTTAGAACTTGTGCGTATTCCAGAAGAGCTACAAGACTTTAATGTATATAAATCTATCCATAAATGATCTGTAAATCCATTTCAAGCAATTATACGTTTGGAAACAAAAACAGATAAATTGCACCCAACAGAGTTATTGAAAAGCCTTAAAGGAAGAGTAGTGTATTTGCCATTAGACTTTAAAAAAGCGTTGAAAGTGTAGGAGTACACAAAGACAATTAAGAGCTACTTATTATTCTGGTAAATGGTATAACTACTAAGAATAGGACCATTTGGCAAGAGTTGGTTGATGTTAATAAAATTAAATAAGCAATGTTATATCTGGTACAAAATAATGTTTGTTATAAAAATGTTGAAGTGGAACCTGATGTGCCAAAGGTTGATGATGGACGTTTACCTGGAAGTGGACAAATAGAAAAGTAGATCCATTGTTATCAGAGTACATCCATGAGCATCCATCTTGCATTCCAAATAAGTAATTAATGACATGCCAACGTGGCACTAATGAATACTGGTACTGTTGTCATGGAGAGCCAAAGTGTATGCTTTACACCTGCTTTTTGACATTAAGTTGTGCAGAGTATGCATGAGATGATCTTATTGAATACCTGAGAAAAGCAAACTCTAATCTAAAGTATATCACTTTGAAGACAACTGGAGAAGTGTGCTTATTAGATCCTTCTAATGTTTGTAAGTATTTCAACCACAGGTTCCAAGCTATGCTTGCTTTTATCTGCAACAAAAGCAATCATCCTCTTGGAGAAGTAAGTGATTTCTTTTGGTGGAAAAAGTACCAGACAAGAGGTGTCCTCATATTCATATGCTATAATGGATAAAAGATGCACACAAATTTGGAGGAGAAAATGATGAGTCTGTATTGTCTTTTATAGAACAATATGTTGCATGTGCTATACCAAAACAGACTAATGAAAAACATCTTGGAGAAAAGGTTTTGTATTTTCAAACACATAGATGCAGGAAGTAATGTTGTCGTACATACAGGTCTTTTATACAAGATGTCGATTTGGATTTCCAAGACCTATCATTTCAAAAGGAAGAGTGAACAGCTCCTTGTCTTCAGTGACACTACATGAAATTCACTAAAGAACATATACAATTTAAAAAGAAGTGAAGATTCCAAATACATTGATGACTACAATCCTGTGATTTAAAAAATATGCTATGCTACGTGGACATTCAATTTGTTGCAGAAAACTCTATCGTTGTTGCTCGGTATGTTACATCATACATCAAAAAATCTGAGAAAACTTAAATGAAAGAGATGTGGGAGGAAGTTTCTGCAGAGAAGACCCTTAGCAAGAAATTGTATTATTTCAGCATGAAACTGCTTTCCCAAAGAGAAATGGGGTCCTATGAATCATGTCACAGATTGTTTGGCAAGTTTGTTCTCAAAATCAAAAGGTATTGTCTAGGTCAGTCTTGGTCTATCTTCGACAAGAAACAGATTATAGAAGTCTTTCTATGAAATTCAGTACTTGGCAGAGTTTGACCCAGAAGTACAGATATTGTAAAGTCAAATATCTTGGATACATACTATCCAAGAAGAAGTCCACATCTAGAAGACAAATGCCTTCATGAAGTTATTCAAAACTGCAAACATAGAGATAATGTAAGTGAAAACATAGAAGAAGGAAAATATTCAGTTCGTGGATGTGATGGATGCTTAGTGAAACATGAAAAACAAAATGTAATTAACCATTGAAAACTTAGCTGTCAAACTCCTGAGAAAAGAGAATTTTTCTTTTTAGCACTTCTTCAACTGTTAAAACCTCGGTATACTGAATTAGAATTACTTGAAGATTATGACTGCTATGAAGATTCTTTTAATGGTGTCAAAGATAGTATTCAGTGCCCGATGTTCAATAACAATTTACGAATGTTAAATGGTGAGATACAATGAGAAAAAATGATTGCTGGTGAGGTAGCTAAGGATAGTTCTCAAACCAGCCAAAGTTTAGCACCTTCAAGTCAGGATCCTCTTGGAAAATCTATTATTGAAAATTAAGCTGCAGTAGCTTTTAATGAAGTGGAAACTGCCATTGAAAAAGCTAGACAGGAATCAGTAGATCTGGAACAGTTAGCGGGACAACTCAACAATGAACAGTGCATGTGTGGGGAAGCTAGTTGAATAAATGACAGTCACTTATCCAACTAGCTTCACCACATGTGTGCAGTACCTGGGGGGGTATCATGGCCTCCTCCACGCCCTTCTGACATTATTACTATTTGACTATGAATTGGCTACAGCCTAGCACTCATGGTATGGTCTTTTTGCCTTGGAGCACTTTCTCTACTGCAAGAGAGACACAATTTTCTGTGAGGACTGATATCCATTCTGCGTTTCTGGCAATACTGATCGTACTCTTCCCTCTTATACTCGTACATACAACCTTGAAAAAATGATCTTTGATGAAACACATGCCAGCTGCTTCTATTTTGTCTGGAATAAAGAACATTGCACAAACTATTACTTTACTTGACTCAGACATACCCAAATACTTGTACTTGGTGGCAATGGACTATTTTCAAGGACTGTTTGTGCTCCTGATAGACTCTCTTGTTGTATTTGTATGTGGGGAATTTCCCTGTAGGTTTCGACACTGTTTGGTGGCTTAGTATCACTATCAGTCGAGTTTAGTGTCTTTTGAATTCACGCTGTTATGTGGTACTTATGGGCAAGTGCAGCAGGCTCTGTACCACAGCCACCTATCTTATTGTGATACGCAGATTAAGAAGTGATATGCTCCTCTTTTATGTCAATATCCTGTTTATGAACAATGGGTATTATGACCAAAGACAAACAAACAAAAGAATCAATGAAAATTATTGAAAAGACTGAGGAGAAAGCTAAAGAAGAAGGCATCAAGAAAAGGCAGCTAGTTACCAGTAGGATAATACTACTGGTGTAAACTACTATGCTAATGTTGTTCGCAGTGTTCTCTTCCATTTACCACATGTTGTAAATGCAATCCGAGACAAACCAAGGAACACACTGTGCAACGCTTATCTTGTGACAGAAGTGTAATACATTCTGCTATAGGCATCCAACAACTAGCAGACAAATATAGTGGAGCAATAGCACTTACTGTAAATGCTCAACAAGATGCACAAGAATTTATGGTGACCCTTTGAGTTTTAGAAAAAGAACATATAAATATTGATTAAATATTAAGACTTAGGCCCTCATTATGAACACAGCCTTGTTAACTGCTGTGTTCCTGCTGGTGATCATTTAACTGACCGCCAGCGCCCCTACGACCCCGCCGGCCTTATAATGTACATTCTGCTGGGCCGGCGGGGGGAGACATAGTTTTCACCCACTGGCCCAGCAGAATGCATTGCCGGGACATTGCCGGCAGCTCCACATGGAGCCGCCGTCAATGCCTCTGTGTGGTGGTTGCAGCTGCACCTGTCACGCAGATCACTGCTCGTAAATCGGGCAGTGACCTACGCGATGGGGCACTGCACAGGGGCCCCTGCACTGCCCATGCGAGGGGCATGGGCAGTGCAGGGGCCCCCAGGGGAGGCCCAATGCACCCCTTCCGCCAGCCCTTCACTGGTGGGGGAACCCGCCAGGGAAAGGCTGGTGGCAGTAGGGCTCATTATCCGAAGGGGCAGCAGTGCTGCCCTGTCGAATAATGATTCCCTCCACCGTCAGACTGCCTGTCGGTGGAGGAGGGTCGCCTATGTCGGCCCTCCATGTGTTCTTTATATGGCGGTTCAGCCCACCATGCCGGTGGCGGTCCTTTTACCCGCCGCCGGCATGGCAGGCTGAACCGCCGGGGATCATAATGACCCCCTTAGTTATACATGGAACCATAAGTGTGAACATTGCTCTTTCTCACCTACCACTGAAAAACAATTTGAACAATTTCTCAACGTAACTTTGCCAGATTTCAAAATTGTGTCTTTCAAATACTGCTTAAAAACGAGTGACTAGAACATGACCTACCCAGCTTGTAAATCAAGTGTGTTTGCTTCATTACTTATACAGATAAGTGATAAATACATAATGGCAATGTTTCAATGATGTAGAGCAGGTGGTTCAAAATTGGAGACTGAGATTACAAACTTTAAAGTAGGTCAAATATCAATATCTGGGAGAGCATACTGTACTTTGGCTATCATCTTCCATAGAGGCCTTAATATTACATCTGGAAATTACACTGTATATTTAAAAAACACATACTAGATGGACAGAACACAATAATAGCAGTCTGCAATTCAAGCAAAAACTGCCTTTTTTAACTCCCTAATTCTTATTTATTGTTTCTTCAACCAAAGTTCTAACGTGGATCACTGGGATGATATTGTATACAGTTTTTTTCCTATGTGGATCATTACTACTTAACACATCATTCACCTATAGGGATGATGTTTTCAAGATGATGTGAAAAAGTGCTTTCTCCATGAAATGTATTTAAACAGTTTTCAGGAAACATATCTGTATGCATTTTTCTCCATACATTGATCATCACTGGTTAAGATATCATTTAGCCTATCGAGGGTGGTATCAAGAAAAAATATAGAAAACCTAAATGTGGATAAGCATGTTCGTAACATTTATAAGGAAACATACCTAGACATTCTTATCTCTATATAAATAATAACTCTTTAACACAATATTCAGCCTACTGGGACTCTTATACAGAAAAGGAAATGACATTTTTTAATGCTGGATTACATCTCTTTATAATTTTGTACTAGGCATAATACTGAGAAACAAGTAGTTAGCATCCCTACGTGCCTTCAGTCTAGTAATCGTAGCTTAAGCAAATTTATTTAGAAATTGTACTGAGTGCAAACCACAGTAACAATTCTTTGGGGTAAAATATTGTGAAATTACAACTGTGATGCATGGTAATGATAATTTTAAATAGTGTGCCTTGTACTTATGTTTTTTTTCTAATCTAATCTCTAATGACTGTTTCCTCCCCCCTCACACTGTTCAGTGATGAGCAGATATTCATACTTCTTTTATAGTGGACAAAGTATAGAAGCTGAGAACAGTGGCCAAGGGAACATAACATGTTTCCTTAATATGTGATATTGCCATATTAAAAATATTAACAATGATTTGTTTTCTTTCTTTTTAAATATTATTTGTTTTCTTTCTTTTTAAATACAGATCAAAGTACAATTGTTTTGTGGTAATGGATGTAAGTAATTAGATGTTTCTTCATTAATACATAATCCATACATATCCTTACGCACCCAGTCAGTCACCCTTACAGACACTCATGCACCCATTCACTCGCCCATTCAGCCATCATGCACCCATTCACTCATCCATACATCAACTCCTGCACCCACGTGCTCACCCATACAGTCAGGTATGCACCCATTACTTACCCATACAGGCACTCCTGCACCCATTCAGTCACCCATACAGCCAGGCACACACTCAGTTACTCATCCATCCAGGCAATCAAACACCCAGTCAGTCACCCATACAGTCACCCATGCACCAATTAAGTCACCCATACAGCCACTCACATATGCAATCACTCACCCATACAACCAATCATGAACCCACACACAAACCCATTCAGTCACTCATGCACCCATCCTCTTACCCATAGTCACTCACACACTGAGTCAGTCACCCATACAGCCATTCACACAACCAGTCACTCACACATACAGACATCCATGCGCCCATTCTGCTACCCATACAACCACTCACACACCCACTCACTCACCCATACAGGCACTGAGACACCCAGTTACTTACATATGCAACAATCGGACACTGAGTCAATCACCCATACAGTCACTTATGCACCCATTCTCTCACCCATACAGTCACTCATGCACCCATTTACTCACCCATACAGGCACTCATGCACCCAGTCAGTCACCCACACAGTCACTTATGCACCCAGTCATTAAGCCATACAGACACTCATGCACCCAGTCACTCACCTGTATAGCCACTCACACACCCACTCTCTCACCCATACAACCACTCACTCACCCAGTGACTCACCCATATACACAATCACACACCTAGTCAGTCATTCATACAGTCACTCATGCACCCATTGACTCACTCATACATCACACATGCACCCACTTAGTTACTCATACAGTCACTCTTGCTCTCATTCACTCACCTATACAGACATTCATGGACCAAGTCACCCATACAACCAGTCACACACCCAGTCACTCACCCATATAGGTATTCAAACTCACAGTGGGTCACCCATACAGTCATTCATGCACCCATTCTCTCATCCACACAGCCACTAATGCACCCATTCACTGACCCATTCAGGCACTCATGCACCCAGTCAGTCACCCACACAGCCAATGAGGTACCTATTCACTCACTCATACAGACACTCATGTAGCCAATCAGTCACCCATGGAGCCACTCACATGCACTCATTCACCCATACAACTAATCATGTACGCAGTCACTCATCCATATAGGCAATCACACACCCAGTCAGCCACCCTCAGGCACCCGTCGAGCCACTCACACCACTCACTCACCCATACAGCTGCTCACATACCCACTCACCCATATAGGCAGCTAGTCAGTATGTGCAGGACACAGCCTATACAAATTTAAAGTACGCTCGGCCTCCCTCTCTCCTATCCCAGGAAGAGCATCAATGTGTAGATGAATGCAGATGCAACCCTCCCTGACTGATGACTATCTAGAGAGTATCACAAAGTGGAGCTATGACTGTGTCCCAGATGTGGATTGGATTCAGGTTGCAAAGCACTAGAGTTATAGGCACAGAGAAATGCCCACTTTGTAAAAGTGGCGCTTCCAAAATAGTAATGTAACATCAACTTACACCAGTAAGCAGGATTTCTCACTAGCATTTCAAACATTCCAAACATGCACACTCTACTCTTTACATATTACAAACTACCAGTTTGACATATATACAGTACTTCCAAATGTAAATCTTTGGGAGGAGCAGCACTCACAGCACTGAAAAACAAAACAGGCTGTTTGTCTCTTATAGGACATGCAACACATAAAATATGTGTCCTACCTTTTACATACACAGCACCGTGTCCATAGGGCTATTTAGGGCCTACCTTAGGGGTGACTTGGGTATAGTAAAAAGGGAGTTTATACCTTGGAAGGTAGTTTAACTTGCCAAGTCAATGTGGCAGTAAACTTTACAGTTTCAAATTTCATGATATTTCCTTTCAGGGTCTTCTGGAACCTTTAAACAAGCTTGCTAGATTGAGGTTGTTGAGGCAAAGTGAGCTTGCAAGTTACTCCACATACATAGGACATAACTTTCACGTATGCAGGCGTGAAGTTTGTTTCTTGTTTGAGATAACCTCTTGGGGACTCCTTCTCTTCTAAAGATATCCTGGCCATCATGGGTACAGTAACCATCTTCAGCAGGATATCTAGTAACCTGGTCCACCATCATTAGGATGAATCTTTTTTATAAGGCTGTCCTATGGTCTAGGGGCCAAACAATATCATTCTCAGTCCTCTCAAAAGGCATCCCATCTACTGGTTGTAGGATCAGGGCAGCCATAGGATATCTGTCTTACCACTGGCAGGAACAATGGTGCAGGAGGGATAAAATTCATTCACCTTTCAGTATAGCTGGAGCCAGTAAACATAGCTTACTAACTTTTCCCCTGTTTTTATCTGCTCCAGGCTTCCAGCTAAGGAAATGACATAGGTCAAGGCTAGAAGGGATGCCCTTTTACGCTGAAAAACGATCAGCCTCTTGATGGTCCCAGGGGTAAGGTCCACGGCCTTACTATAAAGGACACCATTTCCCTAGCATATCCTATAGGTTTCACTGAAATCCCCTTTCTTCTGTGCCCCAACCTGGCATTGAGGGTCTGGGAAGGCTAGTCACTCGTTCTAGTCTTCACAGAATTCCTCTTGAGAGGGTTCTCCTGCACCTTGCAACTGGGGGAAATCAGGTAGGCAGACCTTTGGGCAATTAATCCCACCACACTGTAAACCCTTGGGAATGCCCACTGGAGGGGGTTGTTTTGGTACATTCATGGTCCCTTCTTATACCCTGGCTGTTTACATTCATTGTTCACCCTAATCTTTGAGTGATCAAAACTTTTTTGCTTGTACCCACCCTATGTTTTATTTGTGCCTGATTGGGACTTCCTCTTATTATCACAATTGTAGGGGTCTGCAGAAAACTCAATTTATTATCTTTATGGCCAACTCATTTCATTGTTGAGTGCTGGACCGCCTTTCTTGGAGTCACCCGCCAAGGGATGTTTTGGACACCCTAGTGCATACCTACTCATCAGGTACCCTTTTAAGCTTTGTGGGGTCAATCAACTTGGAGTCTACTAGATGCTGATGTAACTCTGAAGACCAATTACTCAAGATGTGCACCTTTATAACCAAATGGTCTAGTTCTACATAATTATTCATGTTACATCACTTCAATCAGCCCTCTCATGTTTTCAAAGAGATGTCTATGAAGTAATTCCAAGCCTGTTGTGAATCCTTCTGTATCTCGAAACTTGTCATGGTACTCTTAAAGAATGAGATCAAATGTATACAGTAGTGCATCCCCTGTGTGGGACCCTCTTCATCTACTGATAGGAGTGTATCCCTTCCTTCTGTACACACAAACCCCACAACAATGCTTTTCAGTGAGGCTCGTCAAATGTATACATTTACAATGCCTTTTCATAAGAAGAAAGACTTTTGTCAATGTTGCCCCCACCACAAATATAGACACAACATCTTTAGGCAATCAAGCTACCACCATCTCTCTGGACTGTAGCACCAGCCCGGCCTTCTCCACCAAATCTTTTTTCTTCTCCTCCAGTGCAATCGTCTTTTCTTTCATGGGAATGGTTGCAAGCTTAGCTTGATAGTCCCTTTCTGAATTTTTGTCACTGTATATTATTTGGTGGACTATCAGCTCCATAATGCTCAGGCTTTGGGAGTTGTTACTTCTGGCCAAGGAAGGCACATCTAAATGCTTCCTTGATGCAGTTTATCATCTGCCTCCTCTCTTTCTTGGGCTCTCTGAGGTACTTTTGAAATGGATGGACCTCTTTCCAAGCCATGAATGTTATGTTCAGATACTGCTTTACGGATTCCCTGTTCAACTTCAGCACAGGTTGCATTACCAGGGTTCCCACCTCCCCAAATCTGAGGCTTTCCATTGTGGACAGATTACCTGCAGGTTCCCAAATAGTTAGGGTGCAAATGTTGGAATACAAAATTAATTTGGAAAACAAACTAAAGATGCCCCCAATTTAAGACCAGCAAATTAAAAAGAAAAAGAAAATTGCTTCCAATTGTGTAAAGGGATTTTTTACATTTTGACTTTTAAAACTTTCACTGCTAAACACAAGATCTAGATCCCACAGCTGAATATCAATGTAAAAAAATGGGTTATTATTTAGGGAATGTAGCAAGGTATCAGTATCATGTGGTACGAATGGGGGGTGTTCTTACCATGTAATACTAACATGATATTCAGAAGTGGACCTTGTATTCATACTAGTAAACATTAGCTCAGCCCTAGTAGAGTGGCACATAGCAGTCAGACTACTTACAGCAACATTGTTAGAACACTAACGTGGACAATAAGTAATTGGCACAACTCGAAAGAAATCCAACACCAATTTATAAAAATAAAGCACATTTTAATATTAATTTGACACCAAAATGAAGCTGCTATGGTACAGATAACTGGAGTTATCAATTTTAGAACATTAAATAAATCAGTGCTTTGCAGAGCTGTCAAATTCTATCATTGCTCAATGGGAGAAACACAGTATGCAATCAGTCACTTTTGGGGTGACTTTTGTGGAACCCACCTGGGGTTAAGGTCATGCAGGTCTACAAACCATGCAACAACAGTCAGTACAATTTTCCTTGGCTCATGAGTCTGGGCTGCAGAGTGGTGCTGCTGTCCCTGGTGCTGATCAGGACTTGCGGTCTTGGTTTGGGCACCTTAGCAAAAGTCACCTTGCAGGTTTATTTCAGTGAAGCCCTTTGGTTCTTGAGTTGGGAGTAGGCCTCCAATCAGGAATCACCAGGCTGAACAGCTCAGCAACACTCGGGTGACTTGGCTGTACAGGTGCTCCTGACTTTCTGGAGTGCAGAACGGGATCTGTGGGTGCTGGCATTACCTGGTGTGCCAAAGCCAAATGAAAGGAGATGCAAAGACTGGACAACAGAGCCACTGAGGTGGGTTTTTGCACGGTGATGATGGTTCCTTGGGCCTGGAGCACTGAGTAAAGCATGTAGTAGTCAGGCTGACCACCAACAAGCCTTGGTGCCTGCAAGCAGAACAGTTTGGGGAATTTTCTTCCAGAGGATCAGGGGAATGATGCAAAAGGCTGAGCCTCACTGAGGGTCTGGTCTGCAGTTCTCTAAAGGTGCCTGGCTAGTTACTTTTGGGAAACTACACGTCAAAGCCAGGTTGTCAGTTCCTCAGTGGTCGTGGAGGTGCGGTCTGGTCCTGCTGTCGTCACATTCAGGGGCTAGTCCCTCTAGTCCTGGGGAGTTCTGGTGAAGGGGTCCTGTTGCAGAGGAGATCACCTTCCTTTTGGAACTGGTGTCTGGTCTAGGGCTTGTCAAAGTCCAGCGGTGTGCAGAGGGGCTGTCACAGGTGCAGATAATGCACCTCTTCTTTGTGGAGTCCTGCCTTGTCGTAAAGTCAGGTTTTTTCCTGTTTCACAACAAATCTAAGGTTCTGGTTTCAGAGGTGCCCCTTCAATCATAGATTTAGAGGTGTTAAAGGGTGTGAGGATAAATGGCAAATAGGTATCTAGTCATGTGGCAAATCTTTCCCTGAGGTGACCACATCCGATGGGAGTGTATCATTAAACTACCCAGACCCCACTATTGTTAAGCCTTTTCAAGATGGCACGGGCCATCTGCTACACTGCACCCTAGTTGGCTAACCCTAGATGTGTGGTCAGTCTCAGGGGAGTGTCCGTCTCCTGACTAGGTAATTTTCCTGCCTGCCCACCTCAGAAGGTGCCTGGGGCAGGGGGAGGCTTTGTCCTCCAGTGGGGGACTAATTCCTTTGTCCAGAAGTGGTGATGTAGCCTTTGAAGCTCACGGTCATGATAGGTCTAATCACTAGCCATTCTGGCAGGATTGAGGTGTGACCTCTTTCCTGCACAGGTCTTTGTCCTGACCTCTAGTGTTGCACACACTCCTCAGCATGTGGTCAGACATGCTGTCCTAGCAGCAAGCACTTGGGAAAGCCCTCCAAGGCAGGGGAAAACTGGCATCTCAATAGGCATCCCCTTCAGGACACCACCCTTGTACATGCTAGGTAAACCTGGGCATGAGAATCATGTTCAGGGTTAAAAAGCATGGTGTGTGACACCGAACACAAGGTAATATGGCTGGGCCATCATGGATCTGGACATCTGGTGTTTGCCTGCGTGCCAGTCACTGCCACAGGGCCATATATAATTGCACATATATGTCCACACTCATAACACAATGCACCCTTCCTCCTGGGCTAGAGGAGACCTACCTTAGAGGTAACTAATGGATTATGGGCAGTGAGTTTACTCAGGTCACTCAGGATGGCACAATAAGTGCTGCAGCCCTGGTGATCTGTTTACCATCCCTGCCCCGGGTACCACAGGCACCATTTACTATGGCCTTAAAGGGTGGTACAGTACTTGGCAATTAGTATTACCAATCACAGTTAGAATTTACGGGAATGAGCACAGACACTGGGGTCTGATTTGCAGGCCTCAGTGCACTTTCAGATCAAAAACGACAGCAAAACATGAGGGGTGACCAACTAAAAAGGGCACTTTACAACAGGGAAGGTGCGGGAGATGTGAGTTCAAAATCTTGTTTGGTCCAGCACACAAGTTCTATAAGTAAACCTGGACTCGACTCATGGCTGATGTGACTCATTGAAGAAAGTCTTAATTCAAAGAAAAGTGTACCAAAACAATTAAATACGCAAACCACAACTGTTATACCTGACAGCCTTAGGGTGGGGACTTCCTCCAACTTTTTTGACTGCCACTGTTAATTTTTCTGATTTCCTTTATGCTAGTTTTAGGACTCTGCGCACTTTACCACTGCTGACCAGGGGTAAAGTGTTTGTGCTCTCTCCCCTAAACATGGTAACATTGGCTCATACCCAACTGGCATAGTAAATTACCTATAAGTCCCTCGTAAAGTGCACTAGATGTGCCCCGGACCTATAAATTAAATGCTACCATTTGGCCTGCAGCACTGATTGTGCAACCCACATAAATATCCCCCTAACCATGTCTCAGGTCTGCCATTACTAGGCCTGAGTGTGCAGTTACACTGCCAATTCAACTTGAAATTTAAAAACACCTGCCAAGGCTTAAATTCACATTTTCTTACACATACATCAACCCTAAGGTAGGCCCTAGGTAACCCATATGGCAGGGTGAAGTAAAGTAAAAGACAGGACATGTACTGGTAAGTTTTACATTACATTGAAGCCTGCTCCTCTCATTGGCCGTCATTAGAAATTCCCTTCTGTGCTTTTACATGGTGATTTCTGAACTGAGAGGAATAGACTTGTCGCATTTGTTATGGTTGGAATGGAAGTAAGAAATCCTAGTTACTGGTGACGCTGGGTTCTACATTACTATTTCAGAATTGCCATTTTTAGAAAGTAAGCATTTCTCTGTACTTACTGCTACCTGTGCCTTACAGCCTGTGTCCAATCTATGTCTCGCCTGTGCTGGTTGACAGATCCCCTTATGCATTCCACCCAGACTGCCAGAAACACGAGACACTCAGAGAGATCTGCATTCATCTGCATACAGATGGGTTTCTCTGGGCAGGAAGGGTAAAGGGGCTCTCTCTTACACTTGAAAGGCCAGTAGCCTGCCCTCCCACAAAGGACTGATAACCCCCCACAGGTCCCCTGGCAGATAGGGCTGGGTTAATAGGGAAACTTGTGCACTTCAAAACCATGAAATTTCCTCCACTTCAAATGCACTTTTGCATATATATACAGGGTCTGTGACCCCCATCAGATGAGGCACTACTGGACCTACAACTGGACTCTGTCAGAGGGACTGCCTGGCTGCCCAAGTACTCATCTGGACTGCTTTGCTGGAAAGACTGCTGGCCTGCTTGTTGCCCTGCTGCCTGCTAACCCCTGACTCTGCTGCCTTCCTCCTCAAGTGCTCTCTAATGGCTTGGTTTGAGCTTGCAGCGTGTTCCGAGGTCTCAGGGCTATCAAAGACTTTACCGAAGAAGAGAAAATACAGCGTGTTGGATAATCGATGCAATGACTGCAAAATCTGATGCAATGCCTGCTGGATCGATGCAGCGCCAGCCTCATAGCTGAAAAATCACTGCATCGTCAGCCCAATCAACGCAGCACCTGTTGCCTCTGCTTAATGCATTCTGGGTTTTCCATGCATCATTCCTGGGTGTCAAAATATCACAGCATCACAGTGAGGAACCAAGGCTGCGTTCCTGGAAACCGATGCATCACCTTGCAGCGTGGAAAGAAATTACGCATTGCCTTGCACCATGGAAAGAAACAACACATCGCTTTTGCTGCACTGGAAAAACTGATGCAGAACTTTACTTTTTGATGCATTTCCTCCTCTGCGGCTCCTGAGCATCGTTATTTTTCTTTATGTATCCCAGGGTACAACCACTGATTGTCAAGGACTGAATCTCATTTAAACTATCAAAAAGTGGTATCTCGAATATTGACTTGTGCATATTTGATTTTTGTCATTTTGATCTTAGTTTATTCAGATAAATATTATCTCTGCCAATTAGAGACTCAATTTATAACAACAACACAATAAAAGCCCCACAATTTCTAAAAATAGATACAAATGAAATGAGAAAAATGGCACCAAAAATAAATAAAATTCTACGTGGGGAACCAGGGATATGAATGTTTAACAGTGTGAAAAATACCAAGGTGACCTGGACATAAGCACAAATTCAGGCCCAGTGGGGTGGAGCGCTGCTTGATTCACCAAGCTGATTTTACTGGTCAAAGATTTTACCTTTTGACTATTGCCCACAAAAAACAAGGGTTAAAGGAACTTAAAGTAATACGATTTTAGCTTCTGATTAAAGAACCCCAGAAATTGGCTGAAATAATCAAAGGTTAAAGTGATGTTATAACTATGTTTTGAAATTGTACAAAAACTAATGTTTAAAAACTAAAATAACCATTACAATTCAACAGTTATAGTTTACTGACCGATCAATAATATTTACCCCTGCCATGCACTATTTATAACCTCACCTACTCAAAACATGTTGAATGGCATTGTTTGTGGACATCACTGATGAGAGATTAAGCCATTCTTTTTTAAAATGTATATGGGATCACAGTACTCCTGGAGGACTCCTATGGGGCCAACCATCCAGAGATCATTAAAAATTTACACCTTCCTGATCACCCCAAGTACCTTTATATATGTATTTCTAAAAAAATGGATGAATGTATTTACAAAAAGAAAATTAAAAACATGTTTTAATCAGTAAAAATCTGAATTTCTCCATCTGTTGTAATTTCATTGAGCCATTATTTCTGTATCTCTTTGCCAAAGTTCCATATGGGAATTAACATGGGAAAACAACATTTTGAGCCCTCCCACTTTTCTCAGCCCCCACTCAACTAATCACCTCAAAACTATCCATGAAGGAGCTAAATATTCACATAAAAACACAACTAGAAACTGATTTATGGACCTTGCTCAAGTAAAATGTAACAAATCACTGAAATTCAGAAAATGTGGTTTGCAAAATTTACAAACCCCCTTGCACTGTGTATGACATAACACATGATGTGACAAACTGGGTTGTTGGTTGACTGGGGGGATAGCACTTGTCAAACAACAGCTGCAATCCAATTCACAGTCAAAGCAACAATATTAGGGGATGACCACTGCTATCACTGATGGCATCGCTACTTCCTAGTTTTCTGAAAAATGTTTGAGTTTTTTTTTAACATAAAGGCTTGGTTTAATGCTTTTGTTTTCTTCCATCTCTTTTTAAAAAATGTCCTTTCAGTGTCTTTTTTTACAAGTTTCTTTCCTTTCTATTCCGCTATGCCTTTTCTTCATGCATTTGTGCAAGTACCACAATGTTTTTTGTATTTTCATCTTCATCTTAAAAGGTTTACAAATATTTAATTTATGGAGGCACTCTATAAGCATAATTGAAAACTAGAAGAATTTCTAGGATCATTGAACTATTGAAATCTCCGAAATGATTCTCTTGCTTCTGTCAGGAACAGAAAATAGTACTATCTTGGAATGGTCTGTGATGTAAAAAAACTAGTGACTAACCATCTTCGATTATGAAAGGAATTGACATCATAAAGTTTAACAAAATGCCACGTTGGCATAATTCCTGTGACATCTAGCTCATTTTTGCCAGATGGATCTTCTGCACCTGTTACACTTGAGCGAAAAGCTGAACTCATGCATGGCACATCCAACAAAAGGTGAGTCACAAGAACCACCAAGAAAACAGCAGCTGCCACCTGCCACTGACCTTTGCAAAACCTGTGTCTCTGCTTTGAAAAGTGAATCAAGACTGTGTGTGAGCTGCAATACATGTTGCAGTGCAACACCAACCTACTGTGGGCAGCAAAGCTTGGCACCATGGAAACAGAACCTGTTACCTGCCATTTACCACAGAGCCCAACACATCTCTCTCTCATAAAGCAGAGCTGGGCTGTGAACTGACTGGTGGCTGCACTGCAGTATTCCCCTATCTTTGGAATACCTGGTTGGTCTGGAATGTTTGAAAAATTTATGGAGTAGTAAAGCCACTTGTAAATAGGATGCAGGAACCCAAGAACTTTCACTTGGAGGTAACCTGTATAATGAACCAGACATTTTAAATATTTTCAGAAATAATGTGAATCATAGATTTCACTAATTTCATACTCAGGATGTCCATCAACTTAAACTGGGAGACAGGGACTTGAATTATGAAATGGGTCTAGAATATATGGTTTCAGTTGTGATACATAAAAGGTTGGATGCACCCTCCATGAGGAAGGTAACTGTAAATGAAATGGCACTGGAGTAATATGTTTTGTAATGGAAAAAGGATGAAAAAAACAAAACTATGATTCTAAAAGTGTTGGTGGATGCCTAGTAAGTAAATGAGAAACACATCTAATTTCCTACTTGGAAAATGGCTGTTTGTCTTATTAGTAAATTGGCCCTCCTTTTCATACTTTGCCTAAACTGATATACATTTTCCTTTACTTTATTTCATTGTTCTTTAAGTTTGGTGAAATTCTTGAATGTAAAAGAATAGAGACGCTTTAGTTACAGATTAGGTAGGATTATTATAGGCAAATATTTTGAGATGCAAGAACTCTGACCAAGAGTTTTGGGTCTTGTTATGAAAACTTCAGAATCATTGCTATATATTTTGCCCCTTTCTCAATTAACCCTTTCTGTTTGGCCATTAATCTGGGTATGGAATCCAGATGATAATCTTTTATTGGTATTTAATAATATACAAAGGGCCTTCCAAAAACAAGAGGCATATTAGGACCCTCTGTCAGAAATAATCACACTTGACCATCCTTGTAATTGAAAGATGCCAGAAATATATCTATGAGACATTTGTGCTGCAGATGGACTGGACTGAAGAAAGAACATATTTGCCATATTTGGAAATACATTAACTGTAACCATTATTGCTCTGAAACCATGAGAAAGGGTACATCTACACTAGAATCTTTTGCACTAGAATCTTTTGAAGTGGTGTGCCAGGTATAAAGTGGGACTGGAAAAGGTTAAAGAAGGTTCAAAGTTTTATTGTGAATAACCTTTGTTTGAGCCAAACAGGACAAGATTAAACATTTTTATACACATCTCATTGAACTGTTGGCTATAAAAATGGAAGTAACACAACATCTAAAGTTGAACTTATGCCTCTGAGTCTGGAGAAGGAAGAAACTTGACTCTTTATAAGTACTAAACTTTGCAATATTTTGGAAGATATCAATACGGCTAGTTGATAAAAATATAGTTTTCTAATAATGAGTGTCTTAAATTGTAGTTCTTGCAATGTCTTGATCTAGATTTGACTGAATAGTGTAGATTCTTTGAAGACATTATTGAACTATGCATTCTATTTGGCAGGAATAACAGAGGTGTTTTAGAATTAGAAGCTATAAAATATGTATTTATTTGGAAAGGCTTCTGCATTGATGTTATGAGGATCTGCAATATAAGTGACACAGAAGTCAAATTGTGAAAAATAGGCTCAATGGCCTGTTGTATCTCTTGCATTGAATGTTTTGTAGAAACTGGAGATTCAATGGTCTATTCTTACTTTACAATCTTCACCTATTTCCATAAAAAGATGTCTCCATTCCTCACAAGACTTGTTCATGGAAAATAATTTATTTTCTAGGAGAGAATATTTTTTTTCACAGTAATTTAGAACTTGTGATAGAATATATAATGTTCCAGATTATCATCCGACTCAGTCTCCAACTCAACTGCTCCCTTTGTGCCCTTTGTGAAGCATTTGTCTCTACTATGAACTTTCTAGTAGGATCAGGATGGCGAAATTTTATGGCTTTAGTAAAGGCTTGCTTTAATAATGGAAACCTTTTTTTCGCTTCTGAACACCAAAATTATAACCTTTTGAGAGGCTCTTTTTTAGGTCTAAGACATGAAACAGGCCTATTGTGCAAAACCCTCCACAAACCATAAATAAAAATCTGCTTAACCCAAACATCATTAAATTTTCCTTAAAGTAGTTTAGGAGCGCCAATCAAGAATGGCAGAGACATTTTTCGGATCCTTAGCCACGGAGATCATATGAGTAGACAAATGTAAATAAGGATTATGCCTTATCAGCCAAGGTGATCCCAGGATAATTAATTCATGAGGAAACCAAATCAAATGCTAAATATTCTGTATGTGAACTCACTGTCACAGGAGATGTTATGTTGGTGACCAAAATAGAAGATAAAGGTAAGCCATCAAATCAATACTTCTGCACCTTGTTCAACATAGGTATAAATAGTGGCACTGCCAAAGCCTTTACCATATGCAGTCCCAAGGGTTCAGAGTCTAAAAGAACTGGAACAGATATGTCAAGACTCTTTCTTTCCTTACATGAACATTTATGAGGAATAACTTGAAATCAGGTTGTGTGGTATTTAATGATTTGATGTGAGGGATTTTACTAACTCTTGTCAAATCCTCCTACAGAGAAGATGGGCTCTGCATTTGCCTGAAAGCCTTTATGGCATAAATGAACAGTATCACACCAAGTGACCAGAGACTACTCAGTACATACACAGGTCTATCTTTCTTCAACAATCCTTTTCCAGTTCAGATAGAGCCCTTTGGTAGCTTATTTCTGCATTAGGGTTCTTCTTGAACAGTGTTCCTGAGATCCCTCAGATAGCTTATGCAGACTGAAATGAGGACTTTGACTTACTGTGGACATTCTTGCCTTATCTTCTAACTTTCCGATGCTCTTTCTTATAAACAGTGCTTAAGTAGGTGAGCACATCAATATATTGCTTGAAGATATGTGTTCTGTATGAATGTGCAAGTTCATCTTTAATTTCTTCTTTTATACCTGTGAAAAATATCATCTTGGTTCTTTCTACCCATGGAGTCTCTTCTGCCAACTGACAAACTTCAGTAGTGTAGGTGATGACATCCCAAATTCCTTGGGTGATGTCGCACAGGGCTTCTTCTCTGTTAGGTCTCTCAAACATCCTTTTAAAAAGTGCCAACATATTTGCATAATCATTTAAGGATCCTTAGTAGATATTAGGATATTTGCCCAAAGTAGAGCAGTACTCTTTAGAAATCCAAATAAATACACCAGCTTAGCTTGATCATTTGAAAATTGGCCAGAGCAAAAGGCAAAGTGAACAATTAGTCAAAACAAAAATTCCTATACTTTTCTCAGGTCTCCAGAGAAGATAGAAGAACTGACACCAACTTAAGACAGATCCTGTGGACAGGTAGTTAAGGCCTGTTTCAGCAATTCCTTCTCTGCTTTCAATTGGGCAACATCTTGAGATTGTTTCTTAGACACAGCTGCCATATCCACATTTAAATCTAATGTGGTTGTATTTTAGGAAACTGGTGGCTTCACAATCTTTTACAGGATAAATGCTAAAGGCTCTTCTGGGGCTTGTTTTTGCCGTGACCGTGGTATGGACAACATCTTCCAGTAGCCACTGTATTTTCACATGAAAGGATGGCATGTGAATAGTAAGTGTCAACTAGAAACAAATCACAGTTGTTGAAGAAAAATCTTGGACAGCATAAAAACACAAAAAAAACACAAAAAGGACATATAGAGAGGAGAAATAGGACTAGGGGCACAAACGGTATGGACATCTACAAGAATTTCTAACAGCATTGAATTGTTGAATGACTATAGATGTGTTCTGACACAGTGAGTGTCAGAAATGGCCCTTTTTTATGTGATCCAGAAGGAGTAGGGATTATTGCTCTCTTGGAATGTCCTGTCTTGTAAGAAACCTAGTGACCATCTATCTTAGATTTGGACACAAAGTGGCATAATGACATTTTAGGAAATGTCCCTTTAAAATAGGTTCCTGTGACTTTCTACTCTCTTTTGTCAAAAAGAGCTGCTTAACCTTTTATGCTTGTGAAAAGCTGAGGTGAAATATGGCCTGCCGGACAAGTAGTCCACCATGGAAACAGCATCTGCCACCTGCCATAGAGTGCAGAGTGAGACGTGCCTCTTCCTCACAATGTGAAGCAGGACCTTTAGCTGGTGTGGTGGCCGCACTGAAAGCTGTGGTACAACACCAAACCACTATGGGTAGCAAAGCCCGCTGTACCCGGCCATCACAGTGAAGGTTGGTTGCACAGCTTTGCCTCTAGCTTGCCAGGTGCCCATCCAGTGGTGGGGGGGAAACATTCACTGTGCATGGCTGTCATATATGTGCAATAGTGGTTGTTGCAGAATGGGGCTGGCCATGGGACAGGTGCCATATCCAATCCACTCAAGGTGGGCAACCCTTGCTGCACACAGCTGAAGGCTTTTCCCAGAGGGTTTGGCCAAATGATGTGTGCTGCAGCCAGACCCCATGCAGAAACAAATTATTTCATGTCTTTCTGTGTTTCTTTACCATAATATCCTGATTCTGAGATACCATCAGTGATGTCAGTATTAATATAATAAGTAATGTCGTCAATAATGACACTTTTGCTTATCAATCATGTGATAAGTGGTCACCCGCAGTGCAAGGTAGTTGTGTGAGTTTTGATCTGAAGCTCAAACCACATCTGCTGAATTTCACTGTTTAGCTTGTTGAGTTTGAACCAGAACCATAGCTCAATTTTCAGTAAATTTCATGATTTTATCATAATACACTGAATTTATCTGTCCCCCTGTGCCCTGCCTTCTGCTTTGTGTGACTGGGATTAGCTGTAGGACCTGGCCTGTGGCTACAGACATGATATAACCCAGTGCATGGGCTTTGGCCATGAGCAAGTAGAGTGGTTTAATTTTTAATTTCTTAATTCTTTTTAGGACGCTTGTACTGGATCTTTATTTTAGTTGTGAAACTGAGCTAGTTTTTATTTTGACATCTTGTCATTTAACTCTTTTTAAAAAGCTTTTTTAAAGAATTTTGAGATTTTTGTTTTATATTTTTGTAACATCACAATACTCTGATAGACTAGAGGAATACTTATTATAGTATTGTTTTTAGTTGGTGATCCATAAGCGAAGACATTATTGTCAATCTCTGTTTTTTTTACCCAAGTATATTATAATTTTGCATTTTACTCTCCATCATTCTCTTCTTTCTGTGCCTGCAGGACATCAGCTTGTATTATTTCTACCTCCTCTCCCTCCTCTTATCTCTTATGTTATACTTTAATGGAATAAATTGCTTGTAGATGATTTATTATCCCTCTTGTATCAAATGAATATAGTCCCTACTGCTCAAGAACATGGTTGCATGTGCCTTTCACATTGTTGTCATCAATTACGGTACTTAGGATGCCATTAGATGTTATTAATGATGTAATAAAACATATCATGACTGATGTAATAGTGATTTCATAAGCAGTGTATGGCGAGGGCAAACGTTATAGCTGTAATTATAGTTCTAGTTCTAGCTATTATTACAGCTAATGCTATAGTTATAGTTATACTTATGTTGGTAAATATAAATGGTTGATTTCAGTGTTCTTTATTTTAAAATGCTGCATTCTGAAATTTTCACCTAACTATAACATCCCTTTAAGCTTTGCATTTTTCAGTGAACTTATGATTTATTTCAAATATAAAGCAGGGTATTGTTAGCATACCTAACTATAACATGACTTTACCCTTATGTTTTCAGTGATTTTTTGAATTTTTTAAAAGTAAAATAACAATGCAAAGAAGTCTCATTTATATGAGGCAGACCTACTGGCTTTGTAAAACACATTAAAATATAAAATACTGTCATAATGGTTTTAACGGGGGTCAGCACATCAACCTACATAAAGCAGACCTATTGGCTTTGTCAAAAAGTCACCACAAGAAGTTATCAATTACTATATTGCAAAGTATTCTTTATAAATCTGCACGGGACAATGTATAAGAATATTTTTTACAAACTTCTTTTAAATAAATCAGTATTATTCCAAACATCCATAAATATGTGTTGGAGTCTTTCTTAAACACTATTCAGGCCACAAATTGAAACCATAGAATGAACAACAAGGGGTCTACCTGTCAAACAAAACATGTGTTGTCAATCTAGAAATTTACAATTTTAGGAAATCTGGAATAAAAGCATTTCTAGACAAACTGAGAGGACAATTTTACTACAAGTGGTGTGTGTGCTACACCAGTAATATACATTGGGACTGGGTGCCCAGAGCTCTAATGCAAGCAAGCACATTTTCCTCCCAACCTCCACACCCCTTTGGAAGACAGCCACAGCTACAATTGAAGTGCGGACCTTAGACCAGAGGGCCCTGGTGTCTCTGCACCTGCTGCACTATTGTTAGCTATGTCCCTAGTCACTCTAAATAATGTGTTATTTAGGTCACATATATTTATACTAACATAACATGCATAAAAATGATATTCAACAATCTTGATTTCTCAAAAAGAGTAATGATCTGGAGCAGTGCTCTTAAATGGATAGCTTCGTTATCTCTGGCCTTAAATCTTGCCTCTGCCAGTGACTCATTATATGCTGAATATACTGTTTGGATCCCTAAGATCTATCAAAACCCTCATATCATTTCAAACTATGCTGTAGGAGTCATAAATGGAAAATAGTAGATTTGACAAAATCCTACGATCATGTAAGAATATACTTGATACTGGTTCTCTCTCATTTAAATACAATTGAACAATGCTCGACTGGATGATACACTGTTAAACTCAGCAATTAAAAATATCTGTAGCCATGGTAGATAACTCAATTTCACTTATCCTTAATCAAAAACATGCAATTCCAGCTCATGATCAGTTTAAAGTGTTTACCTCATAGCACAAATTGATAAAACAGACAACCACCTCAAAACAAATCTTATAATGTTCAAACAATTGATTAATGCATATATTAATGGATATCTTATTGTATATGCTGTGCATGAAATATGATAGTCTATGCCTTACAATTCACAGCAAGGTGGTATTGCCCTTGGGCCATATAAACACTTTAAGTGCTGGCACCGCTTGTTTAACCAGTGGTCACCCTTGCTGTGGATCAGCCCACTACAAATTGGCTTAAATGGCC
This sequence comes from Pleurodeles waltl, assembly GCF_031143425.1. Lineage (NCBI taxonomy): Eukaryota > Metazoa > Chordata > Amphibia > Caudata > Salamandridae > Pleurodeles > Pleurodeles waltl. The sequence goes on from NC_090437.1 coordinate 424,192,429, forward strand.
TTCATCTGCAGCAAGCACCTTGGAACAAGGACGCAGCACTAGCCAAAGAGTGGCCCAGTTCACTTGTCCAAACCTCACTTGGTGACCCTTCCATAGGTGATGAGTTCCATGGTTGTACCTTTTGACTGACCCAGACTTAGCACTGCACACTGCCCCTTAATCAGAGAAATGTTTCACAAAGGAATCAGAACAGCAGCTTTGGACATGGCACTTCTTAGGAAATTTACCTCAAACTTTTAGCTTTTTCGTCTCAGTTTTTTGCTGACTCTCTTCAAGTGACCTTAAAAATCTGGGCACTTTTCCACTGTACTGCAGTGGAAAAGAGCATCTGCCTTTCTTCAGATGCCAGGAAAGGGTGCCCATGTGTGCCATTCAGTACTGTACCTAGGAGTGCTCTGTAAAAAGGTACACCACATACACAGGGTGAGTATGGCCCTGGCTACTAGTGGGATGCTGCACTGAATGTTCCACCCTGTAGGACAGCCTGTCAACCATGTCTTAGTCCTGAGAGTGCAGGCCTGTGAGGGCGCATGTGTGCCTGTGCTCAGGGTATCATCTCTCATGTCATGGCCAACCATGAGCAGACCTTACATTTCCCCTAGAGCACCCCCTGGAGGGTGAAGCAGGTGGTAAGCATGAGGCAGGGCAGGTGTGCCATGCACTAGTAGATAAGAACCCTCACATGGGTTTTCCCCACCTAGTGGGTCAGCCTTTCCAATGGCCTCTCAGAGCCAGATCAGGGCACCACTAAAGATGAAGATCTAATTCCGCGGCCCCATGGCAGACAAGAATTACATTTAGGGGTGATATCTGGGGTTCGAAAAGGACCCTATGAACCACCGCCTACATCAAAGGAACACTTGATTAGAACTCTGAGCATCACACTTCAGCAACTTAGAGATCCACTAGCAGGGATCTGGGACCAATATAACTGGACACATGATGCACAATGCCAGAGGAATCTGCTGTGCAAAGGATTATTTACAGTTCTTGGAAGGGATAAGCACACCTTTCCTGCATCGTGGCTGGCCTGGGCAGATTTCCTGTGGGTGTGTGGCACTCTGAAGTGTGTTCTCCAAGGGCTGTTTGGCTTGCCCCTGTTCTTTTGCTCTTTCTGGATGTTTCAGGGACATCAAAGACCTCCTGAGAGGGACCTAAACTGTCTACTGGTGTTGTCTGGAGAGCGGTGCTCTCCTCTGTGCCTACATCATATGCTGGACTCAAACTGGTAGATGTGTTGTGAGCGTAGAAGAAGTATGTGCCTTCAGATCAGAATTGCCTGGTGCGGAGCCTTCAAAGTACTATCCGCACATAAGGATTCTGATGCTTCATTGTGGGGACACTGCACGCACAAGCATCTTGTTTCTTGTGAGCGGATTCACCAGTCACTGGTCCCCGCGTAGACCACTTCTGTTGAAGGCATTGCATTTCTCTTGATCAAAGCCCACCTGCATGCTCATTGTGTGTGGTGTCTAATTCATAGGTTGCAACCCTTGGAGGTGGGGGTGCATCCAGAGCAGTACCTCATGTGGGACCAATGAACTTGCGTCTTTGTGTGTGATTGGATTGTCTGGTGTGACTCAAGTCATTGTGCACCAGACGTTGTGCCTCATTCCAGGGAGGCAAAGGACTAGAGTTCTTCATGTGTGACTGTATTGTCTGTGGTGACTCAAGTCTTCGTGCACCAGATGCAGTACTTCATTCCAGGGAGGTACGGCATTGGGGTTCATAGGGTGATTGTTCAGCATTGTCTAGTGTGACTCGAGACATTGCATACCAGACTAGTGCCTTATTCTGGGAAAGTCTGCATTGGAAATCTTTTCGTGTGTGATCGTGTGTGATTGAATTATCTGGAATGACTCAAGTCATTAGGCCCCAGTGTGTCTCATTCCAGGGAGTTATGGCACTGAGCACTTTGAGTGTGGGATCAGAATCATCTGGTGCAACTGAAGTCTTCGTGCCCAAGATGTTGTGTCTCTTTCCCAGGAGATACAGACCTGGTAACTATTAGTGTGTATCCGGAATTGTCGGGGCAGCTCAAGTCATCACACCCCCAGATGTTGTGCCTCCTTCCCAAGAGGTACGGAATCAGTAACTATTTGGGGATTGGAATGCCTGGCTAGGTTGGCCACTGCTGTGACAGAAGTGTGGCCCCAACGATCCTCCCCCCATGCTTCGCAGACCTCTGAGAGAACCTCGAAAGTGGTGCCCAAGCCTCCATGTGTTAATTGCTGCCTGATCAGCCTTTATCTCTTTCTTCCCCTCACCTTGTCCCTGGATCCTGAATAGTGTGACTTTGGCCGCTAGTGGCCTAGTATCTGGGGAAAAGTGCTTTTATCTCCAGCTGGTTGTGGGGTGGTGTAGCAGGAACTGGTTGGCAGGCGGAGGGTAGTTTGGGGCCTAGGATGTCTGCGAAAACAGTGACATTAACCGGACGGATATCAGTGCATCACATTAAGGTGCTTGGAGCAAGTGCGTGCAGGTATGTGTGTATGAGGCACCTGATAGCTGTGGCATCGCGTAGTGTTGTGCATCGTATACTTTATTTCTTGCCAGAAGCCTCTTATGGTTCACATTGAGTTGTCAGGCTGATGACCTAATTAAAAGTGCTGCAAGTCTCTGTATGAACATAATGCTGCTAGTGTTGTGAACCAGAGTGCACCCTGCAATAGTGTGTTATTGAATTGGGGTCATCGTTGGGTGGGTCTCGTGCCGACAATGTTTGGCATTGCATGAGAGTGCTGGGACGGAAAGTATTATTTTTCTCAAGTGTACATATTATTCATGGTGTTTAGCACAGCTGGGCCTAGTACTGCTTGTAATATTTTGAAATGTGATTTATGCCCAGATTTGCATGATGATAATGCTATGTTAATAATGTGTGTTGAATACCAATTTTTTTTACATTCAACTCATGTGAAGTCTCTTTTGTGACACTCAGCGCAATTGTTTTATGGAAGTGTTGTGCCATTGCTTTACACATTGCCCCTATGATACACCTGACTGTTCTGTACGAAGCTACCCAAGGGTGAGAGCAGATTACTCAGTCAGTGTAATCAATCACTCATGGTGGGAGTGGAGTCTCCGAACTTGTGGTGGAGACTTCACACATTAAAAGTTAGGCAGACGTAAAGATGCGACTCATAATATTGTTTTGTGAATTTCAAAAGATCCTAAACTTACACAAAAGTTTAAATGTACCTTTGTGAATCAGGAACTGAGTAGATATCTCTAACTGAGCATTGGGCGGGCCAGGGTATGCTGTCTGAAGGTAGGGTAGTATATCTGCATAGCTCCAGTTATTTAATCTGTCTCTTGGTCACCTTCTGTTTCTTGTGAAGTCTTGCAGGTCACTTTGTTCATACTACATTTGTGGTTGTGCCTTGGGCATCAGACAGGCACAGGTAACAGGTACAGCTCAAGATAACAAAGGTATGAGGCTCTGCTTTCATAGTTCAAGCCACCTATCTGTGGAACACACCACTAGACAAGACTCAAAACATTCAGGAGCTTTTACATTTCATAAGAGGGTTGAAAACATGACTACTTCCAGAATCACTATACATTACTACACAGTTCTGGGATAGAACTAGAAAAGATAAATGCATCTTCAAGCACAATCTACAGTTTACAACTCACAGATATTGAGTAAGCAAACCAGAACATTAGTTTCTATATCTAGAAAAGTTATGAAGGGCTTACCTATTGCTAGCCTGGGTATAATATAGTATTGTCAATTCATGTATAACCCTTCCAGATCTTTAGGTTACACCGATTGCATAATAACTCCCTTATTCTCATAAAAGAAAGATGTGCTACAGGTTTTATCTTTACCCAGTACTATACAAGTCCATAAACCACCCAGCACCAACTGAACAGGCATGGAATAACTGAAGGGATGTACCATATACTGCTGGCCAATCAGAAGGCTGCAATCAAGTCCACCACTGCAGGTTCAGACTAACTACGCAGTACAACTCTTACTTTACATTTCTCAATACCTATCAATTATTGGAATATGGTAGCAAAGTCCATCTGCACATCAATTTTCTCACTAAGAGCATATTTATAGGATTGTGTAACAGCGCAGAAAGTCACCTTGCTGCACTGCGCTGCAGCACAGGGAAAGGGCAGGAATGTGGTGTATCGACATCCTTTACCTCCCATTAATGAGATGTTAATGACTCTGAGAGATGCTTTTTTAACACTAACACTGGACTTATCAAGTATCTACCATCAGGTGCATTTATATCCAGATTCTTGACCTCGTTCATCACTCCTGAGAGGGCTTACCAATTTGAGTGTATACCATGTGGTATTAGCCTCTGCATTTGCACCATTTCATAGAGTAATGTAAGCGGTATTATTGTGAATGTCTAGTTTTTTTCTCAGGATGATATATTGGTGTGGGCATGGCTTGCTGGAGGGGATTCCAATGTTTTAGGGCATTTGTGTGGGGTAGCATTTTGAGTTGCATACAAATCATAGGCCTTTCGTTGATATTTTCACCACAAAGGGAGCAGGGAAAGTGACACCCTGCATAGCCAAATGGATATATTGTTTGGAAGAAATTATGTTCACCATCAGTTATCTACTTGGAATGAAAAATATTAATGCTGATTGTTTTCATGGTTACCTTTGCAAAGAGATTCTAGTGTGGAAGATGAAGAGTGGATAGTGGCAGTGGTGAAGGAATCTTGAAACAGGACCATATGGGAAAATGAAAGGGAGGATGCTTTGTTGGAGGTTAAAACTTAATTGTTATTGACAGGCAGTGCAGTCCTGAATGATGAGGCAAGATTACATGTGGCTAATTTTTAACCTAGGTGGTAAGAGTTATCAGGGGTAAATGGTATTGTCAGGCGATGGGACAATTTGGTGGTACCCGTCAGATTGTGTCAGCATCTCTTCTGCATGATGGTGATGGAGGTATGTTTGGCACTAACAGAAAAGTGTGTGTAGATTTTTGGCAGCCAGGCATGGAGAAGCATATTGAGAGATGCGTTCATAATAGTGTGTTACAAAAGCCTTGCGCGACTCCTGTGTGGCCTGTAGTATGGCCTCTGTATTAGTTGGTTAAACATTTATTGAGTTATGGAGCATCACACCTTGCAGCCCAGTTTCTCCAGTGAGGGTCATGGTGAACTTGTCTATTTTTGTCTGGATCTGTGTAGTAGGACATCTGTACTTCTCCATTGCATGTGATACGTTGGTGGAGCAGGTTAGTGTGGTCTCTGCAAAGTGTCCCGTCTACCGTTGAAGTTTTGGAGTTAGCGCCATTTCTAGGAAGTGCCAGCCCACCTTGCATCAATGAGATCCAAGGTATGCGTTCCCTTCCTAAAAATGACGCTAGCCCCCCCAGCAATAAATGTAACTCCCAGCGCAGAAACATCGCACAGGTAGGAGGCGGACCTAAATAATCGCACTAGGCCCTCTTAGTGCCATTATTTAATGCCTGGTCAGACCAAGCGTTAAAGAGCAGGTAGGCCCAGTTCCATGGGGAAACACTATGGAATGGGCACAAAAATGCCCACCCCAAGCCCCAGCAACACCACCACCCACAACACAGGGACACTACTGGAGGAGGGAGCCCATCAACACATAAGTTGCAGCTAAGTTTGTGTGTGTATGTGTGTGGTGTTCCATTCGGGGACCCTTACATGGTGCCCTCTGCCTGGCACTGCGTAGGTAGGGCTTGACCAGGGGACATTGGTCCCCTGAGGTAGGCATTGGGGTGGTGGTAATGACTCCTGTCTCTACTTAGACAGGAATCTTTTTTTGACTGCTTGTGCTTAAAAAATGACGCTAGGCTGACTAGCGGCAGATATTTTGCCACCAACCAGCCTAACGTCATTTCTGACCGACTAGAGCTATTTCACCTAATGCCATCCCCCATCTGCTAGCATCTTTTTTGTGATGCTGGCCGTTTCTTAGCTCTATTGTGCGTCATTTTATAAATATGGTGCACAGATATCTCAAAGGAATGGTGTTAGCCGGCATTCATAAAAATAACACAGTTGTCCTCCATTTTTCTCAAAATGGGCGCTGGTCTCCTCCTTCTATTGAGCCAAGGTTTGGGTATCTCAGAGTTGGAGATCATCCTACAAAGCACAGTGGAGGCCCTGTTCAGCTTTGGGATGGTGGCAGGTCGATTGAATGGATGTGAGGGTCATTTCTGGGGGGCTCACAAGGATTGTGTGACCAGCCAGATTGCCCTCTGGTTAGGGGCCCCTTGGTCCTTTCAGATTCTCTCAGTAGGTCCAGCAGTGTGTCTGGGAAGTGCCAAGGGGTCCAGAACTAGTGTCTAAAGTTGGCCACTGTCAGGGACGAAGGAGGGCAAGTATCTCTGCTGGTGGGATAAACCCCCTGCAGGCCTATTGCCTCTTTTGGGCATGACAATGTGATTGAGGCTGCAGTGAGCCATTGATCCAGCTTCCATAGCCCCTCGCTGCCGGCATGTGTCTTTTGAAGGGCAGCCAATTACTAAGGCGAGGCTGGTGGGGCAGGCAATTGCAGTGTCAGAATTAAAAGCCTCCACCCCTGACATTTCAGCTGCAGTGTGTAGCCTCAGCCACCAGAAGATCCTCAAGGCAATGCCTGGGGAGGGTGAAGCAGTTTGGGGTTAGATGCCCTTCTTTCTGAGGGGGAAGAGGGCAACTATTGCCACTGGTGTGGGGACAGTCTCTGTCAGGCACATTACCACTGGGGCACCCAGGACCCACAGGCCCATTCCCCTCCTTGGGTGCGAGGATAAACTCAGGGCCAAGTGCAAGTGCAAGGGGCAAGTCATTCCACCTCACTTCCTGCACAGGTCTGTCAGGGGCGGGCAAATCCCATGGCAAGGCCAGGGTCAGTGGAGGCAGCTGCAGTGCACAAGTCCTCCACCCTTGAAGTCTCAGCTGCAGTCCACAGCCCAGCCACCGGACTGCAGGGAGCTCTTCCAGGCAGAAAGGCCATTTGGGACCCACGTCTGGAAACCATGACCACAGGTACCAGTGGGGCTGCATTTATCCATCAGGTTGTCCAATCCGAGATATTTTTCCAAAAGCTTATGGCCCTGAGGATGCACAATTAGAGGCATTTTTATAAGATGGTTGCATCATGTTTGCACCAAACAAAGTAGTACATGCATGACGCAAACCTCTAAATCAGATTTTTGAAGATACGCAAAGCCACTTTGCCCTGCTTTGAGTGACTCAAAAAATCTGGAGTAGCGCAAAGCAGCGCAAAATATTGAGTTGCGTTACTCTGCCCTGGGAAGGCATTCCATGGCCATTGTGTGGGTTTTCACTTCACTTCTGAGATTTTCAAGAACCTGCAAACCTGGGAATGTGCCAAAATTAAACGCCTTCTGTGGGGAGGCATATTGAGGAGAAATACCTCTTTCTATCCTCATTGTTTCCTCTTTCTATATGTGTTGCATTGTGCAGCACACATATAATGTGGAATATGCCTCCCAGGATTGTTTTTGTGCAGTAAGCTGGCCCTTCATACACAAAAACGATCCTGCTTGCAACACAGGCACTCTTGCACTACAGTGCAAGAGTGCCTGCGTTGGCACTAGCATGCCAAAAGGGCACCAGCGCAGGGGGAAAAGTCATGAATGAGGTAAAGGATGTCGATCAACCCAGATGTTATCCTTCAAGCCTATTTGATCCACGTACATGCACAATATTCCAATAGTGCCAAAATGACAAGACTAAGCCATTTAGAGGCCTCCATGGGTTCCATAACCACCAACTGCCACAACTCGTCTAGCTCGCCATTCAGTTTGCTGCTTAACGTTAAAGGATTGTTACTTACCTTATTAACCTTGGAGACAGCTGTCTTTTTTAAAGTTCTATGATGTTCACATTTTTTCAGATATTCTAACTTTTTGACAAACAGTGTCAGAAAATTAGCACTCTACTCACTTAGGAGCATATTTACACTTTTTGATCCAAATCTGCACTAATGCAGTTTGCATTAAAAAGTTTAGCATTGGCTTGCACCATTCCTGAGTGCCAGCAGGGGACCACATTTATGAAATGGCGCAAGCCGGTGCAATGGTTGGGTTAGCGTAAAAAAAATGAAGTTAGCCAGGTGGGGGTGGTGGTATGGGAGAATGGGGTTTTGCACCAACCCTAGCATCATTTTCTGACGCAAAACCATCCTGTGACGGGGCGCGAGGATCGGCGCCGGACCAGACATACCCCGGGGGCACTGAGCAATGTGCCAGAGTAGAGGTCAAACCTCTACGTCAGGACGGCTCTGTGGCACAGGGGGTGGGGCCTCTAAAATCAGGAAGACGCCGAGAGGAAATCAGAGAAAGCCAGCCGGGAGACAAGAAGGAGGAGGTCGGAGGAAACACAAAGGAGGACGAAACGGAAAGAACACAAAGAAACTCAGCAGAAGCCGGGATGACGACAACAACTGAGGGAAAGACGGAAATCGGAGACGTACAGCAGAGAGCACCAACGAGGACCTCATCTCAAGAAGACTGAGAGGGAACCACACGAAGAAGCCGGCCACGTTCCAGGAGGAGCATGGCCCCACCGGGGTACTCGCAACGAGCTGGGGGAGGGAAGTCACGAAAGTGGGGAGCACTGTCTGATTGGTTTTCACTATTTGTTTTATATTTTAAACACCTAATAAAACACTGAAAGGACAAAATAAGAAAAAGCACTGGGTGAAGGGAAAGCGGGCACCAACTTAGGAGAAGGACAAGATACTGTAAAAGAAGGCATTTAAGATGCCAGGAAAGTGAGGGATAGGACTACAGACAGAAAAAATATTAAAGATTCACCAAGAAACTCATGGAAATAAAGGGACACAGAAACATAAAAAAGAAACAAGTTAGAAATAGAGAAAGAATAGCCAAAGAGGAAGACAGAGCAATACCTACAATAAAGTCAAACGTACCTTTTAAAACAGGTTTCTTATTTTCTCTCCCTCTCACAGTGGATGATCTGCCTTGATCCCTGAGACGCCAGCCTGAAACAGAAAAAGAAGATAAGGACCAGGGAAGAATAAAAGGAAGAATACAGCCTATAGACAAACAGACAAGTAGAAATAGATAAAAAATATAAAGATAAACATTTGTTGGGGAAGACAAAATAAAAAGAGAAAAACCGTAAACTAAATTTGCGTACTTACGTATCCATTAGTACTTACCTGTCACAAGTGGTGTCTGAAGTGGGATAAAAACCTCCCTACAGACAGGATAAGTAAAATGGAGGAGAAGCCAAGCTTGGCAGACATGATAGCACAATTAGCAGAAGGCCTAAGACATTTACAACTCGTGTGGGAGGAACAGATTAAAGAAGCTAGGGAAGATCGTGATACTTTACAAACTGCTTTGAAAAGCCAAGCTACGATTATTACCAATAATCAACTAGTACACGAAACCGCAATAGGGAAGCTCACAGAGATAATAGCTACAACCAGAGTACACCCAAATGTCCCTAGCACCATCTTACAGAAGTATCAGGAAAATTATGACCCAATGCATTTTTCACCAACTTTGAAAGAGTAGCAAGTTCGACTAACTGGCCCCCAGAGCGCTGGGGTCAATATATTGCTCCTTTACTGACAGGGCCACTACAGGCTGCCTATCAAGCAGTGAATATTGGTGGAATAACCCCCTATATAGACATTAAAAACGCTATCCTGGAACGTATGGGGTTAGACCAAGAAAGTTAAAGGATACGTTTTCGACGTACTAAATGGATAAGTCCCGAGAATCCACGTACTCTTTATTATAGGGTTCACCATGAAGCTAGCAAATGGCTATCCCCTACAGACACTACCAAAGAAGAAAGGTTTCAAGCCATAGTACTAGAACAATACTTAGAAGCTCTACCTACATCCACGAGGAATTGGATCTGACAACATCACGGTTTGGACAACTCCTCTGCGGTTGAACTAGCTTGCGCTTATCATAGGGCTCCAGACTTTCGGGCGCGAATATCAGAACAAACTCTCCGCTCCCCAAACCATCTCCCCAGTCTTTCCCTATAAAACCTCTAACTGGGTCAAACCTGGAGAAACCCTATCCTTATCGAGCTCCCTTAAAAGAACACATGACGAACCCACAATGCTGTGACTGTGTGGAATGGGGCCATTTTGCATGACATTATCCTCAGAAATAGAATCAGGGAGAACCAATGGAGATAGAGATGGCCCGAGGAAGAGTATTGTGGTTAGGTAATACCACTACTCGATATTCTACATCCCTTCTTTTGAATCATGAAATGATAAAAACACTAGTAGACTCAGGTTGTAGCCAAAGTGTCATCAATCACAAATACGTACGCCCTGAGCAGTGGGTAAAGGGTGAACAGGTAATTATCACTTGTGTACACGGGGATAGTAAAACATAATTATTCCCTATCATGCAGGTGAAATGGCGGGAAAAAGAAGAACCTGTTGTCGTAGTAGCCATCCCAGACCTGGTGGATGAACTCATTATAGGAACCGACTATGTAGCATTTCCAGAACTCCTGGATAGCCTAAAACATACTAATTAGGCAGAGTCCTGGTGGGCTGAAACACCTTTTTTCTCAACAGAAATAGAAAAGACTATACCGAGGGAAAGAGTAACTAAGACCCAAAAACAAAAGCACAATAAAACATACTACAGGGAGGATAACGATAATAATGGACCTAAGCCTAATTCCGGGAAGCCGATATTTTTGGTCGCAGGACAATTTCGACAGTCTCAAAGAAATGATCCTACGCTAAAGCAGGCCTGGCATGCTGCTCTCACCAATAACAATCCCACCGTAGGTCCTTATTTCCACATTAGGAATTATTTACTGTATCGAATTATCGCTCCACAGGGAACAGGAAACCACAATTACTAGTTCCAAAAGACTACCGAGCCCAGGTACTTCACTTACCACATGGGGAAACGGGGGAAGTTCATCTAGGGAGAGAGAAGACGGAAGAGTACATAACAAGGAGGTTTTATTGTCCGGGTGTATATGGCAATATAATAAAACATTGCCAACAATGTCCCAAATGTCAATTGATTAATCCCACCATGGATCCCAAGGTTCCCCTCCTTCCATTACTTATTATAGAGACCCCATTCACGCTGGTCGGTATGGACCTGGTGGGCCCATTGGTGCCATCATCTAAAGTTCACCAATATATCTTGGTTCTAGTGGATTACACAACTAGATATCCTGAGGCCATACCTTTGTCAAGTATGATGACGAAAAGCACGGCTCACGCCATGATGAATTCTTTTCCCAAGTCGGATTCCCTAAGAAACTGCTGACTGACCAGGGAACACCTTTCATGTCCTGGTTAATGTCCAAAATATGTCAGAATCTGGTAGTCCAACAATTTTGGATGTCGGTTTACCATCCACAAACCGAAGGCCTTGTGGAACGTTATAACAAAACCATAAAGAATCTCCTACGGAAAACCATAAACTATCCCGGTAGGGACTGGGATAAAAAAATACCCTTGGTATTGTATGCCATACGTACACAGGTGCAGTCTTCCACTGGACATAGTCCTTTTAAACTTCTGTTCGGCAGACAACCTCGGACGATATTAGAGATGATGACTGAGCAGTGGGAGAAAACTGAGGAGGAGATAAAAGACATTCTCACCTATACAAGAGAGTTAAAGGAAAGCTCACATACAGTTTGGGAGGATGTACACTTCCAACTAAAAGAGACCCAGATGAGACAGAAGGCTCAGTATGACACTAGAAGTAAATACCGGGGCCTAGCCATAGGACAAAAAGTATTAATACTCTTACCTACATTCAAAAATAAATTGTTGGCTCGTTGGCAGGGACCGTACACCGTCCTTGAAAAAGTAACCCCGGTAACATATAGGATCGAAATACCCGAAGGGTCCGATAAAAGTCAAATTTATCACATTAACTTGTTGAAGACGTGGTATGAGAAAGAAGACCATAATGTAGATCTGTATATTACTACATAACCAGAGTCAGAGATACCAGTATTTCCTACCCCTCCTGAATCTGAACAACAAACCAAGCCACATTTTGGCACTGACCTCATACCATCCCAACGCCTCCAACTAGAAGACATAGTCCATAACCCCGATAGGGTATTTTTAACGAAACCTGGTAAAACCCATCTTATAAAGCACCCCATACGCACCATACCGCATACCAGAAGCTAGAAAGCAAGTTGTAGAAAAAAAGTCATAGAAATGATAAAAGCAGGTGTTATTGAATCATCTTCCAGCCCCTGGTGTTCCCCTATAGTATTAGTTCCAAAACCCTATGGTTCAATTCGGTTCTGCATAGACTTTCGACAACTTAATTCCCTATCACACTTCGGCACCTATCCCATGCCACGTATAGATGATCTTATAGAAAGATTAGGACACGCAAAATACCTCGCTACAATGGATTTAACGAAAGGCTATTGGCAGATTCCCCTAGAAGCATCAGATAAGGAAAAAAAAGCCTTTGCAACCCCCTCTGGGTTATATCAGTTCACAGTATTGCCTTTTGGGTTGCATGGGGCTCCGGCGACCTTCCAGAGATTAATCGATATTGTGTTGTGGCCTCATCAAGACTATGCAGCAGCATATCTTGATGATATTGTAATATACAGTAACACCTGGGAGGAACATTTAAATCACTTGTTAGACATACTAAAAGCCCTCCAACAGGCAGGATTGACTGCTAACCCAGCTAAATGCAAGATAGCTCAGAATTCAATCAATTATTTGGGTTATATAATAGAAAAGGGAACAATCAAACCACAGTGAGAGAAAGTGGAAGACATCACACAAATACCAATCCCAAAAAACAAGAAAGATATAAAGGCCTTTCTGGCTATGGTTGGTTAGTATAGTCAATGCATTCCACACTTTTCTGACATAGCCGCTCCTCTTACGGCTCTATTAGAGAAGAAACAGCCACACCAAATATCCCAGTTGACAGAACTAGAAAAGCAACGGTTCCTCCATTTTAAGTCCTTACTAACCACAGAACCGGATTTTCACAAACCGTTTCAATTACAAACCAATGCTTCTGATCAGGGATTAGGAGCAGTGCTATCCCAGGACGGGGAAGACGGCCAATACCATCCAATTGTTAACATCAGTAGAAAGCTTCTACCTAGAGAAAAGCATTACCCCACGGTGGAGAAAGAACGTCTTGCGATAAAATGGGCAATCAAATTGCTTCAATATTACCTCTTAGGGAGGTCCTTTACCCTCCTTACGGACCACGCCCCACTGACTTGGCTATCTAAACATAAGGACACTAATTCTCGAGTACTCAGATGGTTGTTATTGTTACAACCTTTTCTATTTCAGGTGAAAAAATGGTGCAAACTCCAATATTTTGTCGTTAGATGTGTCTAACGTCAAAATATAAATATGGAGTTAGTTTTGCGCCAAATTGCATAAAACAAAATGATGCAAATGCAGCACAAATGGAGTATAAACATGTCCCTTACTTCGTTAGAATCAGTGAGCTATACTTGATCTGGAGGGTTCAGATCTAACACAATTCCCAATGCTCATGGCTCCTTCCAACCCAGCAATGTTTTTTTCTTTTTTTCTACAAAGTACACTTTCCCAAATGACTGTCTGCTCTTGTATTCTAATATAGCTACAAAATAACTTAACACTGGTAAATTATCACCATAGTAACCCTGTGGTTAAACCTCCATGGGAATTAGGTCAGAATTACTCAGTCTTAGACACTTCTCCACCATTCACCTGAAGTAAACATGTAAGTGGATGGTACACATCACACACTATAGCCTGTTGATCATTCATTCCAGATACCACTAAAACATATACTTCAGTTACTTCAGACTCTTCACAGGTTTGGTTCCAGCCTCCTGGTTCCCAATCCTATCGACCCTATGGTTTTTACCATCATGAGTCATCATCACACTGACACAGGAGACACATTTATAACACCTAGCCCTAACGGCAAGATGTGTATTTTGGATTTAGCCAAATACTTTCCACTTCCACACATATCACAGTGTTTCTTTCTAACCACATTTGATATTTCAGATGAGTTCTTGCGCACAGTAATTTTGTCTTTCTTATATAGAGAATTTTGCAAAACATTCACATCTTTTCCATCCCCTTGCTCCAACACTCCCTTTGACTGACTATTTAGCTCCTTCACATATCAAGAAGCGCCTCCCATAAGTCTGGCTATAAGTAAAAAAAAAAAGTATACAGAAGGATCTTTCAACCCCAGGAGGTTCTCTTGTACCTTCATGTTGTTTGTTCTATTAATGATCTGATCTCTCATTATTTCCTCCTGAAGATTCTTGAACTTACAAGAAACTGCTAAAGTTCTTACAACAGCTACACACTGTTCAATTGTTTCTCCTGGTAACTGGGCTTGAAAAATAAATGTATGTCTTTTAACAACAATGCTAGTTTTTCTCCCAAACGTTTCCTCTAAAGTTCTCATTACACTCACAATCTCATTCCTCCTTCCCCTTTTCAACCTCAGATCCTCCTTCCTGTCTACCCCAATAGTATAGAAATAGGCAATCTTTAGCACTTTCATGCTTTCCACATCTAAATTATGTTTCAGCATAACAAGTTCTCTCTTTGCAACAAACACATCTCCCTCATTACCACTAAATACGTTTAAAAGGTCTTCCTCCAATCCTCCCATGCCATTATGGGATTCCCAGGATCTTGCAGAAACACTGGTAGAGCTTGTTTGTACAGACATTATGCTAATATTATTTCCCTAAATTCTTGTAAAGTCAAAGAACAAAACAAACTGACAAAAAAAAGGTTATCGCCGTTGTCATAGGAATATTAGTGTATCCTTGGCCAAATTCTTGGATTAATCTCAAACAAATTACCAGTAGCACTCTTGAAGTTCCTTTTCTATTATCAATTTTTCCTCAGTCCTCTTTCTAATGCTTAGGAAGCAGTGATGACTCAGTCTCCGGTAAGTAACACCTTTAGAATCTTACAGAGGGAAGATCAGAAACAAGAGAGAATGGCAAAGAGAGTCAGAGGTGCAATCCCTATGGCCTCACAACCATTGCCAAATCAGTCTATCAGTATGCAGAACCAGCGAACACACGTCCTCTTCTTTCTGCCTCAGTCTCAGATGTTGGCAGTAGTCTCACACGCTTGGCGCAGGCCTTACGACTCCTTTCAAACTCAGGCTCCTTTCCCATAATATCTTCATAAGATAATATTGTTGCACTACATTAATGTCATTTACGTAGACAAACAAGTCCTAACCTACCCTTTGCCAGATCAACTGCAACACTCGTCATACAGTTTCTAGAGATGGCATGCTGGTACATTTGTAAAACAATATATTCAAATTCAGTTCCTTCACAATAACTTTTTTTCACATCCCATTCTCGTTGCCAATTTTATGGAGTGAGGCACACACAAAATGAACATTAAGAAGCAAAGACATTTATTCCAGTAATCAGTTTATGCATGCCATCCCTGGCAGGTGGAAGCCAACTGTCTATCTCTCACCCCCAGCTCTCACATTCCAATAAAGAACCTCCAGTGTTACCAGACAGCCATCTTTTTGATACCCTTGTATTAAATACATAAAGCAGAATACAATGTAAACAGTCATGACATGGATTGTGAATGGTCTCCTTGACCACATAAAAAGGACAGCTATGCTTCCCTATGCCAAACGTTCCCTCCACTCTAAACTCTTGCTGCAAGAGACATACTTGCTGGGCTCCAATTTTCCCTTCCTGAAAAGATATGGCTGTGATAGGGACTATTATGGTGGATTCACAAGAGGATCCAGGGGAGATGCAATATTGTTTAATAAATCCTGCCTACTAACCGTCTTCAACATTGTGATGGAACCCCTGAGCAGATACATGTGACTTTAGGACTCCCTGAAGGGCAAACAATACAACATTCTGAGTGTGTATGTCCCTCCACACCTAACAACCCCAGCTCATGCATCCCTTAGTGACATGATTGCAAGGTTACCGACCAGCTCGACTATCATAGGAGGAGACTTTATTGCCATATTGAAACCCAATATACACACTGCCAGAAGCACGACTGCATGCATACTGCAGCAAGTCAAAGAATTGAAGAGCTAGGTGGACTCCTTGGGACTCTTTTATGTATGGCAGACCTGGCACCCCCTGGACAGAACATATGTATACAATTTTTGTGGCACACAACACACACTAATGAATCAATCTCCTCCTTCTAGCTCCTCTGAATGATGTCCTGTGCATTAACCATATGGGTATTCTTCCAGGATTATCTCAGACAACTTACCAGTTGATGCAACGCCTTGTATATCCAAGATGTTCGATGCATAAAGTTCTTAGTTACTGAAAGGCAAACTTACTTTGACACCAATGCAGGGTCGGCAGCCTCCACAGGCACAATATGGACAGCTAGTAAAGTGAACATATGCAGCATAGCCAAGGGCTATGTGCAGCATATGCAGAAAGAAATCCAAGTTGAGTGTCATGTTCTGGGAGGCAGTCTTGATGAGCACAGCACACTAATCTTTTGAAGGAATAGACAGTCTAGGATAATGAGGGGCTTAGTAAAATCAACAGGAAATTGAAGCTCTGCAAGAACAGAATAAACAACTGAGAGGAGATATCAAAACACTCAAGATTCCCTCCATAAGGAATAACCCTAGGCTATTTGTTATTAAACTTTTGAGAGAAGGTTTTTTTAAGGACAGTCCTGATGTTAACCTGAAGGCAGATCTTGAGAGGTTTCATTGAGACCCCTTCAGGTAGAAGCCAAACCATAAGTCACTGAGGAAGGTTCTTGTGAATTTTCAAACCTACATCTTAAAAGAGTCAATCCTCTCAGTTGCATTGAAACTGAAACCACTGTTATACGAAAGATTTACATAACACATTATACCAGACATAACAGTGCAATGTCAATGGGAGATAAGGGAGAAAATGGGGAAGCTAAGAAACCTGAGAGCCTCAGTTCAGTTTAGATTTTCTGCCACATTGAAAGTAATGTGGGAAATGAGGTGCAGAATATTGGGGTGGGGGGAGGAAGCAGAAGAACTAATTAGGAAAATCAAATCAGCGGCAGGTCCTAGCAGCTGATTAGGTTAGGAAAAGGCCAGGAGATGGCAGGTGATGATGGGTGAAGAATAGCTTGTCATTTATGACTTGGATTAGGAGCAGCAATCAGGAGCAGGTAGATTAACAAGTAGATAAACACATGAATAAGGCATTAGAATATTTAGAATAGATATTACATGTAGTGTTTTCCCCTGGGGAGCAACTCAAAGCGTGAAGTGGGTGCCTTATGTAGTTGGGTGGGTTCCTCAGGGTAGGTGCATGTGGGTGGTGAGCATGTGAGGAAACATTAAAATAACAAGAAAAACCTCAGGGCATTCAGAAAATCCCAGGAGAATGATTGAATTCAGAGACAACTGGGTCTTTGGGTGGAGATGTGTAGTGTAGATGATGAGAATTTCGGTAAAAATAATTGTGTGGAATGTAAACAGCTTAAGAGCCAAGAAAATTGCAAAAGTTAGTACAGAAACATTTAAAAGAAATAAAAGTACAGCTTATTACACTCTGGTAAATGCAATTAGTAAAAACATAAATTTTACACTGTTTTAAAAATTGACTCTGGGTGTTGGATGTGGTACCCCTCTGATCAGACGGGTAATACAAAAGGGGTGGCCATGTTGATTAAAAGAAATTATGGGATCAGAGTGTTGCTGTAGGAAAGTCCTTTTTTTTTGCCTGATCACCCCCACTCTTTCTGGATAGGTACTGGTGGTTACTGACTCTTGGCTGTGCCCTGGGTACTGCTTACCAGTCCCAGGGCCAGTGCTCTGTGTAAAATGGATATGCAAATTAGGCTAATTATAATTGGCTAAGTTAACCTACCTATAAGTCCCTAGTATATGGTAGGGCATGTAGGTTTAGGGACCACAGCATAGGTGGTGCACACCTAGGTGCATTGCTGAGGTGCCCAGTGTCATTTTAAAAGCAAGCCTGCCTTGCTGGCTGCTTTTAAATTAAAGTTATATGCAAATTCGACTTTGGAATTAAAGGTACTTCCAAAGTTTTAAACTACCTTATTTTTACATATAAGTCACCCCTAAGGTGTGCCCTATGTGCCCCTAGGGCTGGGTGCCATGTAACTATAAGCAGGGACTTTATAAAAATAGATTTATAAGCCCTGGTGAGGTAAAAACAGCCAAATTCGTTTTTCCCTCATTGAAGTAAATGGCCTTCATAGGCTAGAATGGGCAGACTTTATTTTAAATTTTAAAGTCTCCTTAAATGTTACATACCAAGAATTTGGTATCAAATTGATTGTTATAATAAATCCCACAACTTCCAGTTGTGGGATTTAATATAACTAGTGCAGGTAAAAAGTTTAGACTTTACCTAAAAAGTTGCCAATTTCAGCTCTGCATTGTTTTTGCTGCTGTGCTCTGATTGGCCAGCCTGCAGCAGCTTCTGCCAGGCCACTTTAATGAGGTGTGAAGTGGCCTGGCTTTACACAAAGGAATGTGCTTGGGGGAGAGAATCTCCCCTCAGCAGATGGGGAAGCAGGAAGGGGGAGGGCTGCCAAACTGGTCTTCAAAGGCAGAGAAGGACATCTGGAGCACCCAGCAACACCCCCACATCCTGCAACCCCAGACAGCTAGGTGCCCCCTTGATTAGATTAGGAGAGGGCAGGAGAGGGGTGTGTTTATGATTTTTAGCCACACCAGTGGGTGGGCTCAGCCAGATCTCTCCTCTAAAAATCAGATTCATCCATTTTGGATTTTTAGAGCCTGTTGCCTTCTGGGATGGATTTTTGCCACACTTCCCAGGAAGTGGTCATCACAGGGGGACGACCCTGTCCCTGATTGGAGGACCAGGGCCCCCCTGCTTTTCACCCAGGAGCAAGGATAAAACTGGCAGACCTGCACCCACGCCTCAGATCCCCACCAAATTTCAAGAAGAAAGAACTACAAGGAGAAGAAGGACTGCCCTGCTGGACCCCTGGCCTGCACCTGGACCCTGCACTCAGAAAGACTGCACCAGCTGCACACTTGGGCTTCACCACAAGAAGGACTTTGCCTGGCTTCCACTGGTTCAAGGAGGGACTCCCTGTTTGCTACAGGTGAAAAATTGCTAACCAGAGTCCCCTGCACCAACTCCTGAAAAAGTGACCAGCTGACCACTGCCCAGTGGCCAAAAAGGAGTTTGCGCCAGGTGCACTCTGGGAGTTGAAGTCCGCACTTCCCAGGGACCATCACAGAACTTCTGGACCCTTGGGGTGAGCTGTGGACCCCAAAAGAACCTTAAAAGAACATCTGGGTGAAGCCCCAGAAGTTTGGAAAAGATTGGAGAAATTTTAGAAAAAAGCTCCATAAAGTGACCGACTCGACGCGGAAATTCTAGCCGGCTTGCCTCAACCGCGACCCGGCCTGACTTCGTGGTTCGTCCCGGTCAAGAAAAACATCCGAAAAAAAGACTAAGTCCGAACGTAAAAAGTTGACCGGGACCTTCCAGCCATCGTATCCGAGAAGGGCTCCACGGACGTCGGATCAAGATCCAGGTTTACCCCGGTCGAAGGATTTTCATCTCGAAAAAACGACTAAGTCCGAAGGTAAAAATCACCACCGAGGAAACCGACTTCGCGTATCCGGACAAGGGCTCCAGGAGGTCGGATCCAACTGGCAGGTTCGTCCCGGGGAAGAAAAACATCGAAAAAGAGACTAAGTCAGAAGGTAACTTTTTGACCGAGGCCTCCCGCGACTTGTAGCCGAGCAGGGCTCCATTGCGGTCGGCCTGAAAGTTTGACTTTGCCCCGGTCCTGGTGCAACCAGATGACCCGATTGGCGCTTTTCGTT
Organism: Pleurodeles waltl; assembly: GCF_031143425.1. Classification (NCBI taxonomy): domain Eukaryota; kingdom Metazoa; phylum Chordata; class Amphibia; order Caudata; family Salamandridae; genus Pleurodeles; species Pleurodeles waltl. The sequence goes on from NC_090437.1 coordinate 424,212,245, forward strand.
TCTGAGCGCTAGAAAATAATAATACTTTAAAAATTCATATCTCCGGTTCCCCTGAACCGATTTTAATCGTTTTTGTGTCATTTTAAAGATAAAAATATAAGCTATTTTTATAAATTGGTTTTGGATTTTTAAACTGTTTCCTGTGTTTTATTTAAATACTGTTTGGTGATATTTGAATGCTTTACACTTTGTCTCCTAAGTTAAGCCTTGACACTCGATGCCAAGCTACCAAGGGTAGAGCTGGGATTAATTTACTGAGACCTAACTGTACTTTTGTGGAGGTTTGTGGCTTGTTGCTAGGTGTAGGTACCTACCTGCCCTACCAATAACCCATTTTCCAACATAATTGGAAGCAGCGACGGGATCCTGTACTTGTGTTCAATATCACGTTACAGTTTTAGATAAAACAAATTAAAAATCCTTTAAATTGTCCTAGTGCAAAAATTGTTTTTAATTTTTAATTTTAATTTTTTAAAAAAATTAATTTGGATTAATTTCAATTATTGAATTTTTGTAATTTTTCTAAATTCTTGTTTCCAATTTTTGCAAAAAGTTTTTGTTGACACAAAACTAGGGAACCATGGAGCTTGATCTGGCTAGCCTACCCACACTGACAGTAGTCCAGCTTAGGGGGTTGTGTATTGAGAGGGGGTTGCCTGCAACCACTAATCTCAGGAAGGAAATCCTGATTAAATCCCTGACAGCATGGGCTGAGGCCCAAGAGGTAGAGACAGAGGAAGCTCCAGAGGAGGAACCAAAAGAGGATGATGCTAACTCTAACCACTCAGGGGAGGAAAGGCATCAGACCCCAAGTGAGGAAGAGGAGGAACGGTCCTCACTGGACACAGTCACTAGGGGCAGACCCAAAGCTAGTGGTAGGAAGGGGGTCCTTTCAGGAGGAGAGAACCCATCCATCAGGGAGAGAGAGCTGGAAGCCCAGCTAGCCTACATAGCTTTGGAGGCAGATAAGCTTGCCCTAGAAAAAAAGAAGTGGGCAAGCAAAGAAAAAAAAGATGGAAGCAGCGAGAAAAAAACTGAGGTGTCCCTGGGTGGGGGTTTTGCCCCCAGATTACCCAAAGGGGTGGTTCCTGCCTATGTAGAGGGGGATGACATCGATAAGTGGCTGGGGGCCTTTGAGAGGGCCCTCCAGATGAGGAAAGTCAAGCCTCAGTACTGGGGTTCACTCCTGTGGGAGTTAGTTCCCAACTCTGGGAGGGATAGGCTCCTAACCATGAGTGGGGAGGATGCAGACTCATACCCCAGTATGAAGAGTTGCTTGACTAAAAAGTTTGGTCTAACCCCAGAGCAGTATAGGCTTAAGTTTAGGGACACCCAAAAGACAAGCACCCAGTCCTGGGTGGACTTTGTGGACATTTCAGTAAAAGCACTGGAGGGCTGGATACAGGGCAACAGGGTAAGTACCTTTGAGGGGCTGTACAATTTGATTATGAGGGAGCACCTTCTAACTAATTGTGTCCAAGAGAGGCTCCGCCAGTATCTAGTAGACTCTAGGTTGACCAACCCCAGAGAGCTGGGGGAGGCAGCAGATGACTGGTTAAGAACTAGGGTTAACCAGAGACCCCCAGGGGGTGATCAGAAAAAGGGAGGACATGGTTCTTCTCAGGGGAAGAACCAGGGGAAAGATGACAAAAAACCCAAGGAGTCCTCGCAAGAGTCCCCAAAAACTTCTCAGGGAGGGGGAGCCCCGAGCCAATTCACTTTTAAAGGGAAAGGGTATCAGGGAAAGAATTTTGATCCTGCTAAAGCAGGAAAGTTTCAGGAGCTTGCTAAGGCCGGCAAGTGTTTTGACTGTTATCAGCCAGGACATAAAATAGGAGATGCTATCTGCACCAAGAAGCCCCCCACTGGTGGGCAATCCCAGGGGATTGCTAGTGTAGGGTTGGGGGTGGAAGTTGGCCCAGGGGTGGAATCAGGGTACACTGAAGTCACCTTAGTATCCGTGGGTGGGGTGGACATTGCAACTATGGCCACCTTACCTCCCATCATGCAGAGGTATAGGCAGAGGCCTAAAGTCAATGGGACTGAAGTGGAAGCTCTGAGAGATACAGGAGCCAGTGTGACAATGGTTGCAGAAAAGCTGGTTTCTCCAGAGCAGGTCTTACCTGGTGTCTTCCACCAGGTGACTTATGCAGATACCAGAACCAAACACTATCCCATGGCTATGGTGAGTCTGGAATGGGGAGGTGTGACTGGCCCTAAAAAAGTAGCTGTAGCTCCTGCCCTCCCAGTAGAGTGTCTGCTGGGAAATGATCTTGAAGCATCTGAATGGTCAGAAGTGGAGAGAAGGGTCCATGCAAAGATGCTGGATCTCCCTGAATGGGTGTGTGCTGTGACCAGGTCACAGGCAGCACAACAGGGAAATGCTGGACACTTGGACCCTGGAACAATGGGCCAAGCCTCCAAGAAGAAGAGAAAGGGCACTGGGTCTGGCTTACCAGCCCCAACAAGTACAGAGGGTCAGGAAGAATCCAACCCTGAGGGGGAGGATCTGAACTCTGAGGGAGGGACACCTTCCCTGCAAACTCTGCCTGACTTGGCAGAACTGCAAGGGGCAGGTGGGCCCACCAGAGAAGATTTGTGCCAGGGACAAAGAGAGTGTCCCACTCTTGAGGGCCTGAGACAGACTGCTGCCAGGCAAGAACAAGGAGATACCAGTGGTACCCACAAGGTTTACTGGGAGGATGGAGTTCTCTACACTGAGGCTAGGACCCTCAAAGAAGGGGCTACTAGGAGAGTAGTGGTCCCCCAAAAGTATAGAGAATTCCTCCTTACCTTAAGCCATGATATCCCCTTAGCTGGTCATTTGGGACAGACCAAGACCTGGAACAGGCTGGTCAACCATTTTATTTGGCCTGATATGTCAGAAAAAGTCAGGGAGTTTTGCAGCTCCTGTGTCACCTGTCAAGCCAGTGGCAAGACAGGGGGCAAGCCAAAGGCTCCCTTAATTCCACTGCCAGTGGTTGGGACTCCCTTTGAGAGGGTGGGGATTGACATTGTTGGTCCCCTAGACCCACCAACTGCTTCAGGTAACAGGTACATTGTGGTGGTAGTGGACCATGCCACCAGGTACCCTGAGGCAATACCCCTCCGGACAATCACTGCACCCACAGTGGCTAGGGCCCTACTTGGTGTGTTCACCAGAGTGGGATTCCCAAAGGAGGTGGTCTCAGATAGGGGCACAAACTTTATGTCAGCCTATCTGAAAGCCATGTGGGAGGAGTGTGGTGTTACTTATAAGTTCAGCACACCCTACCATCCACAGACCAATGGTCTGGTGGAAAGATTCAATAAGACCCTGAAGGGCATGATCATGGGTTTGTCTGACAAACTCAGGAGGAGATGGGATGTCCTCCTCCCATGCCTGCTGTTTGCCTACAGGGAGGTGCCACAGAAGGGGGTTGGATTCAGCCCCTTTGAGTTACTGTTTGGGCACCCTGTAAGAGGCCCATTGTGCTTGGTGAGAGAGTCTTGGGAAAAGCCTCTCAAGGAAGCCAAGGAGAATGTGCTGGATTATGTACTAGGCCTGCGGTCTCGCATGGCTGAGTATATGAAGAAGGCAAGCAGGAACCTGGAGGCCAGTCAGGAGCTCATGAAGCTCTGGCATGATCAAAAGGCTACCATGCCTGAGTATCACCCAGGACAGCTGGTGTGGGTTTTGGAGCCCATGGCTCCTAGGGCACTACAGGCCAAATGGACTGGGCCCTATCCAATCCTAGAGAAAAAAGGTGAGGTCACCTACTTGGTGGACCTTGGCACCCCCAGGAATCCTCACAGGATCCTGCATGTTAATAGGATGAAACCCCACCAGGACAGGGCAGACATGACCATGCTGATGGTCACTGATGAAGGGAAGGAGGAGGAGGGTGAACCTCTGCCAGACCTCCTGTCCTCAAAGGAAAAAGATGGGTCAGTGGAGGGAGTGGTACTCTCTCCCAAACTGACAGATCAGCAACAACAAGACTGTAAGCAAGTCTTGGGACAGTTTGCTAGTCTGTTCTCCCTGACCCCTGGACTCACCAATTGGTGTGTCCATGATGTTGACACTGGTGACAGCTTGCCTGTCAAGAACAAGCTGTACAGGCTGTCTGACCAGGTCAAGGCCAACATCAAAGCTGAAGTGGCTAAGATGTTGGACCTGAAGGTAATTGAGCCCTCTGATAGTCCTTGGTCCAGTCCAGTGGTACTGGTGCCCAAAGCTAATCCCCAAGGTGGGAAGAAAGAATTAAGATTCTGTGTGGACTACAGAGGTCTAAATGCAGTCACTAGGACTGATGCTCACCCCATACCTAGAGCTGATGAGCTCATTGACAGGTTGGGGGCTGCCAAATTCCTGAGCACATTTGATCTGACCTCAGGATATTGGCAGATTGCCTTAAGTCCAAGAGCTAAGGAGAGGTCAGCATTTTCCACACCAGAGGGCCACTTTCAGTTCAAGGTGATGCCCTTTGGGATGAAAAATGCTCCTGCCACCTTCCAACGGTTGGTGAATAGAGTCCTATCTGGGTTGGAATCTTTTAGTGCAGCTTATCTGGATGCTATAGCTGTATTTAGTTCCACCTGGAGGGACCACCTGGTCCACCTGAAGGAAGTGCTTCAGGCCCTGCTTCAAGCAGGCCTGACTATCAAGGCAAGCAAGTGCCAGATAGGGCAAAGTTCTGTTGTGTACCTGGGCCACCTTGTTGGTGGAGGCCATGTACAACCTCTCCAGCCCAAGATCCAGACTATCCTGGATTGGGAGGCTCCAAAAACCCAGACTCAGGTCAGGGCCTTTCTTGGCCTGACTGGGTATTACAGGAGGTTTGTTCAGAATTTTGGGACCATAGTGGCCCCTCTGACTGAGCTTACCTCCAAGAAACAACCCAAGAAGGTCATTTGGACCCCAGAGTGTCAGAAAGCTTTTGACACCCTAAAACAGGCTATGTGTTCAGCACCAGTGTTACTGGCCCCTGACTATAGCAAGGAATTTGTAGTGCAAACAGATGCTTCAGAGGAAGGGATTGGGGCAGTGTTAGCACAAGTTAATGAAGAGGGCCATGATCACCCAGTTGCCTTCATCAGCAGGCGACTACTCCCCAGAGAGAAAAAATGGAGTGCCATTGAGAGGGAGGCCTTTGCTGTGGTTTGGTCCCTGAAGAAGTTGAGGCCTTACTTGTTTGGCACTCACTTCCGTGTACAAACTGACCACAGACCTCTCAGATGGTTGATGCAGATGAGGGGGGAGAACCCAAAACTGTTAAGGTGGTCCATTTCCCTACAGGGGATGGACTTCACAGTGGAGCACAGACCTGGGACTGCTCATGCCAATGCAGATGGCCTTTCCAGGTTTTTCCACTTAGCTGATGAGGACTACCAGGGTGTAGGTTAGTACCCATCACCTTTCATCTGGGGGGGGGCAGTGTAGGAAAGTCCTTTTTTTTTGCCTGATCACCCCCACTCTTTCTGGATAGGTACTGGTGGTTACTGACTCTTGGCTGTGCCCTGGGTACTGCTTACCAGTCCCAGGGCCAGTGCTCTGTGTAAAATGGATATGCAAATTAGGCTAATTATAATTGGCTAAGTTAACCTACCTATAAGTCCCTAGTATATGGTAGGGCATGTAGGTTTAGGGACCACAGCATAGGTGGTGCACACCTAGGTGCATTGCTGAGGTGCCCAGTGTCATTTTAAAAGCAAGCCTGCCTTGCTGGCTGCTTTTAAATTAAAGTTATATGCAAATTCGACTTTGGAATTAAAGGTACTTCCAAAGTTTTAAACTACCTTATTTTTACATATAAGTCACCCCTAAGGTGTGCCCTATGTGCCCCTAGGGCTGGGTGCCATGTAACTATAAGCAGGGACTTTATAAAAATAGATTTATAAGCCCTGGTGAGGTAAAAACAGCCAAATTCGTTTTTCCCTCATTGAAGTAAATGGCCTTCATAGGCTAGAATGGGCAGACTTTATTTTAAATTTTAAAGTCTCCTTAAATGTTACATACCAAGAATTTGGTATCAAATTGATTGTTATAATAAATCCCACAACTTCCAGTTGTTGGATTTAATATAACTAGTGCAGGTAAAAAGTTTAGACTTTACCTAAAAAGTTGCCAATTTCAGCTCTGCATTGTTTTTGCTGCTGTGCTCTGATTGGCCAGCCTGCAGCAGCTTCTGCCAGGCCACTTTAATGAGGTGTGAAGTGGCCTGGCTTTACACAAAGGAATGTGCTTGGGGGAGAGAATCTCCCCTCAGCAGATGGGGAAGCAGGAAGGGGGAGGGCTGCCAAACTGGTCTTCAAAGGCAGAGAAGGACATCTGGAGCACCCAGCAACACCCCCACATCCTGCAACCCCAGACAGCTAGGTGCCCCCTTGATTAGATTAGGAGAGGGCAGGAGAGGGGTGTGTTTATGATTTTTAGCCACACCAGTGGGTGGGCTCAGCCAGATCTCTCCTCTAAAAATCAGATTCATCCATTTTGGATTTTTAGAGCCTGTTGCCTTCTGGGATGGATTTTTGCCACACTTCCCAGGAAGTGGTCATCACAGGGGGACGACCCTGTCCCTGATTGGAGGACCAGGGCCCCCCTGCTTTTCACCCAGGAGCAAGGATAAAACTGGCAGACCTGCACCCACGCCTCAGATCCCCACCAAATTTCAAGAAGAAAGAACTACAAGGAGAAGAAGGACTGCCCTGCTGGACCCCTGGCCTGCACCTGGACCCTGCACTCAGAAAGACTGCACCAGCTGCACACTTGGGCTTCACCACAAGAAGGACTTTGCCTGGCTTCCACTGGTTCAAGGAGGGACTCCCTGTTTGCTACAGGTGAAAAATTGCTAACCAGAGTCCCCTGCACCAACTCCTGAAAAAGTGACCAGCTGACCACTGCCCAGTGGCCAAAAAGGAGTTTGCGCCAGGTGCACTCTGGGAGTTGAAGTCCGCACTTCCCAGGGACCATCACAGAACTTCTGGACCCTTGGGGTGAGCTGTGGACCCCAAAAGAACCTTAAAAGAACATCTGGGTGAAGCCCCAGAAGTTTGGAAAAGATTGGAGAAATTTTAGAAAAAAGCTCCATAAAGTGACCGACTCGACGCGGAAATTCTAGCCGGCTTGCCTCAACCGCGACCCGGCCTGACTTCGTGGTTCGTCCCGGTCAAGAAAAACATCCGAAAAAAAGACTAAGTCCGAACGTAAAAAGTTGACCGGGACCTTCCAGCCATCGTATCCGAGAAGGGCTCCACGGACGTCGGATCAAGATCCAGGTTTACCCCGGTCGAAGGATTTTCATCTCGAAAAAACGACTAAGTCCGAAGGTAAAAATCACCACCGAGGAAACCGACTTCGCGTATCCGGACAAGGGCTCCAGGGGGTCGGATCCAACTGGCAGGTTCGTCCCGGGGAAGAAAAACATCGAAAAAGAGACTAAGTCAGAAGGTAACTTTTTGACCGAGGCCTCCCGCGACTTGTAGCCGAGCAGGGCTCCATCGCGGTCGGCCTGAAAGTTTGACTTTGCCCCGGTCCTGGTGCAACCAGATGACCCGATTGGCGCTTTTCGTTTCTGAGCGCTAGAAAATAATAATACTTTAAAAATTCATATCTCCGGTTCCCCTGAACCGATTTTAATCGTTTTTGTGTCATTTTAAAGATAAAAATATAAGCTATTTTTATAAATTGGTTTTGGATTTTTAAACTGTTTCCTGTGTTTTATTTAAATACTGTTTGGTGATATTTGAATGCTTTACACTTTGTCTCCTAAGTTAAGCCTTGACGCTCGATGCCAAGCTACCAAGGGTAGAGCTGGGATTAATTTACTGAGACCTAACTGTACTTTTGTGGAGGTTTGTGGCTTGTTGCTAGGTGTAGGTACCTACCTGCCCTACCAATAACCCATTTTCCAACAGTTGCGATGTAAGACAGGTTTGTAAGGCAGGTTGAATAGGAGGTTTTGATTGGACATGTGCAGGATAATATGGTCCCAATTGTGAGGATCTCAGCTATTTGCATTTCCTAGAAGAGCATTTAATTTATTCCCCCTCCCTATGTTTGGTAGGGGGCAATTTCAATGAGGTTTTGAATAAGGAGGTGGACAAGACATCCTAATATAATTATATCATTTTAACAAAAGTTGGAACTAGGCTAAATGGCAAAATGGTAGATATTGGATTAATTAATAAATGATGAGAGAAGTCTTGGAATCAGAGGGGTTATACTTTTTCTAGTATAAAAATATAGGCAGCACCTGTGGATAGATTATTTCCTCCACGATAGATCTCTGAATCAATTGACCAAGCCAGTCACCCATCTTTTTGCAACAATCTCAGACCATGCTGCTGTGATGCAGCAGAGAGGTCGCTGCGACTAAGTCAGGCTTTAATTATGGACGAACACATGATTAAGGGCTTAATTTAGGAAACAAAGGACCCTTTTAAGTAATGCTGGAAGCACTTGAAGCCAGAGAGTCTTGTATGACAATAAAAAGTATTTGAGTGGTTGCATCACAAATATAAATAGGCATATTTAAGAGCCCCTAATGCCACTTTGCATAAAGCTCCGATGGCACTAAGCACTGCTCCGTATTCACAAGGAGGTGTAACACCACTTTTTTGTGGGCCCCTCTGATGCAGTTTTCTGCATCTCTGGGGCGTGCAATGGGTGTTGCAGTGGGCGTTCCACCACAACACCCATTGCTTTTGATTCAGCCTCTGATTTATGAGTTGTCGTAAAGCTGAGGCAGCGGCAAAAGCTAATGCCACTCCAGGAGTAGCATTAGCATGGCAAAACAAGGAGGCATGCTTTTATTCCTCCTCGTTTTTTTTCTATGTGTGCTGCATTCTGCATATAGAACCAAAAAGCCATGGGTGATTGATTATGTGCAGGAAGGAATACCTTTCTGCACATTAACAATCTATCCCCTCAAGGCAGACACCCTTGCACTATGGTACAAGGATGCCTGCTTTGGCGCTAGGCAGCCTAGTTCAGCAAAAGCGCAGGGTGAAACGCAGGGGTGTGCTGTACTTCTCTGAATAGGGAGCACCTCTGCATTTCTAATGTGGCACAGCACGGCACTGCAATTCTTGTTACTGCATCGTGCAGCACCACTTAAACATAAATTTGAGCCGAAAGGTAAAAAAGCACTGGGAAATGCAGGAAAGGGAAGACGACAACCGCTAGAGTCATCCATAAGGAAATCAAAATATAGGCAGTAGAACTGGGCTTTTAGTGGGAAAACTAAACTTTGAGGATGGAGTTAGAGGGTATGCAAAATTAGTACAAGGCCACTTTAGAGCAAATGGTACAAGGTAAGTGGCACGCCAGTAAGTTGCAGCATTTTCAGCATGGGGAGAACACTGGTGCTCTGCTGTCTTGAAGACTAAGGTAAATATAAAGAGGAATCATGATGACTCACTAGCTGAAGTAGGCACAGGAAGAATTTTTAAGTAAGTCAAAGTGATTCAAGCAGAGATATTAAACATCGTTTGTGTGGGCCATAGATAAAAACATTGACCCCGCTCCACATAAAATCAAAGGCTGGCTTTTAGGAAAGGAATTACCTTCACTAACTGAGGAGCATAGAGCCTTCCTCCAGGCAGAGATCATGGAGGAAGAAATTAAGAATCAGGTTATTTGTTTAAAGAATGGGAAAGTGGCAGATCCCTGTGGAATTGTATAAATGGATAATTAATAAATTGGTTCCACTATGGAAAATCTTGTTTAATGCTACAAAGATGGATAGCAAAGTGGTCCCTCCATTGTGGCATGAGGCCACAGTTGTTATTTGGAACCAGGTAAAGATCACAAGAATGTGGATTTATATAGACACATCTCACTACTGAATTGCGGCTATAAAATCTTTATTGGAATTATAATCAAGAAAATATCACGTTATCCATAAAGTTGTCCAATCTGATCAAAAAGGTTTTATTTCAGGCAGGCAGCCACATGAGTTAAGCCATCTCTTCACTGGAGCAACTGAACTGCTGAAAACGTTAGCTCTCCCCTGACAGTAGCAACTGTGGATGCAGCAAAAGCATTTCAGTTTTAACTGATTGTACCTATGGGAAGTACGGACATTTTTGGTGTCAGTACTAATTTTTTGAAGATAATCCAGACCTAATATAAGGCACCTACACCAAGGATATTGGTTAATGGTGATCTTACTCAAGCTTTTTCAATCCACAGAGGTACAAGATAGGGTGACCTCTCTTGCCAATACTGTCTAATCTATGTATAGAGCCTTTGGCACAGGTGAAGAAGCTAGATCAGTCTGTGTTTCCTTTTGAATCCTCAGGTTTCTCTACTAAGATAGCATTATATGCAGATCATTTATTCGTGTATACTACCAACCCGGAACATTCCATACCTAGACCAAACAGCATGCTGAGGTTTTGGGGGAACTGTCCATATATTCAATAAATAAGGGAAAAACGGAGCTTATAGCATAGCCAAATACAAGCTCTGTGTGACATCCCATTGACCAGATAAGGCATTTGGGGATTTTAATAACACACAATTTAGATTAGCTTTCTGGGATAACTTTGTCCAAAATCAGTAATGATATTGAAAGGCTGTTAAGGAGATGGGAAAATCTACCACCGGCTATCTAAGGGAGAGTAATTATCATTAAGATGAAGATTCTTCCTATGTTGATATTCCTGTTTAATACAATACTGTTGTCATTCCCGGACAAGCAGTTAAGGAAATTACAAGGAAGGATACCCAGGTCATTTGGGCACCTAAAGGCACAAGGATCTCTCAGGATGAAGCTAAAACAAGGGGGCTTGAGTTTGCTAGAGCTTCAGATATGTTGCTATGCCTGCAATTAAAATATTCCCATCTCTTAGCTAGCAAACCAGATGACAGCAGATGAATCCCATTTAGGACATATGTATGTCACCATGTTAACGCACTTGAGCTCTGAAAAATGTTTGTTATCGGTTTGGAGACCCAAAACTCTTTAAGCAAATAACGTTGAAAGTTCTCCTTGCAGCACTCATGATATAGGTATATTTGGGAAAAGTTCTGGAATCCCATTATTATACAGACTGTGCATCTATTTGGGACTCCTCTGGAACTCCTGATTGGCTAAGAGTTAAACTTAATTATCCATTACAGAATGTAAAAATCAGCACTAGGGGAGATCTGAAGGATGGTGAAGACCCTAATGCTTGCCAAACAATTTGGATACTAACTGAAAGGGAAATTTCAAAGTTTAAATTGTTGCAGTTATGTTTATAATGGTCAACGCAGGGGTTAAAGAAGCTTAATTATTGGGAACATTAAGGTCTTTTAGAGGATAATAAGCAAATCAAGAAAGAAGCATCCCTATGGCGTTGGGATATGGTGGGGGCATGAGACAAGAAGAAGCATACCTACATCAGATAAGGACTTGCTGGAGTTTGCAGGAAAAGATTTATGACAAGTATCTTTACATTTCCTTGATAATACAGTAAAGTTTGCATCATTAAAACAGAACCATCTTTTCACACTTCATAGGGCCTATTGGACTCCCATTAGACTGGTTAAATTTGCTCGAGAGGCACTATGATGCAAGAGATATGGGAGGAGCGGATGAGAAGCATATGTTTGTGGACTGTCCAACTCGTGTGCCTTCTGGAACGAAGTGGCTTCGCGAGGGAAATTATGAAAGTCGAAGTTAAGGTAAACCATTCTTTAATATTGTTTGGGACTGATACAATGTTGAACAAATGGATCAAGAGGCAAAGGAGCCTATTGTTTTTTTATGCTGCTTGCAAGAAGGGAAATTTGCAAAAGATGGATCTTACCTAAGACCACAACAGGATTCGACTGGATCATGTCAGTAAGATATGTGAGCCATGTTAGACTTAACACACAATAATAAAGATGTCGAAAGACTGCGGCACCTGTTTGTGACCTGTCAAGTGAACCGAAACAGACCAATGATTACTCCACAGTTCTGATAACAGGAGGTTGGATCTTCGCTACTGTAAAAACTATTCAGCAAAACATGAAGTCAGTACTCCTGAAAGGATATATTAAGCCTCTCCTTCAGAGTTCGGCATAAAACTGATGGTGGAATGAAGGCAAAAAAACATCTTTACAACGTAATTATCTCTTTTAAACACTCCTCACCACATTCTTGTCCTCATAATACAAAGTATCCTTATTTACATCAGGGTGGATGCCCTCCAGAACCGTAACCATGATGCATTGGGGCTAACTTTTTGCTGGAGTGTGAGGCAGTGTGCTCCCTTTTTTCTTTTTGTCCAATGACTGCTCCCTTGAGCTAACGAGCTGACGAGCTCTGGTGAGGCACCTGTGCGCCAGTGAGTGGTACATAAACCTGAGAAGACTTTTGGCGGCATTTCAAGCAACCCCACAGACTTGGCTGCTCTCTGCTGATGACGGGCTAAACCTAGAAACACGTGTCCAGAGATACACAGCACTTGCTGCACCTACTTAGGTGAAAGACTTTTGATTACTTTTTCAACACAAAACGAAGTGACTGCATTTACCATGATGCATTGGGGCTAACTTTTTGCTGGAGTGTGAGGCAGTGTGCTCCCTTTTTTCTTTTTGTCCAATGACTGCTCCCTTGAGCTAACGAGCTGACGAGCTCTGGTGAGGCACCTGTGCGCCAGTGAGTGGTACATAAACCTGAGAAGACTTTTGGCGGCATTTCAAGCAACCCCACAGACTTGGCTGCTCTCTGCTGATGACGGGCTAAACCTAGAAACACGTGTCCAGAGATACACAGCACTTGCTGCACCTACTTAGGTGAAAGACTTTTGATTACTTTTTCAACACAAAACGAAGTGACTGCATTTACCATGATGCATTGGGGCTAACTTTTTGCTGGAGTGTGAGGCAGTGTGCTCCCTTTTTTCTTTTTGTCCAATGACTGCTCCCTTGAGCTAACGAGCTGACGAGCTCTGGTGAGGCACCTGTGCGCCAGTGAGTGGTACATAAACCTGAGAAGACTTTTGGCGGCATTTCAAGCAACCCCACAGACTTGGCTGCTCTCTGCTGATGACGGGCTAAACCTAGAAACACGTGTCCAGAGATACACAGCACTTGCTGCACCTACTTAGGTGAAAGACTTTTGATTACTTTTTCAACACAAAACGAAGTGACTGCATTTACCATGATGCATTGGGGCTAACTTTTTGCTGGAGTGTGAGGCAGTGTGCTCCCTTTTTTCTTTTTGTCCAAATACACAAATGCCATTAAAGGTTTATGTTTTTTAAGTCAGAGTTCAGAAAAGCAGCACGTGTAATCCAGATAAAACAAAAGCAGAAACGCAACACATGGAATGCTGTCATTTTCAGCAATACACACAGCAGTACTTTTCATACCATTGTGTTCAGATTTACAAAATATTCTGCTCAATTGAAGTCACAAACTTTGCGTTTTATATATGAGTCCATAAAGCCCATGAAGAGGAGGGGATTTAACACTAGGAGGCAACATCACTACTGTTTTGAGCTGTAAGCATGTTTTTTTAGAAAAGCCATGGGGTGAAGTTGGCATTGCGTGTTTGATTGAAAAGAAGAAGGATCAGTCTTCGGTGGAAGCATGGCATAATAAGTGTACCTGTTGTCGAAAGTTTTGCGAAGATGCATTCGAGCCTTATCGTAATGGAAGGCAGATAAATCTGTCACCAGGCAGGCAGCCATGAAAGTGGATCGGCAGATTTATCCGCTGTAATGCACCTTAAGGTTAACACGAATTAATTACCCTCCATGGCTCACAGAGCGATCGTCCAGCCATGCCAGGGAGCACCTTATTTATGTTTTCTCATTACAAGGGATGTGTCCGATCCATCTGCGAACAGGACTTTTAAAAAGGATGCAGGCGAGCTCAAAATACAAACTCAGGGGCTTATTTACAAGCCCCGTGGCGCAGGGCAAACATGCCCTGCGCCAGAAGAAAAGGGCAGAAATGCGCAGCATCTACAAGATACATCTCTGTCCTCTCCTCCTGTGCTTGAGCACAATGGGCTGCCTAGCGCTGATGCAGGCACCCTTGCACCATGCTGCAAGAATGCCTACATCACAGACAGGGTTGTTACTGTGCAGGAAGAGATACCTTCCTGCACAAAAACAATCCATGGAGGCTTTTTCCTCCTTCCATGGGCCAGATCTACAAGAAAGTGGTTCATCAGTCCTGATGCGCCACTTTTCTTGTGCTCTTCTTAGTCCCCCTAACATCACAATGGTAGTGCTATATTGGCAATACAGCACACCGTGGTGCACGTTAGAACAATAGGGTCTGAATGTATTACTCTGTTGTGGTGCTTGCTGGATTAGTGCAATTAATTATAGTGCTAGTTCAGCAAAGCACTAGAGAGACCCATAGGTTATTATTGGTCTGTCACTTGAACACCTGCAATGTGCTGACGTTAAAAATAATGGAAAACATGATGCATTTCACTGTGCCATTTATTGTGGCCTCCCTGCAGGGGAATGCACCCTTGCATACATTATGCCTGGTGCAGGCATAATGTGGCACAAGGTGTTACAAAGTGGCGCAATGCCAGCATTGTGCCACATTGTAAATATGACACGTCAGAAATGCCTACCTAACCCCACATTAGCATACACAAAATTATGCTAATGTAGCACAAGGAGGCGAAAGGACCTTGTAAATCTAGACAAATGTGTGCTGCAGAATGCAGCAAGCATAAGGCTTCATTTATAAGAAATGAACCATCACTAGCACAACACAACAGTGCGTAAAAAATCTTAACGCTGCATACTACAGAACCTAACACCATGCTGGTGCTGTATTTACAAAACGGTGAAACATGGCATTGGGACCCTGGCTGCATAAAAAAAAATGGTGCTCACCTGTCAGCCGCATCTTAGGAAAAAAAGATGCTCCTGCTAAAAGTGACGCTAGACTGAATAGTGGCACGTATTTAGATGCAAGATGTTCTAGCACCACTTTTGAGTGCCAACAGCATAAAAAAAAGTCAACAATCAGCACATTTGGTAAAAAAAAGAGAACACAGTACAGACGCAGACATAGAGAACACAGGAGACCAGATACCCCAGGTCAACCCCAGTAACCCCAGTACCAGCCAGGATGTCCAGACAAGCCCCCAGGAGAAGAGGAAGAGGAAGTGCAAGTTTAGTGATGAGGGGAATAACCTCCTGATCACTGAGGTGATGGATCATCAACACCAGCCATTAGTCACCTACAAATTGCCATTAGTGGGGAAGAGGTCATAAGGAAATCCATTGTGGACAAGATTAACACTGTGGCAGAAGTTAAGAGGACAGTGTTAGAGTGTAAGAAGTGCTGGCATGATTGCAAGTGCAGTGCAAGGGAGAAACAGGGCAGCAACTGCAAGGCACCAATACAAACTGGAGGTAGGAGTCCAGTGTACCAGGAGCATTTCGATGAGTTGAAGGAGATGGTAGCAGCTGTCAAACTTGAGAAGTTGGTTACAGGAGTCACGGGAAAGGACACTGCAGCCTATGATGAACTACAAGAACCACAGGGTAAGTCACAGTGAGGGGCAATGTGCAAATAGATAATGTCGCAAGGTGCAGGCAGCTATGTCCCAGCACTACACTGCACTGTCTGCAGGCCAAAGGAAAGTATGTTGGCACATCTATGGTTAAACAGCAAAGAAATGTAATGCTCATGGACCACTCACAATTTGTACAGCCCAGTCCAGATCTGTCACCATACTACCTGCAATGCGTTAAGCGCAGCTTCAGTCCATGTTTACTTTTGTTTGTATTCTGGCACTTGCAGTGCAATGTACAGCAGTACTCACCACAACTAAAATTCCCAGAATGCACAGCAAAAAACATAGACTGGAACAATACAACAAGCATGTACACTGCTACCTTGCACAACCTAGCTGTGATAATGCAGGCCACCTTGCACCATGTAGCTTCTCGGTGGTACTTGGGACCATGCACCCTAATTTAGAATGTAAATCCTCTGAATAGAATGGATGAATCACAGGAGATACAATTCATCTGAGGGTGGAGTCAGTTGTGGGGTATGGGAGGTATCCAAACATAGGGACATGGCAAGAGACATTTCTAAAGTACCGTGCATGAAACTACATTGCACCCAGCTGACTTGGCATGCAGGGTGAGTGCACACAGGTGTCAGCTGCCATGGTAGGGACCACAGGATGTCCTCACAACTAATCAATCAGACTAGGTGTGGGGGGAAATGTAAGAGATGCACACCAGAAGACCATGTGTGAACAAACTAATGATGATGTGTGAGCCTGGTGAGCCACTGCTACTGCTGTGCATTGGAGGTGCTGACTGTGCTTGTAAAACTGCCATTTGGTCTGACTGTGGAGACTGTGCATACTGGGGAGGCCAGAATGGACACATGTCCTGCAATGTAGCCACACAAATAAACATGCACTGCTGGGTCTGACTGTACAACAGTTGTGTCACACCATGTCACGTACACTTGGGGAAAGATGTAGCACTTGCGAGGAGGGAGTATGATGCAGCATTGTCTCCCCGTGCCACATGTAAAATTTGGAGGATGTCAAACAGGGAGGTGACAAGGGAAACCAAGAACCACTTAAGCATCACAAATGACAGGAGTCATTGAAGCAACCAGGTTGAAGTGGCTGGGCCTAGTGATGTGGGAATCATATGTAGGTACTTTCCACTATATACACGACTACTACCATGTGGGGTGATGCCAGAACCATAGCTTTCAATAACAAAGCAACATGTAGCACCAATGATTATGGTTATGCATAAGCTGTGTGCCGTAAGCATGTGCAAATAAATGTATTGTCTGGGTAACATTACTGTGTGACACTAACCAATGTACCAGGACCCAAAAATGGCTGATCAAAGGAGGCATACACACATACAAAATGCGTGGGCCTGAGTCACATGACAAGTGACACTCTGGGGCATATTTAGGAACCCCTAATGCCATTCTAATGCCACATTAGTGTAATTTGTTTACACTAATGTGGCACTAGAAGGTTAAAAAAAATGCTGTGCCATATTTAGAAAGTGGCACAATGCATGCACTGTGCCACTTTGTAACCCTTTGCGCTACATTATGCCTGTGCCAGGCATAATGTATTCAAAGGAGGTGTTTCTCCATTAGGGGAGCCGAACAAATGGTGCAAAGAAATCTAAAAGTTTTCCTTGTGTCATTTTTAGGCACTTTTGACACCTGCTCAGAGCAGGTGTTAAAAAGGAGGCATGCCATTGAAAACAATGGGCCCTTATGTACTCTGCAGGAGGAGTACGAACATTCTGTCGCTACTCCTGCTGAGTACATCAATAGCATAAACAAAATTATGCTATTGCCCCTTATCCTGCGCCATGGTGAACTGTATTTTAAATACGGTGCATGCATGGTGGCGGTAGGAGCACTAAAGGGCGCAAGACAAGTGGTGCTGCACTATGTGCAGCGCCACTTTTCTTTAATCACCCTCTGTGTATAAATTACTCTGAGTATGATGAAATGGGGGAAAGTCAGTGATTGTCATCTAACCAGTATGATAGTGCCCATCCCTTCAGAGTATGGACATAGTGCTTATGATAGCAATAGAGAGATACTGTCATCACTAACTGAAATACTGTGAAATTTGGTATCAAAACCTAAATGGTGTACTACACATCACTGTTAAACTGAATGTGCTACATCTGAAATTTGGAATGTCAACCTGATTATTCATGTTAACATCTAACAAAGTTCACCATTAACATTCCTCTATCTCATTGCAGAGGATGAACACATACTTCCTGGCCAGCTGGCTGTCCTGGACATTACAGATGATGTGAATGATGAGCTGCAAAGCACTGACCCAGACACCCTCCAGCAAATATTGGACACCATCCAGACAATATATACGATCACAGAGAGACTTGACAGCGTTGCAGGGTCTCCAGATGATCCAGCCAACAGACACCATGTGCCAGCCCACCCAGAGCCCTGGACTCCCTGGACATACAACTAACTTTTCAAAAGACTGCAGTAAGAGTTGAGCGGAAGCTGGCAGATCAGGTGCGGGTGGTGATGGGGACCATGGCGAACACCTAGAGGCAGTCCACAGGTGCCTCAGTCTGAATAAGGACAACTCCTCTGCCATATGAGGCACCTCCTCTCCGCTCTGTGGCCTCCAGAGATCCCCAGATGACATCACTGGTGTCATGAGGCAGAGGCATGAGCAAATGCCCTGCCAAAGTTGCACCAGTGAGGTTGCCAACCAGCTGGGAGCAATTTGAAATATCTTGGAGTCCTTGTAGCGGAAGCAGCACTCTCTCATTGCCACCATGGGTTCCTACCACCGTGATGTTGTTACTGTGTTGCAGAACCAGCAGATCCTCCTGGCTGCTGTGCTGCCTTATGGGTTGACACAGATGAAAGCTTCTGTGGACCTGGGATCTACATCTCCAGCCCCTGATGTGTGCATGCCTCCCTCTACTCCACACCTACAACACCCCTTT
Organism: Pleurodeles waltl; assembly: GCF_031143425.1. Classification (NCBI taxonomy): domain Eukaryota; kingdom Metazoa; phylum Chordata; class Amphibia; order Caudata; family Salamandridae; genus Pleurodeles; species Pleurodeles waltl. The sequence goes on from NC_090437.1 coordinate 424,230,680, forward strand.
CACAGGAGTGTGACAGACAGGGATGGCGGGATTAGGTATGACTATAGCTTTATTCAAAAGTAACAGGACATAAACCATAAATGTCTTGGGTATTGTTACTTTATTCAGGTGTGGATTCAGAATATTAGCAACAGTGGCATTTATTCGCTTCTTCTTTCTTTTGGCGAGAGATGACCATTGTTTAAAATCAACTGGCAGTGCCTTCAATTTCATTCTCCCCCTGTTGACCTTACACATTTGTGAAGTCAATGTGGCCAATCTACATAAAGGCAATGTGGTCCTCCTCCTCAGTGAAGCACTTCTCTCCTCCACATGTCCCATGATATGTTCCCCCCATGGACTCTGTCTGGACATCTACTGGTTCCATACATCTTTTGGAGTTGTTGTCCTATGAACTTCATCTGAACCTCATAATACTTTGCACAAGAAAATAAAAGCACTACGCACAACCTCTGTGTTGTATGTGTCTGAGTTAGGACTAATTTGAGCATGTTACATTGTTGAGGCAAATACACAGACTGCTTGCCAAAGGGACGAGTGGTTTGGAGCTGGGGCCAAAGCTATACAGACAGAGTGAAACATTTTTGGTTTATGTGATATGTATGTTGACTGGCAAGCAGTTACCAAATCTCTCAAGCATGAAGTGCACCAGGTATCATGCAGTCAATATCAAAGCTGATTTAATTCACAACACAGGTGGCTGGCATAATTATGGAAAGTAGTAACCAAACAACATTGCTGCGACAAGCAAGTGATGCAAGTGTGAGTGTGTAAGGGGCAAGCATCAGTGTGTGAGTTACAAATCTTTGGATTAGGGTGAGTGCAATAACAACAACATCCCCCCAAAACATGTCCCATGACTTACCTACACATAGCAACTGTATCTAAATACCTGTGCTGGACTGTGTATCAATTCACATCCAGATTGCCACGTACACTGCTGAGTGATGTTTGTAGATAGCTCATGTGTTTCCTTGGCCAATCTGACAAGTTTCTGTCTATGGGGAAATCACCTAGTCACAAATGTAGGCAAATACCGCTAGCAAAGACAAAGGCATGTACCTAACATCACCTGAGCAGACATGGTAACAGCTACGTAGCAAATTGTGATGGCGACTTACATGTAGCAAACATAAAAACATTTTAAAACCATAAAAATATGTAACTAACAAGACCTAGCCTATAAATCGTAACTATCCTAACCTAACCTACACTACCTTATACTAACTACGAGCTGCGACTATCTAAACTTAACCTACCTTACTTTAGACATTTCATTTAAAACCAGATGATGATCATCATCCCTCAGCCCCACTCCCTTAAAGAACATCTACAAAGACAACAGTACCTATATCTATACATAACTAACTAAACATTTAGGCCTAAATAAATATCTATTTTTTTGTATTTTTTAAAACCTTTTTTTTTTTTTATAAACATATAACTCACACATCAATCCCTACACAATAAAAACTTATAATAAAACCAAACCCCTAAAAACGTACCCACCCCTACTAAAAACTACAACCCACTAAAACTATCCTACACTACACTAACTTTCACAGCTATCTAAAAGCTATCTCAAAACATCTACTATTTAGAGGGGAAAGGGAAGAAAGGGTCCTTGTGGGTCATCCTGCCTCTTCATGTCTCTGGACTGCCTGCTTTATGTCCCGTAGCAGGTTGAGCATATTGTCCATCTTATGCTCCAGGGTGACAACGCAAAATTGAAGCTCCTAGATTTCCTGTTGCATGTTCGCTCAAATTCTTGTGTGAGTCCTTGGGTTGTAGGGTGGGAGAAAGATTGCTATGTGTGGCTGCTGTTGGAGGGGGATGGTCCCACTCCTACAGACCCATTCTTGTCTACTCCCTTTTCTGCTTGTCTGCTTTCTGAGCATTGCTGGAGGTAGGCCTTTCCAGCATTGGTAGACCCTGTGGTAATGTACCCCAGGTCCCCAATGCCTTCTCCTTCTCAAAGGTTTTTGCCATTTTTCTATGTGCCTTGTGGACCTTGTGGATGTGCTGGTTATGATCTTCCTGTATCTGGTATTGCTTTTTCGGTCCAGGGTCATGTTCCCTGTTTAATCATGAAGCATGTCATAGAAATGGTAACTTAGAAAATGATCATCAACCATGATATGTTAATCCTATCTTCAAACATCATATGTTACAGTTTTCATATTCTAAATATATCTTGGAGGACACTGTGATCATATATCTGCATAATATCTTTCATCTCCGATATTACTATGGTCAAAGTACCAAGGCTAAGCAAATGTTGTGTAATTGGAACACACTGTCTTGGAACATCTAGGCCTGACCATGTCAGCACTGAGTATGTTTAGGAACATTGCTGTTTTGTAACCCTGGTATTGTACACAGTACATGTTGTATTGATCATCAGTATCCCTTCTGCATCCTGCTATGCCCTTGATTCCAGTGACATTAGCCAAAGTGCGATGATCAAGAATTGTAAATTACATGCATAGAGTCATAACACTGAGTGCTTGATATAGCAAGGAAACATAGCTCAATACATTGCTACACAGAGTTCCAATTTGTCATTTATAATATGTAAACATGGAGGGTGAATATCTCACTCACATTACACAGAGGTGTATGAAACAATTTCTATATGAACTCCTGTTAAATCGTGAGCTGTGCCATGACTTTTTACGCACTCCCAAAGTAACTGCATGTGTCCCACTACGCAGCCTACTGCCTGTACATATCTTTCAGATATTCATGTCACCTTGCTGCACACCAGCACTCATCACAACCACTTGATGGCTGTGTGCATGTATGCTCTGTACACCTATACAGGGATCTTGGAATGTCAATAGCTTATTCTGTTCATAGTATGATCTTGTTTGCGGTACATTTAGGAGACTGTCATGGCCAGCAGAATCTGAAGATGGATCAGGTATTGGCATGTCATCTGACTATGCTGTGCAGACATTTCTATGGTCCATCACACATTGCCATATCTGTGAAGATGACAGGGAATAGCAATGTTGATCCATCCAGCATAGAGTTTGGGGCATCACACAACATGAATGGGGATTTCAACTGTTTTCTCAAGTGTGTGATGATGACATCTATCCTGCTACACTTAGGGACTTTTTCACAAGTCCCTCAGTCCTGGACGAACATCATTTTTTGTAAGGGCCAGGTAGCACACACAGCAGGAACATATTTTGCAAACTTCATGATGCCAACACCCATGGCTTGTTGTGACCTTGTAATTATGACACATAGGCCCTCATTACGACCTTGCCGCCCGCCAAGATCGGACCGCCGGGCGGCCGCCAATGCTGCTACACCCCCGCCGCGGCCCTTTGGAGATCCCGCTGGGCCGGTGGGCGGAAACCTAGTTTACACCCGCCGGCCCAGCGGAGATCTCGGCTGCAACACAGGAGCTGGCTCCAAATGGAGCCGGCGGTGTCGCGCCCGTGCAACGTGTGCAGTTGCACCCGTCGCGCTTTTCACTGTCTGCTGTGCAGACAGTGAGAAGCTGCACGGGGCCCTGTCAGGGGGCCCCTGCACTGCCCATGCCAGTCTCCCCGTACCACCAGCCTTTTCCTGGCCGTTCAAACTGTCAGGAAAAGGCTGGCGGTAGGGGGACTCCTAATCCCCTGGGCAGCGCTGCGGTGCGACCACAGCGCTTCCGTCGCGGTTGTAATGCCATGGGAAGCACCGCCAGCCTGTTGGCGGTGCTTCCGTTTAAACAGCCTTGGCGGTCTTTGCCCGCCGGGTTGTAATGACCCCCATAGTCTTACTGTCATTACTGTGTTGTGAATCACCCCTGTGTTGTCTAGCCATACATATTGGGCATAGATTGCACTGTGTGCAACAACAGCATATCTGTGCATCTGAAAAACATTTGTTAGGTACATACCCTGCATGTTCACCTGTTAAGCACTACCACCTATGTTCACAGATTGTGGCACTCTGGTAATAGGTCTATGGTCATACCAGCAAACATGTGGCCCCTCAGTGATAGCAATCATATCCTCCTTGACATTAGTAAGAGTCAACTGCACATCACAACCTCTACCTTCCTTTCCAGATTTATATGTTACATATAGATTTTGATTTGGAATAGGTGCACATTGAACATGTCATTGCACAAAGCATCCAGTGTCACACACAATCCTATCATTACCCATTAAGCACACAGGGTGACACTCAATTAAAGCATTGGGGGGGGTAACCAAAGCTCTCCACCTCTTCAGCGGTGTAAGACTCGGATCCACCTGCAAGTCATAACATGAGACACTGCACTGTGATTGTAGAACACATACATTGTGGTCAAATATTGAACGTTACACATGAATTTCAATTGGCCATGTAACCCTTCTGGTTGTATCAACTTGAATGGCTCATTCGACATGCCTCAATGATATACATTGGTAAGGCAGGCTGATGTGTACATACATATGATCAAACAACGCATACATCTGGTGGGCACATTGTCAAACTATTTCAAATGACTCTACCCCAATATTTCACAAGGGTAGCACACTTCCTGAGGTTTCACACAGTACATCTGTTAACATCTGCACCATGGTGTTATCAGAAAAAGTGGACACTAGGTATGCTGGGGCTACTGCTCAATGTGGGATCATGACAGCCCAGTATTTTGAACCCTCTGTGTCATGCTTTGTCTCAAAAAATATATTTTGTTGGGGGATGGCATTTGTGCGCTGACATATATGATCCACTGACAGTATGAGCCTCATTTTCAAGGTCCTAGCAACACACTATGCGACTCGACTGTCATTTTTTTTTACATTCTGGTGGCGCAGTGTGCCAGCCCATATTCACAAGGACATGCGAAACCACCTTGTGTGGATATTCATAGCCTTGTAAATATGGACCCCTATCACACATGACACGGTGTGAAAGGGTCGTTCCATGGGTCTTGCTACGGGTGTTACCATGCAACACCCCTGAAATCTGATGGAATCTGATGCATTCCCATATTTGCAAGGCTGGAAATGCATCAGCTTCCTATGTCACCTTAGGAGTGGTGTCACAGTGGCATGATGTGGAGTAATTTCATTATTGTACCCCATTTTGTCCTCTTCCTAAGTGTTCTGCATTCTACAGCACAAAGAAAAAGGAAACACAATTAGTGATTGTTCATATGCATGAAGGTGTCTCGTCCTGCACATTAACAATCATCCCTGCATCACAGGCATCCTTGCACCATGGCACAATGTGACTTGAGCTAAAACATTGTAAATGTGCCCCTCAATTAATTTATGGATCGTTCGCGGCCACTTCCCCTTTGTCTCAATACTCATGTGCATTAATAGCTCATCAATCGTTGTTAACGATTCAGATTTCTAACCGACCATCTAAGGGTGTTGGGTTGAACATGTGGCACCGTAATTACCCTCTTGAATATGTGAAACACTCTGTTGTCACATCTACTTATAACTGAAGAGAGAGCCGTCCTCGAACGCTAATTATAGTGCGATGATTGCAATATTTCCACACTCGAGGTACACCCATCTGTCTGCTCCTCATATGCTCATTCCCCTGGATTAATTACAGGGAAAAAGGTTATTTACTTCTATCCCTGCTTGACGGAGGATTTCAAGTCAATAGATTTACCTATCTTGCAAAAGTCGTTCTAGTACATAAAATGTAAGACAATTAGTTACTTCCCTCTCAAACATAATAAAAACTGCAATTTAAACGTTGGATTTTGGATTATGAGGGTAATGTCACTCATGGCATAAATTTAGGAAATAATAGACGTCGTATCGTGGATAGGCGCTCTAATTTTTGTTTGGCATCCTGGGTCCAACCAAGAAAGATAATTATATACATTTTCAAGTGTTGTAATTGTATTCCTTTACGAGCTAGTACAGAAGTGAGCGTGTTCCGTTCTCAGACAGATATATATAATTCAACAGTGACATTGTATTTCACCCTAAAAATGGCGGCCAGTTTAGAAAAATATTAATTTTCGTGGCACTTGCAAGTTCGTATGCAATGAAGACTATCAGAAAAAAATATATATATATATGTGCTTATGAATACTGATGTATAAAAGAACATAAATTGCTGATGATGCTGTATATCTCTAAAAAGGTTGATCACCATTGCATCTGCCATGTTTTCCTCATGCAAGAAACATTCTATTAGTTCTAGCTTTTTAAACAGCTGCATGTTCAGGTTTTTTTCCAAACATTGTAGGCATAGATTCAAATATCAAAAGATACAGAGGGATGTTAACTAAAAAGGCAGGCCTGGATAAAAGTGGCACTCGTCAGAAGGGACCACGTGGTAGCTACTTGTAATATATGACATCCTGAACCAAAGAATGCATTTCTCATTCGTTGTTTTTCATAATGGACCTTTAAATTCAGCAAACATTGCTGTAGTATTTTCGAAATTCTAATGTATAATATAGTTATGAATGTGTGAAATGCATTTATTCATTTAATATAAACCCTCATCAGTTAGATTGGAAGCATGTCTTTTCAAGAGGAGAACATAAAAGCTGCAATGAATATATAGATTTAATCCTAATCATTGGGTGGTTGGATAGTTTAAATAGTAATAAATAAATAAATACATGTGTGTATGATAGAGATCAAATTTTACTAATACCTTAGTGCATAGAAGTTAGCAGATGGTGACTTATAGGTCTTCATTTAAAGGTTCTAACAGAGAAATTAATGTGGAAATGTAAATTGTGCATGTTTGAATTAGGTTGGACAATTTGATGGCCATTTGTATTTTGATATCAGGTTTAACATGAAGACGTTGTGCATTTATATTTTAGTGAATTATTCACATGAGATAATGCGAAAGGTATTTTACTAGATGAATATTAGAAGTGAAGTAATAAATGAAAATGAGTTAATAATACTTATATTGAATTAAATGAATTTTATAAACATGATGTAATGCTATTCGTATTTAACCACCAGCTCCATCTTGAGCACTGACTCGATTTTGTGTTTAACTTAGCTTCATACATTGACACCGACAGGTATTTTTCCGTGCACAGCCTCTCTTTTTCACCAAAGCAGGGACATAACACAGAGGAGTGAGGGAAAGATAAGGTTTTGGGAGCACACCTTGAGATGTGGCCAATCTGAACATGCTCTTTCAACATGGACTGGTACAGTCAGCGTTTGAACAACAACCTACAACATGGGAGGGGGGAGTTTCCAGAATTCTCCTCTCTAGCGTGTTTAAGGTATTGAAGAGGTCAATGTGATGACTGAGGTTAGACAGGACTCATTCCGGGAAAAGGATGCATTTGCACGGTTCCCATTGAGGGTTGTTTTCTGTCTTTCGCCGTCGCCTGGGTTCTCAACTTGAAATTGACAAAGAAATGATGTCCCTACCTCACCCCACAGTGATGCATTTTTAATTCTTATTTTTAACTTTGCGTTGTGAATGAATATATGCTCTCAGTATATATAGATATATTATCCATGATTGAAGTAGTGTATCTTCACTGTTTGTTTCCATGATCATTATTATTCTACTGTTGTGATTATTTTCAGAAGTGTATTCATGTTGCTGCATTTGAACTGCGCACTTTCCCTGTACGAACCTTGGAAAGTGCTTTAATATATTTATTACTCAGACTAAGGCCCATATTTATACTTTTTTGGTCCACATTTGCATAGTTTTTTTAATGCAAATTCAGCGCAAACCAAACTCCATATATACATTTTGATGTTAGACATGTACAGCGTCAAAATATAGGAGTTTCCACCATTTTTAGGATGAGTGAACCGACCTTGTGTCAATGAGATGCAAGGTAGGTGTTCTCATCCAAAAAATGGTGCTATCCCCATGGCCCCATATTTATCACCCCATGCTAAAATGACTCACGGGTGTGAGAAGGGGCTAAATAATGGTGCTAAGCTTGCTTATCAACATTATTTAATGCTTGGGTCAGACCAGGTGGTAGAGGACCTGTGGACCCATTTCCATGGTTAAATACCATGGAATGGGTCCACAAGTGCCCTCCCCAAGCCCCTGTAACATCCCCACCTCCACCAGAGGGACACTGGAGAATGGGGGACCCCATCCCAGGTAAGTCCAGGTAAGTATTTTTTTGTATATTTTTGTGCCATAGGGGGCCCTAACTTTGGGGCCCCTGCATGACACAGGGTGCATTGGCCATGCCCAGAGGACACTTGTCCCTTGTGCTGGCCATTGGGGGTGGTGGGCACGACTCCTGTCTTTCCTAGGACAGGAGCCATGTTTTTGGTGGTTGCGCACCAGGAAATGGCGCTAGTCTGGTTAGAGTCATTTTTTTTGCCTCTAACCAGGCTAGCGTCATTTTCTGACACACAACCCCCTCCTTCTCTACCACCACCCCCACCCCCACCCGGCAAGCGTCTTTTTTAAGATGCTAGCCCAAGTTTGACGCTGGCTTGCGCCATTCAATAAATACGGCGCCCGGCTGGTGTTATGAAATGACGCAAGCCGGCGCTAAACTTTTTGCGGAAAAAAGTATAAATATCGGCCTATGAGTGCTGAATTGTTGGCATTCCTTTCATTTGGCCTTGTCTCAGTCTGAAGTAAAGCAGAACACATGAGTTATATGTGTGAACACAAATAAATGCATGTTTAAATTGTGTTCTAATAATGTCGCAAATAATGTTTCTAATAAAATAATTTGCTTTGCTTATACAATTTAATTTTAAGGTGGATTTATATGTATTAATTGTATTACTGTGCATTTAGTCTTCTTTAGCTTGACTAGGCCTGAGAGATTCATCCTTGCAGCAGTAGAGGTAAATGACTTGTTTATTCTGCTTCCTCTGACCTGAATTCTTTGCCAAGGTTGCTGACATGTTAAATGTCCTATTGTATTGAAGGTGAAGAAAGTTTTAGTATTAACTATGTAACAATATTTGTTCTAGCTGTGCTACAAATCAGGAAACTCATAATTCCTATGTGAAAATGGCTTAGTTTATATTGTGTGTCCGGAGAAAGAATTCTGATTGAACAATTAATTAGAAAAAAATAATGTTCAGCGGAACTGTATGAAATCATTGAAATGACAAGACACTTTTTCTGAGAAAGTCTGGAATAGTTGCAAACTTGATGGTGCCATGGACAACCATTGGATGCTGAATCTGAAGCCTAAGATGATCTCACCTGAAGGACCAATAAAGAGTACTGTGGATATTTCTAATTAGTGAGGAAAATTTGAACTTTGGACACTCTGCTAGAGCTAGTCTTGATGCACTGATGATGCCCAGTTGCTATCTACTTCTTCTGAATCCATTTAACCTTTATATATCTTTTGATGAATGAAGTCATTCTTAATTGCCCCATTCATTTATGCTGTTTGGTACTAATATGCCCAACTAAATCTGAACTGCTGACTTGTCCTGTGTGCAGCTCATGTTCTGCACTGCCCTGATGCTGCTGTCTATGGATGTCAGGAGAAGGTGAACGCTCATCTGATGAATTATTCCTGTCTGCTTTCCGTCCCATGAGGAGAGGTATAACTAAATGTGGCTTCTTGTTTCCTTTTCTGTTTAGGTACTTGCACCAGCATATTTTTATAGTGATCAGCCTTAGTTAGATGATTTTTCCAAATTATTTTTGTCTTTCTTTTGCTTTTGCCTGCATGTGTTAGCCCACTCCAAAGCATGCATGTCCCAATTCATGTTAGAGATAAAGTTGGCCCAGCTCTGCAATTGACTGTTAACATTGTATTTTGATGATTTACTGATATAAACATCATCTGCTTTGAAACCCTGAGATTAATGTGCATATTGTGGTTTTGCTGATCTGTGTTATTCTGTTGGAATGTTTAACAGTGTCGATGAATTGTTTATGGTATTATGTCATTGATTTGTGATTGAATGAATCTGACTACTACAATTTTGGACAAGTTCAAAGATTTAGTTTTCCTCTAGTGGTGGGAATAATAATGATGTCTCACAAGTGTGCTTGTGGTTTCCGAACCCGAGGCAGGAAGAAGATATCCATGAGCAAGCCAGCATGTACAAATAAATAAAAGATCATATGTCCGAACCTCCAGATATTTTTCCCTATCCAAATCCTTACTTTTGGGGTAGACACATCTTCAGAGACAGAACACCAGTAACCAACGACTTTAAAAAAAACAATCTGTGATGAATTGCCTGTCCAACCGATGTGGTTGATACGAGATGAACTACAAGTACTAGGAGCCCTTCGGACTCTTCTGTTTAACTTTGGCAGCTTCTGGATGTGATATAGGATGAGTCGCAGGTGCATCACAACTCTAAGAAGATTATTTTACATTTTATAATATGGCTTGAAAGACACCTATAGAGGTGGTGTGAGCACTAGGCATTAGGCTGTTGATGTCCCGATCCAGAGAGAACTAGGCTATTTATTTTACCATTTGTTGCATGTCTGGAAAGAGGAAAATAGAGAAGTTATTGGGGTACAAACTAGAGATGCAACAGTTCATATGCTGATTGGAGTTAAAATAGATAGATGCATTGTGTTACCCTTAATGGTATATCTGATGGCAGTTAAATATTCAGGATATCCAACCTGTCCCAGTGTGGTCATTTATTGTTCTCCGCTTGTATCGGAAATATCGTGTATGCCCTGAAAATTTGTTGAAGGCTTCATTAGTCAACAGACTGTGACAAACTCATTTCAAATCTGAAGATTCTTGAGCATTTAAATCGGGTATTTGGAAGGCGTGCCTAGATTAAATCTGATGGCCAACCATATCAGAGAATGGAGAGCATGCAAGCAGTCAGTTTACGCATTCTGTACAACTTATCGCAGGTTAAGTCTTTCTGTCCTCTGCTTTTCTACATGGTAACCCATGTAAAAGAAGACAGTAATGATACCAGTAGCACCATTTTTGCATGCAGGACATAGGGGGACATTCCTACCCTGGCGGTCCGAGACCGCAAGGGTAGGGGACGGAGGAAGCACCGCCAACAGGCTGGCGGTGCTTCTAGGGCTATTCTGACCACGGCGGAGAAGCTGCGGTCAGAAAAGGGAAGCCAGCGGTTTCCCGCCGGTTTCCCGCTGCCCCAGGGAATCCTCCACGGCGGCGCTGCTCCGACCCCCTTCCCGCCAGCCTGGTTCTGGCGGTTTTCACGGTTTCAGGAACGGGTGTCGTGGGGCCCCTGGGGGCCCCTGCAGTGCCCATGCCCTAACAGGGCCCCACATTGATTTTCAGTGTCTGCATGGCAGACACTGAAAATCGCGACGGGTGCAACTGCACCCGTCGCACACCAGCAACTCCGCCGGCTCCATTCGGAGCCGGCTTCCTCGTTGCTGGTGCTTTCCCGCTGGGCGGGCGGGCGGCCTTTTGGCGCCCGCATGCCCAGCGGGAAAGTCAGAATTACCGCGGCGGTCATTTGACCGCGCTGCGGTATTCTGGCGGGGGAACTTTGGCGGGCGGCCTCTGCCGTCCGCCGAAGTTAGAATGACCCCCTATATTTCTCACCTTGAAGGAGGAGTTTGTAGAAACATTTACATCAGAATTCACAACCTGAAGTGGGGTTCGCCATTTGCAAAAGGTAAGAAATGTTCCACCTGCCTGTTTTCCATTCCCATGTCTCAGATGGAATAGCTAGGACATTGTCTGGATGTTATCAGAACTGTCCTGGTGTACTTTGTCAAATGTAACTACTTTTATTATTCCTATCACATTTTCATTGCATGTTGCCCTGAAAAACAGGTTAAGAATCTCTAGAATCCTGATGCTTTCTAGGATCTCAAAATGGTGGGGTTGTTTATTTTATTCACTTTGGTTGTAATGATGATTATCGGGCTATGTTTCATCTGCCTTTTTATTGCAGCTCATGCTTTTGATACTGGGATACAATTGCTTCATTAAATGTATTGAAATCCAGTTTGCATCTCGTGTCCTGCCCTGCCATGTGAGTCACTGGTTAAGAGAGTGAAAGAGGTATGATCTATTTCTATGGCATCCCTGAGGAGTCAGAATTTCATGTTTAGGTTGGCATGGATGTTTCAGGATTGTGAAATAGGGCAACAGAGTTCACTAAACTAGAGTCCATTTGGCCATCTTCTCAGACATTCCCCAGGAGCATGGATGCATTCCTTTTGTTCTTCCACTGCTTACTTTTGTAGCACATTTTTTTCTTTTTTTTTTGTTAATGACTCCATGAGAGTGCATGTGCATTTGTCTCCCTTGTGTACTACTACTCTCTTCTCCAAGTTCCTCTTTCTCACCCTGTGCTTCTAGCCCACAGTGCTTTCTCACTTCAATGTTCTGGTGATCAGCTCCACATTTCTCTCACTCTTGTTCACCCGGTTCCTCTCTCTCAACTGTGCTGATTGCCCCGTCCTTTGTTATGCTTCCCCTATACACACCTTCCATGTTGCTCCCCCACACCCGTGCCTCTAAAATAAAAATGCTTTCATGCTACTTCTTTGATTTTTTTTTTTCTGCTCAAATTTGTATTGGAAACTAAAAGGAAAACAATGTCTGCGTCATTTTGTAGGTGCGCACATCTGTGTTGTTCATGCCTACAGAATGGTGTGGAAGACACATCCTTGCATCCATTTTTGTTTACTCTTTACTCATACTGCAACAGTTTAAGGGATACTGTACTGTGTCACTAAAAACTATTGGCAAAGCTAATATGTTACAAAGGGAATACCTATTGGCTTTTCCATTGCTTGATCCAGAATGTGTCTAAGGTCGTTTAGCTTAATGTCTGTGCCCCTCAATATCTGAGCCGAAGAGGATGTCTCTCGCAGATATTTTTTCTGGTAGCCACTTCGCTTCCCCACTAACTAATCTGAACACTATGGGTTGTGGGTTGGGTATGCATGGCCACCAGCCTCTGATGTTGGTGTATTACATTCTGTATCAGTGTGTCAAGTCTGTTTTATTAAATTATGATTACATTTACACTGTGTGTTGCAGTTACTGTCAGAGGGGCCATACCTAAGGCTGGGCGTCTATGGTATATCTTATTATTTATGACTGGTACAAATAAATTGAATCCGGTGATAATGTCAGGATTACTTATAATCTTAATTTATTCTAATTCTACCTTTCCTTATCCAGAAGGCTTCTGCGATGGCTGAGCCATCCTGGAGTATCCATGTGGAGTGGGCTGATCAGCGATCACAGAAGTTGTTCTGATCGTTTTTAAATACATGTTCTGTAAGGGCAAAGTAATCTGGGCTTTCATCATTTTTCCGGGGGTTTGAATTCCACAATTTAAGTAATCTAGATATCAAACGCATATAGAGTACAGGATTAGGTGCATCTAATGTAATTTGTTTCCTAAGTGATGCCGAGTTTCACCTGACCAGTCTCTGTAACTACAAACAAGCTTACTGAATTTTGGGCCAGTTGCCTCACGAGCTTGGCCATTTTGCAAACATATATTTGAGAAGGCGTTAATTACTGTGGATCTTGGACACCTTTCATCAGTGCAGTCATAACTTATTAATACAACTGCCAATGCAACTAGATGGTAAGTTTGCAGCAGTTCCCATCTGCTGATTGCATGCCTCTTGGCATGGACTGTTTATTTAAATAGTCATCTTTATCTTTATGGTTTTCACCAATTTGCCGCAACAATTGGACAAATGGAAATGATGAACATACGTTAAAGAGTTTAAAAACCCCATCGTCCAAATTCATCCATTTGTTCGCCTGGAACAAGCACTACTACAAGTGCAACTTCTATAAGGTGGAATGATAAAAGCAAACAAGGCATTACTAACCAAGCAGCAGATTTAACGACCAAAGTGTATCTGCTAGGGATGGCCTGCAAGCCCAGATGTGTATTTATAGCTACACGATTATTGGGAATTTATCAGTTGTACAACAGGGTGCAAGTCCATATTTGTAGGTTTATACAAAAAATACACATTCTAATAAACAAAATTGTTCCTCCTACGGATATGCCATTAGCCCAGATGCAAACTGAAGAACAAATATATTGGCAACTACCCAGTTGTACAACAGGGTGCACCTTCATGTGTGCAAGTTAATAGAGACAAACAAATTAATAAAGGTGCTAACTTTTTTAATTTTTTATTTTGTTTATTGTTTTTAAACACCAAATACGTACAGATACAATTTCAAACTTAATTGACAAGCTGCACTCTTATTGTATTTCCGTAGTTGATATTCACTTACACATCAATATTCTTGTGCGATATTTAAATGTTGTCATTACACGCGACTGAATATATATCTGATATTAAAGTGAACAAATTAAATATAAAAGAAAGGAAGAGAAATAGAAAAACAATTAAATTAAATAGAGTACCTGCTCAGAGGTTGTCGCACCCCGGGAGAGGAAACCTTTCCCCAAACGGGTAGCGACGTATATTATCTGTCGTTCCAATGATTCAAATGTGATCAACCGGAGGGAAAAAGACAGAGATCGGATATTGTGGGGACCTCCGTGGTGTTTGTATAACATGGTGTGGATCCTATGATCAGACGATCAGAGCATGTGTAGCATGAGCATATGGTGTCTGTATTTATTCTGATCCTGATTTCCCCTGTAACGTCTGTTGCCTATTAGTCGTCGGTGGTGGGCAAGGTGTGTCTGTGTCCAGGTTCCGCTGTGACCCCCATGCTGTGCGCAATTTACATGGGTTCAATTTAGTCTTGGGTATTACGCAATGTTTGTGCTCCCGAGCCGCGCGGCTAACGCCCGCTTTTGGGCTTGTCCCCGGACATCCCCCTAACATTATGTTTGCTTGTCTGCCAGTGTCTCAGGGAGGTCTGGCGTCATCTTTAGTTTCCATTTTTACAATGAAGGTGTTCCATGTATCTAACCCCTTGATCAGAACCCCTTTTTCTTGGAGGACTGTAGCATCTGTGCTTCGGCTCGCGCCCAACGCAGTAAGTCTTTCTCCCATTGACATTTGTTTGGCACACTTGGTGCCTTCCAGTGCATTGCTATAAGGCGCTTGAATAAGACGTATGCTAAATCAATACATCTATGTGTCTGTTTCCGTCACTGAGGCCTTCGCCGGATCCCCAGCAAGCAAGATTCGAGCGTGGGAGTTAAGGGTACGTCCAACCAGTCCGCAACCTGTGATATTATGTCTTGCCATGTTCTCATCACTGGGGGGCATTCCCATGTCATGTGAAAGAAGGTGGCGTCGGAGATGCCACATCTCGGACATTCCGATGATGCCTGAGGGAACATACTTCTGAGCCTGTGTGGTGACAGGTATGTTTGGCAAAGGTAATTAAATTGTGTGTATCTAAGTCTTGGGTTGCGGGACACTTCATGTGTCATTGTCAATGCTTCGCACCATGCTTGCTGTGTCAGCGGTGTCAATAAGACCCCGTCCCATCTCCCCTTAGCCTGTTCCTGATTTTGCTCTGAGCGGGCCATCAGGATCTCATATATCCTGGATATATTAGTAGTCATATTCAGGTCGTCAATTAAATCATGTAGGACAGGGGCCGTCGAGGATTCAGTGTCCCCGCATTTCCATGTTGATCGTATTATCCGTCACAATGCGCCATATGCTATGAAGTAACCTTGTCCCAAGTCATAGGTACTTGTTAATGCCGCATAAGATAAAAAGCGTCCTTCTGTATATATGTCCCCCACTGTCTGTATGCCTTTTGCTAGCCATGTTGTCAGACCTAGTCTCCCTGCTATCTTTTCTACATTGGGGACCGCCAGTAATGGTATCCTAGGAGAATATTTCGGGGTCCTGTTTCCTTACAGAACAAAATGATGCCATATCCACCGGGCTACTATTAATAGAATGTTGTGCGTGTGGTGCGGACCGTCGCTAGCCAATAGCCAGTGTAGTATGTTAGTGTGTCCCAGGCTGGTATATACCATCTGTGCCTCCGTGCAGGTAGGATGCGGTATCCATTGCGTAACCCATTTCAGTTGTGCGGCGCATAATACAGCTCTAGTCGGGGCACACCCATTCCACCCAGCTCGAGCGTCTGATATATTTTCGTTAGTGCGACCCATCTGCGACCATTACCCCACACCAGGTCAGACAGCAAACTGGAAAGGGTCTTAAAGAAGGAGCTAGGAAGAATCAGTGGTAATGCTGAGAAAAAATACAGTAGTACAATATTTATGGGAGTATTATCATCTTTGCTATGGCTGTTCTACCCAGTGGTGACAGTGGGAGCGAGCACCAAAAGGGCATAGAGCCCTTAATGGATCTAATCACACGACCCAAGTTACCCTCTCTGAGGTCCATCGGATCATGGAACATGTTCACCCCTGGATATTTAAAAGTAGTGTAACACCACGGAAAGTCGCGGGCCGAAGGTTCCAGACGAAGGGGCTCCAGCACCGCTCGCATCAGGAATAGGCAGGACTTCGACCAGTTCACCTTTAACCCGGAGAGGTCACCAAACTCATCTAATATTCTAAGTAGGTCCGGAAGGGATTCATTGTAATTTCACAGGAATATTAGTGCATCATCAACATATAAGGATACGATGCGGTATGTACCACCATTTAATGCGCTCCAGTCTGCCGCTGAGTTTCTCAGCCGTGCAGCTAGTGGCTCGATTGCCAGAGCAAACAGTATCGGGGACAATGGGCAGCCTTGTCTTGTGCCCCTTCCGATCTCGAACCTATCAGATATTGTTGCGCCAGTCTTAACCCTCGCCAACGGTTGAGAATACAAGACCCCTACCCATCTTATGAATGTCCTCCCAAATCCCATTTGTTTCAGTGCTTCCATCAAGAAGGGCCATCCCAGGATGTCAAATGCTTTCTCAATGTCTAATGACACTGCCACCCTCATGTGCTCTTCTAGTGGAGTGTGTGTCATCAGTCTAAGGAGGCCCCGTATATTAATGAAGGTGTTGCGGCCAGGTATGAAACCCGATTGATCGAGGTGCACTAAAGCCGGTATCAATGGGAGCAACCGGTTAGCCAGAACCTTCCCCAGTAGTTTGCAATCTGAATTTAATAGTGACAATGGACGGTACGACCGGACATCCAGCGGGTCACGGCCCGGTTTGGGTAGCACCGCTATAATTGCCTCCCGCTGGGACTCAGATAATCTGCCTACCTCGAGGGCCTCCCTCAACATTTCCAGGTAGGGCCCTAAGGTTTGCCCCAGGAAGGTGGTATAGTACTCCGCTGGCAAGCCATCACTGCCTGGCGCCTTAACATGAGCCAGCTGCTGTAAGGCCTGTTGTATCTCCTCTAGATCTATCGGGTTCTCCAGGGTTTGCACTTGTGTTTCGTTAAGAAGTGGCAGCTGTAACCCAGTGAAGAAGTTCCTGAACTGTTCTGGTGAGGGGGTAGGCTGAGCCCTATATAGGGAACTGTAATAATCTTTGAAGGCATCATTTATCTCTGCCTGAGTGTTAACTATTACCCCTGTATCCAATCGGATAGCTCCTATGGGAGTGCGTCTCTGCTCGCCCTTCAGTAGCCATGCTAGCAATCTCCCCGAGCGATCCCCTTCTGCATGCGTGCGAGCAATGTAATGTTGGTAATCGTATTGTCTCAGACGGTGGTCTGCCTCATTCCACTGTGCTTGCACCGGCCCAAGGTCTTCATTCGTTGCCGTGCCCTCCGTGATCCCACATTCAATCACACGCATTTCACATTCATATTTCTGGAGAAATCCCTGGGAGCTATGCGGGTGTGTAAACAGTGCACCGGGGAGTAAAAGGAATATTCCCTGTCCACTGGAGTCCTGTTTCACGCCTAGTGATTAGTTTCGGACATGCAATTAGGCTGATTTCCTTTAGAGTCTGTGCTTGATCAATTGCTGCTTGCAATTTTGATGGGCCTATGCTTTCTTTTTTTTCCTGCGGGAGCAGGGTGGGACCCATTCTTCCTGTTCGGCATCCTCTTTGGAGTGGTCGACCAGGCCCTTGGCATGTAGCCATGTCCATGCGTCTTCGGGAGTCGGGAAAATAAGGGATTTTTCACCATTTACCACCCGAAGGCGCGCCGGATACAAGAGTGAATAACTGATATTATTTTCTCTGAGCAGCTGTTTAACTTTGAAGAACGATGCTCGCTTACATTGTACCTCCCCTGTGTAGTCTGGGTAAGCCGTGAGATTGCAGTTTTCTATTCTCACTGGGCCTGAGGATCTAAAATGTTGAAGGACCTGGTCTCTGTCTTGGTAATTAAGAAATCGTGTGATCCGAGATCGGGGAGGGGCCCCGGGCCGCAGTGGTCTGCCAGGTACTCTGTGCGCTCTCTCCACCGTGAACCAAATGGACACATTGGGGGTTATTCCAACTTTGGAGGAGGTGTTAATCCGTCCCAAAAGTGACGGTAAAGTGACAGATATACCACCAGCCGTATTACGAGTTCCATAGGATATAATGGACTCGTAATACGGCTGGTGGTAAATCCGTCACTTTTCTGTCACTTTTGGGACGGATTAACACCTCCTCCAAAGTTGGAATAACCCCCATTGTGTACCTTCATTATTTCTCTCAGCCAGCACTCCAGAAATGCCTCGGCTTTTGGTGTTTTAGTTCTCTCTGGGATTCCTAGGAATCTGACATTGTCGCACCTGGAGCAGCCTTCTGCATCTTCGGCTCTGCGTTGTAATTGTGTTATTTCCTCTTCCATCTGGTGGATTTTGTTCTTCATGTTTGCAATGTCTGGCTGTGCTGCATTGAGCGCCATCTCTGTACTGTCGACCCTGTCTGCCAGTTTACGGTGATCAGCGCAAAGCAACGTGACCTCCAGTGCGACAGAGTCTATTTTCCCCTCAAGCGAGGATTTTGTGTCCAGAACCGCTTGCAGTAGTTTATTGAACTGTTGGGAGTGAGCATGCAGCGTTTCCGTGAGTTAGGGTGGTGACCTGTGTTTCTGGTGTGCTCACGGTGAAGGAGGCCTCATCTTCCACGGAATTAGTCGCCTTGACTTGTTTTGGTTTAACCATGCCTCGTTTGGATTTGGTAGCACCCAAGATGTACGTTGTCCCGAGCTCACCCTCTCGGAAGCTCCAACGTTCGAGGTTTATTTGAGTTGCTTAGACTGTTCTCCGGTCTGAGTTCTATTCTCGTTCACCATTCTCAATTGTATATCTCAAGGGTCTTGTGTTGCCCAGTGAGCTCAGATTTCCTCCTCATGGCCCATTCAACGTCTTGCGTTGCGCTTGCATATGCCACCAATGGGAGCATTTTTGCTGCCATTACTGATAGCAGCAACTTGAAGGAGGAGCCCTCTAGTTTCTTTGCCAGTGCACAAATAATTGCCATTACTAGGGCATTTCCTTTTGTAAACAAATATTGTCTGTGCTCCTGGTGGTTACTTCTGGCATCAAGGTATGTGCCCCAGTACTTGTAACTTCTTACCACCTCCATCTGGACTCCATCCAGCCATATTCTAAGATGAGATAATTTCCAATGTATTGCCTAAAACATAATTTCTCAGTTCATTCAAGGACTTTTGTAAACCTACTTATGTTAAACTTATTAAGAGCACCTCTTCTGCATAAGAAAGGTGAGACAGCAGTAGGGAGCCTAAGTGCGGTGAATGTGAGTTAACTTTATCGAGCTGTGGGGTTAAGTCTGCCATAAACAAGTTATAGAGGTGTGGAGCCAACACACACCCCTGTTTCAAACCCTTATTTGTGGCAATCTTTCTTGAAATTCTTGAGCCAGCCCCCAATTTAACACACATCCAGTTTGTGTATACATTTGTTCTATTTCTCGTAGTACTCTTTTTGGGATGTTTCACACTCATAGTTTCCTCCACAATACACAACAGAGATGTTGTGTTTGATGTTTTCACTTGCATTTATCCACAATTATGGAGATGGCTAAGATGTTTGTAGATTTAACAAGCACTCTTCAGTCTGATTAGGTGGGATTCAGTTGTTCGTAAGGTCTTCTAGGCTCAGTGATGCATAGTATTTTGCTTCTGCATCTAGTAATGTGATTAGCCTGCAGTTTGCTGGGTTGGTAACATCTCTACCTTTGTATATGGGGTTGGTGATGGAGCCACACCAACTCAATGGAATACTACTTGTTGACTCCACCTCTTTGAATAAGAAGGACAGCAGATGTGCCCTGTATTCCAGGTCCCATTTAAAGACAGCCTGTAGGAATCCATTGTGTCCTGTAGCTCCATCTCTTCTACCTTTGATTATTATTGCTTTAACTCTCAATCCTGAGTAGAATGAATACATTTGTGTTTTTAGGTTTGAGCTCATTTAATTTACTGTATACCTTTCCCCTTTTTGAGGACAGTTAGTACTCCATCCTTGTGTCATGCCTGCTGTTCCTTTCCTTACGAGCTATTATTCAGCCGTGGGGCACCCCTCAAACATTTTTACCAAATGATTGAGCCAAACAGTCTCCAGAACATTTGAGTTGTTTAATGATTTTGCCTGCATATTCAGGCTGTTCACTATCTAACAGAATGTCCTAGAGTTGGACTGTTTTGACTAATTTTGTCCAGAATGCTTCTTTCTTTGCATTCCTTTCCTCCGATAGCTGTTTTTTGTAGTCCTTCCTCAATCTCCATACTTTATCCCATGGGGCGAGATGAATGTCTGTTGATTTGAATTTTCTGACAGCCTGTGTTAACTTCCCTTCCACAAGTCGGCTTTTTCACGAGAGTCTTGTGACCCAGTTACTAGCTGCGCACTTACTGGTGGTCCTTGATGTGGCATGTGATATCAGTTTTATGGTAAAATTTGTCCAATCATCTATTGGGCTGTTTGCTGTGAATCTTCTATCCTCAACTAGTTCTTTTGCCATATCATGCAGGTCGAGGAGGGAGGTGTTTGACCATCTCAAGCACTTGAGGTTTGTGGATTTTAAGAACCAAGGGGCTACAGGAGCTGCAGTATGCTTTATGGAGCCTATCCCACATTTCATCTGTTGTTGACAGTGGTCACTAACTGTCGTGAATTCAATTGAGTAGTGCAATGAATACAGGATTAATGAAAGGGATATAATTGTGCAATCGAGTATCGACCATGTTTGTGGGCCATGGTAGGTGAACTGCACTGATGTACTGTCACTCATTGTGCCACTAGAGACTCTCATACCTAGGTACTCCAGAGCTGTTACTAGGTTTCATCCTAGGCAATCAGCTCGATTAAATAGCAGGTTAGATTGTGGCTTTACATTCCAAAGAATGTTTCTGATGTCAGATTTTCATATATGTCTGGAGTATAAATTAAATTGGCATTGAAATCTCCTGTTAGGATTACATCTCAGGAGGGATGAGTGAATCTTAATTCAGTTACTGTTGAAATTATCAATCCGTTTAGTGTTAGCTTTATCTTCAAATTTGTGTGTACATAAATGATTGGCATCAATACAGGATTTTGGTTGTTTCCCGCTGAACTTGATTATTTGCAGCCCAGGATCAAGGCATGTCAGTTGCTCCGTTTTAACGGTCGGGCTAACAATACCTAAACACCGAAACTCCCCTTTGGTCTCCCATAATGCTCAGTTATTTCAGCCTTTACGCTGTAATGAGTGTAGCCATACAACGGTAATGTGTCCATTGCCCATGTATCCTGGAAAGTTATCATATCACCAGTCTCCCAATTCCGTGGTCGTGTGCCATCCTGGAGCAGGAATTTGGTCCCTGCAAAGTTCCATGAGAGAATGTGCAGTTCGAGCTCATCCACCCCAGACACAGCTCAAGGCCACTTCTGAGGTTAATCGTTTTTAGGGGCGTTTATGGTAGCAGGTAGCCAAATCCACTGTTTCAGACTCTTGTCACTGATTGAGGCTGGGCTCTGCTGGATCATATTTTGCGAGGCCATACTTTGTCTCCTACCACAAGCAGGCCTCAGGACTGAATATATTGAGTTAATTTTCAGGCTATGTCTTATCGATGGCTTTAATGGCAATGGTCGATGATAAAGTGATTTTTCTTTTTTTTTAATAGTATTATACCACATTCTTCAAAATGTCTGAAACTCGAGATAAGATGCACAATGTTTTCCGATCCCCATGTAGTTAAGACTTGTTTGGTCAACTTGTGCTCATCTTTAGGAATGAGCTCCACTGATAAAAGATCTGAGGACACTAGGGGCCTGATTCTAACTTTGGAGGACGGTGTTAAACCGTCCCAAAAGTGGCGGATATACCACCTACCGTATTACGAGTCCATTATATCCTATGGAACTCGTAATACGGTAGGTGGTATATCCGCCACTTTTGGGACGGTTTACCACCGTCCTCCAAAGTTAGAATCAGGCCCTAGGTGATGTAAGCCCGGTATTTCAGCAAAAAGTCGAGTATGTTACCTCTATTGAGGATATCATGTGGGCCTTGTGACTCATATTCAGGTCTAAAAAGTATTTGCAGAGTTCTATTATTCTTCTCAAGGGGCAGTGGTCTTCTGTGCCTAAGAGTTTTGCGGGTTCTTCTAAGTTTGATGTCGTTCCTCTCGCTCTAACGGAGCCCTGGTGCTATACTGCATTATGTTGATCCTTCAATTAATCAATCAATCAATGCATTTGTAAAGCGCACTACGTACCCATTAGGGTTTCAAGGCGCTGAGGGGGGGGGGTGCTGCTACTGGTCGAAGAGCCAGGTCTTAAGAAGTCTCCTGAAGGTGAGAAGGTCCTGGGTCTGTCGCAGGGGGGTCGGGAGGGTGTTCCAGGTCTTGGCGGCGAGGTAGGAGAAGGATCTGCCACCGGAGGTCTTGCGCTGGAAGTGGGGAACAATGGCGAGGGCGAGGTTGGCGGAGCGGAGTTAGCGGGTGGGGGCGTAGAAGTTGAGTCTGTTGTTCAGGTAGGCTGGTCCGGTGTTGTGGAGTGCTTTGTGAGCGTGGGTGAGGAGTTTGAAGGTGATCCTCTTGTCCACGGGGAGCCAGTGGAGGTCTCTCAGGTGGTGGGAGATGAGGCCGCGGCGGGGTACATTGAGGACCAGACGGGCGGAGGCGTTATGGATGCATTGGAGGCGTCGGATGTCTTTTGCTGGGATGCCTGTGTAGAGTGTGTTGCCGTAGTCTAGTCTGCTGCTGACGAGGGCCTGGGTCACCGTTCTTCTGGTTTCCGTCGGGATCCATTTGTAGATTCTACGGAGCAAATGGAGGGTGTTGTAGCAGGAGGAGGAAACTGCGTTGACCTGTTTGGACATGGTGAGGGCGGAGTCGAGGACGAAGCCCAGGTTGCGTGCGTGGTTGACTGGCGTTGGCGGGGCTCCCAGCGCGGTGGGCCACCAGGAGTCGTCCCAGGCGGAGGGGGTGCGTCCGAGGATGAGGACCTCCGTCTTGTCGGAGTTCAGCTTCAGGCGGCTGTATCTCATCCACTCGGCGATGGACTTCATTCCCTCGTGGAGGTTGGCTTTGGCGGTGTGTGGGTCTTTGGTGAGGGAGAGGATGAGCTCGGTGTCGTCGGCGTAAGAGAGAATGTTGAGGTTGTGCTGACGGGCCAGTTGTGCGAGGGGGGCCATGTAGGTGTTGAACAGCGTCGGGCTCAGTGAGGAGCCTTGGGGGACGCCGCAGATGATGTTGGTGGCTTCGGAGCTGAAGGGTGGGAGGCGGACTCTCTGGATTCTGCCGGAGAGGATAGAGGAGATCCAGTTGAGGGCTTTTTCTTGTATTCCGGCTTCGTGGAGGCGTGTTAGCAGGGTGCGATGGCAGACCATGTCGAAGGCTGCGGAGAGGTCCAGGAGGATGAGCGCTGATGTTTCGCCGTTGTCCATTTGCTGTCTGATGTCATCTGTGGCGGCTAGGAGTGCTGTCTCGGTGCTGTGGTTGCGTCTGAAACCGGACTGGGAGGGGTCCAGGATGGAGTTGTCCTCGAGGTGGTGAGTAAGCTGAGCATTGACGATCTTCTCGGTGACCTTCGCCGGGAAAGGGAGCAGGGAGATCGGTCGGAAGTTTTTGAGGTCGTTGGGGTCTGCCTTGGGCTTCTTAAGGAGAGCGTGGATTTTGGCGTGCTTCCAGCTTTCCGGGAAAGTTGCGGTTTCGAAGGATAAGTTGATGACCTTTCTTAGTTGGGGGGCGATGGTAGAGTCGGCTTTGTTGTAGACGTGGTGGGGGCATGGGTCAGAAGGGGATCGTGAGTGGATGGTATTCATGATTTTGCGTGTTTCAGTGTCGTCTACGTAGGTCCAGGTGGTCAGGCGGTTGGTGCAGGTGGAGTTTCCGGGGGTGGAGTCTGATGGAGGCGTGGTGTTTAGGCTGTCGTGGATGTCGGCGATCTTTTGATAGAAGAAGGTGGACAGGGCTTTGCAGAGTTCTTGGGATGGTGGGATGTCGTTGACGTTGGCGCTGGGGTTGGAGAGCTCTTTCACGATGCTGTTGGGAGTTCTTTGCTGTCGTGTACGTTGTTGTTCAGGCGTTCTGTAAAGTGGGTTCATTTGGCGAGTCTGATTAGCTGGTGGTGCTTGCGGGTGGCCTCTTTGTGGGCTGACAGGCTGTCAGGTGTGTGTTCGAGGAGCCATTTCTTCTTTAGTTTCTGGCAGACGCGTTTGGAGGTAAGGAGTTCGTCAGTGAACCAGGCAGCTTTTTTTCTTTCTTGGTTGTCTGAGGACCTCTTGAGTGGTGCGAGGGTGTTGGCACAGTCGTTGATCCACCGTCGTAGGTTGAGTGCGGCGGTGTCTGGGTCGGTGGAGTCGGCGGGTGGGTTCTGGGTGAGGGTGCTGGTCAGCTGGTCAACGGTGACTTTGCTCCAGCAGCGGTGTGGTGGTTGTTGGGTGCGGTGGTGCTCGATGTGCTTCTTGAATGTGAAGTGGATGCAGTGGTGGTCGGACCAGTAAAGTTCGGTGGTGTGGTTAAAGGTGACGTGGTTGCTTGCGGAGAAGATCGGGTCAAGCGTGTGGCCGGCGATGTGGGTGGGTGTCCTGACCAGTTGCCTGAGGCCGAGGTTGGAGAGGTTGTCAATCCGAGATGCGGTGTTGCCGTCGTTGTTCTCCAAGTGGAAATTGAGGTCTCCAAGGAGGATGTAGTCCGTAGAAGGGAGAGCGTGGGTGCTCGAGAGGTCGGCGATGGAGTCGCTGAAGGGTGCTCGTGATCCTGGGGGTCTGTAGATGAGCGTTCCCCTGAGAGGGTTTTGGGGTCAGTGTGGATCCGGAAGTGTAGGTGTTGGGCGGTCTTGAGGGTGTCGTCTGTGTGGGTGAGGATTTTGAGGGTGGATTTGTGGGCGATGGCTATTCCTCCTCCGATTCCGTTGGGGCGATCCCTTCTGGTGATCTTGTAGCTGTCCGGGATGGCTATGGCGATGTCAGGTGCTGAGGAGTCTTCCCACCAGGTTTCGGTCAGGAAGGCTATGTCAAGGGCGGTGGTGTCGAGCAGGTCCCAGAGCTCGATGGGGTGCTTGTGTGCAGAGCGTGTGTTGAGGAGTATGCAGTGGAGGTGATTTGTGCTGGTTGTTGCAGGTTTCCTTGTTCTGTTGCAGGTGAAGTTGCAGGCACGGCAGGAGAAGGGTCCTTTGGTGAGGCCTGGAAGCATGTTGTGGAGCGGCCGGGGTTGAGGACTATGAGCTGGTTGGCCGAGTAGCGGCGTCTGGTGGTGCGGGGGTCGTGCGGACCAGGGGGGGTGGCGCTGGGCGCGGTCCAGGTGCGGACGGGCGCAGACGGGCTTGCCTTTGGCACGCCAGCTGCACGGACGCGCAGCGCCAGCCATTAAGAAGGGAGGGGGGAGGGAGGAGCAGCTGGGAGGCGGGAGGGAGCAGCAAATGGGGGCGTGAGGGGGGCGGGCCGCAGGGAGGCAGCGGCTGGGAAACAAGGCTAAGGGGAGCGCACAAGGGGCAAAAAGGAGTCACAAAGCAGTCAATAAAGCACGGATGGAAGTCAAAAAAGCACAAATGGAAGCAAAATGGATCAAAAGGCACAATAAAGCAAGGCACAGAATACAGTCACAAATACGGTGAAAACGGCACAATGCACATGAGTCTAGCGACGCTTACCAGAAGCCCACTAGACACCAGGGATGAGGTGCAGGTGGATGCCTGCGGGTGGAGAAGGGCCTCGAACACGCTAGCAGCAGCGTGGGCGGGGTCAGGGACACGGACACAGCAAGGTGGTGATGCGGACGTGGGGGAGCGAGCTCTTGACCAAAATCAGGTCAGAGGTCGCTAACCCTCGACATGCAGCGCCAGCCATTAAGAAGGGAGGGGGAGGGAGGAGCAGCTGGGAGGTGGGAGGGATCAGCAAATGGGGGCGCGAGGGGGGCGGGGCTGCAGGGAGGCAGCGGCTGGGAAACGAGGCTAAGGAGAGCGCACAAGGGGCAAAAAGGAGTCACAAAACAGTCAATAAAGCACAAATGGAAGTCAAAAAAGCACAAATGGAAGCAAAATGGATCAAAAGGCACAATAAAGCAAGGCACAGAATACAGTCACAAATACGGTGAAAACTGCACAATGCACACGAGTCTAGCGACGTTTACCAGAAGCCCACTAGACACCAGGGATGAGGCGCAGGTGGATGCCTGCGGTGGAGAAGGGCCTCGAACACGCTAGCAGCAGCGTGGGCGGGGTCAGGGACACGGACACAGCAAGGTGGTGATGCGGACTTGGGGGAGCGAGCTCTTGACCAAAATCAGGTCAGAGGTCGCTCACCCTCGACGCGCAGCGCCAGCCATTAAGAAGGGAGGGGGAGGGAGGAGCAGCTGGGAGGTGGGAGGGAGCGGCAAATGGGGGTGCGAGGGGGGCGGGGCTGCAGGGAGGCAACGGCTGGGAAACGCGGCTAAGGAGAGCGCACAAGGGGCAAAAAGGAGTCACAAAACAGTCAATAAAGCACAAATGGAAGTCAAAAAAGCACAAATGGAAGCAAAATGGATCAAAAGGCACAATAAAGCAAGGCACAGAATACAGTCACAAATACGGTGAAAACGGCACAATGCACACGAGTCTAGCGACGCTTACCAGAGGCCCACTAGACACCAGGGATGAGGCGCAGGTGGATGCCTGCGGGTGGAGGAGGGCCTCGAACACGCTAGCAGCAGCGTGGGTCAGGGACACGGACACAGCAAGGTGGTGCTGCAGACGTGGGGGAGCGAGCTCTTGACCGAAATCAGGTCAGAGGTCGCTCAGCCTCGACGCGCAGCGCCAGCCATTAAGAAGGGAGTGGGGAGGGAGGAGCAGCTGGGAGGCGGGAGGGAGCAGCAAATGGGGGCGCGAGGGGGGCGGGGCCGCCGGGAGGCAGCGGCTGGGAAACGCGGCTAAGGGGAGCGCACAAGGGGCAAAAAGGAGTCACAAAACAGTCAATAAAGCACAAATGGAAGTCAAAAAAGCAAAAATGAAAGCAAAATGGATCAAAAGGCACAATAAAGCAAGGCACAGAATACAGTCACAAATACGGTGAAAACGGCACAATGCACACGGGTCTAGCGACGCTTACCGGAAGCCCACTAGACACCAGGGATGAGGCGCAGGTGGATGCCTGCGGGTGGAGGAGGGCCTCGAACACGCTAGCAGCAGCGTGGGTGGGGGTCAGGACACGGACACAGCAAGGTGGTGCTGCCGATGTGGGGGAGCGAGCTCTTGACCGAAATCAGGTCAGAGGTCGCTCACCCTCGACGCGCAGCGCCAGCCATTAAGATCCTTAAGCCTCTGGCTTCCGTGTCAACTTATGTTTGGTTGGTTTGTGTTCCAGCCGTCAGAGGAGGTTTTGTGTTGAGCTCTTGACTGCTGAAAAGATTCATTACTTCCTGAGTACTATGTGCTTTTGCTGATGTTGCTGGTTGAAAAGAGCTTTTCATGTAATCTGGTGATGTCTTTTGGGCCTGCAGCGACTTTCTTGGCCTTCTTACTTATTGTACAGAATGGCCCCATATATTATTTAGCTGCTTGATTTAGATGACATTGCTGGCCATTTACAACTCTACAGGCTTCCGGCTGTGCTGGTGCTTTTGACGATAAAACACCTTTTCTTTTCGTATTCATATTTTGCCAATGTAGGAGGCTGGCGTGGCTTATAGTGGGTACCTAGTGGTACTTACACCTTGTTGCAGGTCCAGTTATACCTTATTAGTAGATTAGAAGTGTTCTAGAAGCTTAGGCTGATAGAGGTAGATATAGCAGAGCAGCTTAGGGTGAACTAGGAGACATGCAAAGCTCCTACTATACGACTTATATCACTTAGCACTATATCATAAGAAAACACAATATTTAGAGTTACTAAAAATAAAGGTACTTTATTTTAGTGACAATATGCCAAAAGTATCTCAGAGGATATACTCCCTTAGGAGGTAAGTAAAATACACAAAATATACACACAGACCAAAATCAGGTAAGTAAACAGTTAGAAAAGTAGTGCAAACACTGTAGAACACAATAGAAAGCAATATGAGAAAATAGGCCTAGGGGCAACACAAACCATACACTCCAAAAGTGGAATGCAAACCACGAATAGACCCCAGGCCTAGTGTAGTGTGTAGAGGGCTGCTGGGAGTGTAAGAAAACACTAAGGGTTTCCAAGATACCCCACCCCAAGACCCTGAAAAGTAGGAGTAAAGTTACCCTACTACCCCAAAAAGACAGTAAAGTTGAGATAGGGGATTCTGCAAAGACAACAACTGACTGCAAGGCACTGAAGACGGATTCCTGGACCTGGGGACCTGCAAAGGAAGGGGACCAAGTCCAAGAGTCATGCAAGTGCCCAGGGGAGGCAGGAGCCCACTAAACCCCAGATGAAGGTGCAAAAGGGCTGCCTCCAGGTGGAAGAAGCTGAAGATTCTGCAACAACGGAAAGTGCCAGGAACTTCTCCTTTGGTCAGAAGATGTTCCATGGTGTGCTGGAGGATGCAGAGTTGTTTCCATGCAGAAAGACCACAAACAAGCCTTACTAGCTGCTAGAGTCGCGGTTGAGGATTGTGGGTGCTGCCAGGGTCCCGGCAAGGACCAGGAGGTCGCCCCTTGGAGGAGGAGACAGCAACAGAGAGAGAGAGAGACCATGCAGAAGAAGGCAGCACCTGCAGAAGCACCTGAACAGGAGTTCAGAAGATCTGAGCACAATGGTCGACTCAGCACAACAAAAAGAGGGTCTGATGAAGTCTGAGTCCAACTCAGCGAGTTGGGCAATGCAGGATGGAGTGATGGGGACCTGGGCTAGGCTGTGCACAAAGGAAGTCTTGCAAAAGTACACAGAAGCCCTAGCAGCTGCAGTTGACGCTGTACACAGGATTACTGTCTGGCGTGGGGAGGCAAGGACTTACCTCCACCAAATTTGGACAAAAGGGCCACTGGACTGTCGTGGACACTTGGAACCAGCTCCTGTGTTCCAGGGACCAAGCTCGTCAAGATAAGAGGGGACCCAGAGGATCCCAGTGACACATATCAAACATACTGACAACTTAGGGTTTTCACTATCAGCACTGGGCCCTGGCTAGCAGGATCCCTGTGAGACAGTAAAAACACCCTGACATATACTCACAAACAGACCAAAAGTGGGGGTAACAAGGCTAGAAAGAGGCTACCTTCCTACAGCCAATTATGTTGTGCTTTAGATGGAGGAAATACTACCTGTGATGTTTTATGTGCAATTTCATTATCTGGAACATTGGCTTCGTCTTTGTTTATTTCCACTTTTGCCTGAAGGTTTGATGCTCCAGTGGAAAGAAGTTGGATTTCCAAAGCATTGCTTATGTTGAGCTCTCCAATAGCACATGCTTCGCAGGCCCCCTTTTCCTCCTGTATGGGACTATACTTTGAGTGTGTACTTGGCTGTTCTTCTGTGGCCTCAAGTGTGCCCCCTTTTCCTCCTGTATGGACTATACAATGAGTGTGTACTTAGCCGTTCTTCCTTGGCCTCAACTGGGCCCCTTAACTCTTTTATTCTAAACAGTGGGTAGATACTGGATGACGTCACCGTTGCTACTGGCATGATTTTGTTCCTTTCTTCTGGTTCATTTTTTCTGACTCTTTGCTCACTGGCACTGCATTTATTCAAACATGCTCCATTGGACTTTGGTTGCTGCCGTCTAGTGATATTGCCGTTCTGGGCTCTTGTCCTGTTAGTTGTTTGGGTGCACACATCTTTTGTAAGCTCAACAAACTGAATGGAATCATGGGGCACCCCCTCATGAGTCAGCTGATGATTAGTATTTCTTCGCTACTGATTGCTAGAAGGTTAAAAAAACAGGTTTTGCTTTTTCATATCCATGATACCTACGATTACCTTTGGCAATGCAGGTTTTTGGTACTTGAGAAGCTGTAATCCTGGATCACTAAGTTCACTGATGTAGGTGTAATTGCATGTACTGTTTTGTGCTCCTTTGTTTTTTCTTGTACATTATCCTGGCCCGTGACCTCATCTACCAGGTTGATCGTTTTTGTCTCCATGGCCTGTATGGGTTCTATATTACTTGAAATTTAAATAGATCTCAGCCAGAAGTTGTCCCGGGAATCCAGATCTTCCTTAGAGCCACTGTTTTCCCCCTGTAGGACGTCAGTACTTGAGATGAGTCAGGGAGTTAAATGGGGATAAATTGTGAGGTGGCTCTGAATATTTCTTGTTGAGGCTCATTCTGACCCTTTATCTGGGTGGTTAACCTGGGATATACTTTTTGGGGAGAAAGCTACCACCTTTTGTGGCTGTGCTCAAAGGAGCAATCAGTAGCGTGGATCTGTGAGTATGTTGTTATTAAATTTGTGTGCATGCATTTGCTTCCTACTATGACATTCTTTCCCATCGATTACTTGGTCAGGGGGTCCTGTATAATCCCGACTCACTGGTGGATTCAGGTCTTTTGCTAATTAATCTGTTTTTTGAGGAGTTAATGGGTTAGGAAGGCCAGCTAAATTACCTGGCATTGGGTATAGTATGGGTCCAGGACCCTTTAGAAAAGTGAACTTTGCACTGGGATTCGGTTTTCCAAAAAAGTTCAATATTAGGGATATAAGAGGGCTCTCCTGGGCATCACCTATCTCGTCGCATGTCACCCTTGCTTTAGTTGGTTTACTTGCTTTTAATTTCTTGGAGTCACTCTTCTGGTTTGCTCGTTTCTATGTGGGCTGTCGCCTTATCTTACCAGATCTCATTTCCTTGATGATTAGAGGTGTTGTTGTGCTTGATTTGGATTTGATATTAGTGAAAGTAGTACAGGGCACTACACTTCCTTCAATGCACTTTGGTTGCCCTCCCATCTTCTAGGATATATGTGGCGGGTATATGAAAGAGTAAGGCGAGTGACTGTGCCGATCCAAGCTATTTTGTGTGCCTCTGATAGAAGCTCAATGAGTTCCTGGTGCCGTCCTGTGGCCCGTGGCCTAGGGGGACATGAGCTCGCTCCATTTTTATGGTCCATAATCATCCTTGATGATCCTTGGTGGGACTTGGGGCCATATGTACAAACACTTTTTCCCATAGACACAGAATGGGGAAAAACCTTTGCTACATCTGGCCCTTGGTGTCTTGTGCAGGGAGAAAACAAAACTATGTAGTGGCTCTTAATTGCCTTATGGAACTCTTGGATCTGTATGGTGTCCTGGCTCAGGAATGCCCATTCAGGATGGCTAAAATTGCCAGAGTTGAGGAGAGAGAGATGTGGTAGGCGGGCCTGCCAAGAGGAGCAAGCCTCACTGGCCTACTGCCAACTGCTTCCACTCCTCATCCAAGAGAGTTTGCCGCTCTAAGCCTAATTTCTTGCCTTCCCCAATCCTTGCCACTCTAACTGCACTCTTGGGCCCGTATTTATACTTTTTGACGCTAAACTGCGCTAACGCAGGTAAGCGTCAAAAATTTTTTGCGCCGGCTAACGCCATTCTGAAGCACCATGCGGGCGCCGTATTTATTGAATGGCGTTAGCCGGCGCAAGCAGACCGGCGCTGCCTGGTGTGCGTGGAAAAAAACCACGTACACCAGGCAGCGCCGGCGTAGGGAAAAATGGCGTTAGGGCGTCTTAAAAATGGTGCAAGTCAGGTTGACGCTAAAAAATCGCCTCC
The DNA here is from genome assembly GCF_031143425.1 of Pleurodeles waltl. Classification (NCBI taxonomy): domain Eukaryota; kingdom Metazoa; phylum Chordata; class Amphibia; order Caudata; family Salamandridae; genus Pleurodeles; species Pleurodeles waltl. The sequence goes on from NC_090437.1 coordinate 424,262,474, forward strand.
ACCCGATTTGCGCCATTTTTAACGACGCCATTTACATGACTCCTGTCTTAGTAAAGACAGGAGTCATGCCCCCTTGCCCAATGGCCATGCCCAGGGGACTTATGTCCCCTGGGCATGGTCATTGGGCATTGTGGCATGTAGGGGGGCACAAATCAGGCCCCCCTATGCCCAAAAAAATATATATAAAAAAAACAAATTTATACTTACCTGAACTTACCTGAATATCCCTGGGGTGGGTCCCTCCATCCTTGGGTGTCCTCCTGGGGTGGGCAAGGGTGGCAGGGGGGGTCCCTGGGGGCATGGGAGGGCAGCTGTGGGCTCATTTTGAGCCCACAGGTCCCTTAACGCCTGCCCTGACCCAGGCGTTAAAAAGAGGCGCAAATGCGGGGTTTTTTGACCCGACCACTCCCGGGCGTGATTTTTTGCCCGGGAGTATAAATACGACGCATTTGCGTCGCAGTCATTTTTTGGGACGGGAACGCCTACCTTGCATCTCATTAACGCAAGGAAGGTGTTCACGCAAAAAAAATGACGCTCTTTACTCATACTTTGGCGCTAGACGCGTCTAACGCTAAAGTATAAATATGGCGTTAGTTTTGCGCCGAATTTGCATCGAAAAAAACAACGCAAATTTGGCTTCAGGCCTGCTACAGAGCTTCTTTGGCTGACTTCCTAGATTGCAGGTTTCTTGCCTGCTTGCCTGTTGCTTCCTGCTACTGCCTGCTTCTGCCGGCTGGTGCGATTGCTCGGTATTGTGGGCCACAGACAGTTCCGGACCTCGAGCAGGCTGCACTATGGTGGCTGAAATGCCTGGAGTGCTGTGAGGCAAGCTGCAAGTGGCATGCGGCAGGGGGTCTTCCTAGCTTATCATCTCTTGTGAGCCTGGCTCCTTTTTGCCACTGCAGCACCAGGTGTTAGTTATGGAAGGGCCACTGCAAAGCCACAAAGTGGCAGTGGCAGCATAGTTCCTCCATGCCTCCCCTCCTGACAATGGCAAAGACAATGGCATTTAACAGCCGCCAATGGCCGTGGCAGTTACAGCGCAACATGGCAGCTGTAAATACCTTGCGGCAGAGCTCCTCAGCGTCTCCCTCCTCTAACTATGCCATCAGTGGTCCATGTGGCTATTACAGGGGGCCCACAGAAGGTTGTTTGGGTAGCAGCAGGTTACCTCCACGTCTCTCTCTCTCTCCACATCTCTCTCCCAAAGGATTGTGGGATGTGGCAAAGTGGAAACTGAAGTACTGCGTCAGTTGTAAGTGACTTTTTCTGACAGAAGGCCCACTCTGCATACATTAATATCTTCTCAGATACGACGCGATCCGAAACGAGACGTGACGGGAGACCGGTAACAGACATATCATGGTCTCCGGACTCCCTTTTAACTCATGATATACCATACATACCTGGTCTACTTTCATGATTATGGGAATCTCACAATACAAGTAATACCTCCAATTTGCGAAAGCCTTGAAAAAGTCCAGTGTGACGAAACACGTGTCGGCTGTTTTCTTTCAACCACAAAAACCTGTATTGGCCTAGCAATCACTTGGTTGTTTTCGTACGACTACGAAAAATTGTATCTGACCTACAAATCACTTACTCAGTGTACTTCATTGGATCAGGTCACCAATTCTCTTGCTACAAGCACCAAGGAATAAATGGCTTATACTGTGACTTTGAGATGTGCCGTGGTTTTCTTTTTCATAGATGGACTGTGACCTATATAGGAAACAACCCTCACACCCTGTGGCTGGGTGTGGCACCACTGGAGCACTCTTCTTCACGAACAATGACTTTCTCAGCATAAACTTCAATCATCTATTTTGGCAGACATATTGGAAGTGTGCTCCATTCTTACACAGCCACATCTGCTGATCTTTCGGTTGTCGATCTTCGTGATACAGCCGGATTCTGCACAGGTTTCTTTTTTAGGCAGGGCCCAAAAAACTGACACATTTGGACATTTGTGTTGCGTTGTAAATATGGAGCTAACAGAGTGCCACCGCTGCGCGCTAAATCCTTGTAAATATCCCACTAAGACTTCAGGTCTAAGTTTACCTTTGTGATTAGGGCTCATGAAGTGCTGATAGATAAAGGAAAAATAGTCCCCCTCAAGACAGTAGCGGAAAAGGTGAAATAGTTTTGTGGCTGCTCAAATTTGCATCATCTGCGTCGACCAGTCAAAAACAACATTTGAGCAGGAAACAGAGAAAACTTATTTGCACTGATCAGGTAGTACGAATGTTGTTGTGCACATGTTGACTGGTACGAAGGACAGTAAAAAAATTGCAAAATTGCAGAGAAAAGTAAGTTAATTTAACCTCTCCTCAAAAGGTCCTTTGTTTTATTCTAGTTTCCAAGGAGCCTAGAATTAACACCGATACTCTCCCTCTTCTGCAATTGAGAAGCAGTTGCCTTGAAAAATAATATTTGAGTTAAAGACTGAATTAAAATTTCACACAGGCTTCAACTTTCAATGTCCAGACGAGGTATAAACAGTTAGTTTGCAAATAAGATAGTATAAGATTGCTCATTTCTGCAGTGTCTCTCCACTCTCAAAGTGCTCGTTAATGTCCGCTAAGGGGGAACTTGCAATAATAAATAGCGCTCCCTTACAAGACATAAGAACCTAATGGGTTGTTGTGGTGCAACCTGCCATTTCCAGAAGTACCGAGGAGGGAAAATGAACAATATAATCATCCATATTGCTTTGTAGTTGGCCATGCGGAGGCATGGAGTATGCCTCGTGTCACCAGAAGAGCGATAAAACAGCAAACAAATAAGTGTTTAAACTGCTCTTCCAGGAAGGTCGGATGAGCATGTTTATCTCATGAACGAGTCAGGTTCTCAATGAATAGCAAAACGAGGTAACGCCTAATCAGCTGAAAAGAGATTACGAAGAGAAGATGCAGTTCTTACCCCGCAGGACAGGATTATACTGCAATAACCTTTAGATACTGCAATAACTTCCCTGCATAGCTCAAAGATAACGTTATCAGTTTTATTGAGTGAGCTAAATTCACTCACTTGGTCACAAAGCCGTATTCTGAAAAAAAAATAGTGGAATGTGACACATAACCTTAGATTGTAATAAAAAAGATTCTGATTACAAGGAAACGTGTAATCTGTTTTGCATTGGGTTTATTGGCTGGTGTCTGAAATTGCTCTTTAGCTTCGAGTGACAGAAGGAGAACCATGGCAACATGTACAGTTTACATGTGGTTCAGTAGCTTCGTGGCCAACGACGTGCAAAAGAATGTTGTAAGGACACAGAAGTGAGGGACAAGAGATAAACAAACTGAAAGCTTTTATCGAGTGGCATTGACTAGAAAGAAACCTTCAAAATCTTATACAAATCTGCAAATGATTTACTTCAAAATACATAAAATAGAAGTGCACTGCATTGCAAGTGTCTACTCACCATAATTTTGTTTATATGTGTATGCAATCAGGATTAACCCATAAATGTCTTGCAGTTTCAATACATTTTGACTTATATGACTAAAACCATTTAAAATAAATGTATTCATTGAAGAAAAAAACAACACATTCAATGTGCCCGAGAGCTGTTTATAGAAATACTGATAAACATGAGCTGTTACCAACACTGAGATGTAGCAAATGTTGGAAATTGCGTAACTGGTTGGAGGGGCTGGTGAAGCTCTATTCAAGGGGGAACCACAATTCCTGTCAGGGTAAAACACAAGCAAACCCCAAATTTTAACACTCTTGTACCTTGCCAGAAAGCAGTCAAACTTGACTTAGAGGCAATATGTGAAGTGTTTATTTAACACTTCAAACAGTAGTAAAGTGAAAACACAACACAAGAAATATCCCACACCAATTTAGGAACATAGAATAAAATGTAATAAATTATTTGAAACCAAAGCGATGAAAATCCAATCAGTATAACCGGAGATATACAGTTTTAAGATTTAAGTGAAAATAGTCCCTTGAAGAGCAAAGTGCCAACTGTGGTTACCTAGTTATGCCAGATGTGGACAAAGTCACAAGTTCAGGCTGACCACAAATGGAGCGAGGGCTCACTACGGAGACCTTGTCAGGCCCACTGAACAAGAGTACCTTAAATCTTGGGTGCCAAGCACTGCGAGATCCTGCATTGAGGATGCTGAGGATCTGTGATGCGAGGTTCTGCACTATTGTCAAGGATGCCACTGTTGACGGGCTTGTGGTGTAAAGGCCTGCATTGAATTGAACTGTGCAACAGCAGATCTAAAGAGACTGCGTGCAGTGATGCAAAGTACTCTGTCAAGGCTGCATTGTGCAGTGGTATTTCCGAAGTGGAGCTGCGAGGCGATGCATCGTGCTGCATTCTTTCTGCCCACAGGACCACAACTGGGCTGGCAGAGCGCCTTCAGGCCTACATCTAAAGGTCCAGGTCTAGGGTGGCACCACTCGTGGGGCAAGATGCACAGCAGACAGAGTCCAGGTGCTGGGCTCAGGGTAGTTGGAGCCTTATCTGCCCCTGAGGCTTCTGATCAGGAGGCCAGCCAACTAGGACTTGGAGTTTCCCCTTTTGGTCCTGGGTTCAAGATGCGGGTCCAGTCCTTCTCCCTCAGGCAGCACTGCAGCTGAGTAGCATTCCTTCTGGTTGATCTGCTCAGCAGTCCTTATGAGTCTTCCACAGGTCTAGAGGTGTACTAAAGAGTTGAATCTAAGGGTCAACACTCTATAGCTGGTGCCAGCTGTGAAGTAGGAGAAGTTTATAGAGGTTTCAACTCCCAGAGTTGTTTGAAATTTCCTGCATCTCTACCCTGGCTCAAGCTTGTCGGGCGTCACAAAAGACTAATGTCCAGCCCTTTGTGGGTGTGCTCAGGCAGAGCCTTTGTGATTTGCAAGTGTGATAGGTGATAGTTCTTCCCCTTCATCATCTCAGAGATGATCAATCCTACCAACACCTATGGCCCTTTGTTCGACTCTCTGAGAGCAGTACACAAAGACCAACTGCCCGCTATACTTAATCATGCGGCCCTGGACACAGGCTGCAGACACCAAATGTTTCGGACCAGAAAATGCCAACTTTCTAAAAGTGGCATTTTCAGAGCTGTGACTTAAAATATGACTTTACCATCAATGAGGTCTTTAAATTACAATTATTTAGACACCAAACTTGACATTCCCACCTGCTCCCAATCAAAAGTTACTATTTATTAAATTTAATAAGCTAACCTAATCTTATCCTATGAGAGTGGCAGTCCTTGCAGTAGTGAGTTGTTCACTGCCAAGACATGTGAAACCTAAAAGTGCATGTTGATGTTCTACCCTAGGGTGACCTATATGTATTAAAAAGAAAGTTTCAAGCTGCCAAAAGGTTTATTTACTCAGGGTGAAATTACAGTTTTAACTGCACACACAGGCTGCAATGACTGGCCCATAACGTGTTTAAAGGGCTACTTGAGTGGCTGGCACAAGTGCTAGCAGCATTTAATTTACTACTCCTGGGTACATGTAATTCCACTACTTTACTAGGTAAATTAACTATGGCCATGGGCTGTAAGACAATTTTACAGTGTTTAGAAGAGAGAGCACAATCACTTTAGCACTGTTTAGCAATGCTTAGAAGTACCAAAGGGCACTGTTGCACTGGGTTCTTTCCCAGCAGTAGGCGCAGATTTTTTGCTTTTTTGAACACCAGTTTTTGGACTTTTTACTGCATGTGAGCCTCGCTACTGGTGTCTTACTCACTGTAATCACAAAGTAAATGAACTTCCCACCAGAGTCTGCCTTTTAAGATTTTAAGATAAGACCACTGAGACACAGCAATGGTAAGGGGAACTTGGCTGGTTACACATGAACTCATGCGCATATGTGTGCACACAGGTGCGGGCTGCACGTGGGAGACTAATGTCATGCACAGCCCATTAACAGAACACAGTTATCTTGGCGCTCTGAGTATTCTGCAGGTAGAGGTATTCACTTGAGATAGGCCTCATGAGGGTAGCGTACACTATTAGGGAAAGTCAGTGTACTTTACTGTTTAACTATAATGACACTCCACTATACACGTCATAGACTGTAGGTTTCCCTTCCCCTTGGTCCAGGGAGATCATTGACATTTTGAATAAGGGTGTAGCCTGTGGGAGATAGTCAAATTTGCCACTTCCAAAATGAAAACTGTACATCTTGTGGGTCATTTTGAGTTTTCATATTTTCTTGGCTCAGCTCAGAATCAGAGCCCAGTCCTGTTGTCACCCTGCTGTGTGCGGTAACTGCGTTTTCTCCAGAGCTCGGACAAAGGCCGCCCCCCACACAAAAGGAGCAAAAGGCCTGTATTTCTCCTTTCTCCTGAGGAGAAAAAGGGATGGGGGAATGTTCTGTATTAATCACCCAGCTGTCACGCTGAACTAAGGATGGGCCTGCCCAAGCCCCATGAACAAAGGAGAGTGCCAAACAACTGATACCAAACCACTGGGGGACACCTTTGAAATTCTAGTGTGCAGGTCCCTTTAGGTGATGTCAGCAATGGGTGGAGCTGAGACCCCAGGAGCTGATGTGACCAGTGGCTTTTTGATGATGCCATTTTGGACTGTCCCAACATGTTGTGCAAGAGGGTTGGCACAAGGGTGGAGAGGTGAAGAGGCACCCCAGGATTGATTAGGGGTGCCTCTCTTCAGGAACCTTCCTCTCCCCTTTATAAACTCTTGCAACAAGGGGAAGGGTCTCTCTTGCCTGTGGATTTTCCACCTACTGCACTGCTGGATCCTGGGACCGCCATGGAGAACTGGAAACGGGAACTCCCTGGCCCCCACTCAGGACCCAGGACTCTGTCCAGTTGACCCCAGGACCAGTGGCTCTCACTAAGGGCCAGTAAAGCTGCCCCTTACTCTCCCTGAGGACCAGTTGGGGGAATCCCTGGACTTTTTTGCATCCACCAACAAAGCGACCAAGGAAAACTGGTGCAGGGAGCCGGGAGAGCCTGCTTTTGGAGGTGAGAACGGTTGTTGCATCTGTCTCTGGTAGATTGAGTTCAACTCTAGGAGTAAAACGATCCTAGGATCGTCCAAATCGGCCTAATATGGTCTACGTTATGGCATTTTAAAGTTTGACAACCTTTGACCTAATGTTACTCCGATGCATGTGGGGTCCACTGCTGTTTCATACATTTTACCCGAGGGTAGACCAGGGCCTGGGGGACAGCGCATTAAGGATGTTCTCGTCATATTGGGGGAGAGGATGTATGTGGGGTCCCCCTCCCCATGTGTGTATCTCACCCAGAGACCCCATCCCCTGGGCACACTTATGCTGGAGGGGCCAGGACACTCACCTCGACCCCTGAGTACTCTCAGCTAGGGGGGAGAACCATTATGCTTCCCAAAATCCCCAGGATGAGGGAGTGCCATTGCACTCCACTGGCAGGAGGCTGAAAGGGCCCAGGACCCCATCAATGGGCCCTGTGTCATTCATTGAGGATGGGGAAGTGCTGCTGTACCCCTCCAAGAGACCTGCACTCCCCACTCACCATGCCTGTGTCTGGGGGGAGTGGGAGGTGGCCTTCACCACGTCTTCTGGCTGGACCAGGTAGACACAACAAAAGGATTACAGGCTTCCACAACCACCTACAGAAGGGCAGGACATGCATGAGCCAGTGAGGGCAGCCAGGGGTGGACTTCCCATGCTGCTGTTCAACATCAGCCAGCACTGGGGTGCCCGGGTGGGATCAGGCACCGCCTTGTAAAAAGAATTGAAAAAAGCCTGAGGTGTCATTTTAAGACAATACCAATGAAAACCGTAGCCCGGCTCTTCCCAAGCACAGCAGGAGATCCGCTCTACTAATAATCACTGCACTCAGGAAACTCACTCCATAATGCATTGGCTTTCATTTGCTTCTCATCTTTGCCCATTTCTCAGCCTTTGGTGGTCCTAGGGTGATGGGACAACCACCAAAGCGTTCGGCACAATGTTCTCCTTTTCTCTCTATCATCTTCAGGGTCCCCATCCCCAGTTGAAGGAAGCCCAAAATCATCATCTTTACCACTATTTAAGGTATTTCGAAGTTCTCTCAATGCTGGGAGTACTTTGTCTTTAGAGGCTTTGTGTATGGTAACATTTTAAAGGGCTTAGTATTCCTGAACATATGTAATGCACTATGCCCTCTAGGGGCTGATTGTATGGTTACTCTGTAAAGCCTTTTAGGAGCTTAATGTATGGGTACACTGCAGTGTTTTTCCAAAATGTTATTTTTTTTGTGGTTCCCTCTAGGGGCTGTTCTGACCATTAGAATCTAATGGCAAGTATGTGAAAGAATGCACAAACACAAAGTTTAATTCTAATAAATGTTCTATTGAGTTTTGTGATGACTGCATATGTTTTATTGCTCCTTCACTATTGCAATTATGACAATGATTCATGTCAAAGTAATATCTTCATAACACCATGACTGTTTGAGCACACTTGATAAGTTGGCATGACCTCTCTAGGGGGTCACCAGTGGCTGTGCAATATCAGCTATTATATGTTCCACCTGCCCACATATATTTGTACATTTTTGCATAGTATTTAGTAGTGTGTGTGTAATAAGTCTACTTCTCCATTTTCTTAAGAAAAGGTACTGATGGACAATCAGTCATTGAGTGTTATTATTGTGTGCCAGTGGTTGGTGATTCCTAGCCCGCACCACCTCCCTTGTGTAGGCCTTAGACTGCTCCACCTCGCTGCCCCATGAGAGTCAAGAACTGCAATGGGATGTTTGGTTCCCACTGAGGAAAATTGAGAAACGTTTTACTTGTGCTGGCCACACAACTAATAGCCCAATTTCCAATAGGCACAGAGTCCCAAAGCCAACGTAAACAATATCAGAAAAAATTAGGCTAAGGAAAAAAGTTTGGGGGAAGACCACCCTCAGGCTGACAGGTCTAACAACAGTCTTTCCCCAAAATGTTCCTCTCCCCGATAAAGGTATGTCCTATTGTCTTGTGTCTTATATGTGAGACGGTACACAGCATCCACTTTGTTGCCTGGAAAATATAGGAAAATGTCTCTTTTCACATGAACCCCCATTTTGGACTGACACTGCTGTTTTATTATATCTGTGAACTGGCACTCTGCTAACCATGTGCCAGTGCATGTGTGCTGATCCCTAAACTATGTCAAATTGTCTATGCTCAAAATTAGCATATTCGACGTACCTATGAGTCTCTAGTATATGGTACAAGTGTACCCATGCAAGTTACATGTCATTAGTGGCCTCTAGCACCCTTTGTTCCACTTACCACAGTGACAGTGCAGCCTGTTTCTGTAGTTTCATAACTGCAAATTCAAACTGCAAAAATAGCCTCTTTTGGCTATAAGGCCAATAAGGCAAAGTACATGGTATTTAAAAGTAAGACATGTAAAGGCTTAATGTTAAACATGTCCTTACAGTAAGAAGACCCCAAATGGTATTTTCACTGTAGTAGGGTTAGCTGCTCCTTAGAAATGCTTTGGAATAGAATACTAAGTTAATAATGTTATTTCCACTTATGAATAAACAGGCACAAAGTTAATTCTTGGACTTTTTAAAATATTTATTGGGAGCCCAATTCAAATGTAAAGTCAAATTTGTAATACTCATTTTGGAAAAGGTAGTTTAAAAAAGTTTGTTTTCCCTGCCTAAAGCTTCTAGAAGCCCATTTGCATGAGCTTCCAACTGTCACTCAGTAACTAATTAGCTACTGCGTACAGATACTGAGTGACAGTTGGAAGCTCATGCAAATGATGAGGTGCGAACTTGCTCCCAGAACTGAGAAAAAACGTCTTGGTTATGGGGAGGTGTTCTGTTTATCTGGAAGGATGACCATCTGGTCTGTGCACAGGAGCCTAATTAAGTTCAAAGAGGCTCACCCTGTCATAGGATAGACAAATGTTAGATGACACCTGGTCAGACAGGTACCAAAACCAGTGGGAGGGGAGCTACCCCCAGAACTGGTATAAAGTGACCAGAAAAGAGGAGGTACCTATTTCCCATCTTGGTCTTATGTAGAGAGGGGTATTATGGGACATTTTGCAGTAGGGGACACAAACTGCTGAAAAAGTGGGTAGGGGTAGCCTGGGAGCTTTTTTCCTATTTAATACCGAGGGGACAGGAGTCATACCCATCCACAGACTAGTGCCAGGCATAAATGTGGTCCCCCTGGACCTGGACCTGTAGAAGACAGAAGAAGGACTGCACCTACTGTTGAGACCAGTGAGGAGACCTAGAAGGCTGGACCTGCTTCCACTTCCCAAGGCAAAAAGTAGACTCTAAGGATTAGGTGACTGACCTCCTGTTAAGCTACATGGATCCAATGAGCTGCTACAACCCTTTTCTCTGAAAAGTGCAGCAGATCAATTCCAACAGGGCCTGTCCTGGTCCTCCCTGGTGGCTTCTGCTGCAGTGAGTATTGACCCCCAAGTGAGGACCTAGGATCCGTGGCTATGTCAAAGTGTACTCCTCTTTACATTCAGAACAACCTGGGATACAGTAGCATGTTGGTGCCAAGGACCTCTGGAGTACCGGGAAAAACATGCCAAGTCAATCCGAAGAAGGTGTGTTGTACTGGGCTAACGAAATCTGTTTCAGCTGGGCATCACGGACAGCTATCTGGTCTCATGCAGCCCTTTTCAAAAACAACTTTCAGCCTTGCCGCAATGGAGAAATCCGAAAGTAGAAATCTTAACCAGTTGAAGTTTCCAAATGTTTCTGTCTGGTGAGGGATCTTCTCTATGTGTACATTTTTAACTTCTCCCACTTGAACCATTCTCACCAAAAGTCAACAGCTTCAACCTTTTCTGATGGCTATCCATCCTTGTGAAACCCTTTTTGGGCACAGCTAGCTGCCTTGCCCCACTGATTTTTTTTTACATCCATTCGGAAGGTAACTCTTCTGAGTGGATCAAACCTGATTTCTGTATTTGACTCACGCTTTTTCATGGTTGGAATTAAATTATACCTAGTTCCCTGTCAAGGTCAGCCAGAAGACAGCAGTTGGTTCTTAACATTCTTTGATGCTCTTTTCCTTCTAAATTTTAAAAGTTCATATCTCTGGTTCCCTTTGATTGACTTTATCATTTTGGTGTCTTTTTGTTCATCTGTAGGTGGGTGTTATACTACCAGTGGTTGGCGATAGTTAGAAATGGGGTCTCTGATTGGTAGTCAGTATGCACTCCGTCCAAGCAGGGGCCCTTACTCTAGTCAGGGCAATGGAGAAACACACTGAGATAACCCCTGCTTACCCCATTGGTAGCTTGGCACAAGCAGTCAAGCTTTTCTCAGAAGCAATGTGTAAAGTTTTTATAACAACACACAGTAACTCAGTGAAAACACTACAAAATGGACACTACACCAGTTTAGAAAGATAGGCAATATTTATCTAAATCAAACACGACCAAAATGACAAAGATCCAACATACACAAGTCAAGATATGAATTTTCAAACAAATAAGAGTCTTACTCCATAGGAAACAATGGAAACTTGATTTTACATAAAATACCTGGTGTGCTTCAAAAATAAAGCTGTACGGGTGAATGCGCGTCGGAAAAGTCAGCGATGCGTTGATTCCTTAATCACAAGTGAGGCTGTGTGTTGTTTCTTATCCTGTTGCGTAGGCGATGTATCACTTTTCTCCCTCTCAAGAGAGCGATGAGTAAATTTTTGGACAGGGCACCTCGGATTTCGTAGATTCACGATGACTTTGACACCCAGGAACGATGTGTGAGAAAACCAGTCTCATGGTGTTAGAAAACCGCGCTGCATGGGGTTTGCGTCGTTATCAGTGGCCGCAAGCGGGAGTTGTGTCATTTCTCCAGCAGCAATGCGACGATCTCCCAGCCGCGATGCAGGTGGAGCATCATTTTAGCCACGAAGCGGTGGCGCATCGCTTATCAGTCGCTTTGCAGATGGTGTACTGAAAATTTCCCTGCACGGCTCTCTGTGCGTGGATTCAGCTCTTGTTCTGCCAACTTCACTTTTCAAGCCCAGGGACTGGATAGGGCACCACTTGGCAGGGCAGGAGTCTCAGCAGAGAGTCCAGGTGCTGGCAGAGGAAGCCTTTGAAGGACCCAAACAGGAGGCAAGCTCAGTCCAAGTTCTTGGGGATTCTTCTCAAGCAGGAATGCACAGCAAAGTCCAGTCTTTGTCCCCTTTCACAGACAGAAGCAGCAGCTGCAGGATAGCCCAACAAACCACAGTCACAGGCAGGGGCAGCACTTCTCCTCAAGTCTTCAGCTCTTCTCTTTGTCAGAGGTTCCTCTTGGTTCTATAAGTGATCTTGAAGAAATCTAAAGTCTGGGGTTTTGGGACCACTACTCATACCCCTTTCTGTCTTTGAAGCAGGCAAACCTCAAAGAAACGTCTATGTTGTTTACAGGATCCTGCCTTGCCCAGACACACACCAGGAGTTTGGAGACTGCAGTGTGAGGGCAGGAACAGCTCATTCAGGTGAAAGTGACCACTCCTCCCTCCACTTCTGCTCAAATGGCTCATCAGGATATGCAGGCTACTCCCCAGCTCCCTTTGTGCCACTGTCTAGAGGAGATTCACAAACAGTCCAACTGTCAGTTTGACCCAGACAGGGAATCCACAAACAGGTAGAGTCACAGAATGGTTTAAGCAAGAAAATGCCTACCTTCTAAAAGTGCCATTTTCAAACTAAGAATTTAAAAACTAACCACTAAAAGATGTATTTTTAAATTGTGAGTTCAGAGACACCAACTCCAAATTTCTATATGCTCCCAAAGGGAATCTGCACTTAAAAGTTATTTAAAGGCTTAAGTTAACTTTGGAGAGAGATTTTACCCGAGGGTAGACCAGGGCCTGGGGGACAGCGCATGAAGGATGTTCTTGTCATATTGGGGGAGAGGATGTATGTGGGGTCCCCCTCCCCATGTCTGTATCTCACCCAGAGACCCCATCCCCTGGGCACACTTATGCTGGAGTAACTTATTTAAAGGCTTAAGTTAACTTTGGAGAGAGATATGCCTTGCAACAGTGAAAAACTTAATTTAACTGTATTTCACTGTTAGGGCATGTAAAGCACACCAATATATATCCCACCTTTAACATACAATGCACCCTGCCCATGGGGCTACCTAGGACCTACCTTAGGGGTGCCTTACATGTATAAAAGGGAAGGTTTAGGCCTTAAGTCGATTTGGCAGGTTAAAACTGCACACACAGACACTGCAGTGGCAGGACTGAGCCATGGTTAAAGGGCTTCTTATGTGGGTGGCACAACCAGTGCTGCAAGCACACTAGTAGCAGGCCCTGGACACCTATAGTGCACTTTACTAGGGACTTACTAGTAAATCAAATATGCCAATCATGAAAAGCCAATTACACATACATTTTACATAGGAGCACTTACACTTTAGCACTGGTCAGTAGTGGTAAAGTGCCCAGAGTACCAAAAAACAGCAAAACAGAGCCCAGCACACAGTCAAAGCATGGGAAGCAGAGCCAAAAAAGACAGGGGAGACCGTGTCAAGGATGTCAGGTCTAACACGTGCCTCCCTCCAGCTGAAAGTGGGGACAACTACCCTACCTCTAGGGCATTCTCATCACTAAGCCAGAGGAATCTGGACAGACCATCAGCATTGGCATCTTCTGTGCCAGGGTGGCGTATCACCATAAAGTCCATTCGTTGTAGGGAGATTGAGCACCTCAACAGTTTTGGATTTTCACCCCTCATCTGCATTAACCGTCTGAGGGGCCTGTGGCAGGTCTGAACCCGGAAGTGAGTCCCAAACATGTAGGGTCTTAGCTTCTTCAGTGCCCAGCCCACAGCAAAAGCTTCACGCTCAATTGCAATCCACCAGGGGAAGTAACCTCCTGCTGATGAAGGCTACAGTTTGGTCTAGGCCATCAACGTTTAGCTGTAATAACACTGCTCCTACATCATGCTCTGAAGCATAAGTCTGCACGACAAATTCTTTGGAGAAGTCAAGTGCCCTCAGCATGGGTGCCATGCACATTGCTGCCTTCAGGGCATCAAAAGCTGTCTGCAAGACTCAGTCCAGATCAACTTTATGGGCTGCTTTTTTTGGAGGTTAACTCAGTCAAGGGAGCAACAATAGTGCCATACCCCTTGGCAAACCTCCTGTAGTATCTGGTGAGACCCAAAAAGACTCTCACCTCAGTCTGGGTCTTGGGAGGCTCCCAAGCCAAAATGCTGTACATTTTGGCTGTAGTGTTGCAACCTGGCTACTCCCCACCTGGTGTCCCAAGTACTACACAGTACCCTACCCTATTTGGCACTTGCTTGCCTGCCTTCTGCAGGGCCTATAACACTTTACAGAGGTGCTGTAAGTATTCCTCCCCAGTGGAATGAAACACAGCAATGTCAACCAGGTAGGTTGCACTGAAGTCATCCAGTCCACCCAACAACTGGTTAACCAACCTCTGAAACTTGCAGGGGCATCCTCATCCCAAAGGGCCTCACCCTAAATTGGTAGTGCCCATCTGGTGTGGAGAATGCAGGCCTCTCCATAGTCCCCTTAGTTAGGGCAATCTACCAATATCCAGAGGTCAAGTCAAAAGTAATTTGATATTTAGCAGTCCCTAACCAATCAATGAGCTCATCAGCTCAGGGGATTGGGTGCACGTCAGTTTTAGTGACCGCATGGAGTCCATGGTAATCCACACAGAAGCTGAGTTCTAGAGTGGCACCAGGGGCAGCAGCATTTGGGACCAAGACCTCCGGGCTGGCGCAAGGGCTACTGGAAAACTCAAAAACCCCTAAGGCTAGCATCTTGGATACCTCATCCTGGATGTTAGTTCTGACCTTCTCAGTCACTCTGTCAACCTTATGTTTAACAGGAGGACTGTCCACAGTGTTCACATCATGTGTACACAAATGTGTGACCCCTGGCATCAAGGAAAATAGAGAGGCAATCTGTCCCAACACCTGGGAACAGTCCCTCTGTTGCTCTGGGGTCAGTGAGGGGGAGAGGTTCACACCCTCCACTACACCGTCTTTCTCCTTGGCAAACAGGAGGTCAGGAAGAGGCTAGCTCTCTTCCTCCACCCCATCATCTGTTGCTAAGATCATTGTTACCTCTGTCCTCTCAAAATTAGGCTTGATGTGATTGTTATGTAGGACCCTCAAAGGCTTCCTGGGAGTCTACAAGTTCACCAGAAAGGTGACATCCCTATTGCGCTCCACTCTTTCAAATGGCCCAGTCCACTTGTCTTGGAGGTCGCTAGGCTCCACTGGAGCCATCGCCCAAAAGTTTTTGGCCAGGCTGGAATTCAACCAGAGTTGCATTCTGGTTGTGCAAGTGCTTCATATCTTCTTGGATTGATTCCAAGTTTTCTTTGGCGAACTTCCTGAAGCGGCAGTCTGGTTCCTAAAAGCCAGCATGTAACTGAATACATTCTGGAGGGGCTTACTGGAGGCTTTCTCCAAGCCTTCTCTAACCAGACTCAAGGGTCCCCTGACAGGGTGGCCATACAGTAACTCAAAAGGACTAAATCCAAGACCCTTTTGAGGCACCTCCCTGTAGGCGAACAGAAGGCATGGCAAGAGGACATCCCACTTACAGTTCAAGGGCTCTGACAGACCCCTGAATGTGCCCTTCAAGGTGTGGTTGAACCTCTCAACCAGACTGTTACTTTGGGGGTGGTAAGGCGTGGTGAACTTATGCAGCACACATAGAAGTAGCAAATCATCATTATTTAATGATTGTTTATGTGCAAGAAGGGCCACATTCCTGCACATAAACAATCATTAATGGCATTTTGTTTTTTTCTATGTGTGCCGCAGAATGCAGCACACATAAAAAAAGCAGCAACGAGGAGAAGTAAAAGTATTTATCCTCGTTGTGCCACTGTAACGCCACCCTTGAAATGGCGTTAGTTTTTGGCACTGCCTTAGGTTTATGATTTCTCCTAAATCTGGTGAAGTGACAAAAACAATGGGTGTTGTGTGGGAACAGCCACAGCAACACCGATTACTGGAGGCTTTCTCCAAGCCTTCTCTAACCAGACCCAAGGGTCCCCTGACAGGGTGGCCATACAGTAACTCAAAAGGACTAAATCCAAGACCCTTTTGAGGCACCTCCCTGTAGGCGAACAGAAGGCATGGCAAGAGGACATCCCACTTACAGTTCAAGGGCTCTGACAGACCCCTGAATGTGCCCTTCAAGGTGTGGTTGAACCTCTCAACCAGACTGTTACTTTGGGGGTGGTAAGGCGTGGTGAACTTATGCAGCACACATAGAAGTAGCAAATCATCATTATTTAATGATTGTTTATGTGCAAGAAGGACCACATTCCTGCACATAAACAATCATTAATGGCATTTTGTTTTTTTCTATGTGTGCCGCCGAATGCAGCACACATAAAAAAAGCAGCAACGAGGAGAAGTAAAAGTATTTCTCCTCGTTGTGCCACTGTAACGCCACCCTTGAAATGGCGTTAGTTTTTGGCACTGCCTTAGGCTTATGATTTCTCCTAAATCTGGTGAAGTGACAAAAACAATGGGTGTTGTGTGGGAACAGCCACAGCAACACCGATTGCGCGCCCGTCTGCCGCAGAAAACTGCACTTGGGGCATATTTACAAGACAGTGTTAAGTCACGCAAAGTGGCTTAGCACTGCCGTGTAAATGTGGAAATGGGCACAGCAGCACCAGAGAGTCGCTGAAAGCGATGCTCCGGAGGCTCTTAGGGCTTGTAAATAAGCTCCATTATTCCTCAATTTTTCTGCTATCCAATGGAACATTAGAAACTAGAATCAAGATAACTCAGCCCTCAGAACTATGTTGCAGAGATAATTAGTGACAAATAAAAGTAAACCAAAAATAATTATTAGAAATAGGATAATATCTCAACCCCTTCGCTGCCAGGCCTTTTCCCCCTCAGGTGGCAAACCTTTTTTTGGCTATTTGGGGCAGTTCAAGCTTAGGCCCTCATAACCTTTTGTCCACAAAAACTACCCACACCAAATTTGTGCCCTTTTTTTCCAGCATCCCAGGAATTCTAGAGGTACCCAGACTTTTTGTGTTCCCCTAAGGAGACCAAGAAATTAGCCAAAATACAATGAAAATTTCATTTTTTTTTAAAACAATGGGAAAAAAGGACTGCAGAAGAAGGCTTGTGTTTTTCCCCCTGAAAACGGCATCAACAAAGGGTTTGTGGTGCTGAAATCACCAGCTGCACAGCTTTCAGGAACAGCCAAACTTGAATCAACACAATTTGGGCATTTTATTGGAACATATCCCATTTTTACTATTTTTTGTGCTTTCAGCCTCCTTCCAGTTAGTGACAGACATGGGTGTGAAAACAATCCTGGATCCCAGAAAGCTAAACATTTCTGAAAATTAGACAACATTCTGAATTAAGCAAGTAATTTGTGTAGATCCGACAATGTTTTTCTACAGAAAATAACAGCTCAAATAAAAAATATATATATTGAAATTGAGGTAAAAAAGCAGCCATTTTTCTCAACATTTTACTCTGTAACCTTTTCCTGCAATGTCAGATTTTTTAAAGCAATATACCATTACGTCTGCTGGACTCTTCTGGTTGCGAGGATATATAGGGCTTGTAGGTTCATCAAGAACTCTAGGTACCCAGAGCCAATAAATGAGCTGCACCTTGCAATGGGTTTTCATTCTGTACCGGGTAGACAGCAATTCATTTGATGAAATATAAAGAGTGAAAAATAGGTATAAAAAAAACCTTTGTATTTCCAAAATAGACACAAGATAAGGTGTTGATAAGCAGTGGTTATTTGCACATCTCTGTATTCTGGGGTGCCCATACTAGCATGTGAATTACAGGGCATTTCTCAAATAGACATTTGGAAGGAAAAAATGTAGAGAAAGACAAGGGGCAATAACACTTGTTTTGCTATTCTGTGTTCCCCCAGTCTCCCGATAAAAATGATGCCTTACTTGTGTGGGTATGCCTATCACCCATGACAGGAAATGCCCCAAAACACAACGTGGACACATCACATTTTCCCAAAGAAAACAAAGATGTTTTTTGCAAAGTGCCTAACTGTGGTTTTTGGCCTCTAGCTCAGCAGGCACCTAGGGAAACCTACCAAACCTGCGTATTTTTTAAAACTAGACACCTGGGGGAATCCAAGATGGGGGACTTGTGGGGCTCTCACCAGGTTCTGTTACCCAGAATCCTTTGCAAACCTCAAAATTTGGCCAAAAGAACACTTTTTTCTCACATTTCAGTGACAGTTAGTTCTAGAATCTGAGAGGAGACACAGATTTCCACCCAGTGTTCCCTCAAGTCTCCCGATAAAAATGGTACCTCACTTGTGTGGGTAGGCCTAGTGCCTGGGACAGGGGGGGGGCAGAAAGGAAAACTGCCCCCGGGGAGCAACCCTTGCCTAAGGGGTCACCCCCCTTATCAATATAAATAAAACAAAAAAAAACTCCCTGGTTTCTTGTGGCTTATGCCCCCCCCCCTGGGGACACATCGGCCTGATCAATATAGGCTGATCTGCCCTCGGGGGGAATAAAAAGCCTAATAAAAAAAGTCCCCCTGGGTCGCTCCCCTTATCAATAGAAATACAAATTTAAAAAAATGCCTGGTGTCTAGTGGCTTCTGCCCCCGGCCTGATAAATTTCCCCCCTTAAGGAGCG
The DNA here is from genome assembly GCF_031143425.1 of Pleurodeles waltl. Classification (NCBI taxonomy): domain Eukaryota; kingdom Metazoa; phylum Chordata; class Amphibia; order Caudata; family Salamandridae; genus Pleurodeles; species Pleurodeles waltl. The sequence continues at coordinate 424,281,055 of NC_090437.1, forward strand.
ACCCCTGCCCAAGAGACCGCTCCCCTTCTTTGTTTACGTAAAATAAACAAACTCCTGCTGTCTAGTGGGCATTCCTGCAATACGATCGCTATACGATCGTACTGCAGGAATGCACAGAGAGACATGAAAAGGGAAGGAAAAGCCTTTCCTTCCCTTTTCATGCCTCTCTTCCTCCACTCCCCCCTGTATTGAGCTGAAAGTAATCAGTCTCTCCTCGGGTTACTCTGGAAGCATTGCTTCCAGCGCGACAAGAGTTGACTTCTGATAAGGTCAGCGTGTGTTGGCACGCTGATGCCATCAGACGTCACGGGGGATGGGGGTTAGGGGTTGGAAGGGGAAGCGATACCCCTTCCAGCCCTGCCCTGGGAGGTGTGAGGGGGCCCTCGGGGGAGCACCACCACTTAATCTGAGGGCCTATATCAGGATCAAAATGGTTATGTCATTGGCGCCTCAGCGCCGCACCAACAGACATAACCATTACAACCATGGTGGGGAAAGGGTTAAGGACTTTGGAATTCTACAGCTTTTTTAGAAATTGAGCCATCCATATTGTCCACTGCAATGGCATCATCAATTAGGGGTAATCTCAATGGACCTTTTTGATCCTGTTTAATTATAGTTATTCTATGATCCAAAAATGTATTCTGTTCACTCTGCTGGTAGTTATCATTTTCTCCTGACTCTGTATTGTAACCATACATGCATGTTTTGTTATAATAAAAACTAAAATGACTTGTTTGTCGCAAATTATGCATTATTCATGTACTTTGTACCATATCTCCTAGTACTTCTTGTCAGTGCAGACCACTTTCAAAGTATTGATTGATGGTACAGTTCACAATTACACATGTCATATACCACCATAGTGAAGACGTATTTGACATTAAAAAATGCCTGTACATTTAATCAGTTTGTGTGTTTGCTGATTCTGTATATGTGTGTCATGTCATCAAGTGGAACCAATGTAATATATGCTGTCAAGGGCAGCCAAGATGTATGAGAAGTTGATACTATCACAGGCGCCTGTCTTTACCTTTTGTTGATTTGGCGCCTGGATGGAAGTACATGAGGTGCCTGGTGTGACAGGCAGGATTAACTTGAGCACACAAAGGAAATAGTGTATTTTGAGACACCCCAGTGACTCTGTCACATGTGCTTAGGAAGAGCCTGATGCCAGTAGATGTAGTATTGCAATTAATTTAACCTGAGTTGATTTTCCCTACAACTTCGCTGACTTAAGGGGCGCTGCTCTTTAACCTTCAAGATGATGTCACTGCTTAGTCAGAGATTCAGATTCATAATACTTTATTTGGCACATGAATAGCCAAAAAAGATGTAAATGTAAGTAAAAATGTACGCAAAATACATGCAAGAGTTACAATGACACATCTATGATGAACCAAGTGTATTAGATATAATACATCAACGACTACATTTAATCGCAGGTCGTAGTCTACTTGTAGCACCTCTCCTGACCAAGATCATAGTTCCATATGCCCATGCTCATGGAAATAAAATCTAATGCTACATTTAATCATTTTTCTAGACTTCACCACTGATTTTAAGAAAGCAAAAACTGCGTGTCAGCACAGTGGGTGTTAAGAATTGAAGATAAATTAATGCATTCCTACATTTACTGAACCTCAAAGATTTTAAAATCGGTGTGATAAATAGTATAAAATAGGGTTTAAAAAATGTGCAAAAAGATTAAGTGCATCACAAACTGCTCTGAATGTTCATCAGAAGGGCAAGCCACCACTGGTGTCCCTGAATGAGCGCACCTTCCTGAGGGGAAAATGTCCTCAACCATGCGTTTTAAACAACACAGACTTTTCCCAAGCAGGTGTAACCACGCTTGCCTAAACAACGCAGGGCTTTTTCTGTGCCTTAACCATGCATTTGCTGAACTACGCCTATGCATGGTTAAGGCACAGAAAAAGCCATGCTTTGTTCGGGAGAGGACGCAGAGGATGCAGTGAGGTAACTGGAGCTGGGGCAGGGGTGGTGGGTGTATTAGGGATTGGGGTGGGCAAAACATTTTTTTAAGGGGCGGAGGTGGGGTGTTTGGGTATTTTTTGTAAGGGCTTAGGGTGGGGAGGGAGGAGGGAGAAGGGAAGAGTAGGAAGGATCAGGACAGGACGCAGTAAGATAAGTGGGGCTTGGGCAGGAATGGTGGGTAGTTTATAGGGGTGGGGTGGAATTACGAGCCTGGGTGGGTGGGGAGTTCAGGGTAATTTTAGGGGGAGGGGGAGTTGGGCTCATTTTTCTTTAGGGCTTAGGGTGGGTGGGGTTGGGGTAGTTTACTTATGAGGAGGAAAGATTTTAAGGCTCAGGGCGGGTGCACGTGTCGGGGTAGTTTTGTTTTTAGGGGTGGGGTCGGGGTAGTTCTTTTTTTTAGGTCTCAGGGTGAGTGGGGGTCTGGTTAGTTTACTTTTTAGGGGTGGGGGATCAAGATATTTTTTTACTGCTCAGGGTCGGTGGGGGGTGTTGGGGTAGTTTACGTTTAAGGGGCAGTAGGGGTTGGGTAGTATTTTTTTAGGTTTAGAGCGGGTGGGGTACTTTAGTTTATAGGGGTGGGGGATGGGATCATTTTTGGGGGGCTCACGGCAGGAGGAGGGGACAGGAAGATTAGATATTAGAGGTTGGGGGTAGTTTTGGGCCTCAGGGCAGGTGGGAGGATTGGCTTAACCTTTATGTGAAATATGTTATTTAAAAACAATGTCCAAGGCCATAGGTCAGTCAATAGCTGCTGCAAACAGCACCAAAGGCACTACATGGTGCCCCCCTTGACACATAACTGCCATCTAACCTCCACAGGTAGGGGCATCAAGGGGGCAGGCAGGTACCTCAGAGATCCTTGGGGGTGATGGGGAGGGGGTTTGGGCTTAGGCTTGGGAGTGAGGATTTCAGCTTGGGCTTGGGAGGGGATGGATCTGTTTGGGAGGGGTAGTTTTCTTCTTGCCAGGAGAGGGGCGTGTGTGCTGGCAGGGGGTAGGGGAGGCATTCGAGGTAGAAGGAATGGACTTGGGAAGGGAAACAGGCATTTTAGGGGTGCCACAGGGAGAGGAGGAGTAGAGAAAAGGTCAAACTCAGAAAGGAAAGTTATTTTGGACACAGGAGGACGATCATCTGAAGGGGGTTTGGGTGTGGAGGGTGAAAGAGTGGTTGTATGATGCATCCGTGTGGATGATTTGGGTGTGTGTTTGAGGGAGGTGTGCCTCTGGGTGGTGGGTGTCTGTTGTGTGGGTAAGGTGTGGGCGTTTATGTTTCTTGGGCTGATGGGGTAGAGGTGCTAGGGGATGCCATGGTTCTGTCTGTTGGGGTGGTGACTGCAGGTATGGTAGATGTGCTGCATGTAGGCATGCCAGTGGTTGTAGTGTCTGTGGGTATGGTGACATGGGTGGATGTCTGAGGGTCTGCATGTTGTTTCCACACATGCATTTACTAGGCATGCTTTTACAATGAAAATCAATTGTAAAGGCATGCGTGGAAACAACACGGTCGTGGTTTCGACCGCAATGTTAAGGCATGCATGGTTCTAGCATGCATGGTTCCATCACACAACCACCTGAGGAATTCAAAGGCCAACCCACCATGGGGTAACTGATTCACTCAGCTGGGCCCTGACCAGCCTTGACCTGGGCCTTGGCCAGTATAGTATGGCATTGGGGATTTTTAGAGATTTGGCTTTGAGGTGCGTTGTCCCAAGGCAAATGCCAATTGTGGCACTGAAGCTAATGTTTCTAATAGGGTGCCCATTATGCCACCTATCAATAACTTGATCAAAGGTGCTGCCCACTTGCCCATTATCAAGCCCTCACTGGCATTAGCCCCATCTTGGCAGACAGGTCAAGTTGGTGAGTTGGAATATAGCTGGGCTTTTTGTCAAACTCCAGATAAAGAATTGGATGGATTGTAGCTCATCTTAGATATTGCTGTCTGTTAGTCCTGACAGCCTTACGGTGGTCACCCCTAACCTTTTGCCTTCCTCCCTCCATTTTTGTGGACACTGTTTCTGCTGGTTTTAGGACTCTGCGCACTTTACCACTGCTAACCAGTCCTAAAGTGCATAGGCTCTCTCCCTTAAAACATTGTTACATAGGTTAATCCCCAATTGGCTTATTTAATCTACTTGTAAGACCCCAGTAAAGTGCACTACATGTGCCCAGGGCTTGTGGAATAAATGCTACTAGTGGTCCTGCAGTACTGATTGTGCCACCCTCATAAGTAGCCTCTTAACCGTGCCTCACGGCCTGTGTGAGCAGTTTCACTGCCACTTCGACTTGGCATTTAAAAGTACTGGCCAAGCCTTAAACTCCCCTTTTTCTACATATAAGTCACCCCTAAGGTAGGCCCTTGTGTTACCCATAGGGCACGGTGCTATGCAGGACATGTACCTGTGCAGTTTAAATGTCCTGGTAGTGTAAAACTCCTAAATTTAGTTTTACACTGCTGTGAGACCTGCTCCTTTCATAGGTTAACATTAGGGCTGCCCTCATATACTGTTTGAGTGGTAGATTCTGATCTGAAAGGAGTAACAAGGTCATATTTAGTATGGCCAGAATGGTAATACAAAATCCTGCTGACTGGTGAAGTTGGATTTAATATTACTATTTTAGAAATGCCACTTTTAGAAAGTGAGCATTTCTCTGCACTTAAATCCTTCAGTGCCTTACAATCCACGTCTGGCTGGGTTAGTTGACAGCTCCCTCGTGCATTCCACTCAGACAAACCCCAAACACAGGATGCTCAGTCACACTTGAACACATATGCTAGATGAATGGGTCTTCCTGGGCTGGGAGGGTGGAGGGCCTGACACTTACATGTCAAAGGACAGTAGCCTGCCCTCAAACAAAGGACTGCCACACTCCCTACTGGGACCCTCGCAGACAGGATGGGACTGAAAGGGGACCTTGTGCACTTCTAAGCCACTCTTTGAAGTCTCCCCCACTTCAAAGGCACATTTGGGTATTTAAGTAGGGTCTCTGACCCTACCAACTCAGACACTTGTGGACAAGATACCACTGGAGAAGGAACCATGAACCAGAACCTATAACCTGCCAAGAGGAACTGCCTGACTGCCCAAAGGACTCACCTGACTGCTTTTCTGCAAAGGACTGCTTCCCTGCTGTACCCCTGCTGCCTTGCTGTCCTCTGGCTCTGCTGAGAAGTACTCTCCAAGGGTTTGGATAGAGCTTGCCTCCTGCTCCCTGAAGTCTCAGGACCAAAAAGACTTCGTTCCTGCAAAAGAACTCCTTGTGCTACAAAAAAAAAATGCACAGCCTTCAAGAAACGACGCACAGCCTGCATTGCGGTGGGAAAATCACTGCACGCCTAACTGAATTGACGCAGCCTAACTTTCCAAAGAGGAGCACGACGCAGCGCCAGCTTTGCAACCGGAAATTCAACGCATGGCCCACTGGATCGACTCAAAGACAAGCCGGAACGATGTAGCCTGAGTTCCTGAGAGGAATCTACGCAGCGCCTGCAGTGTGGCAGAAATTTCCACGCATCGCCCACTGGATCGACGCAGCCCCTGTGACTTCATCCTGCACACCCAGGATTTCAACACATCGTCCCCAGGGCGTCCAAAAACCCCGCAACCCGAAGAGGATCCCAGTCTATGCGCCAAAGATCAACGCAAAGCCTGCCCTGCGTGAAAACCCCACGACGCTTCATCTGTGTGCACCAGAAAAATCAACACACACCTCCCCATTTTCCACGCAACTCCTCCTCTGCAGTCACTTGCAGAGAATGTGAACGCAAACATGGTACTTGTGCTTGCAAGAGACACTTGCTGCTTTTTAAAGACTAAAGACACTTTATATATTTTTTACAGTGATATTTCAACGTATACTTATTGACTCTTTATCGTTTTTGACTTGCATCTTACCAGATAAATATTATATATTTTTCTAAACACTGTGTGGTGTATTTTTGTGGTGTTATACTGTGCTATTGCATGATTTATTGCACAAATACTTTACACATTGCCTTCTAAGTTAAGCCTGACTGGTCAGTGCCAAGCTACCAGAGGGTGGGCACATGATAATTTGGATTGTGTGTGACTTACCCTGACTAGAGTGAGGGTCCTTGCTTCGACAGGGGGTAACCTGACTGCCAACCAAGGACCCCATTTCTAACACTGTGGTAGAGGAGACTTGGGCCCTTTGCGAGGCCCTATTGGTACACTGTGCCTACGGAGCGTCATTTGTTTTTACGCTGTGGTGGCTCAGTGTGCCAGCCCATATTTAGAAGGCCACATAAGGCCACCTTGAGTGGCTTTTTATGGCCTTGTAAACATGGGCCCCTTTCACACATGACACTGTGTGAAAGGGTAATTCCATGGGTGTTGCTTGGGGTGTTCCCACACAACACCCATGGATCTCTAAGGAATCTGACTCATTCACATCTGTACAAGTCTGGGAATGTGTCTGATTCCTAGGCCACCTCAGGAGTGGCCTAAGAGTGACGCAACAGGGAGAAATTTCTTTATGTAAGTTCCATGATTGACTAAACCTTTGCTAGTAGGAACTTCCTTGGACACATTGTGGATGGGGCGACTACTCCCAGCACATCTAGCAATCATAACCAACTTTCCATTACATTGGCATGCTCAAGAATCACCCTCAGGTTATTGCTGTGGGGGTGCACAAATGTCCTTCCGAGGAGCAATGGACTTAGGCTAGCGTGGAGAATGATATCCAGTGCAGATCACTTGAATTTTGACTGCTTCTGTGTCGGTATTGTCATTAATCCTGTACTTGGCATATATTTTTAACGTATTTCCGCCTTTTTAGTGAACATTGTTGTATGATAATTTTCAATGTTAACAACACAGTTTTTCTGTATTTGTTTTAAACATTGAAGTTGTCCAAGCACAACGTGCAACGGAATTTTTTGCCAACTATGTTAGTCTGCCACTGAAAATGCCCATGTTTGGAAATTGCATGTTATGCACAAGCTCTTTTTTTTCTCATTCAAATTTGCACCACATATTTATTCATCTATTATTGTATTTTTTGTGTTTGTACTTTTAGGTTTGCCTTTATGATCCAAATAAAGCTATTGAGTGATTGATTGAACTGCATGTACAAAAAGATACTTAGGCTTAGGGGTCTGCTCAAAGTTAGAGACAGGTTTTTGTGTTAGTGAGGGAAACTGCTACTTCTCAAATTTTCAATAAAAGAGGGTGGCACAAATTGCAGCTATAAATGGCAGCGACTGGTCAAGTGAAGCCTGATAGTGATGGCGTGAAAATATCCAGTCTAATTTGCAAATGGCATGTAAAGAAGTGAGCAACTTGTAACTGCTCAAAAAAGGCATAGGTGGGGGGTCCACCTCTTTTGAAACAGTCTTTGAAATACAGATACAAATAATGCATTTTAGAGCATAACTTGTAGATCCATTGGTTAAAAGTCATGTCCCAAAAGTGACAATCATGAAACAATCAAATAATGTGACTGTGTTTAAAGCAAGCTTGATCCATGGCAGAAATAATTACAGGATTGACGATTGACTGTACATCTTTAATTTCAAAACTGTATATTTTGGCTTACACTTTCGCTAAGAAGTGACTAAATACCCCTGGCTATTAGTAATTGAAAAAAATGGGTATTGAATTAGATACAGTGCCTGATTATGAGCTGGGTGGTTGAACCGGCACAACTCCAATACGGCAGTGGTGAGGCAGTTGTCAAACAGACAGCCTCACTAGCATCGTAGTACGATGTTTCTTACTGCCTGACCGCCAGAAACATAGTATTATAACAATTCTGCCGGTCAGCCTAGTGGAAACAGTGTGGTGGCATTAGCCTTAGCTCTTTATGAAAGTACCATCTTGCCTGGCATGTTACCCCCATTTTTCCTTGTGTGTCTGTTTGTTTTTGCCTGTGTCACTGGGATCCTGCTAGCCAGGACCCCAGTGCTCATAGTTTGTGGCCTATATGTGTTCCCTGTGTGGTGCCTAACTGTATCACTGAGGCTCTGCTAAACAGAACCTCAGTGTGTATGCTCTCTCTGCTTTTAAAATTGTCAGTGCAGGCTAGTGACTATTTTCACCAATTCTGATTGGCACACTGGAATACCCTTATAATTCCCTCGTATATGGTACCTAGGTACACAGGGTATTGGGGTTCCAGGAGATCCCTATGGGCTGCAGCATTTTTTTTGCCACCCATAGGGAGCTCAGACAATTCTTACACAGGACTGCCACTGCTGCATGAGTGAAATAACATCCACGTTATTTCATAGCCATTTTCCACCGCACTTAATTAACTTATAATTCGCCTATATGTCTAACCCTGACTTGGTGAAGGTTAGGTGCAAAGTTACTAAGTGTGAGGGCACCCTGGGACTAGCCAAGGTGCCCCCACATTATTCAGGGCAATTTCCCCGGACTTTGTGAGTGTGGCGACACCATTACACACGTGCACTACATATAGGTCAATACCTATGTGTAGCTTTACAATGGTAACTCGGAACATGGCCATGTAACATGTCTAAGATCATGGAATTGAGCCCCCAAGCCAAATATGGTATTGGGTGCCAATCCCATGCATCCCCGGGGCTCCAGCATGGACCCCGGGTACTGCCAAACTAGCTCTCTGGGGTTTTCTCTGCAGCTACTGCTGCTGCCAACCCTCAGACAGGTTTCAGACCCCCTGGGGCCTGGGCAGACCAGTCCCAGGAAGGCAGAACAAAGGATTTCCTCTGAGAGAGGGTGTTACACCCTCTCCCTTTGGAAATAGGTGTTAAGGGCCTGAGAGGAGTAGCCTCTCCTGGCCTCTGGAAATGCTTTGAAGGGCACAGATGGTTCCCTCCTTGCATAAACCAGTCCACACCAGTTCAAGGATCCCTCAGCCGCTTCTATGGTGTGAAACTGGACAAAGGAAAGGAGAGTGGCCACTCCCCTGTCCATCACCACCCAAGGGGTTGTGCCCATAGCTCCCCCCCAGGGGTGGTGCATCTTGAATGCAGAGGTGTGAGGGCACAATGGAGACCTCTGAGTGGCCAGTGCCAGCAGGTGACGTCAGAGACCCCTCCTGATAGGCTCTTACCTGGTTAGGTAGCCAATCCTCCTTGGAGGGCTATTTAGGTCCTCTCATGTGGGTTTCTCTTCAGATAACGAATGCATGAGCTCACCAGAGTTCCTCTGCACTTCTGTCTTCAACTTCTGCCAAGGATCGAACACTGACTGCTCCAGGACTCCTGCAAAACCGCAACAAAGTAGCAAGACGACTACCATCAACATTGTAGTGCCTAATCCTGCCAGCATTCTCGGCTGTTTCCTAGTGGTGCATGCTCTGAGGGCTGTCTGCCTTCACCCTGCACTGGAAGCCAAGAAGAAATCTCCCGTGGGTCGAAGGAATCTTCCCTCTGCTACCGCAGGCACCAAACTTCTGCATCACCGGTCCTCTGGGTCCCCTCTCATCATAACAAGCCTGGTCCCTGTAACACAGGAGCAGGATCCAAGTGACCCCGACAGTCTAGTGGTCCTTCTGTCCAAATGTGGTGCAGGTAAGTCCTTGCCTCCCCACGCCAGACAGTAATCCTGTGTACTGCTTGAGCTGCAGCTGCTAGGGCTTCTGTGCACTTTTGCAAGACTTCCTTCATGCACAACACAACCCAGGTCCCCAGCACTCTGTCCTGCATTGCCCAACTCAATGAGTTGACCTTCGGCTTCGTGGGACCCTCTTTTGTTGTGTTGAGACAACTGCCGTGCTCAGATTTCTTGAATGCCTGTTCAAGTGCTTCTGCGGGTACTGCCTACTTCTGTGTGAGCTCTCTTTGCTGCTGAGTGCCCCCTCTGTCTCCTCCTCCAAGGGGCAACCTCCTGGTCTTTCCTGGGCCCTCACAGCATCCATAATCTTAAACCGTGACTCTTGCAGCTAGCAAGGCTTGTTTGCGGTCTTTCTCCGTGGAAATAACTCTGCATCCTCCAGGACACCGTTGGACATCTTCTGGCCAAAGGAGAAGTTCCTGGCACCTTCCGTTGTTGCAGAATCTTCAGCTTCATCCACCCAGAGGCAGCCCTTTTGCACCTTCATCCGGGGTTTAGTGAGCTCCTGCCCCCCTGGACACTTGAGTGACTCTTGGGCTTGGTCCCCTTCCTTTGCAGGTCCTCAGGTCCAGGAATCCGTATTCTGTGATGTGCAGTCAGTTGTTGTCTTTGCAGAATCCCCTATCTCAACTTTACTGTCTTTCTGGGGCAGTAGGGTAACTTTACTCCTACTTTTCAGGGTCTTGGGGTGGGGTATCTTGGACACCCTTAGTGTTTTCTTACACTCCCAGTGACCCTCTACACACTACACCAGGTCTGGGGTCCATTCGTGGTTCGCATTCCACTTTTGGAGTATATGGTTTGTGCTGCCCCTAGGCCTATTGTCTCCTATTGTGTTCTACAGTGTTTGCACTACTTTTCTAAGTGTTTTACTTACTTGATTTTGGTTTGTGTGTATATTTTATGTATTTTACTTACCTCCTAAGGGAGTATATCCTCTGAGATACTTTTGGCATATTATCACTAAAATAAAGTACGTTTATTTTTAGTAACTATGAGTATTGTGTTTTTTTATGATATGGTGCTACATGATATAAGGGGTATAGTAGGAGCTTTGCATGTCTCCTAGTTCAGCCTAAGCTGCTCCGCTATAGCTACCTCTATTAGCCTAAGCTGTTAGAACATTACTAATCTACTAATAAGGGATAACTGGACCTCGCACAAGGTGTAAGTACCATCTGGTACCCATCGTAAGCCAGGCCAGCCTCCTACAAGCTCCGTCAGGGACCTGAGGCCAATGCGTTCACACACAGGACTGCCAAAATGCGCATTGTCTGCCATAGCAGGCAATGTGCATTTTGAGGGAACTGACAGGGGGGCCCCTGCAATGCCCACGACATGGGCAGCAAAGCTGCATTCCACCCACCTTTTCACCATGCCATGGAAAGGCTGGCCGAAGCAAACTTGTGATCAGCGCAGCCGTGCAGAACTCAGCACTACAGCGGCTGACAATGACTTTGACTGCTGACACCCCATCAGAATCCCTGATCCACGTAGAGGCGGCGGTCTCCTGGAGGTCTGACCAACAGGATCATAATCTGGCAGTCAGACCACCAAGAATGCAGCAGTCCGACCACCACCACGAGTTTGGAGGTCGTAGGACCACCAAAATCATAATGAGGCCCCCCATACTGGTAATGAAGCCCTAGTCTATTAATTTCTACATTACACTTCCTTTCATTTTTCCATTCTGCCAAATTGAAGTTACAAGGCTTTAAATGACTGTAAATCATGTAGGAAAGACATGGTAGAAAAATTAAGACTTATGCAAGAGGTGAGAAACAACATGTCAAGAAATACCCCAACTTTCAACTAATTGTCACCATTATACTATCATTAGTATTGTGCTAGTGGTAAGCACATCCTGGTCAGGCTTGTCACCTATCCAGTCAGAGATTATTGCTGTATGTAGCACCTAGTTCAAGATGGAATGGGGCAGTTGTGCATGATTAGTAGAATATGAATATATAGAGTGCCCTAAAGGGAAAGAGTTTTGGTATTGATTTGGTATCAAAGATCCATTTTAAAATTAGCACTCTTAATGCTGTTTTCAGCAACTCATTGTCTGCTATTGTGTGCACCTTTGTTTAAGGGCTTTTTCATGTCTCTAAACTATCGGTGATTGTGAGAAATGTTTACCTATCCTACTTCCATACTCCCACATATAAGTAATAATAGCTAGGAAGCCTAATATTACCCTTTATCCTTTGTGTACCCTCTGTCCTTGCTTCCAAATACTGTTTATTCTTCCACCCTCTATCTTTGCTATGAAATATTGACTCCTCCCCACTTATCTTGTTCAAAATATGTATCCCACTCAATAACCTGCTTCTAAATCTCTGTGCTAACATTTTTTTAAAAAACAGATGGAATTGCATTTTTCTTTTCAAAAACAGATTAACATACAGTTCCTGTAAGAGATCATTCCAGTTGACACACACAGGTACTAGTAAACATCTTCCCCCTCCTATGAAGCTCTTAGCAGAGGAGCTCATCCCAGCATAAAATTAAAGCAAGATGTATGGGAAGGGAAAAGAAAAGAAGGGTGTGAAGGAATTCAGTCAATATCAAGGAACCATCCCAACCCCGTCCTCCCACCCTCCGACAAACCTCCAGCAGTCAAGACCTTGAGTTGAGTGCCTATGAGTGGATCTAACTACTTGTGCTTTGCACCACAGTGGGGAAGATTGCTCCTATACTCAGACCTCCGGCATCCCAGCTCATGTCCAATGTGTCCTCCCATTTTTAAGTATGTGAGCCTAAAGCAGTTCCCCCTCCCTCGGAGCAGCAGACCTAGGTAATCCCGCATGTCTAGAGCTCACAGAATCAGCATCTGGGTTCTTCAAGCTATCCAGAATTGTCTCCCAAGCCCAGGACATCTCTATTGTCCCTATTCCCCTTTTCACCTCCCTCAGAAGTACTTCTCCTTCATACTCTTCACATCTCTCTAACCCCTTATCTCTGTGCTAAACTTGCTTAGCCACATAGTTTAATGGTTACAAAAGGCACAATGGGAGACTTTGATGCAGAAGAAAGAAAGAAAGAAAGAAAGAAAGAAAGAAAGAAAGAAAGAAGGAAAGAAAGAAAGAAAGAAAGAAAGAAAGAAAGAAAGAAAGAAAGAAAGAAAGAAAGAAAGAAAAAAGGAAAAGGGAAGAAAGAAAGAGATGAAGGGAGGCAAGAAGGAAGGAAAAGAGCAAGGAAGAAGTGAGGGAAGGAAGGAAAGGTTGGGGCAAAGGGAGGCAAACATGAAATAAACAGTCTATTAGTGGGGAAAAGAGCAACACAGGGAAAGGTAGTGACTTGTATTAATATAAATTTGAGTATCTGGAGCTGAGTTGGATGATAGAATGTGTCAAAGGTGGCAGAAAGATCTAGCAACAGGAGTGCCACTAATCCACTAAAGTCCATTGTGCCTACTGTGTTGATATCATCCAAAATTGAAATAAATACAGACTCTGAGTCCTACCTGGGTGCAATCATGTTTGGATGTCATAGAGATAGGGCCTTATTTACAAACATTTGGTGTAGGGCAGAGCCTCAAGCCTTTTAGCTTCACTGCCCCACACCAAATGGAAAGCACAGGAATGCACCACATCTACAAGATATGGTGCATTCCTGCCCTTTCAGCAAGCGCAGAAATTGCTGCCAAGTGCCAAGGCAGGTACTCTTCCACTGTGGTGCAAGGGTGTTTGTGTTGTTGCACAGTTGCTTTTGTACAGGAAAGGACACCTTCCTGCACAAAAACAATCATGAGAGGCATTTCCTCGTTCTAAGTGGAAAGAGAAAAAATTGAGGAGAAATGTAAACATTTTTCCTCGTTACCCCTTCTCTGGGGAGGTGTACGTTTTTGGGGAAGCCCCAGATTTACACTATGTTATAAATCTGGGGCAGTGTCAAAAATCATGGGTGCTGAGTGGGAACACCCACAGCAACATCTGTGGTACGCCTGCCCTATGCAGTGTGAGGCAACACAGCGACTTGCGAGTTCATTGCCACAGTGGGTGGCTTTGCATGGCCTTGTAGATATGAGTCTGCACTGTTCAACACAGGAGCATTAACAAAAGTGACTCTGGTGGTGCCGGGGGCTTGTAAATAAGCCTCTAAATCTTCCAATTGACCCCCACAATTGAAAGAGTGCGCTTCTCACAATGTTAGACTAGAGCTGGGAATCTGGTGCTGAGATCCTTATCTGCTTATCAAGGGTCTGCTAACCTTGGGCCATATCTACAAGCCCCTTTATGCCACTGGAACGTCACTTTTTGTGATGGTCTGGCAGTGCACACTCCAGGACCATACTTACTAGGCCATGTAAAGCCATGTAAAGCCATCCTGCATGGCTTTTCATGGTCTTGTAAATATGGACTTAGTCGACACAGCTCAAGTTGCTGCATTGACTAACCCTGCAACCGGGAGGTGTAACATGTCCATTGGGTGTTCCCACGTAACACCCATGGCATTTGGCACATTCCTTGGTTTACGAGATTTCGTGAGTCTGGGAATGCACCAAGGGAGGCGTAAGGGAGGTGCAATAATGAGAAAACACCTCTCATGATTCATGTTGGCACAAGGGTGCATGAGTTTGCGCATGGCAGCCCATTCTGCATCAGCACAGGGGAAAAGGACAAAAATGTGTCATATCTTATAGATGCAGTGCATTCCTGCCCTTTTCATTTGATGCAGGGCAGCACTGCAAGACAGCTTGTGGCAATGCCCTGCAGCAAAAAAAAAAAAATTTGCCCTCCATTGTTCTGTTACATCAATTGGTTTGTGTCGAGATCACAAAAAATGTTTGAAACCACATTTCATTGACTTAATTTTACCTTCTTAATGTGCACATTCTGGAGCCTAGTCACAATGATAAATTTACTTGTGTGTAAATCTGCACATGTATATTTACTCATACAATTTGAAGTAACTTTACTACTTTTGGCTATTCTCCATTTCTGAGTTTAAAGTTACTGCAAAGTGTAGATTTTCAAGTCTCCACCTCAATTTTGGGTTTTAAGCCTAATTACCTAATTTACTACTAGTAACTTGTCAAATGTAGGTGAAGTAAGTGGAGCTCTCTTTTCCTCTTGGTATCATCCAAAGTAAAATATGGTGTTGCGTAGGCTCTCATTATCCTAATGAGACTACTGAATTTTGAGCAGCAAGATCATTCGCAGTGTGGGGGACTAAGTCTAACCCACGGTGAAGGACCCTTGTCACTCTAAATCCGGGTTTTGCTCCGGCTAACTAGCAGTGCCTCATCTCTCCCAAGTGGAGGAGACAATTGGGCAGCCGAGCGCATGACATCTTAGCACTTACCAGGGGAGTTGTGGTCACTCAGGTCAAAACCGGTTCTCTCATACACAGTACGGTCTCATATATAAAAGACAGAGGCAGTTTAAGTTTTAAAGATTGGTTTAATAAAACAACTGCATTTTAGATAGCAAAGCGTGAGCTGCACTAACCAGAACTACACAACACAGTAGGATTAAAATGGTAACGATGAGAGTGAAACACAAGAATATAGCTATCATAGTGCAGCTAGATTATGTTCTCTCTAAGTTATATTTCGAGCACAGCATGTGAAGCTCTAAGCCTACTTTCAGGTTTCCCCGGGAGGACATCAACCCTCATACCTGACTGGAATCTCCCTCTGGCCTGTACTAGGACTAGGAAGTGACTAACACTCAGATGTTCTAAGAAAATGTCCCTAAGTAAGGATGTGTATTTTCTACAAATACTGGAGACTAAACTTCTACCACGTTTACCGGCAATGTACCAGACTGTAGCCTTGACTGAAGCACAGGGTAATCAAGAATGCATTATTTGAGAGCACAGTGCTGAACTAAGCTAAACAGTGTGATAGAAGAAAATAAAAACAAGACCGTAAAACTGGTTATTGTAAAATAACAGTGCAAGGCTGAATAAAATGTATCTAGGGCAAAGTGCACTGCGGCCTAGTATGTTAAACTAACGTGCATGAAGCTATATTAAAAATAGCTACACTACAATGGGGAAAAAGTGAAAAACATTAGTAAAATTGTTTTTGTTACATATTAAGAGAAAATTAATTTTATTTATTTATCTTAAATGTATAAAACAAATGCTGCACCACTATTAAATTAGTGTTTCATTAAATATCTGGGCAAGCATAATAAATTAATAAATTAAATATGTTGGGCCTGGCCATTTTTGCAGGGTCATCCCCAAACTATTTGCCTCCTTCCTCATATTTTTTATGACCCATTTTTGTTGGCTTTAGAACTCTGGGCACTTTACCACTGCTAACCAGTGTTAAATTGCATATGCTCTCTGTATAAATTGTATAGGTGATTAGTGTATCCATGATTGGCATTGTGATTTACTAGTAAGTTCCTAGTAAAGTTCACTAGAGGCCTGTAAATGAAATTCTACTATTGGGCCTGCAGCACTAATTGTGCCACCCATATGAGTAGCCCTGTAAACATGTCTCAGACCTGCCACTGCCATGTCTGAGTGTGCAGTTTTGAACTGCCAATTCGACCTGCAAGTGCCCAAACCTTCCCTTTTTATACATTTAAGGCATCCCTAAGGTAGACCCTAGTTAGCCCTATGGGCAGGGTGCAGTGTATGTTAAAGATGGAACATGTACTGATGTGTTTCACATGTCCTAAAAGTGAAATATTGCCAAATTCGGTTTTCACTGTTGCAAGGCCTGTCTCTCTCATGGGGGATGTCTTTACATATCCTTAAATTATAGTTTCCCTTTGAGAGCAGATGGATATCAGGAGTTTGGGGTCTCTGAACTCTCAATTTGAAAATACGCCTTTGGTAAAATTGTTTTTTTAAATTGTCAGTTTGAAAATGCCACTTTTAGAAAGTGGGCATTTTCTGTGATTCTGCCTGCTTGTGTATTCCCTGTCTGGTTCAGACTGACAGTTGTGCTTTTTGTGAATCTCCACTAGACAGTGAGATAAAGGGAGCTTGGGTGTAGCCTGCATATCCTGATGGGCCATCTGGGCTAGAGTCGAGGGAGGAGTGGTCACTTACACCTAAATGGGCTGTGCCTGCCCTCACATAATGCAGTCTCCAACTACCTGGTGGGAGTCAGGCCAGGTCAAGGCAGGATCTTGTGAACAACAGAGACATTCCTTTGAAGTTTGCCTTCTTGAAAGGCAGTAAGGGGTATAAGTAGTGGACCCAAAATCCCAGATTTTTAGATTATTTCTGGAACAAAGAGGAACCTCTGCCAAGGAGAAGAGCTGAAGAGCTGGAGGAGGAGTACTGCCCCTTTGACTGTGACTGTGCTTTCCTGGGTTGGCCTGCAGTTGCTGCTTCTGCTTGAAAGAGGGAAAAGACTGGACTTTGTGGTATATTCCTGCTGGTAAAGTGTCTCCAAGGGCTTGGAATGAGCTTGCTTCCTGTTTTGAAGTCTCAGGGCCTTCAAAGACTACCTCTGCCAGCATGTGCACTCTCTGCTGAGACTCCTGCCCTACCAAGTGGTACCCCATCCTGTCCCTTGGACCTTGCAAGGTGAAGCTGGTAGAACAAGGACTGAAATTTACATACAGGAAGCTGTGCGGGGAAAGTTTTGATGGACCACATGCAATGCTGCTGTAAAAACGACATACCATCTGCCTCGCGCCTGAAATCGACACACCACCTGCATTGAAAATTGACACATCAGCTGCATCACGGCTAGTGAAACTACATAACACCTGCTTGTGGCTGCTGAAAATGAAGCAAATCCTACACAGGACGGTTTTCTATCACTGTGCGGCCGGATTCCTCACGCATCATTCCTAGGCATCAATGTCATCATGAACCAACATAGATTCGGGCTGCCCGCCTGAAAATCAACGCATCGCTCTTTTGTGGTAGAGAAAAACAATGCAACGCCTACCCTACCAGAAAAGAAATGACGCACGGCCTCACTTGCAAAAAAGGAATCAACGCATCGCTGACTTTTCCAATGTACGCTTACCCATGCGGCTTTATTTTTGACACAAACCAGGTACTTTGTGTGACAACAACATTTCCATTGTTTTCTATGGAGTAAGGTTCTATTATTTTAAAAATTCCTAACTTTACTTGAGTATGTTGGATTTTTTTTGTTTTGTTCTCTTTTGATTTAGATAAATATTGACTATTTTTCTAAACTGATGTGATGTCCATTTTGTATTACTGTGTGTGTGTGTGTGTGGGTACAAATACTTTACGCATTGCCTTTGAGATAAGCCTGACTGCTTGTGCCAAGCTACCAAGGAATCTTGCTACACTGCCCTGCATCAAACGGAAAGGGTAGGAATGGGCCGAACCTATGAGATACTGGACATTCTTGTCCTTTCCCCCTGGGCGGGTGCACAATGGGCTACCATGCGCCCATGCAGACACCTTTGCACCATGCTTTGTAGGGATGATTGTTTCTGTGCAGGAAGATATGCCTTCCTGCACAAAAATAATCAATAGAGGTGTTTTTCTCTTTCTATGTGTGCTGCAAAATATAGCACACATAGAAAGAGGAAAAAACAAGGAGAAATAATGCAATTTCTCCTTGTTTCGCGTATAGGCTTTTGAGGCATTCCCAGATTTACGGAATCTTAAATATCAGGGAATGTGTCAAATGCCATGGGTGATATGTTGGAATGCCCATGACAGGCCTCCCTATCATGGAATGAGACAACACAGTGACTTGTGCTGTGCTGTCTCACTCCATATCTACAAGGCCATGAAAAGCCACACAGGGTCGCTTTATGTGACCTTGTAGATATTGATCTGTAGTTTGCATTGCCGGAATGTTATAAAAGTGATGAGTCCAACGCAGATTATTCAACCTTCATAAGTTTGGCTGCACTCCAGTTTCACTCCCAGTCAAGGTGGCCAAAGTCATTTTGCAGTACTGTGATGCCTACTCCTCTCATAGACCAGCATTGGGAATTCCTTATTGTACTTTAAAACAGTAAGTCCTGATCAGAAAGGAGTAGCTGCATGACATTTGATATCATTGGAATGGTAATGATAAATCCTCCTTAGTGATAAAGTTGGAGTTAACATTACTATTTTAGAAGTGTCACTTTTAGAATGTGTGCATTTCTCTACTTATGCAGCTGCGTGCCTTCAGCCTGCCTCCAATATACATCTCAGGTAGGTGACAGATACACTTTGTGCATTCTCTCTAGACAGGCACAAACACAGAAAGGTTAGGTGCATCTGAGCACTCATCTGCATTCTGATGGCTCTTCCTTGGCATGATGGGTGGAGGGGAGATGAAATGTACACCTGAATAGGGAGTGCCTGTCCCCACACAAAGGGCTCACTACCCTCTACTGACAGTCTGGAGCCAGGGCTGTAGAAGAAAGGACCTGTGTGCACTTCAAAGACCCTTCTTTGAAGTCACGCCACTACATAGGCACATTTGGGTAAAAGAACTGGGTCTCTGACCCTACCAAATCACTATACCACTGGACCTGTGAAGTACGCCAAGAGTAAGGTATGCTGTGCTACAAAGAGTATCACTCTGCTGGACTGCTTTCCAAGAAGGACTGTTCTCAGCCTTGATGAGTTGCCCTGCTGCATGCTGATCTCTGCCCTGCTGAGGGAGGACTGGACCCCTCTCACCTGACCCAAGAGTGACTCCAAGGGCTTGCTGGTTTGCCCCCTGTTCTCATGCTGCCTCAGGGACATCAAAGTCTGCCTACAACCTGCAACCAGCACCTGGACTCTGCTGTGAGTCCTACTATGCCAAGCAGTGCCAATCCAGTTGTGGGCCTGTGTAAGTGAGTATCTGTGCTGCAACCCAAACAAAATTCATGCATCAATGATGTTGTGCCAATCTGAACTGACATACTCCTTCTAAATGCTGATACTTTGCTGCTGCTACCTAATTTACGGACACCGCATTGCCAATTGAGTGACACATCATCCCCGAATTCCGGTTCATCTTTGATGCTGCGTGGTTTGGTGCCAACACATGGCTCCCACCCAGCGGTTTGACAATAACGCATCACCTCGTTGCCTAACACTGCCTTATCTTCGATGTGGCCTCCATGCTGCGCAGTTCGGAACCAACACATCACCCACATCTCCTCGATCTACAGCAATACATCCCCTCCTCTGCTCCATGCATTGCACGATCAACGTCGACTCTTCTTCCATCCATGGTAGTTGTTTGTTCTGTAGCTGGCCTTCCCTCCATCGCAGTCAGCCTAAACTTTGGATTTTTCCCAGTCTAGTGTGACCTCATGTAACCTTTTAACACTATTCACTTATAAGCTTCTTTTTTGATTTAGTCTTTAAAAATTCATACCTTGACTTTTGCTGATTGGATTTTTGTCGTTTTGGTCTTGTTTTGGTTTTGTTTTGCTCATAAAAATATAGGCCCTCAGTACGACCGTGGTGATCGGTGATAAAGTGTCAGTAATACCACCAACAGGCTGGCGGTAAGTACCGCCAAATTATGACCATGGCGGTAAGATCTCCGAAAGACAGCCAATGTACCACACCGCCTGCCTGGGCAGAAACAACAGTCACCATGGCAGTAGTCGCCGACAGCCAGGCAGAAGTGAAAGTTCTGCCCACCATATTATGACAACACAATCCGCCACCTTTTCCAGGGTGGTACCAACACCATCAAAAGCCTTCCAGAAACACATTACAGAAGTGAAAGAACTCACCATTGGAGACACAGGAAGAACCACGCCGCCATGGAACACGAACTGCAATTATTTTCAAAGACAATGACGGTGAGTACAGCCACCTAGCACACAAGGGAGGGTGGGAGGAAAACGAGAGTGGCACACAAACACACCACACACACCCCAGACACACACAACATACACACAACCAGCTGCACAAGAAAACAATGTATCCCTGTAAATCGGCTGAATAATGCAAGGACAACAGGAATTGACTAAAGTGATTGTAATAAGAACAACACAAAATTAATAATACGATTTGCCAATGCAATAGATATGTACAAATGTACAAAAAAGGGACACTGCCCATGTAGGAGGCTGGCCTGGTTTGTAGTGGTACCAAAGGGTACTTACACTCTGCACCAGGTCCAGTTATCCCTTATTAGTGTAGAAGAGGTGTCTAGTAGCTCAGGCTGATAGAAAAGGGTAGCTTAGCAGAGGAGCTTAGGCTGAACTAGGAGACGTGTGAAGCTCCTACTTTACCACTGGTGTCATATGCACAATGTCATAAGAAAACACAATACACAGATATACTAAAAATAAAGGTACTTTATTTTTATGACAATATGCCAAAAGTATCTCAGTGAGTACCCTCAGTATGAGGATAGAAAATATACACAAGATATATGTACACAATACCAAAAATATGCAGTAATAGCAATAGAAAGCAATGCAAGCAATGTACAGTCAGAATAGATTGCAATGAGAGCACATAGGTATAGGGGCAACACAAACCATATACTCCAAAAGTGGAATGCGAATCACAAATGGACCCCAAACCTATGTGACCTTGTAGAGGGTCGCTGGGACTGTAAGAAAACAGTGAGGTTTAGAAAAATAGCCAACCCCAAGACCCTGAAAAGTGGGTGCAAAGTGCACCTAAGGTCCCCAGAGAGACCAGAAGTCGTGATAGGGGAATTCTGCAAGGTAGACCAACACCAGCAATACAACAACGATGGATTTCCAGACGAGAGTACCTGTGGAACAAGGGGACCAAGTCCAAGAGACACACTCAAGTCGTGAGTGGGCAGATGCCCTAGAAATGCCAGCTGAGGGTGCAAAGAAGCTGCCACCTGATGGTAGAAGCTGTGGATTCTGCAAGAACGAAGAGGACTAGGAACTTCCCCTTTGGAGGATGGATGTCCCACGTCGTGAAGAAGCTTGCAGAGGTGTTTCTGTGCAGAAAGACCGCAAACAAGCCTTGCTAGCTGCAAGGGTCACAGTTAGGGTTTTTGGATGCTGCTGTGGCCCAGGAGGGACCAGGATGTTGCCAATTGCGTGAGGAGACAGAGGGGGCACCCAGCAGGACAAGGAGCTCAGAAGCAAGAAGCACCCGCAGAAGAGCCGGAACAGGCACTACGAAGAAGAGTGAACCAGAGCTCACCCGAAGTCACAAAAGAAGGTCCCACGATGCCGGAGGACAACTCAGGAGGTCGTGCACTGCAGGTTAGAGTGTTGGGGACTCAGGCTTGGCTGTGCACAAAGGAAATCCTGGAAGAGTGCACAGGAGCCGGAGCAGCTGCAACTCACGCTGTACCCAGCAATGCAGTCTGGCGTGGGGAAGCAAGGACTTACCTCCACCAAACTTGGACTGAAGTGTCACTGGACTGTGGGAGTCACTTGGACAGAGTTGCTGAGTTCCAGGGACCACGCTCGTTGTGCTGAGAGGGGACCCAGAGGACCAGTGATGCAGTCTTTTGGTGCCTGCGGTTGCAGGGGGAAGACTCCGTCGACCCACGGGAGATTTCTTCGGAGCTTCTAGTGCAGAGAGGAGGCAGACTAACCCCACAGCATGCACCACCAGGAAAGCAGTCGAGAAGGCGGCTGGATCAGCGATACAAGGTTGCAGTAGTCGTCTTTGCTACTCTGTTGCGGTTTTGCATGCGTCCAGAGCAGTCAGCAGTCGATTCCTTGGCAGAAGGTGAAGAGAGAGATGCAGAGGAACTCTGATGAGCTCTTGCATTCGTTATCTAAAGAATTCCCCAAAGCAGAGACCCTAAATAGCCAGAAAAGGAGGTTTGGCTACTTAGGAAGGAGGATAGGCTAGCAATACAGGTAAGAGCCTATCAGCAGGAGTCTCTGACGTCACCTGCTGGCCCTGGCCACTCAGAGCAGTCCAGTGTGCCAGCAGCACCTCTGTTTCCAAGATGGCAGAGGTCTGGAGCACACTGGAGGAGCTCTGGGCACCTCCCAGGGGAGCTGCAGGTCAGGGGAGTGGTCACTCCCCTTTCCTTTGTCCAGTTTTGCACCAGAGCAGGGCTGGGGGATCCCTTAACCGGTGTAGACTGGCTTATGCAGAGATGGGCACCATCTGTGCCCATCAAAGCATTTCCAGAGGCTGGGGGAGGCTACTCCTCCCCAACCCTGACACCTTTTTCCAAAGGGAGAGGGTGTAACACCCTCTCTCTGAGGAAGTCCTTTGTTCTGCCTTCCTGGGCCAAGCCTGGCTGGACCCCAGGAGGGCAGAAACCTGCCTGAGGGGTTGGCAGCAGCAGCAGCTGCAGTGAAACCGGGGGAAAGGTAGTTTGGCAGTACCCGGGTCTGTGCTAGAGACTCGGGGGATCATGGAATTGTCTCCCCAATGCCAGAATGGCATTGGGGTGACAATTCCATGATCTTAGACATGTTACATGGCCATGTTCGGAGTTACCATTGTGACGCTATACATATGTGGTGACATATGTATAGTGCACGCGTGTAATGGTGTCCCCGCACTCACAAAGTCCGGGGAATTTGCCCTGAACAATGTGGGGGGCACCTTGGCTAGTGCCAGGGTGCCCACACACTAAGTAACTTAGCACCCAACCTTTACCAGGTAAAGGTTAGACATATAGGTGACTTATAAGTTACTTAAGTGCAGTGTAAAATGGCTGTGAAATAATGTGGGCATTATTTCACTCAGGCTGCAGTGGCAGGCCTGTGTAAGAATTGTCAGAGCTCCCTGTGGGTGGCAAAAGAAATGCTGCAGCCCATAGGGATCTCCTGGAACCCCAATACCCTGGGTACCTCAGTACCATATACTAGGGAATTATAAGGGTGTTCCAGTATGCCAATGTGAATTGGTGAAATTGGTCACTAGCCTGTTAGTGACAATTTGTAAAGAGAGAGCATAACCACTGAGGCTCTGGTTAGCAGAGCCTCAGTGAGACAGTTAGGCATCACACAGGGAACACATACATATAGGTCACAAACTTATGAGCACTGGGGTCCTGGCTAGCAGGGTCCCAGTGACACATAACAAACATACTGAAAACATAGGGTTTTCACTATGGGCACTGGGCCGTGGCTAGCAGGATCCCTGTGAGACAGTGAAAACACTCTGACATACACTCACAAACTGGCCAAAAGTGGGGGTAACAAGGCTAGAAAGAGGCTACTTTCTCACAGCCCACTCCTCAGATCACAGGGGCCACATGGCAACAGGGCAAAGTCCAAGGCCCCACTCGTTGCCTGCACCAATATGGAGAGAACACTGCAGGGGCATCAGTTGGCAAATAGGCAGGCACCTCAGGGGGAGCGGAGGGCATCTCAGACGGATGCGGAAACAAGACCAGTGGTTCACGAGGAGGCACCAAGCCCTGTGCTTGGTCCTGAGGAGTGCAAGGACACAGTCTCTGGAGTGGGTGACTTGCCCACTGGTTCAGGAGGGGGCAACATGCCCTTTGCTTGGTCCTGGGGAGTGCAAGGCCACAGTCTCTGGTGTGGGTGACTTGCCCACTAGTTCTAGGGCGGGCATCATGCCCTGTTCTTGGTCTTGGGGAGTGAAAGGCCACAGTCTCTAGAGTGGGTGACTTACCCACTGGTTCTGGAGGGGACAGGCTGCATAGCAGCCCGTGGAGGCTGGATCACATGGTATCTGCCGGCGGTGACGGATGCACTGTGGTGGTGGTGGTGGTGGTAGTGGGAGGCTTCTGCTCTGCCCGTGCACCCTGCAATGGCTGCACTGTGGTGGTGGTAGTGGGACGTTCCTGCTCTGCCCCTGCACCCTGTGTTGGCTGCACTGTGGTGGTGCTATTGGGAGGCTCCTGGTCAGCCCCTGCACCCCGCGCTGCTGCCATGTGGTGGTGGTGGTACGCTCCTGCTCTGCCCCTGCATTCACTGATGGCTGCATAACCACAGCTGGTGGTGGAGGCTCTGTGACAACAGCATGTGCAGGCTCCTTCCCCTTCTTGCTTGTTGATGCAGGCTCCTTCCCCTTCTTACTTGCTGGTGCAGGTTCCTTCCCCTTTCTGCTGGCTGGTGCAGCCTCCTTCCCCTATTTGATGGCTGGTGCAGGCTGCTTCCCCTTCTTAGCAGCTGGTGCAGACTCCTTCCCCTTCTTAGCAGCTGGTGCAGGCTCCTTCCCCTTCAGTATTGTTGGCCTGGAATCCTTTCCACCACGAGTATGTGGTGCAACCACTGGGCCCATGGACGGTTTGGCTGAGGTGCGTGGCTGGGTCCTTGATACCCTGGCCATACGTGCAGGACAGGGGGAGGGGTAGGGAAGAGGTCAAAGGTGGAAAGGAAAAGCTTTTTAGGGACATTGGGGTGGGAAAAGGGAGACGTAATGGGAGTGGAGGATGAGGCGGTGGTTGTTGGAGGTGTTTTTTCTGCTAGATTTGGGTGCAGGTGAATGGGTTGTATGCTGTTGTGAGGTGGATGGCTGTTGAGTGTCTGAGTGCTTGCATTTGTGTACCTTAGGAGTTGGGGACAAACACGGTGGGAGAGGACACAGGGGTCGTGTACATGGATGTTGTGGAGATGTCTGCCAGTGAGGTGTGTGTTCTGCTTGGTGTGGTGATGATTCAGGTAGAGGATGATGATGTAGTACATGCAGGTGTGAGTGTGGACGTAACTGGGTAGGAGGTGGAGGAGGTGGAGGGGGAAACAGTTGAAATAGTGGTTGTTGTTGTGTCTGCAACTGGATGGTGTTTGTGTGAGTGCCTGTGAGATGAAGTGTGGTGCTTGTGTTTCCCTGTGCCACTCTTGGGTGATGTCCTGTGTGCATGCTTGTCTGGCTGTGTGCTTGGGATGGGTTGGGGTTGAGGTAAGTGGGACTGGGAAGTGGAAGTTGGAGGGGGGACGGTAGAAACAGGGACAATATCTACCATCCAAGAGGAGGCCAGAGCCTGAATCGATCTCTGTTGGGCCACCAATCCAGCGGAAATGCCCTCCAGAATGCATTATATTGTTGCATCTGGGCTTCCAGCCCCTGGATGGCATTCACAATGGTTGATTGCCCTACAGAGATGGATCTCAAGAGGTCAATAGCCTCATCACTCAGGGTAGCAGAGCTCACTAGGGAAGAGCCTGAGGTGCCTGGGGCAAAGGAGATGCCCACCCTCATGGGTAAGAGGGCATGGGAAACTCCCTGAGGGGCTGCTGGGAGGGCGGTGCTGGTATGGGGGTGGCAGCTGTACCTGTAGCAGGGGTGGTCACAGCGGTGTCTGCCACTATCAGGGAGCTTACATCGTAGGAAGTATCAGAGTCTGTACTGTCCCCTCCAGTCTCCACTGTGGTGCTCCCCTCCCCCTCCAACCCACTGATGCCCTCAGCGTAGGTGGACTCTGCCTCCAGGGTCCTGTGGGATGCAGCTCCCTCCGTCACCAGTGCCTCTGCTCCTCCGCCAGATGATGCTAATACACATAAGGACAGGATGACAAAACAAGAAAGAGGGGAGAGAGACAAAGGATACACTGGGTCAATGGCTGCACAAACATCACCGTTGGCGTACACAGCATCCTCACACACAGGGTACAGGCCTACACACTATGCATTGCACTACTAGTGATATTGCTAACCACCAAGGCATGAGGAGGAGCACACAACGTCATCTGCAGCACACCTGGGACCCACGCATCCCTGGCCAGTAGTGGATGCTAACAAGCTAGGTAGGCAGTATTTTCCCTTCAGACCCTTAGCCACCAGAGGACCTACGCTGCTATGTCTGGCCTGGCGTATGGGCACCCACTGACACACAACCACCACCCAGATACCACCCCACCAGGCATAAGTTGTAATGATAGCCACTGTACTCAGCCCATGTGGCTGCTGTGTTGCCCTCAAGCGCCCATACAGCTCTGGATAGGCCACCGCCAGTGTGCAGGCCATCAGGGGGATCAGGGTTCGACAGGCACCCCTTCCTCATTGGGAGGCCATCCCCAGCTGGGCCTCCGCAGTCTTCCATGCCCAACATCTCAGGTCCTCCCACCGTTTGCACCAGCGGGTGCTCCGCCGGCCATAGACCCCAAGGGTCCGCACCTCCTTGAGATGGAATGCCATTTACCAGTGCTTAATTTGTGCTTGTTGTTTCCGGTGCTGAGCACCAGCATTTATTTTTGAGTTGACTGTTTCAGAGGAGCTTGACACTGGGCTGACCTCAAGAAACCCAGAGGTCCTCCAGGCTTCACAAATCACCCAAGATCTCCCTTCTGAGTGGAGGTACCACTCTGCAACCAACAAAGAACTAGCAACCCTTTGAGGGTCACTTCACTTACTAGCTGATATCTCCGGAACAGGAAATCTCAGCCAGACTCAACAACAAACCAATGACCAGCTGGTTAAACCCTGCAAGTGTGCCAAGCTTGGTGGCACTGTGACCTCTAGTGGCCAGACTGTATCAATACCCTGGTTACTGGTCAGCTGACTTCAGACAATAAAAAAAACGGCTCCCACAGAGCTGAAAAAGATCCGGAGGAAGCCCCCGTTAAGGGACATCAGGAGCATCCCAGACCACCCACCACAGTGCCCCTGTTGTCCCGTAAGCCACCTTCAAAAAGACTTAACTCCAGCTCCAAAGGGCTCTATTGCGCACAGCTTCTTGATCAACAATTCGGTCTGCACCCTGCTGCCCTGTGCCTAGCAACGAGGAACTAGCTGTGCCCCAAGGGTCCCTCACCCCGTGAAACCGCGACACCACAAGGGTACCCCAAGGCACCACCTTTAAATCTGCAAGAACCAACCTTTTCCATGTGGTCCCCCTCGGTGGTTTTACACTTGCTCCTAAAGGCCTTTCAACGCTCCCCCCTCCAGAACCGGGAGGCAAGCAAGCCTCCCTAGTTGGCACAGTGTGCCCACCATCGACCTCGACCAACCTGCAAAAGTGGAGCCTAGCAACACATGTGTATGATTTTACACACGTTTTTAAAAGTGACTGCCTATTGATTCCTATGGTGCGTAAATACGCACAAAAAGACTGCATTTACTAAAACTTCAAAAGTTCATATCTTAAAAAGTACTTAACCAATTTTGATAATCTTGGTCTTAAAATGTATATAAAAATCTGTTTTTTTAATTGGTCTCAAGTTATTCCTTTAAATGTGTGAGATGCATGATTGATACTCTGAGTACAAATGCTTTGCAGTTCTCCAGGATTAGCCTAACTGCTCAACCAAGCGACCTAGAAAATTAGAGCATTAGGTGATCTAGTTTTTGCCTCTGGAAACCAACGTGTGGTTGCCTGGACCCCCTGCACATTGTGCCTAGTTTAGCACACTACATAAAAGGCAAGCCTCCTACATCCTACCTACCCACAGACATGTTGTCTGGGTTCAAGAAGGGGGAAGACATATGTCAGTGGCTGAGGGAGTATGAAGGAACCTTGATTGCATGCAGGATCTCTCAGAAGGAATGGGGAACTGGCCTGGGGAGCTATATTCCTGGGGAGGGGAAGGATGCCATGCAGGCCCTAAAAGGGAATGACAGGCAGGATTATCCCCTCATCAAAGAGGCCCTTATAAAAAGGTATGATTTAATCACAGAAGACTACAGGCTTAGAGGCAGCAGTAAGTGATCTCCCCAGTGTTTGGAGGATTTTGTAGAGGATTGTTGCAAGGCAATAGAAGGATGGATGAAGGGTAGCACAGCAAACACTTATGAAAGTTTATTCAATATGATTATCAGAGAGCACATATTTTGTTGCTGTTACCCAGCGTTATGCCAACACCTGTTGCAGCGTAAGTTCTCTGACCCCAGGGAACTTGCAAATGAGGCAACCTCTGGCTAGTGCTAGAGGAGCTGGTAAAACACAGAGAGTGACCCAAAAGGGAATGGCTCAGGTTCCCCCAACCAATGTGGGTTCAGAGTAACTGAGACAGGTCCCATAGTGGGGAGGGAGCAGGTTCTAGATGGTCCTATGCCCCGCCACAAACCTTGGAGAGCTCCCTGAGGGGGCCCCAGGGGTTGGAACTTAGGTAGTCATTATGACCCTGGCAGTCTCCTAACCGTCACATTATTAGTGCGGGGGGTTGGCCTCTGCCAACCTACCACATCTCCACTAATACCGCCATGGTGGTCGGACTCGCTGGGCCGAAGATGAGCATCTCCGACCGGGCGGTCTACAGAAGACCACCAACGGTATTAGAAGTCACCTTTCCACCAGGGTTTTCACGACGGTAGCACCGCCACAAAAACACTGGCGGAAAGGCTACCAGTGACAGGGAGTATTTCCCTGTCACTGGTAGATGACTCCCCCACCCCCCAGCAAGCACTAAGCCACACCCTTCAGGTACAGCACGCCCCCCTCCTCACAACCCCCACTTCCCTCCGCCCTCCAGGCACAGCACGTCCCGCCCCGCATACAATCACACACATACAGACACCCACACGCACCCCGCATTCACTCATTTACCAACACTGATATACACACATTCACTCACATTCATCCATACTCGCATTCACCTCAGCACTTATACACACATTCAACCACGCATGCACACTCCCATCCAAACATGGATACACACACCCATAAACACATGCATACACACAACCATCCATACACACATACACACACACATACGTACATGCATACACACAGCCATACATACACGCATACTTACATGCAGACAAACACGTATACTCACACGCAGACAAACACGCATTCACCACAACACTCATACTCGCATACACATAAGCATCCATACACACATACACACACACATACATACACGCATACACACACCCATACATACACGCATACTTACATGCAGACAAACACGTATACTCACACACAGAGAAACACGCATTCACCACAACACTCATACTCGCATACCCACAAGCATACACACGTACATGCATACATGCAATCACTTCTACATTCAGACATGCATACAACCACTCATACACACATTTATGCACGCACGCAGACAACACACACACTCACACACAGCACCCCCCACCCTCCCACTCTTCTCCCCTGTCGAACGGTCAACTTACCCAGTCCGGGAAGGAGGTTGTCCGGCAGGGAATGGGCTCTTCCATCTCTGGCTGCGCCCCGTCATCAGGACACTGCCAGGCTGTATTATTACACGTAAGACAGCGGGCGGAGTCCTTCTGGTGGGGCGGGCCAGTGGTAGAACCGCCCCAGTGCCTCCGCCCACCAGCACGACTACTGCTGGATTTCTGCCAAAAATGTGGCGGAAATCCAGCAGTACTCATAATATGGCTGGTGGTCTTCTGACCACCAAAGTCAGAATGACGGCCCTAGTCTATACCAGGAAGTCATATACTGAGGGGGATCCCCTAGAAAATGAGAAAATAGCTGGAACCAGAGTCCCACCAGCTCTGCTGATCGGTAGTACTACCCTGTAGGGGGTGCAAAAGCCTCAAAAGAGGGGCTTGTAGGAGGGGGTGACTCTCCCCTAACTCCAGTCCCACCCAAGGGTAGAGGCCCTAGGTTGGGAAACCTGGTTGAGGGAAACCCCCTTGGCCTGGGGATAATGGGCACTGTTACTGGTATCCCTATTATCTTGTCTCCTAGGAGCACCACTCCTGAAGGGTAGGGGGTTATGTCTGACCTGGCCCTTTTTGTCAACCCCAAACTTTTTGCCTTCCTCCTCCTAATTTTTTGGACCCTTTTTGTTGACATTAGGTCTCTGGGCACTTTAGCACTGCTGATCAGTGCTAAAGTGCATGTGCTCTCCCTTCTAAACTTGGTATGATTGGCTTAGACCTGATTGGTACATTTAATTTACATGTAAATCCCTTGTACAGTGGTATCCCTGCACCCACAACCTGTAAATGAAACGCTACTAGTGGGCCCGCAGCGCAGTTTGCGCCACCCACAGAAGTAGCCTTTCAAAGCTCTCTCAGGCCTGCTAGTGCATGGCCTGTGAGCGCAGTTTACCGCCATGGGGAATTGGCATCTAAATTTACTTGCAAGGCCTGGAACACCCCTTTTCATACATATTAGTCACCCCTAAGGTAGGCCCTCGATAGCCCATTAGGCAGGGTGCTATGTATGTATAAGGCAGGACATGTGACTGGTTGTGTGGCCTGAGTAGTGACAATCAGCCAGTTTTAGTTTCTCACTGCTGTGAGTACTGCCTTGCTCATAGGATTGCATTGGAAATGCCCTACTTTATGTCTAGGTGGTATTGTCTAATCTACGAGGGGTAGCGTAGGCATGTTTGGTATGGTTGTAATGGAACTGAAAAATACTGCTTACTGGTATAGGTGGATGTGTTATTACCATTATAGAAATGCCACACTTAGAAAGTTAGCATTTCTCTGTGCTTCTAACTCTAGTGTTTTGCCTCTTGACTCCAAACCACATCTGGGGCATAGTGACAGCTGGGGTCTGTGCATACTTTTCAGACAGCTTGTACACAGGGAGGGTGAAGGTGTCATATAGGTGCATGTGCATAATGAATGGCCTTCCTGGGGTGAGAGAGGAAGAGGCGGGGCACACCTGCATTCATAAAAGCTGTGTCCTGGCCTTATATAAATGGCTTGTTTACCCCCCACTGATGTCTGGAGCCTGTCTTAGAGGAGACAGGGGACACTCCTAGAATCAGTTAGGACTGGTTGGATCCTCTTCTCCCCCTTTTGTAGACTGCGCAAAATGAGTATAAGTACAAAGGGCTTTCCCGCATGTTGGGAAGCACTTTTTGAACTGGGACAAAACCTCTGTCGCAGGGGTTACTGGACTGCACAAAGGACTCATCTGGACTGCCCTTCTGTTTATTGAACTGCTGTATGGCGTCTGCTGGGTGGCCAAAAGGACTCACCAGGATCGTTTTTTCTGCTTGCTGCCCTGCTGCCAGTGCCCCACTGACCTGGACTTACCTGGCTCTGCTGGATCGCCAGGAGGAACCGCCACCCCAGCCCTCCTTGCTTGGGTGTGCTAGCCTGCCTCCATCAGCTGTACCCTTACAGCAAGTGAAGAGCGCTAGACTTTGCATATTAAGGAGTCAGTTTATTCTTCCCCCCTTCAGGTACCAGGAAGCGGCCCTGTCTGTGAGGCTCCCTATTGGAGGGGAGGTCGTGAGGAGCCCTCTGATACCACAATTCGTGCTGTGTCCCCAGGGCACAATCAGGCCTGTTCTCTTGCCATCAGAGCCTCGGAGGAAGCAGCA
This sequence comes from Pleurodeles waltl, assembly GCF_031143425.1. Lineage (NCBI taxonomy): Eukaryota > Metazoa > Chordata > Amphibia > Caudata > Salamandridae > Pleurodeles > Pleurodeles waltl. Next base: position 424,312,611 of record NC_090437.1, read on the forward strand.
CTGGATCTGCTGGAGGGCTCACCGTCGCGGCCCCAGCTGGGTGTGACAGGTGACATGAGCCTGATGGGCTGAGGCCAGAAAGGACTGTGCAGCTCGTGACCGTGATGACAGAGATGTCCTCCCATGTCCCAGATCGCTGTGGTAGACCAGGATACCACCACAGTAGTGAGGTGTAAACGGGAGGACTGGAGTCCCCCATGGTGCAGGAGTTGTGTGATTCTCTCCCACCCCTTGGAAGCAGGGGGGTAGGCCCTGTGTGGAGCTGGAAGTGAGAGCTCTGTACCGGCTGTGGCTGTGCTGTGCGCTCTACATGCAGGGAGATAGAGAGAAGTCTACTCGCCCTTTCTAACGGTGGTGGGTGCCCCCACCCCTTTTCCCCGCATACCTTGCCTTGAATGTGGCTCACAGGGCAGAAGGGAATCATCTCTAGAGGCCTCATCCCTGTCGAGACTCCATCGATCCTGCATTCATGGTAATAGGAGCTCAGGAGTTTCTGTGTGGATGGAGTGTGCCCTGTCACCGTATTCTTTATGGAAAAAGCGCATGAGTTTCTGAGCCTTATGCCAAAGAGGTGGTTGGTAACTCTTGCTATAACGGTTTGTATTGCACAATGATTTCAAGACTCACCATTTGGAGAAGTGTCCTCTTTACCTGCATCCATGATGTCTTGCCATTCATGATAATGTGTTTATTCTGATATGTGCATCTTTAGTGATAATGACAACCTGATTACTACCTATGTTGTAGGTCAACCAGTAAACTATGGGTTTTTATTATGACTACTGTTAGCCTTTACAGAGTAATAGTACTTGAGTAATGTTCTGGCAATTGTTTGTGTAGCAGGGTATTACTGATACATGTTGTGTTTGGTCTAAGGATGTTGTGTACAGTACAATTTATTTTTATATTATTTCATGTTGTGTTTACTTTTTGGTTGGCATAGTGCATCAGGTGTGTTGTGTGTGTTGTGTAATCGTTTTACACATTGCCTCTGGGATAAGCCTGACTGCTTGTACCAAGCTATCAATGGGGTGAGCAGGCGTTATCTTGGATGTGTAACTCCCTCGCCCTGACTAGAGTGGGTGGGTTCTGCCAGGCTTACGTGCATATCCTAGCCAACCAGAAACCCCATTCCAAACAATACTAATTTGTTGTGTTCTGTGCAACATTGCAGTGCTCAGTAGTTGCCAATGCCAGAAGAGGACAAGATGCATTACAGTAGTGACGAGACAGAAGTGGTATATGTCCCAGATTGAAAATAGTGTTGATACTGCTGGCACAATAAAGAACATCATTACTAATTTCTGAAGTAAACTGCTAAGTATATGTAACACTTTACTAGTAAATATGATTCTCTCTTACCGCCCTACCCAAACCTAAATATATAATCTATAATCCTCACTACCCTGTCACCCACCCAGACCTCAACAAGCTCTACTTCATGGATGCCCTTAATAACACCATCCTAACTTCAACAATTTTGTCCCATAGCTGCACAGTCTTCTCATCCACCCTAACTCCAACAACCATTGTGCCCTGGTTGTAATTTTCTTCTACCCACTTTAACTACTATCTATCCCATCTCCTAATGTATGCTATCATGTGATCTGCTCTAAGCCCACCACCCTCTTTACCAAAGTGTTTGCTGTGGCTGTAATAGATGAGTCTGTTTGTGGAGGAGATGATGTACCTGCTGTTGCAACATCGACTGTAAATGCTCAGGCTGGTGCAGGCGGACAGCTATAGATTGATTGTAGTAGCCGCTAGTGCTAAAGGTCTGTTAGCAACTGTTGTATGGGCTCTGTTGGCATCTATGATTCTTGTGTTTGTTGTATTAGTGAACGGGTCCTCATTCTCATGACATCTATGGATTGATCTCTGGCACCAGCTAGTGTTGGAGCTCTGTTAGCAACTGTTACATGTGCTCTCTTGGCATCTATGATTCATGTGTCTGTTGGATTAGTGAATCGGTCCTCATTCTCATGTAAGGGAGATACTCATTACTGGGTGTACCTGCATGTAAAATCTCCTCCCCTATAAAAACAATAATAGACAACCAGTAACTTTGAGGACTGACAACAACAGAGAATTGGCTCTTTACACTAACCATGTTACCTCCCAGGTTGAGATCTATTTTAAACTAATCTTTTTTACACTGATTTGCACACAGAATTGTGTGCTTCTGTCTTGTAGAAGTATGTGTGTTTAGCATATACCCTAGTGCACTGTACTTGAATGTTTGTCGGTAAACATGCACAGTGTTTACATTACATTTTTAGGGTAGATCTTATCCCCGGATCATGGCTTGCAGCACAGTCCAAGTTGAGTCCACTGTCAGTTATCACTGTCACTGTCTAGCAACATCAGTTCCTCTTGGCGTACACCCTATACTGGTATTCTCTGGCATACCTAAATGTCTAAATGCTAACTATCACACAATCTGTTTACCACAATTATGCCTCATTTCAACAGCTCTCATCCATGCCACATACATGATTTTAGATCTATAAAATTACAGACACCTTTTTGGACTACCTGTTATTCGCTGCCACCCTCTACCTCCTGTAACATAGCCATAACATGCACTCTCCACACCTCTGAGGAAGTCCTCAATATCTGAATTAAGTATTTTTTCTAAACCTATGCTTCTGAGGATTTAACCTGCAATTGAGCAGGGTGGCTTCTTTATATGGCCTTTCTCTCTATGAGGTGGTCTGAAAAGCTACAGTTCAGCAGGATGGCTTCCTCTTGTGGTCTGTCTCTCCACAAGGTAGTGTGATACTGTCTCCCTGAACCTGCTTTGAGCTTGTTCCACCAGTTTATTATGCTGTTGCATTCACCTAATCAGTTGCTACATACCATAGCCATATGTAGATGTTTGATCGTTTCTTAAGCAAGTGATGTCCAATTCACTGTATCTCCTCCCTGACTACACCCTCACAGAGCACCAGCAGGTTCAAGTCACTACAGGGTAGATTTAAGGAAAGTAGCACTGCGCCCAGTGTAGCATTACTTTCCTTGTGCTCATTAGCACCCACCTACTGCCACAATGTGTGCGCCATATCTAAGATACGGTGCACCATGGCACAGGGTAGGGGGCAATAGCATCAAACGTTTTGACTGTTAAGGGTTAGAGCCAAAATGTTGATGCTAACCCTGAACAGTACATAGATGCCCATTGTAATCAGTGGTGTGACCCCTTTTAATGCCTGCTCTGAGAAGGTGCTCAAAGTGCTGATAAAAATGACGCACTGACTCTAAGATTTCTTTGTGCCATGTGCCATTTGTTCGGCCCCCCTAACGGGGGAATGTCCACATTGCATACATTATACATGTGCCATTTGATAAATATGACATGGGGAAAAGACCACCTTAGCACCACCTTAGCTTCACAAGAATTACTCCAAGGCAGCGCTAAAGTGGAGCTAGGCCCTCTTAAGTTTGGACCTAAATTTAATTTCACTATGTCTGTCACCTGCCATGGCTCAATGTATTGGCAGGTTGTAAATCTTGATGGGTGATTAGTAAATAGAATGGAACTGACTTGTCCAGGAAGCTATACAGTACAATTGTGAACCCAAGATGGTCACGTCCTTCCTTATAGTGTCTTGGGAGTCCAAATGTGACTTAGCTGCTGGATGATGCTTTGCTTGCAGATGGCTGGGCTACAAGTAGGATTATGTTTCTGGCACCTGCCAAGCTAGAGTTTCTGATCATTGAGTAAGCAAGAAAATAGCTTTGGACTATCAATGGGAAATTAATTTCCGATACTGCATTACCTTAAAGTTTATAAGTCAGAGATGGCCATCGCTTATTTCCAGTGCATCACAACCTTTTAGTAAGGATCTGAAAGTGACTCCAAGGGTGAAATCAGCCATTCTTCATCTGCCAGAAGAATTGCAGGACCAGGGACGCATTGAACAAGATGTATGTTGTAGTATTGGCAAATGGGTTTTCCCACACACAGAGCTGAGACAATAGAATTCTCAAGTTTTAGTTGTGAAAACAATCCCCTGCTTTCCAATGCCCACATTCAGACTTTGGGCTGCAAGTATATTTGTTGGTGACTGTTTTTTGTGAAAGATTGCGGTAGGTGTACTAGTCTGTAAACATTGCCCATTGTTGCGGATTAACTATTAAATTCCATGACTTTTCAGGCACACTCATGGTGTTATTTCAGAAGAGTTGAGCTGGAGCTATACTAGCGCCTGTACAAAATCCCCATAAGGAAATAGCACTGAGAGATGCATGATGGGTGCTACATACTTTGGGATAAAGATGGAACTATTCATAGGGTCAAAAGGGTATCTAGGTTAGGGGTGATGAGGTTTAAGAGTTAGGGCCTGATTTAGATCTTGGCAGAGGGGAATACTATGTCACAAACATGATGGATATCCTGTTCACCCTATTACCATCTCATTATATCCTATGGTGATCATATTAATGCAGACAAGATACACGTTTGGTGTCCATGGAGTGCCATGGTGGTGTTGGCAGTCTGACCACCGTTGGTTTGGTGGTCGGACCACCATATTACAAGTCATGTGGGCCTATGGAACAAAGACCGTCATGGTCACACGGGCACCACCAGGCATCACAGACCACAGAGGTCACGAGGCAGCACAAACAGGCTGGCAGAGACAGTGTTTCCACCAGGCACATTATGAGGTTGCACACCACCAATCTGATGGCTTAACCACCATGTCTCAGCAGGCGAAAATGGACAGTATAAAGGGAGATACTCATCTGCAGGAAGCCTAACACATCCAGTGCTGCCATGGAGCCCATCACACACATCATACCGTTGTTGATCATCGATGGAGCAAAAAATCCATACCGCCATGGGTGCAAACGACTGTAAGTACACACACCTACCTGTGTCATAACTCTCAACAATTATTTGTTACGCTACCAGCCACATCAGAACAGTGTCACGCTACAGGCACCAAGTACACTTGTCATTGTTTCCTCCATCGAAATCATTCACAAAGAAGGACACAATCACATTCACACTATACTGCAATACACAAAAACACATGTTTGCTCACCTCAGGCTCAGGGACAGTGAAGTGTACCAAACATTGTCTCACACAACACCAACAACACAGCAACATCACATCTAAAAATACAACTCATGCACTCATATTCCCCACATGCCATGGACTGTCATCACATTCAATACACATATGTATGGATGTGGCATGGTACATAAACACCACTCCAAGTAAACAGTCCTGCAATGGACACCCACATCACCCACATTGCAACACAATGGAAGAACAATGGGCTGAAAAATAGGCAAAGAGACAAATATACAAAGATCACTATGCAAACAATATCTGAACAATAGCGATGGCAACATCAGGAACACTCAGGAAGGGAGACTGGACTGGGAAACATAACACTTTGCACATGTCCCTTAAACAACATTTGCACAGGAACTGGCCATACATGTATCTCAGGGACAAACCATACTAGACCCAAATGACATGCCTATCTGCACAATGTGGAAGTGGAAGTCAACAAAGTACATACAACTCCACCTGCATTTGCATACCTCTGCATGAAATAGCTGCAAGATACAGACAGATAAATGGTCCAATGCAAACAAAGGTAGCACAATTTCACCCACCTCATGTCTGCACAAACAAAACTCAAGCTGACACCCATTAGATGAATCCATAATCCATATCAGAAGGACATGTCTAACACGACACATGCTCAAATTGGACAACACAAGATGAAACACTTACCATAACAAACAGTACACAATGCCATGACATCACCATTGCATTTACGCTCACACATCCATACAGTAAACATATACCCTTGTCTTGAGGGACACCATCACTGCCCACAAAGTCAGGAACTGCAAACAACAGAACATGAATCAGCAAGAAGGCTGAAACACACACTACTGTAGGCAGACAACACAAGTCACTCATAAACAACATAAAGGTAGAAAAGGAATTGCAGGACAAACAAATACCCAAAAGCCAACTATTTGGGTTTATTATATGTAAATTTTGTAAAGTCCAAGGCCATTGGCTAGTCCATTTGTTTCTGCATAGGCACATCATAGTGCCGTCACTTGACTCCAAACTGCCAGTGGGCATGCAGGCACCTCGGGGATCATATTGGGAGGGAGGAGTTGGGGAGACAGATTTGGGAGGGGTGGGTTTGGTCTTGGGTTTCAGAGGGGTGGACTGCTTCTTGGGAGGTGAGGGCTTCTTCTTGGGAAGAGGGGTATCTGTATTTGCAGGGGGTAGCTGTGACTGGGGAGGACTTGGTGGTGGAAGGGAAGGGTTGGGAGGTAGTTGTGGACCTCTTTGGTTTGGAAAGGGGTGGAGTAAACAGGGGAAAGGTCAAGTTCAAACAAAAAATATTTCTTAGGTACGCGGGGACGGTCAGCAGAAGGGGGGTGTTGTGGAGGTTGAGGGAGTGTTTGTCTGCTGTGTCAGTGTAGATGTTGTGGGTGCATGTGTGAGGGAGGTATGGTTCTGTTTGGGTGGTGTCTGTTGTGTGGGTGAATATGTGCATTTGTGTCTCTTGGGGAGCTGGGAGGGGGATGGAGTGGTGGATGTGTGCATGTCTGTTGGGGTATTGTCAGGAATCATGCATGAACATTTCCTCGAAACCTAATGGTCTGCAGTACTAACCAGACTACAGTCTCACATGGCACCCATGTTTGAACTCTGTTTGACACTTGGAGTTTGTTTTCCAGAACATAATTATACCTGGACTTGTTTGCTCCTAGTTTCCTGATTAAAGTGCCCCTGCTAGATCAGTTTCACAGCATGCTGATGACTCATGAAAGAAACATGTGCAGAATCAATCAAGCTGGCACAATGAGCTCCCCCACAAATGTTCCAAAATGACTCATCATAATGAAGTAAACACAAACCATCTGTCTCCACATCCTGAACGACTCATCGTAAGATGATAAAAACAATCAGCCATGTGGTTCTAATGACTCATCACCACATGGTAAACATATTCAGCAATCCTGAACATTCTAAATGACTCATCACAGACCAAAGACATAAACTATTTAAACACACTCTACTCTTGAACCAGCGCTTTGTGCTAAGAATCCGGAGTCTGGTCAAGCCTCTTCAGACCCTCAAAGAGCCTGTGCTCAGAGCATCTACCTACGGTAAATAGTTTCTTTCAAAGACCGTAACCATCTTCCTTGACTCACAGACAGCTCGACACCTGTAGAAAACCAGAAAAGACAACATTTCAAGGTAAACTCTAAACGCAGCGCTGCTCAGCATGCATTTGTGAGAAACAGAAATCAGCACAAGCACACCCTCTGTTGAATTGCACTAGTATCAGGGTGGCATCTGGTACATTGAGCCTTCCAGAAAGCCAATTTGAAACAGTCAACTATTTTGCAAACAATATACGACGGCCAGATGGCCTAAGCCACAACTTACATATATATGTTGAATCAGGAGGCACTTCAAGCCAAAAGGCGAGATTCTTTTCATAATGTACTAGTAAGTTAGTAGAGGGAAAATGTTCTGGCATGCATAGTCGGTTTACTGAGACACGCTTTGAATATTAAGCTCTTGTACTAAAACAGAATTCTGTAGCTGTCCCTAGAAACAACTCATCTTTATGGCTATCAGCAAAACTCTTCATATCACTCTCACAATATCCAGCAATTTTCCATCACAAACCCTAGAAAAAATATTCAGCTGGACATAGGGCCAAGTAAAGAACAATGATATAAGAGGTGCGTCCCTATCATCCCTGCAAACCAAAAGGGATGGCTCCTCTTCTTAGATAAGAGCGTTCCATTAAACCTGACAGGTGTCTGCTGGTATGCTGGATGTGGGGGATGTCTGTGTATCTGGATGGTGTCTCTGAGTTGGGTGGATGTGGTGGATGTTTGTGTGTCTGTTGGGGTGCTGTCTACAGGTATGCTGGGTGTGGTGGGTGTGTCACTGACTGTTGTGGTGGTGCCTGTGGGTATGCTTGATGTTGTGTCTATTATGGTGGGGGTGGTTGGTGTGTCTGGGAAGTGTTGACTGATCAAGTATTTGTTGGTGTCTGTGTTTGCATGTGTGCCGGTGTGTTTTGTGGTGCTTGTGTCTGCGGGTGCTGCTCTTATATTTTGAGATGGGTGCGTGCTGATCGGTCTGTGTGCTTTGGGTAGGTAGGCGAATTAAGGATTTGGATTCGGAAGTGGCAGGTGGAGGTGGAGGGGGGCGGAAGATGGGGTGTGACTAGCTGCCATCAGTGTGGAGGCCAGAGCCTGAAAAGATTTCTGTAGGCCAGACGTTGCAGCATGAATGCATTCCAGGAGTGCATTTCTCTGCTTGAATTGGGTGGCCAATGCCTCAAAGGCATCACAATGTCTGTCTGACGCACAGGGATACTTCTCTGGAGGTCAAAAGCCTCCTCACTGAGGGCAGCAGGGATAAGAAGGGCTGGGGTGGAGTTGCATTTGGCAAAGGAGAGGCCCATCTTTTTGTGTAAGCAAGCACAGCCAACTTGGTGGTGAGCAACAGAGAGGGAAGTGATAGGACCGGGGGTGGACAAAGATGGTACAGGGGTATGCCCCGATGGGTTCGCCGCCACTAGGGAGTCACTGGAGAAAGATTCCGATGATGATGTTCTGGTCTTCCCCATGGCACTTCCCTCACCCTCCAGGCCACTGGGTCCCTCTGTGCCCATGGTGTCTTGACCCGAGGTCCTGTGGCCAGATGAATTCCCATGCTTGTCTTTGCTTTGCTAGTGCTGATGCTGCTGGAAAGTGACACTGTAGACATCATGTGCAATATGTCAGGGAAAGATGTCCCTAAAATCCACAAAACAATGAATCAGCATGCCTCAGGGTACTCACCACTAATGTCTGGCACTCCTTATACTGGCATATTCTGAGTGCATTAGTAGATGCATTAGTCCGTCCCTTGGATGTTGTAGAGACACTGAGATTTGCAAGTACCTGTTGAAGGCCCTCACCATGTTGCCCAACTGGAAGCTACATCATTGTTTCTAATATGGTTATGCAGACTCAGATGTCTGTCTGTGGAAGAATGTTTGTACCCAAACATGTCTGATTTCAACATAACTTCAAGACACTCTATGACACATGCCAACAGTCAGTTTACAAACCTTACCCATTACACATATTCACTGATGCACTTTGCTAGATGCTACCACAACAATGGCATAGAAATGCATATTGTAGCTCAAAACTCTAGTCCTACCTGTCAGGTCCTTCATTGCTACTGCAGTTGTACATGCCATATGACATGCTATGATGCACGAGGGCATGACAGCCAAAAAACAATGGTGACACACTCTTGTATGTGGCACAACATGAAATGTACCCCCCCTGGTAAATGGCTTATTTCACATACAGGTTGCCATGCACATATATGTGAGGACATACAGAAATCATCCTATCATCACAGGTAGACCAAGCATGAAACAGCAGCTTACAAATGTTTTGCTAATGAGAAAGGGACACATGCTGACACTTAGGCACATGGAATGTTGGCAACAGTGATGGCATATAATTCATGTCAATGGATTTCCCACTTATCAAGGGAAAGCATTGATCTGCACCCAAAGTACAATATATGCTCTGTCATATGTATTATGCCCATCTTTACATTACAGACAACAGTGAAGCATCAGCACCCATCATGCGCTGAAGACATCAATCCTCTGGTTGGCAGATGACAATATACTTATTTACCCCGACACCTTGCTGAGGACAGTGATCCATCACTTCCTTCCCTCTGGCCTGCACCATTGAGGAGTAGTGGTCTGTTGCATAGAATTTACACATACTACAACAACAAAACAGTACTTGATTGATCCCTGTACAAAGCCATATGTCGTTCCTGGAGAGCAAGTGGTTTATGGATTGTACACAGTTGGGACCTGCATCCTTAGGTCAATGGGCAAAGCACATCATTATACAACACATGGCATGTCTAAGTAAACAATCAAGCATCTACTGTGTTATACATGGCTCATCCCTAATTATCAGGTGGAGCTGTCAGAACCTAAGACATTCACTTGGCAATGTGAGAGGCTGGAAAATGTCCTGTAATCACCCCCTTGTGGCTGCTGTGCTGTCCTCAAAAGCCCATTAAAGTCTGGGTAGGCCCAGAGGGGGGTCATGGTCTGACAGGTACCCCACCTATGTTGGGAGCACAGCCCCAGATGGATCTCTGTGATTTTCTAGGCTGAGCATCCCAGGGCATCCCACCTTTTCCTGCAGTGGGCGCTCCATCAGCTATGAACCCCCAGGGTCCCCACCTTCTTGGCAATGACTCTCCATAGATCCTTCTTTTGATGGGTTTTTACCGGCATGAATGCAAAAGACAAATCAAGAGCTTATAATCACAAGTTTCACCACAAATTGTTGAGTCATATACATTTCCATCTGCAGTGTAACCAACTGTCCTGCTCAGGGCCTACGATGACTAAGCAAGCTTACTGACATCAGGTAGCCCACGCTCTAGCAACCTGTACTATGATGTGAGCCACTATAAAACACTACCCACCTATGTGGCTTCTGAATGGTAAACTCCTTAGGCATGAATGGACCAATGCACACACTGCATGCAGTCTCTGCAGGCAACTGTCACAGTACAAACTCTAAAATTACACATGATAAACAATCAAGAGGATGGTATGGTGGGCACAGAAAGTGTCTTCCTTTTCTATGTGTTGACATGTGGTCTAACAAATGCAGACTTATCTAACTTCAGGGGATGGGGTTCTGTGTTATGTACATGTTCCACATAACACTCCCTTGAACATATGTCTCCATCCTACAAAGATGGCATCCAATGAACAAAGGCATGCATTGCACGGTTTCTGCTATGTGACCAAGCTACTGAGTCACATATTATGGTCTCCCAGGATTCAACACACTGTCTGCACTGTGGGACTGTTGGTTATGTAATATGCCTGTACAGGACAAATATAACCTGTGTGAAGGTAACAACACAGCTGTCGGAGTAAGGGATGTGCCATTAATCTAAGACACATGTTGACAATGATGCTAAATGCACATATGGACAAGATTAATGATTTACTTCTACATCTATTTCTATTTTAGTCAAAGTAATGAGGCATTCAGGGTAGGTTTTGCCACCAGTGCCTCATATTAGACATATGACAGGATATGCTGTGTGCCCCTGCTAGGAGATGCTGTCATGTAACTCCCTGTACTACACATATTATACAAATTGTTTCCTCCCTGTTGAATACACTTCAATTGAGAGTTACAGAAACAGGGCCTCCTAGAATTAGCAGTTATCATTCCCTCTAGTACACACATTACACAAATATTATCCCGCCAGGTGAGTACACTTCATGTTTGATTTCCCAAACATGAGTCTTTGGAGAAGAGGACACTGGACTCGTGGTTGGAGTTACAGTAAGAGAGCCTCCTGGGAGTTGCAGTCATGTAACTCCCTGTACTACACACACTATAAAAATGGTATACTCCCAGGAGAGTACAGTTCAATTGAGAGTTAAGATACAGGGGTCCTTAAACAAGAGAACACTGTGCTGGTGTTTGGAGTTACAGACACTGTGCATCCAGGACGTTGCATTCATGTCACTCTCTCTAGTACACACCATACACAAATATTATTCCCCCAGGTTACTATACTTCATGTGTGAGTTATCAAACAGGATGCTTTGGAGAAGAGGACATTGGACTGGTGGTTGGAGTGTCAGTAAGAAAGGTTCCTGGGAGATTGCAGTCATGTAACTCACTGTACTAAACAGACTATACAAATGGTATCCTCCCAGGTGAGTATACTTGAATTGAAAGTTCACTAACAGATGTACTATAGCATGTGACCACTGTGCTAGCATTTGTAGGCACAGAACAAGTGCCTGCTGGGAGCTGTGGTAATGTCAATACCTGTACTGCACACGCTATGCAAATGTTATCTTGCAAGGTGTCTACTCTTAAATTGATTGGTACAAAACTGGGGTATTTGGATAAATGACCACTGGTCTGGTCTTAGGAGTTACAGAACAATGCCTGCTAGAAGTTGGAGTCATGTCAGTCCCTGTATTACACACACTATGCAAATGTCATCTCCCCAAGTGAGTACATTTCCAATGTGAGTTGCACAATAGAGGTCTTTGGACAGGTGAACACTGGGCTGGGAAGATGGGCAACACTAAATGAGGCAAAAGGCAAGCTATGGGCATGCATGACTGTTGGAACTGGCCTTTCTGCAGGGTCAACCCCAAACCTTTTGCCTTTCTCCTTCTCTTTCTCTGACCTCATTTTTGCTGGCTTTAGGACTCTGCACACTTTACCACTGCTAATCAGTGCTAAAGTACATGTGCTCTCTCCCTAAAAAATGATGACATTGGCTCATACCCAATTGGCTTATTTAATTTACTTGTAAGTCCCTAGTCAAGTGCACTACATGTGCCCAGGGTCTGTAAATTAAATGCAACCAGTGGGCTGCAGCACTGTTTGTGCCACCCATATAAGTAGCCTCCTAACCATGTCTCAGGCATGACATTGCAGGGCCTATGTGTGCAGTTTCACTGCCACTTTGACTTGGCATTTAAAAGTATTTGCCGAGCCTTAAACTCCCCTTTGTCTACATATGTCAGCCCTAAGGTAGGCCCTAGGTAACCCATAGGGCAGGGTGCTATGTAGATAAAAGGCAGGACATGTACCTGTGCAGTTTATATGTCCGGTTGTGTAAAACTCTTACATTCATTTTTACACTGCTGTGAGGCCTGATCTTTTAATAGGTTAACATTAGGGCTACCCTCATATACTGTTTGAGTGGTAGATTCTGATCTGAAAGGAGTACAAGGTCATATTTAGTAAGGCCAGAATGGTAATACAAAATCCCACTGACTGGTGAAGTTGGATTTAATATTACTATTTTACAAGTGCCACTTTTAGAAAGTGAGCATTTCTCTGTACTTAAATCCTTCTGTGTCTTACAATCCATGTCTGGCTAGGTTTAGTTGACAGCTCCCTTGTGCATTCACTCAGACAACCCCAAACACAGGATGCTCAGTCACACTTGCACACATCTGCATATTGAATGGGTCTTCCAGGGCTGGGAGGGTGGAGGGTCTGATACGTTTATGTCAAAGGAAAGTAGCCTGCCCTCACACAGTGGACTGCCAGGCCCCCTACTGGGACCCTGGCAGACAGGATAGAACTGAAAGGGGACTATGTGCACTTCTAAGCCACTCTTTGAAGTCTCCCCCAATTCAAAGGCACAGTTGGGTATTTAAGCAGGGTCCCTGACACTACCAACTCAAATACTTCTGGAAAAGATACCACTGGTGAAGAATCCCTGAGCCAGAACCTGCAATCTACCAAGAAGAACTGCCTGGCTGCCCAAAGGACTGACCTGGACTGCTTTTCTGAGAAGGACTGCTGCCTTGCGGTTGCCCTGCTGCCTTGCTGCTCTCTGGCTGTGCTGAGAAGTGCTCTCCAAGGGCTTGGATAGAGCTTGCCTCCTGTTTTTTGGAAGTCTCAGGACCAAAAAGACTTAGGGGGTTATTACAACTTTGGAGGAGGTGTTAATCCGTCCCAAAAGTGACGGTAAAGTGACGGATATACCACCAGCCGTATAACAAGTCCATTATATCCTATGGAACTCGTAATACGGCTGGTGGTTTATCCGTCACTTTACCGTCACTTTTGGGACGGATTACCACCTCCTCCAAAGTTGTAATAACCCCCATAATTTCTGCAAAAGAACTCTTTGTGCAGCGAAAATTGACGCATAGCCTGCAAGAAACGACACACAGTCTGCATCGCGGTGAGAAAATCACTGCACGCCGAACTGGATCGATGCAGCCCGATTTCCTGAAGAGGAGAACAACGCAGCACCAGCATTGTGACTGGAAATTGGACACATGGCCCACTGGATCGACGCAAAGCCAAGCCGGAACGACTCAGCCCGACTTCCTCAGAGGAATCTACGCAGTGCCTGCCATGCGACACAAATTTCCAATGATCGCCCACCGGATTGAAGCAGCCCCTGTGACTTCATCCTGCACACTCAGGATTTCAACGCATCATCCATGGGGTGTCCGAAAACCCCGCAACCCGAAGAGGATCCCAGTCTACGTGTCAGAAATCGACGCAAAGCCTACCCTGCATGAAAACTCAAAAACACATTGGCCCTCATTCTGACCTTGGCGGGCGGCGGAGGCCGCCCGCCAAAGTCCCGCCGTCAGGTTACCGTTCCGCGGTCGAAAGACCGCGGCGGTAATTCTGACTTTCCCGCTGGGCTGGCGGGCGGTCGCCTTCAGACCGCCCGCCAGCCCAGCGGGAAAGAGGCTTCCACGATGAAGCCGGCTCGGAATCGAGCCGGCGGAGTGGAAGCTGTGCGACGGGTGCAGTTGCACCCGTCGCGTATTTCACTGTCTGCGCAGCAGACAGTGAAATACATGTAGGGGCCCTCTTACGGGGGCCCCTGCAATGCCCATGCCAGTGGCATGGGCACTGCAGGGGCCCCCAGGGGCCCCGCGACCCCCCCTACCGCCATCCGGATCCCGGCGGTCGGACCGCCGGGATCTGGATGGCGGTAGGGGGGGTCGGAATCCCCGCGGCGGTGCAGCAAGCTGCGCCGCCGTGGAGGATTCAATGGGGCGGCGGTACACTGGCGGGAGCCCGCCAGTGGTGCCGGTCCGACCGTGGCTTTACCGCCGCGGTCGGAATCCCCATTGGAGCACCGCCGGCCTGTCGGCGGTGCTCCCGCGGTCCTCCGCCCTGGCGGTCTTTGACCGCCAGGGTCAGAATGACCGCCATTGTCTCTGTGTGCCGGAAAAATCGACGTACACCTCCACGTTTTCCATTCAACTCCTCCGCTGCTGTCCCTTGCAGAGAATTTGAACGCAAACCAGCCACTTTGTGCTTGCAAGAGACACTTGTTGCTTTTTAAAGACTAAAGACACTTTATATCATTTTTACAGTGATATTTCAATGTATACTTATTGAATCTTCATCGCCTTGACCTGCATTTAGCCAGATAAATATTATATATTTTTCTAAATACTGTGTGGTGTATTTTTGTGGAGCTATACTGTGTTATTGCTTGATTTATTGCACAAATACTTTACACCTTGCCTTCTAGGTTAAGCCTGACTGCTCAGTGCCAAGCTATCAGAGGGTGGGCACAGGATAATTTGGATTGTGTATGACTTACCCTGACTAGAGTGAGGGTCTTTGCTTGGACACGGGGTAACCTGACTGCCAACCAAAGACCCCATTTCTAATAATGACATAGCAATTTGTTGACTTACCAAACTCCACTCCCCCAGGTATTCCTGTCAAGCCTTCAGGTTGCAGGAAGGCCAAGTCCTTCTCCTCCCAGGGAAAGAGATGTAATGGGGCACTGGGTGGGCCACTGCCTGTCTTCTTGGCTTGTAGCTGGTGCCTGGAGACCAGGGAATTGACCTTGCCTCTGAGGTCATTCCACCTCTTTCTAATGTCTGCCCTTGTGTGCATGTGGTGCATACAGCAAGCGCTCTGCCGACAATCATGTCCCACATTTTGGTTTTCTATGGCGAGGAGAATGCTGGACTTGTACTCCAAACAATTGTGGCTCTACTCTTGTGATTTCAACCACTATGGGCCTGATTCTAACTTTGGAGGACGGTGTTAAACCGTCTCAAAAGTGGCGGATATACCACCTACCGTATTACGAGTCCATTATATCCTATGAAACTCGTAATACGGTAGGTGGTATATCCGCCACTTTTGGGACGGTTTAACACCGTCCTCCAAAGTTAGAATCAGGCCCTATGACTCTTAACTCATCTTATGAGAAATGGGGATTTTTTTTTAATGTGGCATGGTGGAAAATGGGTGACAGTGACTTACTAAACAGTGGAAGTGCAAAAGGGTATGGCTGGGCAAAAGTGTGTGCAGGGTAATGTATGGTATCGTGAAAAGAAGTGTATTTTATAGTGACCTTTGCAGGGGTGTCCAGTGTGGCAAAATGTGTTAGCTGTGTTGTTTTCAAAATCATCCAATGTGCTGTTGTGCATTACTTTGGCAACCGCCGACAACCGTGGTTTGGACTAGCATTTGTTTATCACCATGGGGGTCCGCCATGGCGACTGTGTGCTTGTAATCTGATCAGCGGTTGGTCACAGTGCTGTTGTCACTGGAGGTCGACTGCCTATTTCCAGGCCTCCGCACCAATGCCAGTCTGCCTTTTTTGGTTGCTGCTTGGAGGTCCTGCCTGTATGACTCGTAACAGCGAGGACTGTCAACATGGCGGTCTAGCAGCCTGACTGGCAAACTCGTGATGAGGTCCATAGGGCCTTATTTCAACATTGGTGGCCCCACTAAAGGACCACCAACGCCGCAGGGAGGATGCCACTGCCATGGCATTGGCCTCCCCTTTTACACTTTTCCCGCCGGTCTGACCAGCAGGAACTTTGCACTAGAGCATTTCCACCGGTCAGACGGGCAGGAACAGTGCTATGAGATAGCACTCGTCTGCTTTAAGGGAGCCAACCAGCACCCTTGAAATGAGCACTGTCTGAAAAGTTGCGGTGCTAGGCAGGGAGGGCCCTGCGTTTCCCATGCCATGGGCAATGCAGGGCCCCTACTGTGGCCCCCAGCACACATTCACCACCAGCCTTTTCATGTCAGTGAAATTACTTTGGAATGGCTGGCGGTGAGGGGAGTTTTAAACAGTCAGGGGGTGCTGAGTTCAGCACCGCCCTGGCTGAGTACAACTTTGACCACCTTCATGCCA
The DNA here is from genome assembly GCF_031143425.1 of Pleurodeles waltl. NCBI lineage: Eukaryota > Metazoa > Chordata > Amphibia > Caudata > Salamandridae > Pleurodeles > Pleurodeles waltl. The sequence goes on from NC_090437.1 coordinate 424,329,362, forward strand.
TCTGCAACCATGTTCCCGGCAGGGACAGTGGTCATCTGCTGGGTCCATCTGCCAAGGTTGTAATTAGGCAGTAGGATTGCCCAGAGTGCAGCTGTCTGACCATCCACACCAGGATCGCCACACTGATTATGAGACCCTTAGTCCTTTTCTTACATGTGCTTATGCCTTCTTTGATTGCCTAGAACCAGCACACTAATCGGCACTCAAATATCCAGCAGGCATCAACATTTGGCTTCTGTGAAGAAGTATAAATATTATTCTTTTTTTACAGTAGCCTCCAATCTACTAACTTACCCAGCTTAAGATCTAAGGCGGTCATTCCAACCTCGGCGGTAAAAGGTGCTTACCGCCAGACAGAAGACCGCCATAACACCGCCGCGGTCGCAGTAAACCGCCACGGTCATTCTGACCCACAACAGGCAAAATACCGACATCCACAAAAGTCCGCCACACCAAAGGTCAGCGATAAACTGGCGATGACCAAACCTCCACCGTCACACCAACAGAAATACGCCCATGCCATTACGACCCACGAATCCACGCGGCGGTCTTTCAACCGCGGTATTCTATTGGCGGTACACACCGCGCGGTCGAAATACACATACTCGTACAAAACACTACCACATTGGACTATTCGAAATACACACACCTGATACACATACACACACCACTCCCACACACCCAATACAATATAAAAAACACACCCACATCACCCACAAACCCCTACGACCAGAAATTCTGAGAGAAGGCGAGAGAGAGACACCACAGTCAACTACCAAGCATCCACAGGCACACAATACCAATACCCACAGAACTTCCAAGCACCTCACACAACACACCACTAAATAGCACCCCAACTATCACTACACACTCCACCCCACACATCATCCACACCACCCCATGGCACCTCAAAGACACCCCAGGTTCTCAGATGCTGAACTCAGGGTCATGGTGGAGGAAATCGTATGAGTAGAGCCCCAGCTGTTCGGGACACAGGTGCAGCACACCATCATTGCCAGGAAGATGGAGCTATGGAGCAGAATAGTCGACAGGGTCAACGCTGTGGGACAGCATCCAAGAAATAGGGACGACATCAGGAAGCGGTGGAACGACCTACGGGGGAAGGTGCGTTCCATGGTATCAAGGCACAACATTGCGGTACAGCGGACTGGCGGCAGACCCCCACCTCCTGCCCCAGATTTTACAACATGGGAGGAGCAAGTCTTGAACATCCTGCATCCTGAGGGCCTCGCAGGAGTCGGTGGAGGAATGGACTCTGGTAAGTCTCATCTTCACTACTTCATCCCCCCCACCCCACCTGCATGCCAACTCATACCCCCACCCTCACCCTTACCCCCATCACAACTACCCCTTGCAAATGTCTCACCATCACAACCCACCCATCAAAAAAAATTAGCGCTGCATGCGGCCCCAAAGCATGGACACCCATCACCAAAGCATGCCCAATGCACATACCCATCACCCCCCCCAAAAACACCGTCACAACAGCCCCCACAAAGGAATGCCAGCACTGGGGTACACGGGCACCCACCCATTGCACGCCATTGGCACACACAGAAGCAATAACCATACTTTTATACCCCTGCAGGACCCGAATGCCAGGTCAACGCGCAGGAGGGTCCACAAATGTCCCCTCCACCCCCAGAAGAGGCCCACAGTGAAGACAGCAGCTCTGTCTCCCTGGATCTAGATGACCAGCCCAGTCCATCGGGGACCTCAGGACAGTCGGTTCCCCTCAGACAGGCACAGGCCACAGCAGACCTTCCCCCCTCTGGGAACACCAGCACAGCACCCACCCAGCGGGCCCATACCTCTGTCCCCAGGACACGTCAATCAGCGGTATGTCCACCACTACAGGGAACCCAGGCTAACCCACCACCCCAACAACAGGGACCTGGGGGCAGTGGTAGTGGGCACACGGTCCAGGGGACGGAGGCCCAAGGAAACAGGGGAACTGGGAGGGCAGCTGTGCGACAGGGGGGGACAGGCCAAGGGAACCCACTCTCCACAAGGCCCTCTCCTCCATCATGGGAGCATACCACCGCTCCCAGGAGACGATGGCGACGGTCCTGGCCAGATTTCAGGAAATCCAGCTTCTGTAGGAGCAACAGTATATGGGGTTCAGGGAGGAACTGAGAAACATCAGTACCGCCATGGGTACCATCGTAGTGGCCCTGAATGAGTTAATCTCCACATTGCGGACCACTGTCGCACCTCAAAGGGCCCCTGACACTAGCATGGACCAAGAACTGGCTACCACCTCCGCCGGCGCTAGTGGACAGGAGGCCCCGACAGAAGACCAACAGGCCACCAGAACCCCACCCCCTGCAGAAGGAGAACCACCCCACAAGCGGGCCCTGAGATCCAGGAAGAAGACAGAGTAACATGTCAAGACCCCCGCCAGCAAAGTATACCGCCCTGATTGTCATCCCACTGTCCCACATTGTCACCCTGTCCAACCTTAAACTGCCCCTGCTCCACTTCCCACAGGCTTTTGGACAATGCACCTGTGAACCTGATAGTCTGGACTCTGCCATGGACAATCCTCCACCATCACCCCTCACCGATTTGCAACCACCCATCCAAATTAGAGCACTTGAATAAACACACTTATTGCACATAAACAATCTGGAGTCTGTCTGTGATTTTAACAAATGTATTAGACATGACAGTGCCAAAATTGTTATTCACATTGTGATGCCAACAAACCGCTGTCACACAGCTGTAGTCCATGGGGAAACAAAGCAGATGTCACGCAGTGGGGCCCACAGCTCTGAAAACGGAAGGGAAAGTCACAACACAGTTACCATACACTGGGGGAAAAAGTCAGACAGTAGAGAGGTAGGAGTCTTTAAGTAAATGTAATATGCCGGTGTGTACTCTTACCTGTGTGTCACTGAAAATATTGCTCTATTACTGTGTTCCTGTTGTCTATGTCGTCCTCTCCGGCTTCCTCTTCTTCACTCTCCACAGGCTCCACAGATGCTACAACACCACCATCTGGACCATCCTCCTGCAGAAAAGGCACCTGGCAGCGCAAAGCCAGGTTGTGAAGCATACAGCAGGCCACGATGATCTGGCACACCTTCTTTGGTGAGTACATTAGGGATCCACCTGTCATATAGAGGCACCTGAACCTGGCCTTCAGGAGGCCAAAGTTGCGTTCGATCACCCTCCTAGCCCACCCATGGGCCTCATTGTAGCGTTCCTCTGCCCTGGTCCTGGGATACCTCACTGGGGTCAGTAGCCAGGACAGGTTGGGTTAACCAGAGTCCCCTAATAGCCACACCCGGTGCCTCTGGAGTTGACCCATCACATACGGGATGCTGCTATTCCGCAGGATGTAGGCGTCATGCACTGAGCCAGGGAACTTGGCATTAACATGGGAGATGTACTGGTCTGCCAAACAGACCATCTGTACATTCATCAAATGGTAACTTTTCCTGTTCCTGTACACCTGTTCACTCCTGCTGGGGGGTACCAAAGCCACATGTGTCCCATCAATGGCACCTATGATGTTTGGGATATGTCCAAGGGCTTAGAAATCACCCTTCACTGTAGGCAAATCCTCCACCTCAGGGAAAATGATGTAGCTCCTCATGTGTTTCAGCAGGGCAGACAACACTCTGGACAACACCTTGGAAAACATAGGTTGAGACATCCCTGATGATATGGCCACTGTTGTTTGAAATGACCCACTTGCTAAGAAATGGAGTACTGACAGCACCTGCACTAGAGGTGGGATCCCTGTGGGTTGGCGGATGGGTGACATCAGGTCTGCCTCCAGCTGGGCACACAGTTCCTGTATAGTGGCTCGGTCAAACCTGTATGTCAGTATGACATGTCTTTCCTCCATTGTCGACAGGTCCACCAGCGGTCTGTACACGGGAAGATTCCTCCATCTCCTCGCATTGCCCAGCGGACGGTGCCTATGAAGGACAACAGCGAGCACAGAGTCAATCAACCCACAGGTACGTTCCCACAGCTTGCACACAACACGATTCACTATGCATTGAATGGTTTGTATGAGTGTTGAGGAAAGGCCTAGGTATGTGTGACGCAGTAGGAATTAAGCCATGTGGGCCCTTGAAGTGGCGGCTGCCTGACCTGTGAAGTGTGACAATGGGATGTGAGGTCAATGCGCTGGCGTGGCACACCGTGGCGGTAGGCGGTCGAAGACCGCGGCGCAAAGCCGCATTGGTTAACATAGAATCCTATGGGTTTCACGAGCCAATGACGATGTGCGCCGGCGGTCGCGGTACGCACCGCCGCGGTACGCACCTCCGCGGGCGTGACCGCCATTTTCTATCTACTTAATCACTCGATACCTGATCTTCCACAGGAGAGGACCTACACTGCAAGTGCTGCTGTGACCTCGGTCTGGAAGAGACAATGGCTGCTGCGACTGGGGAAAGGGCCCCTGCCTTCACTTCTGAAGAATTGGAGAAACTCGTGGATGGGGTCCTCGCCCAGTATGCGCTACTCTACGGTCCTCCAGACCAACAGGTAAGTACACTGGGACCATGCTTTGTGGGCAATGCCTGGGTTGAGTCGGGTGGATGAAAGATGGTGGGGAGGGGAGCGATTGAGGCATGCATCAGACGACAGATGAGAGCATTGGCCACATGGCAAAGGTGGGGATGGGGGGCCACTCACATCAAGCATGCAGAAGGTGATGATTTTTTTCTCCCCCTGTACATGTCACATAGGTCAGCGCCCACCAGAAAATCGCTATTTGGCGTGCCATCGCCAAGGACGTCCGGACCCTGGGGGTCCACAACAGACGGGGCACCCACTGCCGGAAGAGGTGGGAGGACATCCGACGCGGGAGCAGGAAGACGGCGGAGGCTCTGCTGGGGATGGCCTCCCAACGTAGGAGGGGTGCCAGTCGTCAAATGACCCCCCTGATGTCCCGGATCCTGGCGGTGGCCTACCCCGATTTGGATGGGCGCGTGAGGACATCACAGCAGACACAAGGGGGTGAGTACACTCTCATTCTGCTGACTTTGCGCGCAGTGGAGGTGTCTGGGTGGGGGAGGTGGGCTGTGGGTATCTCTAGGCCAGGGCGATTTCTGTAGGCTAGGCCCCTCCGTAAGGCATGGCCCTGTGCCCCCGACCCCCACCTCTGTAGGGTGCCAAGTACAGCTATTCATGGCCCTGTGTCATCTATGTGTGCAGTTGTCATCCATAGGCTTGTAGGCCATGTCCCACTGATTGAGTAGTGGACCCCAAGTGCGCAGCGTAGTGCAGGGGGCTCCTGTGTCTGTCCTCTCCGCCAACGGTAGCGGTAATCCATGCACTCAACATGTCTTTCTTTCTCCCCCTCCCCTTTTTTGTGGTTTTCCTGTTCATGTGTGCATTAGCATCATCAGGCGGAGGAGAAGTGGCATCGGAGCACGAGGGAGCTGCATCCCACATGGCCCTGGAGGGCCATGCAACGGACTCTGAGTACACCAGTGGGACGGAGGGCGAGGGGATCTCCACAGCGGGGACTCGTGCTGATGTCAGTGGCAGCGGCTCGTCCTCTGAAGGGAGCTCCCTTGTGGTGGCGGCAACATCCGTGCCCCCCACAACAACAGGTACAGCCGCCACCCAGCGCACCAACACCGCCCTCCCAGCAGCCCCTCAGCGTTTGCCCCGTGCCCGCTCACCCAGGAAGGGGGGCATCTCCTTTGCCCCAGGCACCTCAGGCCCTGCCCCTGTCACCCCTGCTGCCCTCAGTGAGGAGGTCATTGACCTCCTGAGGACCATCATTGTTGGGCAGTCTACCCTTTTGAATGCCATCCAGGGTGTAGAAAGGGAGGTGCACCGGAGTAATGCATACCTGGAGGGCATTCATTCGGGTCAGGCTGCCCATCAGTGATCGTTCAATGCTCTGGCCTCAGCACTGACGGCAGCAATTGTCCCTGTCTCTAGCCTCCCCCCTCCAACTGCCTCCACCTAGACCCAATCCCCTGTACTTCTGCCTATCCCAGACACACCTACAGACCAGCCTACACACACCTCAACACCCAAGGGAAGCTCATCCAGACATAAGCACCACACATCACACAAGCATTCACACAAGCAACATCCACATGCAGACACACCAACACCCACTGCCTCCACTGTGTCCCCCTCCTCCTCGTCTCCCTCCTCCCTCCCTGTGACGTCTCCACTCACACTTGCATGCACAACATCTTCAGCCACTACGTCGATCACCAGCACACCCACCAGAACACTCCGCACACGTGCAGTCACCACCCCCACTACCATTTACACGTCCCCTGTGTCCTCTCCCAGTGTGTCTGTCACCCCCTCTTCCAAACTACACAAACGCAGGCAGCCACCCACCCAACAGCCATCCACCTCACGACAGCCTCCAGCCCAAGCACCTGCACCCAAAGATACCAGACTTCACACTCCTACACCCACATCCTCTTCCTCCACTCCCATACCCACTACACCTAGCTGTCCCTCTCTTTCCAAATTGATTTTCCTTTCCAAACTTGACCTCTTTCCAACAACTCCCCCACCCCGTCCATCGAATAAGACTGCAATCAGCACCTCAGCCACCACCAAACCAGGACCTACCAAGACTGTTGTCCAAGGACTGTGGAGTCCCCCACCCTCAAGGGCAACTAGTTCTGGTAGGAGCCAAGGCACGGCTAGCCCACCCCCGGAAAAACACCCAAAGATCACCAGTGCCCGGCGCGAGAGGCCAAGGACACCAGGGACCAAAATCCCTACCCTGGCTCTGCCTGGAAGTGGGGTGCCACCTGGCACACCGCCAAAGGTGGGAAAGGGCCACAGATGACCAGGGAAGGGTGGGAAGGGCAGCACGCCCGACAAGTCCGGCAGCAGGCCAGCTGCCCAGGAGGGCCCCACCAGCCCCATCCCAGGTGTGCAGGAGGGCCCCGCCAGCCACAGCCCAGCTGCCCAGGAGGGCCCCCCCAGCCACAGCCCAGCTGCCCAGGAGGACCCCGCCAGCCACAGCCCAGCTGGGCAATGAAGGAGCGCCAGCCACAGCCTAGCTGGGCAATGAAGGAGCGCCAACTCAAGCACCGCTGAACAGGGCAAGAACCACTGAACAGGGCAAGGACCGCCAAGGCAAGCACCGCTGAACAGGGCAAGGACCGCTGAACAGGGCAAGCACCGCTGAACAGGGCAAGGACCGCCAAGGCAAGCACCGCTGAACAGGGCAAGGACCGCCAAGGCAAGCACCGCTGAACAGGGCAAGGACCGCTGAACAGGGCAAGCACCGCTGAACAGGGCAAGGACCACCAAGGCAAGCACTGCTGAACAGGGCAAGGACCGCCAAGGCAAGCACCGCTGAACAGGGTAAGGACCGCCAAGGCAAGCACCGCTGAACAGGGCAAGGACCGCTGCACTGGGACCTTCATCTCAAGCACCGCTGCACTGGGCCCTTCATCTCAAGCACCGCTCCGCTGGGCCCTTCATCTCAAGCACCGCTCCGCTGGGCCCTTCATCTCAAGCACCGCTCCGCTGGGCCCTTCATCTCAAGCACCGCTGCGCTGGGCCCTTCATCTCAAGCACCGCTCCGCTGGGCACCGCCGTCTCAAGCACCGCTGCACTGGGCCCTTCATCTCAAGCACCGCTCCGCTGGGCACTGCCGTCTCAAGCACCGCTGCACTGGGCCCTTCATCTCAAGCACCGCTCCACTGGGCACCGCCGTCTCAAGCACCGCTGCACTGGGCCCTTCATCTCAAGCACCTCTCCGCTGGGCACCGCCGTCTCAAGCACCGCTCCGCTGGGCACCACTGCACTGGGCCCTTCATCTCAAGCACCGCTCCGCTGGGCACCGCCGTCTCAAGCACCGCTCCGCTGGGCACCGCCGTCTCAAGCACCGCTGCACTGGGCCCTTCATCTCAAGCACCGCTCCGCTGGGCACCGCCGTCTCAAGCACCGCTCCGCTGGGCACCGCCGTCTCGAGCACCGCTGCACTGGGCCCTTCATCTTAAGCACCGCTGCGCTGGGCCCTTCATCTCAAGCACTGCTCCGCTGGGCACCGCCGTCTCAAGCACCGCTGCACTGGGCCCTTCATCTCAAGCACCGCTCCGCTGGGCCCTTCATCTCAAGCACCGCTCCGCTGGGCACCACTGTCTCAAGCACCGCTGCACTGGGCCCTTCATCTCAAGCACCGCTCCGCTGGGCACCGCCGTCTCAAGCACCGCTGCACTGGGCCCTTCATCTCAAGCACCGCTCCACTGGGCCCTTCATCTCAAGCACCGCTCCGCTGGGCCCTTCATCTCAAGCACCGCTGGCCCATTGGCGGAAGGGGCAGTGCCGCATCTGTGTCGGGCAGGGCTGCACGAAGCACTCTGGGCACCAGTCCCCCTCCAGAACCAGTTGACACTGTCATCCACTTGAGAGACTGTGGCTTTGCACTCCCCAGGATGTAACAGTGGGCAAACCACCCACTGTAGAGACTTGAGAGACTGTGGCTTTGCACTCCCCAGGATGGTACAGTGGGCAACCCACCCACTGTATGGACTTGAGAGACTGTGGCTTTGCACTCCCCAGGATGGTACAGTGGGCAAACCACCCACTGTATGGACTTGAGAGACTGTGGCTTTGCACTCCCCAGGATGGTACAGTGGGCAAACCACCCACTGTATGGACTTGAGAGACTGTGGCTTTGCACTCCCCAGGATGGTACAGTGGGCAAACCACCCACTGTATGGACTTGAGAGACTGTGGCTTTGCACTCCCCAGGATGGGACAGTGGCCATGGAGGCCCCTCGTGGATCTGGCGTCGTGTACTCATGTGGCTGAGGTGCCCCCCCCTTCCCTTCCCCCTGAGGTGCCTGTAGTTTTTCTATCTGATGCCCCTGCAGTGTTCTCTCCGTTGGTGTCAGGTATCCTGTGTGGGCCTTGCCCGTGTGATTTGGGCCCAGTGGTCCACGGACAAAGACTGCTAAAATTATCGGACTTTTAATATTTATGTATATATTAGTTTTAAATGTGTGCTATTTTTATATGCCGATAATACAATATATTCGACTGTTTATGATCATTTCATTCTGTCTTTGCATTCTATGGGGGTTTGGGGGTTGTAACAGTGATGTATTGCTATGCATTGATGTGTGTGTTGTAGTGGGTGAGGGTGGTGGTGGGTGTGTAGCGTATGTGTGCCTGTAATATTTTCTCTTCCCCCCTCCCCTGTGTCGTAGGTGCAGTACTCACCGTAGTCTTCTGCGCCGGCGTTCGTGCTCCTGGTATAGGAGCAGGAATACAATAGCTGGTAGGATGTGTAGTTCGGGTTCCATGCTGTCCAGATTCCTCATAGGGTGTATGGAGGTGAGAGTTTTCCGTTTGAAATGTCTGTTTCCGCCGTGTTTTTATCGGCGGGGCTACCGCCCCGGAAAAGGTGGCGGATTGGTGGGTTGTGATAGGGTGGGCGGTACATTGACTCCCGCCTGTCTGTTGGCGGTGACCGCCGCGCTGTTTGTTTGTCCCGCCGTGGCGGTTGGGAGTGTTAAAGTGGCGGTCTCTGTTGGCGGTTTCCGCCAGGGTTAGAATTCCATTATTTAAACCGCCAGCCTGTTGGCGGGTTAGCCGCCGCTTTAACACCGACCGCCAGGGTTGGAATGACCCCCTAAGTGCCCATGCGTGTCCTCAATTTATGTGATAGAACATTATATTAAGCTGGTTATATAAGAGAACGGTACAAACAATACCATCAAACGTGACCCTCAAAGTGCTCCCCTTAGCTACATTTTCCTAGTCAAGAGAAAAGAACCCTGAAAGAACCCTTCAGCAATGTCTTCACTACATCAAAATAATTGCAGGCCCAAAAAGCAGTCTCAAACCAGAATTACTGCAATATGCACACACAATGTGCCCTAACTTTCTGTACTTCATGACCTTGAAAGACAGTCGATGTTTCAGTCAGTGGTTGAACAAAAGTTTGAACTGAAAATACTGTGTTACAAAAATATTATGTCAAGAATATCAGGCTGTCAAAAATATAGTCAACAGGAGTATTATAGGTAAGAATGTTGCTTTTGTTTTTTTCTTGAACCAATTTGTTTTAATTTTAGCAGTTGTACAGATGCACAGCAATCATATAAAGATGAAGGCATCAGATAGAGCATCATCACTTCCATCTTAAATCTTATATATGCATGTCTGTGCACTATGGCAGGCAGGAGATGGTGGTTCTTCTTTTAAACGCCCATTTTAACATTATAAAGCAAGTAGCAACAATTAACACAGTGGCATTATTACACCTTTGGACACTGCAGGTTACGGCAAAGGTAAGAATGTTGGTTTAAGTTATTTTTAATTTTGTAAAAATTATCGATTTCGAAAATATTGTTGTAGGTAATATTGGTTGTAAGTGTTATTTTGCATGCAATTTATTGTAGTGTCTTTGATGATATATGTTTAATAATTTTTTGATATGTAATTTTAGTGTGATGATTCATTATTTAGGAAATTGTTGAAATCAGTATTGTTAGTTGTTTTTATGTCTAAAAATAATGGATTTCTTTGTTTAATATCAGAATGGGGTTTTCAGGCTATAAGGATGGGGTGTTCCTTATTTTAATTATATGAAAATTATTACTGTTTTGAATTTCTGTTGTTACATTAATAATCGTCATACATAATAGTTTCTAAAACTTTTGAATATATATTATATATATTCAGTTTATAAAATATCTATTTTATAAAATGTAAAATAAATATTACAATTGTAACACATGTATGAAAAAAGTTTTCAAAGTAATTTAATAATTTGAAATAATTTAATTTTTGTAATAAAAGTTTTAAGTTTAAAAAAATAACAATTGGTATTGAAATTAAACATTTTTAATGTATTCATGCTATAATGTATAATGTGGATGTAAAAATGTTTTGGACTTTTTTATATTTACATTTGTTTTAAACGTTCTTGAATTACTGTTTAATTATAATATGAAAATTATATCAATATGTTCTAAATATGATATTTAAATGTATATTTTGTTGAAAATATATTTATGTAATTAGTTTATTAATTTAACATATGTTAACACATGATAACAGTCCATATTTAACAATGGGGACACCTTTTCACATATTGGAGTAAGTGTAGCAAGTATGTTGTGTGAAATTTCAGATTGAGATCACACCCTCACATGAACTTTACATCTAGTTCACAACGCATGAATAATTGGCCTGTTTCCCACCTGTCAGACTCTGTGTTGCACACAGAGCTAGATCCAGTGGAATAGGAATGGACAGAGACCAGAGACCTGAACAGCTTACCTACAGAATACCCCAAGTATGGATCAGTAGGTTGGAAGGATGACTCAGCAGGTTATATATAGAGCAGTATAGTTCTACACATATGACACTGTCACATATGCATCACCACACACTTCAAAACAATATGGTTCACACTGGTGAGTTTTATGTCCCTGTACACACTAGAATCTCCACACCTGTATGTCACTGTTATAACTTGTATACCTAGGTGTCCCTAGGGGCCCATTTCACTTTAGCACTTACTACATTGTCACAGTTTAGACATTTACACATTACACACTGAACTGGCAGAGAGAATTACATGTGTGTAGTCAGTACTTACCCCCTGGTGGCTGCTGTGTTACCTTCAAATGCCCATCGAACTCAGGGTAGGTCACTGGCAAAATGCGGGCCATTAGGGGGGGTCAAGGTCCAACCAGAACTCCTCCCTTATAGGGAGGACATCCCAAGCTGGGCCTCTGCGGTTTTTCGGGGCCAGTGTCTCAGGTCCTTCAATGGTCCTCCCAGGGTCCGAACTTGAATGGCAATGGCACGTCAGAGTCCCTTCTTTTGATGGGGGTTTACCTGCATGGATTACTCAAAAGGAGAAAGCTATGTCCACATGCATCATCCCAGCACAAGTGGTCAGAACACTTCAGTCACGGTAAGTAGGCGAACATACCCTTACTCTTATTCCAAACTCATTCACAATTTACCATCTGCAGCCAGCCCTTGTGTAAAGCGGAGTCTCTCATACAACATACATGAACAGTACTGGTATTGATGAGACACATATGACCAGGCCATATGATTATCTATAACATGGTATGTCTCTATGAACATTTCTCACACCATTATTATTGTACATGCTGCAATCTATGTTGTGTATAAAGAAAGTTAGATTATACACGAGCTACCATGTATCACTACTGTATGTCTGTCTATGCATGTATACAAATTTTCATACAGCCAGACATGATTGCCTAATCCCTCACTACCTCACATTCCACCATCATACACTCCACCTTTCAAACATTGTATACCATTGGACTCATCTTCTCCTCTGGTGCACCATATAGCTGTTCATACAGGGGTAGGACCTCATCCACAAGCTTGTCCAGCTCTTCTGGAGTAAAGACTGGGGCCCTATCACCTGCAGCACGTGGCATGATAGCTCCCGGAGGCAGTACATAGCAGCTCAGGTAGTGGAAGTCTTGATGGCAGCAGTGTCAGGAGACAATTGAACAATACTGCAGAAGATGGTAATCACGTCCGCCACGTTCATGACTGTGACCAGCAGAGGACATCGCCATTGGCCCAGTTTTGTCAAAGGCAGCAATGTGTTCCAATGGCAATGTGCACCACGTTTGCGACCGCCTACCACCATGACGACATTTGCCACCGGAGTTAGGTCACTTATTCATGTCCAGTACAGTAGGTCAGGCAGCTTGAGGCAATTATATGTATGGAAAAGTAATGGAGTCTGCATCTTATTGTGCAAACTATTAAAAAGTGCTGCTTTCATGTTTAGTAGTATAATTGTATATGTGAGTAGTAAAAAATGGGTATTCTCAACATCCTATGTGTGACGACAATGAAGTATACGTGCAACAGCCATGTTTCACATGTAAACTAGGTTGGCCTATCAAACACTGACAGTCACTGATAAATATGCATGTATAGTACATCAGAGGATTCAAGGAATGTGAACCAAGGGACTATAAACAGAATACATAGCAATATGCTGTACTTCTAATGTCATATGTTGTATCTGCCATCATATGGAGATATGTGTGACTTCTATTTAAACATATTCATTATGTGTGCATTATAGAAATCACCTACAATATAATGTTTTTTCCCACATAGTTACACTGGCATGAGGAGAGGAAGACAACCTCCAGTGTACCGCACACTAGTACGCCTGGATACCATGGAGGAGAGACACATTACAAATCTATTGCCTGAAACGGCATAAAATCATGAATCTCTGGTATCAGTTGGAGCTAGATCTGATACCAGCCATTTGCAATCCCAAAAGCATACCTCTCATCATTCAAGACATGTCAGTGCTACACTCCCTGGCCACTATGGGCCTGATTCTGACCCCGGCGGTCATGGACCGCCGGGGCCAGGGTCGGCGGGAGCACCGCCAACAGGCTGGCGGTGCTCCTCAGGACATTCTGACCGCGGCGGTTCAGCCGCGGTCAGAACAGGAAAACCGGCGGTCTCCTGCCGGTTTTCCGCTGTCCTGCAGAATCCTCCATGGCGGCGCAGCTTGCTGCGCCGCCATGGGGATTCTGACACCCCATACCGCCATCCTGTTCCTGGCGGGTCGCCCGCCAGGAACAGGATGGCGTTATGGGGTGTCGTGGGGCCCCTGGGGGCCCCACAAAGAATTTCAGTGTCTGCTGAGCAGACACTGAAATTCGCGACGGGTGCAACTGCACCCGTCGCACATCCTCCACTCCGCCGGCTCCATTCGGAGCCAGAATCCTCATGGAGGGGTGTTTCCCACTGGGCTGGCGGGCGGCCTTTTGGCGGTCGCCCGCCAGCCCAGTGGGAAACCCAGAATCACCGCAGCGGTCTTATGACCGCGGAGCGGTGTTCTGGAGGGGGGAACTCTGGCGGGCGGCCTCCGCCGCCCGTCAGAGTTAGAATGACCCCCTATGTCCTTTCAAAATACAGTGGCCCAGGGATGGCTCAGCCCATCTTCAGTCTGGTTTTGAAGGATGTAATGTGTGCATTGTTGAAACACCTGGACAGCTCTTCAGGTTTCCCCAACGTGCAGATTTGGCCTATGTGAAGGCAGAGTTTTATGCTTTGAGACACATTCCACATGTGGTTGGAGCCATAGATGGCACCCATGTAGCCTTGGTTTCCCCAGTGCCAATGAACAGATATACAGGAACAGGAAAAACTACCAATCAATCAGCGTCCAAGTGGTGTGTTTGGCAGACCAGTACATTTCACAAGTCTGTGCAAAGTATCCAGGAACAGTCCATGATTCCTTCAACATGGGTAACAGCAATGTCCCACTGCTGATGACATGAATCTACACAGAGAGGGCCTGGCTGGTTGGTAAGTCACATTTGACATCTGTTGCAAAGTTTATCTTGTGCTATCACAAATGTGCTGGTCCAAGATGTGTTTGTGTTGTTGTAACTATTACTTACAGGGGACTTTGGCAGCCCAAACTGTCCTTGGTTGTTGAAACCATTATTTTTAGGCTATTGATGTACAATGCAAAAAGTAGTGCAAAAATGTTGGTGCTACTCCTGCAGAGTACATAGGGGCCCATTGTATACAATGGCATGGCCCCTTTTAACAGCTGCTTTGCGCAGGTGTTACAAATGTCAAAATAAATGATGCAGGGAAATCTATTAGATTTCCTTGCACCATTTTTTCGGCCCCGCTAATAGGAGAACACCCCCTTTTCATACATTATGCCTGGCGCAGGCATGATGTAGTGCAAAGGGTTACAAAGTTGCACAATGCATGCATTGCACCACTTTGTGTTAGAATGGCTCTAGGGGTCCTTAAATATGCCCATAGGTTTTTAAAACTTTTTATGATTGTTAATTTTGGAGTATGACATTATTTTTTAACATTAACATTGTAGGAATAGTAGTAAATATTTTTATAAAGGTAATTCATTATAATAATAAGAATACTCTGTTATATGTAGTTGTTAAATTATGAAGATATATGTTAGTAGTTTGGGTTACATTGGAGGGTGATTAATTAAGTTATTATTTTTATTGTGAAATCCTTTGTATAACCATATTTGAATGTTTCAGAAATGGTTTGTTATTTAATTGTAAGTATTATAAATTATTAGATTAGGCTAGTTGGTGTTTAGAAATATAAGAGGCAAAAAGTTCTGTTTGTGTTAAATAATGTTACTAAGTACACATTTTTATGGACCAAAGATATGCATCTGATTTCTCTATTTGTTTAATGTTTTAAAAGTTTATTTAATATATATTTTTACTTCTTTAAACTTTTATTTTTCAACTTAAAAATAAACATGTATGTACATACAATATTTCAATACATGTTCATATTACATAAAAAACTATAAATCATATATAAATACATTTTCCACTTTTTTCCATTATTTAACAATTTTTTACAATTTCTTAAATTTTTTCATAAAGATATTTACAACATAATTTTATCATAAGTTTCTTCAGTATATATTAAATAATTGCATATATTTTATATTATTTTATTTTTAATTTACAATTTTACAACATTTTGTACAACATTTTGTGACATGTTTAACACGTTTACATGTTTTTTTAAATTTTCAGTACACATGTTAAAAAATGTAAAATTAGTTTGCAGTTGTTTCTGTGGCCATTAGTCTTCCATCTACCTTCTATTTTGTGGTCCATTTGTGTTATTTGTTGTCTATTTGCCAAGATCCAGGTTGTAGTAAGGAGCTGCTGTTCATCAGAGTAGGTAAGTCCTTTTTAAAGTTTTTTCTTTAAGGGTTTTGAGGGTGGGGGATGCAGTGGGAAGGCGAGAGGTTAGTTATAGTGTTGTCCAGGGACTTCTTTCACATTTAGAGTCTCATTTTGAGTTTGACAGTCCCACCACTGTACAGCCAAACTCACAAGGAGGATGCCACTGCCATGGCAGTGACGTTTCTGCCAAGCATATTACAATGTTCCTGCCGCTGCCCACTAGGAACAGTGTTAGGATATTGTCCTCGACTCCTCTGGGACCCAAGGCCAATAACCTAACACTCCATCACCCTAGGAATAAGGACTTTCTGCAAAGCAGACAGTGCACATTTTGACAGTGCTGGGCAGGGTGGTGGTGGGCATGGACAGGGCAGCGGACCCCCTGTGGCATCCTGCATTGGCCTTCCACTAACTTTTCATGGCGGCCTCCCCAGGGCTGGCAGAAAGAGGGGTCAGGGTCATAATCAGTCAGGCAGGGTTGAGTTCAGGGCCTCCATAGCTGGTTACAAGCATGACTGCCATCTTCCCATCTGGACCTTTGATCCTGGCGGGGAAGGTAGTCTTTAGGTGGGTCTATCTACCAATCTTGTAATGTGGTGGAGCCCATTAGTTCTATTATTAGTAGTGCTTTTCACTAGTGTGTAGTTTTGAGTTAACGTACACTGTTTTAGTAATGTATCATCGTTTTATTGTGTTATTTTACATTTTTATGATTGTTAAGTGAAATATATATGTATTTTTAGGAATGAAATGTGTTTTGCAGGAGGTTTTTCTAATTTAATTACATGTATTTGTACACGCACGTGTCACTTGGCCATTGGGAGCTACCATTTTATTTTAAGGAAATCATTTTTTGTTCATAATAGGCCTATATTTCTAACTCTGATTTCCTTTTTCATGTTTCCAGAAGCTTTTATTTCTTTTTAATTTCCAGGTTTTTTTAATGGTTCCTAGATACTTTGGATTGCTTTGAGGGATCTCTATTGGATTTGTTTTATTTTTACATTTTTTTGGCCTTTTTGGAAAATTGTTTCCCCACTTTTTTGTGGACTATTATTTTTGATCACATGGATACATGAATAAATGGAAGATATGCAGCTACAAAACAGTAAGACATATTTATTTTACTTGTTTTGGGTGGAAAATATTATATGCTACACATATTCCCAGAACCTGACCAACCCAGGGCCAAATGAATAGGAAGCGCAGAAGGTCACGCTATTTAAAAAAAAAAAAAATTGGCGAAGTCCATGGATCCACCCAGGGATTTTGCCGAAAATAAAAAAAAAATTATTTTTATCCTTTGCAAGTTCACAAAGGGACCCAGGACCAAGACAAGATGGTTAGGGTTTTCCTGCCCTGTTTTCTTTTCCTTTTATTGTCATTTTTGTTTTGAGACTCAGATGAAGCCAATCAGATATCAGCACGAGGACTGCTAGATCAGCAGAGGATCGCCATCCCTAGATATCTATATTTTTAAAACCCTAAACAACTCCAGAACTACTTAACAGATTTGCACCATATCACAAAAAGCATAATGTGTGCACCAAGATCTTGCTTCCCAGCAAACCTGATGTAATTCTGTTTAGCAGTTCCGGCTATAGATGTATCTAATGACCCTAGGGAAATTAACATGGGTGCCACACTTTTTTGACTTCCGCCCCTTTTTCTCAGCTCTGACTTGACCGATTGTCACAAAACTTTCAAGACCCTTTAGAACACTTTTTTTCAGAACATCTTGTGAATATTTGTCTAACAGTGCCAAAGATATCAGCATGTGATGAAATGCATTTCCTATGGAAACTAGGTCCTAACTATAAGTACCTATATATAATTACCTACTGTTGACTGCTAGTAGGTAACATATATATTTATGGGGGCCTGGGCTGAAATCGGCCTAGGGAGGGGTGCTGCGTGCCCCATACCATTTTAAAAATAAAAAACGGACCAGGGAGGTGGCGGTCCTTGGGCCTGGGTGGTCCACCTAAGTATCTTTCATTTTTACCCCAGGGGGAGGTGGGCATTGAGGTGGGTTGCCCATGCAACCCCCCATATAATTATTATATGTAGCCCTGTGGAGTTGGTGATCCAGAGTACCCAGAGGGGTCTTTGCAGCCAGCCCCATGCATTTATGAGATGTAGCCCCGGGGAGGTGGTGGTCCTGAGGCCCACGGTGGGGTACTTGCAGCCCCTCCATATATTTTTTGATGTTGTCCAGAGGAGGTGGTGGTCTGCAAGACCTGGGGGGCTCCAAGCCACCCCTAACTATTTTTTATTTGTTGCCCAGCGGAAGACTGGGCATGGCATGGAGTTGGGTTATTCTATGGAGTTGGCTTGCACTGCCTGACCGCAATCCAGGCACTATGGCCATCCCCCAAGTGAGAGATTACCAGGGACTACCTGAGACTGCACCTAAAAACTGGTCCCATACTCTGTCCAAACGCCTGAATGGCAATCTTCTGAGGCCGCCCTGGGAAACAAAGAAGCATCCACCTGAACTTGCTAACCACCTGGTGCCCCCATCTCTACTTTTCCAACACTTATCACGTTGCCACGTCAAGGACGAGTATCCTTCGGTCTCCTGCCAGCGAGGGGGATCCTGCCATGTCCAGGGGTAAAGCAATGGGCAAATCATCGGGTAAACCAGCCCGCCAACTACTCTTCTCTGAATCCATGCGTCAACAGAAACATCCCCCGGCGAAGGACCTGCTACTTCACCCCCACATCACCAGCAACATGGCAGAGGGCACGCAAGGAGCGTCAATGGACCGTATATTGCAGGAGATATTGGTGGTGGGACGCAAACTGGAGGGTATGGACAGCGCCATGGTGGCGCTGACGGCAGAGACAAGATCTATGCGCCTGGAGATAGCTGGTTTCCAGTAGCAAATATCTGGGCTGGACCAATGGATGACAACAGTGGAAACCCAAGTAGCTTCCTAGACCGACAGAGACCAAGAACTCATGCACCTTCGTAGCAAACTGACTGACTTGGAGGATAGAAGCCGCAGGAACAATATCCGGACATACTCTCCTACCTCTGCAACATACTTCCCAAGCTAACAGACATAACATTTGATCCTCCTCTGGAATTTTAAAGGGTGCACAGACTTGGCCCAAAGAGGCAAGACGGAAAGGGACGCCCTTGCTCAATCATAGCCTGCCTACTGTGCCATGGACAGGCTCGCCAACTGCTGCAGGCAGCCAGAGCGCAAGGTCCACTTCGGCTGGGCACCCTGGAAATCCGACTCTCAGCTGATTTTTCCAAAGAGACTGCAGATCGAAGGAGAGCTTTCCTTTCAATCCGCCCTCGCCTCCACCACCTGGATGTGAAAATTGGTATGTTCGAACCAGCCAGGATGTGGATCACTAAGAACGGCGAATCACTGACCTTTTACGACCCGGAGGTCCTGAGAATATTCCTAGAGAGACTTCAGGAAAAGGCACAACCCATGGAAACAACAACCCAGACCCTCCAGGTTCATACGGGGCCTATCCTCAGGAGCCAGCCACCCAGAAACCGCTTCTAACCCGGAGGGAGGAGCAACCATGGATCCCCAATCCAGGGGAAGAGACCTAGAGAGACTCACAAAAAGCCACGACAACAGGGGTCAGGTACTTCAGGCGGTGGCGATGTACACTCAGTTGTCGGACAGGGATAAATCCCGATCCCCTCTGAAGCCCACAGTGGCCTCCACCTGAGGTCGACCGGGCACTAGCGCCCCCTTGGAGTCCTTGTTATCATGAACCTTGGGCTATCATGGTCGAGCCAAAGAGATCCTGTGGCAGAAAAGACCAAACAGAGGGATGAGTACTTGATCTTGTGAACTCATAAGACACCCTAATACCGCGGGTCTTTATCTCTGATCGACTACGCTCAGCGTTGCTGTTGTTTATGACCGTTTTTGTTTGCATTTGTTTATTGTCACCTTTTTTCTATGTATCCTTTCTTATTCTCTCTTCTCCAGGAGACCTGGACCCCCCCCTTCCTTCTTTCAGTGACACATCCCCCAACCAGACTAATCTGGTAACTGGAAGGTGCACCCCCTCCCTTGGTACGATTGGAATTGTTCCAATGTCCCCATCTCCCGTCAACTCGCCTTGACGGGGTTTGTTTTCAGTGAGTGCTGTGCAAGACCCACTGAGGGCAGCAGAGTAGCGTAGAGTAGCGCATAGTCGCAACCGCCTAGCGAGCAGAAGCAGTGAGCAGAAGCAGCGAAACAGCGTAGTGCTCTAGATAAACTTAACAAACACCGCCCCCACGGCTATCCTGTCATTCCACAAACCCTGCGGATCCACACCCTTCGCCCCCTACCCCCACTTCCTCCTCCCCCACTTTTTTCACCCCCCTCCCTTCTTCTAAAGGCACAATAACATTGCTCTCCTGGAACTAAGCTGCCATGGGAGCCACACATGCCCTATACACAATCCCCACACAACCCCCCCTCCCTCATATCCGTGTCTGTCCTTCATATCCTCCCCGTGTCTCCCAGACCCATGCGCAGATGGAAGAATAAGTGCAATGGGATCCCGGGTGCCGCGCTGCCTCCCTCGACGCGGGGCCCGCTGGCCGGGCATTGGAGCTCAACTGACCTGGATTTTAGACCCGCAGGTTACAGTTCAAGAACGCCGGGACCCTAGTCCCGATTTTCAGCTTTTTCCTTCTCCTTCCCTTCTCTTATCACTCCAAATATCTATTGTCCCTTCCTTCCCCCACCTCACCCTCCTTTTATCCCGCTTTTAGAGTCCTAGCCAAGCTCCTATCTTTCTCTCCCCCCTACCCCTCCCCATCCCCCCCGCCCTGCCCTTGGCACCCGCACCTCCGGGTTAGCTTCCTTAAAGAGCCGGGATGTCTGATTCGAACAAGGCACCGGCAGTGCCTTTATGGATCATATCATGGAATGTAAATAGCCTCACCCACTTCATAAAACGAAAAAAGTTCCGTCTTATCTTAACAACAAACGGGCCGACATTGCCCTCTCACAAGAGACACACCTGGACAAACTAGAATCCGATAAACTACGACGTGACTGGGTCTGTACCATCCTATTTAGCTGCAGCCCACCCTCACCCAATACGGAGAACACCCCGAGAAAATGCGGGGTGGCATTATTGATACATAAAACCCTCCCTCACATGGTCACCAAATCATGGATTGACCCCGAGGGCCGCTACATAATTGCCAAGCTAAAGATAGGTGACTCCTCACTATGTGTGCGCTCCATTTATGCACCAACGGGTCCCAAACGTCTCTTCTTCCTACAAATCAATCGGCTTCTGACAGAGATAGGAGCATCTTGCTATGCAATAGGGGGTGACTGGAACATAGCTAGAGACGCAGTACTGGACAGAACGGTACCCCTGGACGTAAGTAATAATGCAGACAGAGCCTTACAGACCGACGTCCTTTTGGAGAACGGCCTAGTGGATCACTGGAGGCTGACCCACCCGACAGAACGAGAATTTACCTTCATCTCGCCGGTACATGGCGACTCAACTACTTTCTCCTATCCAACAGCCTCGTGGCCCACGCTCACGATAACAGCATATTGGAAGGCGGCGTTTCAGACCATTCCCCAATCAGTGTAGCCATCCAATTAGGCCTAGTATCCCCAGGCCGCGAGCCCTGGAGATTTGCAGTTCACCACTATCAATCCCCCCAAGGTAAGTTACAGCTACAAGGCCACGCAGCCACCTTTGACCAAGATAATTTAGGTACTGTTGAATCTAGCTGCATCATGTGGGCCGCAGCCAAGGCCTCGATAAGGGGACAACTTATGCGGGGCTCTGCGCTTGCGAACAGAGACAGAAAAGAACAACAGGCAGCACTAGAACTCGATATCCGTCGCCTCACTAGACAATATACCACACATCCCTCTCTATCAGGACGCCGACATTTAGAGCGTGCCCAAATGGCCCTTAAAGAGCTATATACTATGCAGGCCGAAAATATGCCCTACACAGAATACAAGGGAGACACTACGAACAAGGCGAAAAAGTGGGGCGCCTGCTGGCAGCCCAGCTCCCCCAAAGAACAGCTGCTCTTGCTATACCGGCCATCTGCGCTTCCTCCGGGGAAATATTAACACACCCGCAAGCCATTGCAAACAAATTTGCGTTGTTTTATAGGCACCTCTACACGCCAGAAATAACATTCAGTCCGGAGCAGGCCACAACCTTTTTGAAGGCCTTGATTTACCCTCCTTGTCAGATGAGGGTCGTAGTATCCTAGAAGGGGAAATAAGCAGACAGGAATTAGACAGAGTCATTTCTGACCTCTGTTACCACAATTTGCCCAGGGATGATGGATTCCCAGCGGAATTTTATAAATGGGTAGGGAAAGAGGCGATAGATATCCTACACGAGGCCCTAAATGAAGCCTGTTCAACACAGACGTTAGATGCCATATCCAATAACGCAACAATAGCTATCATACCAAAACCCGGGAGGGACCCCCTGCTGTGTGGCAGTTATCGGCCCATATCTCTTTTAAACGGCGACATCAAAATTTTTGCAAGTATCCTGGCAAGTAGAATGCGCAAAGTTATACTGTCCTTAATCCACCACACACAAGTGGGGTTTGTACCGGGCCGCACCTCTAGGAACCATTTGCGTACCTTATGCCACACCCTATGGACCTCGAGGGACCTGCCGGAGACGGCGTTAGCCCTGTCCTTAGACGCCAAAAAGGCGTTTCATCACATAGAATGGCCCTACCTGTTCACGGCCATAGAGAGATTTGGCCTGGGAGACAAATTCATCTCAATGGTGCGGCTATTTTACGTCCAGCCAGTGGCAAGAGTCAAATGTGGGGGTTTCCTCTCAGACCCCTTCCCTATCCGTAGAGGTACACAACAGGGCTGCCCTCTTTCCCCCCTCTTGTTCTTGCTCGCCATGGAGCCTCTGGCCGCAGCCATTCGATCCTCCCCCCTTATAACTGGCCTTACACTCCCTGAAGGTTTATCCAAAATTTACTTATACGCCAATGACATCCTATTAACTCTCACGGACCTAGAAAGCTCCATACCAGTTCTATTGGAGGTCATCGATGGATTTGCAGCCCTATCCGGTTACCACATCAATTGGGACAAGAGTGAGGCGCTCTCCCTCTCGCGGGTAACTACAAAAGCAGCACTCCTAGGTTTTCCATTTCGGTGGACACCGAAACACCTTAAATACCTGGGAGTGCTAATCAACCCGGGCCTGGCGCATATGGTGGCTGACAACATCGATCCCCTCATTGCACGGATGAAACTCGATTTCGCAAAATTGACCGAACTGGGCTGGTCCATGTGGAGTCGAGTACAGGCGGTCATGATGGTCACGGTGCCTCACTTCACCTATATTCTGCAACTTCTCCCCTTACAGGTGCCCCTCCATACATTACGAAGCATAGATGCCCTCATCCGATTGTTTGGGGCCCTATGCGACCACGACTATTGCCCGCCAAGCTCCTAGCCTGCCACTCCCATAGGGGCATGGGACTTCCGTCGGTGGAGCACTATTCATTAGCACTACAGCTATCACAACTGTCCCACACTTTGTCCAAAGCGCCTGACCCGCTACAGTGGATCGCAGTGGAAATGCGGCTACTATCCGCGAATGAGGGACTTGGGGGACCTTACCGCGATGACCTCCCATCTGCTAACCCGGTGAACCCTATCTTGAAAGCGACCAGAGCAGCCTGGCGAAGGGTCCACCGATTGCTTGGGGTCCATCCCCTCATCCATGCCATTGCGCCTCTGTGGCATTATAGTGGACTCCGGATAGGTGGTGAAGTGCTCAATTGGTCACAGTGGAGGAAGACTGGTATCCACACTCTCTCTCAGATTCTGGAAAACGACGTGTGCAAATCCTTCCCAAGGTTAAGGGAGGAATTTGGTCTACAGCCGAGCCAAGAATGGAGATACTTACAACTTAAGCACTGTATCTGTCAAGGGATTAAAGCTACCCAACGGGGGTCCCGACCCTCACCCATAGTGGCCTACCTACAGCAGTGGGGACAACATAAGGGAGTTATGGCAGGACTTTATGACCTAATCACCCGACAGCTCTACTCACAACCTCTCCTAGATAAACTACGCCTACAATGGCAAACCCGGGTACAACAGCCCTTAGACCCAGCTGACTGGGAAGAAGTTCTGGAAGCTCTGGACAGAGGTTCCTGTGAGGCACGATTAAAGTTCTGTCTTTTTAAGGTCTTACACGACTGGTACTGGTCCACAACAAAATTGCATAGGACAGGGCTCCTTCCGCATGCGCAGTGTTGGAGATGTCGAGACATACTGCGACCTGACTCATATCTTAATTGACTGTCCAATGGTCCGACCACTGTCGGATGTGGTGAGCTCCACCCTGGCTGAATCTATGTTACTTCCATCACCGCTCCCCCTTCTCTTATACTTCTACAAGACACGACCTCTCTCCTAGACCTCTCTAGACAGCACAAAAGATTGCTGCATACGGCACTAGCCACTGCAAAAATTTGCATACTCCGTCACTGGCAGTCATAAATCTCTCCAACGCCGGAAGAATGGATCATAGCTATGACCCGCACGGCCACGCATGAAAGAATCATCTACAACTTGCAAGATCAAGCTCAAATATTCACCCAGGTGTGGGCCCCCTTCCTGGCTGGGGGACGACTGTAGACTGTAAACCACCCAAAAGTATAAGCCTCTTCCCCGCCCCCTCCCCTACTTCCCTTCCCCTCCCTTCCCCCCCTTTTCCCTTTCCTACCCCTTCCCCCCTTTCTGTTTCCTTTCCTTCTCCCCCCTCCCCCCTTTCCCCACTAGTTCCCCCCTTCTTTCCCTTTCTTCCTTTCTACTTCTTCCCAATTTTATCAGAGCAATATTGGGCCCTCCTACGCTCTGTTAGCAGACTCCTCTTACAGACTCACCTCCTCGAGCTGCCGGTAGGACACTTGTACTAAGCATAAGCTGGGCAAGTGCAGACAAAAGATTCCCCATTCTTCTGATGGCGTGATTCCTCCGGCAAATACATTACCATAGGGTATACTATCATCTGACGCTATGATCCCCATGGCACTGATACCAGGCCTGGCACAGATGCCCCACGGTCCATGTGCCTTGTGAACTATCCCCAATTCAGGTGTTGACACAACACAGAGCTTGCCCTCTATCTCTAGGGGGCCAGACGATTCGGTCCTCATGCCCATGCCACCCGGCTAGCTTGTCTATTTGTTTAATTGTTTATCCTCCCTACTATCTCTTATCCCTACCCCGAGGGTCTTACAACTTTACAACTTTACAACTTTATAACTTTATAACTTTATAACTTTTGACATTTTGTTTATGCCCCATCTCATATCTTTTATCTCTATTTACATATTTTCCCTTACCCCCCCTTCCCTCTTCCCATTTGATATGATCAGTACAATATGTTTTATGTCTTAAATCACGATTGATAATATCCCATTGTCCCATCCGTCCCCCCACTTTGTTGATTAATTGTATACAATTGTTGATGAAAGCTGGGACTTCGATCCCACTTGGGTTTTGTACGATATTGTAATGTTCACAATAAAATTTTAATAAAAAAAAAAATTACCAATCTACAAACATAATACACATAACTATATGTACAACAACTACTACTAGACTATAGTTAGGACTACCACAATACATACATACCAATGCAACACAAACTGCCACTGAACAGCCGTAGCAAATAACAATAATAGTATAACCCACACTAACTAGACTAACTAGACCAACCAACAGCCCACTAACTCTAAAACTCAAAAAAACACTAAAACCATAAAAAAGGACTTACCTTGTCTGTCAAACAGCAAGAGTAAACCGAGACAGAAACAAATAGAATCAAACTCAAACTGACACAAATGGAGTACAAATAACAAGTAGCAGCAAAGAAATTGAGTGGCATATTTACAATGAATTGGCGTAGGGCAGCATTACAAGTCTTTTTCCTGTGCTGTCCTATACAAATTCAAAAGGGCAGGAAGGCATTGTATTTAAGAGATATGGTGCATTCCTGCCCTTTCATCGAGCTCTGGTGCACATTGCTAATGCAGGCATCCTTGCACCATGGTGCAAGGGTGTCTGAGTTGTTGGGGGGATTGTTTTTGTGCATGAAGGGACACCTTTCTCCATAAAAACAATCCATGGATGCTGTTTCCTCTTGCTATCTGTGCTGCAGAATGCAGCACAGATAGCAAGAGGAAAAAACGTAAAGAAATAAAGATATTTCTCCTACTTATGCCTTCCCAGTTTTGACACATTCCTAAGTTTACAGATCCTTGCAAATAAAGGAATGCATCAAAACCCATTGGTGGTGCGTGGGAAAACCCAGAGCAATGCCCATGGAACACCCCCTGATACAATGTAAGACTTACGCTGCGTTGCTTTACACCATATCTAAGGGTCCATGAAAACCCATGCTATGTGGCTTTGCACGGCCTTGTAGATATGGGTCTGCACTCTGCGCTGCCTGAGCATCATAAAACATGATGCATTGGCGGTGTAAGGGGCTTATGTATAAGCCCCATAGTGGTAAAAATGTATGTAACATATAATTAATATGTTTGATAAATGTTAAACAACATATTGAACAAATACAAATACATATGTAAAGCATAAATTAAACAGTACTATAAAACATAACAGTATCGCCAGCACCACGAACAACTACTGAGCATATTACACGCACATAATAGCACATAGTAGGCGTAGGTTACCCTCATGATGGTCAGCCAATGGCGGTCTAAACCACAGCGGTTTGTGGTCAGCAAGGTAATAGTCAACTGCACATTAGATGAATCTGAAAACAACACAGCTGAAACACATTGCCACTGTGGACACACCTGCAAAGGACACTATAAAACACACCACTTTACAGACCATAATCTTTTGCATTTTCAATGCAAATCACAGAAACCAGAGCATGTTATTTCCGAAGCACTGCATAGATTAGGCACCACTTTTCTCACCATTCCATAAAACACCCCGCACACACTTTTGTCCATTCGCACTCTTTTGCACTTCCACTGTATAGTATGTCGCTGTCACACATTTTTTACCCACCATGCCACAGTCGAAAAAGCCATGTTTTTCAGAAGATGAGTGAAACGTCATAGTGGATGAAATCATACAAGAGAGCCACAATTGTTTGGAGCACAGGTCCAGCATACTTCTCTCAGTAGAAAAATAGAAAAGTGGGACAGGGTAGTAAACAGAGTCAATGCTGTAGGCACCATACTGTGCACAAAGGAGGACATCAAGAAGAGGTGAAACTGCCACAGGGCAAGGTCTGTTACCTAGTCTCCAGTGACCTGCTGCAGGTTAAGAAGATTGGCGGTGGCCCTCTTGTGCCCCATTACATCATATTTCCCTGGGAGGAGAAGGTCTTGGCCATCCTGCATCTTGAGGGCTTGACAGGAATACCTGGGGGAGTGGAGTCTGCTAAGTTACAACACATAAATATGTCACCAGAATGCCATGCCATGCATGCTCATAGCTCACCTTTACCCACTATCTTGTCCATGTATCCCACCAACATTGAATACCCAGAGTATCAGAGTGTAAACACTGTCAATCTGTATCCTGTTTGACCCAACAGTACAGCTACTA
This sequence comes from Pleurodeles waltl, assembly GCF_031143425.1. Classification (NCBI taxonomy): domain Eukaryota; kingdom Metazoa; phylum Chordata; class Amphibia; order Caudata; family Salamandridae; genus Pleurodeles; species Pleurodeles waltl. Next base: position 424,356,696 of record NC_090437.1, read on the forward strand.
AGGTCTATCACATGCCATTGGTCCAAACGGGGCCTGTAAATCTTTCAATAAACAGAAATAATCCCAGGGTTCATGGCATGTCTCAACAGGTAAATGTATGCCCAAATCTAAACACAGTCTGCATACAGATATTTAGTACACAACATTTGTATAGTGTGTGTACTAGAGAGACTAGAGAGAGTGACTAGACTGCAACTCCCAGGTGGCACTGTTTCTCCAACTGCATCTACCAGCCCAGTGGTCACTTGCCTCAATACATCTGTTAGTGAACTCTCAAAGTAAGTTTACTCACCTTGGTGGAGAACAGTCATCAAGTGTGTGTAGTAGAGAGAGTGACCTGGCTGCAAAACCCAGGAGGCACTGTTTCACTAGTTCCAAACACCAGCCCACTGATCACTTGTCCACATACCTATGTTTGGCAAATCACAAATGAACTTCACTTACCTGGGAGGATAGCATTTGTCAAGTGTGGGAAATAAAGGGGGTGACCTGCCTGCTAAGGCCAGGAAGGCCCTGTGTCTCTAAATCCACTCATCAACCCAGTGTTCTCTTATCCAAATACCATTGTTTGGTAAACCACAAATGAAGTGTACTCACCTGGGGAGATCACATTTGTATAGTGTGTGTAGTACAGGGAGTGACATGACTGCTGAGGCCACGAGGCTCTGTTACTGTTACTCCACTCACCCAACCTGTGTTCTATTGTTCAAATACCAGTGTTTTGTAAACCACAAATGAAGTCTACTCACTTGGTCAAAACACATGTGTATAGTGTGTCTAGGACAGGGAGTGACATGACTGCTGACACCAGGAGGCTCTGTTGTTGTTACTCCAGTCACCAGACTAGTATTTTCTTCTCCAAATATACTTGTTTGATAAACCACAAATGAAGTGTACTCACCTAGGGAGATCATATTTGTATAGGATATGTAGTACACGAAGTGACATAACTGCTGAGGCCAGGAGGCTTTGTTACTCTGACTCTACTCACCAAACCAGTGTCCTCTCGTCCAAATACCATTGTTTGGTAAGCCACAAATGAAGTGAACTCGTGTGCGAGGATCCCATTTGTCCTGTGTGTGAAGTAGAGGGAATAGCCTGACTTCAATTCAGAGGAGCCACTGTTTCCCTTTCTCTAAACAACAGACCAGTGTTCACTTTTCCACATACCACTGTTTGGCAATTCTCATTTGAAGTGAACTCATCTGGGAGGATACCATTTGCAAAGTTTTGGGAAGTACAGAAAGTAACATGACTTCATAGCCCAATAGGACCTGTAACTCTAACTCCAAACACCAGTGCATTGGTCACTTGTCCAAATACCCTTGTTTTTCAACTCTCAAATGAAGCACAGACCATGCCTAAGTCACAGAAGTAACTGTCAGCATAGCTCCATCTTGACATTCTAACTCAAGATGAAATATTTGAGAACAGGAATGACACCTAAAACACTGTGTATGGCAAGTATTCCCAAGGCCTCAAGATGCATTACCAGCAGACACATTCACACTGAACTAGGCAGATGATGACTCCAGTCACATATGCAACAAAGTCCTGGCCCTGCCTACATTACAACCAACTAGGCATTCTAATAGGCAAACCCACTAGTGGCAAGATGGCATTTTCAGGCTATCCTCCTAATGCTAATGATCAGCACATTTCAGCAGCAGCTTCACTCAAAATGAATTGGCATGCATTACATATGGCATGCCAGTACACTCAATACCATGGTTACTTGCCACAATATGATTAACTCCAACTTGACTTTGTACACGGTCTCTGCTTACTGTAACAATAAACCATTGGGGGTAGATGTCACAATACAACCAGTAACATTGCATGTTTTACATCAACAGGTGAAGCTGCCACTGGGCACACAGAGGCCATAGAACAGACTGCCACTACCCCTATGGATAAAGTCCTAAGTGATGACAATATCCCTGGATGTCTGGATGTGGTGAACAGTTCTGGTCCACCTGGGCATCCTAGTCAGACACCAGCAGTGAGTCTCACAGTGGCCTCTAAATCATATCCCATCCCAGTTGCCTCAATGTCAGAGGCAGTCATTTGCCCCAAACCTGTGTCCCAAGGACAGTGTCTTCTATCTCATTCCCCCAGTCCTGGGTCCAGAATTGCAGCACTGCACTTCTAAAAATGAGGGTCCAGGTCCAAGTTGGAGAGGGCACCGTGTGGCAAGGGCACAGGCCTGTAGGGGTAGGGTGTGTGGGAGGGATGCTGTGGGCCAGTGGGGTGAAGCCACTCAGGCTGATCTTGCCAGGACACCATCAGCCACATGGAGCCCCAAGGTGTGGTGGACCAAGTCTTGATGGAACTCCAGGAAATCAAGCAGCTACAGAGGGACATGCACAGAGACATGTAGGAACAAATGGAGGCACACAACACCAACATGGCCTCCCTAGCAGGGGTGTTGAGAGACAGTCACACCATCCTGAGCAGGGCGTTTCAACATCCTTCTACTCCTTCCTTTGGCTCATCAACACTAGGCACATCAACATTGGGGTGGCTATTAGAAGGGCGGCCCTCAGACACCCCTGCCTCTGTAGCAGCACATCCCCCCCCCAGGCAAGAGGAGATATCCAGCAAAGAATCCAGGAGATGCAGATGGCAAGACACCCACTACTGCCAGCAAGTGACCTCTTACTAAGGGACCTCCTTTGTGTGCCACACATTCGCTTTGTTGATTGATCTTCAACCACCTACCAGTTCCAAGGAGAGGAGTACTCTTGTCTTTGGATTCCCAATGGTGTGACATATACGCCAATGATTCCACTCAACATGACTAACCCCTTCACTTTACTTCTTTTGCTTCTTTCTGGCAAGTTTTCAGAATTAACATTGTAATAAAGTAACCCATTACAAATTCATTGACTGCTTGCTTAGTTTTCAAATTGCACTATGTAGAGAAACCACCAATTCTATGATGAAGACACAAGCTACATGTGCAAGCAGAGATATATTAAAGGTACATAGGCCCATATTTAAAAAGAAAATGATGGAGCGTGATGCTGCACCCAAATTGGCAGCGCCACGCTCCGTCATTTTCACAATGTAGGGATGAGCCATATTTAATTGAATTCGGAGCACCTCTTTGTTGTCCTCTGCATAGGCACTAAATTAAGCTGCCTGGGCCAACCAGGCATCCTTGCAGCATTGTGCAAGGATGTCTGTGTTGAGGGCTTTGATTGTTTATGTGTGGGAAGGTGTCCCTTCCTGCACAAAAACAATCACTAATGGTGATTACACAGAAGTGCCAAAGCGTCAGTTTGAAATGATTGTTTATGTGCATGAAGGGACACCTAGAAAGAGCAAAGAAAGAGCAAAATGCCAGACATGATTGTTTATGTGTGGGAAGGTGTCCCTTCCTGCACATAACCAATAATTTCAAACTGACACTTTGGCACTTGTGTGAGTGCTGCATTCTGCAGCACAGACAGAAGTGCCAAATAGCCATTAGTGATTGTTTATGTGCAGAAAGGGACACCTTCCCGCACATAAACAATCATGTATGGCATTTTGCTCTTTCTATGTGCGCTGCAGAAAACAGCATGCATAGAAAAAGCAAAAAACTAGGAGGAATAAAAGTATTCCTCCTTGTTGCGCCTTGCTTACGCCACCCCTGGGGTGGTGTTAGATTTTAGCACTGCCTCAGGTTTATGGAATCTCATAAATCTGAGGCAGAATCAAAATGCAATGGGTGTTGCTGTTGCACGCCCACAGCAACACCCATTGAACACCCCTTCTATGCAAAGGGCTGCATGTGAAGGGGTTGTATTTGCAAAGTGGCTTTAAGCCACAAAAAGTGGTTTAACGCCACCTTGTTAATATGGCTCAGGGCCTTGCGTCACCAGAGAATCACTAAAAGTGACTCTCCGGTGGCGCTAGTAGCTCTTAAATGTGCCCCATAGTATCCAGCTCAGGATTACATACATTACACACCAACACATTAGTACAACTGCTGGACAAACCAAACATTTTTACTCCAGTGTGCAGCACATAGCTGGCAATATGTCTGGATTCTTAGGAATAAGAATGTGTGACTCATACTGAGTCAACGTACATATTTCAAGGTACAGACCTTGAGACCACGGTAGGAAGGTCCTTGTCAGACATTGTCCGGTAGAATAGGCAAAGACTGAAGTGCTTGGTGTCAGCAGCTAGAGCCTTATCACATACCACACCAAATAATCCAGCATAACCGAAGATACAGACAGATGTCAGTACAACAGTCCCTGAACACAGGCCCATCATAGTCCAATTGCCATGCATCTGATGGTAAAACACAAACATATGTTAGTGTTGTGGCACAGGTACTGTGTCCTACAATGATGAAACGCATCTACAGCTAGATACAGGTCATACAAAAACAAAACAAGGAGTATAGGCTTGGCACCATACCAATGACACAAGTCACATAGCAAGCACATGGAAAATAAAGTACATTGCAAGGAAAATGACACAAACAAAGCAACATCATCGTGGTAGGGATGTGTCAAATGCTATCTTATCAAGCAGCCTTTGACTGACTATTGCAGACTGTCAGCTCCCGAGCTGTTTCTAAAACATTCAACTCTGTACATTCTCACAACTCCAGTTCAATGTACAGTCGCAGTCATTACATCACATGACATACTTACACTCATATAAAGTAGCTGTTGATAAGATCTTCCCACAAGTCATCTGCTTCCTCTTCACCACTGTCATCCTCACTTGGCTTTTCAGGAGTCTCACCTGATGGCACTGCAGGCTCCCCCTCAACTGGAATGTACAGAATATTCCTCAGCAGAGTGATGTTGTGGAGCATGCAGCATGCCACAGTGATCTGACACACTTTTTTGGGTCAATTGAGGAGAGCTCCACTAGTCTGGTCCAGACAGTGGAATCTGGAGTTAAGGAGCCTAAAGGCCCGCTCAACTGCCCGCCATGTTCTTTCATGGACCTCATGGAAGCGGACTTCCCCTGGCATAGCTAGATTCCTCTGTGGCATCAACAACCAAGGACGGTTTGGATATGCTGAATCTCTTGTCAAGCAATTGGACAAATAAGTGCAACAATAAGGCCCTCATTTTATGATTGTAGCACCTGACATATGGCACAAACATAGTCAGGACAGACATTACTTACCAGCTAGCCAGGGCCTCTATGGGAACAGTTGTGACACCTGTCGGGGAACTGTGCTGTTCTGCATTTCAAAGAAATCATGGGCTGAACCTGAACAATGGGCACAGACATGTACTATGTAGAGATTAGCCAAACAGACTACTTGCACGTTGATGGAATGGAAGTTCTTTTTGTTTCAACAGACTTGTTCAGTGGCCTGCAGTGCCACAAAGCCAACATGTGTGCCATCAATGGCCCCAACCACATGTGGGAGGGAGGCAAATCCATAAAAGTCAGCTTTCACATGGGCTAAATCCTCACTTTGGGGTAACCTGATATTGCTGTCAATGTGTTTCAACATTGTTGAGAGGAAATCCTCCAACACCAGACTGAACATAGGGCCACTGTATGTTGAAAGGACCTTGTGGCCAAGAGGTAAATACTGACATAAATGTTACAATGTGCGATATGCTGGTTGGATAATTAATAGCTGGTATCAGATCTGGCTCCAACTGACGGCATGAGTCCACTATTGTTTGCCTAGTCAGATGATAGAGCTGGATGACATAGCATTCTTCCACGGTCTGAAGGTTTGGCAGTGGATGGTTGACAGGAGGTTGTTGCATCCTCCCTCTACCAGAGTACCTATATGTGGCAAGACATGATTAATTGTAAATGTCAGTGTGTCCCCAGCAACATACATGATGCATGCCAACAATATCATGTTACAAAGCATTTCTGACTGGCTAGACCTGACACCCAGTGCACATCAGCGCTGGCAACTACACAAGGGTCTCACATGACACCCATGGTTTTCAAAACATGTCTCCACAACATGGACTTGGACTAAACTCAAAGATGTGTTACACTATTGCCCCTCGAAATATGACTGCATATTCCAACCACCAAAAAGACTATCATCAGTGGTGGCCAGTGCACCACTGTTAAATGCCATCTATGCCCTGTGACAAAGTACAATGGTGGTGCACTAGAAGGACCTATATGACAAGACAGAATAAGGATGTTTGTGCTGAAATTAAACATATATTGTAGGTGATACACAATTTGTAAAGCCAAATACAGCATTTCAGCCCCCCAAATGGCAGATGCCTGACCTACTCCACTGCACATCAGAAACCACTTGCAACCGCCAGTGGAAGTCATCATGGCGGTAGGCAGTTGCTACTGCAGCAGACACAGCCAAAGGCTAACGTTGTTGTCTATGGCGGTCCTGGGCCAATGGCTGTGTCTGCCAGTGGTTATAATACATATGTGGTAGACGTGACCGCCATTTCTTGCCAACTCTGGGAGCAATCATGCCATGTCCAGCAGGTGATAGGGCCACTGCCCTCTCTCCGGAGGAGCTGGAGAGGCTAGTTGATGAGGTCCTACCCCTGTATGGACAGCTGTACAGCTCACCAGAGCAGCAGGTGAGAATCTCATAGGCACAATTGATACTGTGTGATACCATCCTTTTCCTCCTCACAGGCTACAATGTACCACTATGTGCCAGTTAGACTTGTGTGGCATCAATGGTACAGCTATTGGTGGGTAGAACCATATGTTAAGCTCAGTCACATTGTGTTGTGTGAGGTTTTTGGGGTCCTAGATCCTCCTTGTGTTGGGTGCACATAACTTAATAAGGAGCCCTCTATGCAGCAGGGGCCTCGGTGTGGTTGCACACTATTCTTGATATTTGAAATATCTATTCCATTACTGTACATAGTGCTAAACAGGTATTCTCAGGGATAGTGCGTTACCTATGAGCGTGCTGCATGAATTTTCTGAGTAACTTAATAAGGAGACTTTACTGTCATCCACTGACATTTTTTTCTTTAAGATGTTTGTAAATGTTAGACAAAATGTATGTGCTTGACAGCATGAAGTGTGCATGCTTTTTGTATGAGTCATTTGAGGATCTTGTAGGCAATGTGTATAGTACCACAGATCTTTCACCCCACATCTAAACTTGACAAACTATAGTCTGGAAGACATATCCTGACACATTTTTCCCTTCAGGTTGACACACACACTGCATGCCAAATTGCTGATGCCCACCTGATGTACTGGTATGCATGAAAGGGATGGAAATGGAGTAACATATAGGTTCTGTATACTCAGCCTGCCGAAACCAGGTTCTGTCAAATGTGTCTCCCAGTATGGGATATAGCCCAGATCGTGGTAGAGGCATTGTGGCACTACAACAGTGGCCCAATGCCCACTCCTTGCACACCAGTAGATCCTGTCATGTGGGCAATATGATGCTCTAGTGGTAAAACTTTACCTTAATGCCTCAGTCCATTGACTAGATTAGGAATGAGTACTGAGGTAGATCCATGAACTAGTCCATATGCGCATTTTGCATCATAGACAATGTGTGTCTTTGACTCATGACAGGTACCTTACTCCCACAGCTCTGTTGTCACCTTCACAGAAGTTGTATTTGTCCTGTACAGGCTTGGTGCACTGATGAGAATCCCACAATGCAGCCAGTGTGTTGATTCCTTGGAGGCCTTGAAATGTTACTCAGTAGCCTGGTCACGTTGCAGAAAATGTACAATGCATTCCTTTGTATGTTGGATGCTATTTCTGTGGACTAGACAAATATGTCCAAAGGAGTGTTCTGTGGTACAGATACATACCACAGAACCCACTCCGTGAAGTGGCCTTGGTCTGCATTTGATAGGCCACAAGTCCACACATGCACAAAGAAGACACTTTCTGTACCAACAATGCCAGCCCCTTCATTGTCACTCAAGTGTGAGGGTGAAGTTTGTACTATGACAGTTGCCTGTAGGGACTGTTTGCAGTGGGTCAATCTCCTGGAGTGTGAATGTGGTGGTTGAGTCAGGCCTCAGGCATTTACCCTTTAGAAGCCACATATGTGTATAGGGTTTCATTGTAGCTCACATCACAATGCATGTTGCTGGAGCATTGGCTATGTGATGTCAGTAGGCTTGCTTATTCTTTGTAGGTGATGATCAGGGTAATGGGTTAGAATACAGATGGATACAAAAGTGTGTAGCTACAGGGATAAGTGAGATAGGTCTATAATTTTCCACCACTATCGGGTTAGCCATAGTTTTTCTTTTTTTTTGGTAGGGAAAGGTATTTTCAAAAGTGAATACCTTTTAAAAAACGTTTACAGAGTACTTCAGTACTACTAAAAAACTATCTAGGAAGTACCACAGTACTTTTAAAAAACACAAAAACATTACATACGATAAATTACAGATTGTTGGATTTGGCCCTTTCTGCAGGGTCAGCTTCAAACTATCTGCCTTCACCCTCCTGTTCTCAGAACACAATTTTTCTGGCTTTTAGGACTACTAACCAGTTCTAAGGTGCTTGTATTCCCGCCTTAAAACAGGGTAGAACTGGTTTGTACCAAATTGGCATATTTCATTTTTGTGTGAGTCCCCAGTAAAATGTCTTTCCCTGTGCCCAGCTCCCTGTAATTGGTTTGTGTGCTTTACGCTTGTGGTGTGTTAACAAATTGACATTTCTACCTTGGTTTTTTTGACATGTGTGTGATTCAACCATTTGTGCCAAAACTTGTGATTGTAATCTCTTGATTTGTCTCTTGCATCCACGAAGGTCAACGTCCATCATAAGAAGGGGATGTGGTGAGCCATTGCCCTGGAAAATGCAGACCATGGGAGTCCACATCCGGTGGAGAACCCACCGTTGCATGAGGAAGAAAGACCTGAGACGCTGGTCCCGGAAGATTGCGGTAGTCAAGCTGGTGTGCACATAAGACCATGACCTCCCTAATGTCAAGCATTCTGGTGGAGGCATACCCAGACTTTGAAGGGTATTTTAGGACAGCACAGCAGCCACAAGGGGGTGAGTAGAGGGCATAATGAAGCCTGTCACATTGCCATGTTAATGTGTTAAGTTCAGACATCTCCCCGTGACGATTAAGGATGTGCCATGTGTGAAACAGTAGATGAGTGACTGTTTGTGTAGATATGTAATATGGTGCATACTCATGTGCCATGCATATTGGCCATGGACCTAGGACACATCTGTTTACAATTCACAAACAATTTGTTCTCCAGGGACAACATTTGGCTGTGTACATTGATCAATCAAGTACTGTTTGTTGTTTTATTGGTTGTAAATTATATGCAACAGACCACTACTCCTCAGTGTTACAGGCCAAAGTAAAGGAAGTGATGGATCCCTGTCCTCAGCTATATGTCTGGTTAAATGAGTATATTAGCATATGCCACCCAGCAGCTACTTGCTTTCTGTTTGTGACAAGTGCTGCTGTCTTACTACTGTCTGTAATGTGAAGATGGCTATCATACATGTGACAGAGCATACATTTATCTTTGGTTGCAGCTACAGGCAAATATCTTCCCTGGGTAAGTGGGGAATGTCCATGGATAAGAGTTGTGTGCCATCACTGTTGCCAACATTTCTTGTGCCTACATGTGCCTTTCTTTTTTGACAAAATGTATATGCTGCTGTTTCATGCATGGTCTACCTGTGTTATTGGGATGCCTTCTGTATTGCCTCACAAATATGTGCATGCCAACCTGAGTTTGGAACAAAACATTTTCAATGGGAGTACATTTTGTGTGGTGCTACAGACAGGAATGTGCCTAACACATACCCTCAGCCATCATTGCATGTCATTTGGCATGTATGACTGTAGTAGCAATGAGGTACGAGATATGTTTGATTAGATTTTTTTGCCTCAATGTTTATTTCCAGGCCATTGATGTGGCATCATGTAGCAAAGTGCACTGCACATGTGTAATGGGGAAGTTTCTTTACCTGACTCCTGGCATGCATCATGGAATGTTTTGCAGTTATGTTGAAATCACATGTGTTTGGGTACAACCATTCATCCACAAACATCTGGGTTTGCAGGACCAAAATGGAGACAATCCTCTAGCTTCAACATGTTGAGGGCCTCCTACAGGTACTTGCAAATCTTTATGTTTCTCCAACATACAAAGGACTAATGGTCTCTATTGATGCAATCAGAGTATGTACTTGTAAGAGGTGCTTGACTTTAGTTTTGATTTCCATGGGACTCGCAGATTCATAATATTGTGATTTTTAGGGGCATATTTCCCTGACATTTTGTACCTGATGTCAACCTTTACATTTCCATGCCAAATGTGTGTCCTATCAGAGCAACATTGGTACTACCTCCACTGGGACAAATTTTACTTGCTGAAGTGTGCATTGTGGATATGTTTCCAGTGTGACATGAGTATTTCCACATCACCTTCTCCAGGCTACTGTACTGTTGTCAGCAACATGGCATGTTCCGGGAACATCTTTCTTATTGTTGTGGTATTATGTATGTAACAAAATAATGTCTGCCTGACTTTGTGTGGGATATGCGGGAATGGATTTAGCATTGGCCTACTATTGTATAATAGCAAGTATGTGATATATGATCCATGAGGTTAAGCATTGAAGGTGATGTGATTTTCCACTTGTTAAACAATTACTTTAATTTCACAACTTCAGCCATGCCATTGTAGTTGTATGAGATCCTGATTTACCTTTGGGCCGCTGTTGACAGTTCAGATGGCATGCATGCATATAACATGGTACATGTAGGTGCCACTTAGGTGGAGTTTGTTGCAGGGGTCTACTTGCCATTGTGGTAAAGGTTTCTAATCAGAGCTGTTGTTCAAGTGTGATTAGGGACATGTGGTGACCCTATTTCTCGTTGCATTTTCAGCATCAGCATTCAGCATACAAGTGAAGGAGACAGGGCACAGCCAAGTGTGGAATTATCTGGCCACAGTACCTCGGGTCAAGAGACCACGCTACAGAGGGACTCAGTGACCCAGTGGGTGAGGTAAGTACCATGGAGGAGACTTGATCTTCATCATTATCAAGTGACTCTTCCTCCAGTGGCCACTCCCAGTGGTAGCGAACCACTGGATCATGCTACAGTACCATTTTTGTCTGCCACCCCCGGTTCTATCACCACACTCCCTGTTGCTCCACACCCAGTTGGCTGTGCCCACTCCTCCAAGAGGGTGAGCACCTCCTTTGCTGCAAGTACCTCTGCCTCACTCCCTGTTGTCCCTGTTGCCCTGAGTGAGGAGGCTATAGACCTCCTAAGAAGTATCTCTGTGGGTCAGGCTGCCATTGTGAATGCAATCCAGGGATTGGCCTGCCCGCTTCAGCAGACCAATGCTTTCCTAGAAGGCATTCATAGTGCCATGTGTGGCCTACAGAGATCTTTTCAGGCTCTGGCCTCCACACCTACAGCAGCCAGTCACCCCCTACCTTCCATTCCCCCTTCAGCTACCTCTTTCAAATCCAATTCCCACATTACCCTACCTATCCCGAGCACAAAGAAAGATCCACACCTCAAAACACAAAACCAGCACCCATAAACACAAATGCCATAAAACACACTGGCACGCAAGCACTCAACATACACCCACACATACAACATCAGGCACCACCTCCCCAGACACCCCCACTGGCCAACACACAACATCAAGCATACTCACAGGCACCACCTCAACAGTCAGTGGCACACCCACCACACCTACCATACTCGCAGACACCAGCCCAAAAGGCACACAGACATCCACCAAATCTGCCACACCTGCAGACACCACTCCAACATACATACACCCAGTCACCACTGCAAACATACTTCCAGGCACCACCCCAGCAGACACACACATCCACCACTCCATCACCCACCACCTCCACCTCCCAGCTCCCCAAGACACCCAAACGCCCACTCTCACAAACACATCAGACACCACCTAAACATAAGCATATCTCACACATGCACATGCCCCAGACAACACCACTGACACACTAAACAACCACTCCTTCGACATCGAAATCCCCACCCCCTTTTGATGACCATTCTTTTGTTCCTAAGGATTTTTTTTTTTACTTCCCCTTTTGCCTGTTCCCTCCACCCCTGGCCCAAACCCAAGAGGCCCGACCCACATCCCAACCCATTTCTTCCGCCTCAGAGTCCTCTGTCACACCTACCCCCTCTTCAAGCACCCACATGCCTTGCCCACTAAGAAGAAGTCCACCTCTCCTAAGAAAGAGTCCACCACTTCCAAACACAAACCCAAACCCACCCATCCCAAATCCGACCCCCCAGAATGATCCCTGAGCTGCCTGCCTGCACAGCTGATGGCCTGTAATGCTATCTGTAATTGACCACTGACTCCATCATGACCACTGACTCCATTTTGTGCTTAGTTTAGCTTCAGATGCTATCACATTGGTGGCGTGGGTATTTTTACACAACCTTGTTTTCTACACTGAACATGTCTTCATTTCTTCTCACCAGCACCGGGTTGCACCGTGCAGGAACATAACATGGGGAAGGTTTCTCCTTTCTCAAATGTTCAGAGTTCCACAGCTTGACATTGGCATCAGGATGATATCGGATTCAATCCCAAGAGTGAAGCATTTTTATTCTTAATTATCTAGTTTCTCTATGCACATACATATATACATAGATATTCACTGCATACCTATTAATTGTTGATGCATTGTACTTTTTATGCCTGACATTGTTTAACTGCTCTGAGTATTTTAGCATTTACGCATGTTTTACTGCATTCAAGTTAAATGTTCAAGTTCATATTTTTGTGGATTTTAATTGATGTCTCGGAAGTGCCTTAATAAATTAATTACTCAAACTAGGAGTGCTGCATTCCTTGACATTGTTTTCCTTTTAGTTTAAAGCAAAGCAGAACATGCCCTTTTTTGTGGAGGTTCCCTGGTAGTAATAGGAGTCAAGTGTTGGCGCAGTACTGTGCACTGAAGGACTGCTGGACTGGCCAATGGCCTTGGACATTTTGCCTTTGCTTGTTAATAAACCAACACTGTTGTTATTTTGGGAACATATCTGTCCTGCTATTCCTTTTCTGCTTTTATGTTGTTCCTGAGTAACTTGTGTTACCTGCCTGCATTTGTGTGTGTTTCAACCTTCTTGCTGATCTATTTGCTGTTGTTTGGAAAATCTGACATTATGGGCAGTGCTGGCGTTACCCAAGACAAAGATAGATGTTGACTGTGTGGATATGTGGGTGCAAATGCAATTGGGTTGTCATTGCATTCTGTTTGATGTGGTAAGTATTTCATCTTGTGTTGTCTAATGTCAGCATGTATGGTGTTAGACTTGTCCCCTGATATAGATTGTACATTTGTATCATATAGGGAAGTTTTGTTTGTGCAGACATGGAGGGTGTTCAATTGTGGTAGCTTCCTTAGCATTTGACTGTGCGTGTGTCTATTTTGCTGTGTGTACTTTGCAGCTGCTTCATCTAGATGTCTGGCCCATGCTGCTGCAGTTGCATATGCTTTCTTGACTTGCACTTGCACATTGTGCAGATAGGCATGTCACTTGGCTCTAATACCCTGTAAAAATGTTATTTAAGGGGCATATACAAAGTTTAATGTGTCCCAGGGCAGCATTCTTCTGTGAGTGTTCCTGATGCCCCCATCCCTATTGTGCAGGTATCATTTGCGTCATATATTTGTTTCTCTGTCTATTGTTTATTGTGCATCACATTATCGTCCCATGTGTAGCAATGTGGGTGATGAGAAAGTTCATTGCAGGGCCGTTTAATGGGAGTAGTGTTTGTGTTCCATGACACATCTATACATATGTGTGTTAAATGTGATGGCAGTCCATGAAATGTGAGGAATGTAAAGGTGTCAGTTGTAATTGTAGATGTGATGTGGCTGTCTGACACAAAGTTGTGTACACTTCACTGTCCCTGTGATTGAGATGGTCAGACGTGCGTTTTTGTTTAGTGCTGCAGTGCAGTTTGAGTCATCTGCGCTTTTTGTGGTTGTGAATATTGTCCTTCTTTGTGAATGTTTTGAGCTGTGTACACAATGACATGTGTACTTGGTGCCCATAGCGTGACCCCATATCATGTGGATGAAGGCGCAATGATCTGTTGTTGAGCGTAATGACACAGGTAGGTGTGTATACTTTACGGCCGGTTGCATCCACAGCGGTGTGGATTTTGGACTCCTTTGATGATCAGCAGCAGTGGCAGGACATGTGTGATGGGCTCCAGGGTGGCACCGGATGTGTAAGGTCACCAGCAGGAGAGTTACTCCCTACAACCTAACCCATTTTCGGTAATGTGTTGGACACTATAAGGGTAATCATTCATATTACTACAGGACTATACATGTTTTTTTAAATCATAAATAGCAATAAAAGCTATAAATTAAAAGACATATTTACAATTAACATAAATATTCCAAGAAATAATATTATAGAACACAAAGTTGGAAAAACATCTTAAAACAAACATTTAACAATCCTATAATTACATGTAAAAAGAAATACAAATAAGTGAAAATTTTATAACTACAGCATTTTTATTCTCTGCTAGAAATTTCCTAGCAGTATAATTATCATAATAATTACAAACTAATGACCTATAAATATAATTAATATTTGTATAAACTAAAATCAAAATATACACTTTTAAAAACATGCCTTCATTGTTAAAATAACATAATTTAAATAAGCATATACACAATACATATATAATACAACTACACATTAAAACAAAATTAAAATATAATTTAAATACATTAAATAAAATTTGAAAAATAATGTAAAATAGATAATGCATTTCATATTTAATGTAAACAATTTAGATATACTTTTCACAATTAAAAACACCATATTAAAATGTACATTTTCAAAACATTACAAATACAGTACTAACAAATGGTAAATGTGGGACAACTGGGCTGATTGCAGAAGCCCCCTAACTTTTTGCCCCCATTTTGCACTCATACTGGTGTTTTTTTTACTCTGATGGTGCCCTGGGCACTGCTAAACAGTCCCACGGCCTGTACTCTGATTAAAATGGTATATGCAAATTAAGTTAATTATACTTGGTTATACCAACCTACCTATAAGTCCCTAGTATATAGTAAGGTATGTAGGTTTAGGGATCCCAGCATAGATAGTATACCCATAGGTGCCCTCCTCTGTGCCCAGGGTCATTTTAAATGCAGGCCTGTATTGTTGGCACTTTTAAGTTAAACTTAAATGACAACGTCTTATTTTTCATAGGAAGGAGCTAAATATAGCAAGCTTAGTATCAAATTGAAAGTTATAATAAATCCAACAACTTGCCACTGTTGAATCTAATGTTACCTCTTACCTGGAAAGAGTTTTAGAACTCTTGTTCAAAGTTACCAACTTCAGTCCTGAAGTGCTCTCTTCTGATTGGTCAGCCTTTGGCAGCCTGAGCCGGGCTGCCTTGATGAGGTGTGAAGTGGCCTTAGCTGAAACAAAGGAAGAGTCTGTCGGGAGGAGATCTCCTTTAGCAGATGGCAGAACAGGATGGAGAGCAGCCAAACTGGACTTCAAAGGAGGGAAAGACATTTGGGACAGCAACAGTACCTCCCCCATTTCCTGCAGCCCCAGACAGCCAGGTGTCCTCTGATTAGCTTAAGAAAGCACTGGAAAGGGGTGCGTTAAGGAAAACGTAGCCACACCAGTGGGTGCCAGATCTAAAATCTAAGATTTATTGTTTTGCCATCTTGGATTTTGAAGGAATGTTGTTCCCTGGCATTTATGTTGGCCACACTTCCCAGGAAGTGATTACTCAAAAGGGTGGTGGCCTGCACGTGATTGGAAAGGAGCACCCCCCTGATTGCCACCCCAGAAGCAAGGATAAATATGGCAGAGCGTCCCCCATACTTCAGATCCCTACTGGAACAAAACAAGAAGAAGAAGGACTGCTATGCTGGACCCCTGGCATGCACCTGGACACTGCACTCAGAAGGACTGCACCAGCTGCACACTTAGGCCCATATTTATACTTTTTTAGTGCCGCATTTGTGTCCTTTTTTGGTGCAAAAGCAGCGCAAAATTACAAAATACAATTGTATTTTCTAAGTTTGTGCAGCTTTTGTGTCAAAAAGTGGCGCAAATGCGGCACTAAAAAAGCATTAATATGGGCCTTAGGGTTTTACCAAGAAAATAATTTACCTTGCTTCTAGTACTCCAAGAAGGGGTTCCCTGTAAGCTACTGGTTGAACTGCTGGCAATGGCTTAGTGACGAGTGGTCATTTAAGGATTTGAATCAGTTGCATTCTGGAAGTTGGAGCTGTAACTCCCAAGGAGCAACTCAGAGCTTCTGGAACCATGAGGTGAATTGTGGACACCGAATGGAACTTAAAGTACTTCTGGAAGACGATTCAGAAGCTTGGGGAAGTTTGGAGCAACTCTGGAAAAAGCTCCATAGGTGGACCGACCCGACGTTGTGAGTCAAGCCGGACAACGTTGACCGCGACCCGGCCTGACCCATCCCGCTGAAAAGCTAAGAAGCCGCAGACTTCCAGGATTTGGTCAGGGGCTTCGTGGTAAGGCAAGCCGACGACACTGCATTGAACTCAGCTTGCTGAGGGGGGGCGTCCGACATGAGGGAAGAAAAGCTCAAGAAAAATATATAAGTCTGAAAGTAAAAGTTTGACCGAGGACTCCTGGGCAATGTATACAAGGAGTGCTCCATTAAGGTCAGCTCCACCTTTTGACTTGGTTCCAGGTGAAGAGTTCCATCCCAAAAAACATTCTAAGTCCGCACACAGGAATTTAGACTGAGGCCTCCCGTGACGTGTATCTAAAGAAGGCTGCAGCGAGGTCGGCCTCAACTTGTAACTATGTCCCGGTGAAGAAAAAACTCTTCAAGAAAACAACTAAGTGTGTAGTTGAGCAGGACTCCATCACGGTCGCCCTCAACTTTTGACTCTGCCCAGGTCAA
This sequence comes from Pleurodeles waltl, assembly GCF_031143425.1. Lineage (NCBI taxonomy): Eukaryota > Metazoa > Chordata > Amphibia > Caudata > Salamandridae > Pleurodeles > Pleurodeles waltl. Next base: position 424,373,585 of record NC_090437.1, read on the forward strand.
GTTAAGTGTGACCAGATGTCCAGATTGGCACCTTTGATTTCCAAGCTCTAGAAAACATTTAGGGCCTTATTATGAGGCTGCCGGTGTTGAGTCAGGCAGTCTCACGGTGGTGGTCAGGACTGCCTGTGCTGTAGTGGTCAGACCGGTGCATTAAGACCCTGGCGGTCACACTGTCAGGGTTCCACCTTCTCTGGTGGCATCAGTGATCCAAAAGGATTGACGGCAGAAGCAGGTCAGAATCTGACAGGGTGGTGCTGCATGCAGCACCGCCCTGCTGATCATGACCTGGTTCTCCGTCAGCCTTTTCATGGCTGTATCACCACCATGAAAAGGCTGGCAGAGAGCAGGTGCAGGGGGCCACAGTGAGGCCCCTGCACTGCCCAGGCACTTGGCATCGGCAGTGCAGGGGTCCTCCTGCCCAGCACTGTAGGAGGCTGGCCTGGCTTATAGTGGGTACCTTGTGGTACTTACACCTTGTGCCAGGTCCAGTTATCACTTATTAGTAGAATAGAGGTGTTCTAGCAGCTTAGGCTGATAGAGGTAGCTATAGCAGAGCAGCTTAGGCTGAACTAGGAGAAATGCAAAGCTCCTACTATACCACTTATATCATGTAGCACTATATCATAAGAAAACACAATACTCAGAGTTAGTAAAAACAAAGGTACTTTATTTTAGTGACAATATGCCAAAAGTATCTCAGAGGATATACTCCCTTAGGAGGTAAGTAATATCCACAAAATATATAGAGACAAACCAAAATCAGGTAAGTAACAGATAGAAAAGTAGTGCAAACAATGAAGGACACAATAGAATGCAATAGGGAGAAATAGGCCTAGGGTCAACAAAAACCATATACTCCAAAAGTGGAATGCGAACCACGAATGGACCCCAGGCCTAGTGTAGTGTGTAGAGGGTCGCTGGGAGTGTAAGAAAACACTAAGGGTGTCCAAGATACCCCACCCCAAGACCCTGAAAAGTAGGAGTAAAGTTGCCCTACTACCCCAGAAAGACAGTAAAGTCGAGATAGGGGATTCTGCAAGGACAACAACTGACTGCAAAACACTGAAGACGGATTCCTGGACCTGAGGACCTGTAAAGGAAGGGAACCAAGTCCAAGAGTCACGCAAGTGTCCGGGGGAGCAGGAGCCCACTAGAACCTGGATGAAGGTGCAAAAGGGCTGCCTCCGGGTGGAAGAATCCAAAGATTCTGCAACCACAGAAGGTGCCAGGAACTTCTCCTTTGGCCAGAAGATATCCCATGGTGTGCTAAAGGATGCAGAGTTGTTTCCACGCAGAAAGACCACAAGCAAGCCTTGCTAGCTGCAAGAGTTGTGGTTGAGGAGTTTGGGTGCTGCCATGGCCCAGGAAGGACCAGGAGGTTGCCCCTTGGAGGAGGAGACAGAGGGGACACTCAGCAACATACAGAGCCCATGCAGAAGCAGGCAGCCCCTGCAGAAACACCTGAACAGGCACTTAGAAGATCTGAGGACAACAGTCAACTCCGAGCCACAAAAGAGGGTCCCACAATGTCGGAGTCCAACTCAGCAAATTGGGCAATGCAGGACGGAGTGCTGGGGACCTGGGCTTGGCTGTGCGCGAAGGAAGTCTTGCAAAAGTGCACAGAAGCCAGAGCAGCTGCAGTTCATGCAGCACACAGGATTACTGTCTGGCGTGGGGAGGCAAGGACTTACCTCCACCAAATTTGGACAGAAGGACCACTGGACTGTCGGGGACACTTGGACCCAGCGCCTGTGTTCCAGGGACCACGCTTGTCAGGATGAGAGGTGACCCAGAGGACCGGTGATGCAGAAGTTTGGTGCCTGCATTGGCAGGGGGAAGATTCCGTCGGGAGATTTCTTCTTGGCTTCCAGTGCAGGGTGAAGGCAGACAGCCCTCAGAGCATGCACCACCAGAAAACAGTCGAGAAAGCCGGCAGTATGAGGCACTACAATGTTGCTGGTAGTCTTCTTGTTACTTTGTTACGGTTATGCAGGCATCCTAGAGCAGTCAGCGGTCGATCCTTGGCAGAAGATTGAAGAGGGAAGTGCAGAGGAACTCTAGTGAGCTCTTGCATTCGTTATCTGCTGAGATACCCATAGGAGAGACCCTAAATACCCATAGAGGAGGATTGGCTACTGAGAGAGATAAGCACCTATCAGGAGGTGTCTCTGACATCACCTGCTGGCACTGGCCACTCAGAGCTGCCAATTGTATCCTCACACCTCTGCATCCAAGATGGCAGAGGTCTGGGACACACTGGAGGAGCTCTAGGTACCTCTCCTGGGAAGTGCTGGTTAGGGGAGTGGTCACTCCCCTTTCCTTTGTCCAGTTTCGTGCCAGAGCAGGGCTGGGGGGGATCCCTGAACCTGTGTATACTGGCTTATGCAAGGAGGGCACCATCTGTGCCCTTCAAAGCATTTCCAGAGGCCATGGGAGGCTACTCCTCCTAGGCCCTTCACACCTATTTCTTGTTTTGTTCTGCCTTCTTGGGAGCAGGCTTCCCAGGCCCCAGGGGGGCAGAAACCTGTCTGAGGGGTTGGCAGCAGCAGTAGCTGCAGTGGAGACCACAGAAAGTTAGTTTGGCAGTACCTGGGCTCTATGCTGGAGACCCGGGGATGCATGGAATTGTCCCCCAATACCAGAATGGTATTGGGTGGACAATTCCATGATCCTAGACATGTTACATGGCCATGTTGGGAGTTACCATTGTGACGCCACATATAGGTAGTGACCTATATGTAGTGCACGCGTGTAATGGTGTCCCCGCACTCACAAAGTCTGGGGAATTAGCCCTGAACAATGTGGGGGCAACTTGTCTAGTGCCAGGGTGCCCACACACTAAGTAACTTTGCACCTAACCTTCACCAAGTGACTTATAAGTTACTTAAGTGCTGTGTAAAATGGCTGTGAAATGACGTGGACGTTATTTCACTCAGGCTGCCATGGCAGTCCTGTGTAACAATTGTCTGAGCTCCCTATGGGTGGCAAAAGAAATGCTGCAGCCCATAGGGATCTCCTGGCACCCCAATACTCTGGGTACCTAGGTACCATATACAAGGGAATTATAAGGGTGTTCCAGTGTGCCAATGAGAAATGGTAAAATCAGTCACTAGCCTACGGTGACAATTTTAAAAGCAGAGAGAGCATAAACACTGAGGTTCTGGTTAGCAGAGCCTCAGATATACAGTTAGGTACCACTCAGGGAACACATACAGGGCATACTTTATGAGCACTGGGGTCCTGACTAGCAGGATCCCAGTGACATGTAGGCAAAAAAAACATACATACAGTAAAAATGGGGGTAACATGCCAGGCAAGATGGTACTTTCCTACAAGCACCCTCACAATGTTCACCATCTGCAGTGGAGACAGTGAACACTGTGAGGGTGCTGGTGCATCCTGCAGGTGACAGCATTGCTGCCGGCTTAATTACGAGCTGGAGACAATGCTACTGCCACTTTCCCACTAGAATGATGGGCGGAAACCTCGGATTCCACCCTTCAGTCTAGTGGGAAAGTCTTAATGGGTATGGCGGGGAGGCAGCCAGTGTGGCTGCAGCCTCCAAAACAGAGGTTCGGCAGACAGGTCTTCTAGACGGTCGAACTCTTAAGGAGGCCCTTAATCTTTAAAAATTCATATTTCCTGTTTCCTTTATGGGATTTTTGTCATTTTGGTGTAATTTCAAAGATACAAATAAAACTTATTTTTATAAATTGGTGTGGGTTTTTTATCGTGTTTTATGTTTTACTTATTTACTGTATGTTGATATTAAACGTTTTACACACCTGTTAAGCCTACCTGCTCAATGCCAAACTACCAAGGGTTGAGCCAGGATTAATTTATTGAGACCTTGACTGGACCTAGTGAGGATTTGTGGCCTATTGCTAAGAATAGGTACTTACCTGCCCTTACCAATAATCCACTTTCCGACAGTAAAGCATTGAATAAAATGTAAATTTCTTAACAACTTCTTCAAACGTCTCCTCACTGTACTCATATAAACCCAGCATCTCTTAAAGAAATACTATGAATTATTACATTTTTAAAAATTTAAAACTATAAGCCATAAAATTACATTTTTCCTAATACATAATAAATCCACATTTTTCACCTTCAAAATAAATGTAAATCAAAACTGAAATTTGTATTTTGAAAAAAAGCAGCATGTATAATTTAAAATACAATTTTAATAAGTATTAACATAATACAATATTACAGTGTTTAAATATCTTCTTTTATTTATCATAAACACCTGATACATAAAATACCGCAACATAAAAAGAAAATTAAATAAAGTATAACTATTTTCAAAAAGTTTACAAAATAATAAGCTAAAATATAATCTTTATAAATTGACTTAATTAAAATATTTGACTGCCAACCTTAGCGAAACAACAAAAACATTTTTATATTACATATGTTCCAACCGTTTTACATTTCAGACATAAAATTAAAAAATTCAAATTTAAAAAGTTTAAAAAATGTACAAACATACTTTAAAAATCCCCTCTCTTTTTCTCCTAAGGACAATAAACATTGCAACTTTTTACAATAAATTATACATAATAGCAAACTATTTTAAAATTAAATGAATTCAGTATATTTCGCAATTACCACATTTATTCATCAAAATAATCATCAAAGAAGACATTGTATTCAACACTATTTTAGTAAACGAATATGTTACAGCCATGATAAAAACAATACTAAACACAATATACTTAACTTTGATATGTGTGTCCATGATATATTTGACATCACGATATTCCTGTTACAATATTTTGTATCATGGTGAAACGTCATCAATTTTCTGCCTTAGGTATTGTGAAATGTCCCATATCTACGAAAGTGGATGGTGGTATAAAAACACACACATAGACACACTGGCTTCATAGCCACGAGCACATATATTTTTGATGGCATTGTATTTTATTTTGAGACTAGGCCCAGAGTAATGTTAAACATTTCTTTTATTAAAATGAAAATAAGAAACACGACGATATGTAAGGTTCAAAAACCTCAACAATGATACCAAAAATTGTTAAAAAATTAAATTATGAAATGACTCGATGAAAAACTAAAGTTATAGTTCTCTATTTAATTCACAACGCTTTGGATTTCTGGGTGAAAATGTTCCACACGTATCCTAAAAAACATACGAAGAGCTACTTCTTTTTTAGTGGCTTGCTCGGAACATTAGTAAACCATTTGTGTCCGTTGGTCTTAGTTCTTTGCCATTTATCACTGTTTGACGTCTCTTGCAAGAGGACTAGTTCGCTGCATGATGTTTCATTGGGTCTTAATATTTCCTGTCTGTCCCCTCGGCTTTTTTTGGTGCCAGCTTTAGCATTAGCTGCAGCAGGTTCATATACAAGACCAGCAGTGAAATCAGCGGGAGTCGTTGATAACAGCAGCAGGGTCAAGCTGTGGGCAGGCAGCGCTGTGCCCTCTTCGCAGCTCACTATTATTATTTCACTGCTCAGGATGAACTCAAACGCTGCACATGCACTCGTGCCCTTTTGAAATTGCCTTTTTTTAGCATAGTTAGGCTTGGTTACTCCATGCTTTGGACAAAAATAATCCAATTCTAGGAGCGAAAAGGTTTTTGCCCTCCTGTTGAACCCTGCAAGGACTTCCGAGATGCAAAATATATTTTGTTATATTCTTTAAGAAGGCACTGTCTGGTAATGGGCGTTATGAAAACTCTTACACACATAACAAATAACTAAATAAATAAATAAACAAATGGTAGAGGCCAAATGAATATAGTTTGCTAGGTGTTGACTCACACGGGTTAATAATATGTTCACAACCCTCATGAAAACCCTTTTTAACTGAATATATATATATATATATACCTTCAATCGAATATGTCAAATTCTAGACTCATACAGTAAATTATAGCAGTATGCTTATTGACTAAGGTTGAAAGGTTTTACTTTACATATAGGGCTTCCCAAAAAAAGTGGCATTTTATCTTTCACAGAACTATTGCTGCTTTTAACAATAAGATTCAATTTAGCACATGAAACACAATACTTAACACCTCATTACAAGTGTGGCGGTCTGAAACCTGGACTGCCAGACCTGTGGAGTGGAAAACGCATCAGAGCTGGTGGTCCCATTCCCTCTGGCCCTATTACGAGGTTTCCACTGGACTGACTGGTGGAAACCTCTGAAATCAAAGATTTCCCCCGGCCAGCCCAGTGAAAACCGTGCAGAAGCATAAGTCCAATGTCATCGCACAGAGAGTGCCCCCAGCGCCATAGCAGACAGTGAGCATTCCAAAGGTGCTGCACAGTGGGCTTCTCTGTGGTCCCTAGCATTGGGTTTCCACCAGCCTTTTCATGGTGGGGTCACTGTCAAGAAAGGTTGGCAGAAACTGGACTAGTGATCAGTATGTCAGCGCCGCTGTGGCTGTGCAAGACTCCGACCGGCATCAGATCATCAGTAACCATGTTCCTGGTGGGGACAGTGGTCCAACTGCCAAGGTCGTAATGTGGCAGTCGGACCGCCTGGTGTGCGGTGGTCCGACCGCCCCGTGAGGTTGGCGGTCTCAAGACTAACAGCCTCAAAATGAGGCCCATAACTCTGCAAAAAAAAGAAAACATATTTCAGGAATGGTGTTATTTATTTAACGATTTGAAGAGTAATAAATCAGCAGTAATTGCTGCCAAACTTTAAATGCATTAATACATAAACATGTGGCTCATCCTTTCAAGAATTTATCTAAAGATGCCCAGTTCTGCAAAACGCCATTTGTCAAATGTGTTGGTTGCTGATCAATCAAAATTTCACAATGATATTTTAATATTAATATTTATGCAGCTCAAAAGCTAGTGCAGCAAACATAATGGGGCATATTTACAAGCCTCTACTGCTGCCTTGCGCGACCATAGCATCATTTTTGTACAGTAAGGCAGCATTAAAAAGGCTGTTCCCTCACACCATATTAAAAAAAATCTTCAATGCCCGCATTGCACCACTTTGTAACCCTTTGCACCACATTATAACTGAGCCAGGCCTTATGTATGGAAGGGCGGGTGTTCCCCCACACGGAGGCCCGAAAAAATGGTGCAGTAAAAGTTACAAGATTTCACTGCACCGTTATTCCTATCAAATTTATTGCCTGCCCAAGGCAGGAATTAAAGTGACGCACCTCTAGTGGCCTATGGGCCTCCCTCTGCTTTGCTGCACCAGCGACAACATTTTTGGTGCTAGTGAAGCAAAGCACCACAAATGCTGCCAAAGATTTTGATGCTGTTGTTGTAATGACCACCATGGTAAGTATGGCACAACCAAGGTGTCAATAGGGAGTCACAGGGGGATGCAGGATAAGTGGTGCTTCGGGACGGATGAACCACTTTCTTGTAAATATGCCCCAATATTCTTTTTTTTTTTTTATGTCAGGCAGGTTTATTTTGTTATGAATGAGATAGAAGGCAGGTGCAAAGTCCAAGAGGATTTGCTGTGATTTGGTGTCTTATCTCTACTTTGGCCTCTTTACTTTGTTTGCATGCACTGCCCTGCAATTAATTTGATAGCACCTTCATTTGTCTGCTTTGATTTGAATTACATCATCGTTAAGCCCCAAAATATCAGGGGTCGTATCAAGAACAACAGGGCATGGGGCATAGCTACAAGCCTCCAGCGCCACCATCATTTTAAAAAATCCTAATTTGGCAATAAGGAGGCCTTTCTCCCATGCTATATTTACAATGCGGTGCAATGCTAGCATTGCTCCACTTTGTGAACCCTTGTGCCACTTTATGCCTGTGCCAGGCATAATGTATGCAAGGGGAGTGTTTTGACACGGAGGCCCGAAAAAATGGCACAGTGAAATTTACAACATTTCACTGCACCATTTTTTCATAATTTGAACACATGCTCAGAGCAGCAGTTAAAATGATGCATCCATTTCAATCAATGCACCTCCCTGTGCTTTGCTGCACTAGCGTTAATTTTTTTTACGCTAGTGCAGCAAAGCACCACAACAGTGTCAAAAATCTTGATGCTATTGTCCTAAGGACTGCCATGGTGCACCGTATTGTAAATATGGCCCAACCATGGCAAGAAAAGTGCCGCATCAGGACTGATGTGCCACTTTTTTGTAAATATGCCCCAATATGCGCCTGTGCATCTCTAGGATGCACATGTACATTTGCAGATGGGCAGTCGTATTTTTCTCATTTCTATGCCTAATCATCAAGTTGTGCACAAACCATCATTTCTGATTAGCGTAATTGCTAATGTTTGATTTCTCATTAATAGGTGTGCATTTTATAAATTGTGCCTAACTGAGAAAATAGCAAAATGTCTGCCACATTTTCAGCTAGGAAGAGGTTAAAAAAATGAGCACAAAATATTTATCACAATTGACCCGAACATCTCCTTAGAAATGAGAATAGATTGGGGACTCAGTGTGAGAAAGTATTCTAGCATGGTTACCCCCACTTTTGGCCTGTCTGTGAGTGTTTGTTAGTATGCTTAACTGTGTCACTGACGTTCTGCTAACCAGAACTTCAGTGCTTATGCGCTCTCTACTTACAAAATTAGTCACTATAGTTTAGTGACTTCATATTCCAATTCCAATTGGCACACTGGACCCCCCTTATAAGTCCATATCATATTGTACCTAGGTACCCATGGCATTGGGGTTCCAGGAGATCCTTATGGGCTGCAGCATTTATTTTGCCACCGATTAGGAGCTCCGACAAACCTTTCTTCAGGACTGCCACTGCAGCCTGAGTGAAATAGTGTCCACACTATTTCACAGCCATTTTCACTGCAATAAGTAACTTGCAAGACACCTAAATCTCTAACCTTCATTTACTGAAGGCTAGGTGCAAAGTTACTAAGTGTGAGGGCACCCTTGCACTAGCAAAGGTGCCCCCACACTGTCCAGGGACAATTTCCCAGTCTTTGTGAGTGCAGGGATACCATTACAAGCGGGCACTATATATATGTCAATACATATGTAGCTTCACAATGGTAATTCTGAATATGGCCATGTGAGGTGTCTAAGATCAGGGAATTGTCCCCCCATTCAAAATCTGGTATTGGGGGGCCAATTCCATGCATCCTGGGGGCTCCACCAGGGATCCCCAGTACTGTCAAACCAGCTCTCTGAGGTTTGCACAGCAGCCCCAGCTACTGCTACCTCACAGACAGGTTTCTGCCCTCCTGGGGACTGAGCAGCTCAATCCTATGAAGGCAGAACAATGCATTTCCTTTGGCAGGAGGGTGTTATGCCCTCTCCCTTAGGAAATAGGTGTTACAGGCTTGGGAGGGTTAGCCTGCCAGAGCCTCTGAAAATGCTTTGAAGGGCACGGATGGTGCCCTCCTTGCATAAGACAGTCTACACCGGTTCAGGGACCCCCCGTTCCTGCTCCGGCGTGAAACGGGACAAAGGAAATGGGAGTGACCACTCCTCTGTCCATCACCACCCCAGGGGTGGTGCCCAGAGCTCCTCCATTGTGTCCCTGGTGTTAGCCATCTTGGATGCCAAGGTGTGCGGACACTCTGGAAACCTCTGAGCGGCCAGTGCCAGCAGGTGACGTCAGAGACCCCTCCTGATATGTGCATACCTTGGTGGGTAGCCAATCCCCCTCTCAGGGCTATTTAGGGTCTCTCCTCTGGGTGTTTCCTCTGCTTCAACTTGCAAGACTCCTCCAGGAATCCTCTCCTTCCTCTGCTTCAGCTTCTGACAATCAGATCAACCGCAGACTGCCCCAGGAACCGCTGTTACTGCAACAAAGTTTCCAGGACGACTCCTGTGACCTGCAACTTCAACTGCAGCAGCATTTGCAACAGTTTCCAAGGTGTACACGCTCTGAGGACTGCCTGTCTTCATCCTGCACCGGATGAACTGAAGGAATCTCCCATGTAGTGACGGAGTCACTTCCCTGCTTCTGCAGGCACTCTTCTGCGATGAAGATTGGTACTCTGGGACTCCTCTCCTGACAATAAGCTTAATCCTTGGAACACAGGTGGTGGACTGACCTGACCCAGACTGTCCTAAGGTCCAGCTGTCCAAATTTGGTGGAGATAATAGCTTGACTCCCCATGCTGTGACAGTACCTTTGTGCACTGCGTCATCTCCAGCTCCTTGGGCTTCGGTGCACTTCTGCAAGAATTCTTCATGCACAGTGTAGCCCAGGTCCCCAGCACTCTATCCTGTGAAACACAACTCACTGAGTTGTTCTCCGGTGGCGTGAGACCTTCCTTTGTTGTGCTGCCATGACCACACTTTGCATCTTCTTTGTCCCCATGTCATAGGACTCCTGTGGGTGCTGCCTGGTCTTCTGTGGGCTCTCTACAGTGCCAAGAGCATCCTCTGTCTCCTCAGTCCGAGTTGAGACCCCCAGGTCCTCCTGGGTCCAGCAGCGCCACTTTGACACAAACCACAAACTTGCTTGAACCAAGGCTTGTTGCTGGAATCCAGCGACACAAACAGCCTGCATCCAACAACTCAACGTGGGACATCTTCTCCACCATGCAGGAACCTGCAGCCATTTTCTTTGGTACTTTTCTGTACTCTTCTTCTAACCGGAGAATCCACTTTTGCACCATCTTCTAGGTTGAAGGAAAAGAGGATGGTAAAAGATATTGTGGTAGGAAATAAACAAGAGGTATACAATGAATGGTATAGGTAGACTGAAGAAAGGATATGAAGTGAAATATATGGTATTCATGGAGGTTTAGAAACTTCAACATTTCTAATATTAATGGTATTGGGATTTGATACGTAAGAAATTAAAGGCAACACTAGCACATCTCTTTTAATGGCAACCTGTGGTGTGGTTGAATGAGCAGTGTGCAATCTGTGATGGTGACAAGTCAGTTTCCACCATGTCAGGAAAGAAATATTGTTAAAGTTTTTCTAATTAGAGGTAATAACCTTAAAGGCCACCGCAAGAAGAAGTTCCACCAACATGCCCTTAACCTTGTCTTCTGACCCTAATCTGAAAAACCACCACGGAAGATATAGACAATGCTATAGGGAGTTGAAATAGTGAAAATGAGAAATTGTGAGCCATACCTGTTTCCAAATGAAAGAGACCTTTAAACGATGAAAAACATATGAAGAAATTCCTCGTTGGAGATGTTGCAAGTCCAGCACATACTATTATTCAACATTTTCATTTTTAATAAAGAACTAGGCATTAGAAACAGCCTATTGTAAAAAATGGTCTGAGTTGTGCGAGAAGTATGATGTATTTCAAGGTATAATGTGTTCCATGATGAAATGGGGATTGTGGAATTGAGGTCCTGTTCCGAAGAATCTTCGCTTTTAGTTTTTGCTCTATCGGAGTCTGAAGCAGAAAGCTGTTTGTAAAAAAAAGGAACTTTCACTTTACGGGAAAAATTGGGGGCACTGTGGGATCCCAAAGATGCTGCAAAGGAATAGAGGGTGTATCTATGACATTTTGTATAAGAATGTCCAAGAGGAGTGTATATTTGGGTAGATAGGAGGAGGGGGTTATGAAAGTGGGTGTGTATTCCTCAAAGAGAATAAACTGATTACTAGAGATGGTCTACTAAAGATGTTAGGGTTGTACCAAATAAGGGATAGTAACAATTGCTGAGAAGGTGTGTAGACCTGAGAAATAAACTTTTTGGGCAAGATGACTGGAATGATTTAGTAATGGAGAAGACATGGACCAAGGATTTTGAGCGATAAGAAAACATTGAAGAAATGAAAAACGGGAGAATAAAGGTAGCTTTATGGAGCACCAAAGTGGGGAGGGGAAGAAGGTGATGTTCCTAAAGATGACCATATATGTTTGAGGAAGTAGCTGGAATGATATTCAGTAAAGATAAGAAAGTTGACACCACCATTTATTTTTGATTTCATAACTTTTGATAGTGAAATCCGAGCTGGTCACTTATTCCATAAGAACTTGGATAATAGGCAGTCAATAGATCTGAAGGCTTGATCCAGCTGAAGTGGAAGTATCAATAAAAATACATTGATGATTGACAAAAACATAATTTTGATTGTATATAATCTGCCCCACTATATAAAGGGGACCATTGAGCAGAAAGGGTAGACATCTGGGGTCAGATGTACAAAATTCCTGAATTGCGACTCGCAAATTGCGAGTCAGAGATGCAGGATGGTGTCCCTGACACCATCTGCGACTCGCAAGGGGGTTCCAAGGGCCCACCTCATTAATATTAAAGAGGTTTGTCGCACTTTGCGACTCCCTTGCAACTCACAGCACTCACAGGGATGGTGGCATGCTGGAGACAGCAGACCACCATGTCTTTGACTGCTTTTAAATAAAGCATTTTTGTTTGTTTGTAATGCAGCCTGTTTTCCTTAAAGGAAAACTAGATGCATTACAAAATGCAAAAATGAAACGTATTAGTTTCATTTTTGCAGAGCAGGCAGTGGTCCATAGGAAAAAATGTTTGCCATGCCATTCACAAAGGGGTCCCATGCGAAGGGGTTACCACCAGTGTGCTGCGACTTGCAATTAGGAAGGGAATTGGGCATCACAATGGGGTTTTTGCACGTCGCAAACAGCGAAATTCGCTGTTTGCTACGTGCAGAAACTTTCCTACATCTGGCCCCTGATGTTTTAGAGCTTCTATACTGAATGTAACAAGTCCCTTAATAGGAGGTGTTGCACCTGGCCCTTTGGCAGGTTCATTCCCTGACATTTTGCCTCCTTCCTCCTATTATTTCTGACCTCTCCCCGTTGGCTCTAGGACTCTGAGCACTTTATCACTACTGATCAGTGCTAAAGTTGGTATGATTGGCTTATACCTAATTGGCATATTTCATTTACCTGTAAGTCCCTTGTACAGGGGTATCCCAATAGCCAGGGCCTATAAATTAAATGTTACTAGTGGGGATGCAGTGCTGCTTGCGCTACCCACTGAAGTAGCCTTTCAAGCCTGTCTCAGGCCTGCTAGTGCATGGCCTGCGTGGGATGTTTTTCTGCAACAGGGACCTGGCATCTACATTTATTTGCCAGGCCCAGAACTCCCCTTTTACTACATGAAAGCCACCACTAAGGTTGGCCCTAGCTAGCTCTATGGGCAGGGTGTTATGTATGTAGAAGGGAGGACATGTGCCTGGTAGCATGGCGTGTCCTGATAGTGCCAAACAGCCTATTTGGTTTCTCACTGCTGCGAGTGCTGCCTTCTCTTAGAATTGCATTAGAAATGTCCTGCTTTATGTGTACGGAGTATTGTCTGACTTATGAGGGGTAGCCTAGGCATGTTTGGTATGGTTGTAATGGAAACAAGAAATGCTGCTTACTGGTGTAGGTGTTTTTTTTAATTACTATTACAGAAATGCAAATTCTAGAAAGTGAACATTTCTGTGTGCCTATGACCCTGGTGTTTTTCAGCTTGACTCCAATCCACATCTGGGCAGAGTGACAGCTGGGCTTTGTGCATAATTTGCCTGTATACAGGGAGGGTGGATGTGTCACAGAGGTGCATCTGCATACTTAATAGTCGTCCTGGGCTGAGAGAAGGGAAAAGCGTCTGTGAAGGCTGTCCCCAGGCATCACACAAAAGGGTTGTTTACCCGCGACCAATGTTTAGAGCCTGTGCTGAAGGAGGGAGGGGATGCTCCCAGAACCAGTTGTAACTGGTTAGAACCTCCTCTACCCTTCCTTGTGAAACCCTGGCAAAACTGAGTATAAGTACAGGGGAGTGTTTCCCACAATTTGGGGACATTTTGGAACTGGACAAAGAATACTGCTGGAGGGACTCACCAGGAACCATCATGGACTGCTGCTGCCGTGCTGACCTGTGGCCTGCATGGTCACTGTGAGGACCTGCCACTTGCCTGCATCCACTTTGCGCTGGCCTGCTGCTCGGCCATGCTGTCCTGTGCGCCATTGAACTTTGTCCCCAGGGTGCTGTGGCCCCTGAACCCTGCAACTGCCTAAAGCATGAGGAGTGCTTTGTTTTCATCCTATAGTGCCTGGAAGAGTGTTTTCCAATCACCTTACAGTGCTTGGAGTGCACTGTCTCTGCATGCAGTTTGGTGTCTGGAGAGCGCCTTCATTATAATCCTTAAGCGCCTGGAGGGCGCGTTGCCGGGAAAGAATCACCGCTGTGGCCGGGGCATTCTGGATTTAAAAATGCACCTGAGACACAGTGCCCCTGGGACCCCTGGGGCACCCCAATGTGAAGAAAGGAGCGAGGGCGCTCCTAACGTGCCCCCGAGACTCTCGAGGAGCTCCACCGGGCACAAGCAGGCACCCACTCTGGTGCCTGCCCTCTGCTGCAGCCCGGGTGGGCCACAGCCTTTTGTTTGAAGCCGGGCGGGGAAGGAAGCCTCATTGGAGGCTCCCTGCCCCACCAGTTCTCCTATGCCTCTGTGAGTACAGGTGGGCAGAAGGAAGCCTCATCGGAGGCTCCCTTGCCTCACCGGAAGCCCTTATTGTTCTTGCAGAGACTGGGGACGGGGAGGGGCGGAAGCCTCACCGGAGGCCCCCGTGCCAAAAGGTCTCCTGTGTGACCCCAAGTGTTTTGTGCTTTGGCCCCCCCTTTGGAGGGCCAGTTGCGGCACAGGGGGGGCCCAGAGATTGTGGACCCTGTGGTTCTAAAAATTCTGGACCCATGTAATCTGCTTTGCCACAGCAGTACGATTTTAGTATCAAAAGACTGATAATGACTAGTACACTAAGCATGAGCATTTTCGCTCAATTCCAGCAGCGTTTTCACCTCGAAATCGCCATTTTCGTCCTGCACTCGTGGCTCCCATTTTATACACGACAGCCATTTTAAAAGTTGCCCTCACATAGGCTTATAATACAGTCAGATTTGATTCCAAGGACACGTACACCTTGATTGACTTTTCTCTGACCTGGGCAAGCTGGAACCATTGCCTCAGGCCAAACCTGTTTGGTCAGTCCCTCTCCCAGTGGCCGAATCAGATAGCATCAAGGCACACCAGGCCATAAAACCCTTATTATCGCTCACACACCCTGCCTAACTTGCTCACACCTGCACCTGCTCTTTTCTTCTTCTTACTTTACGAGGGGGAGGTGCCCGTTTTTATTGGGGGTCCACACTTATCTGATGTGAAATTCTAGGCCTTGCCGGGTAATTTATTATGGGTTGGATGACATGAAATATGAGGTTTCATCATGACACTGTTTTTTCCTTTGTAATGAAAACATGTGAATGACCAACCAAAATGTCAAGAATGTTTGCCTGAAGCTTAAAAAACTGTATATAAGGAAACCTGATTTTGCATTGACACACAGTCTCCTGAGAACATACAAGTCGTGCTGTTGTACTTCTAGGACGCCTGTCAATTGGTTGCAGCCAATACATTCGATCTTTGACTTCACCTAGAAGACTCTGAGTTTCTGTAGTCTGAATCAGGAAAGTACCCGAGGTCTTTGGGTGTACCCTGGCACCGCTGGGTTACCGGATCAGTACCGGTTCTGAAAAACCCAGTACCTCAGTTGGCGTCCAACGTGGGGCGATACCAGGGGTACCGGTCCAAGCCTGAGGTTCGTGAGGAGCTTCGTGTGAAAATTCTGGAGGAAGGCCGCCACTTCATCGACCCCTGCATGTCGACGTGGTCCGAAAGTCTTTGCTGCGAGGTTCCCCGCTTCCAGACGGCTACGAAGGACTGCTGCCCTGGCTATCGCCCTGATTTGGACCCTTGATTTTTGGTAGAGCGAAACGATAAGACGAGTCTTCTGGTGACGTCATTGATATTTTCAGTTAAGTATAAGTGGAGCGTCTCCCAGTCCTTAGTTGGACACTTGGTTTGGTCCTTAGTTGGACACTTGGTTTGGTCCTTAGTTGGACACTTGGTTTGGTCCTTAAGTTGGACATTTGGTTTGGTATCCCTTCGGGATCACTTTGATTTGGAACTTGCAAGTACCAAAGCCGAAGGACTCGTGTATTCACGAGACTATCGTAAACGATAATCCTTTGAAGTTTGAAGCTAGACTAGTGAGCGAAGATGCCTGGTCTTAGCAGACTTGGAAATTTGTTTTGTCTTGGTTGTAAAAGGGACTCCCGGTTGGAGGACTCATGTCCGGTTCCTCCGATTGGAACTCCAACTTATGAACTATATGTGAAGCACGGAGTAGGCCCCATCACATATAATGAAGTATGGATCCATTACACCAGAAAAGATGGTGTTTTAAAATGGCCCCAAAATGGTAGCTTTGACACAGAAATCTTAGATAACCTCGAAGTTAGACTTTTTAAGAAGAAAGCCCGGCCGGCAATGTTTGATTCTTTCCGCTTATGGCGTAAAGAAGCCAAGCAAAAGGAAATTAAATTAGCTAAGAAAAATAAGAGAGAAAAAGGTATTTCGATTATGCAAGCTGCTATACAGTTTAAAGATAACGAAGCAGAACAGTTGAATGAGCAGTTGCATAGGCGACATAAAATGACAGTAGATAAATGCTATCCAGTTTTGTCGCCTCTTCAGCAAGATGCAGCAAAAGACTCTGAAAAAGATCCCCTAATGTCGCATTTGCTAAGTTCGCCACCACCCTATGTGCAGAATGCAACGGCACCTCCGCAACCTCTAGTTGCACAACCAGTGGTTGCATTGCCTCCTGCTCCTCCCCAGCACCCACCAGCTATTCTTCAGTTGGTTCCTATTCCTCCGGTGCAGCCTTCTCAAGGGCCACCGGCTTTGACATCTGCTCTGCCTTTACTTCCTACAACTTTGACTACTATAGCGACTACCACTCCTGGTATTGTTTCTGATACTGCTTCTGTCTCTGCCTTGTCTCATTCTGTTTTTCCTCCTGTTCATTTGTCAACCTCTCCCTCTATCCGTCAGAGAATGACAAACACTGTGACTAGTCTTTTATCCCCTCTCTTTGGGTCATTAGCTACGACCCCAGTTACAGAGCGTAAGCAATTGCGTAGCCAATTGCCTGATGGTATGGAGAAAGAGACACTGAATTATTTGGCGCATAAATGGGTTACTGAACCAGCGAGATATGAACTAGAGTCTGTTATGGATGTCTTCCATCAGTGGGAAGAACCCGAAACAGAGATACGTTTTTGAGAAAATGTGTACTTTTCTTTCTGAGGATTTAGAGGAAAATGGTTTGGAGCCCAATCCACCTAAGTTGTGTCGTGTACAGTTTGATTTTTCGACAGGTTTGATTGTGGGTTTAGATGTCGAGAAAGCAGTTGCAACGTTATTGTCGTTTAGGACTGAAGGTGTTTCCAGGTTATTGTTTAAATATGATTCTTCTGCTAAAAAGAAAGGGAAACAGTACCCCATGAGAGAAGTTCCCCCACAGTGGAGGGAAGGGGACCCAAATGCTAATCCACCTGTCCTGCCTCACTTCCAGCGTGTATGGGTACACGTTCCATGGAAGCGAGCTGAAGTTTTAGCCCTTAAGCAGACATTGCCTGATCCCCGTAAGAACCCTACAGGGTATTACAAGGAATTGTCACAGACTGCGGGGTCTTGCATTATGAATTTAGCGGACATAGACATGTTGTTTGGGAATGTTGTTCCACAGCCTTTATGGGGAAAGATTCACCATGCAGACCATGCTCAAGAATTAGGTGACACATGGGCTAATATTGCTGCTGCAGATGCCCGACAAATTGGTGGTGCTAAACCTGAGCCTTTAGTGACAGAACTTCCTGGTAGAATTATTGATTACATGAAAACTATAATGCCTGCGATGCGTGTAAACTGGGATAAATTGTCTGCATGTAAGCAAAAGAAAGAAGAAACGGTATCAGATTTCTTCACCAGGTTTGAAGAAACGTATGTGGACCACAGTGGTCAAGATATGAGCACGGAAGGTGGTCAACGTTTGTTCGTCGATAAATTTGTGCATAATCTGCTTCCTGAGTTGTGTAAAAAGTTAAAAGATTCAGAAAGTTCTTGGGCAGTTTCCTCTTCAGCGCAGATATTGGCTACTGCACAGTACTACGAAAATAGAGATAAAGATGAGAGAGATAGAATAGAGAAGAAAACAAAAGATTTGAAAACGAAGGTTCTGTTACAACAAGCGTACCCGCCACATGGATGTCAGAATAGTGGTGTACAGAACAACTATCAGAATAACTATCAGCCCCAACCGTTTCAGAGAAACTCGCAAAGAGCCGAGTATGCTCAACCACGTATCCCAGTAGGTCCCAATCAGTGTTCATATTGCAAGGAAGAGGGTCATTTCAAGTATAGTTGCCCTGCTTTGCTGCAGCGCGCAAATGGTACTTCCGGTTTAAGAGGTCGAGGTGTTCCACAAGCACCTAGAGGAAGAGGACGTGGATATGTTCCCCAGAACGCGCGCCCATTCCTCCCTCAAAACTCAATGAACAGATTTGATCAACAGGTTAATGCATCCGGTAGGACGGCTCAGTACTATACTGATGATTACTATACAGAGGGTGAGCATTTGGACAGTAATGATTGCTAGGACAGCCATAGACAAAGAGAGGGAGTTGTTTCAGTTCCAGTAGACCAGAGTGGGCCTTATGTTGAGGTGATTGCATCAGGTGTGTCAGAACCTTTTCTGTTGGATACTGGTGCTACCAAGAGTTCTATTATGCACTCAAAACTCCCTGGCGCACCTTTGTCTGGCGAAACAAATGTATCAGTAGGTTTTTCCGGCGCCCCAGTTAGAAATCCGATTTCTAACCCTATATCTCTGTCTGTTGGACCTTGTAAATTTGAAACACCCCTTATTTTGACGACAGGTTGTGGCGAGAACTTGTTAGGATTAGATTTGTTAAAAAGATTGTATGCAACATTGTATTGCTCTCCTTCTGGAGTGCAACTCACATTGGGTAAGAAAGTGGTTTCACAAATGTATTTGTCAAAGGACAGATTTCCACCAGAATTTTCGTCTCTTCCTAATACTCTTTGGGCTACTGGACCTAATGATGTAGGTCTTTTGGAAATTCAGCCATATGTGATAACATTAAAAGCCAATGTTAAAATGCAACGTATTCCCCAATACAAGATCTCTAGTGAAGGGGAAAAAGCGTTGATGGCACTTATTCGTGATCTGATTGAGAAGGATGTAATTGAAGAGACAAGAGGCAATGTTTGCAATAGTCCTGTTTTGCCTGTCTTGAAGCACACTGACCCTACTCAGCCACCTGTTTATAGGTTTGTAATTGATCTTAGAGAGGTGAACAAAATAGTTGTGCCACAGTTTCCAGTCGTCCCCGATATCACTGCATTGTTGACAATGATTCCGGCTTCAGCCACTTGGTTCTCAGTAATAGACCTGAAGAATGCTTTCTTCAGCATCCCTATTGCAGAAGAGAGCAGGGACATTTTTGGCTTCAATTTGGGAGGACGAAGCTTCAGATTTAAGAGAGCTCCTCAAGGCTATTGTGAAAGTCCATCCATCTATAGTCAGGCTTTGAAAGCACAACTTGACACTCTTATGTTACCTGATGGCGCCACTCTCATTCAATATGTCGATGATTTGCTAGTTGCCGCAGATACTAAGGAGATCTGCAAAGAAGCAACATTGTCATTATTGCGTCATTTGTCTGATTTACACCACAAAGTGTCCCTTTCAAAGTTACAGTATTGTCAAAAAGAAGTGACCTATTTAGGTCATCTCTTTTCGAAGGAGGGAAGGCAACTGACCCCAGAGAGAATCAGAGCTGTTGCAGCAATGAGTGTGCCAAGAACACAAAGAGAAGTGCGTGCTTTCTTGGGTATTACATCATATTGCAGACAATGGATACCTAATTTTTCGTTAATAGCCAAACCCTTGGTGGCATTAACTTGTAAAGATATACCGAATCCCGTCCCATGGTCTGAAGATTGTCAGAAAAGTTTTGTCGAATTACGTGATGCATTATGTTCAGCTCCTGTGTTGGGTACCCCCAACTACAGCAAGCCTTTTACATTGTATGTCCATGAGAAAGAAGGTTGTGCGTTAGCAGTTTTGACACAACAGTTTGGAGACAGGGAGCGTCCATGCGCCTATTTCTCTTCAACCTTAGACCCAGTAGCTAAGGCACTACCGAGCTGCTTAAGAGCGGCAGCGGCAGCTGCTGTTTCTATCCGACAGTCTGCTGGTTTAGTGATGAATAACACATTAGTCGTAATGGTTCCACATGCAGTGGACACGTTGTTAAACAGAACCAAGACACAGCATTTAACTAGTGCTCGATTGTCAGGTTACGAGTTGACATTGTTAGCAAGCCATGTACATATAAAAAGATGCACTACACTTAACCCAGCTACGTTATTGCCAATTGTGATGGAGTTAGATACTTCTGAACAACATGATTGTCTCCGTAGAACAGAAGAGGAAACGAAAGGGAGAATAGACCTTCTGGACACTCCCATTGCAAAGAGTGATGGTACTTTGTGGGTGGATGGTTCATGCTTTAAGCTCCCGAATGGTGACACGACTGCGGCGTATGCTGTGACAACTTTGTGTACGATTGTTGAAGCTGCACGTATCCCACATAATTCAGCCCAAGCAGCTGAGTTAATAGCCCTAACAAGAGCATGTACAGTATCAAAAGGAATGAAAGTGACTATCTATACCGATAGCCAATATGCGTTTGGTGTGGCCCATAGTTTTGGGCGTTTGTGGAAGGAACGTGGGTTCCTGACCTCGCATGGAACTAAAATACAGCATGGTCAGTTGGTAAATGAGCTCCTTGATTCACTTACTTTACCGTTGCAAGTTGCGATTGTGAAGTGTAGCGCACATAAAAAGGTGACTGATGATGTTGGTCGTGGGAATGCATTTGCTGACGAGGTCGCAAAAGAAACGGCAAGGAATGTGATGAGCCGAATGTATGTCGCGAGCCCTGCAAGATGGATTGGTGATGTTGGAATGTGTGAAGACACGATAGAAAGCGTGAAATCAATTCAAGCTGAAGCCACAGAGAGAATTGAGTGTGTGGAGAGAAAGTACGGGTAAATTGGATGCGAATGGTTGTTGGGTCGAGTTGTCAGAACATCAGAGATGGTTGCTACCCGATTCGTATGTGCTTGCAGTAGTTACAATGGCTCATGGAATGGCTCACATCAGTGTGAAAGGAATTTGTAAGTTGTTGGCCCCAGTATGGCAAAATGCAGGAATTCCCAAGTGCGCAGAAAATGTAGTTAAAAATTGCATGGTATGCCTGAACCACAACCCTGGTAGAGGAACCCCAACTCCAGCTGGTCATTTTGCACCTCCTACGTATCCGTTTGAGGTTTTGCAGCTAGATTTCATCCACATGGAGAGGTGCAACAACTTAAAATATGTACTTGTTGTTGTTTGTGCCTTTTCAAGATGGGTGGAAGCCTATCCCCTAAAAGACAATACTGCGCTATCCACAGCCAAAGCCCTTGTGAAAGAGTTCTTCCCTAGGTTCGGAATGCCGAGAATGATCTGGAGTGACAATGGAAGTGAATTTGTGGGTCAAGTGATGAAGAAAGTATGCGAAGGGCTAGGCATCAACCAAAAGTTTCACGCTGCAAATCACCCCCAATCAGCTGGATTAGTCGAGTGCTATAACGGCACTCTAAAGCTAAAATTGGCCAAGATACAAGCGAGCTCTGGTCTCAAATGGCCTGACGCTCTACCCTTAGCACTCCTATCAACCAGAATGACTGTGCATTCACGAGTGAAACTTAGTCCTTACGAAATAGTCTTTGGCCGCCCGGCCAATATATGGGGAGTGCCTAGGCCCAAGAAATTCAGCGAGATAGAGCATCCTGTCTTGCTTGACTATCTGTATGAATTGACGGCTAAATTGCGTGTCTTACATCAACAGGTCCACGACACCTTGCCTCCGGTCTCTGAATCTCCAGGTCATCCCATTGAGCCTGGATCCTGGGTTTTAATAAAGAACTTTCAGCGAACCAAAAACGAGCAGCCCAGGTGGACCGGATCGCACCTCGTTCTTCTCTCCACAAGATCAGCTGTTCGAGTAGAAGGGAAGAAACACTGGATCCATGGGACCCATTGCAAAAGGGTACCCCTACCTCTGACATGTGACCGGTGGGTCCAGGAAGGTATCGCCGACTCAGAGACTGAAACCGTGCCACGTTTTTTGCCTTTCAGCGATGCACAAATAAAAGGAACACTCACTGAGAGAGAAAGTGATGACATTTTACAATCAGCAGTATCACCGTCAGTCCGATTGGACACTACAGAACCTGAACTCCTTTTTCAGGACCACACGATACCTGGGACTAACCGTTATAATCTACGACCAAGAATAAAGGACAAATAAATCAGTTTACTTTTCTTCTCTTTAACAAAGTTCTCCAATATGGAAAAAAATTTTTGAATGACTTTTTGCTTTTTGTATTTTTTGAACCTCCATCCGTGTTCAGCTGTAGGATCGTGGCTGAAAAGACTTAGGGGGGTAGCCTGTGGACACAAGGTCTACAGGTCTGGTTTGTTCTAGGGCGGCCTGGAACATTCAGAACACTCCTAAGTGAAATAAATCAACCGCCACGAGCGGCAACGGTTAGAGGATGGAATCTTTCCAAAATGGAGAACATGTTGAAAGACTGAGTTTCAAGAAGAGAATATGTGAAACGATAACCAGGAAACGGTTTTTGCTGCTGTGCATTTTTATGTTATTTAGTATACTTATGTTTTTGATAGGATATATTTTATTCTGTTTTAATGTGATATTGGCACCCACTACCTCGTCTGCACCTCCTCCTTCCACTGTTTCCCCACATTCTTTTCAACTCCTCCCTAAACATGAATCTGCTAGGAGACTAGAGTTCATTAATAACTCCTTCATCCAGCTTTTGCACCAACACCAACTAGTGATAAATACAACTAACTGTTGGGTGTGTGGCCTTATGCCTCACACAGCAGATAAAGGTATCCCTTATCTGATCCTGCCTTTTAGCCACAATGGTTCCGTGTGGGCATTCAGAACGATATTCATCTATGCACACTACCCCCTACGTTTTGCGGAAGACAACCCTAAGAAAAATTCTTTGGTTAAAGGAATCATAGACATGATGAAGGACAATATCTCCTACGAGACTATCCCCAGAGATGAGACAATGGCATATATAGGATGGAACATGACCGGATATGAAGCCACAATGAATGAGAAACAGCAAGCTAAGATATCTTCCCTGATTTGGGTTGTACCCCATCAGGGTCACCTGTGTCTGCAAGGTACTGGCAAGAATCCCAGAGCTCAGCTAGGGGAAAGCGTCTGCACTGAGACATATGTCTTCGCATCTCAGACCTCCCCTCCGCTTTTGGCAGCAAAGGGTACCTATTTCATCTGCCATGATAGAGCCTTTACATGGTTGCCCCCTGACTTTTCGGGCACATGCTTCGTTTCGTTCCTGTTGCCCCCTACCTACACAGCAGCGGCAGATTACCACAAGACAAGGATAGTTAGAGGCGTCTTCAGTGAAGAAGACACTGCAGGACAAGAATTTAGGGACTTCGTAAAGGGTTTTCTGCCGTTCTGGGGACAAATAAGTAACAGCAGGAGTATAAGGCAATTGATAAGAGTGGTTGAATCCACTGTGGCTGAAACCGCTGGTGCCCTTGGTAACTTGACTGCTGAGCTCCAGTCGGATCGTCTTATGACCCTTCAGAACAGGGTCGCATTAGATGTCATACTTGCAGACCGGGGTGGAGTATGTACATTGATCCAGTCGAGTTGCTGTGTTTTTGTCCCAGATAACGCTCCAACAGTATACCAGGCCATCTCCAAACTGCATAGAATTTCCGAATCTATTCATTTAGATAAAGGAGATTGGTCATTAATGGGATGGCTCTGGGAACTGATATCAGCATGGGGATGGAAGATTCTGATGGTCATTGGGATGATCTTGGCCATTCTTTTCCTGTTCTGTCTATGCGTGCAGTGTGCTCCTGCGATATGTGGCCTCTGTGTTACATCATTCATAAGGAAACCTGCACCAAGAGACGAGCTAAATACTAGGATGATGTTACAGCAACATCTCAACGACTTTAGAAACATAGACCTGGACTCAGATTAGCATGAGAATAGGTCTATTGCCTATGTAAGGGCAAAAGGAGGGTTTGTGGTTCTAAAAATTCTGGACCCATGTAATCTGCTTTGCCACAGCAGTACGATTTTAGTATCAAAAGACCGATAATGACTAGTACACTAAGCATGAGCATTTTCGCTCAATTCCAGCAGCGTTTTCACCTCGAAATCGCCATTTTCGTCCTGCACTCGTGGCTCCCATTTTATACACAACAGCCATTTTAAAAGTTGCCCTCACATAGGCTTATAATACAGTCAGATTTGATTCCAAGGACACGTACACCTTGATTGACTTTTCTCTGACCTGGGCAAGCTGGAACCATTGCCTCAGGCCAAACCTGTTTGGTCAGTCCCTCTCCCAGTGGCCGAATCAGAAAGCATCAAGGCACACTAGGCCATAAAACCCTTATTATCGCTCACACACCCTGCCTAACTTGCTCACACCTGCACCTGCTCTTTTCTTCTTCTTACTTTACGAGGGGGAGGTGCCCGTTTTTATTGGGGGTCCACACTTATCTGATGTGAAATTCTAGGTCTTGCCGGGTAATTTATATGGGTTGGATGACATGAAATATGAGGTTTCATCATGACACTGTTTTTTCCTTTGTAGTGAAAACATGTGAATGACCAACCAAAATGTCAAGAATGTTTGCCTGAAGCTTAAAAAACTGTATATAAGGAAACCTGATTTTGCATTGACACACAGTCTCCTGAGAACATACAAGTCGTGCTGTTGTACTTCTAGGACGCCTGTCAATTGGTTGCAGCCAATAAATTCGATCTTTGACTTCCCCTAGAAGACTCTGAGTTTCTGTAGTCTGAATCAGGAAAGTACCCGAGGTCTTTGGGTGTACCCTGGCACCGCTGGGTTACCGGATCAGTACCGGTTCTGAAAAACCCAGTACCTCAACCCCAGGATGGGCCCGATATAAAAGCAGAAGGGGGTGCTTGTCGCCCCCCATAACATCAGCGCGAGGCACCCATGGAGGGCAAAGAGCGTCGGACCCTTGTGCTTTGTAGCACTAGAGGTGCCTTTGCATCATTAAAAAGGTACTCTTTTTGTGGACATATGACTTTTAAATGTTTCTGATATCAACATTATAGACTGGTATGTTTTCCTGGTTCTCTGATGATGTACCATATATGTGCTGATGCTCCTTTTATGGTCATGACATGCTGATATGTTTTTATTTCTAGTCATATGTTTTATAATGTTCCTGGTCTGGGCATTTATGATATTTCAATGACAAGTACATTTCTGTGGTAATGTTTCCCTGACTGCTGCTTATGTTGCAGAATAATAAGTAACCTGTGTGTTATGTGTGACTACTGGTGGTTCTGCAGAGTAACTATTGTGTAACGTTCTGACAACTGCTTGGGTAGCAGGATATTACTGCTATGTTGTGTTTGGTCTAATAATGGTGTTTACAATACAGTTTATTTTTATATAACTTGGTGTTGTGTTTCCTCTGTGGTGGGGTTTGTGCATCACGTGTGTTGTGTGTGTTATGCACATGCTTTATACATTTCTTCTGGGATAGTCCTGACTGCTCATGCCAAGCTACCAAGGGGGTGAGCATGGGTTATCTTGGACGTATAACTCCCTTGCCCTGACTAGAGTGGGTGGGTTCTGACTGGCTTAAGTGCACACCCTAGCCAACCAGACACCCCTTTTCTAACAGGAGGGGAATACAAAATACCTAAAAAATTGATTTTAGAAAAACAAAACCTCCACCCTTAAACATTTCCTTAAGACAGAATTTGTTGAGAGGAATTACTTCACATTTGTCTATATTTAGTCGGTTTCCAGAAATCGAAGAGTGGAGAGATAAAAGTCTACAAAATTCAGTGATGGAGGTAGGAGGTAGGAGGATTGTAAATATATAGCAAAATATCATCCACATAAGCAGTGGATTTAATATTTAACTGTCTATGATTATAGCCGGTTAAAGCCTGGGCTCTCCACTTAGTTTCAAGGAATGGTTCCAAAGCAAGAATGAAAAGTAAAGTCAATAGAGGGTATCCTTGTCTGGTGCCTCTAGTGAGGAAGAAATGGGGAGACTATAGAGAATCTTAACATACTGCCGACATCTGGGACAAAAGCCATGCCATTTGACGGCTTAAACATCAATTCCCAATTTACAGCTTTTTCTGCAACCAAGGTGACCACCTGTAAAATAATTCTGCTTCGATAGGCACCATGAACAATATTTCAGAAGGTGGGGAGTTTTCTGAAATATTAAGGCCTTTGACAAAACCAGACTGTTCAATACCGACTAGAGAAGGAATTAAGTAATTGGCACAGAGGACCAGAATCTTTGAGAAAATGTTGCAGTCTGTATTAATTAGACAAACTGTTATGTAGTTCTTGCACTTAGCCAGATCCTTGTCTTTTTTTGGAGTTAAGCATATCATAGCCTCTGAAAAAAGGAGCCAACCATGGCATCAGACACAAGAAGATGTTAAATAACTAATAAGCGTACCGATATCAGAAGATTAGAACATTTAGAGTAGAATTCAACTATAAAGCCATCCGTGCAAGGTGTCTTAGCCTTTGGGAGTTTAGAAATGGCTGTATGAATCTTGGCACAAGAGATCTCTGCTTCCAGGGGGGAAAGATTAATCTGTGAAACTTATAATTTAGGAATTGTAAGAAAAAAAGCATCTACTGAAGCATGCTTAGAAGGTGTGACTTCTGTATATAATGTGGTGTAAAAATGGTGTAACAGGACATACTTGTTGTAGAGGAGTAGAAGATTCCTTGGAGGCAGTCTTTTTTTAGGGAGACAAAGTTAATAATATACCCTGGTGTTGTTGCTTTGAAGGAGTCCCAAACATAGCGAAATTTGACTTCAGTATCAATTTTATTGTCGAAAAATTCAGTAGTGAAATCTTCAAATCCCGTGACAAACTGCTGATCCTGTAGTGACCTATTCTTGAAACATCATCTACCAATGCGGTGAAGGGGAGTGGGCTGATTCCAGATCAATTATTTCTGGGGAGCAATCATAAATGAGGATGTGGCCTAATTCAGCGCGGATCAAATTATGTGTGAGATTTTTATCTAGAATAATATAATCTATTTGAGGAGGATAGATGGGTGGGGGAAAAAGGAATATTCTAAAAGATTAGTATTGCAGATGTGCCAGGAGTAAACTAGACCTCTATCAGAGATTGTTCTATGAAAGGCCTTTTCAGTATTGTTGCATCTATCTAAAAAGGGGTCCAGCAGTTGGTTGCAGTCTCCACCCAGAACATAACTGACATTCATAACCAACATTAGTTTAGTTGAAAGTGAATTCCAAATGAATATGTGTCAATTCCATTAGAACCATAGACACTGAAAAAGGAGTAAGGGCATCCATTATTCATAGTATTGAAATGAAGCCATCTACCACCAACATCAGGAACTTGCTTTAAAATATTAACAGATACACTTTCATGAAAACGCAGAATTACACCATTTTTGTAGTGAACAGCAGGAGAACAATAAAAAGAACCAACTCACCTTTTGTAAGCAAATAATTGTCTTTTTCAAGAAGGTGAGTTTCTTGTAGCATTGCAACATGACCAGATGTTCTAGAAAGGTGTGTGAGTACTGTTTGTCATTTGATAGGGCTCCAAAGGCCTTAATCAATTCTAAGGGGCATATTTATACTCCGTTTGCGCCGAAATTGCGTCGTTTTTTTTGACGCAATTTCGACGCAAAACTAACGCAAACTAACGCCATATTTATACTATGGCGTTAGAGGCGAATAGCGCCAAAGTTCCCGGAATGTGCGTCATTTTTTAGCGTGAACCCCTTCCTTGCGTTAATGATATGCAAGGGAGGCGTTCCCGTCTAAAAAACGACTCCCAGGCCTTTACGTGGTATTTATACTCCTGGGCAAAAGAGACGCCCGGGAGTGGGCGTTGCTAAAAACGGCGCATTTGCGCTGCTTTTTAACGCCTGGGTCAGGCATGGCGTTAAGGGACAAGTGGGCTCAAAATGAGCCCAGAGTGCCCTCCCCTGCCCCCAGGGACCCCCCCTGCCACCCTTGCCCACCCCAGGAGGACACCCAAGGCTGGACGGACCCACCCCAGGGACATTCAGGTGAGTATTTTTTTTATTTTTTTTTAATAATTTTTGGTGGCATAGGGGGGCCTGATTTGTGCCCCCCTACATGCCACTATGCCCAATGACCATGCCCAGGGGACAGAAGTCCCCTGGGCATGGCCATTGGGCAAGGGGGCATGACTCCTATCTTTACAATGATAGGAGTCATGTTGATGGGGGATGGGCGTCGAAAATAAATGGCGCAAGTCGGGTTACGACGATTTTTTCGACGTAACCTGACTTGCCCCATTTTAAGACGCCCATGCGCCATTTTCCCCCTACGCCGGCGCTGCCTGGTGTACGTGGTTTTTCTCGCGCACACCAGGCAGCGCCGGTCTGCTTGCGCCGGCTAACGCCATTCAATAAATACGGCGCCCGCATGGCGCTGCAGAATGGCGTTAGACGGCGCAAAACTTTTTGACGCTAAACTGCGTTAGCGCAGTTTAGCGTCAAAAAGTATAAATATGGGCCTAAATCTATTCATGGAAATATTGGTGAACAGAATACAAAAAAGCAACCTCTTCAAACATGGAAAGTATCGTTCAGAGCAGAATAACGGTATATCAGCATAATGGATCTTGGATTTTTTTTTAATAGAAAATATAGAGAAAAATCAGGAAACAAAGGGAAAAAAGGAGCTGAGAAGGAGTCTGAAGAAGACTCAAAAGTGGTGAAAAGGGAAATATGGTAAAGAGTTTAAATGTTCTGCGCCATAAAGAGAAAATTCAGGAAGAAATATGAATTTGAAGTGGAGCGCAAAGGAGTCCCATAGGAGATGAACGGGTCAGAACAACCAGATTGATATACATGAAGTTAGAAAAGAAAAATGAATGGCCAAAGATAAGAGCAGAAAGGGCATCAAAAAAATGAAATGAGGGGAAGAACACAGGAATTGAATTAAATAATAGAGGACATGCATAAACTCTAAAAGAAGGTCTTTCCCATTCTAGGAGTGAGGCTTGGGATGAACATTCAAGTGATAGGAGACTAGACAACATTTTAACAATGACCAAAATTGTGGACGTGAAAAACAACAGGCAAGGGACCTAAAGGAGAGAGGGAGAGAGGGCGTTAGTCAGACCACAAAAACATCAATGCAGAAATATCAGTCCAATGAGAATGCTAAATGAAGAACAAAAAATACACAATATAAATTGGAAGTTCATGTGCCTCCCATATCCATAGCTTCTCTGTTGTGAAGATAAATGAACACCTTAAGTTGGGCTAGAGAATCAAAATAAATAGGCTCATCCTTATATGTGAACTTGAAGAAACATAGGTAGGTGGGTAAGACCATACCTTGCATTCATAGTGTGCAAA
Source organism: Pleurodeles waltl (assembly GCF_031143425.1). Lineage (NCBI taxonomy): Eukaryota > Metazoa > Chordata > Amphibia > Caudata > Salamandridae > Pleurodeles > Pleurodeles waltl. The sequence goes on from NC_090437.1 coordinate 424,402,950, forward strand.
GTGAGGTGCAAGTCTAAGAGTTCCTAGCGTCAACTGTCACTCGGAAAACATCCTGTAAGAGGAAGATCTTATGTCCAGACCAAATCATCTATTTCCTTTGCTTGGAGGCAGAGAGAACTTGCATTAAATCAAAGGATGATAATTTCTTTAGGTTTGGAAGAAATTTTTGAGCCAGAGGGTTTGAGACCTAGGCCATGGTTTCTCTGTATGCTAAGGGGAGCGCTACTGGTGAGCCCCACAATTATGGTTAAATTTGTGTGCACAAAGCTATTTTATTGCCCCCTTTGGCTCCCTCCGGACTAACATAAACACAGAAATTGTTGCATCAATTTCAATTTTCTAAATCTTTGTTTGTCTTTTAAGGGCATCAATCTCCCTGGCCATAGCATAAATTTTTAAAGTTACATCCTGAGACTCTGCAATATTAAACTCTAAATCTGAAACCCTGGACTTAAGAGAAGGCCGTTTGTCCTCAAGCTGTTGGGGTTGGTATTAGTTTCCTTTTTGAAGAGTTTCAACACATTGAGTTCATCCATGAGGTCCATAGCCTTTATTAAGCTTTTTGCTACCACCACCAGGATTCTCCTTCCATGTAACAGAATTCTTCAAAGGAGGAGTGCTTCCCTCTGCCATGTTGGAGATGTACTAGACAGTACGAAGAGAAACACAAAAACAGTGAAGTGGGAAAAAAGAGGAAAAGACTGACAGTGTCTGGAGTGATGGACCAAACCTGCAAAAAGCAAGCCAGTGGTAATTGAGGAGCTATCTCAAAGGCTGATTGATAGGATCTATCCCAACAGATTTACTGTAGAGTGATGAACTATTGAATGCAGGGGAAAACTCCTCAGGAGGAGAAGCTAGTGCATTTCAGAAGATTTGGCCATTACTTGGCAGGACAGGACAGATATATTCACTTTAAAGAAGGAAGCAACCTCGCAAGAAACTAGCAAAGCGCTCACATTCCTGGCAGTGGTGAAAAAGATGGGAAAACGCCAGCCGCAACCTACTGTGAATAAAAGCAGCAAAGCAGCAGGTGCTCAAATCTTCAAAGTAAACTCACGGCCGAAGTCCCCAACCCCTAAGCTGTTTCCCAGTACCATAGAGAGTGGCCAAGTGTGCCTCTGGTCAAAAACATATGATAAAACTCGGACCTGGGAGAGGGAGCTCTATCAGCTGGGAGCAAGTGTTGATGCAGTGCACCTCTCTATTTGTATGGACTGCAACGCTAAGGAACAGCATTGCCTATTGGTGACAACAAATAAATTAAACTAATAATAATAGCCTTAGTGCTGGCCTAGCAGATGTTCCCTTTTATAATCTATTCAACTATCCTTTGTAACTAGCCAAAATCAGTACTATAGCTTATAAATGGCAGATGGATACATTTACCAATGTGGGACGCAGTTATCTGTAGCTACCTGCTTGCAATTGCACTTACTTTTGTTGAGAGAAGTGAACAAGTTTGACTTCTCCCAGGTGCGGTTGAAGCAATGATCACCTATGAAAAGTTTTTTTTTTTAAATGAGCTGACTAGTGTCATTTACAGGATGATTTTACTATTGTGAAAAATACCATTGGCACTGAAATTTCAATCATGACATTCAAGTACTTTTATAAAACAGAAAGAAAAGCATTATTGCCTCCTAAAGCTTTCTCAGGGGCTCTATAAAACACCGACCTCATGAAAAGAAAACAGAAAAACCAACAAGTGTACAGAAATAATTGTTTGACTTTGCTTCTGTGTGTGCAATAACCATCACATATTAGCGCTAAAAGTAATACGGAAATACTTATGTAAGGGAAGAACCTCCAAAATTGGATCCAATAACATTCGACTAAAGATGAGTAAATAATCTTGAATGTAAAAAAGATGGTTGCTTTGTTCTTACTAATACTAATTTGTCATTTATATTCTAGTGGGGCATGCAGTTCATAATGCAAAACAATTGTAGTGAGCTCCAAAAATATCAGGTAATCTGCATGCATAGGAAGTATGATCTGTGCTTCACTCAGGCTTTGAGAAAAAAAAAAAACTGGCAACATAGCTTCCATAATATCTGAAAAATATAATAAAAACAGGAATGGCAATATGCTAGACTTGTTATCCTTGCATGGTTTTCACCTTAACTTTTTGCCTTCAGACCTCCTGTTTTGCTGACTTTGTTTTTTCTAGCCTTTGGACTCTGCACACTTTGCAACTGCTAACCAGGGAGAAAGTGCTTTTGCTCTCTCCTTGAAACATAAGATTTTCTTATACCCAACATGCATGTTGAATTTACTTGTAAGGCCCTAGTAAGGTGGCACTACCTGTTCCCAGGGCCGGTAAATTAAATGTGGGCCTGCAGCACTGATTGTGTCACTCACTTAAGTAGCACTTTAAATGAGGGATGAGTGGAGTTTGCAGAGTTTCACTCTGTGGAATTCTGCAGAATTATAAGAAAAGTATGAGATTCTGTGGAATTCCGTGAATGGACAGAAATCAGTATGTCATGCAGTTTGCTCTGTTTTTTTTAGCACCAGGAGCTGTTCTGCATTGAAAAATCAGCGCAAATGGCATGATGCGGCATGACAGAGGGTGCTGCGGCTTGAGTTGATTTTGCTGCAGCTAGAATAGATTTTCTACTGCGAATGGTCACGAGCACCCATAAGCACTGGCATTTGCAAAATGTTACCTGGTGCCCTCCTACCACCTAAAATCATGCCAGAGGATGACAGTTTTCACTTGCACTCTCCAACTTGCCATTGGTGCGCTGCATGTGAGAAAAACTCCACCACACAGCGGTTGGCAGAATTTGATTCAGACTCTGCATTATAAGCATAATATGGGGTGGCTAAAATTCTCCCAATTCAGCCGGCGGAGCTGAATTAATCATCCACCACTCCTTTAACATGTCTGGGGCCTGCCATTGCAAACTGCCTGTCCAGTTTCAAACTGACATTTCAACCTGACAACGTAAGTCTTTTGCCAGATTCAACATTCCTTTTTAATACATATATCACCCCCAGGATAGGTCCTGGATGGTCCATAGGGCAAGATGTAGGTTATGTAAAAAGATGGACATGCATCTTTTAGTTTTACGTGTCCTGGTTGTGAAAAAAACTCTTACATTCATTTTTCACTACTGCTAGGTCTGCCTCTCACATAGGATAACTTTGTATTACCTTATTGCATGTAATAAGCTGTAACCTCTGAATGGTAACAGGTTAATCATTCATGTTTGGTGTCTTTAGAATTATAATGAAAAATTCTAACTTATGCTGAAGTCAGATTTTGAATTACAATTTTGAAAAAGGCACTTTTAGAATGTTGCCATTTTCCTGCCTCTGCCATCAGGAGCCTACAGTCTGATTGGGTAAAGTTGACAGTTGGGCTTTGTGCATTCCTCCTAGATAGCCACACATAATAGGGTGCTTACGTGGGCCTGGGTGGGCCATCACTGGCAGGATAGAAGGGAGGAGCTAGCCACAGCCCCACTTACATTTGAGGAGGCTGTGTTCTACCTACATACATAAGGCTGCATACCCCTTATAGCTAGTCTGGAGCCATGACAGGAAGGCAGGGCATTTGTGCAATTCAAAAGCACAACTATATTAGCTTCTCTGTCTTTAAAGGCAGAACTTGGTATAAATATTGAACCTCAGACACCAACTCTCCAGTGTATGTCTGGATCTGTGATTACTCTGCCAGGGAGAAGGCTGCTGTGCTGCTGAAAGATTTGATGTTCTGGTGGATCGCTGCTCTGAAGGACTGCCATCCCACTGTGCTGACCTGCTGCCCTCTTGCCAGGGTGAGAAGGACTGGACTGCATCCGTTTGAGCCTAGGACCCAGTGTGACACAAAGGGCTAGTTGGCTGGCCTCCTGCTTAATCCTCAGGGACAGGCTCCAAAATTCTCTACCCTCAGCACCTGGACTCTGTCATCTGTTAGTCTAGCCTGCCAAGTGGTGCCACCCTAGTCCTGGACCCATAGAATTGTGCATAAGGTGCTCCGCCAGCCTCTGTAGATCCAGTAAAATCAACGCATGTCCTCTACTGAGCAGTGCAACCCAGAGCAGAACTGATAAACTGCTGCTGCTGTGAGGATTTCAACCATTGCAAAGACCTGCATCATATCCCAGCCCAACACTTTATCAGAATCGCTGCTAAGAAAACAATGATGGGCTCTGCATCTGAGCCTTGCAGCTCCTCAGAACTGATTCATTGCTCTGATTACGCAGCTCATCCTTAACACCAGACTTTGCATCGCAAGACCCTATCGACGGGATCTTTTAGGATCACGCAGGATCACACATCCCAGCCTTGCTGCATCTCAGAACTGATGCAACGCTTTGGCTGTACGGCACATCTTCGACGTGAACCTTTATAACGCTCCAAACCAGGATTTGCGGTACTTTCTTCAGTGGGCCATGGTTGCCCTGAACTTGTAAGTCTGCCTCGTTCGGTGCGACCATATTTCCACAATAGACACTTTGGTGGTCATTACGACCCTGGCGGATTACTTCCGCCAGGGCCGCGGGACGCGGTGGCACCGCCGACAGGCCGGCGGTGCCCCGCGGGGCATTCTGACCGCGGTGGCTTAGCCGCGGTCAGAGAAGGGAAACCGGCGGTCTCCCGCCGGTTTCCCGCTGCCCCCAAGGAATCCTCCAAGCCGGCGCAGCTTGCTGCGCCGGCTTGGGGATTCCGACTCCCCCTCCCGCCATCCAGTTCCTGGCGGTTCTCCCGCCGGGAACCGGATGGCGGTAGGGGGGTCGCGGGGCCCCTGGGGCCCCCGTAAGAGGGCACCAAAATGTATTTCACTGTCTGCCTTGCAGACAGTGAAATACGCGACGGGTGCAACAGCACCCGTCGCACCTTCCCACTCCGCCGGCTCTATTACGAGCCGGCATCCTCGTGGGAAGGGAGTTTTTCCCTGGGCTGGCGGGCGGTCTTTTGGAGACCACCCGCCAGCCCAGGGAAAAACTCATAATACCCTCCGCGGTCTTCTGACCGCGGAGCGGTATTATGGAGGGCGGAATTCTGGCGGGCGGCCTCTGCCGCCCGCCGGAATCGTAATCAGGCCCTTTGTGCTTTTTGTCACAGTTTTTCACTAAAATCTTTAAAATTGCCCAACTCTGGTTATACTTTTTGGATTTTTGTTGCTTGGGCATGTAAAAAGCCATACAGAACTGGCTCAGGGAAATTTACAACAGTTCACTGCATCATTCTGCGACTTGACTGCATCAGAATTTTAATGCCTGCTCAGAGCAGGCGTTAAACTGATGCAGGGCTTTTTAATATGGGAGCCTTTCTTGCCTTGCTGGAGTAGCATAATTTTTTTGATTCTAGTCCGGTAATGAGTAACTTTAGCACCACAGATACGTCAGAATTTCTGACGCAACTGTGAAAACATGCTATGGAGCTCTGTACTGTGCAGTGAATCCATGCCGATGTTAGGGGGGCACAGGGCAGAGCAAGAAATTGGGCGCACCTGCGCTGATGCGTCAGATTCTTGTAAATGAGGCCCATTGTCTCTAGGTTGAGTCTGACTGCTATGAGTCAAGCTACCAGAGGGTTCAGTACAGGTTAGTTTTAGTTTTAGAGTTGGCTTGTGCTACACCCTGACAAGGATTGTGGTTGCTTCTTGACCAGGGCTCAGACCTCAGTCCACCAACATCCCAATTTCTTACACACTGTTATAAAGGGTGGAGGGGCACATGGAAAGCAGGGGCTAATGGGTACAGGACACCCCATCTCTACTTTACTTTCAGGACAGTGCTACCAAACAGATAAGTGCTTCCTTCGGAAGTAGGCATTGCTTAATTTGGGAAAAAAAAAAACATAAGTGCCAGAGTCCAAGAAATTTCTCTGGATGCTACTGCAGCTTAATTCACCTACTGTCCCTGCCAGCACTGCCAAATACCAGTACCAACACAACATATTGACCACTGCACTCCTACAAATGTGACAATTGGACAATGTCTTGTGGTCCAAAGCTATAAGGGTGGTGCGGGTATTATTTTTTCTTGCAATAGATTAAGGGCAGTTTTATGGTATTATTGTGTTGCCCTTGCATCACACAGAGGCCCTCATTACAACCCTGGCGGTCGGTGTTAAAGCAGTGGTAATACCGCCAACAGGCCGGCGGAAAAAAAATGAAATCACAACCATGGCGGAAACCGCCAACATAGACAGCCACTTTAACACTCTGACCACTACGGCAGGAGAAACAAACAGCGCAGCGGTAACCGCCAACAGAAAGGCGGAAGACAAAGTACCGCCCACTGTATTTCAAGACGCCTATCCGCCACCTTTTCCGGGGCGGAACCAACGCGAGCAAAAGCACGGCGGAAACAGTACATAGAAGGGAAAACACTCACCTCTCGACACCCAACGAGGAACTAGGACGCCATGGAGCCCGATTTACAGGTCCTGCCCATGTTGGTGGATCTAACAGGAGTACGAACGGCGGCAGTGACGACCACGGTGAGTACTGCACCTACAACACAGGGGAGGAGGGAGAAAAGAGAGTGACACACACATGCAACACCCAATACCCCCACCCCACCCTCACCCACAACAACATACACACAAATACATGCAGCAACATTACATATACACACTCCCACCCCCTGGAAGAACGCAAGGACAAAAGGAAATGATTGTAACCAGTGTAATCATGAAAAATCAGATGGTCAAAATTCACAATTCAGTATATACAAGTATGTACACCAACAACACAAGTCCGGATAGTGTACCAATCATTGTCCGTGGACCACTGGGCCCAAAATGCATGGGCAAAGCCCACACTAGATACCTGACTGGAAACGGAGAGAACACTGCTGGAGCATCAGATCGAAAATATACAGGCACCTCAGGGGGAAGGGGAGAGGGCACCTCAGCCAGATGAACGCACAACGCCACTGCTGCACGAGGGGGCTCCATGCCCATTATTTTATCCTGGGGAGTGCAAAGCCACAGTCTCTCAAGTCTCTCCAGTGGGTGGTTTGCCCACTGCTTTATCTTGGGGAGTGCAAAGCCACAGGCTCTCAGTCTCTCCAGTGGGTGGTTTGCCCACTGATTAATCCTGGGGAGTGCAAAGCCACAGTCTCTCAAGTCTCTCCAGTGGGTGATTTGTCCACTGCTTCATCCTTGGGAGTGCAAAGCCACAGTCTCTCAAGTGTATGTCATTCTCCACTGGTTCTGGAGGGGGCCTTGTGCCCAGAGTGCTTCATCCTGCCAAGGACTGAGGTAGTGGATGTCATTCTCCACTGGTTCTGGAGGGGGCATGGTGCCCAGAGTGCTTCATCCTGCCAAGGACTGAGGTAGTGGATGTCATTCTCCACGGGTTCTGGAGGGGGCATGGTGCCCCGAGTGCTCCACGTGCAGTGTGGCCGGTACAATTCCCTCACCTGGGTGTGCGTGCCACGGGATTGGCGAGGTACAGGTAGCATGATACGCAATGGAGGCAGTGACATACCCCACACTGCTGCGGCTTTACCTTCCACCTGCAGGTGCAAACAGTGATGGAAGTCATGCCTCATGGAGGCTTCCCAGGGTCCAGGAACTCTCCTCCAGCCTCCTGACTGACCACTGGGGATGGTAGCCATGTCAGCAGTGGTGCCACTGTCCGAGCACGTCGCGGGCCCGGTGGCGGTGCTTGCGGCGGTGTCTTTGGCGGTGTTGCTTGTGGCGGTGCATGGGTCAGCACCTGCTGAAGGACACAGCAGGACGTCTCCTGCCGCCTCGGATGGCTGCCCACTGAGGAAGAGGCTGGGGTCTGTCGCTGAGGCTGTAGACATGCTGGTAATGGTGCAGGTGGCGGTTGTGGTGGCAGGGCAGCTAGCGGTGTTCGCCGCCGTACAGGTTGGTGTGGTTGTGAACAGAAGGTGTGACACTGGTCCCTCAGTCAGTGCCACCAGGCCCTCTCCTGACCTGCTCTTCTGCTTTTGGCCCTTCCCCACCTTTGATGGTGCTGCAGTTGTCTTGCCACTATCCCCTTTTGTTTTTGCTGATCCCTTGGTGGCTGGTAATGTCGGCTTCTCCCTCCGGTATGTGGGCACCTTGAAGTACTGTGGATCACTCCAAGATGAAATAAGGATGCCAAAATGCAATCCACAATGTGCTTTATTCCAGTAGTCAGAGGTCCCATCCAGACAACGTCCAACTGCCAGCTTCACTGCCTGCCTCCAGCCTTCTACATTACATCACACTGTTCTATTCTACTCCAAAAAACTCTTTAGTCATTCTCTAATGAATACTACACACCTCCCCCTCTCATTAACAAAACAAAAAAAAAAAACATAAAAAACACATACCGAAGAAGAAAGGAAAAACAAACAAAAAACAGAATAACAAACTTGTCGTTAAGAAACCCACAAACATGTTACCCAAACATATTACATCTGAGAACCACCACCCGATTGAGATTCCACATCTTGGAATCCTCTGTTCTTACCGCATTGTTGAACAATTTAACACCCTCAAAGGTTTAGATTTATTTATGCCTCTCCCTTTGTTCGCAGGTCCGCGAATGAGTACCCAATCCCCTACCTTAACTTTAGTTACTTGTGCTGACTTCCTTGAGTCAAAATATATTTTCCGAGCTTCTATTTTCTTTTGTTCACTCTCTCTCCAACTATCATCTGATACTACCAGCCCTGTCCTTAACTCCATATCATTCATCCAACTGAGAGCCACAAAGGTATTGGTGTGTCTGGCTCTAAGCAATTCAAATAGTGTCTTTCCTGTAGTGGGGAGACCCTGTACGCCTCAAACCTTTTAATCACTTCTTTTTTCCAATTCTATCCATTATCCTTGGCCATAGCTATAGTTTCCTTCAATACCCTATTGAAACGTTCTACCATGCCGTTGGTTTCTGTATGGTACAGCGCACATTTCTTGTGCCGTATAGAGCAGTCCACTAAAAATTGTTCCATCTCTCTAGACACCAACTGTACACCATTGTCAGTGAGGATAACTTTGGGAGTACCCTCTCTCCCAAACACCTCTTTCAAAAAACCATTTACATGCTTTGTCTCAATGCCCCTGGTAAACTTGATCTCCGGCCACATTGAGAAAACATCTATCAGCACCAGGAGATGTACATCACAACCCTGTCCACGAATGGGCCCCAGAATATCCAATGCAACCTCCTCCCAAGGCCGAGTGGGATGATATCTAATCTCCATGGGCTGAACCCTGGGTTTGACAGTTTTCTCGCTCATCGCTCATTGCGTACACTCCCTACTAGTCCTCTCTACCTGTCTGTCCATTCCTGGCCACCAGTTCTTCTACTTGATTATCTTCTGTTGACTGTACCAACCTGGATAATGTGTCAGCCACCCTGTTTTGCACTTCAGGAATGTATTTAACTTCAAAATCAAAATCCCATAGCTATACCACCCATTTTGTGATCCTACTTGATATCGCATCAACTCCTTTTATTTAATAGATCTCCCAAAGTGGATTATGATCCATCCTGACCTCAAATTTGCTGCCCCACAGCAAATTCTCAAGCTTCTTCACAACCCAATGCACTGCTAAAGCTTCTTTCTCTATAACCGAGTAGTTCAACTCGGCATTTTTTAGAGCTCGCGACAAAAACAAAACCATTTGCTCAGACTTATGATCACCTTGTTGTAGCACAACCCCAAGACCTTTTGCACTGGCATCAGTAATCAAAACTGATGAAAGATTAGGGTTGAAATTCTTCAATTTGGGAGCCCTAACCAACTTCTCCTTAATTTCTTTAAATTCTCTTTCACACTCCTTACTCCATATAAACTCTACACCTTTCCGTAACAGCCTTTTCATATTCACACACATTTCTGCAAAACTCTTGACAAACTTCCCATAGTACTCAGCCATCCCAGTGAATTTCATCAGTTCCTCCTTATTAGATGGAGACTGTAAATTCTTAATGGTATCTACTAATTCTCTCTTTGGAGATATGACTTCTCCAGTGATCGTATGTCCTAAATCTTCAATGGAGTCCCTTTGAAATTTACACTTCTCCACTTTAGTGGTTAACCCACACTCTCCAAGCCTCTCCAATACTCTAAGTACTCTTCCTTCATGCTCAGGATTATCTTTCCAAAATACCAAGACATCGTCTTGATATATTCTTACACCTTCAAGACCCCTCAAAACATTTTCCAACATTCTTTGAAAGACCGAGGCTGCAGATATTAGCCCAAATGGTAACCTAGTGTACCTAAATGTTCCAAATGGAGTGACAAAGGCAGTGAGATCTTTGGATCCTTCAGTCAGTCTAATCTGATGATATGCCGATGTCTGATCTATAGTGGAAAACACTTTTGCTCCCTGAAGTAACATCAACATATCTGAAATATTCAGTGAGGGATATCTATCTACAATTACATTTTTGTTCAGTTCTCTTAAGTCCACACATAAGCGTAGACTGCCATTCACTTTCCTGGCTGCAACCACTAGTGCCAACCATTCAGTTCATTCGATCTTCTCAATAATCCCTTCTTTCTGAAGTCTCTCCAATTCTAACTACATTTCTTCACGTAAAGCTACAGGTACACCATGAACTTTGCTGCTTACTGGTTTTGCTCCTTTTTTGAGATGAATATGATGTACATAGTTTCGAAGACACCCCTATTTATCTTGAAAGACCAAAGGAACTCTCAATTTCAGTTTCTCCACAAAATCACCATCTCCTGTAGTTTGTTGACCATAAGACCCATCATGTTCTACAATCTCATTCACCCCTACTTGATCCTTAATCTTCACTATTGGATCAAGTATCACATCCAATTCTTTCTGATGAAACCAACTTAGGACACTGTCACCCTTTTTGGATACATAAATCTTTGCATTGGTATATATATGTTTAATTCAAGCAAACCCCAAAAATATCCATGCAGCTTAATAGGTTCCCCACCACATGCATGAGGTGTAATATCGGGTTTGACTAATTTTACTTTGTTTTTGAGTTTTCCCAAGTAGAATTATTTCGAAATAATGGTAATCTTCGCTCCAGAGTCGACAAGCACTTTAGTTCCTTCACCATCCACCAAGACTTCATGAATAGATCCTTTTCTTCTTTCTCCTCCAACCTGAAGAACAATTTGGCCACACTCAAAATCATCTCCATTCTTGGTGTTTGAATCATTATTAACTTCATAGATACTACCTTTCCCATTTTTAGTTCTGCCCATACTGCCCATACTGGCAAAATGGCCTTTCTTTTTACACAAGTTGCGTGACACCTTAATACCCGGGCAGTTCCTATCATTTGCTATGTGGCCCTGCTTGCCGCAACAAAAACACTTCCCTTGATAGGTATTTCTCTGTTCCTTTTTATAACTCTGTCTTACTGGACTTTATCGTTTATCTGCATTGTTCTTGATCAGATGTACACTGCCACATTTGCTTTTTTCCTTCTTGATGGCTTCAACACACTTGAGAGAGTGTTCAATTTTCTTGGCTAACACCAAGACTTCATCTAACGATGGATCATCCTTTTGCCAAATTTCCTCCCTAACCTTTTCTATGTTACAGCCCAACATGAACTGATGTCTGGTCCTCTCCTCTAACAAAGATTCAAATTTGCAAGATGACGCTAATTTTCTTAGGGCCATAACATAGCCTTCCACTGTTTCACATTCTTCTTGGTTTCTCCTGCCAAAGTGATATCTCTCGAGTATGGTGCTAACCTTCAGAATATAATGTCTCTCCAGTTTTTCTATGCATGTCTCATATTCATTTAGGTTCTCGTCAAATATGTCTGGAAGATTGTCAGACATCTCCTGACCCTCTGGACCTAAACAATGTAAAAGTAAAGCAGTTTTCCTTTCAGTGCTTAAAGATGCACCACACACCTTTGCATATCTCTCAAAAACCTTCTTCCACTTCTGCCATTTAATAGGTGGTTCTCCTCGCATAGCCAAAAAGAAAGAAGGTGCAGTGACATTCTGCATTGTCAAGACCTTCCAGCAGCAAAAGAATTGACTATAAAGTGAAAAACACGAGAGAAAAAACAAAAATGTAAGTCCAAACTTCTTAAACTCTTTACTCTTTACTCATTCTCTAATGAATACTACACACCTTTTTCACCTTGGCAGGTGGCGGAATGTCCTGGCCCTCACTACGTGGCACACTGGCAGCCCTGATGGGTGGCACACTTGATGACCCCTGGGTTGCTGGCACCACTGTGCCTGGAGATTTGGTGGCTGAGGTGCTGGGCTGGGACCTGGAAAGCCTGGCTCTAGGGGAAGGACGGGGGGAAGGTGTAGGGAAGAGGTCAATGTTAGCCAGGAAGAGTTTTTTAGACACACTGGGACGGGAAGATGGAGGGGGTTTGGGAGTGGAGGAAGAGGTAGTGGTTGTAGGAGGTGTACCTCTGCTGAATTTGGGTGAAGGTGCATGGGCCGGAGGCTGTTGTGAGGTGGATGGCTGTTGGGTGGGTGTGTGCCTGCGTTTGTGTACTTCGGGTGGAGGGCTCACAGACACACTGTGAGAGGACACAGGGGATGTGTGAATGGTAACGGGGTGGTGATTGCACGTGAGCGGTGTGTGGTGATGGGCGTGCTGGTGATGGACGTAGTGGATGAGGATGTAGTGCATGCAGGTGTGAGTGGAGACGAGACAGGGAGGGAGGAGGAGGCCGTGGAGGAGGGGGACACAGTGGAGGCAGTGGATGTTGGTTTTTCTGCATGGGGATAGTGCTTGTGTGAGTGCCTGTGGGATGTGTGGTGCTTATGTTTGACTGAGCCACTCTTGTGTGTTGATGTGTATGCATGCTGGTCTGATGGTGTGCTTGGGAGAGGCTGAGGTACAGGGGATTGGGTCTGGGTGGAGGAAGTTGGAGGGGGGAGGCTGGACACAGGGACAATGGCCTCCATCAGTGCTGAGGTCAGAGCCTGAAATGCTCTCTGTTGGGCCGCCTCCCCAGAATGAATGCCCTCCAGGTATGCATTTGTTTGTTGCAAATGCCTTTCAACACCCTGGATGGCATTCAAAATGGTAGATTGCCCAACAGTGAGGGATCTCAGGAGGTCAATGGCCTCCTCACTGAGGGCAGCAGGGCTGACTGGGGCAGGGCCTGAGGTGCCTGGGGCAAAGGAGATGCCCACCCTCCTGGGTGAGCGGGCACGGGACACACGCTGAGGGGCTGCTGGGAGGGAGGTGCTGGTAGGGGGGTGGCGGCCACCACTGCAAGTGAGCTCCTATCAGAGGAAGTGTCACTGTCACTGGTGTATGCTCCTGTCCCCGCCGTGGAGCTCCCCTCGCTCTCTGTCCTACTGGTGGCTTCAGACTCCATTGCTTCACCCTCCAGGGCCAAGTGGGTTTCAGCTCCCTCCTACTCCAGTGCCAATGCTCCTCTGCCTGATGATGCTATTGCACACAAGAACAGGGAGACCACAAAAAGTGGGGGGAAGACAGAAAAAAAACATGTTCAGTGCATGCAACACCACGACCGTTGGCGGCCACAACACACATGGAGCAGCCCTCTGCACTACGCCATGCACTAACAGTTCCTAGAAATTTCACCTGACCATGGGGTACAAGGCCTAAGCCCAATTGCTGCACACCTGGAAGTCACAGGAGCCTGACTAGGTGTAGATGGCTCTTACCACTAGTGGGGTTAGGGTGCCACATAGCCTGCCTCACAAGGGACCTTGCATACCAAGTTCGCCCTGGCCTAGGGGAACCCACTAACCACCTCGCCCACCCAGACACCTCGTTATGCGAGCAGAGTCAGCTGAATGAGAGTGTACTCACCCCCTTGTGGCTGCTGTGATGCCCTCAAGCGCCCATCCAACTCCGGATACGCCACCACCAGGATCCAGAACATCAAGAGGGTGAAGGTGTGATGGAGACCCCTTCCACGTTGGGAGGCTATCCCCAGCTGGGCCTCTGCTGTCTTCTGGCTCCAGCGGCGCAGGTCCTTCCATCTTTTACGGCAGTGGGTGCTCCGTCTGTGGTAGACCCTGTGGGTCCGGACGTCCTTGGCGATGGCACGCCAAATACCCTTCTTCTGGTGGGCGCTGACCTACAGGAATGGTATGGAGGAAAGAAAATTACTCACCCATCCGGATCGTCATACTCATTGCCCACCAGTTCCCACCCATGCCCTGACGCACATACACTCAGCATCCGCACATGCAGGCCTCAGTCCCCTCATGTATCTTCCATCCACACCACTCAAAGCAGGCATTGCCCATGCCGCATGCTCATAGTGTACTCACCTGTTTGTCTGGAGGACCGTATAGTTGCGTGTACTGGGGAAGGACCCCATCCACTAGTTTCTCCAACTCCTCCGAAGTGAAGGCAGGGGCCCTTTCCCCAAACACTGTAGCCATCATCGCTTCCAGACACAGGTCACAGCAGCACTTGCAGTGTAGGTCCTCTCCTGTTGAGGGTCAGGTATCAAGTGAGTGAACAGACAGAAAATGGCAGTCACGTCCGCGGCGGTACGTACATCGTTATTGGCTCCTGGAACCCATAGGGACCAATGTTAACCAATGCTGAATTGTGCCGCGGTCTTCGTCCGCCCACCGCGACAGTGTACAACGCCAGCGCAGTTACCTCATATCCCCTTGTCCCACCTTATAGGTCAGGCAGCCGCCCTTTCAGGGGGCCACATGGGATGGATAATAACTGTGTCACACCTATCTAGGCCGGGAATACAGACAGATACCGGCATACTGCAGATTAATAACATTTCTGCACATAACACATTGTGATACCTCAGTGTTGGATGACTCTCTGCTCGCTGTTCTCCTCCATAGGGCACGTCTGCTGGGGCAGGTGATGAGATGGCAGCATCCTCTGGTGTACAGACCCCTGGTGGACCTGTCGACAATGGAAGAGAGACACATCATAACCACATACAGTCTTGATCGTGCAACAATCCTGGAACTGTGTGTCCAGTTTGAGCCAGACCTGATGTCAGCTATACGCCATCCCACAGAGATACCCCCTCTAGTGCAGGTCCTGACTGTACTCCATTTCCTGGCCAGTGGGTCTTCTCAAACAACAGTGGCCATGGCACCAGGGATGCCCCAGCCGATGTTCTTTAACGTGTTGTTCAGAGTGTTGTCTGCCCTGCTGAAACACATGCGCAGTTACATCGTTTTCCCTCAGGTGGAGGATTTGCCCACAGTGAAAGGTGACGTCTATGCCCTGGGACATATCCCCAACATCATTGGTGCCATTGATGGGACACATGTGGCAATTGTCCCCCCGCAGGAATGAACAGGTGTACAGAAACCGGAAGAGCTACCATTCGATGAATGTGCAGATGGTGTGTTTGGCAGACCAGTACTTCTCCCATGTCAATGCCATACATTTTGAGAAATAGCAGCATCCCTTATGTGATGGGGCCACTCCTGAGTCAGCGTGTGTGGCTAATAGGTGAGGCCAAGGTCCCAATACAGTTGACATAGGTGTCTGGGTATTGGGTTGTCCCTAAGGGTGAGAGTGTGTCTAACATGTGTCCCTCAACATTTGCAGGTGATTCTGGTTACCCCAACTGTCATGGCTACTGACCCCAGTGAGGAATCCCAGGACAAGGGCTGAGGAACGCTACAATGAGGCACATGGGCGAACTAGGAGGATAATCGAATGCACCTTCGGCATCCTGAAGGCCAGATTCAGGTGCTTCCATCTGACAGGTGGTTCCCTATACTACTCACTGAAGAAGGTGTGCCAGATAATCGTGGCTTGCTGTATGCTGCACAACCTGACTTTGCGACACCAGGTGCCTTTTATGCAGGAGGATGTGCCAGATGGTGGTCTTGTGGCAGCTGTGGAGCCTGTGGACAGTGAAGAAGAGGAGGCAGAAGAAGAGGATATTGACAACTGAAACAACATCATCATGCAATACATCCAGTGAGACACAGGTAAGAAGATGTCACTGCTTCCCACATCTCATACTATTGTTGGAGCTAGCATAAGTCTGTCATTTTCACTTGTTGTATGGACACTGACTTGTCACTTTGACCTTCCATTTCACAGATCTGGGTCCCACTTTGTGCCCTCTGCTATGTTTACTCCTTGCCTACAGCTGTGTAACATTGGTATGTGCACAAGTACATTGACATTGCTAATTTTAAGAGATGTTGCAATTATACATTAGTGCCCATGATCTCCTGGGAATGGTGGTAAGCTCCCATGATGTTGGAGAGTGCCTTGTGGAGAGTGGGTTCCCTGGGCCTGTCCTCCCCTGTCGCACAGCAGTCCTCCCAGCTTCCCTGTTATCCTGTGCCTCTGTCCCCTGAACCGTGTGCCCACTGCCACCAGGTCCCTGATCATCCTGTGTTAGTGGGGTTGCCTGGGTTCCCTGTAGTGGTGGACACACTACTGATTTACGTGTCCTGGGGACAGAGGGATGGGCCCGCTGGGTGGGTGCTGTGGTGGTGTGTCCTGAGGGGCTGGCTCTGTGGTGGTTTGTGACTGTGTCAGGGGAACCGACTGTCCCGAGGTCCCTGATCGGCTGGGCTGGTCATCTTGATCCAGGCGTGCAGAGCTTCTGTCATCACTGTGGGTCTCTTCTGTGGGGGGACTGGATATGTCTGGCACCTCCTGTTCGGTGACGTTGGGTATGGGTCCTGTTGGGGTGTAATTGCATAGTTATTGTATCTATGTGTGCCATCTTATGCAATGGGTGAGTGACCCTCTACCCCTGTGCTTGCATTATTGGCTTGGTCCTTGTGTGATTGGTGATTTTGGGGCATGAGTAACTCTCTATACTGGACATGCTTTGGTGATGGGTGTCCATGCATTGGTGTTACATGGAGGGCTTGGTTTTGGGATGTGTGGGTTGTGTTAGTGGGGTATCTGTGGGTTGTTGGGGTGATGGGTGTGAGGGTAAGGGTAAGGGTGGGGGTATGTGATGGCATGCAGGTGGGGTGTGGGGGATAGAGTAGTAAAGATATGTCTTACCAGAGTCCAGTCCTCCTGCTACTCCTGCGAGGCCCTCAGGATCCATTATTGCCAAGACTTGCTCCTCCCATGTTGTTAGTTGTGGGGGAGGAGGTGGGGGGTCCACCGCCAGTCCTCTGTACAGCAATCTGGTGTCTGGATACCACGGAATGCACCTTCCCCCATAGGTCATTCCACCTCTTCCTGATGTCATCCTGTGTTATTGGATGCTGTCACCCTGTCGACAATTCTGCGCCATAGCTCCATCTTCCTTGCAATGGATGTCTGCTGCACCTGTGATCCGAATAGCTGTGGCTCTACCCGGACGATTTCCTCCACCATGACCCTGAGCTCCTCCTCAGAGAACCTGGGGTGTCTTTGAGGTGCCATGATGTGGTGTGGGTGATGTGTGAGGTGGTGTCTGTTGTGATGTGTGAGGGGATGTGTTGGTGTGTGTTGTTTGAGGTGCATGGATGTAGTGTAAGTGATGGTGTTGTGTGTCTGTGGATGCTGGTGTTGTTTTAGGTAGTCTCTCTCTCTGGCCTTCTTTCAAATTTTGGGTTGTAAGGGTGTGTGGGTGATGTGGGTGTGTGCTTTATATTGGATTGGGTGTGTGGGTGTGGTGTGTGTATGTGCATCAGGTGAGTGTATTTCGAATTGTCCAATGGGGTTGTGTTTTATAAATGTGTGTGTATTTTGAGCGCGGCGGTGGGTACCGCCAATGGAATACCGCGGTTGAAAGACCGCCCCTTTGATTCGTGGGCCGTGATACTGTGGGCGTATTCCTGTTGGTGTGACAGTGTCGATTTTGGTATCGCCAGTTTATCAGTGACCTTTGGTGTGGCGGACTTGTGTGGGTGTCTGTATTGTGGTGGATTCCAAGCTGTGGGTCGTAATACCTATAGCGGAATTCCGCGGCCGCAGCTGTATGTTGGCGGTCTTCTACACAGCAGAAAGCGGGATCAACCGCCAGGGTTGTAATGAGGGCCATAGTGTCAAAAGGACAACACAAATCTAAAGTCAGATTTACCACAAAAGGCAATACAACCTTGCATGGCCCTGTGTTGCTTGGTAAATCTGGAGTAATGCAAGGCAGCACATGTCACTGGGAAGGTGTTCCATGAGTGGAGTGTGGGCATTCACACGCATTCACCCATGGATTTTGGTGCGTTTTCAGATTTACCAAGACTTGTAAACCTGAGAATGCTTCAAAATGCTACGCCTTCCCATTGTAGGCTAGACGAAAAATAAATATCTTTATTTCGCCATGAAGCTCAATTGGAAAGTGGGAAAAGCCTCAGAGGATTGGTTATGTGCAGGAAAGTGTACCTTTTTGCTCAAAACAATCCTCTCTGCAATGCATGCACGCTTGCACAATGGCACAAGGGTGCCTTCATTTGTGCCATACAGCATATTGTTTGTCAATGCAGGTAGAGGGCAAGAATGCACCATAAATTGGTAAATATAGTGCATACATGCCCTCTGCCTTTCACACAGCACAGCAAGTTGACTTTCTGTGCTGTGTGAAAGATTGATAAATCTGGCTCTGATTCATTAAACACTCTGCATCTGCATTCTTTTAATAAATAGACTGACAGCACCACTATGTGGTGGATGTCATAAATGTGTGCGAGTGTTATGCAATAAGTGCTGGTCCGGAGCACTGGAAAACATGACCCAAATTAGGCCCTTGAATTATGGTGTTGCTAAAGACTCAGGGGCACATATATGATCTTCTTGCACCACTGGTGCATCACTTTTTGTGATGCAATAGTAGTGCAAACCTTGAAATCATATCTATGAGGCTATGCAGTGCCACTTTGAATGGCTTTGACTGGCCTCATAGATGTGGAGAAAGGCAAGGCAGCGTAAATTACTGCGTTGCTTTACTTTGCACTTGGGAGGCATTCCATGGGTATCGTAGTGGGTTTTCCCATGCAAAAACCATTGATTTTGACACAGTCCCAGTTTTACAAGACCATGTAAACCTGGGGATGCCTGGGGATGCGCCAAAGTCTTACGCCACCCAAGGCAGGGGCAACAAGGAAAAATATTTTTATTTCTCCTCTTTTTTTCCTGTCTTTTTTCTGCCCTCTGCAGCACAAATATAAAGAGGAAAATGCCCTAGGGGACAGTTTTTTTGCAAGAAGATGTTCCCTCCTACACATAAACAATCCTGCATGCATCACAGGCACTCATACACCATGGTGCAAGGGTTCCTGCATTGACACTAGGCTGCCAAAACGATACTAGCACAGTGGGAACGGACAGGAATGTTCTGTATGCCATAGATACAGCTCATTCCTGTCCTTTCCCTTTCATGCAGGGTAGCAAAGCAAGGTAACTTGCTTGGCTGCCCTGCGTCAAAAGCCCATAAATATGGCCCCCAAAACTTTAGCAGTAAAACAGCAGATACTCTCATTTATGGTCAGCCAACTGCTTGTCGTAGTCAGAAGCGTACATTAATCACACAACAAAAGGTAATACCATATGCTTTAATGGGGATTTAGGTACGGTGTTCTACATAACACCACTTCGAGGCTCTTGGATAATTCTACCAGAATCTCAAACCAGACTATAGAATTGTACCACCAATGAAAAAGATCATAGGTAGTGAATAGTCATTTGTATCAGGCACATGTGTGAGCTAACTAGAGGTCAGTTAGTATTGTATCTTGATCAAAAAGAGTTCTCACTGAATGACTGAAAGAATAAAGGAACTAAGCACAAAACGTACATCAAAAAGCCATCTTGGGACCAAGAGCGGGAGGAAAAGAGAAAGGGAGAAAAAAAACACTAAAAGCCAATTGGATACTGTGAGAAGCTGGCCTGGTTTGTAGTGGGTACCAGAGGTACTTACCCCTTATACCAGGTCCAGTGATTCACCTTAGTGAAATGTAGGCAGTGTCTAGCAGCTTAGGCTGTAGCAGAGCAGCCAAGGCTGAACTAAGAGACAGGCATAGCTCTTGCAATACCACTACAGTCACACAGTACTTATACACAATAAAAGACAATACTCAGTGTTACCAAAAATTAAGGTACTTTATTTTAGTGACATAAGGCCAAAAATATCTTAGAGTCAATAATCCCTTAGGAAGTAAATATTATACATAAAAAATACACTAGTAACCAAATTCAGGTAAGTAAACAGCCATATAATAGAGCAAACAGTGAAAATCACTATAGGTGGCAATGGGCCTAGGGGCAACACAGACCATATGCTAAAACAGTCGAATGTGAATGTTGGTTTCTGTAGGAGGCCAACCTGGTTTGTGGTGGGTACCTTGGGTACTTACACCTTATACCAGGTCAAGTTATCCCTTATTAGTGAAATGTAGTATTGTTCTAGCAGCTTAGGCTGATAGAGGTAGCTCTAGCAGAGCTGCTTAGGCTGAACTAGGAGACATGCACAGCTCATGCAATACCACTTATAGTTACACAGTACTTATACACAAGTAAAGACAATACTCAGTGTTACCAAAAAATAAAGGTATTTATTTGGGTGACACAGTACCAAAAATATCTTAGAGACAATACTCCTTCTGGAGGTAAGTATTATACACAATACACACACTAGACACCAACAGTAGACAAGTAAATAGTCATAGAACAATCCAAACAATAGGAAATGCTATAGATTGCAATGGGAGAAAATAGGTCTAGGGGCAACACAAACCATATGCTAAGAAAGTGGAATGCGAATCACGAATTCCCCCCTAGACAAATGTAGTGTGTGCAGAATCGCTGGGATAGTAAGAATACAGTAACGGTAAGTAAATTACGCCACCCCAGAGCCCAGAAAAGCAGGAGTAAAGTACTGCAAGTTTCCTTAGGACACACAACACCTCGTGGTTGGTATTTTGCAGCAGCCAACCAAGTCTGCAGAGAACAACTGCTGGATTCCTTGACCTGAAGACCTGCAAAGGAAGGGGACCAAGTCCAGAAGTCAAAAGAAGTTCCAGGAAGGACAGGAGCCCCTGCCAACTCAGAAGAGGGTGCAAAAGAAGGGTCATGGTTAGTCGAAGACTGCAGAGATGCACCCTAGGAAGATGCCAGCGGGTTCCTGCATGATGCAAAGGATGTCCCACAATGTAAAGATCGTTGCAGATGTAATTTTGTGTTGGAAGTCGCCAACAAGCCTTGGCTACGGCAAAAGTGCATTTTGTGTCACAATGGTGCTGAATGGACCCAGGAGGGCCCTGGGGGCCTCAACTCTATGTGAGGAAGAAGAGGGGGATGTCAGCACTTAAGAGAGCCCTCAGGGTGCCAACCAGTTCCCCAGAGGTCCCAGGACACGGGGACAAAGGAGGTGCAAAATGCGGTTGATGCAGCACAACAAAGGAAGGTTCCATGCCACCGGAGAACAACTCAGCGAGTTGAGCATCACAGGATGGACTACTGGGGACCTGGGCCAGGCTGTGCATGAAGGACTTTTGCAAAGAGTGCACAGAGGCCTCAGGAGGTGAGAAGAGGCAGTACATAGGGGTACCGTCGCTCTCTGGGAAGGCAAGGTCTTACCTCCTCCAAATTGCGTCAACAGGACCTCAGAACAGTCTATGTCAATGATATCCACCCTCTGTGTCCTTAGGAGCATGCTAGTCACTGTGAGAGAAGTCCAAGAGTACCGGTCGTCATCTTGGAAGGTGCCTCCTGGAGCAGGGGAGTGACTCCGTCACCCCACAGGAGATTTCTTTGGTACTTTTGATGCAGGATTAAGACAGGGAGTCCTCAGAGTATGCACACCATGGAAACTGTTGCAGTTGCTGACTTGGAGCTGAGGTTGCTGGAGAAAAGTATCTCTTGTAGATACTTTGTTCCAGTTACAGAGTTTATTGGAGCAGGCTGTGTTGATCCGAGGTCAGAGGATGCTGAAGTTGTTGCAGAGGATTCCTGAAGGAAACTTGCAAGCAGATTCTGAAGAGAACCCACAGGAGAGACCCTAAATAGCTTCCAGAGGGGGAATGGCTACCTTATCAGGTATGGACCTATCAGGAGGGGTCTCTGATGTCACCTGCTGGCACTGGCCACTCAGAGGCCTCCAGAGTGTCCCCACACCTTGGAAAGCAAGATGGCTGAAGTCTGGGACGCACTGGATGAGCTCTGGGCACCACCCCTAGGGTGGTGATGGACAGGGGAGTGGTCACTCCCCTTTCCCTTGTCTAGTTTTGCACCAGAACAGGGGACAAGGGGTGCCTGAACCGGTGTAGACTGGCTTATGCAAGGAGGGCACCATCTGTGCCCTTCAAAGCATTACAAGAGGCTGAGGGAGGCTACCCCTCCCCAGCCTGTAACACCTATTTCCAAAGGGAGAGGGTGTAACACCCTGCTCTCAGAGGAAATGCTTTGTTCAGCCTTCCCAGGACTGGGCTGCCCAGACCCCAGGAGGGCAGAACCCTGTCTGTAAGGTGGCAGCAGCTGTAGCTGCAGTGCAAGCCTCAGAGAGATGGTTTGGCAGTACTGGGGGTCCATGGTGGAGCCACCAGGATGCATGAATTGGCTCCCTAATACCAGATTTGGAATGGGGAAAATTCCATGATCTTAGACATGTTACATGGCCATATTCGGAGATACCATTGTGAAGCTACATATAGGTATTGACCTATATGTAGTGGACACATGTAATGGTGTCCCTGCACTCACAAAGTCTGGGGAAATGGTCCTGAACTATGTAGGGGCACATTTACTAGTGCAAGGGTGCCCTCACACTTAGTAACTTTTCACCTAATCTTCAGCAAGTGAAGGTTAGACATATAGGTGACTTATAAGTTACTTAAGTGCAGTGAAAATGGCTGTGAAATAACATGTGCCTTATTTCACACAGGCTGCAATGGCAGGCCTGTACAAAGGTTTGTCTGAGCTCCCTATGGGTGGCAAAAGAAATGCTGCAGCCCATATGGATCTCCTGGAACCCCAATGCCCTGGGTACCTAGGTATCATATACTAGGGACTTATAAGGGGGATCCATTGTGCCAATCTGAATTGGAATATGAAGACACTAAACTATAGTGACACATTTGGTAAACAGAGAGCGCATAAGCACTGGAGTTTTAGTTAGCAGAACTCCAGTGACACAGTCATGCATACCAACACCTATAGGCAATAAACTATGAGCACTGGTGTCATTACTAGCAGGATCCCAGTGAGGCAGTAAAAACAAAGATAAACAGGCAGAAATTGTGGGTAACATGCCAAAAAAGATTGTACTTTCCTACACGCAACCCCCAAAGGAGGTACAATAAGTCTAACCTTGCCCAGATGAATCTTCATTGTCTAAGTGAAAATATCTTTAGAGTCCATCTGCATTGGAGTGGTTACTCCCAGGTCTATGTTCCACTGTAAAGTCCATCCCCTGTAGGGAAATGGACCACCTCAACAATTTTGGGTTTTCTCCTTTCATCTGTTTCAACCATAAGAGAGGTTTGTGGTCTGTCTGAACTATAAAGTGAGTCCCAAATAAGTATGGTCTCAGATTCTTCAGGGCCCAGACCACAGCAAAGCCCTCCCTCTCTATGGCTGACAAACTATTTTCTCTAGGGGTCAACCTCCTACTCATAAAAGCAACAGGCTGATCCTGGCCCTCTGAGTTTAGTTGTGAAAGCACCGCCCCAACCCCCAGTTCAGATGCATCTGTCAAGACAATTATTTTTTTAGAGTAGTTTGGACATTTTAGGACAGGTGCAATACACATAGCCTGCTTAAGCTCCTCAAAAGCTCTTTGACAGCTGGCTGTCCATAATACCTTTTTGGGTATTTTCTTAGAGGTGAGGTCGTTAAGAGGGGGCAACGATGGAGCCATAGTTCTTAATGAACCTCCTGTAATACCCAATGAGACCAAGAAAGGCTCTGACCTGGGTCTGAGTAGTAGGGAAAGCCCAGTCCAAAAATGTCTGGATCTTCCCCTGCAGCGGTTCAATCTGATCCCCACCAACTAGGTGGCCCAGATAAACCACTTTCTCCTGCCCTGTCTGGCATTTTGAAGCCTTGATAGTGAGGCCTGACTTTTGCAGGGCCTCCAAAACTTTCCACAGGTAGTCCAGGTGGTCATCCCAGGTGGAGCTAAACACAGCAATATCATCCAGATTTGCTGCACTGAATGCTTCCAGACCTTGAAGGACTGTGTTCACCAGACTTTGGAAAGTGGCAGGTGCATTTTTCAGAACAAAGGGCATAACTGTGAATTGATAATGCCCTCTAATGGTTGAAAATGCAGTTTTTGGTTTAGCATCCTCTGATAATTTGATCTGCCAATACCCTCCAGTCAAATCAAAGGTGCTTAGATACTTGGCAGATGGCAGTGTATCTATTAGCTCATCTGCCCTGGGTATAGGGTGAGCATCCCTTCTTGTTACTGTATTGAGCCCTCTGTAGTCTACACAAAACCTAATTTCCCTCCTTCCATCTTGACTATGAGGTTTGGGGACAAGCACCACTGGGCTGGCACAGGGGCTGTCTGAGTGCTCAAGAACACCTAGGTCCAGCATTTACTGAACCTCAGATTGAATACATTCTCTGGCATGGTCAGGCTATCTATAAATCTTACTTTTGAGAGGCAAACTGTCTCCAGTGTGAATAGTATGTTCACACCAAGTAGTCTGACCAGGTGTGAGTTAAAAGAGATCAGAAAATTGGCCTAGGAGGTTTTTGCAGTCGTCCTTTTGCTCTGCAGTAAGGCAGCCTGCAAGGACAACCCCCTCCACTGAGCCATCAGCTGCAGTGTTGGGGAAGAGGTCAGGGAGAGGGTCACTCTCTTCTTCCTGCCCCTCATCCGTGGCCATGAGTTGGGTCAGATCTGCCCAATCATAGTAGGGTTTGAGGCGGTTGACATGAAGTACCCTGTGCCAAGGTCTACCAAATAGGCAACCTCACCCTTTTTTCTACAATAAGATGTGGTCCACTAAATTTGTCTTAATGGGATTGCTTCTGGGTATCTTGTGGCATGGTCCACTACCACTAAGATGAATTTGTTTACAGAAACAGTTGGAAGGTCAAGGCGGCCAACAATATTAACCCCTACCCTTTCTAAGGGCATCCTAACCACAGTCAGTGGGATTAAGAGGGCCTTTTGGGTGTCACCAGTTTTGCCACTGGCTTGGCAAGTGAAATAAGAGCGACAGAACTCTTTTGTGTCCTCTGACATGTGAGGCCAGTGAAAGTAAGGGACAAGTCTGTCCCAGGTCTAACTTTGCCCCAGATGATCAGCCAGGAGAATATCATGTGCAAGAGGAATTCCCTATACTGCAAGGGAATGACCAGTCTCCTGGGAGCACCATACCTGCGGTCCCTTGCCTCAATATAAAGGAGATTGTTCTCCCAGTAAACTCTATGAGAGTCACTGATATCACCAGCTTGCTGTCTTAGACCCTCTAGTGTGGGACAGGTCTGCTGTGCCACGCTCAGTTCCTCCCTGGCAGGCCCCCCTGCACCCAAGAGCTCTGCTGTATCAGCTTGAAGCTCCTCTGGTGTAGGTTCTGCACAAGGAGTTGACTCCTTCTCATCAAAAGGGGAATCTTCTGGAGAGGGAGAGATAGTGGACAAGGGTTTGCCCCTTCTACCCCTGGTTTTGGGAGCACTTGGTCCATTGTTCCAGGATCGAAGTTTCCCTGTCCTCTTTACCTCTTGGCCTGAGTCCTGGTAAGAGCAAAGTTGTGCCCTAGAATGCCCAGAATGGCTGCATGGGCCTCCAACTCCACTTCAGCCCAAGCTGAAGTTTCTAAATCATTGCCCAATAGACATTCTATAGGTAAATCAGTGGATACCACAACCTTTTTAGGACCAGTAAACCCCCCAATTGAGATTCAGAACAGCCATGGGGTGGCTAACAGTGTTGTTATGGGTGTCAGTAACTTGGTACTGATGACCAAGTAGTTGTTGCTCAGGGGCAACCAGTTTCTCCATCACCATAGTGACACTGGCACCTGTGTCCCTGTAGGCCTCAACCTGAACACCATGTATTAGGGGTAGTTGCTTGTACTTATCCATATTAAAGGAACAAGCAACCAAGGTGGCAAGGTCAATGTCACCACCAGAGACTTAAACAGTCTCAGTGGTCTCCCTAACTAGACCAACCCCCACTTCATTACCAAAAGTCATGAGCCCAGCTACACCCTTTGTTTGGCTATTAGGAGAGTTTTCCCACCACACTGGTATTACTAGGGGCACTAGTGAAAGCAGTGGGGGTTGCGGTGGTGGGTGGTTTGGTGTTTCTCTTGGAGCAAGTAGGAAAACTTGCCCCATGGCCTTTGATTTTACACAAATAACACCAAGGCTTTTTTTGATGGTTAGAAGAGTATTTGGGCCCACCATCTCCAGAGGACTTTTGTGGGCCTGATGAAGGCTCTGACTTTTTAGGGTTGAGCCTGCGTTGCATGCGCTCGCGCATGCGTATCGCAGCGAGACGCTTTAGTTATTAGTAAAGGGCTCGGAGCACTGTCGACATCACGTCAGAGTGTTTGATTGGTTCGTGGGCTTGCCTAGTAAAATCTGCTTGCTTTCATAAGTGGAAGGCATGCACACGTCATGCCTTTTCCGGTGGTTAGCCCTCCTCGAGCCCAGCGACCAAGTACAGAAAACATGCAAGGCTCGCTGTTTTCTGTCGGATTGTGGACTACTTTTTCTCTATTTTCTTAGCGCGATTTCGCTTGGCAGAAGTCGAGAGCTTTACACAGTTAATTTCACTTTTTCGGGTTACGTACATAAAAGCACTTTTGCCGATAGATGAAAAATCTGGTTAGGAGTTTACAACGCGATCAGCTCTAACATGAGCAAACGCGAGACCCGTTGCATTGCAAATGCTTGTTATGTTTGTCCCCACCCTTGTCATGTGACTTACCATCCTTCTTCTTGCTGTCCTCGTCACCCCCAGTTTGAGCTTTTTCTGCTGACACTTGTTCTGACCCATTTGTCTGCCTTCTTTCCCAATTCTTGGGGAGAGGTCAGATCTGAGTCCACAAGATTCTGATGTAACAAATCAGACACACAATTGTTCAGAATATGCTTTCTCAAGATTAGATTATATAAGCTTTCATAACCAGACTCATTGCTGCCATGCAACCAACCTTTTAAGACCTTCACTGAACAGTCCACCAAGTCTATCCAATCTTGTGAAGGTTATTTTCTGGCTTTTGAACTTAAACCTATATTTTTCAGTGGTTAAGCCAAATCCATCCAAGAGTGCAGTCTTCAGAACATTGTAATTATCAGAGTCCTTTTCTCTGACAGTAAGGAGTCTATCTCTCCCCTTACTAGAGAAGGACAACCACAGAATAGCAGCCCAGTGTTCCTGAGGGGCCCTCTGAACTTTACAGGCCCTTTCAGGTGCAGCAAACCACTTGTAGATGTCATCCCACTCCTTGTAAAGGGGAACAATCTTATGCATATTTCTAGAGTCAAATGTATGTTCCTTGACATTGTAACTTCTAAAACTGCTGTTGCTGCTGCCACAATGAGAAACTAACCCTAACCCCTGTCTTTCCCTTTCCACAGCTAGGGATTCCATATGTAAGGCCAGATGTTGCTGCTGTAGCCTCAGTCTGGCCTCCTCCAACCTCAGCTTTCTGAGTTCCCTATCTAGAGACTTATCCTCAGGGTTGCATATGTGGGACACTTCTGTCACAGAAGTGACATGAGAGTGAGCAGAGGTTGATCTTTCCCTAACTTGTGTAACCCTAGAGACCTGGCCTCTAGGTGTAAAGGGTACCCTACTTGTGTGTGACCCCTTTCTGCTACCAGCTACACTAGGTGGTTTGTTAAGAGGAAGAACTGTGGAAGGACACTTCCCTGCATCTTCAGGACCCTCTCCTGAATCTACCTGGTCAGGTTTCCCCTCAGAGACCCCTCCTGATAGGTGCTTACCTGACTAAGTGGCCAATCCTCCTCTGAGGGCTATTTAGTGTTTCCCAGTGGGCTTTCCTCAGACTACGACTTGCACGAATGCAGCAGGTCTCCTCTGCATTTCTCTCTTCGACTTCTGCCAAGGATCGGCCACTGACTGCTTCAGGACACCTGCAAAACTGCAACAAAGTAGCCAAAAGACTACCAGCGACATTGTAGCGTCTAATCCTGCCGGCTTTCTTGACTGTTTCCTGGTGCATGCTCTGGGGGCTGCCTGCCTTCACCCTGCACTGGAAGCCATGAAGAAATCTCCTGTGGGTCAACAGAATCTTCCCCTGCTCCAGCAGGCACCAAACTTCAGCGTCACCGGTACTCTGGGTCCCCTCTCATCCTGATGAGCTGCAGCCCAGAAGGTTCTCCTGAACCTCAATGCTCTGGGTATCTAGGTACCATATACTAGGGACGTATAAGGGGGATTGAGTGTGCCAATGTGAATTGGAATATGGAGTCACTAAACTATAGTGACAAGTTTGGTAAACAGAGAGAGCATAAGCACTGGAGTTCTGGTTAGCAGAACTCTGGTGACACAGTCAAACATACTGACAACACCTATAGACCACAAACTATGAGCACTGGGGTCCTGACTAGCAGGATCCCAGTGAGACAGTAAAAACACACTGACACACAGGCAGAAATTGGGGGTAACATGCCAAGAATGATGGCACTTTCCTACAGATACAGGCTAATTCTACTAGCCTAGTCATAACCTCATTTAACCAAAAAGAAAATTCTGTGGTCAGAGATGTCAGACAAACCACAAGGTAGTTGATTGCAGGCTTTTTTTGATATATCTAACAAATGCCATGACTTGTGAAGAATGTTGAGCTCATGTAGAAGTATACATATGGATGGAAGTTATAAGTGCAGGGGTACCAGAATGGCTTACAGCTTTGTGGAACAGATATAAAGCTTTGAAAAGTACTTTCTGTTTCACTGGTAATCAGTGAAATGTATGCCTGGCTTCATGGACTTGATCAAAAATACATCATCCAAAGCAAGACTCATAGCTGAGTTCAATTGCAATCCCGGCCAAAGAACCAGATGATATGAATCAAGGATCATTTGTAGATGTTAAACGTAATTGGGGCAAATGCAAGCACTGAGGGACTCCACCTCTCCCTTGATTTACTTTTGACTTGGAAGGTATCATTAATAGTGATTGTCTTTGATCCACATTACAGAAGAGTACCAAGCAAGGGCAGTGCCTGAAAGCCTTCCTCAGTGACTGACTGTATCAAAATAATGGATGTTGTTAACTGCTAACTTGCAGAATGTTCTTTATGAGCCCAAGACAGTCTCATAGTTCTAAATTCAGAATTTATGCTACCTGCTCGCTTGGGTGGGGTCCATTGCAAGAATTGGAGATGCACCCTTCAAGGTTAAACAGTCAGTGCCTTAGCCAGTAGCTTCAACATTGTGAGCAGTGGATCTACATGCTAGAAACATAGCGGCACTGGCTGTTATGACCCCCAGGCCAGTAGAGATCTTCTGCTTTGGCAGTATTGTTGGGCTCGGCAGGATGCACAGCACTTGAACAAGGGATCTGCTTAGTGTATTATTTAGCAGACCGCTGCTGAAATCTGACCCAGTCATCAGAGTTATGAACAAACAACAGGTTGTTAAGTGGGACTGCAAGCCGAATTTCCAAATTTTATATCAAAGCAAAAGTTTACAAACTTGGTCAAAGATGCTGGAAAGATCAATATAACCTCTGACCTTTTGAGTTGACAATGGGCTGAATGAATAATCCGAGAGCGTAAATGTTATTGACAGTGTAACAGTTCAAATAAAAAGCCTGTGTGAGAAAGTAGCCTCTTTCTAGCGTGGTTACCCCCTTTTTGGCCTATTTGTCAATGCGTGTGACTGTGTCACTGGGATCCTGCTAGCCCAGTGCTTATGGTTTTTGGCCTATTTGTCAGTATGTTTGACTGTTTGTCAGTATACTTGACTGTGTCCCTGGGATCTTGCTAAATAGGACCCCAGTGCTTATGCTCTCTCTGTTCCCAGATTTGTCACTACATACTGCTAACCCAATATTTCATCCCAAATTGGCATACTGGTGCCCTCTTATAAGTCCCTAGTATATGGTACCTAGGTACCTAGGTCATTGCTTTTCCAAGGGATCCAATTGGGCTTCAGCATCACTTTTGCCACCCATAAGGAGCCCATGCAAAGGCTTCTACAGGACTGCCATTGCAGCCTGTGTGAAATGGTGCATGCACATTTCACAGCCATTTGCACTGCACCAGGTCACTTATGAGTCAACTCTGTCAGGCCTTTCAACCCTGAAGGCTGGGTGCAAAGTATCTGGGTGTGAGGGCACCCCTGCAATAGCAGAGGTGCCTCCACGTCATCAAAGACCAATTTCCTGGACGACATGAGTATGGGGACACCATTTTATGCACGCACTGGACATAGGTCAATACATATGTCCAGCTTCACAATGGTAACTCCAAATATAGCCATGTAAGGTGTCTGACAACTGGGAAGTGTATCCCAATACTGATTCCAGAATTGGTTTTACAATGTCATGCCCTCTGGGGGCTCCACAGTGGACACCCATTACTGTCATACCAGCCTTCTGAGGTTTTCCAGGCAGCCCCAGCTGCTGCCACCTCATAGACAGGTTTCTGCCCTTCTGTTGCTTCAGCAGCTCAAGCCCAGGAAGGCAGAACAAAGGATTTCCTTTGGGAGAGGGGTATTACACCCTCTCCCTTTTGAAATAGGTGTTACAGGCATGAGAGGGTGCATGCTGCCTGGTCTTCTGAGGGCTCTCTGAGTTGCTGAGAGCCCCCTTTGTCTCCCCCTCTGGGGTAGAGGCCACCAGGTCTCTCCTGGTCCAGGGCAGTGCCAGTTTCTGCTAACTGCAAGCTTTGCGTGTGCCATGGCTTGTTGGCGGAATCCAGGGACGCAAACCAGACTGCAATCATACATCCGGCGTGGGGAATCTTCTGCACTAACCAGGAACCCACATCTGTCTTCTTGGGTGCAAAACTGACTTTGTCTTTTCACCAGTGGTTCTTCTTTTGCATCTTCATCCGGGTTAGCAGGGGCTCCAGTTCTCTCTGGACTCTTCAGTGCTTCCCTTCTTGCACAGGTCTTCAGGGCCAGGAATTCATTGTTGGTGTCTTGCAGTCTCTTCTGGCTCTTGCATAATCTTCTATCACAACTTGGTGTGTGTTTCAAGAAACTTACTGTAATTTACTCCTTACTTACCTATGGTGTTTTCTTACACTCCCAGCACCCCTCTACACACTACACTTGCCCAGGTGGGAGACTGACTTTCGTATTCCACTATTTTAGTATATGGTTTGTGCACCCCTAAGCCCATTGCAACCTATTGTGATTTTGACTATTTGCACTGTTTTCTAACTGTTTTTACAGCTATTTATGTATTCTTCTGTATATACTGTGTATATTACTCACCTCACAAGCGAGTATAGTTTCTAAGGCATTTTTGGCATTGTGTCACTAAAAATAAAGCACCTATTTTTTTGTAACACTGAGTATTTTCTTTCATGTATGTGAGTACTGTTTGACTACAGTGGTATTGCAAGAGCTTTGCATGTCTTCTAGATAGGCCTTGGATGCTCAGCTACAGCTACCCCTAGACAGCCTGTCTTCTAGACACTGACTACATTTCACTAATAAGGGATAACTGGTCCTGATATAAGGTGTAAGTACCTTTGGTACCCACTACAAACCAGGCCAGCCTCCTACACCCTGTTGTCTTGGGGTGATGATATCGCATTTAATGGTGCCACACTATTTCATGTCAAGTCTCCAAGCTGATATTAATTGCTATATGAACAGATCCGGCAAAATGAAACCACAGCTTCAAGAGCTCAGGGAGAGTATATATAGATTTTACAGTTAGAGAAGAGCACCCAGGTGATGGCTCTAGAACCAGCTAGATCTACGCTATATAGCAAAGAGAAACTGAACTAAAATAATCAGGAATGGATGCCTCCTTCCCTTATATTTTTAAAACTGAACCATGAATGGGGCTTCATTTATATTTCATGTGGCCAACTTCAAAACAGTTTATTTGCTGCCTCTCATTTCTCACTAGAGTTGTATTCAGTGTACTCTACAAAATACCTGCCCATCCCGAGAGACCAAAATAATGCTATGGGCTTGAGCTCTGTGACATTTCACTCTTCACCAGCTAATTAGATTTCTGATGTATCTGCCACAGCAGGATCACTCTTTTCTACAGGGAAATCAAGTTGTCCTCAATCCTTAGATTGCCATGATACTCAAGGTTACAGAAGCACACCTTAATTACAAGCAGAAGTAAGTACAAATTCTCATTCACTTCTCCATGTTTACTGTGTAGAATTAGATGAGATATGTGGGTGGGCCTGGACTATCCACCTGCCAATCAGGTCATACGGTTCAGCTGCCACTCCCAGAGGGTCCTTGCCTCCAAGGTATCCAAAATGGCCTCAAAGTTTTCTCAATTCCTGGTTTTAAACTTTAAAATGCTTCAGTATGAGAGTGGGATCAGCCTTTGTGCATGCACAGTTCTAATACCTTAATATAAAGTTCCTCTTTAGCCTCACTTTTTAATTCAGCCCTGCATTAACTTCTGCTACAGCCCAGTCACTTCTAAATCTAAAGATCATCCCCAGTCTCTCCTCTGCCCACTCATCTATTATCTTTACAAGTTTACATTTCAGAGTCTCTCCTCCTTGGATGTGTAGTGTAAAGCATACCTGACTTTAGTTATTGTATAGCAAAACATTGGCCCTCTGGGGGAAGTTTACTCCTTGACTCCCACGGAAATCCAAAATTAATCCCAAATGTCTTTCATTACGCAACGACTGTTATGGAATTTATACATTTTATTCAACAATTTCATAATACCATAAGAGTTTCAAATCAATAATAGGCCTATTATTGATTTTATCACGTGAACACTGAAGGATTTCGTGAACCTGACCATATGAGTTATTAGGTCAAATATTAACGAATGATCCAGGTGATTTTATTTTATTAAACTAATTTGAGAATTGACTTCGGTAACTGAGGACACTGATGTATGGTTCTCTTTTTTTAGGTGCTACCACAAAAATATCCTGTCCTGATGATGACCCTTTGTTGATTGGTTTGTATATGACAGATCAAAACGTCAACATTAATTAAATGTGGATTGACTGTATAAATGATTAGTGGCTTCTCGATACCTGAATTAAACGGGTCATTTGGAGGACCACTTGTTCTTTTAGCCACATTTGTGTATGTATTGTATATGAAACTTGTGCACTTGAACTTTCCTTTAATCAGTTTCACTGCACCATCACTTCATGAGGAGCACATAAAATGTATTTAATTTTAGATTGAACTCTTTTTGTATTATGAAACTGTTGAATAAAATATATAAGTTACATAACAGTATAGTAATGAAAGATGTTTGGGATTCACTTAGGATTTCTGTGGGAGTCAAGGATTACACTTCCCCCAAGAGGGCCAATTGTTTGCTATATATGATCGTACCCAGGTACTGGGTTTACCTCATTGACTTTAGTTATTGAGCCTTAGCTGCTACCTCAGATATATCCTTACCCTTTTGGACATATATATCCATAACAACTTTTCACTTTTTTGCTGCATTTCACACTGCCAGGAGAACAGACCCTCCTTCTTTCAGAGATTTGTGTAGTCTATTGTAGGAAAGTACCATCTTGCCTAGCATGTTACCCACATATTTCACTGTATGTATGTTGTTTTAGTCTATGTGTCACTGGGACCCTGCAGGCCAGGACCCCAGTGCTCATAAGTTTGTGGCCTACATGTATGTGTTCCCTGTGTGATGCCTAACTGTCTCACTGAGGCTCTGCTAACCGAACCTCAGTGGTTATGCTCTCTCTGCTTTCCAAATTTGTCACTAACAGGCTAGTGACTAAATTTACCAATTCACATTGGCATACTGGTACACCCATATAATTCCCTAGTATATGGTACTGAGGTACCCGGGGTATTGGGGTTCCAGGAGATCCCTATGGGCTGCAGCATTTCTTTTGCCACCCATAGGGAGCTCTGACAATTCTTACACAGGCCTGCCACTGCAGCCTGTGTGAAATAACGTCCACGTTATTTCAAAGCCATTTACCACTGCACTTAAGTAACTTATAAGTCACCTATATGTCTAACCTTCACCTGGTGAAGGTTGGGTGCAAAGTTACTTAGTGTGTGGGCACCCTGGCACTAGCCAAGGTACCCCCACATCGTTTAGGGCAAATTCCCCGGACTTTGTGAGTGCGGGGACACCATTACACGCGTGCACTGTACATAGGTCACTACCTATGTACAGCGTCACAATGGTAACTCCGAACATGGCCATGTAACATGTCTAAGATCATGGAATTGTCACCCCAATGCCATCCTGGCATTGGGGGGACAATTCCATGATCCCCCGGGTCTCTAGCATAGTACCCGGGTACTGCCAAACTGCCTTTCCGGGGTCTCCACTGCAGCTGCTGCTGCTGCCAACCCCTCAGACAGGTTTCTGCCCTCCTAGGGTCTAGGCAGCCCTGGCCCAGGAAGGCAGAACAAAGGATTTCCTCTGAGAGAGGGTGTCACACCCTCTCCCTTTCGAAATAGGTGTGAAGGCTGGGGAGGAGTAGCCTCCCCCAGCCTCTGGATATGCTTTGATGGGCACAGATGGTGCCCATCTCTGCATAAGCCAGTCTACACCGGTTTATGGATCCCCCAGCGCTGCTCTGGCTCGAAACTGGACAAAGGAAAGGGGAGTGACCACTCCCCTGACCTGCACCTCCCAGGGGAGGTGCACAGAGCCCCTTCAGTGTGTCCCAGACTTCTGCCATCTTGGAAACAGAGGTGTCTGTGGCACACTGGACTGCTCTGAGTGGCCAGTGCCAGCAGGTGACGTCAGAGGCTCCTTCTGATAGGCTCTTACCTCTCTTGGTAGCCAATCCTCCTTCCTAGGTAGCCAATCCTCCTTTTCTGGCTATTTAGGGTCTCTGCTTTGGGGATCTCAACAGATAACGAATGCAAGAGCTCACCAGAGTTCCTCTGCATCTCCCTCTTCACCTTCTACCAAAGGATCGACTGCTGACCAGGTGGTGCATGCTCTGGGGGTACCCTGCCTCCTCTCTGCACCAGGAGCTCTGAAGAAATCTCCCGTGGGTCGACGGAATCTTCCCCCTGCAACCGCAGGCAACAAAAGACTGCATCACCCGTCCTCTGGGTCCCCTCTCAGCACGACGAGCGTGGTCCCTGGAACTCAGCAACTCTGTCAAAGTGACTCCCACAGTCCAGTGACTCTTCAGTCCAAGTTTAGTGGAGGTAAGTCCTTGCCTCCCGACACTAGACTGCATTGCTGGGTACCGCATGACTTGCAGCTGCTCCAGCTCCTGTGCACTCTTCCACGATTTCCTTTGTGCACAGCCAAGCCTGGGTCCCCTACACTCTAACCTGCAGTGCACAACCTTCTGAGTTGTCCTCCGGCATCGTGGGACTCCCTTTTATGACTTTGGGTGGACTCCGGTTCACTTTTCTTCTAAGTGCCCGTTCAGGTACTTCTGTGGGTGCTGTCTGCTTCTGTGAGGGCTCACTGACTTGCTGGGCACCCCCTCTGTCTTCTCAAGTGGTGACATCCTGGTCCCTCCTGGGCCACAGCAGCATCCAAAAACCCTAACCGCGACCCTTGCAGCTAGCAAGGCTTGTTTGTGGTCTTTCTGCGTGGGAACACCTCTGCAAGCTTTTTCACGACGTGGGACATTCTTCCTCCAAAGGGGAAGTTCCTAGTCCTCTTCGTTCTTGCAGAACTCCAAGCTTCTTCCAACAGGTGGCAGCTTCTTTGCACCCTCAGCTGGTATTTCCTGGGCTCCTGCCCACTCTCAACACTGTCGTGACTATTGGACTTGGTCCCCTTATCTTACAGGTACTCAGGTCCGGAAATCCACTGTTGTTGCATTGCTGGTGTTTGTTCTTCCTGCAGAAACCCCCTATCACGACTTCTGTGCTCTCTGGGGGTAGTAGGTGCACTTTACACCTACCTTTCAAGGTCTTGTGGTGGGCTATTTTTCTAACGCTCACTGTTTTCTTACTGTCCCAGCGACACTATACAAGCTCAAATAGGTTTGGGGTCCATTCGTGGTTCGCATTCCACTTTTGGAGTATATGGTTTGTGTTGCCCCTACACCTATGTGCTCCTATTGCAATCTATTGTAACTTTACACTGCTTGCATTACTTTTCTTGCTATTACCTGCATAATTTTGGTTTGTGTACATATATCTTGTGTATATATCTTATCCTCATACAGAGGGTACTCAATGAGATACTTTTGGCATTTTGTCATAAAAATAAAGTACCTTTATTTTTAGTAACTCTGTGTATTGTGTTTTCTTATGATATTGTGCATATGATGTAAGTGGTATAGTAGGAGCTTTACATGTCTCCTAGTTCAGCCTAAGCTGCTTTGCCATAGCTACCTTCTATCAGCCTAAACTGCTAGAAACACCTCTTCTACACTAATAAGGGATAGCTGAACCTGGCACAATGTGTAAGTACCTGTGGTACCCACTACAAGCCAGGCCAGCCTCCCACATTGGTTGTGCAGCAGTGGGATAAGTATGTGTAACTACTTACCACTTTGTCATTGTGTACTTTTCATACGAGAATAATATACAAAACAAATTCAGTGTATGTACACCTAACCAAAAAGTTTTGCTTTTCTCCTCTTACACTTTCTACTAAGTGCTGAAAAGTACTCTAAAACTTCTAAAAGTTTCCAAAAAGTTCGAAAAAGATTTTTTTCTCTGTTCTTTAAAAAGTTCTGAAACTTTTTCTTTCTTCTCACTGTCTCTAAACCTTCTTCTGTCATGTCTGATGTAGAGTCTGCTCTTAAAATGGTCAATACTACCTATAGCAATTTGAATTACAAGAGCCTAAGGAGTCTCTGCTTAGATAGAGGTTTAGTGATAGGAAAGAACCCCACAAAAGAGTTTCTATATAAAATGCTTATTGTGAATGATGAGTCCCAAGCATGCACTTCAAATGAGAAGTTAATAGATGGCTCCCATTCTGACTCAGGGGATCACCTTGAGGGAGGTGGGGAGGGCTCTGTTCCAAATATGCCCCCTAGCAGACCACCTAGTAATGCTGGTAGTAATAGAAGCTCCCACCATAGTAGGGGTGTTTTAATTCCTGGAGGCCAGGTTGTTAGAGTCCAGTCAGTTAGGGACAGAGCTCCCTCTGTTGTGTCCAATGTATCTTCTGTGTCCAAGCATTCCCAACCCACCCACCCTGAAGACAACATGTTAGAAAGGGAACTCAAAAAGTTGAGAGTGGAAGAGACCAGACTGAAGCTTAAACAGCAACAGCTGGCTCTAGATAGGGAATCCCTAGACCTGGAGAAAGAGAGACAGAGATTGGGGTTAGGACCCCATGATGGCAGCAATAGCAGTATTCCTGATAGTAATCCTGTTAGAGAGCATGATTCCAGGAATCTGCACAAGATAGTCCCCCCTTACAAGGAGGGGGATGATATCAACAAGTGGTTTGCTGCACTTGAGAGGGCCTGTATGGTACAGGGGGTCCCTCAAAGGCAGTGGGCTGCTATATTGTGGCTATCTTTCAATGGAAAGGTTAGGGATAGGCTCCTTACTGTTAGAGAAAGTGATGCTAACAATTTTGCAGTTTTGAAGGATGCACTCTTGGATGGATTTGGCTTAACCACTGAACAATACAGGATGAAGTTCAGAGACACCAGAAAAGAGTCCTCACAAGACTGGATAGACTTTGTTAACTGTTCAGTGAAGGCCTTGGAAGGGTGCTTACATGGCAGTAAAGTGTCTGACTATGAAAGCCTGTATAATCTTATTCTGAGAGAGTATATTCTGAATAACTGTGTGTCTGACTTGTTACACCAATATCTAGTGGACTCAGATCTGACCTCTCCCCAAGAATTGGGAAAGAAGGCAGACAAATGGGTCAGAACAATAGTGAACAGAAAAGTTCATACAGGGGGTTACAAGGATAGCAAGAAGAAGGATGGTAAGCCTTCTGACAAGGGTGGGGACAAAACTAAAACTGAGTCTTCATCAGGCCCACAAAAATCCTCTGGTGGGGGTGTTGGGTCCAAATCCTCTTCAAATCAAGTTAAAAAGCCTTGGTGTTGTTTGTGTAAAGTCAAAGGCCATTGGACAACTGATGCCAGTTGTCCAAAGAAAAACACCAAACCTCCCACTACCACATCCCCTACTGCAAATCCTAGTGCCCCTAGTAATAGCAGTGGTGGTGGGAGCAAACCTACTAATAGGCAATCCAAGGGAGTAGCTGGGCTCACTTTTGGTAATTTAGTTGGGATTGGTCTTGTTAGGGACACCACAGAGGCTGTGTTGGTCTCTGAAGGTGCCATTGATTTGGCCACCTTGGTTGCTTGTCCCCTTAATATGGATAAGTACAAGCAACTTCCCCTAATAAATGGTGTTGAGGTTCAGGCCTACAGGGACACAGGTGCCAGTGTTACCATGGTAATAGAGAAACTGGTACACCCTGAACAACACCTACTTGGTCAGCAGTACCAAATGACAGACGCTCATAACAACACTCTTAGCCACCCAATGGCTATTGTGAATCTCAACTGGGGGGGGGTTACTGGTCCAAAGAAAGTTGTGGTTGCCTCAGATATACCTGTAGACTGTCTACTAGGAAATGATTTAGAGACATCAGCTTGGGCAGAAGTGGAGTTGGAGGCTCATGCAGCAAGGCTGGGCATTCCTGGGCATATTTTCGCTTTGACAAGGGCTCAGGCCAAAAAGCAAAAAGGACAGGGTAACTTGGATCCTGTAACAATGGACCAAGTGCTCCCTAAAGCTAGGGATAGCAAGGGTAAATCCCTACCCACTATCCCTCCCTCTACAGATGATTCTCCTTCTGAGGGAGAAGAATTTCCTCCCTGGGCAGAACCTTCACCAGATGAGCTGGCAGCAGACAATGCTGAGCTTTTGGGTGGAGGGGGGCCTGCCGGGGAAGAGCTGAGTGTGGCACAGCAATCCTGTCCCACATTAGAGGGTCTCAGACAGCAAAATGTCAAGCAGCAAAATGGGGATGTCAGTGACTCACATAGAGTTTACTGGGAGGACAACCTCTTGTACACAGAGGCAAGGGACCCAAAACCTGGAGCAGCCAGGAGATTGGTCATTCCCCTGCAGTAAAAAGAGTTCCTCCTAACTCTGGCACATTACATTCCTTTAGCTGGGCATTTGGGTCAGATCAAAACATGGGAAAGGCTTGTCCCCCTGTTTCACTGGCCTAGGATGTCAGAGGACAAAAAAAGATTTTTGTAAGTTTTGTGTGACCTGCCAAGCCAGTGGCAAGACTGGTGGCACACCAAAGGCTCCACTTATTCCACTACCTGTGGTTGGGGTCCCCTTTGAAAGGGTAGGGGTTGACATAGTTTGCCCCCTTGACCCTCCTACTGCTTCAGGCAATAAGTTTATCTTGGTGGTTGTGGACCATGCCACAAGATATCCTGAAGCAATTCCTCTAAGGACCACTGCAGCACCTGCAGTGGCAAAAGCCCTCCTGGGAATCTTTTCCAGGGTGGGTTTCCCAAAAGAGGTTGTATCAGACAGGGGTAGCAACTTTATGTCTGCATACTTGAAAGCTATGTGGAAGGAATGTGGTGTAACCTACAAATTCACCACACCTTATCATCCACAGACTAATGGACTGGTAGAGAGGTTTAATAAAACTCTCAAAGGTATGATAATGGGACTCCCTGAAAAACTCAGGAGGAGATGGGATGTCCTGTTACCTTGCCTCCTTTTTGCTTACAGGGAGGTACCCCAGAAAGGAGTGGGCTTCAGCCCCTTTGAACTCCTCCAGCCAGCGCAGTTACCTCATATCCCCTTGTCCCACCTTATAGGTCAGGCAGCCGCCCTTTCAGGGGGCCACATGGGATGGATAATAACTGTGTCACACCTATCTAGGCCGGGAATACAGACAGATACCGGCATACTGCAGATTAATAACATTTCTGCACATAACACATTGTGATACCTCAGTGTTGGATGACTCTCTGCTCGCTGTTCTCCTCCATAGGGCACGTCTGCTGGGGCAGGTGATGAGATGGCAGCATCCTCTGGTGTACAGACCCCTGGTGGACCTGTCGACAATGGAAGAGAGACACATCATAACCACATACAGACTTGATCGTGCAACAATCCTGGAACTGTGTGTCCAGTTTGAGCCAGACCTGATGTCAGCTATACGCCATCCCACAGAGATACCCCCTCTAGTGCAGGTCCTGACTGTACTCCATTTCCTGGCCAGTGGGTCTTCTCAAACAACAGTGGCCATGGCATCAGGGATGCCCCAGCCGATGTTCTTTAACGTGTTGTTCAGAGTGTTGTCTGCCCTGCTGAAACACATGCGCAGTTACATCGTTTTCCTTCAGGTGGAGG
This sequence comes from Pleurodeles waltl, assembly GCF_031143425.1. NCBI lineage: Eukaryota > Metazoa > Chordata > Amphibia > Caudata > Salamandridae > Pleurodeles > Pleurodeles waltl. Next base: position 424,443,153 of record NC_090437.1, read on the forward strand.
ATTTGCCCACAGTGAAAGGTGACGTCTATGCCCTGGGACATATCCCCAACATCATTGGTGCCATTGATGGGACACATGTGGCAATTGTCCCCCCGCAGGAATGAACAGGTGTACAGAAACCGGAAGAGCTACCATTCGATGAATGTGCAGATGGTGTGTTTGGCAGACCAGTACTTCTCCCATGTCAATGCCATACATTTTGAGAAATAGCAGCATCCCTTATGTGATGGGGCAACTCCTGAGTCAGCGTGTGTGGCTAATAGGTGAGGCCAAGGTCCCAATACAGTTGACATAGGTGTCTGGGTATTGGGTTGTCCCTAAGGGTGAGAGTGTGTCTAACATGTGTCCCTCAACATTTGCAGGTGATTCTGGTTACCCCAACCTGTCATGGCTACTGACCCCAGTGAGGAATCCCAGGACAAGGGCTGAGGAACGCTACAATGAGGCACATGGGCGAACTAGGAGGATAATCGAATGCACCTTCGGCATCCTGAAGGCCAGATTCAGGTGCTTCCATCTGACAGGTGGTTCCCTATACTACTCACTGAAGAAGGTGTGCCAGATAATCGTGGCTTGCTGTATGCTGCACAACCTGACTTTGCGACACCAGGTGCCTTTTATGCAGGAGGATGTGCCAGATGGTGGTCTTGTGGCAGCTGTGGAGCCTGTGGACAGTGAAGAAGAGGAGGCAGAAGAAGAGGATATTGACAACTGAAACAACATCATCATGCAATACATCCAGTGAGACACAGGTAAGAAGATGTCACTGCTTCCCACATCTCATACTATTGTTGGAGCTAGCATAAGTCTGTCATTTTCACTCGTTGTATGGACACTGACTTGTCACTTTGACCTTCCATTTCACAGATCTGGGTCCCACTTTGTGCCCTCTGCTATGTTTACTCCTTGCCTACAGCTGTGTAACATTGGTATGTGCACAAGTACATTGACATTGCTAATTTTAAGAGATGTTGCAATTATACATTAGTGCCCATGATCTCCTGGGAATGGTGGTAAGCTCCCATGATGTTGGAGAGTGCCTTGTGGAGAGTGGGTTCCCTGGGCCTGTCCTCCCCTGTCGCACAGCAGTCCTCCCAGCTTCCCTGTTATCCTGTGCCTCTGTCCCCTGAACCGTGTGCCCACTGCCACCAGGTCCCTGATCATCCTGTGTTAGTGGGGTTGCCTGGGTTCCCTGTAGTGGTGGACACACTACTGATTTACGTGTCCTGGGGACAGAGGGATGGGCCCGCTGGGTGGGTGCTGTGGTGGTGTGTCCTGAGGGGCTGGCTCTGTGGTGGTTTGTGACTGTGTCAGGGGAACCGACTGTCCTGAGGTCCCTTATCGGCTGGGCTGGTCATCTTGATCCAGGCGTGCAGAGCTTCTGTCATCACTGTGGGTCTCTTCTGTGGGGGGACTGGATATGTCTGGCACCTCCTGTTCGGTGACGTTGGGTATGGGTCCTGTTGGGGTGTAATTGCATAGTTATTGTATCTATGTGTGCCATCTTATGCAATGGGTGAGTGACCCTCTACCCCTGTGCTTGCATTATTGGCTTGGTCCTTGTGTGATTGGTGATTTTGGGGCATGAGTAACTCTCTATACTGGACATGCTTTGGTGATGGGTGTCCTTGCATTGGTGTTACATGGAGGGCTTGGTTTTGGGATGTGTGGGTTGTGTTAGTGGGGTATCTGTGGGTTGTTGGGGTGATGGGTGTGAGGGTAAGGGTAAGGGTGGGGGTATGTGATGGCATGCAGGTGGGGTGTGGGGGATAGAGTAGTAAAGATATGTCTTACCAGAGTCCAGTCCTCCTGCTACTCCTGCGAGGCCCTCAGGATCCATTATTGCCAAGACTTGCTCCTCCCATGTTGTTAGTTGTGGGGGAGGAGGTGGGGGGTCCACCGCCAGTCCTCTGTACAGCAATCTGGTGTCTGGATACCACGGAATGCACCTTCCCCCATAGGTCATTCCACCTCTTCCTGATGTCATCCTGTGTTATTGGATGCTGTCACCCTGTCGACAATTCTGCGCCATAGCTCCATCTTCCTTGCAATGGATGTCTGCTGCACCTGTGATCCGAATAGCTGTGGCTCTACCCGGACGATTTCCTCCACCATGACCCTGAGCTCCTCCTCAGAGAACCTGGGGTGTCTTTGAGGTGCCATGATGTGGTGTGGGTGATGTGTGAGGTGGTGTCTGTTGTGATGTGTGAGGGGATGTGTTGGTGTGTGTTGTTTGAGGTGCATGGATGTAGTGTAAGTGATGGTGTTGTGTGTCTGTGGATGCTGGTGTTGTTTTAGGTAGTCTCTCTCTCTGGCCTTCTTTCAAATTTTGGGTTGTAAGGGTGTGTGGGTGATGTGGGTGTGTGCTTTATATTGGATTGGGTGTGTGGGTGTGGTGTGTGTATGTGCATCAGGTGAGTGTATTTCGAATTGTCCAATGGGGTTGTGTTTTATAAATGTGTGTGTATTTTGAGCGCGGCGGTGGGTACCGCCAATGGAATACCGCGGTTGAAAGACCGCCCCTTTGATTCGTGGGCCGTGATACTGTGGGCGTATTCCTGTTGGTGTGACAGTGTCGATTTTGGTATCGCCAGTTTATCAGTGACCTTTGGTGTGGCGGACTTGTGTGGGTGTCTGTATTGTGGTGGATTCCAAGCTGTGGGTCGTAATACCTATAGCGGAATTCCGCGGCCGCAGCTGTATGTTGGCGGTCTTCTACACAGCAGAAAGCGGGATCAACCGCCAGTGTTGTAATGAGGGCCATAGTGTCAAAAGGACAACACAAATCTAAAGTCAGATTTACCACAAAAGGCAATACAACCTTGCATGGCCCTGTGTTGCTTGGTAAATCTGGAGTAATGCAAGGCAGCACATGTCACTGGGAAGGTGTTCCATGAGTGGAGTGTGGGCATTCACACGCATTCACCCATGGATTTTGGTGCGTTTTCAGATTTACCAAGACTTGTAAACCTGAGAATGCTTCAAAATGCTACGCCTTCCCATTGTAGGCTAGACGAAAAATAAATATCTTTATTTCGCCATGAAGCTCAATTGGAAAGTGGGAAAAGCCTCAGAGGATTGGTTATGTGCAGGAAAGTGTACCTTTTTGCTCAAAACAATCCTCTCTGCAATGCATGCACGCTTGCACAATGGCACAAGGGTGCCTTCATTTGTGCCATACAGCATATTGTTTGTCAATGCAGGTAGAGGGCAAGAATGCACCATAAATTGGTAAATATAGTGCATACATGCCCTCTGCCTTTCACACAGCACAGCAAGTTGACTTTCTGTGCTGTGTGAAAGATTGATAAATCTGGCTCTGATTCATTAAACACTCTGCATCTGCATTCTTTTAATAAATAGACTGACAGCACCACTATGTGGTGGATGTCATAAATGTGTGCGAGTGTTATGCAATAAGTGCTGGTCCGGAGCACTGGAAAACATGACCCAAATTAGGCCCTTGAATTATGGTGTTGCTAAAGACTCAGGGGCACATATATGATCTTCTTGCACCACTGGTGCATCACTTTTTGTGATGCAATAGTAGTGCAAACCTTGAAATCATATCTATGAGGCTATGCAGTGCCACTTTGAATGGCTTTGACTGGCCTCATAGATGTGGAGAAAGGCAAGGCAGCGTAAATTACTGCGTTGCTTTACTTTGCACTTGGGAGGCATTCCATGGGTATCGTAGTGGGTTTTCCCATGCAAAAACCATTGATTTTGACACAGTCCCAGTTTTACAAGACCATGTAAACCTGGGGATGCCTGGGGATGCGCCAAAGTCTTACGCCACCCAAGGCAGGGGCAACAAGGAAAAATATTTTTATTTCTCCTCTTTTTTTCCTGTCTTTTTTCTGCCCTCTGCAGCACAAATATAAAGAGGAAAATGCCCTGGGGGACAGTTTTTTTGCAAGAAGATGTTCCCTCCTACACATAAACAATCCTGCATGCATCACAGGCACTCATACACCATGGTGCAAGGGTTCCTGCATTGACACTAGGCTGCCAAAACGATACTAGCACAGTGGGAACAGACAGGAATGTTCTGTATGCCATAGATACAGCTTATTCCTGTCCTTTCCCTTTCATGCAGGGTAGCACAGCAAGGTAACTTGCTTGGCTGCCCTGCGTCAAAAGCCCATAAATATGGCCCCCAAAACTTTAGCAGTAAAACAGCAGATACTCTCATTTATGGTCAGCCAACTGCTTGTCGTAGTCAGAAGCGTACATTAATCACACAACAAAAGGTAATACCATATGCTTTAATGGGGATTTAGGTACAGTGTTCTACATAACACCACTTCGAGGCTCTTGGATAATTCTACCAGAATCTCAAACCAGACTATAGAATTGTACCACCAATGAAAAAGATCATAGGTAGTGAATAGTCATTTGTATCAGGCACATGTGTGAGCTAACTAGAGGTCAGTTAGTATTGTATCTTGATCAAAAAGAGTTCTCACTGAATGAATGAAAGAATAAAGGAACTAAGCACAAAACGTACATCAAAAAGCCATCTTGGGACCAAGAGCGGGAGGAAAAGAGAAAGGGAGAAAAAAAACACTAAAAGCCAATTGGATACTGTGAGAAGCTGGCCTGGTTTGTAGTGGGTACCAGAGGTACTTACCCCTTATACCAGGTCCAGTGATTCACCTTAGTGAAATGTAGGCAGTGTCTAGCAGCTTAGGCTGTAGCAGAGCAGCCAAGGCTGAACTAAGAGACAGGCATAGCTCTTGCAATACCACTACAGTCACACAGTACTTATACACAATAAAAGACAATACTCAGTGTTACCAAAAATAAAGGTACTTTATTTTAGTGACATAAGGCCAAAAATATCTTAGAGTCAATAATCCCTTAGGAAGTAAATATTATACATAAAAAATACACTAGTAACCAAATTCAGGTAAGTAAACAGCCATATAATAGAGCAAACAGTGAAAATCACTATAGGTGGCAATGGGCCTAGGGGCAACACAGACCATATGCTAAAACAGTCGAATGTGAATGTTGGTTTCTGTAGGAGGCCAACCTGGTTTGTGGTGGGTACCTTGGGTACTTACACCTTATACCAGGTCAAGATATCCCTTATTAGTGAAATGTAGTATTGTTCTAGCAGCTTAGGCTGATAGAGGTAGCTCTAGCAGAGCTGCTTAGGCTGAACTAGGAGACATGCACAGCTCATGCAATACCACTTATAGTTACACAGTACTTATACACAAGTAAAGACAATACTCAGTGTTACCAAAAAATAAAGGTATTTATTTGGGTGACACAGTACCAAAAATATCTTAGAGACAATACTCCTTCTGGAGGTAAGTATTATACACAATACACACACTAGACACCAACAGTAGACAAGTAAATAGTCATAGAACAATCCAAACAATAGGAAATGCTATAGATTGCAATGGGAGAAAATAGGTCTAGGGGCAACACAAACCATATGCTAAGAAAGTGGAATGCGAATCACGAATTCCCCCCTAGACAAATGTAGTGTGTGCAGAATCGCTGGGATAGTAAGAATACAGTAACGGTAAGTAAATTACGCCACCCCAGAGCCCAGAAAAGCAGGAGTAAAGTACTGCAAGTTTCCTTAGGACACACAACACCTCGTGGTTGGTATTTTGCAGCAGCCAACCAAGTCTGCAGAGAACAACTGCTGGATTCCTTGACCTGAAGACCTGCAAAGGAAGTGGACCAAGTCCAGAAGTCAAAAGAAGTTCCAGGAAGGACAGGAGCCCCTGCCAACTCAGAAGAGGGTGCAAAAGAAGGGTCCATGGTTAGTCGAAGACTGCAGAGATGCACCCTAGGAAGATGCCAGCGGGTTCCTGCATGATGCAAAGGATGTCCCACAATGTAAAGATCGTTGCAGATGTAATTTTGTGTTGGAAGTCGCCAACAAGCCTTGGCTACGGCAAAAGTGCATTTTGTGTCACAATGGTGCTGAATGGACCCAGGAGGGCCCTGGGGGCCTCAACTCTATGTGAGGAAGAAGAGGGGGATGTCAGCACTTAAGAGAGCCCTCAGGGTGCCAGCCAGTTCCCCAGAGGTCCCAGGACACGGGGACAAAGGAGGTGCAAAATGCGGTTGATGCAGCACAACAAAGGAAGGTTCCATGCCACCGGAGAACAACTCAGCGAGTTGAGCATCACAGGATGGACTACTGGGGACCTGGGCCAGGCTGTGTATGAAGGACTTTTGCAAAGAGTGCACAGAGGCCTCAGGAGGTGAAGAAGAGGCAGTACATAGGGGTACCGTCGCTCTCTGGGAAGGCAAGGTCTTACCTCCTCCAAATTGCGTCAACAGGACCTCAGAACAGTCTATGTCAATGATATCCACCCTCTGTGTCCTTAGGAGCATGCTAGTCACTGTGAGAGAAGTCCAAGAGTACCGGTCGTCATCTTGGAAGGTGCCTCCTGGAGCAGGGGAGTGACTCCGTCACCCCACAGGAGATTTCTTTGGTACTTTTGATGCAGGATTAAGACAGGGAGTCCTCAGAGTATGCACACCATGGAAACTGTTGCAGTTGCTGACTTGGAGCTGAGGTTGCTGGAGAAAAGTATCTCTTGTAGATACTTTGTTCCAGTTACAGAGTTTATTGGAGCAGGCTGTGTTGATCCGAGGTCAGAGGATGCTGAAGTTGTTGCAGAGGATTCCTGAATGAAACTTGCAAGCAGATTCTGAAGAGAACCCACAGGAGAGACCCTAAATAGCTTCCAGAGGGGGAATGGCTACCTTATCAGGTATGGACCTATCAGGAGGGGTCTCTGATGTCACCTGCTGGCACTGGCCACTCAGAGGCCTCCAGAGTGTCCCCACACTTTGGAAAGCAAGATGGCTGAAGTCTGGGACGCACTGGATGAGCTCTGGGCACCACCCCTAGGGTGGTGATGGACAGGGGAGTGGTCACTCCCCTTTCCCTTGTCTAGTTTTGCACCAGAACAGGGGACAAGGGGTGCCTGAACCGGTGTAGACTGGCTTATGCAAGGAGGGCACCATCTGTGCCCTTCAAAGCATTACAAGAGGCTGAGGGAGGCTACCCCTCCCCAGCCTGTAACACCTATTTCCAAAGGGAGAGGGTGTAACACCCTGCTCTCAGAGGAAATGCTTTGTTCAGCCTTCCCAGGACTGGGCTGCCCAGACCCCAGGAGGGCAGAACCCTGTCTGTAAGGTGGCAGCAGCTGTAGCTGCAGTGCAAGCCTCAGAGAGATGGTTTGGCAGTACTGGGGGTCCATGGTGGAGCCACGACGATGCATGGAATTGGCTCCCTAATACCAGATTTGGAATGGGGAAAATTCCATGATCTTAGACATGTTACATGGCCATATTCGGAGATACCATTGTGAAGCTACATATAGGTATTGACCTATATGTAGTGGACACATGTAATGGTGTCCCTGCACTCACAAAGTCTGGGGAAATGGTCCTGAACTATGTAGGGGCACATTTACTAGTGCAAGGGTGCCCTCACACTTAGTAACTTTTCACCTAATCTTCAGCAAGTGAAGGTTAGACATATAGGTGACTTATAAGTTACTTAAGTGCAGTGAAAATGGCTGTGAAATAACATGTGCCTTATTTCACACAGGCTGCAATGGCAGGCCTGTACAAAGGTTTGTCTGAGCTCCCTATGGGTGGCAAAAGAAATGCTGCAGCCCATATGGATCTCCTGGAACCCCAATGCCCTGGGTACCTAGGTATCATATACTAGGGACTTATAAGGGGGATCCATTGTGCCAATCTGAATTGGAATATGAAGACACTAAACTATAGTGACACATTTGGTAAACAGAGAGCGCATAAGCACTGGAGTTTTAGTTAGCAGAACTCCAGTGACACAGTCATGCATACCAACACCTATAGGCCATAAACTATGAGCACTGGTGTCATTACTAGCAGGATCCCAGTGAGGCAGTAAAAACAAAGATAAACAGGCAGAAATTGTGGGTAACATGCCAAAAAAGATCGTACTTTCCTACACGCAACCCCCAAAGGAGGTACAATAAGTCTAACCTTGCCCAGATGAATCTTCATTGTCTAAGTGAAAATATCTTTAGAGTCCATCTGCATTGGAGTGGTTACTCCCAGGTCTATGTTCCACTGTAAAGTCCATCCCCTGTAGGGAAATGGACCACCTCAACAATTTTGGGTTTTCTCCTTTCATCTGTTTCAACCATAAGAGAGGTTTGTGGTCTGTCTGAACTATAAAGTGAGTCCCAAATAAGTATGGTCTCAGATTCTTCAGGGCCCAGACCACAGCAAAGCCCTCCCTCTCTATGGATGACAAACTATTTTCTCTAGGGGTCAACCTCCTACTCATAAAAGCAACAGGCTGATCCTGGCCCTCTGAGTTTAGTTGTGAAAGCACCGCCCCAACCCCCAGTTCAGATGCATCTGTCAAGACAATTATTTTTTTAGAGTAGTTTGGACATTTTAGGACAGGTGCAATACACATAGCCTGCTTAAGCTCCTCAAAAGCTCTTTGACAGCTGGCTGTCCATAATACCTTTTTGGGTATTTTCTTAGAGGTGAGGTCGTTAAGAGGGGGCAACGATGGAGCCATAGTTCTTAATGAACCTCCTGTAATACCCAATGAGACCAAGAAAGGCTCTGACCTGGGTCTGAGTAGTAGGGAAAGCCCAGTCCTAAAATGTCTGGATCTTCCCCTGCAGCGGTTCAATCTGATCCCCACCAATTAGGTGGCCCAGATAAACCACTTTCTCCTGCCCTGTCTGGCATTTTGAAGCCTTGATAGTGAGGCCTGACTTTTGCAGGGCCTCCAAAACTTTCCACAGGTAGACCAGGTGGCCTCTAATGGTTGAAAATGCAGTTTTTGGTTTAGCATCCTCTGATAATTTGATCTGCCAATACCCTCCAGTCAAATCAAAGGTGCTTAGATACTTGGCAGATGGCAGTGTATCTATTAGCTCATCTGCCCTGGGTATAGGGTGAGCATCCCTTCTTGTTACTGTATTGAGCCCTCTGTAGTCTACACAAAACCTAATTTCCCTCCTTCCATCTTGACTATGAGGTTTGGGGACAAGCACCACTGGGCTGGCACAGGGGCTGTCTGAGTGCTCAAGAACACCTAGGTCCAGCATTTACTGAACCTCAGATTGAATACATTCTCTGGCATGGTCAGGCTATCTATAAATCTTACTTTTGAGAGGCAAACTGTCTCCAGTGTGAATAGTATGTTCACACCAAGTAGTCTGACCAGGTGTGAGTTAAAAGAGATCAGAAAATTGGCCTAGGAGGTTTTTGCAGTCGTCCTTTTGCTCTGCAGTAAGGCAGCCTGCAAGGACAACCCCCTCCACTGAGCCATCAGCTGCAGTGTTGGGGAAGAGGTCAGGGAGAGGGTCACTCTCTTCTTCCTGCCCCTCATCCGTGGCCATGAGTTGGGTCAGATCTGCCCAATCATAGTAGGGTTTGAGGCGGTTGACATGAAGTACCCTGTGCCAAGGTCTACCAAATAGGCAACCTCACCCTTTTTTCTACAATAAGATGTGGTCCACTAAATTTGTCTTAATGGGATTGCTTCTGGGTATCTTGTGGCATGGTCCACTACCACTAAGATGAATTTGTTTACAGAAACAGTTGGAAGGTCAAGGCGGCCAACAATATTAACCCCTACCCTTTCTAAGGGCATCCTAACCACAGTCAGTGGGATTAAGAGGGCCTTTTGGGTGTCACCAGTTTTGCCACTGGCTTGGCAAGTGAAATAAGAGCGACAGAACTCTTTTGTGTCCTCTGACATGTGAGGCCAGTGAAAGTAAGGGACAAGTCTGTCCCAGGTCTAACTTTGCCCCAGATGATCAGCCAGGAGAATATCATGTGCAAGAGGAATTCCCTATACTGCAAGGGAATGACCAGTCTCCTGGGAGCACCATACCTGCGGTCCCTTGCCTCAATATAAAGGAGATTGTTCTCCCAGTAAACTCTATGAGAGTCACTGATATCACCAGCTTGCTGTCTTAGACCCTCTAGTGTGGGACAGGTCTGCTGTGCCACGCTCAGTTCCTCCCTGGCAGGCCCCCCTGCACCCAAGAGCTCTGCTGTATCAGCTTGAAGCTCCTCTGGTGTAGGTTCTGCACAAGGAGTTGACTCCTTCTCATCAAAAGGGGAATCTTCTGGAGAGGGAGAGATAGTGGACAAGGGTTTGCCCCTTCTACCCCTGGTTTTGGGAGCACTTGGTCCATTGTTCCAGGATCGAAGTTTCCCTGTCCTCTTTACCTCTTGGCCTGAGTCCTGGTAAGAGCAAAGTTGTGCCCTAGAATGCCCAGAATGGCTGCATGGGCCTCCAACTCCACTTCAGCCCAAGCTGAAGTTTCTAAATCATTGCCCAATAGACATTCTATAGGTAAATCAGTGGATACCACAACCTTTTTAGGACCAGTAAACCCCCCAATTGAGATTCAGAACAGCCATGGGGTGGCTAACAGTGTTGTTATGGGTGTCAGTAACTTGGTACTGATGACCAAGTAGTTGTTGCTCAGGGGCAACCAGTTTCTCCATCACCATAGTGACACTGGCACCTGTGTCCCTGTAGGCCTCAACCTGAACACCATGTATTAGGGGTAGTTGCTTGTACTTATCCATATTAAGGGAACAAGCAACCAAGGTGGCAAGGTCAATGTCACCACCAGAGACTTAAACAGTCTCAGTGGTCTCCCTAACTAGACCAACCCCCACTTCATTACCAAAAGTCATGAGCCCAGCTACACCCTTTGTTTGGCTATTAGGAGAGTTTTCCCACCACACTGGTATTACTAGGGGCACTAGTGAAAGCAGTGGGGGTTGCGGTGGTGGGTGGTTTGGTGTTTCTCTTGGAGCAAGTAGGAAAACTTGCCCCATGGCCTTTGATTTTACACAAATAACACCAAGGCTTTTTTTGATGGTTAGAAGAGTATTTGGGCCCACCATCTCCAGAGGACTTTTGTGGGCCTGATGAAGGCTCTGACTTTTTAGGGTTGAGCCTGCGTTGCATGCGCTCGCGCATGCGTATCGCAGCGAGACGCTTTAGTTATTAGTAAAGGGCTCGGAGCCCTGTCGACATCACGTCAGTGTGTTTGATTGGTTCGTGGGCTTGCCTAGTAAAATCTGCTTGCTTTCATAAGTGGAAGGCATGCACACGTCATGCCTTTTCCGGTGGTTAGCCCTCCTCGAGCCCAGCGACCAAGTACAGAAAACATGCAAGGCTCGCTGTTTTCTGTCGGATTGTGGACTACTTTTTCTCTATTTTCTTAGCGCGATTTCGCTTGGCAGAAGTCGAGAGCTTTACACAGTTAATTTCACTTTTTCGGGTTACGTACATAAAAGCACTTTTGCCGATAGATGAAAAATCTGGTTAGGAGTTTACAACGCGATCAGCTTTAACATGAGCAAACGCGAGACCCGTTGCATTGCAAATGCTTGTTATGTTTGTCCCCACCCTTGTCATGTGACTTACCATCCTTCTTCTTGCTGTCCTCGTCACCCCCAGTTTGAGCTTTTTCTGCTGACACTTGTTCTGACCCATTTGTCTGCCTTCTTTCCCAATTCTTGGGGAGAGGTCAGATCTGAGTCCACAAGATTCTGATGTAACAAATCAGACACACAATTGTTCAGAATATGCTTTCTCAAGATTAGATTATATAAGCTTTCATAACCAGACTCATTGCTGCCATGCAACCAACCTTTTAAGGCCTTCACTGAACAGTCCACCAAGTCTATCCAATCTTGTGAAGGTTATTTTCTGGCTTTTGAACTTAAACCTATATTTTTCAGTGGTTAAGCCAAATCCATCCAAGAGTGCAGTCTTCAGAACATTGTAATTATCAGAGTCCTTTTCTCTGACAGTAAGGAGTCTATCTCTCCCCTTACTAGAGAAGGACAACCACAGAATAGCAGCCCAGTGTTCCTGAGGGGCCCTCTGAACTTTACAGGCCCTTTCAGGTGCAGCAAACCACTTGTAGATGTCATCCCACTCCTTGTAAAGGGGAACAATCTTATGCATATTTCTAGAGTCAAATGTATGTTCCTTGACATTGTAACTTCTAAAACTGCTGTTGCTGCTGCCACAATGAGAAACTAACCCTAACCCCTGTCTTTCCCTTTCCACAGCTAGGGATTCCATATGTAAGGCCATATGTTGCTGCTGTAGCCTCAGTCTGGCCTCCTCCAACCTCAGCTTTCTGAGTTCCCTATCTAGAGACTTATCCTCAGGGTTGCATATGTGGGACACTTCTGTCACAGAAGTGACATGAGAGTGAGCAGAGGTTGATCTTTCCCTAACTTGTGTAACCCTAGAGACCTGGCCTCTAGGTGTAAAGGGTACCCTACTTGTGTGTGACCCCTTTCCGCTACCAGCTACACTAGGTGGTTTGTTAAGAGGAAGAACTGTGGAAGGACACTTCCCTGCATCTTCAGGACCCTCTCCTGAATCTACCTGGTCAGGTTTCCCCTCAGAGACCCCTCCTGATAGGTGCTTACCTGACTAAGTGGCCAATCCTCCTCTGAGGGCTATTTAGTGTTTACCAGTGGGCTTTCCTCAGACTACGACTTGCACGAATGCAGCAGGTCTCCTCTGCATTTCTCTCTTCGACTTCTGCCAAGGATCGGCCACTGACTGCTTCAGGACACCTGCAAAACTGCAACAAAGTAGCCAAAAGACTACCAGCGACATTGTAGCGTCTAATCCTGCCGGCTTTCTTGACTGTTTCCTGGTGCATGCTCTGGGGGCTGCCTGCCTTCACCCTGCACTGGAAGCCATGAAGAAATCTCCTGTGGGTCAACAGAATCTTCCCCTGCTCCAGCAGGCACCAAACTTCAGCGTCACCGGTACTCTGGGTCCCCTCTCATCCTGATGAGCTGCAGCCCAGAAGGTTCTCCTGAACCCCAATGCTCTGGGTATCTAGGTACCATATACTAGGGACGTATAAGGGGGATTGAGTGTGCCAATGTGAATTGGAATATGGAGTCACTAAACTATAGTGACAAGTTTGGTAAACAGAGAGAGCATAAGCACTGGAGTTCTGGTTAGCAGAACTCTGGTGACACAGTCAAACATACTGACAACACCTATAGACCACAAACTATGAGCACTGGGGTCCTGACTAGCAGGATCCCAGTGAGACAGTAAAAACACACTGACACACAGGCAGAAATTGGGGGTAACATGCCAAGAATGATGGCACTTTCCTACAGATACAGGCTAATTCTACTAGCCTAGTCATAACCTCATTTAACCAAAAAGAAAATTCTGTGGTCAGAGATGTCAGACAAACCACAAGGTAGTTGATTGCAGGCTTTTTTTGATATATCTAACAAATGCCATGACTTGTGAAGAATGTTGAGCTCATGTAGAAGTATACATATGGATGGAAGTTATAAGTGCAGGGGTACCAGAATGGCTTACAGCTTTGTGGAACAGATATAAAGCTTTGAAAAGTACTTTCTGTTTCACTGGTAATCAGTGAAATGTATGCCTGGCTTCATGGACTTGATCAAAAATACATCATCCAAAGCAAGACTCATAGCTGAGTTCAATTGCAATCCCGGCCAAAGAACCAGATGATATGAATCAAGGATCATTTGTAGATGTTAAACGTAATTGGGGCAAATGCAAGCACTGAGGGACTCCACCTCTCCCCTGATTTACTTTTGACTTGGAAGGTATTATTAATAGTGATTGTCTTTGATCCACATTACAGAAGAGTACCAAGCAAGGGCAGTGCCTGAAAGCCTTCCTCAGTGACTGACTGTATCAAAATAATGGATGTTGTTAACTGCTAACTTGCAGAATGTTCTTTATGAGCCCAAGACAGCCTGCCAAAGATTGCGATGCTACATCTCATACTTCCTAACCATATATAGTCTACATCTACCCAGGTCCAAACAATAACTTTGCAGCATATGCACTTTGAGCAAGTAGAAAATTAAATTGATTCATGCAACTTATACACACAGAGAAGTTAATTGCTAACTTGCAGAGTTTTCTTTATGAGCCCAAGACAGTCTCATAGTTCTAAATTCAGAATTTATGCTACCTGCTCGCTTGGGTGGGGTCCATTGCAAGAATTGGAGATGCACCCTTCAAGGTTAAACAGTCAGTGCCTTAGCCAGTAGCTTCAACATTGTGAGCAGTGGATCTACATGCTAGAAACATAGCGGCACTGGCTGTTATGACCCCCAGGCCAGTAGAGATCTTCTGCTTTGGCAGTATTGTTGGGCTCGGCAGGATGCACAGCACTTGAACAAGGGATCTGCTTAGTGTATTATTTAGCAGACCGCTGCTGAAATCTGACCCAGTCATCAGAGTTATGAACAAACAACAGGTTGTTAAGTGGGACTGCAAGCCGAATTTCCAAATTTTATATCAAAGCAAAAGTTTACAAACTTGGTCAAAGATGCTGGAAAGATCAATATAACCTCTGACCTTTTGAGTTGACAATGGGCTGAATGAATAATCCGAGAGCGTAAATGTTATTGACAGTGTAACAGTTCAAATAAAAAGCCTGTGTGAGAAAGTAGCCTCTTTCTAGCGTGGTTACCCCCTTTTTGGCCTATTTGTCAATGCGTGTGACTGTGTCACTGGGATCCTGCTAGCCCAGTGCTTATGGTTTTTGGCCTATTTGTCAGTATGTTTGACTGTTTGTCAGTATACTTGACTGTGTCCCTGGGATCTTGCTAAATAGGACCCCAGTGCTTATGCTCTCTCTGTTCCCAGATTTGTCACTACATACTGCTAACCCAATATTTCATCCCAAATTGGCATACTGGTGCCCTCTTATAAGTCCCTAGTATATGGTACCTAGGTACCTAGGTCATTGCTGTTCCAGGGGATCCAATTGGGCTTCAGCATCACTTTTGCCACCCATAAGGAGCCCATGCAAAGGCTTCTACAGGACTGCCATTGCAGCCTGTGTGAAATGGTGCATGCACATTTCACAGCCATTTGCACTGCACCAGGTCACTTATGAGTCAACTCTATGTCAGGCCTTTCAACCCTGAAGGCTGGGTGCAAAGTATCTGTGTGTGAGGGCACCCCTGCAATAGCAGAGGTGCCTCCACGTCATCAAAGACCAATTTCCTGGACGACATGAGTATGGGGACACCATTTTATGCGCGCACTGGACATAGGTCAATACATATGTCCAGCTTCACAATGGTAACTCCAAATATAGCCATGTAAGGTGTCTGACAACTGGGAAGTGTATCCCAATACTGATTCCAGAATTGGTTTTACAATGTCATGCCCTCTGGGGGCTCCACAGTGGACACCCATTAATGTCATACCAGCCTTCTGAGGTTTTCCAGGCAGCCCCAGCTGCTGCCACCTCATAGACAGGTTTCTGCCCTTCTGTTGCTTCAGCAGCTCAAGCCCAGGAAGGCAGAACAAAGGATTTCCTTTGGGAGAGGGGTGTTACACCCTCTCCCTTTTGAAATAGGTGTTACAGGCATGAGAGGGTGCATGCTGCCTGGTCTTCTGAGGGCTCTCTGAGTTGCTGAGAGCCCCCTTTGTCTCCCCCTCTGGGGTAGAGGCCACCAGGTCTCTCCTGGTCCAGGGCAGTGCCAGTTTCTGCTAACTGCAAGCTTTGCGTGTGCCATGGCTTGTTGGCGGAATCCAGGGACGCAAACCAGACTGCAATCATACATCCGGCGTGGGGAATCTTCTGCACTAACCAGGAACCCACATCTGTCTTCTTGGGTGCAAAACTGACTTTGTCTTTTCACCAGTGGTTCTTCTTTTGCATCTTCATCCGGGTTAGCAGGGGCTCCAGTTCTTTCTGGACTCTTCAGTGCTTCCCTTCTTGCACAGGTCTTCAGGGCCAGGAATTCATTGTTGGTGTCTTGCAGTCTCTTCTGGCTCTTGCATAATCTTCTATCACAACTTGGTGTGTGTTTCAAGAAACTTACTGTAATTTACTCCTTACTTACCTATGGTGTTTTCTTACACTCCCAGCACCCCTCTACACACTACACTTGCCCAGGTGGGAGACTGACTTTCGTATTCCACTATTTTAGTATATGGTTTGTGCACCCCTAAGCCCATTGCAACCTATTGTGATTTTGACTATTTGCACTGTTTTCTAACTGTTTTTACAGCTATTTATGTATTCTTCTGTATATACTGTGTATATTACTCACCTCACAAGCGAGTATAGTTTCTAAGGCATTTTTGGCATTGTGTCACTAAAAATAAAGCACCTATTTTTTTGTAACACTGAGTATTTTCTTTCATGTATGTGAGTACTGTTTGACTACAGCGGTATTGCAAGAGCTTTGCATGTCTTCTAGATAGGCCTTGGATGCTCAGCTACAGCTACCCCTAGACAGCCTGTCTTCTAGACACTGACTACATTTCACTAATAAGGGATAACTGGTCCTGATATAAGGTGTAAGTACTTTTGGTACCCACTACAAACCAGGCCAGCCTCCTACACCCTGTTGTCTTGGGGTGATGATATCGCATTTAATAGTGCCACACTATTTCATGTCAAGTCTCCAAGCTGATATTAATTGCTATATGAACAGATCCGGCAAAATGAAACCACAGCTTCAAGAGCTCAGGGAGAGTATATATAGATTTTACAGTTAGAGAAGAGCACCCAGGTGATGGCTCTAGAACCAGCTAGATCTACGCTATATAGCAAAGAGAAACTGAACTAAAATAATCAGGAATGGATGCCTCCTTCCCTTATATTTTTAAAACTGAACCATGAATGGGGCTTCATTTATATTTCATGTGGCCAACTTCAAAACAGTTTATTTGCTGCCTCTCATTTCTCACTAGAGTTGTATTCAGTGTACTCTACAAAATACCTGCCCATTCCGAGAGACCAAAATAATGTTATGGGCTTGAGCTCTGTGACATTTCACTCTTCACCAGCTAATTAGGTTTCTGATGTATCTGCCACAGCAGGATCACTCTTTTCTACAGGGAAATCAAGTTGTCCTCAATCCTTAGATTGCCATGATACTCAAGGTTACAGAAGCACACCTTAATTACAAGCAGAAGTAAGTACAAATTCTCATTCACTTCTCCATGTTTACTGTGTAGAATTAGATGAGATATGTGGGTGGGCCTGGACTATCCACCTGCCAATCAGGTCATACGGTTCAGCTGCCACTCCCAGAGGGTCCTTGCCTCCAAGGTATCCAAAATGGCCTCAAAGTTTTCTCAATTCCTGGTTTTAAACTTTAAAATGCTTCAGTATGAGAGTGGGATCAGCCTTTGTGCATGCACAGTTCTAATACCTTAATATAAAGTTCCTCTTTAGCCTCACTTTTTAATTCAGCCCTGCATTAACTTCTGCTACAGCCCAGTCACTTCTAAATCTAAAGATCATCCCCAGTCTCTCCTCTGCCCACTCATCTATTATCTTTACAAGTTTACATTTCAGAGTCTCTCCTCCTTGGATGTGTAGTGTAAAGCATACCTGACTTTAGTTATTGTATAGCAAAACATTGGCCCTCTGGGGGAAGTTTACTCCTTGACTCCCACGGAAATCCAAAATTAATCCCAAATGTCTTTCATTACGCAACGACTGTTATGGAATTTATACATTTTATTCAACAATTTCATAATACCATAAGAGTTTCAAATCAATAATAGGCCTATTATTGATTTTATCACGTGAACACTGAAGGATTTCGTGAACCTGACCATATGAGTTATTAGGTCAAATATTAACGAATGATCCAGGTGATTTTATTTTATTAAACTAATTTGAGAATTGACTTCGGTAACTGAGGACACTGATGTATGGTTCTCTTTTTTTAGGTGCTACCACAAAAATATCCTGTCCTGATGATGACCCTTTGTTGATTGGTTTGTATATGACAGATCAAAACGTCAACATTAATTAAATGTGGATTGACTGTATAAATGATTAGTGGCTTCTCGATACCTGAATTAAACGGGTCATTTGGAGGACCACTTGTTCTTTTAGCCACATTTGTGTATGTATTGTATATGAAACTTGTGCACTTGAACTTTCCTTTAATCAGTTTCACTGCACCATCACTTCATGAGGAGCACATAAAATGTATTTAATTTTAGATTGAACTCTTTTTGTATTATGAAACTGTTGAATAAAATATATAAGTTACATAACAGTATAGTAATGAAAGATGTTTGGGATTCACTTAGGATTTCTGTGGGAGTCAAGGATTACACTTCCCCCAAGAGGGCCAATTGTTTGCTATATATGATCGTACCCAGGTACTGGGTTTACCTCATTGACTTTAGTTATTGAGCCTTAGCTGCTACCTCAGATATATCCTTACCCTTTTGGACATATATATCCATAACAACTTTTCACTTTTTGCTGCATTTCACACTGCCAGGAGAACAGACCCTCCTTCTTTCAGAGATTTGTGTAGTCTATTGTAGGAAAGTACCATCTTGCCTAGCATGTTACCCACATATTTCACTGTATGTATGTTGTTTTAGTCTATGTGTCACTGGGACCCTGCAGGCCAGGACCCCAGTGCTCATAAGTTTGTGGCCTACATGTATGTGTTCCCTGTGTGATGCCTAACTGTCTCACTGAGGCTCTGCTAACCAGAACCTCAGTGGTTATGCTCTCTCTGCTTTCCAAATTTGTCACTAACAGGCTAGTGACTAAATTTACCAATTCACATTGGCATACTGGTACACCCATATAATTCCCTAGTATATGGTACTGAGGTACCCGGGGTATTGGGGTTCCAGGAGATCCCTATGGGCTGCAGCATTTCTTTTGCCACCCATAGGGAGCTCTGACAATTCTTACACAGGCCTGCCACTGCAGCCTGTGTGAAATAACGTCCACGTTATTTCAAAGCCATTTACCACTGCACTTAAGTAACTTATAAGTCACCTATATGTCTAACCTTCACCTGGTGAAGGTTGGGTGCAAAGTTACTTAGTGTGTGGGCACCCTGGCACTAGCCAAGGTACCCCCACATCGTTCAGGGCAAATTCCCCGGACTTTGTGAGTGCGGGGACACCATTACACGCGTGCACTGTACATAGGTCACTACCTATGTACAGCGTCACAATGGTAACTCCGAACATGGCCATGTAACATGTCTAAGATCATGGAATTGTCACCCCAATGCCATCCTGGCATTGGGGGGACAATTCCATGATCCCCCGGGTCTCTAGCATAGTACCC
This sequence comes from Pleurodeles waltl, assembly GCF_031143425.1. NCBI lineage: Eukaryota > Metazoa > Chordata > Amphibia > Caudata > Salamandridae > Pleurodeles > Pleurodeles waltl. Next base: position 424,462,304 of record NC_090437.1, read on the forward strand.
GGGTACTGCCAAACTGCCTTTCCGGGGTCTCCACTGCAGCTGCTGCTGCTGCCAACCCCTCAGACAGGTTTCTGCCCTCCTAGGGTCTTGGCAGCCCTGGCCCAGGAAGGCAGAACAAAGGATTTCCTCTGAGAGAGGGTGTCACACCCTCTCCCTTTCGAAATAGGTGTGAAGGCTGGGGAGGAGTAGCCTCCCCAGCCTCTGGATATGCTTTGATGGGCACAGATGGTGCCCATCTCTGCATAAGCCAGTCTACACCGGTTTATGGATCCCCCAGCGCTGCTCTGGCTCGAAACTGGACAAAGGAAAGGGGAGTGACCACTCCCCTGACCTGCACCTCCCAGGGGAGGTGCACAGAGCCCCTTCAGTGTGTCCCAGACTTCTGCCATCTTGGAAACAGAGGTGTCTGTGGCACACTGGACTGCTCTGAGGGGCCAGTGCCAGCAGGTGACGTCAGAGGCTCCTTCTGATAGGCTCTTACCTCTCTTGGTAGCCAATCCTCCTTCCTAGGTAGCCAATCCTCCTTTTATGGCTATTTAGGGTCTCTGCTTTGGGGATCTCAACAGATAACGAATGCAAGAGCTCACCAGAGTTCCTCTGCATCTCCCTCTTCACCTTCTGCCAAAGGATCGACTGCTGACCAGATGGTGCATGCTCTGGGGGTACCCTGCCTCCTCTCTGCACCAGGAGCTCTGAAGAAATCTCCCGTGGGTCGACGGAATCTTCCCCCTGCAACCGCAGGCAACAAAAGACTGCATCACCCGTCCTCTGGGTCCCCTCTCAGCACGACGAGCGTGGTCCCTGGAACTCAGCAACTCTGTCAAAGTGACTCCCACAGTCCAGTGACTCTTCAGTCCAAGTTTAGTGGAGGTAAGTCCTTGCCTCCCGACACTAGACTGCATTGCTGGGTATCGCATGACTTGCAGCTGCTCCAGCTCCTGTGCACTCTTCCACGATTTCCTTTGTGCACAGCCAAGCCTGGGTCCCCTACACTCTAACCTGCAGTGCACAACCTTCTGAGTTGTCCTCCGGCATCGTGGGACTCCCTTTTATGACTTTGGGTGGACTCCGGTTCACTTTTCTTCTAAGTGCCCGTTCAGGTACTTCTGTGGGTGCTGTCTGCTTCTGTGAGGGCTCACTGACTTGCTGGGCACCCCCTCTGTCTTCTCAAGTGGTGACATCCTGGTCCCTCCTGGGCCACAGCAGCATCCAAAAACCCTAACCGCGACCCTTGCAGCTAGCAAGGCTTGTTTGTGGTCTTTCTGCGTGGGAACACCTCTGCAAGCTTTTTCACGACGTGGGACATCCATCCTCCAAAGGGGAAGTTCCTAGTCCTCTTCGTTCTTGCAGAACTCCAAGCTTCTTCCAACAGGTGGCAGCTTCTTTGCACCCTCAGCTGGCATTTCCTGGGCTCCTGCCCACTCTCAACACTGTCGTGACTATTGGACTTGGTCCCCTTATCTTACAGGTACTCAGGTCCGGAAATCCACTGTTGTTGCATTGCTGGTGTTTGTTCTTCCTGCAGAAACCCCCTATCACGACTTCTGTGCTCTCTGGGGGTAGTAGGTGCACTTTACACCTACCTTTCAAGGTCTTGTGGTGGGCTATTTTTCTAACGCTCACTGTTTTCTTACTGTCCCAGCGACACTATACAAGCTCAAATAGGTTTGGGGTCCATTCGTGGTTCGCATTCCACTTTTGGAGTATATGGTTTGTGTTGCCCCTACACCTATGTGCTCCTATTGCAATCTATTGTAACTTTACACTGCTTGCATTACTTTTCTTGCTATTACCTGCATAATTTTGGTTTGTGTACATATATCTTGTGTATATATCTTATCCTCATACAGAGGGTACTCAATGAGATACTTTTGGCATTTTGTCATAAAAATAAAGTACCTTTATTTTTAGTAACTCTGTGTATTGTGTTTTCTTATGATATTGTGCATATGATGTAAGTGGTATAGTAGGAGCTTTACATGTCTCCTAGTTCAGCCTAAGCTGCTTTGCCATAGCTACCTTCTATCAGCCTAAACTGCTAGAAACACCTCTTCTACACTAATAAGGGATAGCTGAACCTGGCACAATGTGTAAGTACCTGTGGTACCCACTACAAGCCAGGCCAGCCTCCCACATTGGTTGTGCAGCAGTGGGATAAGTATGTGTAACTACTTACCACTTTGTCATTGTGTACTTTTCATACGAGAATAATATACAAAACAAATTCAGTGTATGTACACCTAACCAAAAAGTTTTGCTTTTCTCCTCTTACACTTTCTACTAAGTGCTGAAAAGTACTCTAAAACTTCTAAAAGTTTCCAAAAAGTTCGAAAAAGATTTTTTTCTCTGTTCTTTAAAAAGTTCTGAAACTTTTTCTTTCTTCTCACTGTCTCTAAACCTTCTTCTGTCATGTCTGATGTAGAGTCTGCTCTTAAAATGGTCAATACTACCTATGGCAATTTGAATTACAAGAGCCTAAGGAGTCTCTGCTTAGATAGAGGTTTAGTGATAGGAAAGAACCCCACAAAAGAGTTTCTATATAAAATGCTTATTGTGAATGATGAGTCCCAAGCAGGCACTTCAAATGAGAAGTTAATAGATGGCTCCCATTCTGACTCAGGGGATCACCTTGAGGGAGGTGGGGAGGGCTCTGTTCCAAATATGCCCCCTAGCAGACCACCTAGTAATGCTGGTAGTAATAGAAGCTCCCACCATAGTAGGGGTGTTTTAATTCCTGGAGGCCAGGTTGTTAGAGTCCAGTCAGTTAGGGACAGAGCTCCCTCTGTTGTGTCCAATTTATCTTCTGTGTCCAAGCATTCCCAACCCACCCACCCTGAAGACAACATGTTAGAAAGGGAACTCAAAAAGTTGAGAGTGGAAGAGACCAGACTGAAGCTTAAACAGCAACAGCTGGCTCTAGATAGGGAATCCCTAGACCTGGAGAAAGAGAGACAGAGATTGGGGTTAGGACCCCATGATGGCAGCAATAGCAGTATTCCTGATAGTAATCCTGTTAGAGAGCATGATTCCAGGAATCTGCACAAGATAGTCCCCCCTTACAAGGAGGGGGATGACATCAACAAGTGGTTTGCTGCACTTGAGAGGGCCTGTATGGTACAGGGGGTCCCTCAAAGGCAGTGGGCTGCTATATTGTGGCTATCTTTCAATGGAAAGGTTAGGGATAGGCTCCTTACTGTTAGAGAAAGTGATGCTAACAATTTTGCAGTTTTGAAGGATGCACTCTTGGATGGATTTGGCTTAACCACTGAACAATACAGGATGAAGTTCAGAGACACCAGAAAAGAGTCCTCACAAGACTGGATAGACTTTGTTAACTGTTCAGTGAAGGCCTTGGAAGGGTGGTTACATGGCAGTAAAGTGTCTGACTATGAAAGCCTGTATAATCTTATTCTGAGAGAGTATATTCTGAATAACTGTGTGTCTGACTTGTTACACCAATATCTAGTGGACTCAGATCTGACCTCTCCCCAAGAATTGGGAAAGAAGGCAGACAAATGGGTCAGAACAATAGTGAACAGAAAAGTTCATACAGGGGGTTACAAGGATAGCAAGAAGAAGGATGGTAAACCTTCTGACAAGGGTGGGGACAAAACTAAAACTGAGTCTTCATCAGGCCCACAAAAATCCTCTGGTGGGGGTGGTGGGTCCAAATCCTCTTCAAATCAAGTTAAAAAGCTTTGGTGTTGTTTGTGTAAAGTCAAAGGCCATTGGACAACTGATGCCAGTTGTCCAAAGAAAAACACCAAACCTCCCACTACCACATCCCCTACTGCAAATCCTAGTCCCCCTAGTAATAGCAGTGGTGGTGGGAGCAAACCTACTAATAGGCAATCCAAGGGAGTAGCTGGGCTCACTTTTGGTAATTTAGTTGGGATTGGTCTTGTTAGGGACACCACAGAGGCTGTGTTAGTCTCTGAAGGTGCCATTGATTTGGCCACCTTGGTTGCTTGTCCCCTTAATATGGATAAGTACAAGCAACTTCCCCTAATAAATGGTGTTGAGGTTCAGGCCTACAGGGACACAGGTGCCAGTGTTACCATGGTAATAGAGAAACTGGTACACCCTGAACAACACCTACTTGGTCAGCAGTACCAAATGACAGACGCTCATAACAACACTCTTAGCCACCCAATGGCTATTGTGAATCTCAACTGGGGGGGGTTACTGGTCCAAAGAAAGTTGTGGTTGCCTCAGATATACCTGTAGACTGTCTACTAGGAAATGATTTAGAGACATCAGCTTGGGCAGAAGTGGAGTTGGAGGCTCATGCAGCAAGGCTGGGCATTCCTGGGCATATTTTCGCTTTGACAAGGGCTCAGGCCAAAAAGCAAAAAGGACAGGGTAACTTGGATCCTGTAACAATGGACCAAGTGCTCCCTAAAGCTAGGGATAGCAAGGGTAAATCCCTACCCACTATCCCTCCCTCTACAGATGATTCTCCTTCTGAGGGAGAAGAATTTCCTCCCTGGGCAGAACCTTCACCAGATGAGCTGGCAGCAGACAATGCTGAGCTTTTGGGTGGAGGGGGGCCTGCCGGGGAAGAGCTGAGTGTGGCACAGCAATCCTGTCCCACATTAGAGGGTCTCAGACAGCAAAATGTCAAGCAGCAAAATGGGGATGTCAGTGACTCACATAGAGTTTACTGGGAGGACAACCTCTTGTACACAGAGGCAAGGGACCCAAAACCTGGAGCAGCCAGGAGATTGGTCATTCCCCTGCAGTACAAAGAGTTCCTCCTAACTCTGGCACATTACATTCCTTTAGCTGGGCATTTGGGTCAGATCAAAACATGGGAAAGGCTTGTCCCCCTGTTTCACTGGCCTAGGATGTCAGAGGACAAAAAAAGATTTTTGTAAGTTTTGTGTGACCTGCCAAGCCAGTGGCAAGACTGGTGGCACACCAAAGGCTCCACTTATTCCACTACCTGTGGTTGGGGTCCCCTTTGAAAGGGTAGGGGTTGACATAGTTTGCCCCCTTGACCCTCCTACTGCTTCAGGCAATAAGTTTATCTTGGTGGTTGTGGACCATGCCACAAGATATCCTGAAGCAATTCCTCTAAGGACCACTGCAGCACCTGCAGTGGCAAAAGCCCTCCTGGGAATCTTTTCCAGGGTGGGTTTCCCAAAAGAGGTTGTATCAGACAGGGGTAGCAACTTTATGTCTGCATACTTGAAAGCTATGTGGAAGGAATGTGGTGTAACCTACAAATTCACCACACCTTATCATCCACAGACTAATGGACTGGTAGAGAGGTTTAATAAAACTCTCAAAGGTATGATAATGGGACTCCCTGAAAAACTCAGGAGGAGATGGGATGTCCTGTTACCTTGCCTCCTTTTTGCTTACAGGGAGGTACCCCAGAAAGGAGTGGGCTTCAGCCCCTTTGAACTCCTCTTTGGAAACCCTGTAAGAGGTCCACTAACACTTGTGAAGGAGGGTTGGGAACAACCTTTAAAAGCTCCCAAACGGGACATAGTGGACTATGTACTTGGCCTAAGATCCAGAATGGCTGAGTATATGAAAAGGCCAGTAAAAACCTTCAGGCCAGCCAAGAGCTACAAAAGCAATGGCATGACCAGAAGGCAGTTCTGATCCAGTAACAACCAGGACAGAAGGTGTGGGTATTGGAGCCTGTGGCCCCAAGAGCACTCCAGGACAAATGGAGTGGACCCCATCTAATTGTTGAGAAAAAGGGTGAGGTTACCTATCTGGTAGACCTGGGCACTGGCAGGAGTCCCCTTAGGGTGATTCATGTCAACCGCCTAAAACCCTACTATGACAGGGCTGATCTCACCCTGCTCATGGCAACAGATGAAGGACAGGAAGAAGAGAGTGACCCTCTCCCTGATCTCTTCTCCTCCACTGAAGAGGATGCTTTAGTGGAGGGAATAGTTTTAGCAGATTGTCTGACTGCAGAACAGAGACAACTGCATAAATCTCCTTGGACAATTTTCTGAACTCTTTTCAACTGTGCCAGGCACCACATCTTGGTGTGAACACACAATTGATACTGGAGACAGCTTGCCTGTCAAAAGTAAATTCTATAGGCAGCCTGACCATGTCAGGGACTGCATAAAACAAGAGGTTCAGAAAATGCTTGATCTAGGAGTGGTTGAACCTTCTGAAAGCCCATGGGCGAGTCCTGTGGTGCTTGTACCAAAGCCTCACTCAAAAGATGGAAAAAGGGAGATGAGGTTTTGTGTTGATTACAGAGGTCTCAATCAGGTAACAAACACTGATGCTCACCCTATACCCAGGGCAGATGAGCTCATAGATTCACTGGCATCTGCCAAGTATCTAAGCACCTTTGATTTGACTGCAGGATATTGGCAGATCAAATTGGCTGAGGATGCTAAACCTAAAACTGCATTTTCAACTATAGGAGGGCACTACCAATTTACAGTGATGCCCTTTGGTTTGAAAAATCCACCTGCCACTTTTCAGAGGTTGGTGAACACAGTCCTGCAAGGGTTGGAGGCTTTTAGTGCAGCATATCTAGATGATATAGCTGTCTTTAGCTCCACCTGGGATGAGCAACTGGTCCACCTTTGGAAACGTTTTGGAGGCCTTGCAAAAGGCAGGCCTCACTATCAAGGCCTCAAAGTGCCAGATAGGGCAGGGAAAGGTAGTTTATCCGGGACACCTGGTAGGTGGAGAACAGATTGCACCACTTCAGGGGAAAATCCAGACAATCATGGATTGAGTTCCCCCTACAACTCAGACCGAGGGGAGAGCCTTCCTAGGCCTCGCTGGGTATTACAGGAGATTCATTAAAAACTATGGCTCAATAGCACTCCCACTTAATGATCACACCAGTAAAAAGATGCCTAAAAAGGTATTGTGGACAGCTAGCTGTCAGAAAGCTTTTGAGGAGCTCAAACAGGCCATGTGCACTGCACCTGTCCTAAAAAGCCCATGTTACTCCAAAAAATTCATTGTTCAAACTGATGCATCTTAATTAGGGGTAGGGGCAGTCTTATCACAACTGAATTCTAAGGGCCAGGATCAACCAGTTGCTTTTATCAGCAGAAGGTTGACCCCTAGAGAAAAGCGTTGGTCTGCCATAGAGAGGGAGGCCTTTGCTGTGGTCTGGGCACTGAAGAAGTTGAGGCCATACATGTTTGGCACTCACTTCATTGTTCAGACAGACCACAAACCTCTACTTTGGCTAAAACAAATGAAAGGTGAAAACCCTAAATTGTTGAGGTGGTCCATATCTCTACAGGGAATAGACTATACAGTGGAACATAGTCCTGGGAGTACCCACTCCAATGCAGATGGACTCTCCAGATATTTCCACTTAGACAATGAAGAATCATCAGGTCATGGCTAGTCTTATTGTCCTTCGTTTGGGAGGGGGTTGTGTAGGAAAGTACCATCTTGCCTGGCATGTTACCCCCATATTTCATTGTATATATTTTGTTTTAGTCTATGTGTCACTGGGACCCTGCCAGCCAGGACCCCAGTGCTCATAAGTTTGTGGCCTACATGTATGTGTTCCCTGTGTGATGCCTAACTGTCTCACTGAGGCTCTGCTAACCAGAACCTCAGTGGTTATGCTCACTCTGCTTTCCAAATTTGTCGCTAACAGGCTAGTGACTAAATTTACCAATTCACATTGGCATACTGGTACACCCATATAATTCCCTAGTATATGGTACTGAAGTACCCAGGGTATTGGGGTTCCAGGAGATCCATATGGGCTGCAGCATTTCTTTTGCCACCCATAGAAAGCTCTGACAATTCTTACACAGGCCTGCCACTGCAGCCTGCGTGAAATAATGTCCACATTATTTCACAGACATTTACCACTGCACTTAAGTAACTTATAAGTCACCTATATGTCTAAACTTCACCTGGTGAAGGTTGGGTGCAAAGTTACTTAGTGTGTGGGCACCCTGGCACTAGCCAAGGTGCCCCCACATCATTCAGGGCAAATTCCCCGGAATTTGTCAGTGCGGGGACACCATTACACGTGGTGTGCACTGTACATAGGTCACTACCTATGTACAGTGTCACAATGGTAACTCCGAACATGGCCATGCAACATGTCTAAGATCATGGAATTGTCACCCCAATGCCATTCTGGCATTATGGGGACCATTCCATGATCCCCCGGGTCTCTAGCATAGTACCCGGGTACTGCCAAACTGCCTTTCCGGGGTCTCCACTGCAGCTGCTGCTGCTGCTAACCCCTCAGACAGGTTTCTGCCCTCCTGGGGTCCAGGCAGCCTTGGCCCAAGAAGGCAGAATAAGGATTTCCTCTGAGAGAGGGTGTCACACCCTCTCCCTCTGGAAATAGGTGTGAAGGCTGAGGAGGAGTAGCCTCCCCCAGCCTCTGGATATGCTTTGATGGGCACAGATGGTGCCCATCTCTGCATGAGCCGCTCTACACTGGTTTAGGGATCCCCCAGTCCTGCTCTAGCGTGAAACTGGACAAAGGAAAGGGGAGTGACCACTCCCCTGACCTGCACCTCCCAGGGGAGGTGCCCAGAGCCCCTCCAGTGTGTCCCAGACCTCTGCCATCTTGGAAACAGAGGTGTCTGTGGCACACTGGACTGCTCTGAGTGGCCAGTGCCAGCAGGTGACGTCAGAGGCTCCTTATAGGCTCTTACCTCTCTTGGTAGCCAATCCTCCTTCCTAGGTAGCCAAACCTCCTTTTCTGGCTATTTAGGGTTTCTGCTTTGGAGATCTCAACAGATAACGAATGCAAGAGCTCACCAGAGTTCCTCTGCATCTCCTTCTTCACCTTCTGCCAAAGGATCGAACGCTGACTGCTCAGGACGCCTGCAAAACTGCAACAAAGTAGCAAGACGACTACTAGCAACCTTGTATCGCTTCATCCTGACGGCTTTCTCAACTGTTTCCAGGTGGTGCATGCTCTGGGGGTAGCCTGCCGCCTCTCTGCACCAGGAGCTCTGAAGAAATCTCCAGTGGGTCGACAGAATCTTCCCCCTGCAACCACAGGCAACAAAATACTGCATCACCGGTCCTCTGGGTCCCCTCTCAGCACAACAAGCGTGGTCCCTGGAACTCAGCAACTCTGTCTAAGTGACTCCCACAGTCCAGTGACTCATTCAGTCCAAGTTTGGTGGAGGTAAGTCCTTGCCTCCCCACGCTAGACTGCATTGCTGGGTACCACATGATTTGCAGCTGCTCCAGCTCCTGTTCACTCTTCCAGGATTTCCTTTGTGCACAACCAAGCCTGGGTCCCCGACACTCTAACCTGCACTGCACAACCTTCTGAGTTGTCCTCCGGAGTCGTGGGACTCCCTTTTGTGACTTCGGGTGGACTCTGGTTCACTTTTCTTCTAAGTGCCTGTTCAGATACTTCTGTGGGTGCTGCCTGCTTCTGTGAGGACTCCCTGACTTGTTGGGTGCCCCCTCTGTCTCCTCATCCAAGTGGCGACATTCTGGTCCCTCCTGGGCTACAGCAGCATCCAAAAACCCTAACCGCAACCCTTGCAGCTAGCAAGGCTTGTTTGCAGTCAATCTGCTTGAAAATACCTCTGCAAGCTTCTTCACGATGTGGGACATCCATTCTCCAAAGGGGAAGTTCCTAGTCCTCTTCGTTCTTGCAGAACTCCAAGCTTCTTCCAACAGGTGGCAGCTTCCTTGCACCCTCAGCTGGCATTTCCTGGGCTCCTGCCCACTCTCGACACTATTGTGACTATTGGACTTGGTCCCCTTATCTTACAGGTACTCAGGTCCGGAAATCCACTGTTGTTGCATTGCTGGTGTTTGTTCTTCCTGCAGAAACCCCCTATCACGACTTCTGTGCTCTCTGGGGGTAGTAGGTGCACTTTATACCTACCTTTCAAGGTCTTGGGGTGGGCTATTTTTCTAACGCTCACTGTTTTCTTACTGTCCCAGCGACCCTATACAAGCTCCCATAGGTTTGGGGTCCATTCGTGGTTCGCATTCCACTTTTGGAGTATATGGTTTGTGTTGCCCCTATACCTATGTGCTCCTATTGCAATCTATAGTAACTTTACACTGCTTGCATTACTTTTCTTGCTATTACCTGCATAATTTTGGTTTGTGTACATATATCTTGTGTATATATCTTATCCTCATACAGAGAGTACTCAATGAGATACTTTTGGCATATTGTCATAAAAATGAAGTACCTTTATTTTTAGTAACTCTGTGTATTGTGTTTTCTTGTGATATTGTGCATTTGATGTAAGTGGTATAGTAGGAGCTTTACATGTCTCCTAGTTCAGCCTAAGCTGCTTTGCCATAGCTACCTTCTATCAGCCTAAACTGCTAGAAACACCTCTTCTACACTAATAAGGGATAGCTGGACCTGGCACAATGTGTAAGTACCTCTGGTACCCACTACAAGCCAGGCCAGCCTCCCACATTGGTTGTGCAGCAGTGGGATAAGTATGTGTAACTACTTACCACTTTGTCATTGTGTACTTTTCATAAGAGAATAATATACAAAACAAATTCAGTGTATGTACACCTAACCAAAAAGTTTTGCTTTTCTCCTCTTACACTTTCTACTAAGTGCTGAAAAGTACTCTAAAACTTCTAAAAGTTTCCAAAAAGTTAGAAAAAGTTTTTTTTCTCTGTTCTTTAAAAAGTTCTGAAACTTTTTCTTTCTTCTCACTGTCTCTAAACCTTCTTCTGTCATGTCTGATGTAGAGTCTGCTCTTAAAATGGTCAATACTACCTATGGCAATTTGAATTACAAGAGCCTAAGGAGTCTCTGCTTAGATAGAGGTTTAGTGATAGGAAAGAACCCCACAAAAGAGTTTCTATATAAAATGCTTATTGTGAATGATGTGTCCCAAGCAGGCACTTCAAATGAGAAGTTAATAGATGGCTCCCATTCTGACTCAGGGGATCACCTTGAGGGAGGTGGGGAGGGTTCTGTTCCAAATCTGCCCCCTAGCAGACCACCTAGTAATGCTGGTAGTAATAGAAGCTCCCACCATAGTAGGGGTGTTTTAATTCCTGGAGGCCAGGTTGTTAGAGTCCAGTCAGTTAGGGACAGAGCTCCCTCTGTTGTGTCCAATTTATCTTCTGTGTCCAAGCATTCCCAACCCACCCACCCTGAAGACAACATGTTAGAAAGGGAACTCAAAAAGTTGAGAGTGGAAGAGACCAGACTGAAGCTTAAACAGCAACAGTTGGCTCTAGATAGGGAATCCCTAGACCTGGAGAAAGAGAGACAGAGATTGGGGTTAGGACCCCATGATGGCAGCAATAGCAGTATTCCTGATAGTAATCCTGTTAGAGAGCATGATTCCAGGAATCTGCACAAGATAGTCCCCCCTTACAAGGAGGGGGATGACATCAACAAGTGGTTTGCTGCACTTGAGAGGGCCTGTATGGTACAGGGGGTCCCTCAAAGGCAGTGGGCTGCTATATTGTGGCTATCTTTCAATGGAAAGGTTAGGGATAGGCTCCTTACTGTTAGAGAAAGTGATGCTAACAATTTTGCAGTTTTGAAGGATGCACTCTTGGATGGATTTGGCTTCACCACTGAACAATACAGGATGAGGTTCAGAGACACCAGAAAAGAGTCCTCACAAGACTGGATAGACTTTGTTAACTGTTCAGTGAAGGCCTTGGAAGGGTGGTTACATGGCAGTAAAGTGTCTGACTATGAAAGCCTGTATAATCTTATTCTGAGAGAGTATATTCTGAATAACTGTGTGTCTGACTTGTTACACCAATATCTAGTGGACTCAGATCTGACCTCTCCCCAAGAATTGGGAAAGAAGGCAGACAAATGGGTCAGAACAATAGTGAACAGAAAAGTTCATACAGGGGTTTACAAGGATAGCAAGAAGAAGGATGGTAAGCCTTCTGACAAGGGTGGGGACAAAACTAAAACTGAGTCTTCATCAGGCCCACAAAAATCCTCTGGTGGGGGTGGTGGGTCCAAATCCTCTTCAAATCAAGTTAAAAAGCCTTGGTGTTGTTTGTGTAAAGTCAAAGGCCATTGGACAACTGATGCCAGTTGTCCAAAGAAAAACACCAAACCTCCCACTACCACATCCCCTACTGCAAATCCTAGTGCCCCTAGTAATAGCAGTGGTGGTGGGAGCAAACCTACTAATAGCCAATCCAAGGGAGTAGCTGGGCTCACTTTTGGTAATTTAGTTGGGATTAGTCTTGTTAGGGACACCACAGAGGCTGTGTTAGTCTCTGAAGGTGCCATTGATTTGGCCACCTTGGTTGCTTGTCCCCTTAATATGGATAAGTACAAGCAACTTCCCCTAATAAATGGTGTTGAGGTTCAGGCCTACAGGGACACAGGTGCCAGTGTTACCATGGTAATAGAGAAACTGGTACACCCTGAACAACACCTACTTGGTCAGCAGTACCAAATGACAGACGCTCATAACAACACTCTTAGCCACCCAATGGCTGTTGTGAATCTCAACGGGGGGGGGGGTTACTGGTCCAAAGAAAGTTGTGGTTGCCTCAGATTTACCTGTAGACTGTCTACTAGGAAATGATTTAGAGACATCAGCTTGGGCAGAAGTGGAGTTGGAGGCTCATGCAGCAAGGCTGGGCATTCCTGGGCATATTTTTGCTTTGACAAGGGCTCAGGCCAAAAAGCAAAAAGGACAGGGTAACTTGGATCCTGTAACAATGGACCAAGTGCTCCCTAAAGCTAGGGATAGCAAGGGTAAATCCCTACCCACTATCCCTCCCTCTACAGATGATTCACCTTCTGAGGGAGAAGAATTTCCTTCCTGGGCAGAACCTTCACCAGATGAGCTGGCAGCAGACAATGCTGAGCTTTTGGGTGGAGGGGGGCCTGCCAGGGAAGAGCTGAGTGTGGCACAGCAATCCTGTCCCACAGTAGAGGGTCTCAGACAGCAAAATGTCAAGCAGCAAAATGGGGATGTCAGTGACTCACATAGAGTTTACTGGGAGGACAACCTCTTGTACACAGAGGCAAGGGACCCAAAACCTGGAGCAGCCAGGAGATTGGTCATTCCCCTGCAGTACAAAGAGTTCCTCCTAACTCTGGCACTTTACATTCCTTTAGCTGGGCATTTGGGTCAGATCAAAACATGGGAAAGGCTTGTCCCCCTGTTTCACTGGCCTAGGATGTCAGAGGACAAAAAAGATTTTTGTAAGTCTTGTGTGACCTGCCAAGCCAGTGGCAAGACTGGTGGCACACCAAAGGCTCCACTTATTCCACTCCCTGTGGTTGGGGTCCCCTTTGAAAGGGTAGGGGTTGACATAGTTTGCCCCCTTGACCCTCCTACTGCTTCAGGCAATAAGGTTATCTTGGTGGTTGTGGACCATGCCACAAGATATCCTGAAGCAATTCCTCTAAGGACCACTGCAGCACCTGCAGTGGCAAAAGCCCTCCTGGGAATCTTTTCCAGGGTGGGTTTCCCAAAAGAGGTTGTATCAGACAGGGGTAGCAACTTTATGTCTGCATACTTGAAAGCTATGTGGAAGGAATGTGGTGTAACCTACAAATTCATCACACCTTATCATCCACAGACTAATGGACTGGTAGAGAGGTTTAATAAAACTCTCAAAGGTATGATAATGGGACTCCCTGAAAAACTCAGGAGGAGATGGGATGTCCTGTTACCTTGCCTCCTTTTTGCTTACAGGGAGGTACCCCAGAAAGGAGTGGGCTTCAGCCCCTTTGAACTCCTCTTTGGAAACCCTGTAAGAGGTCCACTAACACTTGTGAAGGAGGGTTGGGGACAACCTTTAAAAGCTCCCAAACGGGACATAGTGGACTATGTACTTGGCCTAAGATCCAGAATGGCTGAGTATATGAAAAGGCCAGTAAAAACCTTCAGGCCAGCCAAGAGCTACAAAAGCAATGGCATGACCAGAAGGCTGTTCTGATCCAGTACCAACCAGGACAGAAGGTGTGGGTATTGGAGCCTGTGGCCCCAAGAGCACTCCAGGACAAATGGAGTGGACCCCATCTAATTGTTGAGAAAAAGGGTGAGGTTACCTATCTGGTAGACCTGGGCACTGCCAGGAGTCCCCTTAGGGTGATTTATGTCGACCGCCTAAAACCCTACTATGACAGGGCTGATCTCACCCTGCTCATGGCAACAGATGAAGGACAGGAAGAAGAGAGTGACCCTCTCCCTGATCTCTTCTCCTCCACTGAAGAGGATGCTTTAGTGGAGGGAGTAGTTTTAGCAGATTGTCTGACTGCAGAACAGAAAGACAACTGCATAAATCTCCTTGGACAATTTTCTGAACTCTTTTCAACTGTGCCAGGCACCACATCTTGGTGTGAACACACAATTGATACTGGAGACAGCTTGCCTGTCAAAAGTAAATTCTATAGGCAGCCTGACCATGTCAGGGACTGCATAAAACAAGAGGTTCAGAAAATGCTTGATCTAGGAGTGGGTGAAACCTTCTGAAAGCCCATGGGCGAGTCCTGTGGTGCTTGTACCAAAGCCTCACTCAAAAGATGGAAAAAGGGAGATGAGGTTTTGTGTTGATTACAGAGGTCTCAATCAGGTAACAAAAACTGATGCTCACCCTATACCCAGGGCAGATGAGCTCATAGATACACTGGCATCTGCCAAGTATCTAAGCACCTTTGATTTGACTGCAGGATATTGGCAGATCAAATTGGCTGAGGATGCTAAACCTAAAACTGCATTTTCAACTATAGGAGGGCACTACCAATTTACAGTGATGCCCTTTGGTTTGAAAAATCCACCTGCCACTTTTCAGAGGTTGGTGAACACAGTCCTGCAAGGGTTGGAGGCTTTTAGTGCAGCATATCTAGATGATATAGCTGTCTTTAGCTCCACCTGGGATGAGCACCTGGTCCACCTTTGGAAAATTTTGGAGGCCTTGCAAAAGGCAGGCCTCACTATCAAGGCCTCAAAGTGCCAGATAGGGCAGGGAAAGGTGGTTTATCTGGGACACCTGGTAGGTGGAGAACAGATTGCACCACTTCAGGGGAAAATCCAGACAATCATGGATTGGGTTCCCCCTACAACTCAGAACGAGGTGAGAGCCTTCCTAGGCCTTGCTGGGTATTACAGGAGATTCATTAAAAACTATGGCTCAATAGCAGCCCCACTTAATGATCACACCAGTAAAAAGATGCCTAAAAAGGTATTGTGGACAGCTAGCTGTCAGAAAGCTTTTGAGGAGCTCAAACAGGCCATGTGCACTGCACCTGTCCTAAAAAGCCCATGTTACTCCAAAAAATTCATTGTTGAAACTGATGCCTCTTAATTAGGGGTAGGGGCAGTCTTATCACAACTGAATTCTAAGGGCCAGGATCAACCAGTTGCTTTTATCAGCAGAAGGTTGACCCCTAGAGAAAAGCGTTGGTCTGCCATAGAGAGGGAGGCCTTTGCTGTGGTCTGGGCACTGAAGAAGTTGAGGCCATACCTGTTTGGCACTCACTTCATTGTTCAAACAGACCACAAACCTCTACTTTGGCTAAAACAGATGAAAGGTGAAAACCCTAAATTGTTGAGGTGGTCCATATCTCTACAGGGAATAGACTATACAGTGGAACATAGTCCTGGGAGTACCCACTCCAATGCAGATGAACTCTCCAGATATTTCCACTTAGACAAGGAAGAATCATCAGGTCATGGCTAGTCTTATTGTCCTTCGTTTGGGAGGGGGTTGTGTAGGAAAGTACCATCTTGCCTGGCATGTTACCCCCATATTTCATTGTATATATTTTGTTTTAGTCTATGTGTCACTGGGACCCTGCCAGCCAGGACCCCAGTGCTCATATGTTTGTGGCCTACATGTATGTGTTCCCTGTGTGATGCCTAACTGTCCCAATGAGGCTCTGCTAACCAGAACCTCAGTGGTTATGCTCTCTCTGCTTTCCATATTTGTCGCTAACAGGCTAGTGACTAAATTTACCAATTCACATTGGCATACTGGTACACCCATATAATTCCCTAGTATATGGTACTGAAGTACCCAGGGTATTGGGGTTCCAGGAGATCCCTATGGGCTGCATCATTTCTTTTGCCACCCATAGAAAGCTCTGACAATTCTTACACAGGCCTGCCACTGCAGCCTGCGTGAAATAACGTCCACATTATTTCACAGACATTTACCACTGCACTTAAGTAACTTATAAGTCACCTATATGTCTAACCTTCACCTGGTGAAGGTTGGGTGCAAAGTTACTTAGTGTGTGGGCACCCTGGCACTAGCGAAGGTGCCCCCACATCATTCAGGGCAAATTCCCTGGAATTTGTCAGTGCGGGGACACCATTACACGTGGTGTGCACTGTACATAGGTCACTACCTATGTACAGTGTCACAATGGTAACTCCGAACATGGCCATGCAACATGTCTAAGATCATGGAATTGTCACCCCAATGCCATTCTGGCATTATGGGGACCATTCCATGATCCCCCGGGTCTCTAGCATAGTACCCGGGTACTGCCAAACTGCCTTTCCGGGGTCTCCACTGCAGCTGCTGCTGCTGCTAACCCCTCAGACAGGTTTCTGCCCTCCTGGGGTCCAGGCAGCCTTGGCTCAAGAAGGCAGAATAAGGATTTCCTCTGAGAGAGGGTGTCACACCCTCTCCCTCTGGAAATAGGTGTGAAGGCTGGGGAGGAGTAGCCTCCCCCAGCCTCTGGATATGCTTTGATGGGCACAGATGGTGCCCATCTCTGCATGAGCCGGTCTACACTGGTTTAGGCATCCCCCAGTCCTGCTCTGGCGTGAAACTGGACAAAGGAAAGGGGAGTGACCACTCCCCTGACCTGCACCTCCCAGGGGAGGTGCCCAGAGCCCCTCCAGTGTGTCCCAGACCTCTGCCATCTTGGAAACAGAGGTGTCTGTGGCACACTGGACTGCTCTGAGTGGCCAGTGCCAGCAGGTGACGTCAGAGGCTCCTTCTGATAGGCTCTTACCTCTCTTGGTAGCCAATCCTCCTTCCTAGGTAGCCAAACCTCCTTTTCTGGCTATTTAGGGTTTCTGCTTTGGAGATCTCAACAGATAACGAATGTAAGAGCTCACCAGAGTTCCTCTGCATCTCCTTCTTCACCTTCTGCCAAAGGATCGAACGCTGACTGCTCAGGACGCCTGCAAAACCGCAACAAAGTAGCAAGACGACTACTAGCAACCTTGTATCGCTTCATCCTGCCGGCTTTCTCGACTGTTTCCAGGTGGTGCATGCTCTGGGGGTAGCCTGCCGCCTCTCTGCACCAGGAGCTCTGAAGAAATCTCCAGTGGGTCGACGGAATCTTCCCCCTGCAACCACAGGCAACAAAATACTGCATCACCGGTCCTCTGGGTCCCCTCTCAGCACAACAAGCGTGGTCCCTGGAACTCAGCAACTCTGTCTGAGTGACTCCCACAGTCCAGTGACTCATTCAGTCCAAGTTTGGTGGAGGTAAGTCCTTGCCTCCCCACGCTAGACTGCATTGCTGGGTACCACATGATTTGCAGCTGCTCCAGCTCCTGTTCACTCTTCCAGGATTTCCTTGGTGCACAACCAAGCCTGGGTCCCCGACACTCTAACCTGCAGTGCACAACCTTCTGAGTTGTCCTCTGGAGTCGTGGGACTCCCTTTTGTGACTTCTGGTGGACTCTGGTTCACTTTTCTTCTAAGTGCCTGTTCAGATACTTCTGTGGGTGCTGCCTGCTTCTGTGAGGACTCCCTGACTTGCTGGGTTCCCCTTCTGTCTCCTCATCCAAGTGGCGACATTCTGGTCCCTCCTGGGCCACAGCAGCATCCAAAAACCCTAACCGCAACCCTTGCAGCTAGCAAGGCTTGTTTGCAGTCTTTCTGCTTGGAAATACCTCTGCAAGCTTCTTCACGATATGGGACATCCATTCTCCAAAGGGGAAGTTCCTAGTCCTCTTCGTTCTTGCAGAACTCCAAGCTTCTTCCAACAGGTGGCAGCTTCCTTGCACCCTCAGCTGGCATTTCCTGGGCTCCTGCCCACTCTCGACACTGTTGTGACTATTGGACTTGGTCCCCTTATCTTACAGGTACTCAGGTCCAGAAATCCACTGTTGTTGCATTGCTGGTGTTTGTTCTTCCTGCAGAAACCCACTATCACGACTTCTGTGCTCTCTGGGGGTAGTAGGTGCACTTTATACCTACCTTTCAGGGTCTTGGGGTGGGCTATTTTTCTAACGCTCACTGTTTTCTTACTGTCCCAGTGACCCTATACAGCTCACATAGGTTTGGGGTCCATTCGTGGTTCGCATTCCACTTTTGGAGTATATGGTTTGTGTTGCCCCTATACCTATGTGCTCCTATTGCAATCTATTGTAACTTTACACTGTTTGCATTACTTTTCTTGCTATTACCTGCATAATTTTGGTTTGTGTACATATATCTTGTGTATATATCTTATCCTCATACAGAGAGTACTCAATGAGATACTTTTGGCATATTGTCATACAAATAAAGTACCTTTATTTTTAGTAACTCTGTGTATTGTGTTTTCTTATGATATTGTGCATATGATGTAAGTGGTATAGTAGGAGCTTTACATGTCTCCTAGTTCAGCCTAAGCTGCTTTGCCATAGCTACCTTCTATCAGCCTAAACTGCTAGAAACACCTCTTCTACACTAATAAGGGATAGCTGGACCTGGCACAATGTGTAAGTACCTCTGGTACCCACTACAAGCCAGGCCAGCCTCCCACATTGGTTGTGCAGTAGTGGGATAAGTATGTGTAACTACTTACCACTTTGTCATTGTGTACTTTTCATAAGAGAATAATATACAAAACAAATTCAGTGTATGTACACCTAACCAAAAAGTTTTGCTTTTCTCCTCTTTCACTTTCTACTAAGTGCTGAAAAGTACTCTAAAACTTCTAAAAGTTTCCAAAAAGTTAGAAAAAGTTTTTTTTCTCTGTTCTTTAAAAAGTTCTGAAACTTTTTCTTTCTTCTCACTGTCTCTAAACCTTCTTCTGTCATGTCTGATGTAGAGTCTGCTCTTAAAATGGTCAATACTACCTATGGCAATTTGAATTACAAGAGCCTAAGGAGTCTCTGCTTAGATAGAGGTTTAGTGATAGGAAAGAACCCCACAAAAGAGTTTCTATATAAAATGCTTATTGTGAATGATGAGTCCCAAGCAGGCACTTCAAATGAGAAGTTAATAGATGGCTCCCATTCTGACTCAGGGGATCACCTTGAGGGAGGTGGGGAGGGTTCTGTTCCAAATCTGCCCCCTAGTAGACCACCTAGTAATGCTGGTAGTAATAGAAGCTCCCACCATAGTAGGGGTGTTTTAATTCCTGGAGGCCAGGTTGTTAGAGTCCAGTCAGTTAGGGACAGAGCTCCCTCTGTTGTGTCCAATTTATCTTCTGTGTCCAAGCATTCCCAACCCACCCACCCTGAAGACAACATGTTAGAAAGGGAACTAAAAAAGTTGAGAGTGGAAGAGACCAGACTGAAGCTTAAACAGCAACAGCTGGCTCTAGATAGGGAATCCCTAGACCGGGAGAAAGAGAGACAGAGATTGGGGTTAAGACCCCATGATGGCAGCAATAGCAGTATTCCTGATAGTAATCCTGTTAGAGAGCATGATTCCAGGAATCTGCACAAGATAGTCCCACCTTACAAGGAGGTGGATGACATCAACAAGTGGTTTGCTGCACTTGAGAGGGCCTGTATGGTACAGGGGGTCCCTCAAAGGCAGTCGGCTGCTATATTGTGGCTATCTTTCAATGGAAATGTTAGGGATAGGCTCCTTACTGTTAGAGAAAGTGATGCTAACAATTTTGCAGTTTGGAAGGATGCACTCTTGGATGGATTTGGCTTAACCACTGAACAATACAGGATGAAGTTCAGAGACACCAGAAAAGAGTCCTCACAAGACTGGATAGACTTTGTTAACTGTTCAGTGAAGGCCTTGGAAGGGTGGTTACATGGCAGTAAAGTGTCTGACTATGAAAGCCTGTATAATCTTATTCTGAGAGAGTATATTCTGAATAACTGTGTGTCTGACTTGTTACACCAATATCTAGTGGACTCAGATCTGACCTCTCCCCAAGAATTGGGAAAGAAGGCAGACAAATGGGTCAGAACAATAGTGAACAGAAAAGTTCATACAAGGGGTTACAAGGATAGGAAGAAGAAGGATGGTAAGCCTTCTGACAAGGGTGGGGACAAAACTAAAACTGAGTCTTCATCAGGCCCACAAAAATCCTCTGGTGGGGGTGGTGGGTCCAAATCCTCTTCAAATCAAGTTAAAAAGCCTTGGTGTTGTTTGTGTAAAGTCAAAGGCCATTGGACAACTGATGCCAGTTGTCCAAAGAAAAACACCAAACCTCCCACTACCACATCCCCTACTGCAAATCCTAGTGCCCCTAGTAATAGCAGTGGTGGTGGGAGCAAACCTACTAATAGCCAATCCAAGGGAGTAGCTGGGCTCACTTTTGGTAATTTAGTTGGGATTGGTCTTGTTAGGGACACCACAGAGGCTGTGTTAGTCTCTGAAGGTGCCATTGATTTGGCCACCTTGGTTGCTTGTCCCCTTAATATGGATAAGTACAAGCAACTTCCCCTAATAAATGGTGTTGAGGTTCAGGCCTACAGGGACACAGGTGCCAGTGTTACCATGGTAATAGAGAAACTGGTACACCCTGAACAACACCTACTTGGTCAGCAGTACCAAATGACAGACGCTCATAACAACACTCTTAGCCACCCAATGGCTGTTGTGAATCTCAACTGGGGGAGGGGTTACTGGTCCAAAGAAAGTTGTGGTTGCCTCAGATTTACCTGTAGACTGTCTACTAGGAAATGATTTAGAGACATCAGCTTGGGCAGAAGTGGAGTTGGAGGCTCATGCAGCAAGGCTGGGCATTCCTGGGTATATTTTTGCTTTGACAAGGGCTCAGGCCAAAAAGCAAAAAGGACAGGGTAACTTGGATCCTGTAACAATGGACCAAGTGCTCCCTAAAGCTAGGGATAGCAAGTGTAAATCCCTACCCACTATCCCTCCCTCTACAGATGATTCTCCTTCTGAGGGAGAAGAATTTCCTCCCTGGGCAGAACCTTCACCAGATGAGCTGGCAGCAGACAATGCTGAGCTTTTGGGTGGAGGGGGGCCTGCCGGGGAAGAGCTGAGTGTGGCACAGCAATCCTGTCCCACATTAGAGGGTCTCAGACAGCAAAATGTCAAGCAGCAAAATGGGGATGTCAGTGACTCACATAGAGTTTACTGGGAGGACAACCTCTTGTACACAGAGGCAAGGGACCCAAAACCTGGAGCAGCCAGGAGATTGGTCATTCCCCTTCAGTACAAAGTGTTCCTCCTAACTCTGGCACATTACATTCCTTTAGCTGGGCATTTGGGTCAGATCAAAACATGGGAAAGGCTTGTCCCCCTGTTTCACTGGCCTAGGATGTCAGAGGACAAAAAAAGATTTTTGTAAGTCTTGTGTGACCTGCCAAGCCAGTGGCAAGACTGGTGGCACACCAAAGGCTCCACTTATTCCACTACCTGTGGTTGGGGTCCCCTTTGAAAGGGTAGGGGTTGACATAGTTTGCCCCCTTGACCCTCCTACTGCTTCAGGGAATACGTTTATCTTGGTGGTTGTGGACCATGCCACAAGATATCCTGAAGCAATTCCTCTAAGGACCACTGCAGCACCTGCAGTGGCAAAAGCCCTCCTGGGAATCTTTTCCAGGGTGGGTTTCCCAAAAGAGGTTGTATCAGACAGGGGTAGCAACTTTATGTCTGCATACTTGAAAGCTATGTGGAAGGAATGTGGTGTAACCTACAAATTCACCACACCTTATCATCCACAGACTAATGGACTGGTAGAGAGGTTTAATAAAACTCTCAAAGGTATGATAATGGGACTCCCTGAAAAACTCAGGAGGAGATGGGATGTCCTGTTACCTTGCCTCCTTTTTGCTTACAGGGAGGTACCCCAGAAAGGAGTGGTCTTCAGCCCCTTTGAACTCCTCTTTGGAAACCCTGTAAGAGGTCCACTAACACTTGTGAAGGAGGGTTGGGAACAACCTTTAAAAGCTCCCAAACGGGACATAGTGGACTATGTACTTGGCCTAAGATCCAGAATGGCTGAGTATATGAAAAGGCCAGTAAAAACCTTCAGGCCAGCCAAGAGCTACAAAAGCAATGGCATGACCAGAAGGCTGTTCTGATCCAGTAACAACCAGGACAGAAGGTGTGGGTATTGGAGCCTGTGGCCCCAAGAGCACTCCAGGACAAATGGAGTGGACCCCATCTAATTGTTGAGAAAAAGGGTGAGGTTACCTATCTGGTAGACCTGGGCACTGGCAGGAGTCCCCTTAGGGTGATTCATGTCAACCGCCTAAAACCCTACTATGACAGGACTGATCTCACCCTGCTCATGGCAACAGATGAAGGACAGGAAGAAGAGAGTGACCCTCTCCCTGATCTCTTCTCCTCCACTGAAGAGGATGCTTTAGTGGAGGGAGTAGTTTTAGAAGATTGTCTGACTGCAGAACAGAAAGACAACTGCATAAATCTCCTTGGACAATTTTCTGAACTCTTTTCAACTGTGCCAGGCACCACATCTTGGTGTGAACACACAATTGATACTGGAGACAGCTTGCCTGTCAAAAGTAAATTCTATAGGCAGCCTGACCATGTCAGGGACTGCATAAAGCAAGAGGTTCAGAAAATGCTTGATCTAGGAGTGGTTGAACCTTCTGAAAGCCCATGGGCGAGTCCTGTGGTGCTTGTACCAAAGCCTCACTCAAAAGATGGAAAAAGGGAGATGAGGTTTTGTGTTGTTTACAGAGGTCTCAATCAGGTAACAAAAACTGATTCTCACCCTATACCCAGGGCAGATGAGCTCATAGATACACTGGCATCTGCCAAGTATCTAAGCACCTTTGATTTGACTGCAGGATATTGGCAGATCAAATTGGCTGAGGATGCTAAACCTAAAACTGCATTTTCAACTATAGGAGGGCACTACCAATTTACAGTGATGCCCTTTGGTTTGAAAAATCCACCTGCCACTTTTCAGAGGTTGGTGAACACAGTCCTGCAAGGGTTGGAGGCTTTTAGTGCAGCATATCTAGATGATATAGCTGTCTTTAGCTCCACCTGGGATGAGCAACTGGTCCACCTTTGGAAAATTTTGGAGGCCTTGCAAAAGGCAGGCCTCACTATCAAGGCCTCAAAGTGCCAGATAGGGCAGGGAAAGGTGGTTTATCTGGGACACCTGGTAGGTGGAGAACAGATTGCACCACTTCAGGGGAAAATCCAGACAATCATGGATTGGGTTCCCCCTACAACTCAGACCGAGGTGAGAGCCTTCCTAGGCCTCGCTGGGTATTACAGGAGATTCATTAAAAACTATGGCTCAATAGCACTCCCACTTAATGATCACACCAGTAAAAAGATGCCTAGAAAGGTATTGTGGACAGCTAGCTGTCAGAAAGCTTTTGAGGAGCTCAAACAGGCCATGTGCACTGCACCTGTCCTAAAAAGCCCATGTTACTCCAAAAAATTCATTGTTCAAACTGATGCATCTTAATTAGGGGTAGGGGCAGTCTTATCACAACTGAATTCTAAGGGCCAGGATCAACCAGTTGCTTTTATCAGCAGAAGGTTGACCCCTAGAGAAAAGCGTTGGTCTGCCATAGAGAGGGAGGCCTTTGCTGTGGTCTGGGCACTGAAGAAGTTGAGGCCATACATGTTTGCCACTCACTTCATTGTTCAGACAGACCACAAACCTCTACTTTGGCTAAAACAAATGAAAGGTGAAAACCCTAAATTGTTGAGGTGGTCCATATCTCTACAGGGAATAGACTATACAGTGGAACATAGTCCTGGGAGTACCCACTCCAATGCAGATGGACTCTCCAGATATTTCCACTTAGACAATTAAGAATCATCAGGTCATGGCTAGTCTTATTGTCCTTCGTTTGGGAGGGGGTTGTGTAGGAAAGTACCATCTTGCCTGGCATGTTACCCCCATATTTCATTGTATATATTTTGTTTTAGTCTATGTGTCACTGGGACCCTGCCAGCCAGGACCCCAGTGCTCATAAGTTTGTGGCCTACATGTATGTGTTCCCTGTGTGATGCCTAACTGTCTCACTGAGGCTCTGCTAACCAGAACCTCAGTGGTTATGCTCTCTCTCCTTTCCAAATTTGTCGCTAACAGGCTAGTGACTAAATTTACCAATTCACATTGGCATACTGGTACACCCATATAATTCCCTAGTATATGGTACTGAAGTACCCAGGGTATTGGGGTTCCAGGAGATCCCTATGGGCTGCAGCATTTCTTTTGCCACCCATAGAAAGCTCTGACAATTCTTACACAGGCCTGCCACTGCAGCCTGCGTGAAATAACGTCCACATTATTTCACAGACATTTACCACTGCACTTAAGTAACTTATAAGTCACCTATATGTCTAACCTTCACCTGGTGAAGGTTGGGTGCAAAGTTACTTAGTGTGTGGGCACCCTGGCACTATCCAAGGTGCCCCCACATCATTCAGGGCAAATTCCCCGGAATTTGTCAGTGCGGGGACACCATTACACGTGATGTGCACTGTACATAGGTCACTACCTATGTACAGTGTCACAATGGTAACTCCGAACATGGCCATGCAACATGTCTAAGATCATGGAATTGTCACCCCAATGCCATTCTGGCATTATGGGGACCATTCCATGATCCCCCGGGTCTCTAGCATAGTACCCGGGTACTGCCAAACTGCCTTTCCGGGGTCTCCACTGCAGGTGCTGCTGCTGCTGCTAACCCCTCAGACAGGTTTCTGCCCTCCTGGGGTCCAGGCAGCCTTGGCCCAAGAAGGCAGAATAAGGATTTCCTCTGAGAGAGGGTGTCACACCCTCTCCCTTTGGAAATAGGTGTGAAGGC
This sequence comes from Pleurodeles waltl, assembly GCF_031143425.1. Lineage (NCBI taxonomy): Eukaryota > Metazoa > Chordata > Amphibia > Caudata > Salamandridae > Pleurodeles > Pleurodeles waltl. The sequence continues at coordinate 424,487,152 of NC_090437.1, forward strand.
TGGGGAGGAGTAGCCTCCCCCAGCCTCTGGATATGCTTTGATGGGCACAGATGGTGCCCATCTCTGCATGAGCCGGTCTACACTGGTTTAGGGATCCCCCAGTCCTGCTCTGGCGTGAAACTGGACAAAGGAAAGGGGAGTGACCACTCCCCTGACCTGCACCTCTCAGGGGAGGTGCCCAGAGCCCCTCCAGTGTGTCCTAGACCTCTGCCATCTTGGAAACAGAGGTGTCTGTGGCACACTGGACTGCTCTGAGTGGCCAGTGCCAGCAGGTGACGTCAGAGGCTCCTTCTGATAGGCTCTTACCTCTCTTGGTAGCCAATCCTCCTTCCTAGGTAGCCAAACCTCCTTTTCTGGCTATTTAGGGTTTCTGCTTTGGAGATCTCAACAGATAACGAATGCAAGAGCTCACCAGAGTTCCTCTGCATCTCCTTCTTCACCTTCTGCCAAAGGATCGAACGCTGACTGCTCAGGACGCCTGCAAAACCGCAACAAAGTAGCAAGACGACTACTAGCAACCTTGTATCGCTTCATCCTGCCGGCTTTCTCGACTGTTTCCAGGTGGTGCTTGCTCTGGGGGTAGCCTGCCGCCTCTCTGCACCAGGAGCTCTGAAGAAATCTCCAGTGGGTCCACCAAATCTTCCCCCTGCAACCACAGGCAACAAAATACTGCATCACTGGTCCTCTGGATCCCCTCTCAGCACAACAAGCGTGGTCCCTGGAACTCAGCAACTCTGTCTAAGTGACTCCCACAGTCCAGTGACTCATTCAGTCCAAGTTTGGTGAGGTAAGTCCTTGCCTCCCCACGCTAGACTGCATTGCTGGGTACCACATGATTTGCAGCTGCTCCAGCTCCTGTTCACTCTTCCAGGATTTCATTTGTGCACAACCAAGCCTGGGTCCCCGACACTCTAACCTGCAGTGCACAACCTTCTGAGTTGTCCTCCGGAGTCGTGGGACTCCCTTTTGTGACTTCGGGTGGACTCTGGTTCACTTTTCTTCTAAGTGCCTGTTCAGATACTTCTGTGGGTGCTGCCTGCTTCTGTGAGGACTCCCTGACTTGCTGGATGCCCCCTCTGTCTCCTCATCCAAGTGGCGACATTCTGGTCCCTCCTGGGCCACAGCAGCATCCAAAAACCCTAACCGCAACCCTTGCAGCTAGCAAGGCTTGTTTGCAGTTTTTCTGCTTGGAAATACCTCTGCAAGCTTCTTCACGATGTGGGACATCCATTCTCCAAAGGGGAAGTTCCTAGTCCTCTTCGTTCTTGCAGAACTCCAAGCTTCTTCCAACAGGTGGCAGCTTCCTTGCACCCTCAGCTGGCATTTCCTGGGGTCCTGCCCACTCTTGACACTGTTGTGACTATTGGACTTGGTCCCCTTATCTTTCAGGTACTCAGGTCCAGAAATCCACTGTTGTTGCATTGCTGGTGTTTGTTCTTCCTGCAGAAACCCCCTATCACGACTTCTGTGCTCTCTGGGGGTAGTAGGTGCACTTTATACCTACCTTTCAGGGTCTTGGGGTGGGCTATTTTTCTAACGCTCACTGTTTTCTTACTGTCCCAGCGACCCTATACAAGCTCACATAGGTTTGGGGTCCATTCGTGGTTCGCATTCCACTTTTGGAGTATATGGTTTGTGCTGCCGCCAAACCTATGTGCTCCTATTGCAATCTATTGTAACTTTACACTGCTTGCATTACTTTTCTTGCTATTACCTGCATAATTTTGGTTTGTGTACATATATCGTGTGTATATATCTTATCCTCATACAGAGGGTACTCACTGAGATACTTTTGGCATATTGTCATAAAAATAAAGGGCCATATTTATACTTTTTGACGCAAAACTGCGCTAACGCAGTTTTGCGTCAAAAAAATTAGCGCCGGCTAACGCCATACTGAAGCGCCATGCGGGTGCCGTATTTATTCAATGACGTTAGCCGGCGTTAGCCGCCGGCGCTGCCTGGTGTGCGTGAAAAAAAATGGCGTACACCAGGCAGCGCCGGAGTAGGGGAATATGGAGCTTGGGCGCCAAAAAATGGGGCAAGTCAGGCTGAGGCAAATTTTTCGCCTCAACCCGATTTGCGCCATTTTTTTCGACTCCCAACCCCCATTGAAATGACTCCTGTCTTAGCTAAGACAGGAGTCATGCCCCCTTGCCCAATGGCCATGCCCAGGGGACTTCTGTTCCCTGGGCATGGTCATTGGGCATAGTGGCATGTAGGGGGGCACAAATCAGGCCCCCCTATGCCACAAAAAAAAAAAAAAAATAATACTTACCTGAACTTACCTTATGTTCCCTGGGATGGGTCCCTCCATCCTCAGGCGTCCTCCTGGGGTGGGCAAGGGTGACAGGGGGGTCCCTGGGGGCATGGGAGGGCACCTCTGGGCTCCTTCCGAGCCCACAGGTCCCTTAACACCTGCCCTGACCAGGCGCAAAAAACGAACCCAAAAGCGACTGAACGTCATTTTTTTTGACCCGCCCAGTCCCGGGCGTGAGTTTTGCCCGGTAGTGTAAATACAGCGCACATGCCGCGGAGTAAATTTTTTAGACGGGAACGCCTACCTTGCATATCATTAACACAAAGTAGGTGTCCACGCTAAAAAATGACGCAAACTCCATGGACTTTGGCGCTAGACGCGTCTAACCCCAAAGTATAAATATGGAGTTAGTTTTGCGTCGGAATTGCGTAAAAAAAAACGACGCTATTCCGGTGCAAACAGAGTATAAATATGCCCCAAAGTACCTTTATTTTTAGTACTTCTGTGTATTGTGTTTTCTTATGATATTGTGCATATGACACCAGTGGTATAGTAGGATCTTTACATCTCTCCTAGTTTAGCCTCCTACATCTATGAAAAAATGAAATTGAGGCAGATGTTAAAGTGCCTCATTTTGTTGCAGATAGAAACAGAACTCATCTTCTTTCTGTCTTCTAATAGCAAAGTTCTCAAATTTCCCAAGTCCAGACTCGATCAGCTCAGTCAGACCAGGATTTTATTTTGCATGTTGAGACTTGTAGACCTGTTTATCGTGTTGTAAAATCAGGATTACAGATCCCAGGTAGAAAAGCCAAAAGGTTGGCTTGGATCAGCTACTTCTGCAGTGACCTGGCAAACGTGCGAGTTCTGCAATTGACACGTTCAGATCCCTCTTAGGGTGAGGTTTTAGCATCCAAGTTTCCCAGGTCCATTTGAAATGATCTGCTTCAACGCAGGTTTTTTTTTGCATGCTAGGACCTGTAGTGCTAGTTTTATAATGCGAGAAACAAGACTACAAGTCTTAAATTTCAAAGAAAAAAAATTGCAGTTTGTCTCACACACAGACCTGGGAAATGTGAAAAACCTACGGAGTTCTGATACACTACTCTGTTTGCTTGTGTAAATTGAGTCACTGTAAGCTGTGGTTTTGGTCCCATGATTCTCTGATCCATCTGTGAGGAGGGCACCTACACTGCGTTCCTCTTTGCATCCAGAAAACTAGCAAGATATTTTCTAGTCAACATTTTAACAGCTCAAACAACAGCAACACGTGCAAGGAGTGAATTTTATTGAATCATAGTTGCATTCATATAGCGCTTACTGCATCTAACAGGGCATTGATGCACTTTACGCAAGGGAGCACGGTGCTCTGATACCTACGGGTATTGGTTAGTCCAATGGTGATTGGTCATTGAGATTAGCCTTCTATAAAGTAAAACATCTAATGTATTTGTTCAAATTTCTTTGTGGTAGATTAAATTATTAGGAATTAGACGTGATCATTAATAGCGGTCTTATAGTTCATGCAGATGGCTGGAAGTATTAATTGATGACCTAGACAAGGTTATTTATTGTTATATTGCAAGGGTGTGAATTTGAAAGAAGGAAAGGGTGTGATCTTTGTAATGACACATGCAAAAAAAAACAACAAAAAACAGTTGATAGACGAAATGCAGAACAAATCAAACCTTTGCCCCCAGTCACAGATCTGGGTTCAGTCCATCAGTTTTTTTGCTCACCATGCCATTCCATATTGGACCCAGCCATATGCAAATCAGTATTTGAGTCCAATGCTTTTACCCCTTTCTGCCATTGAAGTTGGGAAACTTTAAAGTATAGTCTCAAGTGTTTGTAACATCTTTTCTTGTCCAGGCCAGTCCCCAGCCACACACCAGGAGGTTGGAGTGAGGGCAGACACAGCCCTTTCAGATGTGAGTGACCACTCCTCCCCTCCATTCCAGTACATATGGCTCATCATGATATGCAGGCTACATCCCAGACCCATTTGTGTCACTGTCTCGAGAGAGGTGCAAACAGCCCAACTGACCCAGACAGGTAATCCACAAACAGGCAGAGTCACAGAATGGTTTAAGCAATAAAATGCCTACTTTCTAAAGGTGGCATTTTCAAGCCAATATTCTAAAAAACAACTTCACTAAAAGATGTATTTTTAAAGTTTGAGCTCAGAGACCCTAAACTCCACATTTCTATATGCTCCCAAAGGGAATCTGTGCCTTAATAACATTTAAAGTTAATATGTTAACCTATGAGGGAGATAGGCCTTGCAACAGTAAAAATCGAATTTGGCAGTATTTCATTGTCAGGACATGTAAAACACATAAGTACATGTCCCACCTTTAACATACACTGCACCCTGCCAGTGGGGCTATCTAGGGCATACCTTAGGGGTGCCTTACATGTAGAAAAAGGGAAGGTTTAGGCCTGGTAAGTGGGTACGCAAGACTGCACACACAGTCACTGCAATGGCAGGTCTGAGACATGCTTACAGGGCTACTAATGTGGGTGGCACAATCAGTGCTGCAGGCCCTCTAGTAGCATTTGATTTACATGTCATGGGCACCTCTAGTGCACTGAAGTAGGGACTTACTAGTAAATTAAATATGCCAATCATGGAAAGACAATTACACATGCAATTTACATAGGAGCACTTGCACTTTAGCACTGGATAGCAGTGGTAAAGTGCCCAGAGTATCAAAAACAGCAAAAACAGAGTCCAGCACACATCAACAACCTGGTGAACAGAGGCAAAAATTTAGGGGAGACAATACCAAGGATGCCATGCCAAACAAGGGGTAAATGTGGCATCTTGTTTATGTGTCTTTACTACAAATTAATGGTGAATTCAAACAGTACAGTGTAATTACTAATGGAAAACAATAATTAGGGCAGTATTCAAAAGACACGCCATAAAGGGATGGATGAGTGCTTTGGACATGGGCTTTGTCAAATTTCTGACACTAATTTCAGTGAGGCCAGAAGTCTTGTGAATGATGTCTGGTTCAGGAGTTTGTGTAGAGAGTTGTAGAGGAAACTTCATCTTTTGTCTTTTGTGATGGGCTAAGCATAAGGTTCTGTCACTAGGTTGCCCTCCAGGGGTTTAGCCTGAAGGTATTGCTTAACAAACAGTACCTTTAAGCAAATCATTAAAGTCAAGTATAAAGTATAAGAAATATATTTATGCCCACCTAGACCTAAGACCCAACAAAACACCTTCACAACAAACTCACAGCACCTAATTCAACCACTTCTACATAATGTCAGCAAAATAACCACCAATAACATCCCTTTTAGGCAAAAACTACACTCACCAAACACAACATGCCCACCCCTCCCTAATACCAATAAAATAACTCAAACTATGGGGGTCATTACAACATTGGCGGTAAAAGCCGCTTACCGCCGTGCAGAAGACCGCCAATACTTATGACCCACATCTCAGAATCCGCCGAAATTCAGACACCCACACAAGTCCGCCACACCAAAGGTCAGTGACAAACTGGCGAAAACAAATCCTCCACCGTCACGCCAACAGAAACACGCCCATGCTATTACGACCCACGAATCCACGCGGCGGTCTTTCAACCGCGGTATTTCATTGGCGGTACACACCGCCGCCCTCAAAATACACACACATCTCCAAAACACCGCCACATTGGACAATTCAAACTACACACACCTGATACACATACAAACACCACTACCACACACCCAACATAATATAAAACACACACCCACATCACCCACAAACCCCTACGACCAAAAATTATAGACGAAGGCGAGAGAGAGAGCACAGCAATAGACAACCCCACCACAAAGAGGCACACAACATCATCACCCACACAACATCCACGCACAAAACAACCCACACCACTACACATCACCATACTCATCACCACATACACCACCCCACACATCACCTACACCTCCCCATGGCACGCCAAAGACACCCCAGGTTTTCGGAGGAGGAGCTCATGGTCATGGTGGAGGAAATCGTACGGGTAGAGCCACATCTATTTGGATCACAGGTGCAGCACACCTCTATAGCTAGGAAGATGGAGCTATGGCGAAGAATAGTGGACAGGGTCAACGTAGTGGGACAGCACCCAAGAAATCAGGACGACATCAGGAAGAGGTGGAACGACCTGCGGGGGAAGGTGCGTTCCGTGGTCTCCAGGCACAACATCGTGGTTCAGCAGACTAGCGGCGGACCCCCACCTCCTCCCCCCAACTAACAACATGGGAGGAGCAGGTCGTGACCATCATGCATCCTGAGGGCCTCAGAGGAGTCGGTGGAGGAATGGACACTGGAAAGTCAAATCTTAACTATCATATCCCCCACCCTACCTGCATGCAATCACACACCCCCACCCTCACCCCCTCCCCTATCACTCCAACTCCTCACTAATGTACTAATAACACAAACCACCCATCCCAACACCAAGCCCTGCATGACACAGCAAAGCATGGACACCCATCACTAAAGCATGCCCACTGCACATACCCATAACACCCCCTAACCATCATCACACAAGCCCCCACACAGGAATGCTAGCACTGGGGTACACGCTCACCCACCCATTGCACACCATGACACACACACATGCAATAATCATGCTTTTACACCCCTGCAGGACCACTACCCAAAGTCACCAGACAGGAGGGTCCAGACATCTCTACCCCACCCACAGAAGAGGCCCACAGTGATGACAGCAGCTCTGCCCTACTGGATCCAGATGACCAGTCGGTTCCCCTCGCACAGGCACAGCCCAACACTGACCTTCCACCCTCTGGAAACAGCAGTACAGCACCCACCCAGCGGGCCCATACCTCCGTACCCAGGACACGTCAATCAGCTGTGTGTCCACCACTACAGGGAACCCAGGATAACCCACCACCCCAACAACAACAGGGACCTGGGGGCAGTGGTAGTGGGCACACGGTCCAGGGGACGGAGGCACAGGAACACAGGGGAACTGGGAGGGCTGCTGTGCGACAGGGGGCGGACAGGCCAAGGAAACCCACTCTCCACGAGGCCCTCTCCTTCATCATGGGAGCATACCACCACTCCCAGGAGACGATGGCTACGGTCCTGGCCAAGTTTCAGGAGACCCAGAGCCTGCAGGAGGAACAGTATTTGGGGTTCAGGGAGGAACTCAGAACCATCAGCTCCGCCCTGGGCACCATCGTAGGGGTGCTGAAGGACATACAGAGCACCATGAAGGACACTGTGGCACAACAAGGGGCGCCTGACACTAGCCTGGATGATGAACTGCCCACCACCTCCGCCGGTGCTAGTGGACAGGACGCCCCGCCACAGGACCACCACACCAGCACCCCACCCCCTGCAGACGGAGAACCACCTCGCAAGTGGTCCCTGAGATCCAGGAACAGGACAGAGCACGATGCCAAGACCCCCGCCAAGAAATGAGACCACCCTGATTATCAACCCACTGTCCAACTTTGTAACCCTGTCCATATTGGAACTGCCCCAGCTCCACTTCCTATGCCCATATGGGCAATGCACCTGCGAGACTAATAGACTGGACTCTGCCATGGACATTCCTCCACCATCACCCATCACAATTTTACCACCCCCTCCAATAATTAGCACTTCAATAAACACCCTTGAAGCACAAAACAATTTGGAGTCAGTCTGTGATTTTGAAAATGTGTATGAGCCATGACAATGACAAAATCTGTTTGAAAATGTAATGTCAACATACCTATGGCACACATCACAAGTCCATGAAGGATGCAAGCAGATGACACACGTTGGTAACCACACCTGTGAAACCGTAATGGAAATGTAAAACTCAGTTACCAAATACTGCTTGAAATTTAGAGACAGGATAGAGGTACAAGTGTGAAAGTAAGGGGCATATTTATACTCTGTTTGCGCCGGAATTGCGTTGTTTTTTTTTACACAAATCCGACGCAAAGCTAACTCCATATTTATACTTTGGCGTTAGACCCGTCTAGCGCCAAAGATCTTGGAGTTAGCGTCATTTTTTAGCGTGGACACCTACCTTCCGTTAATGATATGCAAGGTAGGCGTTCCCGTCTAAAAAATGACTCCAAGGCATGTGCGCCTTATTTAAACTCCCGTGCAAAAATGGCGCACGGGAGTGGGCGGGTAAAAAAAAATGACGTCCAGCCGCTTTTGCGTCATTGTTTAGCGCCTGGTCAGGGCAGGCGTTAAGGGACCTGTGGGCTCGGAAGGAGCCCAGAGGTGCCCTCCCATGCCCCCAGGGACACCCCCTAACACCTTTGCCCACCCCAGGAGGACACCCAAGGATGGAGGGACCCATCCCAGGGAACTTAAGGTAAGTTCAGGTAAGTATTTTTTATTTTATTTTTTTGTGGCATAGGGGGGCCTGATTTGTGCCCCCCTACATGCCACTATGCCCAATGACCATGCCCAGGGGACAGAAGTCCCCTGGGCATGGCCATTGGGCAAGGAGGCATGACTCCTGTCTTTGCTAAGACAGGAGTCATGTCAATGGAGGGTGGGAGTAAAAAAAAATGGCGCAAATCGCGTTGAGACAAATTTTTTACCTCAGACCGACTTGCCCCATTTTTTGACGCCCAAGCTCCATTTTCCCCTACACCGGCGCTGCCTGGTGTGGGTCATTTTTTTTGACGCACGCCAGTCTGCTCCGCCGGCTAACGTAATTCCATAAATAAGGAGCCCGCATGGCGCTTTGGAATGGCGTTAGCCGGCGTTAACATTTTTGACGCAAAACTGCGTTGGCGCAGTTGTGCGTCAAAAAGTATAAATATGGCCCTAAGTGTATTAGTAAATAAAGTGTTCTCACCTGTGTGTCACTGGAAATATTGCTGTATGACTGAGTCCCTGTTGTCAATGTCTTCTTCCTCTGCTTCCTCCTCATCACTGTCCACAGGCTCCACAGCTGCCACAACACCGTCATCTGGACCATCCTCCTGCAGAAAAGGCACCTGGCGTCGCAAAGCAAGATTGTGAAGCATAGAGCAGGCGATGATGATCTGGCACACCTTCCTTGGTGAGTCGAATAGGGAACCACCTGTCATATGGAGGCACCTGAAACTGGCCTTCAGGAGGCCGAAGGTGCGTTCGATCACCCTCCTAGTCCGCCCATGGGCCTCATTGTAGCGTTCCTCTGCCCTGGTCCTGGGATTCCTCACTGGGGTCAATAGCCATGACAGGTTGGGGTAACCAGAGTCCCCTAATAGCCACACTCGGTGCCTCTGGAGTTGACCCATCACATAAGGGATGTTGATATTCCGCAGGATGTAGACGTCATGCACAGAGCCAGGGAACATAGCATTTACCTGGGAGATGTACTGGTCTGCCAAACATACCATCTGTACATTCATGGAATGATAACTCTTCCGGTTCCTGTACACCTGTTCACTCCTGTGGGGGGGGGCCAGAGCTACATGGGTCCCATCAATGGCACCTATGATGTTGGGGATATGTCCCAGGGCATAGAAGTCACCTTTAACAGTAGCCAAATCCTCCACCTGAGGGAAAACAATATAGCTCCTCATGTGTTTCAGCAGGGCAGACAACACTCTGGACAACACGTTGGAAAACATAGGCTGGGACATCCCTGATGCCAGGGCCACTGTTGTTTGAAATGACCCACTTGCTGGGAAATGGAGCACTGATAGCACTTGCACTTGAGGGGGGCTTCCTGTGGAATGGCGGATTGGTGACATAAGGTCTGGCTCCAACTGGGTACACAGTTCCTGGATTGTGGCACGGTCAAACCTGTAGGTGATGATTAAATGTCGCTCCTCCATTGTCAACAGGTCCACCAGTGGTCGGTACACCGGAGGATTCCGCCATCTCCTCACATGTCCCAGCTGACGGTGCCTAGGAAGGACAACAGTGACCACAGAGTCAAGCAATTCAGAGGTATGTACCCTCAGCTGCACAGCACACGAAATCCAAAAAGTTGTCTGAATGTGTGTTGAGTCCAGGCCTAGGTATGTGTGACGCAGTTGAAAATGAAGCCATGTGGGCCCCTGAAATGGCGGATGCCTGACCTCTAAAGTGGGACAATGGGGAGTGAGGTAACTGCGCTGGCGTTGTACACCGTCGCGGTAGGCGGTCGAAGACCGCAGCGCAATGCTGCATTGGTTAACATTGGACCCTATGTGTCCCAGGAGCCAGTGACGAAGTGCGCCGGCGGTGATGATACCCACCGCCGCGGACATCACCACCGTGGGCGTGACCGCCATTTTCTATCTGTTCAATCACTTGATACCTGATCTTCCACAGGAGAGGACCTACACTGCAAGTGCTGCTGTGACTTTGGTCTGGAAGAGACAATGGCACGTGCGTCTGGGGAAAGGGCCCCTGCCTTCACTGCACAGGAGTTGGAGAAGCTCGTGGACGGGGTCCTCCCCCAGTACACGCTACTCTACGGTCCTCCAGACCAACAGGTGAGTAAATAGGGTGCAAGTTGTATGGGCTATGCCTGGGTGGAGAGGGCTGGATGTAAGAAGGAAGGGGGCAGAGTTTTGCGAGCATGAAGGACTGTGAATGCATGTGCCACATGGCAAGGGTAGGGATGTGGGCCACTCACTTCGACGGTGCAGTTGGTAATGACTTCTCTTCTTCCCCTGTACATGTCATGTAGGTCAGCGCCCAATAGAAGAAGGATATTTGGCGTGCCATCTCCAAGGATGTCCGGACCTTGGGGGTCCACCAGAGACGGAGCACCCACTGCCGTAAAAGATGGGAGGACATTCGCCGCTGGAGCAAGAAGACGGCCGAAGCTTAGCTGGGGATGGCCTCCCAACGTGGGAGGGGTGCCCGTCGCACCATGACCCCCCTGATGTTCCGGATCCTGGCGGTGGCCTACCCTGAGTTGGATGGGCACATGAGGGCATCACAGCAGACACAAGGGGGTGAGTACAACATCATTCTGCTGACTGTGTGCGCAGTGGAGGTGTCTGGGTGGGGGAGGAGGGCTGTGGGTTTCCCTAGGCCAGGGTGAGTTCCGTAGGCTAGCCCCCTCCGTAATGCAGGCCATGTGGCACTCCACCACACCTCTGTAGAGTGCCAAGTACAGGTATACATGCCCCTGTGTCATCTATTTGTGCAGATGTCCACCATAGCCATGTAGGCCATATCCCAGGAACTGCATCTGTAGAGCCGAAGAGCGCGGCGTAGTGCAGGGGGCTGCTGTGTCTGTATTGTCCGCCAACGGTAGCGGTAAGCCTTGCACTCAACCTGTCTTTCTTCTGTTTCCCCACCCCTTTTTGTGCTCTCCCTGTTTTTTTGTGCATCAGCATCATCAGGCGGAGGTACAGTGGCACCAGAGCACGAGGGGGCTGCATCCCACATGGCCATGGAGGGCCACACCACGGACTCAGAATACACCAGTGGGGCGGAGGGCGAGGGGAGCTCCACGGCGGTCACCAGATCAGCAACCAGCGACACAGACTCGTCTTCCGATGGGAGCTCCCTTGTGGTGGCGGCACCATCTGTGCCCCCTACTTCTACAGGTACAGCCGCCACCCCCCCTACCAGCACCGCCCTCCCAGCAGCCCCTCAGCCTTCGCCCCGTGCCCGCTCACCCAGGAGGGTGGGCATCACCTTCGCCCCAGGCACCTCAGCCCCTGCCCCAGTCACCCCTGCTGCCCTCAGTGAGGAGGCCATTGACCTCCTCCGGTCACTCACTGTTGGTCAGTCTACCATTGTGAATGCCATCCAGGGTGTAGAAAGGGAGTTGCAACACACTTATGCATTCCTAGAGGGCATTCATTCTGGTCAGGCTGCCCATCATCGAACCCTGCAATCTCTGGCCTCAGCACTGATGGCAGCCATTGTCCCTGTCTCTAGCCTCCTCCTCCAACTTCCTCCACCCAGACCCAATCCCCTGTACATCTGCCTATCCCAAGCACACCATCAGACCAGCCTGCACACACCTCAACACACAAGGGCAGCTCAGGCAAACATAGGCACCACACATCCCACAGGCACTCACACAAGCATCACTCACATACAGACACAGCAACATCCACTGGCTCCACTGTGTCCCCCTCCTCGTCGTCTCCCTCCTCCCTCCCAGTGTTGTCTACACTCTCACCTGCATGCACTACCACTACAGCCACTAGGACTCGCACCAGAACACCCACCACCACACCCCGCTCACCTGCACTCACCACCCCCACTACCATTTACACGTCCCCTGTGTCCTCTCCCAGTGTGTCTGTGACGCCCCCTCCCAAAGTACACAAACGCGAGCACACACACACCCAACATCCATCCACCTCACGACAGCCTCCAGAACATGCACCTGCACCCAAATCACCTAAAGGTACACCTCCTACAACCACCTCCTCTTCCTCCATTCCCAGACCCCCTCCAGCTACCCGTCCCAGTGTTTGGCAGAAACTTTTCCTGAGCAACGTTGACCTCTTTCCCACCACCCCCCCTCCAATTCATAGGTCCCGTAGTAGCACCTCAGCCAAAAAATTTCCGGTACCAATGGTGCCTGTTAGAGGTATGTGGAGTGCACCGGGCACCAGGGCAGCCAGTGTGACACGGAGCCAAAGCACAGCCATTCCCCCCCCTGTGAAGCACCAGAAGTTGGACAGTGCCAGACGGGAGAGGGTGAAGACTCCTGCCGGCAAAGCCGCTCACAAGGGTCCCGGGGGAGTGTCGAGTCAGATGTGACTCCTCCCAAGGTGGGGAAGGGGCAGAAGAAAGCGCCAAAGTCTGGGAAGAGCAGCACGGCGGAGAAGGCCGCCATCATCCCGCTGCCCAGAACGCCACCGCCAGCCCCATCGTCACTGGTCAGGAGACCACCACCAGAGTCAGTGCCCAGGAGGGCAGCACAATCGTCACTGGTCAGGAAACCACCGCCAGAGTCAGTGCCCAGGAGGGCAGCCCAATCGTCACTGGGCAGGAGACCACCGCCAGAGTCAGTGCCCAGGAGGGCAGCCCAATCGTCACTGGTCAGGAGACCACTGCCAGAGTCAGTGCCCAGGAGGTCCCCGGCAGCCACAGCCCCGCTGGGCAATGAGGGACCGCCATGGCACACACCACTGCACAGGTCAGAGACAGCAAAGTCAAGCACCGCTGAACAGGGCAAAGACCGCCATGGCAAGCACCGCTGAACAGGGCAAGCACCGCTGAACAGGGCAAAGACCGCCATGGCAAGCACCGCTGAACAGGTCAGAAACTGCAAAGTGAAGCACCGCTGAACAGGGCAAAGACCGCCATGGCAAGAACCGCTGAATAGGGAAAGCACCGCCAACTCAAGCACCACTAACCCATGTGCGGCAGGGGCAGTGACGGAACTTGGACCGTCTCGGGGAGAGTGATGCCCTCTGGGCACCAGTCCCCCTCCAGAACCAGTGGAGACTGTTATCCACTTGAGAGACTGTGGCTTTGCACTCCCTAGGATGGTACAGTAGGCAAACCACCCACTGCAAAGACTTGTGAGACTGGCTTTGCACTCCCCAGGATGGTACAGTGGGCAAACCACCCACTGCAAATACTTGTGAGACTGTGTCTTTGCACTCCCCAGGATGGTACAGTGGGCAAACCACCCACTGCAAAGACTTTTGAGACTGTGGCTTTGCACTCCCCAGGATACATCAATGGGCATGGAGCCCCGTCGTGGATCTGGCGTGGTGCTGTCATCCGGCTGAGGTGCTCCGCCTTCCCTTCCCCCTGAGGTGCCTGTTGTATTTCTATCTGATGCCCCAGAAGTGTTCTCTCCGTTTCTGGACAGGTATCGTGTGTGGGCCTCGCCCATGCATTTTGGGCCCAGTGGTCAACGGACATTGAATGGTGCATACCTGCACTACTAATCGTGATGTATATTTTTTGAATGTGTATATATATATCTGTATATATTAGCTTCCTGTATTTTGATACATTACAATGGTTGCACTCATTTCCTTTTGTCTTTGCATTCTTCCGGGGGGGGTTGGGGGTTGTTACTGTGATGTTTGGAAATGCATTGGTGTGTGTGTTGTAGTGTGCGAGGGTCGGGGTGGGGGTGGGGTGTTGCGTGTGTGTGTCCCTGACTTTTGCCTCCCCCTCCCCTATGTCGTAGGTGCAGTACTCACCGTTGTCTTCGGCGCCGGCGTTGCTGATGTTCGTAGAGGAGCAGGAACACTATCGCAGGGAGTATTTGGAGTTCCGGCTCCATGGTGCCCTCCTTCCTCGTGGAGTGTGTTCAGGTGAGCGTTTTCCCATTGAAATGGCTGTTTCCGCCGTGTTTTTATCCACGGTGAATCCGCCCCGGAAAAGGTGGCGGATTGGCCTGTTGTAATACTGTGGGTGGTACTTTGTCTTCCGCCTGTCTGTTGGGGGTGACCGCCGCGCTGCTTGTCTGTACCGCCGTGGCGGTCGGAGTGTTAAAGTGGCTGTCTTTGTTGGCGGTTTCCGCCACGGTCATAATTCCCTTTTTTTTCCGCCAGCCTGTTTGCGGTATTTCCGCCGCTTTAACACCGTCCGCCAGGGTTGTAATGACCCCCTATGTTTTTTCTTCAACACATTCTACACACTTAACGCTCCTGATAGCCCTTCCCAAATAGTAGCCAATTAGAGGACCAAAGAAAATGAAAAAAATGTTTACATTGAAAAACTGTTTTAAAATTCTTCTTGGTTCTTTGATAGGGTTTCCTGTACCTGCAAAACTTTAGAAAGGAGATTGTTTGTGTTTGTCGTAGGTAGGAGGGCAATAGCTGGCTGTGTGTGCTTGAGGAGATAGAAGGCTACATCGCTGCTGCCTGTAGCTGCAGTGGTGGTGACCCTAGTAATTCCTTGCCACTGTTGGCTGAAGTCCACAGGAGGTGAATGGAGCTGCTGATCCTACTACTTCTGCCTCCTTCCCCTCCAACTTCTCAGGTTTGTGGAAAACCGGTATAATGGCATAGAGGTTTTCAAGTCATAGCCATGCAGCTATCTCCCACCAGCCAGGTGCATTAGTTGTCAGTTTTTGAGGCAGTAAACGAGAGCAATTAACTGTGAATTACTAAGAACAGAAAAACAGAGAAATGCATTATCCACGCAAGCACATATGTTTGTTTAGTCATATGAGTAGCAGGTTTGTCAACCCGTGGCCACCGAAATTTCACAATGCTGCATCCATGGCATTTTAGTGCATATTTACCATACTTAACTTGCCATAAATTACTATAAATCTATCCACCACCACCTGCATAACCAACAAAAAACAAGCTATTAAAAATGAGCCTCATGTGTGAAAAGCAGTGGTGGATACTCAGCAGGAGTTAAGTGTTAGATTTTCTGTTGTTGCTGTATTCAAGTGCTGTTCAACCGTTACCAAAAGAAGAGGTGAAACATTTTGACCAAAAAGCATTTAGGCAAGTTAAAATAGCTAAATTTGAAAGTTGTGCTGCCACAGAAATATATAACATGTTAGCTTATCCAGCACAATTTATTTAATTTAGTTAGTAATGGGGTTTCTGTTTGGCTAGGATATGCATTTGATCCGGGCAGATCCCACCACTCTAGTCAGGGCAAGTAAGTTAAAGACCAAAGACAGCCTGTGCTCACCTCTTGGTAGCTTGGCACAAATTAGTCAGGCTTATTTCCTGAGGTAATGTGCAAAGCGTTTGTGCAACACACTCACACCAGTGACACAATAACTACCCCACAAAAGAGTCTCCACATGTAAATATATAAAAGTAAATAAGACTCAAATATAGATCATGGACCAAGAGTAAATCTTAGATACTGTGCATAAATCATAGACCAACATGACACAGTTCACGAGTACTGCACATACTATGTCAATAATGAGTTCACTCATCATTATCCTGACAATACAAGGCAAAATAATGACATATGTTAGAATATCAGGGCATGAAATGTAGCAGACTATGAATCAGCATAGGCATCATCACAGAAATGCTAGCACCATAATGACATTTACATACAAAACCACACATATCATCACAAAATCATGGGGCACAGTGCACCTGTGTTCCTAGTAAACCTTGTGTGGTCTTTCCTGTGTATCAAACAGGGCACAGTGCCTACTATAGGAAATGCAGTTATTCCATGGTCTGACTAAGATGAGGGCATTTAAAAAGTAAGGCACTAGTGCACTTGTGTGCCTATTTATAGTAATACAATAAAAGCATGTTCCAAACTCACTGAAGCGAAAGCCTCCAATGCGGTGTCCCTGTAATGTGGAGTCACAGGCCAGGTGCCCACCCATGTCTGTGCCAAAAAGGGTGCGGGACACAGAGGGGGCACTCGTCAGGACCATGCGGGAGCCCTTGTTTAATCCCTGAGATCAATTCTGAACTGCGGCTATCAGCGGACACGTGGTGCAGCTGCCAAGCCCAGTACTTTCTCTGCACCACTGAGGTCTCTTCCAACCCGGATGTGGCATTCTCTGCAGCAGGAAGGGGTTCAGGAGCCATTTACAGCAGGCTCCAACGTAGGGCTAGCAGCATATTCCTTGGGCTGGCAGGCCCCATCCCCTATCCTGATGTCAGAGGGGTTCTTCCTGGGATTTCCTTCATGCCCGCTGCAGCACTCTCCTGATGGCGAGGCGATGCAGGAGTACAGAGGGAATATTTTAAATGCGACAGCGGTATCAGGCCCCCCTGCGTAAGGGGTGCACCAACAACGAGGGACAGGCATCCTCTATAATGCAGAGATTCTTCTCCGAATGCCCAAGGTAGGGTCTTCCCCTGATGCTGTGGTGGCTCTTTGGCTTCATAGAGCGTAAATCTGGGCGAGGCCCGATGGACTGGGGGCTTGTGATGATGTGGCCCAAGAAAGCACACACCCTGCACTGACTCTGGTGAAAGTTGAAGCAGTCAATACCACTTTGCTGCAGGCCCCATAACAAGCCTGCACGTGGGGTGAGAAATAAATCACTTACCAAGTGCTGAAAACACTGTTGGTGGCACAAATCAGGCAGGCAGGCCAGCTCATCAATGCTAGTGGCAGAATGGCGACTCCCCCTGGCAACACAGCAGTGCTTTAGTGAAACAGAGTCAGAAAGCCACTGGAAGCAGGCCAAAAAGCAGCAAAGCAATCCAGGAAGGTCTGTATGCTACACAGCACCAGTAGGTAGCAGGGCAACCACTGAAGAGAAGTCCAGAGGAGTCCTTTGTGAAGCCCAGCAGTCTTCTGACAGAGGTTCAGTCCTAATTCCCAGAAGTGCTCTAAAAATCATGGGGCAAGAGCCCCTGTACTTATACTCCAAAATTGCTTTTGTCTAGGGGGCAACTTCAAAAGAACCCTTTCAAGTGAAGCACAACACCATTTTTTTCCAGCCCTGTCTCCAGGCATCAGTAGAGGTCAATCAGTCCATTGTTCAAGGGCAGGACACAGCCTATTCACATGTAAGGTGTGAACGACCCTCCCTCTCCCCAGCCCAGGAAGACTATCTGTATGCAGATGCCTCTTCTGTCACACCCAGCCCCTCCTGTGTATTGCATGACTGGAAGGTGTGCACCTAGTGGAGCTGTCCCTTTGCCCCAGATGTGGATTGGAGTCAAGCTGCAAAGAACTAAAGTTATAAGTACAGAGCAATTCCAATATTCTGAAAGGGGCATTTCTAAAACAGTAATGTAAAATCCACCTACACCAGTAAGCAGGATTTCTCACTACCATATTAAACATACTAAACAGGCTCAAGATACTCCTCACAGATCAGAAAACTCCACTTAGATATATATCTAAGGGAATTCCCAATGCAAACGTGAGAGAAGCAACCCTCACAGTAGTGAAGAATGCAATAGGCTGTTTGTCACTACTAGGACATGTAGCACATAGAAATATATGTCCTACATTTTACATCCACAACACTCTGCCCATAGGGCTATCTAGGGCCTACCTTAGGGGTGACTTAGGTGTAGTAAGAATGGGGTTTAGGCCTTGGCAAACAGTTTGACTTGCCATGTCAATGTGGCAGTAAACTGTGCACGCAGGTGCTGCAGTGGCAGGCCTGAGTCATGTTTGAAAGGCTACTTCTCTGGGTGGCGCAATCTGCACTGCAGGCTCAGTAGTAGCATTCACAGGCAAATTAAATAAGCCCAACAGGTGTAAGCCAATTATACTACATTTGAGGGGAGAGAGCACATGCACTTTTGCACTGATTAGCAGTTGTAAAATGCCCAGAGTCCTAAATCCAACAGGAAGAGGGTCAGCAAAATAGGAGGAGACAACCCTGCACGAAGGGCCATTTCCAACAATTTTTCTCACCACACAAATAATTATGTTATTACTGCTGCATGCCTGTGAGAAAATTGATCAGCAATTGACGTGTGTCACTACCCACCTCAAGGAATAATCACAAGCTTTGTCAGGGTGCACCCTTAAATTCACTATACTAACCTGAGCTTAACTCACTGGTAGCTATGGCAGAGAGCAAATTGCCTTAACTTAGGGTAAAGTATAAAGTATGTATGCAGTAATGAAGCCAAAAGGCTAACAATAAAAATCCTCCGAATTAAAATCATAGAGTACAATTTAATAAACAAAATGATACCAAAATACAGAAAATCCAATCAGGGAGTAACAGATAAGACATTTTAAGTAGCTATAGCAGAAATATGCACAATGTGCCAATAATGGCCCTTTTCAAAGGTTTTACTTTTTGATTTAGTCCTTTAAGACCCAATTCACCATAGAAGCACACGTTTAACCCCTGCTTTCCAGTACCTCAGGGATAGACACTGATAAGTTCTCAGGATGTGAGACAGCAGGGTCCAGAAAAGATCCAATTCGCTCTGGTCATCTGTGCAGATGCAGGACAGGCCTCTTGTATCCCTGTAGCTTGAACAGTAAGTCAGCCTTATGACCCTTGAAGTCCACCTCTTGGTCCTGGACAGAAGAGAGCACAAATATAGTCCTTTAAGTTTCCTCCCTGATAAAAAAAATGACAGGTCCAGTCCACTTTTGTTCTTCCTCTGGTCCAGCAGTGTTCTGGAAAGAGAACCAGAGCTGTCACACATTTAAGCCTAGCATGAGATAGTGGATAGGATTGACTTCTGGACATCCCCTAACCAATGCGGCTAAAGTTCACAGGGAGAGTCCTACCTATTTTGCACATTTTCAAGATGGTAAGGCCCATATTTATACTTTTTGACGCTAAACTGCGCTAACGCAGTTTAGCGTCAAAAAGTTTTGCGCCGGCTAACGCCATTCTGAAGCGCCATGCGGGCGCCGTATTTATTGAATGGCGTTAGCCGGCGCAAGCAGACCGGCGCTGCCTGGTGTGCGCGAGAAAAACCACGTACACCAGGCAGCGCCGGCGTAGGGGGAAAATGGCGCATGGGCGTCTTAAAATGGGGCAAGTCAGGTTACGTCGAAAAAATCGTCGTAACCCGACTTGCGCCATTTATTTTCGACGCCCATCCCCCATCAACATGACTCCTATCATTGTAAAAATAGGAGTCATGCCCCCTTGCCCAATGGCCATGCCCAGGGGACTTCTGTCCCCTGGGCATGGTCATTGGGCATAGTGGCATGTAGGGGGGCACAAATCAGGCCCCCCTATGCCAAAAAAAATTATTAAAAAAAAATAAAAAAATACTTACCTGAATGTCCCTGGGGTGGGTCCCTCCAGCCTTGGGTGTCCTCCTGGGGTGGGCAAGGGTGGCAGGGGGGGTCCCTGGGGGCAGGGGAGGGCACTCTGGGCTCATTTTGAGCCCACTTGTACCTTAACGCCATGCCTGACCCAGGCGTTAAAAAGCGGCGCAAATGCGCCGTTTTTAGCCACGCCCACTCCCGGGCGTCTCTTTTGCCCGGGAGTATAAATACCACGTAAAGGCCTGGGAGTCATTTTTTAGACGGGAACGCCTCCCTTGCATATCATTAACGCAAGGAAGGGGTTCACGCTAAAAAATGACGCACATTCCGGGAACTTTGGCGCTATTCGCCTCTAACGCCATAGTATAAATATGGCGTTAGTTGGCGTTAGTTTTGCGTCGAATTTGCGTCGAAAAAAACGACGCAAATTCGGCGCAAACGGAGTATAAATACGGCCCTAAAAGTCTTCGGCCATTCTAAACTTGGGTATACTATGGTAATACTAGTATCCTCCCACACCTAACGCTAACCTCCAGTTTCAGGCAGTTACTATACCCACAATAAACGAAGAGACAGAGGTCTGGTGGGAGAGATGGGTTCATCAGCAACCAGACAGTAGATACACAAGAATTGCCTTGCGATCCTGTTTTCTTCCTTTCAGGTGCACGCTAATGTTAAATGTAGATCGCTGAGACAGAAGTTTGGTGGGATAAAGCAGGTTTCATCATTAACCAGATGGTGGATACATATGAATTGTCTTGCAGTCCTGTTCTCTGCCTTTCAAGTGATCTCCAAAGTGTTACATGTAAACCCAGCAGAACTGTAAAGCAGTATTTGATACTTCAGCAGGATTTACCACTGTAATGTCAAAAATAATGCTCACATCCCTGACCAGTATGTTCTGTGAGGTTCAGAGGTGTCAACTCCACGCATTCAGCCAATTATTTACTCCTGGGAAGCATTTCACAGCTTGTACGCAATGTTTTCTTAATGTGTATATAGAAAACGATTTCACCATTGAATTGGATTTTTAATAACAATTAAAAATAGTTAAACATAGTTGTTTCATTATTTTTCAAGCTAGTCCCATTCCTGAGTATTAGGTTATTATTCAATAATTTCCACATAGGAAAATCAGGCCTGCCACAGAGAAAAATAGCTTTTGGGTGCTAGTACTGCATGATCAGGCAACCATTAAATTTCTATGTGTCCTACTTTCAAATACAATGCACCCTCTATTATTGGCTATAAGTCCTACATAGGGGTGACTTTTGCATTTTTAAAAGGAATGTTTTGACCTGTCAAAGGGTTTATTTTGACAGGTGGAATTGTATTACATAACACATCTACAGTCAGGTTACACTTTTATGCCTGAAGCCAGGTTAGGCAAAATGGGTGCTGGAGTCTACTAGTGAATTTTAACACACAGGACCTGGTACACTTTGTACCATATACTAGGGACTTTTAGGTAAGTTACATATGCTAGTTAGAAGTATACTAATTTCATCATGCTAAAAGAGGAGGACAGGCACTTTACCTCTGGTTATCAGGGCAAAGTGCATGTAAACCTAAAGTCAGCAAAAATGTAGATCCAGAAAAAGGTGAGAAATTCAGGGTGACCACGCAGAAAATGGGGATTTCGTACATGGTCAACTAATGTATGATAATAGTTCCAGCATCCTGCCTTTATCCTACAGGACTCCAGAGTTCCTACCCACTTTCCCTCTCTTAATTTATTATCCAACCAAAAGCATATCATATATTATTGCTTAGTAGGAGCAAGAACAGGATTCAGGCAATAATGATATTAGGGTTTTGACTAAGTTTAGCTTTGCTTACGGATTGATCTAGACAAAAAAAATGGGAGAAGTGCAACATGTGCCAGATGGGAGGAGGTGTGGCTAGACAGTACATATTTCTCCACCCATAAAATACAGAGAGACAGAGACACACAAATAGTAAGGTGGAAAAAGTGTTGAGGAGTAGGCAAAGGCTCAAGGCAGCAATATTGTGCTTAGAGGTAACAAATGTCTGTGTTTCTCATGAAAAATGAACTTCACTTACTTAGTATAAGCAAACAAATGAAGGTATAGGGTTACCAGACACCAAATGAGATGAAACAGAAAGGAAGTTCAGAAAAAGGCAAAACAAAATTAAAAGAGATTGGAGATGTGGAACAATGAGAAAAAATATTTAAAAATGTGTTTAAATATTACATCAAATGTAAGACTAAAATGAGAGTAAAATTTGAAGTGGAAACAAATTTAAGTAATACAATTTGGAAGTAAAAAAAAATGAATGAAAAGAAGAAAACATAAAACAAAAAACTAATAGTAAAATAAAATTACTTCAGTCTCCTGAACATGTTTGTCCCTATCCTATGAATGATTTAATCTGCCTGAACTCTACAAACACTTTTCCTAGACCACTCATTTCACCATTTCACCAGTTGCTGTCATAGCCTTAGCTCCTCAAAAATGCAGCAGTTCCTTTTTACCCTTCTAATTAACTTGTTTGAGTCCCTCCTTAAAGGAGGACCCAACACCACATACCTCCCCTATCGGGATACTCCTACCTGCAAGGATTCCTACCTTGGGTACACCCTAAACCCATCATTTTACCCCCACCTCCAAGGGCCTGTGCCAGCTTATGCCCAGTACATCTGCACGGGTGGTTGTACAGTATGGATAGAGTGCCAATTACACTCCCAACGCCTGCGCACCTGACACATCCTTTCAGCTTACTGCCAGCGCCCCTTGGGGGGTCCCGTAAAACCAGTGTTATCTTGGTCTAAAAGGAGAAGGATGGCTTATGTGGACCTGAACTATCCCGCCAGCCACAGGCCAGCAGGGTTTACCTACTATCTGGCCCCCAACACACTAAATTGGGTAAGAAATCAACCAAGCCAAAAGGTTCCCTGGGAGCATTTCATTACCAAACTTTGACAAGTGAACCCCATGCTGCAAGAAAAAACACTCATCCTTTAAGCAACCTTGTGGTATAACAGACAGCCTAGAATACCTGAAGAACTTAACAATCTTATTATTCCTTCGCTTCACCAAGTTGTTGACTGCCTTGACCGAGTTACCACCTCTCCACTGTAACCTGGGAAGGATGTTGGACCACACTAGCAAGACATGCGGAAATTTCCTCGCAAGCCAATCAATCTCAAAGATATTCAATTCAAACAAGTCCTTTATGTCAATCTTCATTAAGTCATTTCCACCGAAATACACCACAATGATCCCAGGGGGCGTATACCCCAGGGTCAAAAGTTTGTCCAATGCAAACCTCAAATGGCCCAAATGCAGCCCTTCTTGACCACAAAAGGTCACCCGATACCCTGCATATCTTGCCTTGGCTGCTAAGCCACCTATGGAATAAAATGACTGTGTTCCGAACATAAGAATGGCCCAACACCAGCTCTTCATAACCTTTGTCGTCTCTGCATTGACAGGAGTCGTGAAGGGATCCAGTGGCTGACTCAAGCTCTCATGCCTTTCACCTGTGTCAACAGGAAAATAGAAAAAGGAGAAGAGGGAATCAGCGGCAGGCCCTACATTAAGTGCAGTCTTGCATAATGCTAATTATAATATGAGGTCCACCTGCCAAACTTTTGAACCGCAAGGCCTGCAAGCCCCATATTCAGTGGGATTGAACCCCACCGTCCTCAAGGCACAGCTAAGTATTCCATAGAACAAAATCCTCGACAGAGGTGTTACATCTGCATCTAACAGGAAGGGGGCCCCAGTTCCCTGCGATTGGTGTGCCAGAAATTCTTAGAGATTTCCCAGTGGACAACATTCATTACCCAGCACCTATATGCAAAAGGATGTGATCGCGCCCACCGGTTTGATCTGTCTAGGGGCGGGGAATATTGATCGCCATGGAGCCATATAGCTGCTGGATATCAGGGTATTGCAAACCCTCAGAGGTGTCACTCTTATTCTTTCCTACCAATTCATCTACCCTTAGGGCACCATAACATGAGAGGGCAAATGGTGCCCTAAAAAGGCAGACCTCATTGCGGGAGTCATATTGGGCCCCTTCCAGATGCTGTCATCCCATCAATTCCCTTTGCATGAGGAAAGCTTTTGTCCCATCTGTGTGCCCCAACATCCTTGTGAACAAGGATATTGCAGCAGTGTGGTGCCTGGTGCATGCCACTGATCACCCCTCATCCCTTAGAGATCCTAAGACTGTAATCACTGATTTAGGAGCAAATAAGTCCACCACCCTGTTGAGCCTCAGGAACTTGCAATATGCACCAAATGCCCCCTCATAGACACCCCACACCCTGCGCACTAGACTGACTGCCACAAGGTCTGGTAAGCTGGGCACCAAGCCAGCACAGTTGCTCCGGGAAAGGCGTAGGTAACTCCACTGCTGTTTCCTGAATGCCTGTATCTTAAAACAAGATAAATCATCAGCGGCACATGCTTGGCTTTAAAAAGTACATTTAGTTACAGACACAGCAAAACAATTTCCTTCAAAATCCTAAGGATCATTTTACACGTAGCTGCCTGTTGATTCAAGCAATTCACTACTGATATTTTATCCGATCAGAATACTATGCACTGGTTGCGGAACTGCTGTGGCCAGATGAGACATCTAGATTGGGAAAAAGCTCAAGAAAGCCAATATCAGGGACCAGACCCAACTGCACCCAATCTCTGCCTGAAGTCCCCAGCAACGGAGCCCACTCAATCCCTAGGAATTTTATGGTAGTCGCAGCCTTGAAGGTCTTACCCTGTGCCATGGGTACCTCGAAAATTCCCATCAGTTCCCGAAAATACTGCAAGGCCTCAGAACACTCACCCGTCCTAGGAGAATCCAAAATCATGACTTTATCCAAGTAAATAAACACTCACTGATGCCTTGACTTATGCCTGAAAGCTCCCGAGAGAAAAGTGCTAAATTTCCTGAAATAAGGGCATGAGACTGAGTATTCCAAATGGGCATGCACTTGTCAAAAAAGAAGGAGCCCTCAAATCGAAAACTCAGCAAATTGAAATCCTCCGGGTGCATAGGGAGCAAGAGGAAAGCTGAATCTATGTCTGATTTTGCTAAGAGAGGTTCTGGCCCCAGCTCCTGAACCATCTGAATCACCTTGTCCAAAGAAGCATACTTGACCGAACATAAGGCCCCTCAAAAGCTTCATTCACTGACTGACCCCTAGGTGCTGACAGGTTGTGTATTAATCTGTATTTACCAGGCTCCTTTTCGGGGACTAGCCCATGGAGGAAGCAGACAAAGTTCTTGAGCGGGACTGACCCAATGGGACCTGCTGCCCTCCCCTGACTTATTTCCTTGAGGGTCTTAGCTCAGGTGAGTCAGTGATTAGATCTCAGTGAATTCAGGTTTTTGCACAAGGGGACACAAACACACCCTCCTGCTGGAGTTTTTAAGACCTTAATGTTCCTGAACTCCTTGTCATAATCCCTCCACGCAGCGCTATCAAACTCATTGCATGCGTACTTTTTTTATTCTGATAGCACACCAGTTGGGCTCCTAAAATAGGAAAAGGTTCAGTGTTAATAGCCTGAAAAATCATAAAGCCTTTCACCCAATTCATCAATGTTTCCTCCAACTTATTTTTGTAAGGCCAATGGCCGCAGCCCCTTGAGTGGGCACACTCCTTGCACTGCTTGCTGTCTTCCCTTTTGGGCCGTTCCACATTCAGCTTGCACATCTCCATCTAAATCCCCTTCCAAATGTTTTCCTTTATGTTCATTGACACATGCCTGCCCAACTGGTCATTCTCAGACAACACCCCCACAAACCAATGCCCAGCAATGATGTCCCGGTACCTATTACTGTGGATTCCTACGTGGGGAGTGCGGTCTCTACCACCACTGGTCCCGCCAAAGGCATGCTACTAGTCAGCAGAGTAACCAGAGTTGAAGTCCCCTGCAACTCAGGTTTAAGTTGTACAGCACTACTGACCCCTGCCACAAGTGTGACACCCACCTGAATTCACTGACATCCTGCCCCACTGTTAAACTGGGGGAAATGACACCCTAGGTGCCACCTTGGTCACCCTGGTCTCTTAGGCCTCTCTGCCAGTGCTACCAGTTTGCTAGACTGCTTCCCCCACTTTGCCTTCGGCTGCAGCAGGGCCAAAATCTCATCCATTCCATCCATCCTACATATTAATGCCTCCAAATCAACATCAGCCCGTGAGCACTTGGAACCCCTCTTCACAACATCAGGCAGCTTTAGCAAAGGCTTACTGCAAAATCCAATAATTGTTAAAATTCATCAATTCAAATTAATAAAAAATTATATGACTAGTTAAATAAAGCTGTTCCCCTGGTCCAAATCTTATAACACTCTGTAACAAAATGCAAACACCTCAAGATGACCTTACAACACTTTGGCACCAGTGGGGGGACTAGTACCCTTATACTAGAGTAGTCTGTAACACCTAATGCTAAAAAAACTTTGCCTTTGCACTGTCCGGGTACAGGAATACTGCACACAGTCACTAAAACACATTGCATCAACTATTGCCCCAAAACATGACCCCCTCACCTACACAGCCACAGCGCGCCCACCGGAGTTGGCACCAAGTACAGAAAACACCCGGGTCGGTGAGAAAAGGCTCTTGAGCCCATGTGACTCCCAGGACGCTGTCAACTGTGCTGCATTTGCAGAGCTGCGGCAAGCAGAGCGTGCCGGCCAGGAGGTGATACTATCCTGCAGTAAAGAAAAAACAAACAGAAATATGTTGGAGAGTTGTGCGATGCTCCAATGTGGCATCCTGTCTGAAGGCGCCTCACCATCTCACTGGACCTTTCATGGACCCATGTGGAATGACCCCGCGCTTCCGGTGCCATTACTCAGCCAGTCAATCACGTTCTGGCCTTCCCTAGAAAACTGCAGCTCCCTGAGCTGCAGCTTTGGCTTCAGGCCACAGACCCAGACTCTCCAGCATATGGACAACTCCCTTGATATATGTGTGCTTTTGTCATAATGTCAGTAACAAATCTCATGAGATTTTATGTGCATGAAATAAATCCTTGCATTCTTTTTACATAAGGTGCTGCCAACTAATTTTGACATTCTGAAAAATTGGACACAATTCAAATTTTAGCATTATACAACATTATGCACAATTTAGCCTAATTCTCAAGGAAATTCCAGAAAGCCTTTGAAAAGTTAAAAGCCCTAGGCTCAAGCATGGTATTGGAGGACCTGGACGTGTGCTATGCTTAGTGAGAGCTAGCAAATGTGTACAGTCAGCACAGATGCAACACAGAAATAAATGTAATTTTCTTTTTTTTTTTTTTTTTTTTATATCTTGGTGATGTTGCCCATTGGTTTCTTAAAAGTGGTTTAACTAGGTCAGGGAAGCGATGCTTACTGAGAGACTGGACATATGATCACAGCATGAAAAGATGTAAATCATTTTGGTTTAGTCGCCTGTAATGGAATCCATAAAGTCTGTGAAAATTGATGATTTCTTGTATTTTGGAAAGTCTGGGTCATGGCAAAGGAGTCACAGAAGTGAGTTCCACAGAAAGGTATTTGGCTTAATGCTCCATTTTTGTAATAATTCTACCTTGTTGAGCCAAGTCAGTTTCAGGGGATTTACCCTATGGATCCAATTCGTCCATTTGGTGTGGTAAGTTTCAAAGGGTAGATGTATGATAAAGGTCTAATTTTTGAGTGTCTTACTTTTCCAACTACACACATTGTGTTCACGGCACCAAGTCAAATGATATTGACATTCAAATCTTCACACCAATAAAAAAGCAAAAGATTGGTTATCTCAGTGCCCACTCAGGTGATGCTTGTGCTCTTCAGTTGTCTGTCCTTTCTCAGTTCTCTACCTCTATAAGACACCGAGCAATACATCTTGATGTAAGCTTCGATCTGGGTAATGGGATCTCAGAAAATGTATTTGGTGAGACTAGCCTTTCAGTAGCAGTGTAAGAAAAATCCCGTTCCTCAATTAAATGCTGGGCTTTTCACCCTAGATTTGGTCCAGATTTGCAAATGTTTTTTTCCAGATCTGCATAATGTTTGTAACAAAAACCTGAAGAAGAATATTGTGGTGGTGTTCATAATATTTTTGGTGAAAAGTTGGGCAAACTTTAGCAACGTAGCACTATTTTGCATTATTTTGGGTCAAGGGGGCATTCCATGGGTTTTACTTTTGGCTTTCCCCTGCAGCCACCCATGGGTTCTGATGAAAACTCTACCTAATAATATGGGTAGACAAGGATCCACATCGAAAACATACACCTCCTAGAGGCTGGGATGACTGTCGAGCAAGTTTTGAAAATCCCCACATATTTCCAGTTTTGCATGTGTGCTGCATTGTACAGCTCTCAAACAAATTAGGAAAAGTAGTAAAGCGTAGTTTGTGTACAAAGCCTACGTTTGAGAGTATTCACACTCCTATTCGCACAGTGCAGCAACTTTGGTTGCTATGCTGCATTGCCTGAAAAGTTAGCAAATTTGCCCCCTAGAACACTGTTACAAACATCTCAAAACAGGAAGTTTAAATATACATATTTGTATATGCTTTTTGCCACTAGCTGTTACAGTATTGCTAGATGCGGTTCTCAGTTTTTCTATGGCTCGTTTATTTTTACCTTTTAATGGATGCAAAACCCATATGTTTATTAATGTTTTTGAATGGGAAGAGAGATAGGTCACCATAATAAAAACAGTCGCCTTACAGACATTTTTCAGTGCGTGGAGAGATGTTGTAATTAGGCTTATTTATAATGTTTAGTGGAATTAAACAATACTTTATGGTGTCGTGTCTGAGTAATTTGAAATGAGTTACAGCGTTTGGCTCTGTTCCCAGAGCAGAATGCCTCTTATCATGTTCTACCAATCTTAATACTGCTCACACATTAAAGTAATTCTTTATCATAGAATTCCACTGAGGTAGCCAGTGGACTGTAACTATGTAATTGCTTAACCCCATTCCCCTGAAGCAAGATGAGCAAGAATTACAGCATCTCATGAAATATTTAGATGCAGTATCAGACATGCAAGAATTGGTTTTGTCTGACATGCTTGAGCCGTGAGACAAGCAGCCAACTACATTAAACAACATTAATTACATTTTCTCGGCTATCAGCTCAGAGCTGCAGAAGACTTCGCCATATTTACAAACTTTTGAGGCAGGGCAACCTTCTTGCTGCTCTGCCCTGCTTCAAATGAAAAAGGGAGGAATGCGTCTTATCTTATCTGTCCTTTTCCCCTCTACTGGTGCACAGTGGGCTGCCCTGCACCAACGCAGCAAACAGCGCTGCCACCGTTGCAGCAGGGTACAAGGGTGTCTGCATTGTGGGGATATTTGTTTTTGTGCAGGAAGGAGTACCTTCCTGCATAAAAACAATCAATGGAGGTGTTTTCCTCTTTCTATGTTTTCTGCAGAATGTGGTACGCAGAAAAAGGGAAAAACAAGGAGAAAGAAAGGTATTTCTCCTAGTTGCGCCTCCCTTACACCTCCCTGGGGAGGCGTAGGCTTTTGATACATTCACAGGTTTGCAAATCATTGTAAATCAGGGAAGATTCAAAATCTATGTGTATTGCATGGGACCGCAAACTGAAACACCCATGGAATGCCTCTTTAACGCAGAATAAGGCAACACAGCAGTATGCTCTGCATTGCCTCACTCCATATCTGCAGGGCCATGAAAAGCTATGCAAAGTGGTTTTGCTGCCCTTTTTAGATATAGGCCTGAAGCCTGCACCGTCAGTGCATCAAAAAAAGTGACGCACTGGCTGCCCAAGCAGCTTGTAAATATGTCCCTGGGTATGGGGTATTTTTATGGACATGTTGTCCAGAACATAGCCATTTATGTTCTTGGTACATTTTTAAAGCTAGATTTGCACACAAGACAATTTTCATAGCCATTTCTACGTTAAAGTAATTTAAAAAAGTGGAAACACTCACAAAGAGATTTTCCGGGGCAGGAATTAGCAGGATAGGGTGTCAAGGGTGCCTGTATGTTTGTGAACACCAAGACATCTATGTTTTCGGGTATTTACTCCTCCTAGGGTCTGTCCTGAGAAAGCAATGTGTAATTTTTTTTAAAAAAACAGAAAGTTATCAATAGCATATATGTTTGTTCATTTAAAAAAAAAGTCACAAATCTACACGCAGAACAGGTCGAATACCTACCTGGAAGCGCTGGTTTCCTGCCTTTTGATTTTTAACTACAGCCCTTCCTTTTTTTACAGTTAGGAGATATGTTCTACCATCTACATTAGCAGCTTGCAATTAGGAAAGATGCAATTCCATAGGTCCAGTTCGCATTTACATTTGGCTTATACACACAAATAGCCTTTTAATCACACAAACATTGGTGATCGATTGTGTGGCCTTTTTGGCTGTTTTTCGGCGTCGTGGGTTTTGTGTATTTTTGCAGTGCGTGCCATGTCAGTGTGCCTCCCATTTCTTTTGCCAGACCATTTTTCTTTTGAACTCCAGAATCCAGACAATGATGCACTTTTCTTTGTATCTTTTCATATGTGCAACTGGAGAAGTACATACAACCTTCATATTGCAATTCGACCTGTGTGAAGCTAGTAGTATTTCTATGCCAAGCAGTCTAAACGCTCATGTTTGGCAGCTCTGCGGGATCATTGTGTAAATCATGGTACTGCTCCTCAAGCAAAACAGACAAGATGCCTGAATCTGGGATTAGACTCATGTGGCATCAAATAAGGTCAATGCAACAAAGTGGACTTAGGTAAACAAAGCTGTACTTACAGTGATCCTGTTAGTTTTTATACGTTCATACCTGGCTAGAGTACTTATGACAGTGTAACAGTACATATTTAATATTTTTGAGAAGGAGAGGTTCTTCACTTCATCTATCCTTGACCTTCCCTTCCTTTGCCGAGTTCAGGATTTTCAAAGGTGAATCCTTTTGTCCGAAAGAGGTGTTCTGAATTGAATTAGGCACTCCAATTAAAAGGTAAGTTCTTCAGGGCATTAAGGTATTACAGGCCTGTGGAAAGCCATCATCTTCTGAGGCAATAACGTGATCACCAAAGAATCAAGAAGCCGCTGGCTTGTGGAGTTATCAGAGATGACTGGAGGTACGGAAATAGTAGGTGCTCTATTAACCGTTATATGGAGATGGTTTATACTGAAGGCTGCTTTACCTTGAATGAGAACTTACTTCTCGAGGATTGAGAAGCTGAGGAATGTTAATATGTGGCAACTGATAGACAGCTTAGGAATCTGAGAACCTGTGTGTTTACATCATCTTCGGTATTGGCTCTAAGGAGAAACTCATATTAAAACATTGTGCCACTTAGCTGGCATCTTGAGAACCAGTTCTGGAGGAACTAAATTACAAGAATACAATGTGAATGAACACTGTACATATTTGTACTTTTTGGCTACTTGCAACTACTGAGGACTGGCAGCAGCTCTCTATGAATCCCTGGTAAATATCCCGGAGAACTGCCTGCCTGACAGTGACTGTTAAAGATAAAGGACTTGGCGGACGCCGGTCATTTGCCAAAGAGTGGCAGATGTCCCACCTCATAAACCAGGTGTTTCATTGATATATTGAGAATTGACTAAGTGCAATGTTTCCAACATCAGCATCACCAATGGCACATCTGGCAAAACCTTTTGATTGATGACTCATATAGCTTAGGACCATTTGTCCCTGTAAGTCAGAATTTCCACCCTGCTGATGGTGGCCAGGTCCATCCATGTATTTATTCTCTCAGAAGCTGCCAAGAAATTGATAGTGGTCCTGAATAGGAAACCAAAGAAATGAACCCACATGCTAGGAATAAACCTACTTTTTGTTTTTCAGTAATGAGCTCCCAGTCTGATAGGTTGGCTTTGAAAATCAAAAAGCTTTGTTTAGCAGGCATATTTAACATGCCATGTACTCAACTGAGCTTCAGTGTCATGAGTAGAGCTTTGTGGTGGCTGGTGACATTTGAAAGTGATGGGGCATAAAAGTTTGGGATGCCATACTGTAATAAGAGGAATTCAGTGGGGGGATCTCGCCCAGAGAAAAGCTTGTAAAAAGAGATGGCAAATGGCATTTTTAAGTAAATTTGAGAATGCAAGAAGGTTAATAAGGCAATTGGGAAAGTGTACTTATGACATCAATATTGAGATTGCATATGATAGTAATGTAGGTAGCTGGTTATTTAGTATAACCACAGAATCTCATAACAGACTTTGAGAAGACAACGCTGAGTACCTCATAGATTTCCTTATTTATTGATATACCTTTATGGGTAAAATCTACTGTAGAAACAGAAGTTATTGTGATTTGTCGGACTGGATACAATGAGACAACAAAAGAATAAACAAAGCCTACAAGGCATTGTGTGTCTCATTCAAGGATGAAGAAATATGATCACATCACCCCAACCTGAAGATGGAACTCCATTAGCTCTTCTTGCTGGTGCACTACAACATCAAAAGCAGCAGCATTAGTTGCAAACATTAGAAATGATGCAGCTGTTGTTCATTAAGTAGTATACCTGCAAAGCCATCTTAACCTGCTGCAGTGCCCCTTTTACCTTACAGTTGATAGGTAGAAAATGTTATAAAAAAATGAATAGATATTTTGGATCACATAGCAACTGAAACAAGGTTGTATGAACCCACACAACTTAATGAGAGAGGTGCTGCTAAAACATAAAATGAAGGATTTCTGCAATGTCTCAAATGCATAGTATTGAGTTTCAGAGCAACATTATTTTAAATGTTAGGCAGACTGAAGACAGGCGTACACCAGTGCAGTGATTTCAGTGACTCCAATAAATGTACAGCAGATGAGGAACAACTGAGCTGGTCACAAACCACCAACATTCAAGAAATGTTAGGATTAACAAATATTGTTAACGTTTTGTAGAGGAAATCAGCACATCTGTCTTTAACCCGTTCTGTGCCGCAGACGTAATGGTTACGTCCTGCGGCACAGTGCTGCTGTGCCGAGGACGTAACCATTACATCCTCGGCACACAGCCCAGAGGGAGCGCTCTCGCTCCCTCTGTGTGCTTCCCCCACCCCCCCAAAGTCAGGGATGACCTTCCACCCTGACTCCCCCACCCCACCGCGCTGACTTCATTATAGGGTTCATTATGGCAGGTTCTCGCCGCACAGGAAGCCATTTGCTTCCTGTGCGGCGAGAGGAGAAGAGGTGAGTTCCTCTTCCCGGTGGGTGGGGGGTTTGGTCCAAAGAGGCACTGGGGGAAAGGAAAGGCTTTTCCTTTCCCCCGGTGTCTCTTTGAGCATTCCTGCTGCCCGATCGCATTGCGATCGGGCAACAGGAATGCCCACTAGACACCAGGGATTTTTTTTTTGTATTTCCTTCGTGTTTCTGGCTTGTGGGGAGCGGCTCCTTGGGCAAGGGTCGCTCCCCTTTAGGGGGCAATTACTTACGGCCATTTCTGCCCCCCTTGGGGGCAGATTGGACTACTTTTTAGGCGGATCAGAAAACACTGGATCACCAGGAATGTTTATTTATTTCTGTATTTATGTGGGGGGGTGCCCCCTTGGGCAAGGGGCGCCCCCCCCCAAGCGGGCATAGAACTGTTGGCCTTTTCTGCCCCCCTTGGGGGCAGATCGGACTATTTTTTTTAGGTCCATCTGCCCCCAAGGGGGGCAGAAGCCACTTAGGCACCTGGGATTGAGTGTGTAGTGGATGGGGGGGGGCGGCCCCTTGGGCAAGGGTCGCTCCCCTTTGGGGGGCATGTCTTTTAGGCCCATTTCTGCGCCCCTTGGGGGCAGATCAGCCTATTATTTTTAGGCTGATCTGCCCCAAGGGGGGCAGAAACCACTAGAACGCCAGGGATTTTTTTGTATGTGTTTATTTTTGTTGGGGGGTGTCCCCTTGGGCACGGGGCGCCCCCCCAAGGGGGACATTGACCTGTTGGCCATTTCTGCCCCCCCTGGGGGCAGATGGGCCTATTTTTTAGGACCACCTGCCCCCAAGGGGGGCAGAAGCCACTTAGACACCAGGGATAGTGTGTGTGTGTGTGTGTGTGTGTGTGTGTGTGTTGTGGCTCGGGGGGGGCCTTGGGCAAGGGTCGCCCCCCACTTTGGGGGTACATGTACCGAGGCCATTTCTGCACCCCTTGGAGACAGATCAGCCTATTATTTTTAGGCTGATCTGCCCCCAAGGGGGCAGAAACCACTAGACCGCCAGGGATTTTTTTTATTTGTTTATTTTTGTGAGGTGGGGCGTCCCCTTGGTCACGGGCGCCCCCCCCCCAAGGGGGGCATTGACCTGTTGGCCATTTCTGCCCCCTCTGGGGGCAGATGGCACTATTTTTTTTAGGCCCACCTGCCCCCAAGGGGGGCAGAAGCCACTTAGACACCAGGGATAGTGTGTGTGTGTGTGTGTTAGTGGATGGGGGGGCCTTGGGCAAGGGTCGCCCCCCCACTTTGGGGGCACATGTACCGAGGCCATTTCTGCATCCCTTGGAGACAGATCAGCCTATTATTTTTAGGCTGATCTGCCCCCAAGGGGGGCAGAAACCACTAGAACGCCAGGGTTTGTTTTTATTTGTTTATTTTTGTGGGGGGGGCATCCCGTTGGTCACGGGGTGCCCCCCCCCCAAGGAGGGCATTGACCTGTTGGCCATTTCTGCCCCCCCAGGGGGCAGAAGGGCCTATTTGTTTAGGCCCACCTGCCCCCAAGGGGGGCAGAAGCCACTTAGACACCAGGGATAGTGTGTGTGTGTGTTAGTGGATGGGGGGGGGCCTTGGGCAAGGGTCGCCCCCCACTTCAGGGGGCACATGTACCGAGGCCATTTCTGCACCCCTTGGAGACAGATCAGCCTATTATTTTTAGGCTGATCTGCCCCCAAGGGGGGCAGAAGCCACGCAGGCACCAGGGATAGTGTTGTGTGTGTTTTTTTTTTGTTTTTTTTGTTTGAGGGCTGTCCCCTTTGGCAAGGGTCGCTCTCCATGGGGACACACTATTAAAGGTATTTTCTGGCCTCCTTAGGGCAGACAGGCCTATTGTTTTAGTAGGCCCATCTGCCCCTATGGCAGAATCCACTTAGGCACCAATTTCTAAATGTTTGATGGTGGGGTGTTTGTCAACTGATGAAGTATTTGCATTTGTGATAAAAAATGTTTTCCTCCTTTTTGTTCTAGTTCAAAGCTTTTGCTTTATTTGCTGTGGCTCCTTGTGGTTTTGGCGATGGTTGACCTGCAGTTTGCACAGTTGCATGTTTTAGGTAAGTAAAAACAATTTACTCCAAAGGAGTATTGTTGCCATGCATGAATGACATGTTTGTAGGGGGTGTACTAAATGCAGGATTGTGTGTGAAATTGTCCTTAGATTTGTGCACAATGATATTTGTTTTGTCTTATTTCTAATTTGCCTTTCTTTCTTTCTTTTTAGTGGGATATCATTGGTGATTGCTGTGTCTGTGCAGAGTAGTTGCTGGTGAATCAAGCTTTTTCAGGCAAGTGAGCGGTATAGTTTTTGAGTTTATAACTCTTACTAACAAAGCTACACTTTGTTACTTGTCTTACACAGTGCTGGTTGTTGGTGGTGAATTTGTCCAGTTAATTTCAGTAGGAGAGATCATGGCTAGCCGCAGGATGACCGCTCAGCAGGTGGTTGGTATGCTTTTTGAGTCACAGTCTGATCATGATTATGAGACAGACTCTGCATCTGAGGCAGAGGAGGAAGTCAGAGATTCTGGCAGTGATGTTTCTTTTGGAGGGGAATCTTCTGATGATGAAGCCACACTCAGTGCAGATGAAGGGCCTGTTTTAGAGGAGGACACTGATGTGCCAATAGTGCAGTAACCTGGGGCTGAAAGGTTTCCCGTTATAAGACCTGATGTCTGGGTTGCCCCAAACATAGAGCAGCCAAAGTTGCCTGCCTTTACTGGTCTCCCGGGGTGTAACGCCAATACAGAGAACTTTTTGCCTATCAATTTCTTTGAGTTATTCATGGATGATATGTTTTTGGAAGAGATTGTTGAGCAGACTAATTTGTATGCGGAGCAGCATTTGAGGGACAACGCTGCTAGACTTAGGCCACACTCTAGAGCTGCCCAGTGGATTCCCACAAATTTGGAGGAGATAAAAAAGTTTTTGGGTTTGACTTTTTTGATGGGGTTTATAAGGAAGCCGTCACTGGCTTCTTATTGGTCTACTAGTCTCTTGATGGCAACAGCTATATTTCCTGCTACCATGAGTCGTAATCGGTATTTGCTTCTTCTTAGGATGCTGCATTTTGTTGACAATGCATTAGCCTTGCCACGAGATCACCCAGATTCAGACCGTCTTTTTAAGATTAGGCCTGTCCTTGATCATTTTGTAGATCGGTTTTCGGAGGTCTATGTTGCAGGCAAAGAGATAAGTGTGGACGAGTCTTTGGTCCTCTTCAAGGGTCGTTTGGTTTTTAGGCAGTACATTCCTAGCAAAAGGGCACGATATGGAATTAAATTGTATATGCTGTCTGAAAGTAGGACAGGATATGTGTATAGTTTCCGTGTGTACACTGGTAGGGATTCCAATATTGACCCCCCTGGTTGTCCTCCCACTTTTGGAGTTACTGAGAAAATTGTGTGGGATCTTGGTAGACGACTGTTCAACAAAGGTCACCATTTGTATGTAGATAACTTTTACACTGGTGTGCAGTTGTTCAATGAATTGTTTAGAGTGGACACAGTTGCTTGTGGCACAATCCGTTCTAACCGGAAAGGCTACCCAAGGGTGCTTGTCTGTAAACAACTTGAGAGGAGACAGTGCTGTGCCTTGCGGAATGAGGAGCTGCTAGCTTTGACATTTTCAGACAAGAGGGATGTCTAAATGCTAAGTACCATCCATGATGAGAGTACTTCCCCCGTGACTGTTTGGGGCCAGGTTGCTGAAGTGCGCAAACCTGTGTGCATTTTAGATTATAATAAGCACATGGGAGGTGTAGATAGAGTTGACCAGAGGTTGGAACCTTATACTGCTATTCGTAAGTCTTACGTTTGGTATAAGAAGTTAGCAATTCACCTCTTCCACTTAGCAACCTTCAATGCTTTTATTGTGTTTAGGGATAGGTCTCCAGAGTCAAAGATGACATTTGTGAAATTTCAGGAGTCAGTGATAGAGAGCCTTATTGTGGTGGAACAGGCCAGAGTTCCTAGAGAAGCAGTGGTGGAGGATGTGGCTAGATTGAAAGATCGCCTCTTTGCTGAGTACATTCCTCCCACACCCAAAAAAGACTTTCCAGCTAAGAAATGTAGAGTGTGTTTTCGAAGAGGTATCCGGAGGGAGACTTGAATGTACTGCCCAGATTGTCCTTCAAAGCCTGGGCTGTGGGTGGGTGGTTGTTTTAAGAATTACCACACCCAGAAGAATTTCTGGGAACAACCATGAGTGTAATCTCATGTCTGTTTTGTATTTTCATGTGTTCAGTTTCATGGTGAGCAATTCTGACATGTACTAGAGCTTTTGTGTTTGTAGTTTTGTAAATCTTTCTACTTAGTTAGGGGTTCCTCTGTTTAAAAAAAAAAAAGAAATGATGCCATTGTGTGTGGAGTGGGGCTTGGCTGAGAGTGTACATATTGACTTGCTGTCGGCTACTGCAACACACTGCCAGCCAAACACCAGTCCACACACTCCCATCAGCTGGTGTGATTGTTGTATCAGGCATGTGGGCGCTGTCTGTCGATGTGAGTGTTGTAATGTGCTGGGTCAATGTGTGTGTCATGTATGAAAGTTGTGTGAATGGACTGTAAAGCGATTGGTGCCTTGTCGCGGCTTTACAGCTCACGAGCTGTGAGTCATTGGTTCAGTTTTTTGCCTTTCAGTTATTAACAGTGCATTTCATTTTTGTGAAAGCTCTTGTTAGAAAAATTTGATCCACTGAACCATCACTCACCCTCGTGCCAAATCCAACCAGTATTTGTGGTAAAAATGACAAAACCTGCTCCGCTGTTATCAGGCGTCGCAGCACACCTGTGACACGCTAGCTGCCTCAGGTGGGACCCCGATGATGAAGCATGTCACCAGCTTGGTTGGTTAGTGAGGGGTCTTTTTCACATAACCTAAGTGCGTTTCTTTTCAAAA
The DNA here is from genome assembly GCF_031143425.1 of Pleurodeles waltl. NCBI lineage: Eukaryota > Metazoa > Chordata > Amphibia > Caudata > Salamandridae > Pleurodeles > Pleurodeles waltl. Next base: position 424,525,006 of record NC_090437.1, read on the forward strand.
TTTTAGTGTTTGGCACATCACGGACGTATGTGGACACATCAAAACGATATATTACAAAACTACCTGTGTTTGGGGGGGAGAGGGCACCTATGTTTTTGGTCCTGTGTGCGGCCTTCATCTAGGGAAACCTACCAAACTCAGACATTTTGTCAAACTAGACACCCCAAGGAGTCCAGGGAGGTGTGGCTTGCGTGGATCCCCCAACATTTTCTTACCCAGACTCCTCTGTAAACCTCAAACTTTGCTTAAAAAAACATATTTTCCTGACTTTTCTTCGTAGGATCACCACTCCAGCACAAAATTCCTACTCCCCAGTGTTCCCCTCAGTCTCCCAAGTAAAATGACACCTCACTTATGTGGGTCCCCAAAGCAGAGTGAGTCTAAAGATGTATAAAAGAATATGTCCTTATAAACTCGCTGTGCTATCCCCTCTATCTCTACAAGTTTTGGGCCTTATTCCGTTGCAGGCACCTGGCCCACCCACACAAGTGAGGTATCATTTTTATCGGGAGACTTGGGGGAACGCTGGGTGGAAGGAAATTTGTGGCTCCTCTCAGTTTCCAGAACTTTCTGTCACCGAAATGAGAAGAAAATGCGTTTTTTTAGTCAAAATTTGAGGTTTGCAAAGGATTCTGGGTAACAGAACCTGGTCAGAGCCCCGCAAGTCACCCCATCTTGGATTCCCCTAGGTCTCTAGTTTTCAAAAATGCACAGGTTTGGTAGGTTTCCCTAGGTGCCGGCTGAGCTAGAGGCCAAAATCTACAGGTAGGCACTGTTTTCAATGAAAAAATGTGATGTGTCCACGTTGCGTTTTGGGGCGTTTCCTGTTGCGGGCGCTAGGCCTACCCACACAAGTGAGGTATCATTTTTATCGGGAGACTTGGAGGAACGCTGGGTGGAAGGAAATTTGTGGATCTTCTCAGATTCCAGAACTTTCTGTCACCGAAATGTGAGGAAAATGCGTTTTTTTAGCCAAAAATTGAGGTTTGCAAAGGATTCTGGGTAACAGAACCTGGTCAGAGCCCCGCAAGTCACCCCATATTGGATTCCCCTAGGTCTCTAGTTTTCAAAAAAGCACAGGTTTGGTAGGTTTCCCTAGGTGCCGGCTGAGCTCGGGGCCAAAATCTACAGGTAGGCACTTTGCAAAAAACAGCTCTGTTTTCTTTCAAAAAATGGGATGTGTCCATGTTGTGATCTGGGGTGTCTCCTGTCGCGGCCGATAGGCCTACCCACACAGGTGAGGTATCATTTTTATCAGGAGACTTGGGGGAACGCTGGGTGGAAGGAAATTTGTGGCTCCTCTCAGATTCCAGAACTTTCTGTCACCGAAATGTGAGGAAAATGCGTTTTTTTAGCCAAAAATTGAGGTTTGCAAAGGATTCTGGGTAACAGAACCTGGTCAGAGCCCCCGCAAGTCACCCCATCTTGGATTCCCCTAGGTCTCTAGTTTTCAAAAATGCACAGGTTTGGTAGGTTTCCCTAGGTGCCGGCTGAGCTAGAGGCCAAAATCTACAGGTAGGTACTTTGCAAAAAACAGCTCTGTTTTCTTTCAAAAAATGGGATGTGTCCACGCTGTGTTTTGGTGTGAAAGCTGTCGCGGCCGCTAGGCACACCCACACAAGCGAGGTATCATTTTTATCGGGAGACTTGAGGGAACGCTGGGTGGAAGGAAATTTGTGTCTCCTTTCAGATTCCAGAACTTTCTGTCACCGAAATGTGAGGAAAATGCGTTTTTTTAGCCAAAAATTGAGGTTTGCAAAGGATTCTGGGTAACAGAACCTGGTCAGAGCCCCGCAAGTCACCCCATCTTGGATTCCCCTAGGTCTCTAGTTTTCAAAAATGCACAGGTTTGGTAGGCTTCCCTAGGTGCCGGCTGAGCTCGAGGCCAAAATCTACAGGTAGGCACTTTGCAAAAAACAGCTCTGTTTTCTTTCAAAAAATAGGATGTGTCCACGTTGTGCTTTGGGGCGTCCTCTGTCGCGGCCGCTAGGCCTACCCACACATGCGAGGTATCATTTTTATCGGGAGACTTGGGGGAACGCTGGGTGGAAGGAAATTTGAGTCTCCTCTCAGATTCCAGAACTTTCTGTCACCGAAATGTGAGGAAAATGCGTTATTTTAGCCAAAAATTGAGGTTTGCAAAGGATTCTGGGTAACAGAACCTAGTCAGAGCCCCGCAAGTCACCCCATCTTGGATTCCCCTAGGTCTCTAGTTTTCAAAAATGCACAGGTTTGGTAGGCTTCCCTAGGTGCCGGCTGAGCTGGAGGCCAAAATCTACAGGTAGGCACTTTGCAAAAACACACCTCTGTTTTCTTTCAAAAAATAGGATGTGTCCACGGTGTGTTTTGGGGCGTCCTCTGTCGCGGCCGCTAGGCCTACACACACATGTGAGGTATCATTTTTATCGGGAGACTTGTGGGAACGCTGGGTGGAAGGAAATTTGTGTCTCCTCTCAGATTCCAGAACTTTCTGTCACCGAAATGTGAGGAAAATGCGTTTTTTTAGCCAAAAATTTAGGTTTGCCAAGGATTCTGGGTAACAGAACCTAGTCAGAGCCCCACAAGTCACCCCATCTTGGATTCCCCTAGGTCTCTAGTTTTCAAAAATGCACAGGTTTGGTAGGTTTCCCTAGTTGCCGGATGAGCTAGAGGACAAAATCTACAGGTAGGCACTTTGCAAAAACAGTTCTGTTTTCTTTAAAAAAATAGGATGTGTCCACGTTGTGTTTTGGGGCGTCCTCTGTCGCGGCCGCTAGGCCTACCCACACATGTGAGGTATCATTTTGTATCGGGAGACTTGGGGGAACGCTGGGTGGAAGGAAATTTGTGGCTCCTCTCAGATTCCAGAACTTTCTGTCACCGAAATGTGAGGAAAATGTGTTTTTTTGCAAAAAATTGAGGTTTGCCAAGGATTCTGGGTAACAGAACCTGGTCAGAGCCCCACAAGTCACCCCATCTTGGATTCCCCTAGGTCTCTAGTTTTCAAAAATGCACAGGTTTGGTAGGTTTCCCTAGGTGCCGGCTGAGCTAGAGGCCAAAATCTACAGGTTGGCACTTTGCAAAAAACAGCTCTGTTTTTTTTTCAAAAAATGGGATGTGTCCACGTTGTGTTTTGGGGTGCGTCCTGTCGCGGCCGCTAGGCCTACTCACACAAGCGAGGTATAATTTTTATCGGGAGACTTGGGGGAACGCTGGGTGGAAGGAAATTTGTGGCTCCTTTCAGATTCCAGAACTTTCTGTCACCGAAATGTGAGGAAAATGCGTTTTTTTAGCCAAAAATTGAGGTTTGCAAAGGATTCTGGGTAACAGAATTTGGTCAGAGCCCCGCAAGTCACCCCATCTTGGATTCCCCTAGGTCTCTAGTTTTCAAAAATTCACAGGTTTGGTAGGTTTCCCTAGGTGCCGGCTGAGCTAGAGGGCAAAATCTACAGGTAGGCACTTTGCAAAAAACCGCTCTGTTTTCTTTCAAAAAAGGGGATGTGTCCACGTTGTGGTCTGGGGTGTCCTCTGTCGCGGCCGCTAGGCCTACCCACACAAGTGAGGTATCATTTTTATCGGGAGACTTGGGGGAACGGTGGGTGGAAGGTAATTTGTGGCTCCTCTCAGATTCCAGAACTTTCTGTCACCGAAATGTGAGGAAAATGCGTTTTTTTAGCCAAAAATTGAGGTTTGCAAAGGATTCTGGGTAACAGAACCTGGTGAGAGCCCCACAAGTCACCCCATCTTGGATTCCCCTAGGTCTCTAGTTTTCAAAAATGTACAGGTTTGGTAGGTTTCACTAGGTGCCGTCTGAGCTAGAGGCCAAAATCTACAGGTAGGCACTTTGCAAAAAACAGCTCTGTTTTCTTTCAAAAAATGGGATGTGTCCACGTTGTGTTTTGATGTGTGTCCTGTCGTGGCCGCTAGGCCTACCCACACAAGCGAGGTATCATTTTTATCGGGAGACTTGGGGGAACGCTGGGTGGAAGGACATTTGTGGCTCCTTTCAGATTCCAGAACTTTCTGTCACCCAAATGTGAGGAAAATGCGTTTTTTTAGCCAAAAATTGAGGTTTGCAAAGGATTCTGGGTAACAGAACCTGGTGAGAGCCCCACAAGTCACCCCATCTTGGATTCCCCTAGGTCTCTAGTTTTCAAAAATGTACAGGTTTGGTAGGTTTCACTAGGTGCCGTCTGAGCTAGAGGCCAAAATCTACAGGTAGGCACTTTGCAAAAAACAGCTCTGTTTTCTTTCAAAAAATGGGATGTGTCCACGTTGTGTTTTGATGTGTGTCCTGTCGTGGCCGCTAGGCCTACCCACACAAGCGAGGTATCATTTTTATCGGGAGACTTGGGGGAACGCTGGGTGGAAGGACATTTGTGGCTCCTTTCAGATTCCAGAACTTTCTGTCACCCAAATGTGAGGAAAATGCGTTTTTTTAGCCAAAAATGGAGGTTTGCAAAGGATTCTGGGTAACAGAACCTGGTCAGAGCCCCGCAAGTCACCCCATCTTGGATTCCCCTAGGTCTCTAGTTTTCAAAAATGCACAGGTTTGGTAGGCTTCCCTAGGTGCCGGCTGAGCTGGAGGCCAAAATCTACAGGTAGGCACTTTGCAAAAACACAGCTCTGTTTTCTTTCAAAAAATGGGATGTGTCCACGTTGTGTTTTGGGTCGTCTTCTGTCGCGGCCGCTAGGCCTACCCACACATGTGAGGTATCATTTTTATCGGGAGACTTGGGGGAACGCTGGGTGGAAGGAAAGTTATGGCTCCTCTCAGATTCCAGAACTTTCTATCACCGAAATGTGAGGAAAATGCGTTTTTTTAGCCAAAAATTGAGGATTGCAAAGGATTCTGGGTAACAGAACCTTGTCAGAGCCCCACAAGTCACCCCATCTTGGATTCCCCTAGGTCTCTAGTTTTTAAAAATGCACAGGTTTGGTAGGTTTCCCTAGGTGCCGGATGAGCTAGAGGCCAAAATCTAAAGGTAGGCACTTTGCAAAAACAGCTCTGTTTTCTTTCAAAAAATGGGATGTGTCCACGTTGAGTTTTGGGGTGTTCTCCGTCGCGGCCGCTAGGCCTACCCACACATGTGAGGTATCATTTTTATCGGGAGACTTGGGGGAACGCTGGGTGGAAGGAAATTTGTGGCTCCTCTCAGATTCCAGAACTTTCTGTCACCGAAATGTGAGGAAAATGTGTTTTTTTAGCAAAACATTGAGGTTTGCCAAGGATTCTGGGTAACAGAACCTGGTCAGAGCCCCACAAGTCACCCCATCTTGGATTCCCCTAGGTCTCTAGTTTTCAAAAATTCACAGGTTTGGTAGGTTTCCCTAGGTGCCGGCTGAGCTAGAGCCCAAAATCTACAGGTAGGCACTTTGCAAAAAACAGCTCTGTTTTCTTTCAAAAAATGCGATGTGTCCACGTTGTGTTCTGGGGTGTCCTCTGTCGCAGCCGCTAGGCCTACCCACACATGTGAGGTATCATTTTGTATCGGGAGACTTGGGGGAACGCTGGGTGGAAGGAAATTTGTGGCTCCTCTCAGATTCCAGAACTTTCTGTCACCGAAATGTGAGGAAAATGTGTTTTTTTAGCAAAAAATTGAGGTTTGCAAAGGATTCTGGGTAACAGAACCTGGTCAGAGCCCCACAAGTCACCCCATCTTGGATTCCCCTAGGTCTCTAGTTTTCAAAAATGCACAGGTTTGGTAGGTTACCCTAGGTGCCGGCTGAGCTAGAGGCCAAAATCTACAGGTAGGCACTCTGCAAAAAACAGCTCTGTTTTCTTTCAAAAAATGGGATGTATCCACGTTGTGTTCTGGGGTGTCCTCTGTCGCGGCCGCTAGGCCTACCCACACATGTGAGGTATCATTTTGTATCGGGAGACTTGGGGGAACGCTGGGTGGAAGGAAATTTGTGGCTCCTCTCAGATTCCAGAACTTTCTGTCACCGAAATGTGAGGAAAATGCGTTTTTTTAGCCAAAAATTGAGGTTTGCAAAGGATTCTGGGTAACAGAACATGGTGAGAGCCCCACAAGTCACCCCATCTTGGATTCCCCTAGGTCTCTAGTTTTCAAAAATGCACAGGTTTGGTAGGTTTCCCTAGGTGCCGGCTGAGCTAGAGGCCAAAATCTACAGGTAGGCACTTTGCAAAAAACAGCTCTGTTTTCTTTCAAAAAATGGGATATGTCCACGTTGTGTTTTGGTGTGATATCTGTCGCGGCCGCTAGGCCTACCCACACAAGCGAGGTATCATTTTTATAGGGAGACTTGGGGGAACGCTGGGTGGAAGGAAATTTGTGGCTCCTTTCAGATTCCAGAACTTTCTGTCACCGAAGTGTGAGGAAAATGCGTTTTTTTAGCCAAAAATTGAGGTTTGCAAAGGATTCTGGGTAACAGAACCTCGTCAGAGCCCCGCAAGTCACCCCATCTTCGATTCCCCTAGGTCTCTAGTTTTCAATAATTCACAGGTTTGGTAGGCTTCCCTAGGTGCCGGCTGAGCTGGAGGCCAAAATCTACAAGTAGGCACTTTGCAAAAACACAGCTCTGTTTTCTTTAAAAAAATGGGATGTGTCCACGTTGTGTTTTGGGGTGTCTTTTGTCGCGGCCGCTAGGCCTACCCACACATGTGAGGTATCATTTTTATTGGGAGACTTGGGGGAACGCTGGGTGGAAGGAAATTTGTGGCTCCTCTCAAATTCCAGAACTTTCTATCACCGAAATGTGAGGAAAATGCGTTTTTTTAGCCTAAAATTGAGGTTTGCAAAGGATTCTGGGTAACAGAACCTAGTCAGAGCCCCACAAGTCACCCCATCTTGGATTCCCCTAGGTCTCTAGTTTTCAAAAATGCACAGGTTTGGTAGGTTTCCCTAGGTGCCGGATGAGCTAGAGGCCAAAATCTAAAGGTAGGCACTTTGCAAAAATAGCTCTGTTTTCTTTCAAAAAATGGGATGTGTCCACGTTGAGTTTTGGGGTGTTTTCTGTCGCGGACGCTAGGCCTACCCACACAAGCGAGGTATCATTTTTATCGGGAGACTTGGGGGAACGCTGGGTGGAAGGAAATTTGTGGCTCCTTTCAGATTCCAGAACTTTCTGTCACCGAAATGTGAGGAAAATGCGTTTTTTTTGCCAAAAATTGAGGTTTGCAAAGGATTCTGGGTAACAGAACCTCGTCAGAGCCCCGCAAGTCACCCCATCTTGGATTCCCCTAGGTCTCTAGTTTTCAAAAATGCACAGGTTTGGTAGGCTTCCCTAGGTGCCGGCTGAGCTGGAGGCCAAAATCTACAGGTAGGCACTTTGCAAAAACACAGCTCTGTTTTCTTTCAAAAAATGGGATGTGTCCACGTTGTGTTTTGGGACGTCTTTTGTCGCGGCCGCTAGGCCTACCCACACATGTGAGGTATCATTTTTATCGGGAGACTTGGGGGAACGCTGGGTGGAAGGAAATCTTTGGCTCCTCTCAAATTTCAGAACTTTCTATCACCGAAATGTGAGGAAAATGCGTTTTTTTAGCCAAAAATTGAGGTTTGCAAAGGATTCTGGGTAACAGAACCTAGTCAGAGCCCCACAAGTCACCCCATCTTGGATTCCCCTAGGTCTCTAGTTTTCAAAAATGCACAGGTTTGGTAGGTTTCCCTAGGTGCCGGATGAGCTAGAGGCCAAAATCTAAAGGTAGGCACTTTGCAAAAACAGCTCTGTTTTCTTTCAAAAAATGGGATGTGTCCACGTTGAGTTTTGGGGTGTGCTCTGTCGCGGCCGCTAGGCCTACCCACACATGTGAGGTATCATTTTGTATCGGGAGACTTGGGGGAACGCTGGGTGGAAGGAAATTTGTGGCTCCTCTCAGATTCCAGAACTTTCTGTCACCGAAATGTGAGGAAAATGTGTTTTTTTAGCAAATAATTTAGGTTTGCCAAGGATTCTGGGTAACAGAACCTGGTGAGAGCCCCACAAGTCACCCCATCTTGGATTCCCCTAGGTCTCTAGTTTTCAAGAATTCACAGGTTTGTTAGGTTTCCCTAGGTGCCGGCTGAGCTAGAGGCCAAAATCTACAGGTAGGCACTTTGCAAAAAACAGCTCTGTTTTCTTTCAAAAAATGCGATGTGTCCACGTTGTGTTCTGGGGTGTCCTCTGTCGCGGCCGCTAGGCCTACCCACACATGTGAGGTATCATTTTGTATCGGGAGACTTGGGGGAACGCTGGGTGGAAGGAAATTTGTGGCTCCTCTCAGATTCCAGAACTTTCTGTCACCGAAATGTGAGGAAAATGTGTTTTTTTAGCAAAAAATTGAGGTTTGCCAAGGATTCTGGGTAACAGAACCTGGTCAGAGCCCCACAAGTCACCCCATCTTGGATTCCCCTAGGTCTCTAGTTTTTAAAAATGCACAGGTTTGGTAGGTTTCCCTAGGTGCCGGATGAGCTAGAGGCCAAAATCTAAAGGTAGGCACTTTGCAAAAACAGCTCTGTTTTCTTTCAAAAAATGGGATGTGTCCACGTTGAGTTTTGGGGTGTTTTCCGTCGCGGCCGCTAGGCCTACCCACACATGTGAGGTATCATTTTTATCGGGAGACTTGGGGGAACGCTGGGTGGAAGGAAATTTGTGGCTCCTCTCAGATTCCAGAACTTTCTGTCACCGAAATGTGAGGAAAATGTGTTTTTTTAGCAAAAAATTGAGGTTTGCCAAGGATTCTGGGAAACAGAACCTGGTGAGAGCCCCACAAGTCACCCCATCTTGGATTCCCCTAGGTCTCTAGTTTTCAAAAATTCACAGGTTTGGTAGGTTTCCCCAGGTGCCGGCTGAGCTAGAGGCCAAAATCTACAGGTAGGCACTTTGCAAAAAACAGCTCTGTTTTCTTTCAAAAAATGCGATGTGTCCACGTTGTGTTCTGGGGTGTCCTCTGTCGCGGCCGCTAGGCCTACCCACACATGTGAGGTATCATTTTGTATCGGGAGACTTGGGGGAACGCTGGGTGGAAGGAAATTTGTGGCTCCTCTCAGATTCCAGAACTTTCTGTCACCGAAATGTGAGGAAAATGTGTTTTTTTAGCAAAAAATTGAGGTTTGCCAAGGATTCTGGGTAACAGAACCTGGTCAGAGCCCCACAAGTCACCCCATCTTGGATTCCCCTAGGTCTCTAGTTTTCAAAAATGCACAGGTTTGGTAGGTTACCCTAGGTGCCGGCTGAGCTAGAGGCCAAAATCTACAGGTAGGCACTTTGCAAAAAACAGCTCTGTTTTCTTTCAAAAAATGGGATGTGTCCACGTTGTGTTCTGGGGTGTCCTCTGTCGCGGCCGCTAGGCCTACCCACACATGTGAGGTATCATTTTGTATCGGGAGACTTGGGGGAACGCTGGGTGGAAGGAAATTTGTGGCTCCTCTCAGATTCCAGAACTTTCTGTCACCGAAATGTGAGGAAAATGCGTTTTTTTAGCCAAAAATTGAGGTTTGCAAAGGATTCTGGGTAACAGAACATGGTGAGAGCCCCACAAGTCACCCCATCTTGGATTCCCCTAGGTCTCTAGTTTTCAAAAATGCACAGGTTTGGTAGGTTTCCCTAGGTGCCGGCTGAGCTAGAGGCCAAAATCTACAGGCAGGCAGTTTGCAAAAAACAGCTCTGTTTTCTTTCAAAAAATGGGATATGTCCACGTTGTGTTTTGGTGTGATTCCTGTCGCGGCCGCTAGGCCTACCCACACAAGCGAGGGATCATTTTTATCGGGAGACTTGGGGGAACGCTGGGTGGAAGGAAATTTGTGGCTCCTTTCAGATTCCAGAACTTTCTGTCACCGAAATGTGAGGAAAATGCGTTTTTTTAGCCAAAAATTGAGGTTTGCAAAGGATTCTGGGTAACAGAACCTCGTCAGAGCCCCGCAAGTCACCCCATCTTCGATTCCCCTAGGTCTCTAGTTTTCAAAAATTCACAGGTTTGGTAGGCTTCCCTAGGTGCCGGCTGAGCTGGAGGCCAAAATCTACAGGTAGGCACTTTGCAAAAACACAGCTCTGTTTTCTTTCAAAAAATGGGATGTGTCCACGTTGTGTTTTGGGGTGTCTTTTGTCGCGGCCCCTAGGCCTGCCCACACATGTGAGGTATCATTTTTATCGGGAGACTTGGGGGAACGCTGGGTGGAAGGAAATTTGTGGCTCCTCTCAAATTCCAGAACTTTCTATCACCGAAATGTGAGGAAAATGCGTTTTTTTAGCCTAAAATTGAGGTTTGCAAAGGATTCTGGGTAACAGAACCTAGTCAGAGCCCCACAAGTCACCCCATCTTGGATTCCCCTAGGTCTCTAGTTTTCAAAAATGCACAGGTTTGGTAGGTTTTCCTAGGTGCCGGATGAGCTAGAGGCCAAAATCTAAAGGTAGGCACTTTGCAAAAATAGCTCTGTTTTCTTTCAAAAAATGGGATGTGTCCACGTTGAGTTTTGGGGTGTCTTCTGTCGCGGCCGCTAGGCATACCCACACAAGTGAGGTATCATTTTTATCGGGAGTCTTGGGGGAACGCTGGGTGGAAGGAAATTTGTGGCTCCTCTCAGATTCCAGAACTTTCTGTCACCAAAATGTGAGGAAAATGTGTTTTTTTAGCAAATAATTTAGGTTTGCCAAGGATTCTGGGTAACAGAACCTGGTCAGAGCCCCACAAGTCACCCCATCTTGGATTCCCCTAGGTCTCTAGTTTTCAAGAATTCACAGGTTTGTTAGGTTTCCCTAGGTGCCGGCTGAGCTAGAGGCCAAAATCTACAGGTAGGCACTTTGCAAAAAACAGCTCTGTTTTCTTTCAAAAAATGCGATGTGTCCACGTTGTGTTCTGGGGTGTCCTCTGTCGCGGCCGCTAGGCCTACCCACACATGTGAGGTATCATTTTTATAGGGAGACTTGGGGGAACGCTGGGTGGAAGGAAATTTGTGGCTCCTTTCAGATTCCAGAACTTTCTGTCACCGAAATGTGAGGAAAATGCGTTTTTTTTGCCAAAAATTGAGGTTTGCAAAGGATTCTGGGTAACAGAACCTGGTGAGAGCCCCACAAGTCACCCCATCTTGGATTCCCCTAGGTCTCTAGTTTTAAAAAATGCACAGGTTTGGTAGGTTTCCCTAGGTGCCGGCTGAGCTAGAGGCCAAAATCTACAGGTAGGCACTTTGCAAAAAACAGCTTTGTTTTCTTTCAAAAAATGGGATGTGTCCACGTTGTGTTTTGGTGTGTGTCCTATCGCGGCCGCTAGGCCTACCCACACAAGCGAGGTATCATTTTTATCGGGAGACTTGGGGGAACGCTGGGTGGAAGGAAATTTGTGGCTCCTTTCAGATTCCAGAACTTTCTGTCACCGAAATGTGTGGAAAATGCGTTTTTTTTGCCAAAAATTGAGGTTTGCAAAGGATTCTGGGTAACAGAACCTCGTCAGAGCCCCGCAAGTCACCCCATCTTGGATTCCCCTAGGTCTCTAGTTTTCAAAAATGCACAGGTTTGGTAGGCTTCCCTAGGTGCCGGCTGAGCTGGAGGCCAAAATCTACAGGTAGGCACTTTGCAAAAACACAGCTCTGTTTTCTTTCAAAAAATGGGATGTGTCCACGTTGTGTTTTGGGGCGTCTTTTGTCGCGGCCGCTAGGCCTACCCACACATGTGAGGTATCATTTTTATCGGGAGACTTGGGGGAACGCTGGGTGGAAGGAAATTTTTGGCTCCTCTCAAATTTCAGAACTTTCTATCACCGAAATGTGAGGAAAATGCGTTTTTTTAGCCAAAAATTGAGGTTTGCAAAGGATTCTGGGTAACAGAACCTAGTCAGAGCCCCACAAGTCACCCCATCTTGGATTCCCCTAGGTCTCTAGTTTTCAAAAATGCACAGGTTTGGTAGGTTTCCCTAGGTGCCGGATGAGCTAGAGGCCAAAATCTAAAGGTAGGCACTTTGCAAAAACAGCTCTGTTTTCTTTCAAAAAATGGGATGTGTCCACGTTGAGCTTTGGGGTGTCCTCTGTCGCGGCCGCTAGGCATACCCACACAAGTGAGGTATCATTTTTATCGGGAGACTTGGGGGAACGCTGGGTGGAAGGAAATTTGTGGCTCCTCTCAGATTCCAGAACTTTCTGTCTCCGAAATGTGAGGAAAATGTGTTTTTTTAGCAAATAATTTAGGTTTGCCAAGGATTCTGGGTAACAGAACCTGGTCAGAGCCCCACAAGTCACCCCATCTTGGATTCCCCTAGGTCTCTAGTTTTCAAAAATTCACAGGTTTGTTAGGTTTCCCTAGGTGCCGGCTGAGCTAGAGGCCAAAATCTACAGGTAGGCACTTTGCAAAAAACAGCTCTGTTTTCTTTCAAAAAATGCGATGTGTCCACGTTGTGTTCTGGGGTGTCCTCTGTCGCGGCCGCTAGGCCTACCCACACATGTGAGGTATCATTTTGTATCGGGAGACTTGGGGGAACGCTGGGTGGAAGGAAATTTGTGGCTCCTCTCAGATTCCAGAACTTTCTGTCACCGAAATGTGAGGAAAATGTGTTTTTTTAGCAAAAAATTGAGGTTTGCCAAGGATTCTGGGTAACAGAACCTGGTCAGAGCCCCACAAGTCACCCCATCTTGGATTCCCCTAGGTCTCTAGTTTTCAAAAATGCACAGGTTTGGTAGGTTACCCTAGGTGCCGGCTGAGCTAGAGGCCAAAATCTACAGGTAGGCACTTTGCAAAAAACAGCTCTGTTTTCTTTCAAAAAATGGGATGTGTCCACGTTGTGTTTTGGGGTGTCTCCTGTCGCGGCCGCGATGCCTACCCACACAAGTGAGGTATCATTTTTATCGGGAGACTTGGGGGAACGCTGGGTTTAAGGAAATTTGTGGCTCCTCTCAGATTCCAGAACTTTCTGTCACCGAAATGTGAGGAAAATGTGTTTTTTTAGCCAAAAATTGAGGTTTGCAAAGGATTCTGGGTAACAGAACCTGGTGAGAGCCCCACAAGTCACCCCATCTTGGATTCCCCTAGGTCTCTAGTTTTCAAAAATGCACAGGTTTGGTAGGGTTCCCTCTGTGCCGGCTGAGCTAGAGGCCAAAATCTACAGGTAGGCACTTTGCAAAAACACAGCTCTGTTTTCTTTCAAAGAATGGGACGTGTCCACGTTGTGTTTCGGGGCGTCCTTAGTCGCGGCCGCTAGGCCTACCCACACATGTGAGGTATCATTTTCATCGGGAGACTTGGGGGAACGCTGGGTGGCAGGAAATTTGTGGCTCCTCTCAAATTCCAGAACTTTCTATCACCGAAATGTGAGGAAAATGCATTTTTTTAGCCAAAAATTGAGGTTTGCAAAGGATTCTGGGTAACAGAAACTAGTCAGAGCCCCACAAGTCACCCCATCTTGGATTCCCCTAGGTCTCTAGTTTTCAAAAATGCACAGGTTTGGTAGGTTTCCCTACGTGCCGGATGAGCTAGAGGCCAAAATCTACAGGTAGGCACTTAGCAAAAACAGCTCTGTTTTCTTTAAAAAAATGGGATGTGTCCACGTTGTGTTTTGGGGTGTCTTCTGTCGCGGCCGCTAGGCCTACCCACACAAGTGAGGTATCATTTTTATCGGGAGACTTGGGGGAACGCTGGGTGGAAGGAAATTTGTGGCTCCTCTCAGATTCCAGAACTTTCTGTCACCGAAATGTGAAGAAAATGCGTTTTGTAGCCAAAAATTGAGGTTTGCAAAGGATTCTGGGTAACAGAACCTGGTGAGAGCCCAACAAGTCACCCCATCTTGGATTCCCCTAGGTCTCTAGTTTTCAAAAATGCACAGGTTTGGTAGGTTCCCTAGGTGCCAGCTTAACTAGAGGCCAAAATCTACAGGTAGGCACTTTGCAAAAAACAGCTCTGTTTTTTTTTCAAAAAATGGGATGTGTCCACGTTGTGTTTTGGGGTGTCTCCTGTCGCGGCCGCTAGGCCTACCCACACAAGTGAGGTATCATTTTTATCGGGAAACTTGGGGGAACGCTGGGTGGAAGGAAATTTGTGGCTCCTCTCAGATTCCAGAACTTTCTGTCACCGAAATGTGAGGAAAATGCGTTTTTTAGCCAAAAATTGAGGTTTGCAAAGGATTCTGGGTAACAGAACCTGGTGAGAGCCCCACAAGTCACCCCATCTTGGATTCCCCTAGGTCTCTAGTTTTCAAAAATGCACAGGTTTGGTAGGTTACCCTAGGTGCCGGCTGAGCTAGAGGCTAAAATCTACAGGTAGGCACTTTGCAAAAAACAGCTCTGTTTTCTTTCAAAAAATGGGATGTGTCCACGTTGTGTTTTGGTGTGCTGCCTGTCGCGGCCGCTAGGCCTACCCACACAAGCGAGGTATCATTTTTATCGGGAGACTTGGGGGAACGCTGGGTGATAGGAAATTTGTGGCTCCTTTCAGATTCCAGAACTTTCTGTCACCGAAATGTGAGGAAAATGCGTTTTTTTAGCCAAAAATTGAGGTTTGCAAAGGATTCTGGGTAACAGAACCTCGTCAGAGCCCCGCAAGTCACCCCATCTTGGATTCCCCTAGGTCTCTAGTTTTCAAAAATGCACAGGTTTGGTAGGCTTCCCTAGGTGCCGGCTGAGCTAGAGGCCAAAATCTACAGGTAGGCACTTTGCAAAAAACAGCTCTGTTTTCTTTAAAAAAATGGGATGTGTCCACGTTGTGTTTTGGGGTGTCTCCTGTCGCGGCCACGAGGCATACCCACACAAGTGAGGTATCATTTTTATCGGGAGACTTTGGGGAACGCTGGGTGGAAGGAAATTTGTGGCTCCTCTCAGATTCCAGAACTTTCTGTCACCGAAATGTGAGGAAAATGCGTTTTTTTTAGCCAAAAATTGAGGTTTGCAAAGGATTCTGGGTAACAGAACCTGGTGAGAGCCCCACAAGTCACCCCATCTTGGATTACCCAGGTCTCTAGTTTTCAAAAATGCACAGGTTTGGTAGGTTTCCCTAGGTGCCGGATGAGCTAGAGGCCAAAATCTACAGGTAGGCACTTTGCAAAAAACAGCTCTGTTTTCTTTCAAAAAATGGGATGTGTCCACGTTGTGTTTTGGTGTGTTTCCTGTCGCGGCCGCTAGGCCTACCCACACAAGCAAGGTATCATTTTTATCGGGAGACTTGGGGGAACGCTGGGTGATAGGAAATTTGTGGCTCCTTTCAGATTCCAGAACTTTCTGTCACCGAAATGTGAGGAAAATGCGTTTTTTTATCCAAAAATTGAGGTTTGCAAAGGATTCTGGGTAACAGAACCTCGTCAGATCCCCGCAAGTCACCCCATCTTGGATTCCCCTAGGTCTCTAGTTTTCAAAAATGCACAGGTTTGGTAGGCTTCCCTAGGTGCCGGCTGAGCTGGAGGCCAAAATCTACAGGTAGGCACTTTGCAAAAACACAGCTCTGTTTTCTTTCAAAAAATGGGATGTGTCCACGTTGTGTTTTGGGGCGTATTTAGTCGCGGCCGCTAGGCCTACCCACACATGTGAGGTATCATTTTTATCGGGAGACTTCAGGGAACGCTGGGTGGAAGGAAATTTGTGGCTCCTTCCAAATTCCAGAACTTTCTATCACCGAAATGTGAGGAAAATGCGTTTTTTTAGCCAAAAATTGAGGTTTGCAAAGGATTCTGGGTAACAGAACCTAGTCAGAGCCCCACAAGTCACCCCATCTTGGATTCCCCTAGGTCTCTAGTTTTCAAAAATGCACAGGTTTGGTAGGTTTCCCTAGGTGCCAGCTTAATTAGAGGCCAAAATCTACAGGTAGGCACTTTGCAAAAAAAGCTCTGGTTTTTTTTCAAAAAATGGGATGTGTCCACGTTGTGTTTTGGGGTGTCTCCTGTTGCGGCCGCTAGGCCTACCCACACAAGTGAGGTATCATTTTTATCGGGAGACTTGGGGGAACGCTGGGTGGAAGGAAATTTGTGGCTCGTCTCAGATTCCAGAACTTTCTGTCACCGAAATGTGAGGAAAATGCGTTTTTTTAGCCTAAAATTGAGGTTTGCAAAGGATTCTGGGTAACAGAACCTAGTCAGAGCCCCACAAGTCACCCCATCTTGGATTCCCCTAGGTCTCTAGTTTTCAAAAATGCACAGGTTTGGTAGGTTTCCCTAGGTGCCGGATGAGCTAGAGGCCAAAATCTAAAGGTAGGCACTTTGCAAAAACAGCTCTGTTTTCTTTCAAAAAATGGGATGTGTCCACGTTGAGTTTTGGGGTGTCTTCTGTCTCGGCCGCTAAGCATACCCACACAAGTGAGGTATCATTTTTATCGGGAGACTTGGGGGAACGCTGGGTGGAAGGAAATTTGTGGCTCCTCTCAGATTCCAGAACTTTCTGTCACCGAAATGTGAGGAAAATGTGTTTTTTTAGCAAATAATTTAGGTTTGCCAAGGATTCTGGGTAACAGAACCTGGTCAGAGCCCCACAAGTCACCCCATCTTGGATTCCCCTAGGTCTCTAGTTTTTAAAATTTCACAGGTTTGGTAGGTTTCCCTAGGTGCCGGCTGAGCTAGAGGCCAAAATCTACGGGTAGGCACTTTGCAAAAAACAGCTCTGTTTTCTTTCAAAAAATGCGATGTGTCCACGTTGTGTTTTGGGGTGTCTCCTGTCGCGGCCGCGAGGCCTACCCACACAAGTGAGGTATCATTTTTATCGGGAGACTTGGGGGAACGCTGGGTGGAAGGAAATTTGTGGCTCGTCTCAGATTCCAGAACTTTCTGTCACCGAAATGTGAGGAAAATGCGTTTTTTTAGCCAAAAATTGAGGTTTGCAAAGGATTCTGGGTAACAGAACCTGGCGAGAGCCCCACAAGTCACCCCATCTTGGATTCCCCTAGGTCTCTAGTTTTCAAAAATGCACAGGTTTGGTAGGTTTCCCTAGGTGCCGGCTGAGCTAGAGGCCAAAATCTACAGGTAGGCACTTTGCAAAAAACAGCTCTGTTTTCTTTCAAAAAATGGGATGTGTCCACGTTGTGTTTCGGTGTGTCCGCTGTCGCGGCCGCTAGGCCTACCCACACAAGCGAGGTATCATTTTTAGCGGGAGACTTGGGGGAACGCTGGGTGGAAGGAAATTTGTGGCTCCTTTCAGATTCCAGAACTTTCTGTCACCGAAATGTGAGGAAAATGCGTTTTTTTATCCAAAAATTGAGGTTTGCAAAGGATTCTGGGTAACAGAACTTGGTCAGAGCCCCGCAAGTCACCCCATCTTGGATTCCCCTAGGTCTCTAGTTTTAAAAAATGCACAGGTTTGGTAGGCTTCCCTAGGTTCCGGCTGAGCTGGAGGCCAAAACCTACAGGTAGGCACTTTGCAAAAAACAGCTCTGTTTTCTTTCAAAAAATGGGATGTGTCCACGTTGTGTTTTGGGGAGATTTTTGTCGCGGCCGCTAGGCCTACCCACACATGTGAGGTATCATTTTTATCGGGAGACTTGGGGGAACGCTGGGTGAAAGGAAATTTGTGGCTCCTCTCAGATTCCAGAACTTTCTGTCACCGAAATGTGAGGAAAATGTGTTTTTTTAGCAAAAAATTGAGGTTTGCCAAGGATTCTGGGGAACAGAACCTGGTCAGAGCCCCACAAGTCACCCCATCTTGGATTCCCCTAGGATTCTAGTTTTCAAAAATGCACAGGTTTGGTAGGTTTCCCTAGGTGCCGGCTGAGCTAGAGGCCAAAGTCTACAGGTAGGCACTTTGCAAAAAACAGCTCTGTTTTCTTTAAAAAAATGGGATGTGTCCACGTTGTGTTTTGGGGAGTCTCCTGTCGCGGCAACTAGGCCTACCCACACAAGTTAGGTATCATTTTTAACGGGAGACTTGGGGGAACGCTGGGTGGAAGACATTTGTGGCTCCTCTCAGATTCCAGAACTTTCTGTCACCGAAATGTGAGGAAAATGCGTTTTTTTATCCAAAAATTGAGGTTTGCAAAGGATTCTGGGTAACAGAACCTAGTCAGACCCCACAAGTCACCCCATCTTGTATTCCCGTAGGTCTCTAGTTTTAAAAAATGCACAGGTTTGGTAGGTTTCCCTAGGTGCCTGCTGAGCTAGAGGCCAAAATCTACAGGTAAGCACTTTGCAAAAAACAGCTCTGTTTTCTTTCAAAAAATGGGATGTGTCCACGTTGTGTTACGGTGTATCCCCTGTCGCGGCCGCTAGGCCTACCCACACAAGCGAGGTATCATTTGTATCGGGAGACTTGGGGGAACGCTGGGTGGAAGAAATTTGTGGCTCCTTTCAGATTCCAGAACTTTCTGTCACCGAAATGAGAAGGAACATGCGTTTTTTTAGCCAAAAATTGAGGTTTTCAAAGGATTCAGGGTAACAGAACCTGGTCAGAGCCCCGCAAGTCACCCCATCTTGGATTCCCCTAGGTCTCTAGTTTTAAAAAATGCACAGGTTTGGTAGGCTTCCCTAGGTGCCGGCTGAGCTGGAGGCCAAAATCTACAGGTAGGCACTTTGCAAAAACACAGCTCTGTTTTCTTTAAAAAAATGGGATGTGTCCATGTTGTGTTTTGGGGCGTCCTGTGTCGCGGCCGCTAGGCCTACCCACACAAGTGAGGTACCATTTTTATTGGTAGACTTGGGGGAACGCTGGGTGGAAGGAAATTTGTGGCTCCTCTCAGATTCCAGAACTTTCTGTCACCGAAATGTGAGGAAAATGCATTTTTTTTGCCAAAAATTGAGGTTTGCAAAGGATTCTGGGTAACAGAACCTAGTCAGAGCCCCACAAGTCACCCCATCTTGGATTCCCGTAAGTCTCTAGTTTTAAAAAATGCACAGGTTTGGTAGGTTTCCCTAGGAGCCGGATGAGCTAGAGGCCAAAATCTACCGGTAGGCACTTTGCAAAAACAGCTCTGTTTTCTTTCAAAAAATGGGATGTGTCCACGTTGTGTTTTGGGGTGGCCTCTGTCGCGGCCGCTAGGCCTACCCACACATGTGAGGTATCATTGTTATCGGGAGACTTGGGGGAACGCTGGGTGGAAGGAAATTTGTGGCTCCTCTCAGATTCCAGAACTTTCTGTCACCGAAATGTGAGGAAAATGTGTTTTTTTAGCAAAAAATTGAGGTTTGCCAAGGATTCTGGGTAACAGAACCTGCTCAGAGCCCCACAAGTCACCCCATCTTGGATTCCCCTAGGTCTCTAGTTTTCAAAAATGCACAGGTTTGGTAGGTTTCCCTAGGTGCCGGCTGAGCTAGAAGCCAAAATCTACAGGTAGGCACTATGCAAAAAACAGCTCTGTTTCTTTCAAAAAATGGGATGTGTCCACGTTGTGTTTTGGGGAGTCTCCTGTCGCCGCAACTAGGCCTACCCACACAAGTGAGGTATCATTTTTATCGGGAGACTTGGGGGAACGGTGGGTGGAAGACATTTGTGGCTCCTCTCAGATTCCAGAACTTTCTGTCACCGAAATGTGAGGAAAATGCGTTTTTTTATCCAAAAATTGAGGTTTGCAAAGGATTCTGGGTAACAGAACCTAGTCAGACCCCACAAGTCACCCCATCTTGTATTCCCGTAGGTCTCTAGTTTTAAAAACTGCACAGGTTTGGTAGGTTTCCCTAGGTGCCGGCTGAGCTAGAGGCCAAAATCTACAGGTAAGCACTTTGCAAAAAACAGCTCTGTTTTCTTTAAAAAAATGGGATGTGTCCACGTTGTGTTTTGGTGTGTCTCCTGTCGCGGCCGCTAGGCCTACCCACACATGCGAGGTATCATTTTTATCGGGAGACTTGGGGGAACGCTGGGTGGAAGGAAATTTGTGGCTCCTTTCAGATTCCAGAACTTTCTGTCACCGAAATGTGAGGAAAATGCGTTTTTTTAGCCAAAAATTGAGGTTTGCAAAGGATTCTGGGTAACAGAACCTGGTCAGAGCCCCGCAAGTCACCCCATCTTGGATTCCCCTAGGTCTCTAGTTTTCAAAAATGCACAGGTTTGGTAGGCTTCCCTAGGTGCCGGCTGAGCTGGAGGCCAAAATCTACAGGTAGGCACTTTGCAAAAACACAGCTCTGTTTTCTTTAAAAAAATGGGATGTGTCCACGTTGTGTTTTGGGGTGTCTTCTGTCGCGGCCGCTAGGCCTACCCACATATGTGAGGTATCATTTTTATCGGGAGACTTGGGGGAACGCTGGGTGGAAGGAAATTTGTGGCTCCTCTCAGATTCCAGAACTTTCTGTCACCGAAATGTGAGGAAAATGGGTTTTTTTTGCCAAAAATTGAGGTTTGCAAAGGATTCTGGGTAACAGAACCTAGTCAGAGCCCCACAAGTCACCCCATCTTGGATTCCCCTAAGTCTCTAGTTTTAAATAATGCACAGGTTTGGTAGGTTTCCCTAGGAGCCGGATGAGCTAGAGGCCAAAATCTACAGGTAAGCACTTTGCAAAAAACAGCTCTGTTTTCTTTCAAAAAATGGGATGTGTCCACGTTGTGTTTCGGTGTATTCCCTGTCGCGGCCGCTAGGCCTACCCACACAAGCGAGGTATCATTTGTATCGGGAGACTTGGGGGAACGCTGGGTGGAAGAAATTTGTGGCTCCTTTCAGATTCCAGAACTTTCTGTCACCGAAATGAGAAGGAACATGCGTTTTTTTAGCCAAAAATTGAGGTTTTCAAAGGATTCTGGGTAACAGAACCTGGTCAGAGCCCCGCAAGTCACCCCATCTTGGATTCCCCTAGGTCTCTAGTTTTAAAAAATGCATAGGTTTGGTAGGTTTCCCTAGGTGCCGGCTGAGCTGGAGGCCAAAATCTACAGGTAGGCACTTTGCAAAAACACAGCTCTGTTTTCTTTAAAAAAATGGGATGTGTCCACGTTGTGTTTTGGGGCGTCTTCTGTCGCGGCCGCTAGGCCTACCCACACAAGTGAGGTACCATTTTTATTGGGAGACTTGGGGGAACGCTGGGTGGAAGGAAATTTGTGGCTCCTCTCAGATTCCAGAACTTTCTGTCACCGAAATGTGAGGAAAATGCGTTTTTTTTGCCAAAAATTGAGGTTTGCAAAGGATTCTGGGTAACAGAACCTAGTCAGAGCCCCACAAGTCACCCCATCTTGGATTCCCGTAAGTCTCTAGTTTTCAAAAATGCACAGGTTTGGTAGGTTTCCCTAGGAGCCGGATGAGCTAGAGGCCAAAATCTACCGGTAGGCACTTTGCAAAAACAGCTCTGTTTTCTTTCAAAAAATGGGATGTGTCCACGTTGTGTTTTGGGGTGGCCTCTGTCGCGGCCGCTAGGCCTACCCACACATGTGAGGTATCATTGTTATCGGGAGACTTGGGGGAACGCTGGGTGGAAGGAAATTTGTGGCTCCTCTCAGATTCCAGAACTTTCTGTCACCGAAATGTGAGGAAAATGTGTTTTTTTAGCAAAAAATTGAGGTTTGCCAAGGATTCTGGGTAACAGAACCTGGTCAGAGCCCCACAAGTCACCCCATCTTGGATTCCCCTAGGTCTCTAGTTTTCAAAAATGCACAGGTTTGGTAGGTTTCCCTAGGTGCCGGCTGAGCTAGAAGCCAAAATCTACAGGTAGGCACTATGCAAAAAACAGCTCTGTTTCTTTCAAAAAATGGGATGTGTCCACGTTGTGTTTTGGGGAGTCTCCTGTCGCCGCAACTAGGCCTACCCACACAAGTGAGGTATCATTTTTATCGGGAGACTTGGGGGAACGGTGGGTGGAAGACATTTGTGGCTCCTCTCAGATTCCAGAACTTTCTGTCACCGAAATGTGAGGAAAATGTGTTTTTTTATCCAAAAATTGAGGTTTGCAAAGGATTCTGGGTAACAGAACCTAGTCAGACCCCACAAGTCACCCCATCTTGTATTCCCGTAGGTCTCTAGTTTTAAAAAATGCACAGGTTTGGTAGGTTTCCCTAGGTGCCGGCTGAGCTAGAGGCCAAAATCTACAGGTAAGCACTTTGCAAAAAACAGCTCTGTTTTCTTTAAAAAAATGGGATGTGTCCACGTTGTGTTTTGGTGTGTCTCCTGTCGCGGCCGCTAGGCCTACCCACACATGCGAGGTATCATTTTTATCGGGAGACTTGGGGGAACGCTGGGTGGAAGGAAATTTGTGGCTCCTTTCAGATTCCAGAACTTTCTGTCACCGAAATGTGAGGAAAATGCGTTTTTTTAGCCAAAAATTGAGGTTTGCAAAGGATTCTGGGTAACAGAACCTGGTCAGAGCCCCGCAAGTCACCCCATCTTGGATTCCCCTAGGTCTCTAGTTTTAAAAAATGCACAGGTTTGGTAGGCTTCCCTAGGTGCCGGCTGAGCTGGAGGCCAAAATCTACAGGTAGGCACTTAGCAAAAACAGCTCTGTTTTCTTTCAAAAAATGGGATGTGTCCACGTTGTGTTTTGGGGCGTCTTCTGTCGCGGCCGCTAGGCCTACCCACATATGTGAGGTATCATTTTTATCGGGAGACTTGGGGGAACGCTGGGTGGAAGGAAATTTGTGGCTCCTCTCAGATTCCAGAACTTTCTGTCACCGAAATGAGAAGGAACATGCGTTTTTTTAGCCAAAAATTGAGGTTTTCAAAGGATTCTGGGTAACAGAACCTGGTCAGAGCCCCGCAAGTCACCCCATCTTGGATTCCCCTAGGTCTCTAGTTTTAAAAAATGCACAGGTTTGGTAGGCTTCCCTAGGTGCCGGCTGAGCTGGAGGCCAAAATCTACAGGTAGGCACTTTGCAAAAACACAGCTCTGTTTTCTTTAAAAAAATGGGATGTGTCCATGTTGTGTTTTGGGGCGTCCTGTGTCGCGGCCGCTAGGCCTACCCACACAAGTGAGGTACCATTTTTATTGGGAGACTTGGGGGAACGCTGGGTGGAAGGAAATTTGTGGCTCCTCTCAGATTCCAGAACTTTCTGTCACCGAAATGTGAGGAAAATGCGGTTTTTTTTGCCAAAAATTGAGGTTTGCAAAGGATTCTGGGTAACAGAACCTAGTCAGAGCCCCACAAGTCACCCCATCTTGGATTCCCGTAAGTCTCTAGTTTTCAAAAATGCACAGGTTTGGTAGGTTTCCCTAGGAGCCGGATGAGCTAGAGGCCAAAATCTACCGGTAGGCACTTTGCAAAAACAGCTCTGTTTTCTTTCAAAAAATGGGATGTGTCCACGTTGTGTTTTGGGGTGGCTTCTGTTGCGGCCGCTAGGCCTACCCACACATGTGAGGTATCATTGTTATCGGGAGACTTGGGGGAACGCTGGGTGGAAGGAAATTTGTGGCTCCTCTCAGATTCCAGAACTTTCTGTCACCGAAATGTGAGGAAAATGTGTTTTTTTAGCAAAAAATTGAGGTTTGCCAAGGATTCTGGGTAACAGAACCTGCTCAGAGCCCCACAAGTCACCCCATCTTGGATTCCCCTAGGTCTCTAGTTTTCAAAAATGCACAGGTTTGGTAGGTTTCCCTAGGTGCCGGCTGAGCTAGAAGCCAAAATCTACAGGTAGGCACTATGCAAAAAACAGCTCTGTTTCTTTCAAAAAATGGGATGTGTCCACGTTGTGTTTTGGGGAGTCTCCTGTCGCCGCAACTAGGCCTACCCACACAAGTGAGGTATCATTTTTATCGGGAGACTTGGGGGAACGGTGGGTGGAAGACATTTGTGGCTCCTCTCAGATTCCAGAACTTTCTGTCACCGAAATGTGAGGAAAATGCGTTTTTTTATCCAAAAATTGAGGTTTGTAAAGGATTCTGGGTAACAGAACCTAGTCAGACCCCACAAGTCACCCCATCTTGTATTCCCGTAGGTCTCTAGTTTTAAAAAATGCACAGGTTTGGTAGGTTTCCCTAGGTGCCGGCTGAGCTAGAGGCCAAAATCTACAGGTAAGCACTTTGCAAAAAACAGCTCTGTTTTCTTTAAAAAAATGGGATGTGTCCACGTTGTGTTTTGGTGTGTCTCCTGTCGCGGCCGCTAGGCCTACCCACACATGCGAGGTATCATTTTTATCGGGAGACTTGGGGGAATGCTGGGTGGAAGGAAATTTGTGGCTCCTTTCAGATTCCAGAACTTTCTGTCACCGAAATGTGAGGAAAATGCGTTTTTTTAGCCAAAAATTGAGGTTTTCAAAGGATTCTGGGTAACAGAACCTGGTCAGAGCCCCGCAAGTCACCCCATCTTGGATTCCCCTAGGTCTCTAGTTTTAAAAAATGCATAGGTTTGGTAGGCTTCCCTAGGTGCCGGCTGAGCTGGAGGCCAAAATCTACAGGTAGGCACTTTGCAAAAACACAGCTCTGTTTTCTTTTAAAAAATGGGATGTGTCCACGTTGTGTTTTGGGGCGTCTTCTGTCGCGGCCGCTAGGCCTACCCACACAAGTGAGGTACCATTTTTATTGGGAGACTTGGGGGAACGCTGGGTGGAAGGAAATTTGTGGCTCCTCTCAGATTCCAGAACTTTCTGTCACCGAAATGTGAGGAAAATGCGTTTTTTTTGCCAAAAATTGAGGTTTGCAAAGGATTCTGGGTAACAGAACCTAGTCAGAGCCCCACAAGTCACCCCATCTTGGATTCCCGTAAGTCTCTAGTTTTCAAAAATGCACAGGTTTGTTAGGTTTCCCTAGGAGCCGGATGAGCTAGAGGCCAAAATCTACCGGTAGGCACTTTGCAAAAACAGCTCTGTTTTCTTTCAAAAAATGGGATGTGTCCACGTTGTGTTTTGGGGTGGCCTCTGTCGCGGCCGCTAGGCCTACCCACACATGTGAGGTATCATTGTTATCGGGAGACTTGGGGGAACGCTGGGTGGAAGGAAATTTGTGGCTCCTTTCAGATTTCAGAACTTTCTGTCACCGAAATGTGAGGAAAATGCGTTTTTTTAGCCAAAATTTGAGGTTTGCAAAGGATTCTGGGTAACAGAACCTGGTCAGAGCCCCGCAAGTCACCCCATCTTGGATTCCCCTAGGTCTCTAGTTTTCAAAAATGCACAGGTTTGGTAGGCTTCCCTAGGTGCCGGCTGAGCTGGAGGCCAAAATCTACAGGTAGGCACTTTGCAAAAACACAGCTCTGTTTTCTTTAAAAAAATGGGATGTGTCCACGTTGTGTTTTGGGGTGTCTTCTGTCGCGGCCGCTAGGCCTACCCACATATGTGAGGTATCATTTTTATCGGGAGACTTGGGGGAACGCTGGGTGGAAGGAAATTTGTGGCTCCTCTCAGATTCCAGAACTTTCTGTCACCGAAATGTGAGGAAAATGGGTTTTTTTTGCCAAAAATTGAGGTTTGCAAAGGATTCTGGGTAACAGAACCTAGTCAGAGCCCCACAAGTCACCCCATCTTGGATTCCCCTAAGTCTCTAGTTTTAAATAATGCACAGGTTTGGTAGGTTTCCCTAGGAGCCGGATGAGCTAGAGGCCAAAATCTACAGGTAAGCACTTTGCAAAAAACAGCTCTGTTTTCTTTCAAAAAATGGGATGTGTCCACGTTGTGTTTCGGTGTATTCCCTGTCGCGGCCGCTAGGCCTACCCACACAAGCGAGGTATCATTTGTATCGGGAGACTTGGGGGAACGCTGGGTGGAAGAAATTTGTGGCTCCTTTCAGATTCCAGAACTTTCTGTCACCGAAATGAGAAGGAACATGCGTTTTTTTAGCCAAAAATGGAGGTTTTCAAAGGATTCTGGGTAACAGAACCTGGTCAGAGCCCCGCAAGTCACCCCATCTTGGATTCCCCTAGGTCTCTAGTTTTAAAAAATGCATAGGTTTGGTAGGCTTCCCTAGGTGCCGGCTGAGCTGGAGGCCAAAATCTACAGGTAGGCACTTTGCAAAAACACAGCTCTGTTTTCTTTCAAAAAATGGGATGTGTCCACGTTGTGTTTTGGGGCGTCTTCTGTCGCGGCCGCAAGGCCTACCCACACAAGTGAGGTACCATTTTTATTGGGAGACTTGGGGGAACGCTGGGTGGAAGGAAATTTGTGGCTCCTCTCAGATTCCAGAACTTTCTGTCACCGAAATGTGAGGAAAATGCGTTTTTTTTGCCAAAAATTGAGGTTTGCAAAGGATTCTGGGTAACAGAACCTAGTCAGAGCCCCACAAGTCACCCCATCTTGGATTCCCGTAAGTCTCTAGTTTTCAAAAATGCACAGGTTTGGTAGGTTTCCCTAGGAGCCGGATGAGCTAGAGGCCAAAATCTACTGGTAGGCACTTTGCAAAAACAGCTCTGTTTTCTTTCAAAAAATGGGATGTGTCCACGTTGTGTTTTGGGGTGGCCTCTGTCGCGGCCGCTAGGCCTACCCACACATGTGAGGTATCATTGTTATCGGGAGACTTGGGGGAACGCTGGGTGGAAGGAAATTTGTGGCTCCTCTCAGATTCCAGAACTTTCTGTCACCGAAATGTGAGGAAAATGTGTTTTTTTAGCAAAAAATTGAGGTTTGCCAAGGATTCTGGGTAACAGAACCTGGTCAGAGCCCCACAAGTCACCCCATCTTGGATTCCCCTAGGTCTCTAGTTTTCAAAAATGCACAGGTTTGGTAGGTTTCCCTAGGTGCCGGCTGAGCTAGAAGCCAAAATCTACAGGTAGGCACTATGCAAAAAACAGCTCTGTTTCTTTCAAAAAATGGGATGTGTCCACGTTGTGTTTTGGGGAGTCTCCTGTCGCCGCAACTAGGCCTACCCACACAAGTGAGGTATCATTTTTATCGGGAGACTTGGGGGAACGGTGGGTGGAAGACATTTGTGGCTCCTCTCAGATTCCAGAACTTTCTGTCACCGAAATGTGAGGAAAATGCGTTTTTTTATCCAAAAATTGAGGTTTGCAAAGGATTCTGGGTAACAGAACCTAGTCAGACCCCACAAGTCACCCCATCTTGTATTCCCGTAGGTCTCTAGTTTTAAAAAATGCACAGGTTTGGTAGGTTTCCCTAGGTGCCGGCTGAGCTAGAGGCCAAAATCTACAGGTAAGCACTTTGCAAAAAACAGCTCTGTTTTCTTTTAAAAAATGGGATGTGTCCACGTTGTGTTTTGGTGTGTCTCCTGTCGCGGCCGCTAGGCCTACCCACACATGCGAGGTATCATTTTTATCGGGAGACTTGGGGGAACGCTGGGTGGAAGGAAATTTGTGGCTCCTTTCAGATTCCAGAACTTTCTGTCACCGAAATGTGAGGAAAATGCGTTTTTTTAGCCAAAAATTGAGGTTTGCAAAGGATTCTGGGTAACAGAACCTGGTCAGAGCCCCGCAAGTCACCCCATCTTGGATTCCCCTAGGTCTCTAGTTTTAAAAAATGCACAGGTTTGGTAGGCTTCCCTAGGTGCCGGCTGAGCTGGAGGCCAAAATCTACAGGTAGGCACTTAGCAAAAACAGCTCTGTTTTCTTTCAAAAAATGGGATGTGTCCACGTTGTGTTTTGGGGCGTCTTCTGTCGCGGCCGCTAGGCCTACCCACATATGTGAGGTATCATTTTTATCGGGAGACTTGGGGGAACGCTGGGTGGAAGGAAATTTGTGGCTCCTCTCAGATTCCAGAACTTTCTGTCACCGAAATGAGAAGGAACATGCGTTTTTTTAGCCAAAAATTGAGGTTTTCAAAGGATTCTGGGTAACAGAACCTGGTCAGAGCCCCGCAAGTCACCCCATCTTGGATTCCCCTAGGTCTCTAGTTTTAAAAAATGCACAGGTTTGGTAGGCTTCCCTAGGTGCCGGCTGAGCTGGAGGCCAAAATCTACAGGTAGGCACTTTGCAAAAACACAGCTCTGTTTTCTTTAAAAAAATGGGATGTGTCCATGTTGTGTTTTGGGGCGTCCTGTGTCGCGGCCGCTAGGCCTACCCACACAAGTGAGGTACCATTTTTATTGGGAGACTTGGGGGAACGCTGGGTGGAAGGAAATTTGTGGCTCCTCTCAGATTCCAGAACTTTCTGTCACCGAAATGTGAGGAAAATGCATTTTTTTTGCCAAAAATTGAGGTTTGCAAAGGATTCTGGGTAACAGAACCTAGTCAGAGCCCCACAAGTCACCCCATCTTGGATTCCCGTAAGTCTCTAGTTTTCAAAAATGCACAGGTTTGGTAGGTTTCCCTAGGAGCCGGATGAGCTAGAGGCCAAAATCTACCGGTAGGCACTTTGCAAAAACAGCTCTGTTTTCTTTCAAAAAATGGGATGTGTCCACGTTGTGTTTTGGGGCGGCTTCTGTCGCGGCCGCTAGGCCTACCCACACATGTGAGGTATCATTGTTATCGGGAGACTTGGGGGAACGCTGGGTGGAAGGAAATTTGTGGCTCCTCTCAGATTCCAGAACTTTCTGTCACCGAAATGTGAGGAAAATGTGTTTTTTTAGCAAAAAATTGAGGTTTGCCAAGGATTCTGGGTAACAGAACCTGCTCAGAGCCCCACAAGTCACCCCATCTTGGATTCCCCTAGGTCTCTAGTTTTCAAAAATGCACAGGTTTGGTAGGTTTCCCTAGGTGCCGGCTGAGCTAGAAGCCAAAATCTACAGGTAGGCACTATGCAAAAAACAGCTCTGTTTCTTTCAAAAAATGGGATGTGTCCACGTTGTGTTTTGGGGAGTCTCCTGTCGCCGCAACTAGGCCTACCCACACAAGTGAGGTATCATTTTTATCGGGAGACTTGGGGGAACGGTGGGTGGAAGACATTTGTGGCTCCTCTCAGATTCCAGAACTTTCTGTCACCGAAATGTGAGGAAAATGCGTTTTTTTATCCAAAAATTGAGGTTTGCAAAGGATTCTGGGTAACAGAACCTAGTCAGACCCCTCAAGTCACCCCATCTTGTATTCCCGTAGGTCTCTAGTTTTAAAAAATGCACAGGTTTGGTAGGTTTCCCTAGGTGCCGGCTGAGCTAGAGGCCAAAATCTACAGGTAAGCACTTTGCAAAAAACAGCTCTGTTTTCTTTAAAAAAATGGGATGTGTCCACGTTGTGTTTTGGTGTGTCTCCTGTCGCGGCCGCTAGGCCTACCCACACATGCGAGGTATCATTTTTATCGGGAGACTTGGGGGAACGCTGGGTGGAAGGAAATTTGTGGCTCCTTTCAGATTCCAGAACTTTCTGTCACCGAAATGTGAGGAAAATGCGTTTTTTTAGCCAAAAATTGAGGTTTTCAAAGGATTCTGGGTAACAGAACCTGGTCAGAGCCCCGCAAGTCACCCCATCTTGGATTCCCCTAGGTCTCTAGTTTTAAAAAATGCATAGGTTTGGTAGGCTTCCCTAGGTGCCGGCTGAGCTGGAGGCCAAAATCTACAGGTAGGCACTTTGCAAAAACACAGCTCTGTTTCTTTCAAAAAATGGGATGTGTCCACGTTGTGTTTTGGGGAGTCTCCTGTCGCCGCAACTAGGCCTACCCACACAAGTGAGGTATCATTTTTATCGGGAGACTTGGGGGAACGGTGGGTGGAAGACATTTGTGGCTCCTCTCAGATTCCAGAACTTTCTGTCACCGAAATGTGAGGAAAATGCGTTTTTTTATCCAAAAATTGAGGTTTGCAAAGGATTCTGGGTAACAGAACCTAGTCAGACCCCACAAGTCACCCCATCTTGTATTCCCGTAGGTCTCTAGTTTTCAAAAATGCACAGGTTTGGTAGGTTTCCCTAGGAGCCGGATGAGCTAGAGGCCAAAATCTACCGGTAGGCACTTTGCAAAAACAGCTCTGTTTTCTTTCAAAAAATGGGATGTGTCCACGTTGTGTTTTGGGGTGGTCTCTGTCGCGGCCGCTAGGCCTACCCACACATGTGAGGTATCATTGTTATCGGGAGACTTGGGGGAACGCTGGGTGGAAGGAAATTTGTGGCTCCTCTCAGATTCCAGAACTTTCTGTCACCGAAATGTGAGGAAAATGTGTTTTTTTTTGCAAAAAATTAAGGTTTGCCAAGGATTCTGGGTAACAGAACCTGGTCAGAGCCCCACAAGTCACCCCATCTTGGATTCCCCTAGGTCTCTAGTTTTCAAAAATGCACAGGTTTGGTAGGTTTCCCTAGGTGCCGGCTGAGCTAGAAGCCAAAATCTACAGGTAGGCACTATGCAAAAAACAGCTCTGTTTCTTTAAAAAAATGGGATGTGTCCACGTTGTGTTTTGGGGAGTCTCCTGTCGCCGCAACTAGGCCTACCCACACAAGTGAGGTATCATTTTTATCGGGAGACTTGGGGGAACGCTGGGTGGAAGACATTTGTGGCTCCTCTCAGATTCCAGAACTTTCTGTCACCGAAATGTGAGGAAAATGCGTTTTTTTATCCAAAAATTGAGGTTTGCAAAGGATTCTGGGTAACAGAACCTAGTCAGACCCCACAAGTCACCCCATCTTGTATTCCCGTAGGTCTCTAGTTTTAAAAAATGCACAGGTTTGGTAGGTTTCCCTAGGTGCCGGCTGAGCTAGAGGCCAAAATCTACAGGTAAGCACTTTGCAAAAAACAGCTCTGTTTTCTTTAAAAAAATGGGATGTGTCCACGTTGTGTTTTGGTGTGTCTCCTGTCGCGGCCGCTAGGCCTACCCACACATGCGAGGTATCATTTTTATCGGGAGACTTCGGGGAACGCTGGGTGGAAGGAAATTTGTGGCTCCTTTCAGATTCCAGAACTTTCTGTCACCGAAATGTGAGGAAAATGCGTTTTTTTAGCCAAAAATTGAGGTTTGCAAAGGATTCTGGGTAACAGAACCTGGTCAGAGCCCCGCAAGTCACCCCATCTTGGATTCCCCTAGGTCTCTAGTTTTAAAAAATGCACAGGTTTGGTAGGCTTCCCTAGGTGCCGGCTGAGCTGGAGGCCAAAATCTACAGGTAGGCACTTAGCAAAAACAGCTCTGTTTTCTTTCAAAAAATGGGATGTGTCCACGTTGTGTTTTGGGGCGTCTTCTGTCGCGGCCGCTAGGCCTACCCACATATGTGAGGTATCATTTTTATCGGGAGACTTGGGGGAACGCTGGGTGGAAGGAAATTTGTGGCTCCTCTCAGATTCCAGAACTTTCTGTCACCGAAATGAGAAGGAACATGCGTTTTTTTAGCCAAAAATTGAGGTTTTCAAAGGATTCTGGGTAACAGAACCTGGTCAGAGCCCCGCAAGTCACCCCATCTTGGATTCCCCTAGGTCTCTAGTTTAAAAAAATGCACAGGTTTGGTAGGCTTCCCTAGGTGCCGGCTGAGCTGGAGGCCAAAATCTACAGGTAGGCACTTTGCAAAAACACAGCTCTGTTTTCTTTAAAAAAATGGGATGTGTCCATGTTGTGTTTTGGGGCGTTCTGTGTCGCGGCCGCTAGGCCTACCCACACAAGTGAGGTACCATTTTTATTGGGAGACTTGGGGGAACGCTGGGTGGAAGGAAATTTGTGGCTCCTCTCAGATTCCAGAACTTTCTGTCACCGAAATGTGAGGAAAATGCATTTTTTTTGCCAAAAATTGAGGTTTGCAAAGGATTCTGGGTAACAGAACCTAGTCAGAGCCCCACAAGTCACCCCATCTTGGATTCCCGTAAGTCTCTAGTTTTCAAAAATGCACAGGTTTGGTAGGTTTCCCTAGGAGCCGGATGAGCTAGAGGCCAAAATCTACCGGTAGGCACTTTGCAAAAACAGCTCTGTTTTCTTTCAAAAAATGGGATGTGTCCACGTTGTGTTTTGGGGTGGCTTCTGTCGCGGCCGCTAGGCCTACCCACACATGTGAGGTATCATTGTTATCGGGAGACTTGGGGGAACGCTGGGTGGAAGGAAATTTGTGGCTCCTCTCAGATTCCAGAACTTTCTGTCACCGAAATGTGAGGAAAATGTGTTTTTTTAGCAAAAAATTGAGGTTTGCCAAGGATTCTGGGTAACAGAACCTGCTCAGAGCCCCACAAGTCACCCCATCTTGGATTCCCCTAGGTCTCTAGTTTTCAAAAATGCACAGGTTTGGTAGGTTTCCCTAGGTGCCGGCTGAGCTAGAAGCCAAAATCTACAGGTAGGCACTATGCAAAAAACAGCTCTGTTTCTTTCAAAAAATGGGATGTGTCCACGTTGTGTTTTGGGGAGTCTCCTGTCGCCGCAACTAGGCCTACCCACACAAGTGAGGTATCATTTTTATCGGGAGACTTGGGGGAACGGTGGGTGGAAGACATTTGTGGCTCCTCTCAGATTCCAGAACTTTCTGTCACCGAAATGTGAGGAAAATGCGTTTTTTTATCCAAAAATTGAGGTTTGCAAAGGATTCTGGGTAACAGAACCTAGTCAGACCCCACAAGTCACCCCATCTTGTATTCCCGTAGGTCTCTAGTTTTAAAAAATGCACAGGTTTGGTAGGTTTCCCTAGGTGCCGGCTGAGCTAGAGGCCAAAATCTACAGGTAAGCACTTTGCAAAAAACAGCTCTGTTTTCTTTAAAAAAATGGGATGTGTCCACGTTGTGTTTTGGTGTGTCTCCTGTCGCGGCCGCTAGGCCTACCCACACATGCGAGGTATCATTTTTATCGGGAGACTTGGGGGAACGCTGGGTGGAAGGAAATTTGTGGCTCCTTTCAGATTCCAGAACTTTCTGTCACCGAAATGTGAGGAAAATGCGTTTTTTTAGCCAAAAATTGAGGTTTGCAAAGGATTCTGGGTAACAGAACCTGGTCAGAGCCCCGCAAGTCACCCCATCTTGGATTCCCCTAGGTCTCTAGTTTTCAAAAATGCACAGGTTTGGTAGGCTTCCCTAGGTGCCGGCTGAGCTGGAGGCCAAAATCTACAGGTAGGCACTTTGCAAAAACACAGCTCTGTTTTCTTTAAAAAAATGGGATGTGTCCACGTTGTGTTTTGGGGTGTCTTCTGTCGCGGCCGCTAGGCCTACCCACATATGTGAGGTATCATTTTTATCGGGAGACTTGGGGGAACGCTGGGTGGAAGGAAATTTGTGGCTCCTCTCAGATTCCAGAACTTTCTGTCACCGAAATGTGAGGAAAATGCGTTTTTTTTGCCAAAAATTGAGGTTTGCAAAGGATTCTGGGTAACAGAACCTAGTCAGAGCCCCACAAGTCACCCCATCTTGGATTCCCCTAAGTCTCTAGTTTTAAAAAATGCACAGGTTTGGTAGGTTTCCCTAGGAGCCGGATGAGCTAGAGGCCAAAATCTACAGGTAGGCACTTAGCAAAAACAGCTCTGTTTTCTTTCAAAAAATGGGATGTGTCCACGTTGTGTTTTGGGGTGTCCTTTGTCGCGGCCGCTAGGCCTACCCACACATGTGAGGTATCATTTTTATCGGGAGACTTGGGGGAACGCTGGGTGGAAGGAAATTTGTGGCTCCTCTCAGATTCCAGAACATTCTGTCACCGAAATGTGAGGAAAATGTGTTTTTTTAGCAAAAAATTGAGGTTTGCCAAGGATTCTGGGTAACAGAACCTGGTCAGAGCCCCACAAGTAACCCCATCTTGGATTCCCCTAGGTCTCTAGTTTTCAAAAATGAACAGGTTTGGTAGTTTTCCCTAAGTGCCGGCTGAGCTAGAAGCCAAAATCTACAGGTAGGCACTATGCAAAAAACAGCTCTGTTTCTTTCAAAAAATGGGATGTGTCCACGTTGTGTTTTGGGGAGTTTCCTGTCGCCGCAACTAGGCCTACCCACACAAGTGAGGTATCATTTTTATCGGGAGACTTGGGGGAACGGTGGGTGGAAGACATTTGTGGCTCCTCTCAGATTCCAGAACTTTCTGTCACCGAAATGTGAGGAAAATGCGTTTTTTTATCCAAAAATTGAGGTTTGCAAAGGATTCTGGGTAACAGAACCTAGTCAGACCCCACAAGTCACCCCATCTTGTATTCCCGTAGGTCTCTAGTTTTCAAAAATGCACAGGTTTGGTAGGTTTCCCTAGGTGCCGGCTGAGCTAGAGGCCAAAATCTACAGGTAAGCACTTTGCAAAAAACAGCTCTGTTTTCTTTAAAAAAATGGGATGTGTCCACGTTGTGTTTTGGTGTGTTTTCTGTCGCGGCCGCTAGGCCTACCCACACATGCGAGGTATCATTTTTATCGGGAGACTTGGGGGAACGCTGGGTGGAAGGAAATTTGTGGCTCCTTTCAGATTCCAGAACTTTCTGTCACCGAAATGTGAGGAAAATGCGTTTTTTTAGCCAAAAATTGAGGTTTGCAAAGGATTCTGGGTAACAGAACCTGGTCAGAGCCCCGCAAGTCACCCCATCTTGGATTCCCCTAGGTCTCTAGTTTTCAAAAATGCACAGGTTTGGTAGGCTTCCCTAGGTGCCCGCTGAGCTGGAGGCCAAAATCTACAGGTAGGCACTTTGCAAAAACACAGCTCTGTTTTCTTTCAAAAAATGGGATGTGTCCACGTTGTGTTTTGGGGTGTCTTCTGTCGCGGCCGCTAGGCCTACCCACACATGTGAGGTATCATTTTTATCGGGAGACTTAGGGGAACGCTGGGTGGAAGGAAATTTGTGGCTCCTCTCAGATTCCAGAACTTTCTGTCACCGAAATGTGAGGAAAATGTTTTTTTTTAGCAAAAAATTGAGATTTGCCAAGGATTCTGGGTAACAGAACCTAGTCAGAGCCCCACAAGTCACCCCATCTTGGATTCCCCTAGGAATCTAGTTTTCAAAAATGCACAGGTTTGGTAGGTTTCCCTAGGTGCCGGCTGAGCTAGAGGCCAAAATCTACAGGTAGGCACTTTGCAAAAAACAGCTCTGTTTTCTTTAAAAAAATGGGATGTGTCCACGTTGTGTTTTGGGGAGTCTCCTGTCTCGGCAACTAGGCCTACCCACACAAGTTAGGTATCATTTTTAACGGGAGACTTGGGGGAACGCTGGGTGGAAGACATTTGTGGCTCCTCTCAGATTCCAGAACTTTCTGTCACCGAAATGTGAGGAAAATGCGATTTTTTATCCAAAAATTGAGGTTTGCAAAGGATTCTGGGTAACAGAACCTAGTCAGACCCCACAAGTCACCCCATCTTGTATTCCCGTAGGTCTCTAGTTTTAAAAAATGCACAGGTTTGGTAGGTTTCCCTAGGTGCCTGCTGAGCTAGAGGCCAAAATCTACAGGTAAGCACTTTGCAAAAAACAGCTCTGTTTTCTTTCAAAAAATGGGATGTGTCCACGTTGTGTTTCGGTGTATACCCTGTCGCGGCCGCTAGGCCTACCCACACAAGCGAGGTATCATTTGTATCGGGAGACTTGGGGGAACGCTGGGTGGAAGAAATTTGTGGCTCCTTTCAGATTCCAGAACTTTCTGTCACCGAAATGAGAAGGAACATGCGTTTTTTTAGCCAAAAATTGAGGTTTTCAAAGGATTCTGGGTAACAGAACCTGGTCAGAGCCCCGCAAGTCACCCCATCTTGGATTCCCCTAGGTCTCTAGTTTTAAAAAATGCACAGGTTTGGTAGGCTTCCCTAGGTGCCGGCTGAGCTGGAGGCCAAAATCTACAGGTAGGCACTTTGCAAAAACACAGCTCTGTTTTCTTTAAAAAAATGGGATGTGTCCACGTTGTGTTTTGGGGCGTCTTCTGTCGCGGCCGCTAGGCCTACCCACACAAGTGAGGTACCATTTTTATTGGGAGACTTGGGGGAACGCTGGGTGGAAGGAAATTTGTGGCTCCTCTCAGATTCCAGAACTTTCTGTCACCGAAATGTGAGGAAAATGCGTTTTTTTTGCCAAAAATTGAGGTTTGCAAAGGATTCTGGGTAACAGAACCTAGTCAGAGCCCCACAAGTCACCCCATCTTGGATTCCCGTAAGTCTCTAGTTTTCAAAAATGCACAGGTTTGGTAGGTTTCCCTAGGAGCCGGATGAGCTAGAGGCCAAAATCTACCGGTAGGCACTTTGCAAAAACAGCTCTGTTTTCTTTCAAAAAATGGGATGTGTCCACGTTGTGTTTTGGGGTGGCCTCTGTCGCGGCCGCTAGGCCTACCCACACATGTGAGGTATCATTGTTATCGGGAGACTTGGGGGAACGCTGGGTGGAAGGAAATTTGTGGCTCCTCTCAGATTCCAGAACTTTCTGTCACCGAAATGTGAGGAAAATGTGTTTTTTTAGCAAAAAATTGAGGTTTGCCAAGGATTCTGGGTAACAGAACCTGGTCAGAGCCCCACAAGTCACCCCATCTTGGATTCCCCTAGGTCTCTAGTTTTCAAAAATGCACAGGTTTGGTAGGTTTCCCTAGGTGCCGGCTGAGCTAGAAGCCAAAATCTACAGGTAGGCACTATGTAAAAAACAGCTCTGTTTCTTTCAAAAAATGGGATGTGTCCACGTTGTGTTTTGGGGAGTCTCCTGTCGCCGCAACTAGGCCTACCCACACAAGTGAGGTATCATTTTTATCGGGAGACTTGGGGGAACGGTGGGTGGAAGACATTTGTGGCTCCTCTCAGATTCCAGAACTTTCTGTCACCGAAATGTGAGGAAAATGCGTTTTTTTATCCAAAAATTGAGGTTTGCAAAGGATTCTGGGTAACAGAACCTAGTCAGACCCCACAAGTCACCCCATCTTGTATTCCCGTAGGTCTCTAGTTTTAAAAAATGCACAGGTTTGGTAGGTTTCCCTAGGTGCCGGCTGAGCTAGAGGCCAAAATCTACAGGTAAGCACTTTGCAAAAAACAGCTCTGTTTTCTTTAAAAAAATGGGATGTGTCCACGTTGTGTTTTGGTGTGTCTCCTGTCGCGGCCGCTAGGCCTACCCACACATGCGAGGTATCATTTTTATCGGGAGACTTGGGGGAACGCTGGGTGGAAGGAAATTTGTGGCTCCTTTCAGATTCCAGAACTTTCTGTCACCGAAATGTGAGGAAAATGCGTTTTTTTAGCCAAAAATTGAGGTTTGCAAAGGATTCTGGGTAACAGAACCTGGTCAGAGCCCCGCAAGTCACCCCATCTTGGATTCCCCTAGGTCTCTAGTTTTCAAAAATGCACAGGTTTGTTAGGCTTCCCTAGGTGCCGGCTGAGCTGGAGGCCAAAATCTACAGGTAGGCACTTAGCAAAAACAGCTCTGTTTTCTTTCAAAAAATGGGATGTGTCCACGTTGTGTTTTGGGGCGTCTCCTGTCGCGGCCGCTAGGCCTACCCACATATGTGAGGTATCATTTTTATTGGGAGACTTGGGGGAACGCTGGGTGGAAGGAAATTTGTGGCTCCTCTTAGATTCCAGAACTTTCTGTCACCGAAATGTGAGGAAAATGCGTTTTTTTTGCCAAAAATTGAGGTTTGCAAAGGATTCTGGGTAACAGAACATAGTCAGAGCCCCACAAGTCACCCCATCTTGGATTCCCCTAAGTCTCTAGTTTTAGAAAATGCACAGGTTTGGTAGGTTTCCCTAGGAGCCGGATGAGCTAGAGGCCAAAATCTACAGGTAGGCACTTAGCAAAAACAGCTCTGTTTTCTTTCAAAAAATGGGATGTGTCCACGTTGTGTTTTGGGGTGTTCTCTGTCGCGGCCGCTAGGCCTACCCACACATGTGAGGTATCATTTTTATCGGGAGACTTGGGGGAACGCTGGGTGGAAGGAAATTTGTGGCTCCTCTCAGATTCCAGAACTTTCTGTCACCGAAATGTGAGGAAAATGTGTTTTTTTAGCAAAAAATTGAGGTTTGCCAAGGATTCTGGGTAACAGAACCTGGTCAGAGCCCCACAAGTACCCCCATCTTGGATTCCCCTAGCTCTCTAGTTTTCAAAAATGCACAGGTTTGGTAGTTTTCCCTAAGTGCCGGCTGAGCTAGAAGCCAAAATCTACAGGTAGGCACTATGCAAAAAACAGCTCTGTTTCTTTCAAAAAATGGGATGTGTCCACGTTTTGTTTTGGGGAGTTTCCTGTCGCCGCAACTAGGCCTACCCACACAAGTGAGGTATCATTTTTATCGGGAGACTTGGGGGAACGGTGGGTGGAAGACATTTGTGGCTCCTCTCAGATTCCAGAACTTTCTGTCACCGAAATGTGAGGAAAATGCGTTTTTTTATCCAAAAATTGAGGTTTGCAAAGGATTCTGGGTAACAGAACCTAGTCAGACCCCACAAGTCACCCCATCTTGTATTCCCGTAGGTCTCTAGTTTTCAAAAATGCACAGGTTTGGTAGGTTTCCCTAGGTGCCGGCTGAGCTAGAGGCCAAAATCTACAGGTAAGCACTTTGCAAAAAACAGCTCTGTTTTCTTTCAAAAAATGGGATGTGTCCACGTTGTGTTTTGGTGTGTTTCCTGTCGCGGCCGCTAGGCCTACCCACACATGCGAGGTATCATTTTTATCGGGAGACTTGGGGGAACGCTGGGTGGAAGGAAATTTGTGGCTCCTTTCAGATTCCAGAACTTTCTGTCACCGAAATGTGAGGAAAATGCGTTTTTTTTGCCAAAAATTGAGGTTTGCAAAGGATTCTGGATAACAGAACCTGGTCAGAGCCCCGCAAGTCACCCCATCTTGGATTCCCCTAGGTCTCTAGTTTTCAAAAATGCACAGGTTTGGTAGGCTTCCCTAGGTGCCCGCTGAGCTGGAGGCCAAAATCTACAGGTAGGCACTTTGCAAAAACACAGCTCTGTTTTCTTTAAAAAAATGGGATGTGTCCACATTGTGTTTTGGGGTGTCTTCTGTCGCGGCCGCTAGGCCTACCCACACATGTGAGGTATCATTTTTATCGGGAGACTTGGGGGAACGCTGGGTGGAAGACATTTGTGGCTCCTCTCAGATTCCAGAACTTTCTGTCACCGAAATGTGAGGAAAATGTTTTTTTTTAGCAAAAAATTGAGGTTTGCCAAGGATTCTGGGTAACAGAACCTCGTCAGAGCCCCACAAGTCACCCCATCTTGGATTCCCCTAGGAATCTAGTTTTCAAAAATGCACAGGTTTGGTAGGTTTCCCTAGGTGCCGGCTGAGCTAGAGGCCAAAATCTACAGGTAGGCACTTTGCAAAAAACAGCTCTGTTTTCTTTAAAAAAATGGGATGTGTCCACGTTGTGTTTTGGGGAGTCTCCTGTCTCGGCAACTAGGCCTACCCACACAAGTTAGGTATCATTTTTAACGGGAGACTTGGGGGAACGCTGGGTGGAAGACATTTGTGGCTCCTCTCAGATTCCAGAACTTTCTGTCACCGAAATGTGAGGAAAATGCGTTTTTTTATCCAAAAATTGAGGTTTGCAAAGGATTCTGGGTAACAGAACCTAGTCAGACCCCACAAGTCACCCCATCTTGTATTCCCGTAGGTCTCTAGTTTTAAAAAATGCACAGGTTTGGTAGGTTTCCCTAGGTGCCTGCTGAGCTAGAGGCCAAAATCTACAGGTAAGCACTTTGCAAAAAACAGCTCTGTTTTCTTTCAAAAAATGGGATGTGTCCACGTTGTGTTTCGGTGTATTTGCTGTCGCGGCCGCTAGGCCTACCCACACAAGCGAGGTATCATTTGTATCGGGAGACTTGGGGGAACGCTGGGTGGAAGAAATTTGTGGCTCCTTTCAGATTCCAGAACTTTCTGTCACCGAAATGAGAAGGAACATGCGTTTTTTTAGCCAAAAATTGAGGTTTTCAAAGGATTCTGGGAAACAGAACCTGGTCAGAGCCCCGCAAGTCACCCCATCTTGGATTCCCCTAGGTCTCTAGTTTTAAAAAATGCACAGGTTTGGTAGGCTTCCCTAGGTGCCGGCTGAGCTGGAGGCCAAGATCTACAGGTAGGCACTTTGCAAAAACACAGCTCTGTTTTCTTTAAAAAAATGGGATGTGTCCACGTTGTGTTTTGGGGCGTCTTCTGTCGCGGCCGCTAGGCCTACCCACACAAGTGAGGTACCATTTTTATTGGGAGACTTGGGGGAACGCTGGGTGGAAGGAAATTTGTGGCTCCTCTCAGATTCCAGAACTTTCTGTCACCGAAATGTGAGGAAAATGCGTTTTTTTTGCCAAAAATTGAGGTTTGCAAAGGATTCTGGGTAACAGAACCTAGTCAGAGCCCCACAAGTCACCCCATCTTGGATTCCCGTAAGTCTCTAGTTTTCAAAAATGCACAGGTTTGGTAGGTTTCCCTAGGAGCCGGATGAGCTAGAGGCCAAAATCTACCGGTAGGCACTTTGCAAAAACAGCTCTGTTTTCTTTCAAAAAATGGGATGTGTCCACGTTGTGTTTTGGGGTGGTCTCTGTCGCGGCCGCTAGGCCTACCCACACATGTGAGGTATCATTGTTATCGGGAGACTTGGGGGAACGCTGGGTGGAAGGAAATTTGTGGCTCCTCTCAGATTCCAGAACTTTCTGTCACCGAAATGTGAGGAAAATGTGTTTTTTTAGCAAAAAATTGAGGTTTGCCAAGGATTCTGGGTAACAGAACCTGGTCAGAGCCCCACAAGTCACCCCATCTTGGATTCCCCTAGGTCTCTAGTTTTCAAAAATGCACAGGTTTGGTAGGTTTCCCTAGGTGCCGGCTGAGCTAGAAGCCAAAATCTACAGGTAGGCACTATGCAAAAAACAACTCTGTTTCTTTCAAAAAATGGGATGTGTCCACGTTGTGTTTTGGGGAGTCTCCTGTCGCCGCAACTAGGCCTACCCACACAAGTGAGGTATCATTTTTATCGGGAGACTTGGGGGAACGGTGGGTGGAAGACATTTGTGGCTCCTCTCAGATTCCAGAACTTTCTGTCACCGAAATGTGAGGAAAATGCGTTTTTTTATCCAAAAATTGAGGTTTGCAAAGGATTCTGGGTAACAGAACCTAGTCAGACCCCACAAGTCACCCCATCTTGTATTCCCGTAGGTCTCTAGTTTTAAAAAATGCACAGGTTTGGTAGGTTTCCCTAGGTGCCGGCTGAGCTAGAGGCCAAAATCTACAGGTAAGCACTTTGCAAAAAACAGCTCTGTTTTCTTTAAAAAAATGGGATGTGTCCACGTTGTGTTTTGGTGTGTTTCCTGTCGCGGCCGCTAGGCCTACCCACACATGCGAGGTATCATTTTTATCGGGAGACTTGGGGGAACGCTGGGTGGAAGGAAATTTGTGGCTCCTTTCAGATTCCAGAACTTTCTGTCACCGAAATGTGAGGAAAATGCGTTTTTTTAGCCAAAAATTGAGGTTTGCAAAGGATTCTGGGTAACAGAACCTGGTCAGAGCCCCGCAAGTCACCCCATCTTGGATTCCCCTAGGTCTCTAGTTTTCAAAAATGCATAGGTTTGGTAGGCTTCCCTAGGTGCCGGCTGAGCTGGAGGCCAAAATCTACAGGTAGGCACTTTGCAAAAACACAGCTCTGTTTTCTTTAAAAATATGGGATGTGTCCACGTTGTGTTTTGGGGCGTCTTCTGTCGCGGCCGCTAGGCCTACCCACAAATGTGAGGTATCATTTTTATCGGGAGACTTGGGGGAACGCTGGGTGGAAGGAAATTTGTGGCTCCTCTCAGATTCCAGAACTTTCTGTCACCGAAATGTGAGGAAAATGCGTTTTTTTTGCCAAAAATTGAGGTTTGCAAAGGATTCTGGGTAACAGAACCTAGTCAGAGCCCCACAAGTCACCCCATCTTGGATTCCCCTAAGTCTCTAGTTTTAAAAAATGCACAGGTTTGGTAGGTTTCCCTAGGAGCCGGATGAGCTAGAGGCAAAAATCTACAGGTAGGCACTTAGCAAAAACAGCTCTGTTTTCTTTCAAAAAATGGGATGTGTCCACGTTGTGTTTTGGGGTGTCCTCTGTCGCGGCCGCTAGGCCTACCCACACATGTGAGGTATCATTTTTATCGGGAGACTTGGGGGAACGCTGGGTGGAAGGAAATTTGTGGCTCCTCTCAGATTCCAGAACTTTCTGTCACCGAAATGTGAGGAAAATGTGTTTTTTTAGCAAAAAATTGAGGTTTGCCAAGGATTCTGGGTAACAGAACCTGGTCAGAGCCCCACAAGTCACCCCATCTTGGATTCCCCTAGGTCTCTAGTTTTCAAAAATGCACAGTTTTGGTAGGTTTCCCTAGGTGCCGGCTGAGCTAGAAGCCAAAATCTACAGGTAGGCACTATGCAAAAAACAGCTCTGTTTCTTTCAAAAAATGGGATGTGTCCACGTTGTGTTTTGGGGAGTTTCCTGTCGCCGCAACTAGGCCTACCCACACAAGTGAGGTATCATTTTTATCGGGAGACTTGGGGGAACGGTGTGTGGAAGACATTTGTGGCTCCTCTCAGATTCCAGAACTTTCTGTCACCGAAATGTGAGGAAAATGCGTTTTTTTATCCAAAAATTGAGGTTTGCAAAGGATTCTGGGTAACAGAACCTAGTCAGACCCCACAAGTCACCCCATCTTGTATTCCCGTAGGTCTCTAGTTTTCAAAAATGCACAGGTTTGGTAGGTTTCCCTAGGTGCCTGCTGAGCTAGAGGCCAAAATCTACAGGTAAGCACTTTGCAAAAAACAGCTCTGTTTTCTTTCAAAAAATGGGATGTGTCCACGTTGTGTTTTGGTGTGTTTCCTGTCGCGGCCGCTAGGCCTACCCACACATGCGAGGTATCATTTTTATCGGGAGACTTGGGGGAACGCTGGGTGGAAGGAAATTTGTGGCTCCTTTCAGATTCCAGAACTTTCTGTCACCGAAATGTGAGGAAAATGCGTTTTTTTAGCCAAAAATTGAGGTTTGCAAAGGATTCTGGGTAACAGAACCTGGTCAGAGCCCCGCAAGTCACCCCATCTTGGATTCCCCTAGGTCTCTAGTTTTCAAAAATGCACAGGTTTGGTAGGCTTCCCTAGGTGCCGGCTGAGCTGGAGGCCAAAATCTACAGGTAGGCACTTTGCAAAAACACAGCTCTGTTTTCTTTCAAAAAATGGGATGTGTCCACGTTGTGTTTTGGGGTGTCTTCTGTCGCGGCCGCTAGGCCTACCCACACATGTGAGGTATCATTTTTATCGGGAGACTTGGGGGAACGCTGGGTGGAAGGAAATTGTGGCTCCACTCAGATTCCAGAACTTTCTGTCACCGAAATGTGAGGAAAATGTTTTTTTTTAGCAAAAAATTGAGGTTTGCCAAGGATTCTGGGTAACAGAACCTAGTCAGAGCCCCACAAGTCACCCCATCTTGGATTCCCCTAGGTCTCTAGTTTTTAAAAATGCACAGGTTTGGTAGGTTTCCCTAGGTGCCGGCTGAGCTAGAGGCCAAAATCTACAGGTAGGCACTTTGCAAAAAACAGCTCTGTTTCTTTAAAAAAATGGGATGTGTCCACGTTGTGTTTTGGGGAGTCTCCTGTCGCGGCAACTAGGCCTACCCACACAAGTGAGGTATAATTTTTATCGGGAGACTTGGGGGAACGCTGGGTGGAAGACATTTGTGGCTCCTCTCAGATTCCAGAACTTTCTGTCACCGAAATGTGAGGAAAATGCGTTTTTTTATCCAAAAATTGAGGTTTGCAAAGGATTCTGGGTAACAGAACCTAGTCAGACCCCACAAGTCACCCCATCTTGTATTCCCGTAGGTCTCTAGTTTTCAAAAATGCACAGGTTTGGTAGGTTTCCCTAGGTGCCGGCTGAGCTAGAGGCCAAAATCTACAGGTAAGCACTTTGCAAAAAACAGCTCTGTTTTCTTTCAAAAAATGGGATGTGTCCACGTTGTGTTTTGGTGTGTCTCCTGTCGCGGCCGCTAGGCCTACCCACACAAGTGAGGTATCATTTTTATCGGGAGACTTGGGGGAACGCTGGGTGGAAGGAAATTTGTGGCTCCTCTCAGATTCCAGAACTTTCTGTCACTGAAATGTGAGGAAAATGCATTTTTTTAGCCAAAAATTGAGGTTTGCAAAGGATTCTGGGTAACAGAACCTGGTCAGAGCCCCGCAAGTCACCCCATATTGGATTCCCCTAGGTCTCTAGTTTTCAAAAATGCACAGGTTTGGTAGGTTTCCCTAGGTGCCGGCTGAGCTAGAGGCCAAAATCTATGGTAGGCACTTTGCAAAAAACAGCTCTGTTTTCTTTCAAAAAATGGGATGTGTCCATTTTGTGTTTTGGGGCGTCTCCTGTCGCGGCCGCTGGGCCTACCCACACAAGTGAGGTATCATTTTTATCGGGAGACTTGGGGAAACGATGGGTGGAAGGAAATTTGTGGCTCCTCTCAGATTCCAGAACTTTCTGTCACCGAAATATGAGGAAAATGCGTTTTTTTAGCCAAAAACTGAGGTTTGCAAAGGATTCTGGGTAACAGAACCTGGTCAGAACCCCACAAGTCACCCCATCTTGGATTCCCCTAGGTCTCTAGTTTTCAAAAATGCACAGGTTTGGTAGGTTTCCCTAGGTGCCGGCTGAGCTAGAGGCCAAAATCTACAGGTAGGCACTTTGCAAAAAACAACTCTGTTTTCTGTGATGTGTCCACGTTGTGTTTTGGGGCATATCCTGTTGCGGGCGCTAGGCCTACCCACACAAGTGAGGTACCATTTTTATTGGGAGACTTGTGGGAGCGCTGGATGGAAGGAAATTTGTTGCTCCTCTCAGATTCCAGAACTTTCTGTCACCGAAATGTGAGGAAAAATTGTTTTTTTAGCCAAAAATTGAGGTTTGAAAATGATTCTGGGTAAGAGAACATGGTCAGAGCCCCACAAGTCACCCCATCTTGGATTCCC
This sequence comes from Pleurodeles waltl, assembly GCF_031143425.1. Lineage (NCBI taxonomy): Eukaryota > Metazoa > Chordata > Amphibia > Caudata > Salamandridae > Pleurodeles > Pleurodeles waltl. The sequence continues at coordinate 424,569,286 of NC_090437.1, forward strand.
CTAGGTCTCTAGTTTTCAAAAAAGCATAGGTTTGGTAGGTTTCCCTTGGTGCCGGCTGAGCTAGAGGCCAAATCTACAGGTAGGTACTTTGCAAAAAACAGCTCTGTTTTCTGTGATGTGTCCACGTTATGTTTTGGGGCATATCTTGTCGCGGGCGCTAGGCCTACCCACACAAGTGAGATACCATTTTTATCGGGAGACTTGGGGGAGCGCTGCGTGGAAGGAAATTTGTGTCTCCTTTCAGATTCCAGAACTTTCTGTCACCGAAATGTGAAGAAAATGTGTTTATTTTAGCCAAATTTTGAGGTTTGCAAAGGATTCTGGGTAACAGAACCTGGTCAGAGCCCCACAAGTCACCCCATCTTGGATTCCCCTAGGTCTCTAGTTTTCAGAAATGCACAGGTTTGGTAGGTTTCCCTAGGTGCTGGCTGAGCTAGAGGCCAAAATCTACAGGTAGGCACTTTGCAAAAAAACAGCTCTGTATTCTGTGATGTGTCCACGTTGTGTTTTGGGGCATATCCTGTCGCGGGCGCTAGGCCTACCCACACAGGTGAGGAACCATTTTTATCGGGAGACTTGGGGGAGCGCTGGATGGAAGGAAATTTGTGGCTCCTCTCAGATTCCAGAACTTTCTGTCACCGAAATGTAAGGAAAATTCGTTTTTTTAGCCAAAAATTGAGGTTTGCAAAGGATTCTGGGTAAGAGAACATGGTCAGAGCCCCACAAGTCACCCCATCTTGGATTCCCCTAGGTCTCTAGTTTTCAAAAAAGCACAGGTTTGTTAGGTTTCCCTTGGTGCCGGCTGAGCTAGAGGCCAAATCTACAGGTAGGTACTTTGCAAAAAACAGCTCTGTTTTCTGTGATGTGTCCACGTTATGTTTTGGGGCATATCTTGTCGCGGGCGCTAGGCCTACCCACACAAGTGAGATACCATTTTTATCGGGAGACTTGGGGGAGCGCTGCGTGGAAGGAAATTTGTGGCTCCTTTCAGATTCCAGAACTTTCTGTCACCAAAATGTGAAGAAAATGTGTTTATTTTAGCCAAATTTTGAGGTTTGCAAAGGATTCTGGGTAACAGAACCTGGTCAGAGCCCCACAAGTCACCCCATCTTGGATTCCCCTAGGTCTCTAGTTTTCAGAAATGCACAGGTTTGGTAGGTTTCCCTAAGTGCTGGCTGGGCTAGAGGCCAAAATCTACAGGTAGGCACTTTGCAAAAAAACAGCTCTGTATTCTGTGATGTGTCCACTTTGTGTTTTGGGGCATATCCTGTCGCGGGCGCTAGGCCTACCCACACAGGTGAGGTACCATTTTTATCGGGAGACTTGGGGGAGCGCTGGATGGAAGGAAATTTGTGGCTCCTCTCAGATTCCAGAACTTTCTGTCACCGAAATGTGAGGAAAATGCGTTTTTTTAGTCAAAAATTTAGGTTTGCAAAGGATTCTGGGTAACAGAACCTGGTCAGAGCCCCACAAGTCACCCCATCTTGGATTCCCCTAGGTCTCTAGTTTTCAAAAATGCACAGTTTTGGTAGGTTTCCCTAGGTGCCGGCTGAGCTAGAGGCCAAAATCTACAGGTAAGTACTTTGCAAAAAACAGCTCTGTTTTCTTTAAAAAAATGGGATGTGTCCACGTTGTGTTTCGGGGCGTATCCTGTCGCGGCCGCTAGGCCAACCCAAACAAGTGAGGTATCATTTTTATCGGGAGACTTGGGGAAACGCTGGGTAGAAGGAAATTTGTGGCTGCTCTCAGATTCCAGAACTTTCTGTCACCGAAATGTGAGGAAAATGCGTTTCTTTAGCCAAAAATTGAGGTCTGCAAAGGATTCTGGGTAACAGAACCTGGTCAGAGCCCCGCAAGTCACCGCATCTTGGTTTCCCCTAGGTTTCTAGTTTTCAAAAATGCACAGGTTTGGTAGGTTTCCCTAGGTGCCGGATGAGCTAGAGGCCAAAATCTACAGGTAGGCACTTTGCAAAAAACAGCTCTGTTTTCTTTAAAAAAATGAGATGTGTCCACGTTGTGTTTTGGGGCGTCTCTTGTCGCGGCCGCTAGGCCTACCCACACAAGTGAGCTATCATTTTTATCGGGAGACTTGGGGGAACGCTGGTGGCTCCTCTCAGATTCCAGAACTTTCTGTCACCGAAATGTGAGGAAAATGCGTTTGTTTAGCCAAAAATGTAGGTTTGCAAAGGATTCTGGGTAACAGAACCTGGTCAGAGCCCCGCAAGTCACCCCATCTTGGATTCCCCTAGGTCTCCAGTTTTCAAAAATGCACAGGTTTGGTAGGTTTCCCTAGGTGCCAGCTGAGCTAGAGGCCAAAATCTACAGGTAGGCACTTTGCAAAAAACAGCTCTGTTTTTTTTTAAAAAATGGGATGTGTCCACGTTGTGTTTTGGGGTGTCTCCTGTCTCGGCCGCTAGGCCTACCCACACAAGTGAGCTATCATTTTTATCGGGAGACTTGGGGGAACGCTGGGTGGAAGGAAATTTGTGGCTCCTCTCAGATTCCAGAACTTTCTGTCACTGAAATGTGAGGAAAATGCATTTTTTTAGCCAAAAATTGAGGTTTGCAAAGGATTCTGGGTAACAGAACCTGGTGAGAGCCCCACAAGTCACCCCATCTTGGATTCCCCTAGGTCTCTAGTTTTCAAAAATGCACAGGTTTTGTAGGTTTCCCTAGGTGCCGGCTGAGATAGAGGCCAAAATCTACAGGTAGGTACTTTGCAAAAAACAGCTCTGTTTTCTTTCAAAAAATGGGATGTGTCCACGTTGTGTTTAGGTGTGTTTGCTGTCGCGGCCGCTAGGCATACCCACACAAGCGAGGTATCATTTTTATCAGGAGACTTGAGGGAACGCTGGGTGGAAGGAAATTTGTGTCTCCTTTCAGATTCCAGAACTTTCTGTCACCGAAATGTGAGGAAAATGGTTTTTTTTAGCCAAAAATTGAGGTTTGCAAAGGATTCTGGGTAACAGAACCTGGTCAGAGCCCCGCAAGTCACCCCATCTTGGATTCCCCTAGGTCTCTAGTTTTCAAAAATGCACAGGTTTGGTAGGCTTCCCTGGGTGCCGGCTGAGCTGGAGGCCAAAATCTACAGGTAGGCACTTTGCAAAAAACAGCTCTGTTTTCTTTCAAAAAATAGGATGTGTCCACGTTGTGTTTTGGGGCGTCCACTGTCGCGGCCGCTAGGCCTACCCACACATGCGAGGTATCATTTTTATCGGGAGACTTGGGGGAACGCTAGGTGGAAGGAAATTTGTGTCTCCTCTCAGATTCCAGAACTTTCTGTCACCGAAATGTGAGGAAAATGCGTTTTTTTAGCCAAAAATTGAGGTTTGCAAAGGATTCTGGGTAACAGAACCTAGTCAGAGCCCCGCAAGTCACCCCATCTTGGATTCCCCTAGGTCTCTAGTTTTTAAAAATGCACAGGTTTGGTAGGCTTCCCTAGGTTCCGGCTGAGCTGGAGGCCAAAATCTACAGGTAGGCACTTTGCAACAACACAGCTCTGTTTTCTTTCAAAAAATGGGATGTGTCCACGTTGTGTTTTGGGGCATATCCTGTTGCGGGCGCTAGTCCTACCCACACAAGTGAGGTACCATTTTTATTGGGAGACTTGGGGGAGCGCTGGATGGAAGGAAATTTGTGGCTCCTCTCAGATTCCAGAACTTTCTGTCACCGAAATGTGAGGAAAATTCGTTTTTTAAGCCAAAAATTGAGGTTTGAAAAGGATTCTGGGTAAGAGAACATGGTCAGAGCCCCACAAGTCACCCCATCTTGGATTCCCCTAGGTCTCTAGTTTTCAAAAAAGCACAGGTTTGGTAGATTTCCCTTGGTGCCGGCTGAGCTAGAGGCCAAATCTACAGGTAGGTACTTTGCAAAAAACAGCTCTGTTTTCTGTGATGTGTCCACGTTATGTTTTGGGGCATATCTTGTCGCGGGCGCTAGGCCTACCCACACAAGTGAGATACCATTTTTATCGGGAGACTTGGGGGAGCGCTGCGTGGAAGGAAATTTGTGGCTCCTTTCAGATTCCAGAACTTTCTGTCACCAAAATGTGAAGAAAATGTGTTTATTTTAGCCAAATGTTGAGGTTTGCAAAGGATTCTGGGTAACAGAACCTGGTCAGAGCCCCACAAGTCACCCCATCTTGGATTCCCCTAGGTCTCTAGTTTTCAGAAATGCACAGGTTTGGTAGGTTTCCCTAGGTGCTGGCTGAGCTAGAGGCCAAAATCTACAGGTAAGCACTTTGCAAAAAAACAGCTCTGTATTCTGTGATGTGTCCACGTTGTGTTTTGGGGCATATCCTGTCGCGGGCGCTAGGCCTACCCACACAGGTGAGGTACCATTTTTATCGGGAGACTTGGGGGAGCGCTGGATGGAAGGAAATTTGTGGCTCCTCTCAGATTTCAGAACTTTCTGTCACCGAAATGTGAGGAAAATTCGTTTTTTTAGCCAAAAATTGAGGTTTGAAAAGGATTCTGGGTAAGAGAACATGGTCAGAGCCCCACAAGTCACCCCATCTTGGATTCCCCTAGGTCTCTAGTTTTCAAAAAAGCACAGGTTTGGTAGATTTCCCTTGGTGCCGGCTGAGCTAGAGGCCAAATCTACAGGTAGGTACTTTGCAAAAAACAGCTCTGTTTTCTGTGATGTGTCCACGTTATGTTTTGGGGCATATCTTGTCGCGGGCGCTAGGCCTACCCACACAAGTGAGATACCATTTTTATCGGGAGACTTGGGGGAGCGCTGCGTGGAAGGAAATTTGTGGCTCCTTTCAGATTCCAGAACTTTCTGTCACCAAAATGTGAAGAAAATGTGTTTATTTTAGCCAAATGTTGAGGTTTGCAAAGGATTCTGGGTAACAGAACCTGGTCAGAGCCCCACAAGTCACCCCATCTTGGATTCCCCTAGGTCTCTAGTTTTCAGAAATGCACAGGTTTGGTAGGTTTCCCTAGGTGCTGGCTGAGCTAGAGGCCAAAATCTACAGGTAAGCACTTTGCAAAAAAACAGCTCTGTATTCTGTGATGTGTCCACGTTGTGTTTTGGGGCATATCCTGTCGCGGGCGCTAGGCCTACCCACACAGGTGAGGTACCATTTTTATCGGGAGACTTGGGGGAGCGCTGGATGGAAGGAAGTTTGTGGCTCCTCTCAGATTTCAGAACTTTCTGTCACCGAAATGTGAGGAAAATTCGTTTTTTTAGCCAAAAATTGAGGTTTGCAAAGGATTCTGGGTAAGAGAACATGGTCAGAGCCCCACAAGTCACCCCATCTTGGATTCCCCTAGGTCTCTAGTTTTCAAAAAAGCACAGGTTTGGTAAGTTTCCCTTGGTGCCGGCTGAGCTAGAGGCCAAATCTACAGGTAGGTACTTTGCAAAAAACAGCTCTGTTTTCTGTGATGTGTCCACGTTATGTTTTGGGGCATATCTTGTCGCGGGCGCTAGGCCTACCCACACATGCGAGGTATCATTTTTATCGGGAGACTTGGGGGAACGCTGGGTGGAAGGAAATTTGTGGCTGCTCTCAGATTCCAGAACTTTCTGTCACCGAAATGTGAGGAAAATGCGTTTCTTTAGCCAAAAATTGAGGTCTGCAAAGGATTCTGGGTAACAGAACCTGGTCAGAGCCCCGCAAGTCACCGCATCTTGGTTTCCCCTAGGTGTCTAGGTTTCAAAAATGCACAGGTTTGGTAGGTTTCCCTAGGTGCCGGATGAGCTAGAGGCCAAAATCTACAGGTAGGCACTTTGCAAAAAACAGCTCTGTTTTCTTTTAAAAAATGAGATGTGTCCACGTTGTGTTTTGAGGCGTGTCTTGTCACGGCCGCTAGGCCTACCCACACAAGTGAGCTATCATTTTTATCGGGAGACTTGCGGGAACGCTGGGGGGAAGGAAATTTGTGGCTCCTCTCAGATTCCAGAACTTTCTGTCACCGAAATGTGAGGAAAATGCGTTTTTTTAGCCAAAAATTGAGGTTTGCAAAGGATTCTGGGTAACAGAACCTGGTCAGAGCCCCGCAAGTCACCCCATCTTGGATTCCCCTATGTGTCTTGTTTTCAAAAATGCACAGGTTTGGTAGGTTTCCCTAGGTGCCGGCTGAGCTAGAAGCCAAAATCTACAGGTAGGCACTTTGCAAAAAACAGCTCTGGTTTTTTAAAAAATGGGAGGTGTCCACGTTGTGTTTTGGGGCGTCTTCTGTCGCGGCCGCTAGGCCTACCCACACATGTGAGGTATCATTTTTATCGGGAGACTTGGGGGAACACTGGGTGGAAGGAAATTTGTGGATCCTCTCAGATTCCAGAACTTTCTGTCACCGAAATGTGAGGAAAATGTGTTTTTTTTGCCAAAAATTGAGGTTTGCAAAGGATTCTGGGTAACAGAACCTAGTCAGAGCCCCACAAGTCACCCCATCTTGGATTCCCCTAGGTCTCTAGTTTTCAAAAATGCACAGGTTTGGTAGGTTTCCCTAGGTGCCGGATGAGCTAGAGGCCAAAATCTACAGGTAGGCACTTTGCAAAAACAGCTCTGTTTTCTTTCAAAAAATGGGATGTGTCCACGTTGTGTTTTGGGGTGTCTTCTGTCGCGGCCGCTAGGCCTACCCACACATGTGAGGTATCATTTTTATCGGGAGACTTGGGGGAACGCTGGGTGGAATGGAAATTTGTGGCTCCTCTCAGATTCCAGAACTTTCTGTCACCGAAATGTGAGGAAAATGTTTTTGTTTAGCAAAAAATTGAGGTTTGCCAAGGATTCTGGGTAACAGAACCTGGTCAGAGCCCCACAAGTCACCCCATCTTGGATTCCCCTAGGTCTCTAGTTTTTAAAAATGCACAGGTTTGGTAGGTTTCCCTAGGTGCCGGCTGAGCTAGAGGCCAAAATCTACAGGTAGGCACTTTGCAAAAAACAGCTCTGTTTCTTTCAAAAAATGGGATGTGTCCACGTTGTGTTTTGGGGAGTCTCCTGTCGCGGCAACTAGGCCTACCCACACAAGTGAGGTATCATTTTTATCGGGAGACTTGGGGGAACGCTGGGTGGAAGACATTTGTGGCTCCTCTCAGATTCCAGAACTTTCTGTCACCGAAATGTGAGGAAAATGCGTTTTTTTAGCCAAAAATTGAGGTTTGCAAAGGATTCTGGGTAACAGAACGTAGTCAGACCCCACAAGTCACCCCATGTTGTATTTCCGTAGGTCTCTAGTTTTCAAAAATGCACAGGTTTGGTAGGTTTCCCTAGGTGCCGGCTGAGCTAGAGGCCAAAATCTACAGGTAAGCACTTTGCAAAAAACAGCTCTGTTTTCTTTCAAAAAATGGGATGTGTCCATGTTGTGTTTTGGGGCGTCTCCTGTCGCGGCCGCTGGGCCTACCCACACAAGTGAGGTATCATTTTTATCGGGAGACTTGGGGAAACGATGGGTGGAAGGAAATTTGTGGCTCCTCTCAGATTCCAGAACTTTCTGTCACCGAAATATGAGGAAAATGCGTTTTTTTAGCCAAAAACTGAGGTTTGCAAAGGATTCTGGGTAACAGAACCTGGTCAGAACCCCACAAGTCACCCCATCTTGGATTCCCCTAGGTCTCTAGTTTTCAAAAATGCACAGGTTTGGTAGGTTTCCCTAGGTGCCGGCTGAGCTAGAGGCCAAAATCTACAGGTAGGCACTTTGCAAAAAACAACTCTGTTTTCTGTGATGTGTCCACGTTGTGTTTTGGGGCATATCCTGTTGCGGGCGCTAGGCCTACCCACACAAGTGAGGTACCATTTTTATTGGGAGACTTGTGGGAGCGCTGGATGGAAGGAAATTTGTTGCTCCTCTCAGATTCCAGAACTTTCTGTCACCGAAATGTGAGGAAAATTCTTTTTTTTAGCCAAAAATTGAGGTTTGAAAAGGATTCTGGGTAAGAGAACATGGTCAGAGCCCCACAAGTCACCCCATCTTGGATTCCCCTAGGTCTCTAGTTTTCAAAAAAGCATAGGTTTGGTAGGTTTCCCTTGGTGCCGGCTGAGCTAGAGGCCAAATCTACAGGTAGGTACTTTGCAAAAAACAGCTCTGTTTTCTGTGATGTGTCCACGTTATGTTTTGGGGCATATCTTGTCACGGGCGCTAGGCCTACCCACACAAGTGAGATACCATTTTTATCGGGAGACTTGGGGGAGCGCTGCGTGGAAGGAAATTTGTGGCTCCTTTCAGATTCCAGAACTTTCTGTCACCGAAATGTGAAGAAAATGTGTTTATTTTAGCCAAATTTTGAGGTTTGCACAGGATTCTGGGTAACAGAACCTGGTCAGAGCCCCACAAGTCACCCCATCTTGGATTCCCCTAGGTCTCTAGTTTTCAGAAATGCACAGGTTTGGTAGGTTTCCCTAGGTGCTGGCTGAGCTAGAGGCCAAAATCTACAGGTAGGCACTTTGCAAAAAAACAGCTCTGTATTCTGTGATGTGTCCACGTTGTGTTTTGGGGCATATCCTGTCGCGGGCGCTAGGCCTACCCACACAGGTGAGGAACCATTTTTATCGGGAGACTTGGGGGAGCGCTGGATGGAAGGACATTTGTGGCTCCTCTCAGATTCCAGAACTTTCTGTCACCGAAATGTGAGGAAAATTCGTTTTTTTAGCCAAAAATTGAGGTTTGCAAAGTATTCTGGGTAAGAGAACATGGTCAGAGCCCCACAAGTCACCCCATCTTGGATTCCCCTAGGTCTCTAGTTTTCAAAAAAGCACAGGTTTGTTAGTTTTCCCTTGGTGCCGGCTGAGCTAGAGGCCAAATCTACAGGTAGGTACTTTGCAAAAAACAGCTCTGTTTTCTGTGATGTGTCCACGTTATGTTTTGGGGCATATCTTGTCGCGGGCGCTAGGCCTACCCACACAAGTGAGATACCATTTTTATCGGGAGACTTGGGGGAGCGCTGCGTGGAAGGAAATTTGTGGCTCCTTTCAGATTCCAGAACTTTCTGTCACCAAAATGTGAAGAAAATGTGTTTATTTTAGCCAAATTTTGAGGTTTGCAAAGGATTCTGGGTAACAGAACCTGGTCAGAGCCCCACAAGTCACCCCATCTTGGATTCCCCTAGGTCTCTAGTTTTCAGAAATGCACAGGTTTGGTAGGTTTCCCTAAGTGCTAGCTGAGCTAGAGGCCAAAATCTACAGGTAGGCACTTTGCAAAAAAACATCTCTGTATTCTGTGATGTGTCCACGTTGTGTTTTGGGGCATATCCTGTTGCGGGCGCTAGGCCTACCCACACAGGTGAGGTACCATTTTTATCGGGAGACTTGGGGAAACGCTGGGTAGAAGGAAATTTGTGGCTGCTCTCAGATTCCAGAACTTTCTGTCACCGAAATGTGAGGAAAATGCGTTTCTTTAGCCAAAAATTGAGGTCTGCAAAGGATTCTGGGTAACAGAACCTGGTCAGAGCCCCGCAAGTCACCGCATCTTGGTTTCCCCTAGGTGTCTAGGTTTCAAAAATGCACAGGTTTGGTAGGTTTCCCTAGGTGCCGGATGAGCTAGAGGCCAAAATCTACAAGTAGGCACTTTGCAAAAAACAGCTCTGTTTTCTTTTAAAAAATGAGATGTGTCCACGTTGTGTTTTGAGGCGTGTCTTGTCACGGCCGCTAGGCCTGCCCACACAAGTGAGCTATCATTTTTATCGGGAGACTTGCGGGAACGCTGGGGGGAAGGAAATTTGTGGCTCCTCTCAGATTCCAGAACTTTCTGTCACCGAAATGTGAGGAAAATGCGTTTTTTTAGCCAAAAATTGAGGTTTGCAAAGGATTCTGGGTAACAGAACCTGGTCAGAGCCCCGCAAGTCACCCCATCTTGGATTCCCCTAGGTCTCTAGTTTTCAAAAATGCACAGGTTTGGTAGGTTTCCCTTGGTGCCGGCTGAGCTAGAGGCCAAAATCTACAGGTAGGCACTTTGCAAAAAACAACTCTGTTTTCTGTGATGTGTCCACGTTGTGTTTTGGGGCATATCCTGTTGCGGGCGCTAGGCCTACCCACACAAGTGAGGTACCATTTTTATTGGGAGACTTGTGGGAGCGCTGGATGGAAGGAAATTTGTTGCTCCTCTCAGATTCCAGAACTTTCTGTCACCGAAATGTGAGGAAAATTCTTTTTTTTAGCCAAAAATTGAGGTTTGAAAAGGATTCTGGGTAAGAGAACATGGTCAGAGCCCCACAAGTCACCCCATCTTGGATTCCCCTAGGTCTCTAGTTTTAAAAAAAGCATAGGTTTGGTAGGTTTCCCTTGGTGCCGGCTGAGCTAGAGGCCAAATCTACAGGTAGGTACTTTGCAAAAAACAGCTCTGTTTTCTGTGATGTGTCCACGTTATGTTTTGGGGCATATCTTGTCACGGGCGCTAGGCCTACCCACACAAGTGAGATACCATTTTTATCGGGAGACTTGGGGGAGCGCTGCGTGGAAGGAAATTTGTGGCTCCTTTCAGATTCCAGAACTTTCTGTCACCGAAATGTGAAGAAAATGTGTTTATTTTAACCAAATTTTGAGGTTTGCACAGGATTCTGGGTAACAGAACCTGGTCAGAGCCCCACAAGTCACCCCATCTTGGATTCCCCTAGGTCTCTAGTTTTCAGAAATGCACAGGTTTGGTAGGTTTCCCTAGGTGCTGGCTGAGCTAGAGGCCAAAATCTACAGGTAGGCACTTTGCAAAAAAACAGCTCTGTATTCTGTGATGTGTCCACGTTGTGTTTTGGGGCATATCCTGTCGCGGGCGCTAGGCCTACCCACACAGGTGAGGAACCATTTTTATCGGGAGACTTGGGGGAGCGCTGGATGGAAGGACATTTGTGGCTCCTCTCAGATTCCAGAACTTTCTGTCACCGAAATGTGAGGAAAATTCGTTTTTTTAGCCAAAAATTGAGGTTTGCAAAGGATTGTGGGTAAGAGAACATGGTCAGAGCCCCACAAGTCACCCCATCTTGGATTCCCCTAGGTCTCTAGTTTTCAAAAAAGCACAGGTTTGTTAGTTTTCCCTTGGTGCCGGCTGAGCTAGAGGCCAAATCTACAGGTAGGTACTTTGCAAAAAACAGCTCTGTTTTCTGTGATGTGTCCACGTTATGTTTTGGGGCATATCTTGTCGCGGGCGCTAGGCCTACCCACACAAGTGAGATACCATTTTTATCTGGAGACTTGGGGGAGCGCTGCGTGGAAGGAAATTTGTGGCTCCTTTCAGATTCCAGAACTTTCTGTCACCAAAATGTGAAGAAAATGTGTTTATTTTAGCCAAATTTTGAGGTTTGCAAAGGATTCTGGGTAACAGAACCTGGTCAGAGCCCCACAAGTCACCCCATCTTGGATTCCCCTAGGTCTCTAGTTTTCAGAAATGCACAGGTTTGGTAGGTTTCCCTAAGTGCTGGCTGAGCTAGAGGCCAAAATCTACAGGTAGGCACTTTGCAAAAAAACAGCTCTGTATTCTGTGATGTGTCCACTTTGTGTTTTGGGGCATATCCTGTCGCGGGCGCTAGGCCTACCCACACAGGTGAGGTACCATTTTTATCGGGAGACTTGGGGGAGCGCTGGATGGAAGGAAATTTGTGGCTCCTCTCAGATTCCAGAACTTTCTGTCACCGAAATGTGAGGAAAATGCGTTTTTTTAGCCAAAAATTTAGGTTTGCAAAGGATTCTGGGTAACAGAACCTGGTCAGAGCCCCACAAGTCACCCCATCTTGGATTCCCCTAGGTCTCTAGTTTTCAAAAATGCACAGTTTTGGTAGGTTTCCCTAGGTGCCGGCTGAGCTAGAGGCCAAAATCTACAGGTAAGTACTTTGCAAAAAACAGCTCTGTTTTCTTTCAAAAAATGGGATGTGTCCACGTTGTGTTTCGGGGCGTATCCTGTCGCGGCCGCTAGGCCAACCCAAACAAGTGAGGTATCATTTTTATCGGGAGACTTGGGGAAACGCTGGGTAGAAGGAAATTTGTGGCTGCTCTCAGATTCCAGAACTTTCTGTCACCGAAATGTGAGGAAAATGCGTTTCTTTAGCCAAAAATTGAGGTCTGCAAAGGATTCTGGGTAACAGAACCTGGTCAGAGCCCCGCAAGTCACCGCATCTTGGTTTCCCCTAGGTTTCTAGTTTTCAAAAATGCACAGGTTTGGTAGGTTTCCCTAGGTGGCGGATGAGCTAGAGGCCAAAATCTACAGGTAGGCACTTTGCAAAAAACAGCTCTGTTTTCTTTAAAAAAATGAGATGTGTCCACGTTGTGTTTTGGGGCGCCTCTTGTCGCGGCCGCTAGGCCTACCCACACAAGTGAGCTATCATTTTTATCGGGAGACTTGGGGGAACGCTGGTGGCTCCTCTCAGATTCCAGAACTTTCTGTCACCGAAATGTGAGGAAAATGCGTTTTTTTAGCCAAAAATGTAGGTTTGCAAAGGATTCTGGGTAACAGAACCTGGTCAGAGCCCCGCAAGTCACCCCATCTTGGATTCCCCTAGGTCTCTAGTTTTCAAAAATGCACAGGTTTGGTAGGTTTCCCTAGGTGCCAGCTGAGCTAGAGGCCAAAATCTACAGGTAGGCACTTTGCAAAAAACAGCTCTGTTTTTTTTAAAAAAATGGGATGTGTCCACGTTGTGTTTTGGGGTGTCTCCTGTCTCGGCCGCTAGGCCTACCCACACAAGTGAGGTATCATTTTTATCTGGAGACTTGGGGGAACGCTGGGTGGAAGGAAATTTGTGGCTCCTCTCAGATTCCAGAACTTTCTGTCACTGAAATGTGAGGAAAATGCATTTTTTTTGCCAAAAATTGAGGTTTGCAAAGGATTCTGGGTAACAGAACCTGGTGAGAGCCCCACAAGTCACCCCATCTTGGATTCCCCTAGGTCTCTAGTTTTCAAAAATGCACAGGTTTTGTAGGTTTCCCTAGGTGCCGGCTGAGCTAGAGGCCAAAATCTACAGGTAGGTACTTTGCAAAAAACAGCTCTGTTTTCTTTCAAAAAATGGGATGTGTCCACGTTGTGTTTAGGTGTGTCTGCTGTCGCGGCCGCTAGGCATACCCACACAAGCGAGGTATCATTTTTATCAGGAGACTTGAGGGAATGCTGGGTGGAAGGAAATTTGTGTCTCCTCTCAGATTCCAGAACTTTCTGTCACCGAAATGTGAGGAAAATGCGTTTTTTTAGCCAAAAATTGAGGTTTGCAAAGGATTCTGGGTAACAGAACCTAGTCAGAGCCCCGCAAGTCACCCCATCTTGGATTCCCCTAGGTCTCTAGTTTTTAAAAATGCACAGGTTTGGTAGGCTTCCCTAGGTTCCGGCTGAGCTGGAGGCCAAAATCTACAGGTAGGCACTTTGCAAAAACACAGCTCTGTTTTCTTTCAAAAAATGGGATGTGTCCACGTTGTGTTTTGGGGCATATCCTGTTGCGGGCGCTAGGCCTACCCACACAAGTGAGGTACCATTTTTATTGGGAGACTTGGGGGAGCGCTGGATGGAAGGAAATTTGTGGCTCCTCTCAGATTCCAGAACTTTCTGTCACCGAAATGTGAGGAAAATTCGTTTTTTTAGCCAAAAATTGAGGTTTGAAAAGGATTCTAGGTAAGAGAACATGGTCAGAGCCCCACAAGTCACCCCATCTTGGATTCCCCTAGGTCTCTAGTTTTCAAAAAAGCACAGGTTTGGTAGGTTTCCCTTGGTGCCGGCTGAGGTAGAGGCCAAATCTACAGGTAGGTAATTTGCAAAAAACAGCTCTGTTTTCTGTGATGTGTCCACGTTATGTTTTGGGGCATATCTTGTCGCGGGCGCTAGGCCTACCCACACAAGTGAGATACCATTTTTATCGGGAGACTTGGGGGAGCGCTGCGTGGAAGGAAATTTGTGGCTCCTTTCAGATTCCAGAACTTTCTGTCACCAAAATGTGAAGAAAATGTGTTTATTTTAGCCAAATGTTGAGGTTTGCAAAGGATTCTGGGTAACCGAACCTGGTCAGAGCCCCACAAGTCACCCCATCTTGGATTCCCCTAGGTCTCTAGTTTTCAGAAATGCACAGGTTTGGTAGGTTTCCCTAGGTGCTGGCTGAGCTAGAGGCCAAAATCTACAGGTAGGCACTTTGCAAAAAAACAGCTCTGTATTCTGTGATGTGTCCACGTTGTGTTTTGGGGCATATCCTGTCGCGGGCGCTAGGCCTACCCACACAGGTGAGGTACCATTTTTATCGGGAGACTTGGGGGAGCGCTGGATGGAAGGAAATTTGTGGCTCCTCTCAGATTTCAGAACTTTCTGTCACCGAAATGTGAGGAAAATTCTTTTTTTTCGCCAAAAATTGAGGTTTGCAAAGGATTCTGGGTAAGAGAACATGGTCAGAGCCCCACAAGTCACCCCATCTTGGATTCCCCTAGGTCTCTAGTTTTCAAAAAAGTACAGGTTTGGTAGGTTTCCCTTGGTGCCGGCTGAGCTAGAGGCCAAATCTACAGGTAGGTACTTTGCAAAAAACAGCTCTGTTTTCTGTGATGTGTCCACGTTATGTTTTGGGGCATATCTTGTCGCGGGCGCTAGGCCTACCCACACAAGTGAGATACCATTTTTATCGGGAGACTTGGGGGAGCGCTGCGTGGAAGGAAATTTGTGGCTCCTTTCAGATTCCAGAACTTTCTGTCACCAAAATGTGAAGAAAATGTTTTTATTTTAGCCAAATTTTGAGGTTTGCAAAGGATTCTGGGTAACAGAACCTGGTCAGAGCCCCACAAGTCACCCCATCTTGGATTCCTCTAGGTCTCTAGTTTTCAGAAATGCACAGGTTTGGTAGGTTTCCCTAAGTGCTAGCTGAGCTAGAGGCCAAAATCTACAGTTAGGCACTTTGCAAAAAAACAGCTCTGTATTCTGTGATGTGTCCACGTTGTGTTTTGGGGCATATCCTGTTGCGGGCGCTAGGCCTACCCACACAGGTGAGGTACCATTTTTATCGGGAGACTTGGGGAAACGCTGGGTAGAAGGAAATTTGTGGCTGCTCTCAGATTCCAGAACTTTCTGTCACCGAAATGTGAGGAAAATGCGTTTCTTTAGCCAAAAATTGAGGTCTGCAAAGGATTCTGGGTAACAGAACCTGGTCAGAGCCCCGCAAGTCACCGCATCTTGGTTTCCCCTAGGTGTCTAGTTTTAAAAAATGCACAGGTTTGGTAGGTTTCCCTAGGTGCCGGATGAGCTAGAGGCCAAAATCTACAGGTAGGCACTTTGCAAAAAACAGCTCTGTTTTCTTTTAAAAAATGAGATGTGTCCACGTTGTGTTTTGAGGCGTGTCTTGTCGCGGCCGCTAGGCCTACCCACACAAGTGAGCTATCATTTTTATCGGGAGACTTGGGGGAACGCTGGGGGGAAGGACATTTGTGGCTCCTCTCAGATTCCAGAACTTTCTGTCACCGAAATGTGAGGAAAATGCGTCTTTTTAGCCAAAAATTGAGGTTTGCAAAGGATTCTGGGTAACAGAACCTGGTCAGAGCCCCGCAAGTCACCCCATCTTGGATTCCCCTATGTGTCTTGTTTTCAAAAATGCACAGGTTTGGTAGGTTTCCCTAGCGCCGGCTGAGCTGGAGGCCAAAATCTACAGGTAGGCACTTTGCAAAAAACAGCTCTGTTTTTTTTTCAATAAATGGGATGTGTCCACGTTGTGTTTTGGGGTGTCTCCTGTCGCGGCCGCTAGGCCTACCCACACAAGTGAGGTATCATTGTTATCGGGAGACTTGGGGGAACGCTGGGTGGAAGGAAATTTGTGGCTCCTCTCAGATTCCAGAACTTTCTGTCACCGAAATATGAGGAAAATGCGTTTTTTTAGCCAAAAACTGAGGTTTGCAAAGGATTCTGGGTAACAGAACCTGGTCAGAACCCCACAAGTCACCCCATCTTGGATTCCCCTAGGTCTCTAGTTTTCAAAAATGCACAGGTTTGGTAGGTTTCCCTTGGTGCCGGCTGAGCTAGAGGCCAAAATCTACAGGTAGGCACTTTGCAAAAAACAACTCTGTTTTCTGTGATGTGTCCACGTTGTGTTTTGGGGCATATCCTGTTGCGGGCGCTAGGCCTACCCACACAAGTGAGGTACCATTTTTATTGGGAGACTTGTGGGAGCGCTGGATGGAAGGAAATTTGTTGCTCCTCTCAGATTCCAGAACTTTCTGTCACCGAAATGTGAGGAAAATTCTTTTTTTTAGCCAAAAATTGGGGTTTGAAAAGGATTCTGGGTAAGAGAACATGGTCAGAGCCCCACAACTCACCCCATCTTGGATTCCCCTAGGTCTCTAGTTTTAAAAAAAGCATAGGTTTGGTAGGTTTCCCTTGGTGCCGGCTGAGCTAGAGGCCAAATCTACAGGTAGGTACTTTGCAAAAAACAGCTCTGTTTTCTGTGATGTGTCCACGTTATGTTTTGGGGCATATCTTGTCACGGGCGCTAGGCCTACCCACACAAGTGAGATACCATTTTTATCGGGAGACTTGGGGGAGCGCTGCGTGGAAGGAAATTTGTGGCTCCTTTCAGATTCCAGAACTTTCTGTCACCGAAATGTGAAGAAAATGTGTTTATTTTAGCCAAATTTTGAGGTTTGCACAGGATTCTGGGTAACAGAACCTGGTCAGAGCCCCACAAGTCACCCCATCTTGGATTCCCCTAGGTCTCTAGTTTTCAGAAATGCACAGGTTTGGTAGGTTTCCCTAGGTGCTGGCTGAGCTAGAGGCCAAAATCTACAGGTAGGCACTTTGCAAAAAAACAGCTCTGTATTCTGTGATGTGTCCACGTTGTGTTTTGGGGCATATCCTGTCGCGGGCGCTAGGCCTACCCACACAGGTGAGGAACCATTTTTATCGGGAGACTTGGGGGAGCGCTGGATGGAAGGACATTTGTGGCTCCTCTCAGATTCCAGAACTTTCTGTCACCGAAATGTGAGGAAAATTCGTTTTTTTAGCCAAAAATTGAGGTTTGCAAAGGATTCTGGGTAAGAGAACATGGTCAGAGCCCCACAAGTCACCCCATCTTGGATTCCCCTAGGTCTCTAGTTTTCAAAAAAGCACAGGTTTGTTAGTTTTCCCTTGGTGCCGGCTGAGCTAGAGGCCAAATCTACAGGTAGGTACTTTGCAAAAAACAGCTCTGTTTTCTGTGATGTGTCCACGTTATGTTTTGGGGCATATCTTGTCGCGGGCGCTAGGCCTACCCACACAAGTGAGATACCATTTTTATCTGGAGACTTGGGGGAGCGCTGCGTGGAAGGAAATTTGTGGCTCCTTTCAGATTCCAGAACTTTCTGTCACCAAAATGTGAAGAAAATGTGTTTATTTTAGCCAAATTTTGAGGTTTGCAAAGGATTCTGGGTAACAGAACCTGGTCAGAGCCCCACAAGTCACCCCATCTTGGATTCCCCTAGGTCTCTAGTTTTCAGAAATGCACAGGTTTGGTAGGTTTCCCTAAGTGCTGGCTGAGCTAGAGGCCAAAATCTACAGGTAGGCACTTTGCAAAAAAACAGCTCTGTATTCTGTGATGTGTCCACTTTGTGTTTTGGGGCATATCCTGTCGCGGGCGCTAGGCCTACCCACACAGGTGAGGTACCATTTTTATCGGGAGACTTGGGGGAGCGCTGGATGGAAGGAAATTTGTGGCTCCTCTCAGATTCCAGAACTTTCTGTCACCGAAATGTGAGGAAAATGCGTTTTTTTAGCCAAAAATTTAGGTTTGCAAAGGATTCTGGGTAACAGAACCTGGTCAGAGCCCCACAAGTCACCCCATCTTGGATTCCACTAGGTCTCTAGTTTTCAAAAATGCACAGTTTTGGTAGGTTTCCCTAGGTGCCGGCTGAGCTAGAGGCCAAAATCTACAGGTAAGTACTTTGCAAAAAACAGCTCTGTTTTCTTTCAAAAAATGGGATGTGTCCACGTTGTGTTTCGGGGCGTATCCTGTCGCGGCCGCTAGGCCAACCCAAACAAGTGAGGTATCATTTTTATCGGGAGACTTGGGGAAACGCTGGGTAGAAGGAAATTTGTGGCTGCTCTCAGATTCCAGAACTTTCTGTCACCGAAATGTGAGGAAAATGCGTTTCTTTAGCCAAAAATTGAGGTCTGCAAAGGATTCTGGGTAACAGAACCTGGTCAGAGCCCCGCAAGTCACCGCATCTTGGTTTCCCCTAGGTTTCTAGTTTTCAAAAATGCACAGGTTTGGTAGGTTTCCCTAGGTGGCGGATGAGCTAGAGGCCAAAATCTACAGGTAGGCACTTTGCAAAAAACAGCTCTGTTTTCTTTAAAAAAATGAGATGTGTCCACGTTGTGTTTTGGGGCGCCTCTTGTCGCGGCCGCTAGGCCTACCCACACAAGTGAGCTATCATTTTTATCGGGAGACTTGGGGGAACGCTGATGGCTCCTCTCAGATTCCAGAACTTTCTGTCACCGAAATGTGAGGAAAATGCGTTTTTTTAGCCAAAAATTTAGGTTTGCAAAGGATTCTGGGTAACAGAACCTGGTCAGAGCCCCGCAAGTCACCCCATCTTGGATTCCCCTAGGTCTCTAGTTTTCAAAAATGCACAGGTTTGGTAGGTTTCCCTAGGTGCCAGCTGAGCTAGAGGCCAAAATCTACAGGTAGGCACTTTGCAAAAAACAGCTCTGTTTTTTTTAAAAAAATGGGATGTGTCCACGTTGTGTTTTGGGGTGTCTCCTGTCTCGGCCGCTAGGCCTACCCACACAAGTGAGGTATCATTTTTATCTGGAGACTTGGGGGAACGCTGGGTGGAAGGAAATTTGTGGCTCCTCTCAGATTCCAGAACTTTCTGTCACTGAAATGTGAGGAAAATGCATTTTTTTAGCCAAAAATTGAGGTTTGCAAAGGATTCTGGGTAACAGAACCTGGTGAGAGCCCCACAAGTCACCCCATCTTGGATTCCCCTAGGTCTCTAGTTTTCAAAAATGCACAGGTTTTGTAGGTTTCCCTAGGTGCCGGCTGAGCTAGAGGCCAAAATCTACAGGTAGGTACTTTGCAAAAAACAGCTCTGTTTTCTTTCAAAAAATGGGATGTGTCCACGTTGTGTTTAGGTGTGTCTGCTGTCGCGGCCGCTAGGCATACCCACACAAGCGAGGTATCATTTTTATCAGGAGACTTGAGGGAATGCTGGGTGGAAGGAAATTTGTGTCTCCTCTCAGATTCCAGAACTTTCTGTCACCGAAATGTGAGGAAAATGCGTTTTTTTAGCCAAAAATTGAGGTTTGCAAAGGATTCTGGGTAACAGAACCTAGTCAGAGCCCCGCAAGTCACCCCATCTTGGATTCCCCTAGGTCTCTAGTTTTTAAAAATGCACAGGTTTGGTAGGCTTCCCTAGGTTCCGGCTGAGCTGGAGGCCAAAATCTACAGGTAGGCACTTTGCAAAAACACAGCTCTGTTTTCTTTCAAAAAATGGGATGTGTCCACGTTGTGTTTTGGGGCATATCCTGTTGCGGGCGCTAGGCCTACCCACACAAGTGAGGTACCATTTTTATTGGGAGACTTGGGGGAGCGCTGGATGGAAGGAAATTTGTGGCTCCTCTCAGATTCCAGAACTTTCTGTCACCGAAATGTGAGGAAAATTCGTTTTTTTAGCCAAAAATTGAGGTTTGAAAAGGATTCTGGGTAAGAGAACATGGTCAGAGCCCCACAAGTCACCCCATCTTGGATTCCCCTAGGTCTCTAGTTTTCAAAAAAGCACAGGTTTGGTAGGTTTCCCTTGGTGCCGGCTGAGCTAGAGGCCAAATCTACAGGTAGGTAATTTGCAAAAAACAGCTCTGTTTTCTGTGATGTGTCCACGTTATGTTTTGGGGCATATCTTGTCGCGGGCGCTAGGCCTACCCACACAAGTGAGATACCATTTTTATCGGGAGACTTGGGGGAGCGCTGCGTGGAAGGAAATTTGTGGCTCCTTTCAGATTCCAGAACTTTCTGTCACCAAAATGTGAAGAAAATGTGTTTATTTTAGCCAAATGTTGAGGTTTGCAAAGGATTCTGGGTAACCGAACCTGGTCAGAGCCCCACAAGTCACCCCATCTTGGATTCCCCTAGGTCTCTAGTTTTCAGAAATGCACAGGTTTGGTAGGTTTCCCTAGGTGCTGGCTGAGCTAGAGGCCAAAATCTACAGGTAGGCACTTTGCAAAAAAACAGCTCTGTATTCTGTGATGTGTCCACGTTGTGTTTTGGGGCATATCCTGTCGCGGGCGCTAGGCCTACCCACACAGGTGAGGTACCATTTTTATCGGGAGACTTGGGGGAGCGCTGGATGGAAGGAAATTTGTGGCTCCTCTCAGATTTCAGAACTTTCTGTCACCGAAATGTGAGGAAAATTCGTTTTTTTAGCCAAAAATTGAGGTTTGCAAAGGATTCTGGGTAAGAGAACATGGTCAGAGCCCCACAAGTCACCCCATCTTGGATTCCCCTAGGTCTCTAGTTTTCAAAAAAGTACAGGTTTGGTAGGTTTCCCTTGGTGCCGGCTGAGCTAGAGGCGAAATCTACAGGTAGGTACTTTGCAAAAAACAGCTCTGTTTTCTGTGATGTGTCCACGTTATGTTTTGGGGCATATCTTGTCGCGGGCGCTAGGCCTACCCACACAAGTGAGATACCATTTTTATCGGGAGACTTGGGGGAGCGCTGCGTGGAAGGAAATTTGTGGCTCCTTTCAGATTCCAGAACTTTCTGTCACCAAAATGTGAAGAAAATGTTTTTATTTTAGCCAAATTTTGAGGTTTGCAAAGGATTCTGGGTAACAGAACCTGGTCAGAGCCCCACAAGTCACCCCATCTTGGATTCCTCTAGGTCTCTAGTTTTCAGAAATGCACAGGTTTGGTAGGTTTCCCTAAGTGCTAGCTGAGCTAGAGGCCAAAATCTACAGGTAGGCACTTTGCAAAAAAACAGCTCTGTATTCTGTGATGTGTCCACGTTGTGTTTTGGGGCATATCCTGTTGCGGGCGCTAGGCCTACCCACACAGGTGAGGTACCATTTTTATCGGGAGACTTGGGGAAACGCTGGGTAGAAGGAAATTTGTGGCTGCTCTCAGATTCCAGAACTTTCTGTCACCGAAATGTGAGGAAAATGCGTTTCTTTAGCCAAAAATTGAGGTCTGCAAAGGATTCTGGGTAACAGAACCTGGTCAGAGCCCCGCAAGTCACCGCATCTTGGTTTCCCCTAGGTGTCTAGTTTTAAAAAATGCACAGGTTTGGTAGGTTTCCCTAGGTGCCGGATGAGCTAGAGGCCAAAATCTACAGGTAGGCACTTTGCAAAAAACAGCTCTGTTTTCTTTTAAAAAATGAGATGTGTCCACGTTGTGTTTTGAGGCGTGTTTTGTCGCGGCCGCTAGGCCTACCCACACAAGTGAGCTATCATTTTTATCGGGAGACTTGGGGGAACGCTGGGGGGAAGGACATTTGTGGCTCCTCTCAGATTCCAGAACTTTCTGTCACCGAAATGTGAGGAAAATGCGTCTTTTTAGCCAAAAATTGAGGTTTGCAAAGGATTCTGGGTAACAGAACCTGGTCAGAGCCCCGCAAGTCACCCCATCTTGGATTCCCCTATGTGTCTTGTTTTCAAAAATGCACAGGTTTGGTAGGTTTCCCTAGGTGCCGGCTGAGCTAGAGGCCAAAATCTACAGGTAGGCACTTTGCAAAAAACAACTCTGTTTTCTGTGATGTGTCCACGTTGTGTTTTGGGGCATATCCTGTTGCGGGCGCTAGGCCTACCCACACAAGTGAGGTACCATTTTTATTGGGAGACTTGTGGGAGCGCTGCGTGGAAGGAAATTTGTGGCTCCTTTCAGATTCCAGAACTTTCTGTCACCAAAATGTGAAGAAAATGTGTTTATTTTAGCCAAATGTTGAGGTTTGCAAAGGATTCTGGGTAACCGAACCTGGTCAGAGCCCCACAAGTCACCCCATCTTGGATTCCCCTAGGTCTCTAGTTTTCAGAAATGCACAGGTTTGGTAGGTTTCCCTAGGTGCTGGCTGAGCTAGAGGCCAAAATCTACAGGTAGGCACTTTGCAAAAAAACAGCTCTGTATTCTGTGATGTGTCCACGTTGTGTTTTGGGGCATATCCTGTCGCGGGCGCTAGGCCTACCCACACATGTGAGGTACCATTTTTATCGGGAGACTTGGGGGAGCGCTGGATGGAAGGAAATTTGTGGCTCCTCTCAGATTTCAGAACTTTCTGTCACCGAAATGTGAGGAAAATTCGTTTTTTTAGCCAAAAATTGAGGTTTGCAAAGGATTCTGGGTAAGAGAACATGGTGAGAGCCCCACAAGTCACCCCATCTTGGATTCCCCTAGGTCTCTAGTTTTCAAAAAAGCACAGGTTTGGTAGGTTTCCCTTGGTGCCGGCTGAGCTAGAGGCCAAATCTACAGGTAGGTACTTTGCAAAAAACAGCTCTGTTTTCTGTGATGTGTCCACGTTAAGTTTTGGGGCATATCTTGTCGCGGGCGCTAGGCCTACCCACACAAGTGAGATACCATTTTTATCGGGAGACTTGGGGGAGCGCTGCGTGGAAGGAAATTTGTGGCTCCTTTCAGATTCCAGAACTTTCTGTCACCAAAATGTGAAGAAAATGCGTTTATTTTAGCCAAATTTTGAGGTTTGCAAAGGATTCTGGGTAACAGAACCTGGTCAGAGCCCCACAAGTCACCCCATCTTGGATTCCCCTAGGTCTCTAGTTTTCAGAAATGCACAGGTTTGGTAGGTTTCCCTAAGTGCTAGCTGAGCTAGAGGCCAAAATCTACAGGTAGGCACTTTGCAAAAAAACAGCTCTGTATTCTGTGATGTGTCCACGTTGTGTTTTGGGGCATATCCTGTTGCGGGCGCTAGGCCTACCCACACAGGTGAGGTACCATTTTTATCGGGAGACTTGGGGAAACGCTGGGTAGAAGGAAATTTGTGGCTGCTCTCAGATTCCAGAACTTTCTGTCACCGAAATGTGAGGAAAATGCGTTTCTTTAGCCAAAAATTGAGGTCTGCAAAGGATTCTGGGTAACAGAACCTGGTCAGAGCCCCGCAAGTCACCGCATCTTGGTTTCCCCTAGGTGTCTAGTTTTAAAAAATGCACAGGTTTGGTAGGTTTCCCTAGGTGCCGGATGAGCTAGAGGCCAAAATCTACAGGTAGGCACTTTGCAAAAAACAGCTCTGTTTTCTTTTAAAAAATGAGATGTGTCCACGTTGTGTTTTGAGGCGTGTCTTGTCGCGGCCGCTAGGCCTACCCACACAAGTGAGCTATCATTTTTATCGGGAGACTTGGGGGAACGCTGGGGGGAAGGAAATTCGTGGCTCCTCTCAGATTCCAGAACTTTCTGTCACCGAAATGTGAGGAAAATGCGTTTTTTTTGCCAAAAATTGAGGTTTGCAAAGGATTCTGGGTAACAGAACCTGGTCAGAGCCCCGCAAGTCACCCCATCTTGGATTCCCCTATGTGTCTTGTTTTCAAAAATGCACAGGTTTGGTAGGTTTCCCTAGGTGCCGGCTGAGCTAGAGGCCAAAATCTACAGGTAGGCACTTTGCAAAAAACAGCTCTGGTTTTTTTAAAAAAATGGGATGTGTCCACGTTGTGTTTTGGGGTGTCTCCTGTCTCGGCCGCTAGGCCTACCCACACAAGTGAGGTATCATTTTTATCGGGAGACTTGGGGGAACGCTGGGTGGAAGGAAATTTGTGGCTCCTCTCAGATTCCAGAACTTTCTGTCACCGAAATGTGAGGAAAATGCGTTTTGTTAGCCAAAAATTGAGGTTTGCAAAGGATTCTGGGTAACAGAACCTGGTCAGAGCCCCGCAAGTCACCCCATCTTGGATTCCCCTAGGTCTCTAGTTTTCAAAAATGCACAGGTTTGGAAGGTTTCCCTAGGTGCCAGCTGAGCTAGAGGCCAAAATCTACAGGTAGGCACTTTGCAAAAACACAGCTCTGTTTTCTTTCAAAAAATGGGATGTGTCCACGTTGTGTTTTGGGGCATATCCTGTTGCGGGCGCTAGGCCTACCCACACAAGTGAGGTACCATTTTTATTGGGAGACTTGGGGGAGCGCTGGATGGAAGGAAATTTGTGGCTCCTCTCAGATTCCAGAACTTTCTGTCACCGAAATGTGAGGAAAATTCGTTTTTTTAGCCAAAAATTGAGGTTTGAAAAGGATTCTGGGTAAGAGAACATGGTCAGAGCCCCACAAGTCACCCCATCTTGGATTCCCCTAGGTCTCTAGTTTTAAAAAAAGCACAGGTTTGGTAGGTTTCCCTTGGTGCCGGCTGAGCTAGAGGCCAAATCTACAGGTAGGCACTTTGCAAAAACAGCTCTGTTTTCTTTCAAAAAATAGGATGTGTCCACGTTATGTTTTGGGGCATATCTTGTCGCTGGCGCTAGGCCTACCCACACAAGTGAGATACCATTTTTATCGGGAGACTTGGGGGAGCGCTGCGTGGAAGGAAATTTGTGGCTCCTTTCAGATTCGAGAACTTTCTGTCACCAAAATGTGAAGAAAATGTGTTTATTTTAGCCAAATTTTGAGGTTTGCAAAGGATTCTGGGTAACAGAACCTGGTCAGAGCCCCACAAGTCACCCCATCTTGGATTCCCCTAGGTCTCTAGTTTTCAGAAATGCACAGGTTTGGTAGGTTTCCCTAGGTGCTGGCTGAGCTAGAGGCCAAAATCTACAGGTAGGCACTTTGCAAAAAAACAGCTCTGTATTCTGTGATGTGTCCACGTTGTGTTTTGGGGCATATCCTGTCGCGGGCGCTAGGCCTACCACACAGGTGAGGTACCATTTATATCGGGAGACTTGGGGGAGCGCTGGATGGAAGGAAATTTGTGGCTCCTCTCAGATTTCAGAACTTTCTGTCACCGAAATGTGAGGAAAATTCGTTTTTTTAGCCAAAAATTGAGGTTTGCAAAGGATTCTGGGTAAGAGAACATGGTCAGAGCCCCACAAGTCACCCCATCTTGGATTCCCCTAGGTCTCTAGTTTTCAAAAAAGTACAGGTTTGGTAGGTTTCCCTTGGTGCCGGCTGAGCTAGAGGCCAAATCTACAGGTAGGTACTTTGCAAAAAACAGCTCTGTTTTCTGTGATGTGTCCACGTTATGTTTTGGGGCATATCTTGTCGCGGGCGCTAGGCCTACCCACACAAGTGAGATACCATTTTTATCGGGAGACTTGGGGGAGCGCTGCGTGGAAGGAAATTTGTGGCTCCTTTCAGATTCCAGAACTTTCTGTCACCAAAATGTGAAGAAAATGTTTTTATTTTAGCCAAATTTTGAGGTTTGCAAAGGATTCTGGGTAACAGAACCTGGTCAGAGCCCCACAAGTCACCCCATCTTGGATTCCCCTAGGTCTCTAGTTTTCAGAAATGCACAGGTTTGGTTGGTTTCCATAAGTGCTAGCTGAGCTAGAGGCCAAAATCTACAGGTAGGCACTTTGCAAAAAAACAGCTCTGTATTCTGTGATGTGTCCACGTTGTGTTTTGGGGCATATCCTGTTGCGGGCGCTAGGCCTACCCACACAGGTGAGGTACCATTTTTATCGGGAGACTTGGGGAAACGCTGGGTAGAAGGAAATTTGTGGCTGCTCTCAGATTCCAGAACTTTCTGTCACCGAAATGTGAGGAAAATGCGTTTCTTTAGCCAAAAATTGAGGTCTGCAAAGGATTCTGGGTAACAGAACCTGGTCAGAGCCCCGCAAGTCACCGCATCTTGGTTTCCCCTAGGTGTCTAGTTTAAAAAAATGCACAGGTTTGGTAGGTTTCCCTAGGTGCCGGATGAGCTAGAGGCCAAAATCTACAGGTAGGCACTTTGCAAAAAACAGCTCTGTTTTCTTTTAAAAAATGAGATGTGTCCACGTTGTGTTTTGAGGCGTGACTTGTCGCGGCCGCTAGGCCTACCCACACAAGTGAGCTATCATTTTTATCGGGAGACTTGGGGGAACGCTGGGGGGATGGAAATTTGTGGCTCCTCTCAGATTCCAGAACTTTCTGTCACCGAAATGTGAGGAAAATGCGTTTTTTTAGCCAAAAATTGAGGTTTGCAAAGGATTCTGGGTAACAGAACCTGGTCAGAGCCCCGCAAGTCACCCCATCTTGGATTCCCCTATGTGTCTTGTTTTCAAAAATGCACAGGTTTGGTAGGTTTCCCTAGGTGCCGGCTGAGCTAGAGGCCAAAATCTACAGGTAGGCACTTTGCAAAAAACAACTCTGTTTTCTGTGATGTGTCCACGTTGTGTTTTGGGGCATATCCTGTTGCGGGCGCTAGGCCTACCCACACAAGTGAGGTACCATTTTTATTGGGAGACTTGTGGGAGCGCTGCGTGGAAGGAAATTTGTGGCTCCTTTCAGATTCCAGAACTTTCTGTCACCAAAATGTGAAGAAAATGTGTTTATTTTAGCCAAATGTTGAGGTTTGCAAAGGATTCTGGGTAACCGAACCTGGTCAGAGCCCCACAAGTCACCCCATCTTGGATTCCCCTAGGTCTCTAGTTTTCAGAAATGCACAGGTTTGGTAGGTTTCCCTAGGTGCTGGCTGAGCTAGAGGCCAAAATCTACAGGTAGGCACTTTGCAAAAAAACAGCTCTGTATTCTGTGATGTGTCCACGTTGTGTTTTGGGGCATATCCTGTCGCGGGCGCTAGGCCTACCCACACATGTGAGGTACCATTTTTATCGGGAGACTTGGGGGAGCGCTGGATGGAAGGAAATTTGTGGCTCCTCTCAGATTTCAGAACTTTCTGTCACCGAAATGTGAGGAAAATTCGTTTTTTTAGCCAAAAATTGAGGTTTGCAAAGGATTCTGGGTAAGAGAACATGGTCAGAGCCCCACAAGTCACCCCATCTTGGATTCCCCTAGGTCTCTAGTTTTCAAAAAAGCACAGGTTTGGTAGGTTTCCCTTGGTGCCGGCTGAGCTAGAGGCCAAATCTACAGGTAGGTACTTTGCAAAAAACAGCTCTGTTTTCTGTGATGTGTCCACGTTATGTTTTGGGGCATATCTTGTCGCGGGCGCTAGGCCTACCCACACAAGTGAGATACCATTTTTATCGGGAGACTTGGGGGAGCGCTGCGTGGAAGGAAATTTGTGGCTCCTTTCAGATTCCAGAACTTTCTGTCACCAAAATGTGAAGAAAATGTGTTTATTTTAGCCAAATTTTGAGGTTTGCAAAGGATTCTGGGTAACAGAACCTGGTCAGAGCCCCACAAGTCACCCCATCTTGGATTCCCCTAGGTCTCTAGTTTTCAGAAATGCACAGGTTTAGTAGGTTTCCCTAAGTGCTAGCTGAGCTAGAGGCCAAAATCTACAGGTAGGCACTTTGCAAAAAAACAGCTCTGTATTCTGTGATGTGTCCACGTTGTGTTTTGGGGCATATCCTGTTGCGGGCGCTAGGCCTACCCACACAGGTGAGGTACCATTTTTATCGGGAGACTTGGGGAAACGCTGGGTAGAAGGAAATTTGTGGCTGCTCTCAGATTCCAGAACTTTCTGTCACCGAAATGTGAGGAAAATGCGTTTCTTTAGCCAAAAATTGAGGTCTGCAAAGGATTCTGGGTAACAGAACCTGGTCAGAGCCCCGCAAGTCACCGCATCTTGGTTTCCCCTAGGTGTCTAGTTTTAAAAAATGCACAGGTTTGGTAGGTTTCCCTAGGTGCCGGATGAGCTAGAGGCCAAAATCTACAGGTAGGCACTTTGCAAAAAACAGCTCTGTTTTCTTTTAAAAAATGAGATGTGTCCACGTTGTGTTTTGAGGCGTGTCTTGTCACGGCCGCTAGGCCTACCCACACAAGTGAGCTATCGTTTTTATCGGGAGACTTGGGGGAACGCTGGGGGGAAGGAAATTTGTGGCTCCTCTCAGATTCCAGAACTTTCAGTCACCGAAATGTGAGGAAAATGCGTTTTTTTTGCCAAAAATTGAGGTTTGCAAAGGATTCTGGGTAACAGAACCTGGTCAGAGCCCCGCAAGTCACCCCATCTTGGATTCCCCTATGTGTCTTGTTTTCAAAAATGCACAGGTTTGGTAGGTTTCCCTAGGTGCCGGCTGAGCTAGAGGCCAAAATCTACAGGTAGGCACTTTGCAAAAAACAGCTCTGGTTTTTAAAAAAAAATGGGATGTGTCCACGTTGTGTTTTGGGGTGTCTCCTGTCTCGGCCGCTAGGCCTACCCACACAAGTGAGGTATCATTTTTATCGGGAGACTTGGGGGAACGCTGGGTGGAAGGAAATTTGTGGCTCCTCTCAGATTCCAGAACTTTCTGTCACCGAAATGTGAGGAAAATGCGTTTTTTTAGCCAAAAATTGAGGTTTGCAAAGGATTCTGGGTAAGAGAACATGGTCAGAGCCCCAAAAGTCACCCCATCTTGGATTCCCCTAGGTCTCTAGTTTTCAAAAAAGCACAGGTTTGGTAGGTTTCCCTTGGTGCCGGCTGAGCTAGAGGCCAAATCTACAGGTAGGTACTTTGCAAAAAACAGCTCTGTTTTCTGTGATGTGTCCACGTTATGTTTTGGGGCATATCTTGTCGCGGGCGCTAGGCCTACCCACACAAGTGAGATACCATTTTTATCGGGAGACTTGGGGGAGCGCTGCGTGGAAGGAAATTTGTGGCTCCTTTCAGATTCCAGAACTTTCTGTCACCAAAATGTGAAGAAAATGTGTTTATTTTAGCCAAATTTTGAGGTTTGCAAAGGATTCTGGGTAACAGAACCTGGTCAGAGCCCCACAAGTCACCCCATCTTGGATTCCCCTAGGTCTCTAGTTTTCAGAAATGCACAGGTTTGGTAGGTTTCCCTAAGTGCTAGCTGAGCTAGAGGCCAAAATCTACAGGTAGGCACTTTGCAAAAAAACAGCTCTGTATTCTGTGATGTGTCCACGTTGTGTTTTGGGGCATATTCTGTTGCGGGCGCTAGGCCTACCCACACAGGTGAGGTACCATTTTTATCGGGAGACTTGGGGAAACGCTGGGTAGAAGGAAATTTGTGGCTGCTCTCAGATTCCAGAACTTTCTGTCACCGAAATGTGAGGAAAATGCGTTTCTTTAGCCAAAAATTGAGGTCTGCAAAGGATTCTGGGTAACAGAACCTGGTCAGAGCCCCGCAAGTCACCGCATCTTGGTTTCCCCTAGGTGTCTAGTTTTAAAAAATGCACAGGTTTGGTAGGTTTCCCTAGGTGCCGGATGAGCTAGAGGCCAAAATCTACAGGTAGGCACTTTGCAAAAAACAGCTCTGTTTTCTTTTAAAAAATGAGATGTGTCCACGTTGTGTTTTGAGGCGTGTCTTGTCACGGCCGCTAGGCCTACCCACACAAGTGAGCTATCATTTTTATCGGGAGACTTGGGGGAACGCTGGGGGGAAGGAAATTTGTGGCTCCTCTCAGATTCCAGAACTTTCTGTCACCGAAATGTGAGGAAAATGCGTTTTTTTAGCCAAAAATTGAGGTTTGCAAAGGATTCTGGGTAAGAGAACATGGTCAGAGCCCCACAAGTCACCCCATCTTGGATTCCCCTAGGTCTCTAGTTTTCAAAAAAGCACAGGTTTGGTAGGTTTCCCTTGGTGCCGGCTGAGCTAGAGGCCAAATCTACAGGTAGGTACTTTGCAAAAAACAGCTCTGTTTTCTGTGATGTGTCCACGTTATGTTTTGGGGCATATCTTGTCGCGGGCGCTAGGCCTACCCACACAAGTGAGATACCATTTTTATCGGGAGACTTGGGGGAGCGCTGCGTGGAAGGAAATTTGTGGCTCCTTTCAGATTCCAGAACTTTCTGTCACCAAAATGTGAAGAAAATGTGTTTATTTTAGCCAAATTTTGAGGTTTGCAAAGGATTCTGGGTAACAGAACCTGGTCAGAGCCCCACAAGTCACCCCATCTTGGATTCCCCTAGGTCTCTAGTTTTCAGAAATGCACAGGTTTGGTAGGTTTCCCTAAGTGCTAGCTGAGCTAGAGGCCAAAATCTACAGGTAGGCACTTTGCAAAAAAACAGCTCTGTATTCTGTGATGTGTCCACGTTGTGTTTTGGGGCATATTCTGTTGCGGGCGCTAGGCCTACCCACACAGGTGAGGTACCATTTTTATCGGGAGACTTGGGGAAACGCTGGGTAGAAGGAAATTTGTGGCTGCTCTCAGATTCCAGAACTTTCTGTCACCGAAATGTGAGGAAAATGCGTTTCTTTAGCCAAAAATTGAGGTCTGCAAAGGATTCTGGGTAACAGAACCTGGTCAGAGCCCCGCAAGTCACCGCATCTTGGTTTCCCCTAGGTGTCTAGTTTTAAAAAATGCACAGGTTTGGTAGGTTTCCCTAGGTGCCGGATGAGCTAGAGGCCAAAATCTACAGGTAGGCACTTTGCAAAAAACAGCTCTGTTTTCTTTTAAAAAATGAGATGTGTCCACGTTGTGTTTTGAGGCGTGTCTTGTCACGGCCGCTAGGCCTACCCACACAAGTGAGCTATCATTTTTATCGGGAGACTTGGGGGAACGCTGGGGGGAAGGAAATTTGTGGCTCCTCTCAGATTCCAGAACTTTCTGTCACCGAAATGTGAGGAAAATGCGTTTTTTTTGCCAAAAATTGAGGTTTGCAAAGGATTCTGGGTAACAGAACCTGGTCAGAGCCCCGCAAGTCACCCCATCTTGGATTCCCCTAGGTCTCTAGTTTTCAAAAATGCACAGGTTTGGTAGGTTTCCCTAGGTGCCAGCTGAGCTAGAGGCCAAAATCTACAGGTAGGCACTTTGCAAAAAACAGCTCTGGTTTTTTAAAAAAAATGGGATGTGTCCACGTTGTGTTTTGGGGTGTCTCCTGTCTCGGCCGCTAGGCCTACCCACACAAGTGAGGTATCATTTTTATCGGGAGACTTGGGGGAACGCTGGGTGGAAGGAAATTTGTGGCTCCTCTCAGATTCCAGAACTTTCTGTCACCGAAATGTGAGGAAAATGCATTTTTTTAGCCAAAAATTGAAGTTTGCAAAGGATTCTGGGTAACAGAACCTGGTGAGAGCCCCACAAGTCACCCCATCTTGGATTCCCCTAGGTCTCTAGTTTTCAAAAATGCACAGGTTTTGTAGGTTTCCCTAGGTGCCGGCTGAGCTAGAGGCCAAAATCTACAGGTACGCACTTTGCAAAAACACAGCTCTGTTTTCTTTCAAAAAATGGGATGTGTCCACGTTGTGTTTTGGGGCATATCCTGTTGCGGGCGCTAGGCCTACCCACACAAGTGAGGTACCATTTTTATTGGGAGACTTGGGGGAGCGCTGGATGGAAGGAAATTTGTGGCTCCTCTCAGATTCCAGAACTTTCTGTCACCGAAATGTGAGGAAAATTCGTTTTTTTAGCCAAAAATTGAGGTTTGAAAAGGATTCTGGGTAAGAGAACATGGTCAGAGCCCCACAAGTCACCCCATCTTGGATTCCCCTAGGTCTCTAGTTTTCAAAAAAGCACAGGTTTGGTAGGTTTCCCTTGGTGCCGGCTGAGCTAGAGGCCAAATCTACAGGTAGGTACTTTGCAAAAAACAGCTCTGTTTTCTGTGATGTGTCCACGTTATGTTTTGGGGCATATCTTGTCGCGGGCGCTAGGCCTACCCACACAAGTGGGATACCATTTTTATCGGGAGACTTGGGGGAGCGCTGCGTGGAAGGAAATTTGTGGCTCCTTTCAGATTCCAGAACTTTCTGTCACCAAAATGTGAAGAAAATGTGTTTATTTTAGCCAAATTTTGAGGTTTGCAAAGGATTCTGGGTAACAGAACCTGGTCAGAGCCCCACAAGTCACCCCATCTTGGATTCCCCTAGGTCTCTAGTTTTCAGAAATGCACAGGTTTGGTAGGTTTCCCTAAGTGCTGGCTGAGCTAGAGGACAAAATCTACAGGTAGGCACTTTGCAAAAAAACAGCTCTGTATTCTGTGATGTGTCCACGTTGTGTTTTGGGGCATATCCTGTTGCGGGCGCTAGGCCTACCCACACAGGTGAGGTACCATTTTTATCGGGAGACTTGGGGGAGCGCTGGATGGAAGGAAATTTGTGGCTCCTCTCAGATTCCAGAACTTTCTGTCACCGAAATGTGAGGAAAATGCGTTTTTTTAGCCAAAAATTGAGGTTTGCAAAGGATTCTGGGTAACAGAACCTGGTCAGAGCCCCACAAGTCACCCCATCTTGGATTCCCCTAGGTCTCTAGTTTTCAAAAATGCACAGTTTTGGTAGGTTTCCCTAGGTGCCGGCTGAGCTAGAGGCCAAAATCTACAGGTAAGTACTTTGCAAAAAACAGCTCTGTTTTCTTTCAAAAAATGGGATGTGTCCACGTTGTGTTTTGGGGCCTATTATGTTGCGGCCGCTAGGCCAACCCAAACAAGTGAGGTATCATTTTTATCGGGAGACTTGGGGAAACGCTGGGTAGAAGGAAATTTGTGGCTGCTCTCAGATTCCAGAACTTTCTGTCACCGAAATGTGAGGAAAATGCGTTTCTTTAGCCAAAAATTGAGGTCTGCAAAGGATTCTGGGTAACAGAACCTGGTCAGAGCCCCGCAAGTCACTGCATCTTGGTTTCCCCTAGGTGTCTAGTTTTAAAAAATGCACAGGTTTGGTAGGTTTCCCTAGGTGCCGGATGAGCTAGAGGCCAAAATCTACAGGTAGGCACTTTGCAAAAAACAGCTCTGTTTTCTTTTAAAAAATGAGATGTGTCCACGTTGTGTTTTGGGGCGTGTCTTGTCGCGGCCGCTAGGCCTACCCACACAAGTGAGCTATCATTTTTATCGGGAGACTTGGGGGAAGGCTGGGTGGAAGGAAATTTGTGGCTCCTCTCAGATTCCAGAACTTTCTGTCACCGAAATGTGAGGAAAATGCGTTTTTTTAGCCAAAAATTGAGGTTTGCAAGGATTCTGGGTAACAGAACCTGGTCAGAGCCCCGCAAGTCACCCCATCTTGGATTCCCCTATGTGTCTTGTTTTCAAAAATGCACAGGTTTGGTAGGTTTCCCTAGGTGCCGGCTGAGCTAGAGGCCAAAATCTACAGGTAGGCACTTTGCAAAAAACAGCTCTGGTTTTTAAAAAAAAATGGGATGTGTCCACGTTGTGTTTTGGGGTGTCTCCTGTCTCGGCCGCTAGGCCTACCCACACAAGTGAGGTATCATTTTTATCGGGAGACTTGGGGGAACGCTGGGTGGAAGGAAATTTGTGGCTCCTCTCAGATTCCAGAACTTTCTGTCACCGAAATGTGAGGAAAATGTGTTTTTTTAGCCAAAAATGTAGGTTTGCAAAGGATTCTGGGTAACAGAACCTGGTGTGAGCCCCACAAGTCACCCCATCTTGGATTCCCCTAGGTCTCTAGTTTTCAAAAATGCACAGGTTTTGTAGGTTTCCCTAGGTGCCGGCTGAGCTAGAGGCCAAAATCTACAGGTAGGTACTTTGCAAAAAACAGCTCTGTTTTCTTTCAAAAAATGGGATGTGTCTACGTTGTGATTTGGTGTGTCCGCTGTCGCGGCCGCTAGGCATACCCACACAAGCGAGGTATCATTTTTATCGGGAGACTTGAGGGAACGCTGGGTGGAAGGAAATTTGTGTCTCCTTTCAGATTCCAGAACTTTCTGTCACCGAAATGTGAGGAAAATGCGTTTTTTTAGCCAAAAATTGAGGTTTGCAAAGGTATCTGGGTAACAGAACCTGGTCAGAGCCCCGCAAGTCACCCCATCTTGGATTCCCCTAGGTCTCTAGTTTTCAAAAATGCACAGGTTTGGTAGGCTTCCCTGGGTGCCGGCTGAGCTGGAGGCCAAAATCTACAGGTAGGCACTTTGCAAAAACACAGCTCTGTTTTCTTTAAAAAAATAGGATGTGTCCACGTTGTGTTTTGGGGTGTCCTTTGTCGCTGCCGCTAGGCGTACCCACACATGTGAGGTATCATTGTTATCGGGAGACTTGGGGGAACGCTGGGTGGAAGGAAATTTTTGGCTCCTCTCAGATTCCAGAACTTTCTGTCACCGAAATGTGAGGAAAATGTGTTTTTTTAGCAAACAATTGAGGTTTGCCAAGGATTCTGGGTAACAGAACCTGGTCAGAGCCCCGCAAGTCACCCCATCTTGGATTCCCCTAGGTGTCTAGTTTTCAAAAATGCACAGGTTTGGTAGGCTTCCCTAGGTGCTGGCTGAGCTGGAGGCCAAAATCTACAGGTAGGCACTTTGCAAAAACACAGCTCTGTTTTCTTTCAAAAAATGGGATGTGTCCACATTGTGTTTTGGACCTTATTCTGTTGCAGGCACCTGGCCCACCCACACAAGTGAGGTATCATTTTTATCGGGAGACTTGGGGGAACGCTGGGTGGAAGGAAATTTGTGTCTCCTCTCAGATTCCAGAACTTTCTGTCACCGAAATGTGAGGAAAATGCGATTTTTGAGGCAAAAATGTAGGTTTGCAAAGGAT
This sequence comes from Pleurodeles waltl, assembly GCF_031143425.1. NCBI lineage: Eukaryota > Metazoa > Chordata > Amphibia > Caudata > Salamandridae > Pleurodeles > Pleurodeles waltl. The sequence goes on from NC_090437.1 coordinate 424,603,573, forward strand.
TCTGGGTAACAGAACCTAGTCAGAGCCCCACAAGTCACCCCATCTTGGATTCCCCTAGGTCTCTAGTTTTCAAAAATGCACAGTTTTGGTAGGTTTCCCTAGGTGCCGGATGAGCTAGAGGACAAAATCTACAGGTAGGCACTTTGCAAAAACAGCTCTGTTTTCTTTCAAAAAATAGGATGTGTCCACGTTATGTTTTGGGGCATATCTTGTCGCGGGCGCTAGGCCTACCCACACAAGTGAGATACCATTTTTATCGGGAGACTTGGGGGAGCGCTGCGTTGAAGGAAATTTGTGGCTCCTTTCAGATTCCAGAACTTTCTGTCACCAAAATGTGAAGAAAATGTGTTTATTTTAGCCAAATTTTGAGGTTTGCAAAGGATTCTGGGTAACAGAACCTGGTCAGAGCCCCACAAGTCACCCCATCTTGGATTCCCCTAGGTCTCTAGTTTTCAGAAATGCACAGGTTTGGTAGGTTTCCCTAAGTGCTGGCTGAGCTAGAGGCCAAAATCTACAGGTAGGCACTTTGCAAAAAAACAGCTCTGTATTCTGTGATGTGTCCACGTTGTGTTTTGGGGCATATCCTGTCGCGGGCGCTAGGCCTACCCACACAGGTGAGGTACCATTTTTATCGGGAGACTTGGGGGAGCACTGGATGGAAGGAAATTTGTGGCTCCTCTCAGATTCCAGAACTTTCTGTCACCGAAATGTGAGGAAAATGCGTTTTTTTAGCCAAAAATTGAGGTTTGCAAAGGATTCTGGGTAACAGAACCTGGTCAGAGCCCCACAAGTCACCCCATCTTGGATTCCCCTAGGTCTCTAGTTTTCAAAAATGCACAGTTTTGGTAGGTTTCCCTAGGTGCCGGCTGAGCTAGAGGCCAAAATCTACAGGTAAGTACTTTGCAAAAAACAGCTCTGTTTTCTTTCAAAAAATGGGATGTGTCCACGTTGTGTTTTGGGGTGTCCTCTGTCGCGGCCGCTAGGCCTACCCACACATGTGAGGTATCATTTTGTATCGGGAGACTTGGGGGAACGCTGGGTGGAAGGAAATTTGTGGCTCCTCTCAGATTCCAGAACTTTCTGTCACCGCAATGTGAGGAAAATGCGTTTTTTTAGCCAAAAATTGAGGTTTGCAAAGGATTCTGGGTAACAGAACCTAGTCAGAGCACCGCAAGTCACCCCATCTTGGATTGCCCTAGGTCTCTAGTTTTCAAAAATGCACAGGTTTGGTAGGCTTCCCTAGGTACCGGCTGAGCTGGAGGCCAAAATCTACAGGTAGGCACTTTGCAAAAACACAGCTCTGTTTTCTTTAAAAAAATAGGATGTGTCCACGTTGTGTTTTGGGGTGCTCTGTGTCGCGGCCGCTAGGCCTACCCACACATGTGAGGTATCATTTTTATCGGGAGACTTGGGGGAACGCTGGGTGGAAGGAAATTTGTGTCTCCTCTCAGATTCCAGAACTTTCTGTCACCGAAATGTGAGGAAAATGCGTTTTTTTAGCCAAAAATTGAGGTTTGCAAAGGATTCTGGGTAACAGAACCTAGTCAGAGCCCCGCAAGTCACCCCATCTTGGATTCCCCTAGGTCTCTAGTTTTCAAAAATGCACAGGTTTGGTAGGCTTCCCTAGGTGCCGGCTGAGCTGGAGGCCAAAATCTACAGGTAGGCACTTTGCAAAAACACAGCTCTGTTTTCTTTCAAAAAATAGGATGTGTCCACTTTGTGTTTGGGGGTGTCCTCTGTCGCGGCCGCTAGGCCTACCCACACATGTGAGGTATCATTTTTATCGGGAGACTTGGGGGAACGCTGGGTGGAAGGAAATTCGTGTCTCCTCTCAGATTCCAGAACTTTCTGTAAGCGAAATGTGAGGAAAATGCGTTTTTTTAGCCAAAAATTTAGGTTTGCAAAGGATTCTGGGTAACAGAACCTAGTCAGAGCCCCACAAGTCACCCCATCTTGGATTCCCCTAGGTCTCTAGTTTTCAAAAATGCACAGTTTTGGTAGGTTTCCCTAGGTGCCGGATGAGCTAGAGGACAAAATCTACAGGTAGGCACTTTGCAAAAACAGCTCTGTTTTCTTTCAAAAAATAGGATGTGTCCACGTTGTGTTTTGGGGCGTCCTCTGTCGCGGCCGCTAGGCCTACCCACACATGTGAGGTATCATTTTGTATCGGGAGACTTGGGGGAACGCTGGGTGGAAGCAAATTTGTGGCTCCTCTCAGATTCCAGAACTTTCTGTCACCGAAATATGAGGAAAATGTGTTTTTTTAGCAAAAAATTGAGGTTTGCCAAGGATTCTGGGTAACAGAACATGGTCAGAGCCCCACAAGTCACCCCATCTTGGATTCCCCTAGGTCTCTAGTTTTAAAAAATGCACAGGTTTGGTAGGTTTCCCTAGGTGCCGGCTGAGCTAGAGGCCGAAATCTACAGGTAGGCACTTTGCAAAAAACAGCTCTGTTTTTTTTTCAAAAAATGGGATGTGTCCACGTTATGTTTTGGGGTGTCCCCTGTCGTGGCCGCTAGGCCTACCCACACAAGCGAGGTATCATTTTTATCGGGAGACTTGGGGGAACGCTGGGTGGAAGGAAATTTGTGACTCCTTTCAGATTCCAGAACTTTCTGTCACCGAAATGTGAGGAAAATGCTTTTTTTTAGCCAAAAATTGAGGTTTGCAAAGGATTCTGGGTAACAGAACTTGGTCAGAGCCCCGCAAGTCACCCCATCTTGGATTCCCCTAGGTTTCTAGTTTTCAATAATTCACAGGTTTGGTAGGTTTCCCTAGGTGCCGGCTGAGCTTGAGGCCAAAATCTACAGGTAGGTACTTTGCAAAAAACAGCTCTGTTTTCTTTCAAAAAATGGGATGTGTCCTCGTTGTGTTCTGGGGTGTTCTCTGTCACGGCCGCTAGGCCTACCCACACAAGTGAGGTATCATTTTTATCGGGAGACTTGGGGGAACGCTGGGTGGAAGGAAATTTGTGTCTCCTTTCAGATTCCAGAACTTTCTGTCACCGAAATGTGAGGAAAATGCGTTTTTTTATCCAAAAATTGAGGTTTGCAAAGGTTTCTGGGTAACAGAACCTGGTCAGAGCCCCACAAGTCACCCCATCTTGGATTCCCCTAGGTCTCTAGTTTTCAAAAATGCACAGGTTTGGTAGGCTTCCCTGGGTGCCGGCTGAGCTGGAGGCCAAAATCTACAGGTAGGCACTTGGCAAAAAACAGCTCT